>NC_138763.1:29552731-30985231 GCF_965113315.1 Podarcis vaucheri | reverse complement strand
TGTATAGGGAAGGGTTTTTTTTTTAATGCTTAATGTTTTGTTATATTTTTATATATGTTGGAAGCCACCCAGAGTAGCTGGGGCAACCCAGTAAGATATGTAGAATCATAGAATCATAGAATCATAGAGTTGGAAGAGACCACAAGGGCCATCGAGTCCAACCCCCTGCCAAGCAGGAAACACCATCAGAGCACTCCTGACATATGGTTGTCAAGCCTCTGCTTAAAGACCTCTAAAGTAGGAGACTCCACCACACTCCTTGGCAGCAAATTCCACTGTCGAACAGCTCTTACTGTCAGGAAGTTCTTCCGAATGTTTAGGTGGAATCTTCTTTCTTGTAGTTTGGATCCATTGCTCCGTGTCCGCTTCTCTGGAGCAGCAGAAAACAACCTTTCTCCCTCCTCTATGTGACATCCTTTTATATATTTGAACATGGCTATCATATCACCCCTTAACCTCCTCTTCTGCAGGCTAAACATGCCCAGCTCCCTTAGCCGTTCCTCATAAGGCATCGTTTCCAGGCCTTTGACCATTTTGGTTGCCCTCCTCTGGACACGTTCCAGTTTGTCAGTGTCCTTCTTGAATTGTGGTGCCCAGAACTGGACACAGTACTCCAGGTGTGGTCTGACCAGAGCAGAATACAGTGGCACTATTACTTCCCTTGATCTAGATGCTATACTCCTATTGATGCAGCCCAGAATGGCATTGGCTTTTTTAGCTGCCGCGTCACACTGTTGGCTCATGTCAAGTTTGTGGTCAACCAAGACTCCTAGATCCTTTTCACATGTACTGCTCTCAAGCCAGGTGTCACCCATCTTGTATTTGTGCCTCTCATTTTTTTTGCCCAAGTGCAATACTTTACATTTCTCCCTGTTAAAATTCATCTTGTTTATTTTTGCCCAGTTCTCTAATCTGTCAAGGTCGTTTTGAAGTGTGATCCTGTCCTCTGGGGTGTTAGCCACCCCTCCCAGTTTGGTGTCATCTGCAAATTTGATCAGGATGCCCTTGAGTCCATCATCCAAGTCGTTGATAAAGATGTTGAATAAGACCGGGCCCAAGACAGAATAAATAAATAAATATTTATTTATTATGTGTGGAATAAATAAATAAAATATCATTATGGAATGGGACGTCCCTATTTTCATCGGAGAAATGTTGGAGGGTATGCTCTAGGAGGCTGGGGGTGGGAGCAAAAGTAGCAGGGGCATAGCCCCCTAGTCTTCAAATATTTTCCAGTGAGAGGTAAAATTCTCCAAGAGCTTCCCCATGGTGTGTGGGTTTTGCTTTTGTTTTTGTGGCAGTTGGTGCTGCTCCAAAGTTTTAGCCAAATGAAGAACTGGTGGGGAACTCCCCCAGATTTGCATTGGAAGCCAGAAGAGAACCCCTGGGGGGAAACCTGAGATGTTGCCAAGAAAGCTGAGAAAGATTGAACCAATCCAAAGTGAGCCAGGGGGTCTCGCCCATCAATAAAGGGTAAGCTTCTGTTATGGAAAATATTGAATAAACTAACTAGTGCTTATTATAAACTACCCTATATGCAGGTAGAATTTATAGGCCTTGTGTGCATAACCTTTGGCTTCTCGCCACATGGCAGCATTCCAAGATTCTAAAATGACTCCAAGGCACAACTAAGATCTTCACACCATTATTCTTAAACGGGGATTGTTAGAAGTGCAACGAAGTGAGGATGGTTCTCTAAAGCTCCACGTTGGTGCCACAAGTTGTGGGCGAGCTTTCCATATCCTTGAAGTTCAGAAACCAATTTAGAACTTTCTCCAGTAATTCATGCCTTGCCAAGGTACTAATAAACACATTATTATGTTATTTCATAGGGCAGCTTTCTTAGTTCCTCATGCAGAATGTAACAGCAGGATCTAAAATGCCAGTGCCAACTCCACACATTCACATGCTGCCTTCATAAGAATATGCACACATGTAGGCCTGAACTACTCATTGTTTATAATAAGTTACTTGGCGCCAAGCATAATGCCAACTCTTGGCAAGACAGGAGTCTGGAGTCTGAAGTAGCTTAGTTTATTGGTGCTGATGATACGGATGAGTTAGATTAAAGAAACTGGAGTTCTTTTTGGTATAATTCAGAGGGAATGTTTCCAAAGCAGTGACTGTTGTGCTAACTGAAAGTTACACTTTACCAAAAGCGCCAGCTTTTTTTGAGAACACATCAAAGCTCCAAAAAACAACAGTTCCACTGAAGGAAGAATTAAGGGATGGAGGATTTTCAAGCACAAATATGCCTTTTTAGGCATCCAGTGTCACCTTCCACATTTTGCCAGAAATCTCCTCATTTCTGTTACTAGCTCCTTGGCCATATTCACACCAAACACCATGATACCACTTTAAACAGTCATGCCTTCCCCCAAAGAATCCTGGGAGCTGTAGTTTAAGGGTGCTAAAATTTGGTAGGAGTCCCCTCCAACCCAGAACTGTAGTTCCCAGAGTGGGTTAACAATCAATCCCTCCTCTCAGGGAATTGTTTCTCTGTGAGGGCTACAGCAACTGCAATAAACTAAAGCTCCCAAACTTCTTTGATGGAAGCCATGACTGATTAATGTAGTATCATAGTGCTTTAAAATGAATTGTGTGAATGTGGTCCTTATCCCACTCCTGAGGTCTGCTAGAGGATTGTGGGGCCAGTTTAGTTTATATCCCCATGCGTTCATCCTGCCTTGAATGTTTCAATGCATTTTTTCTGTTGTATCTAATATCATTCATCACTTGGAACTGAAAAATGTATTATGTGTATCAAATAAATAAATTACTAAATAAACCTTTTCCAGGTTTGGGGGAAAGCAAAACAAAGAAATAAACAGCTGCGCTGAAAAAATAGCAACCTTTATTCCCAATGAATTTTAAGATAAATCCTTCTCAAGTGAGGCAGTCATAATGACTGAGGGCTAAACTACATGTTACACGCTTACATACATAATGGTAGCCTGATAGCTTTTGCTGGAAAATCTGCTTCAGCAAGGACAATTAGGAATTGAGAGCTGCTAGACTGAAAAAACCACCTCTCCTACACTGCTTTCAATTACCTCTTCCGAAAATGCATTTTCCAGCAGAATGTGGGGGAGTGAGGAAGGCACCGAGACCACTTTTACAAACATTACACATGTAAAGATCTGAGAAATAAATATTTTCACTTAACCATTAGAAATTAGCTAATCCAAAGAAATCAAATGTCATGGAGACTCTTTCCGCGGGGTGGTGAGCTGCACTGTTGAGGAACCCAGAATGAACAAGAAATAATTGTTCTTTTCCATTTTCTCGGCCGCACTGCACACGAGGCCATAAAACGGAAGGTTCCCTTGACAGATGACAATATATTACTGGCACAATCCTGCTCTCAATCACCACTTCAGGGAACGGCTGGAGAGAAACAGTAGCTTAATGAAAAGTCAAGAAGCAATCACGATAGCACAGTTCAAAGCTGCTCAGGGGACTTTGAGACAGTGTGTTGGACAATGTTCATTACTTTGAACAAAGTATACCACCACTCCAGTCATCTAAGCTGCCAATTGCACCATTGTGTCATGGAACTGCATTCCTGGGGACCATAGAAACCCATCAAATAAATTAACCACCATTCTTAACCATCAGGACAAGCCCCAGCTCTTTGCCTTGCAGGAGTGTGCTGTTAAGAATTAAATGGGCCATATAGCACCTCTGTACCCAGGCATGGATTAACTGCCTTTAGGGGCCTGAGCCCAAACAAAGTTAGGAACATAGTACATGAAACAATCATACAAATATTATTATACCTAGGAGAAAATTGTTTGCTAGCATTCCCAATATGTTAACCAAGATTAGGAGAAGGGACCTCAAAATCACACAGTCTGTCTCACTGGGTATTCCCCTCGCTCCCCAGCGCCTAATAATAATAATAATAATAATAATAATAATAATAATAATATCCATGTAACATTAAAAATACCAAACTAGTGTACAAAAAACCCAGAAAAAACAGAACACAATAACATATATTAATATAAAATGCAGTATAATGCTTTCACATATTTACAATGGCCAGCAAGGGCACTAATTAGGCTTAATTTATATCAAGAGCCATGACTGAGAGGTTCAGCCTCATTGGAGAGCTAGATTATGATGGGACGGATTTTAAAGAAAAGAGGGAGGTGGCATATCTCCTGGGAAGAAGTATCAAGCACTAGGGAGAACGGACAGAATTTTAAGAGGCGGAAACCAGAAAACCATTGACTGATTGAGTAGTAAAGATCATGGGCTATGTTGGAGTATAATAGCCAAGAGAAAAGGCAGAGGAAGGCTGTGTGGAGACTTAAAGCTAAGGACAGGGAGTTTGTAAAAGTAGGTTGGAAGGTAAAGCAAATATTCGGAGTTGTCACATGGTGTGACTTACGAGATAGGTTTTATTTCAATATCCTTAATGCTCAAGAGAAATATCACTTTAAAAAAAATATTTTTAAATATAAGGGCCAACATGGACCAACATGCCTAGGATCTATGTCAGTGAATGTGAAGCAAAATACTTTCTCTGTGGAGGGTTTGTAAAGTCTAGTCAAGACAAAAGGTTCTTCATTTGACATGGAACATTAGGTGAAAGGTTACCAACTATGTCTAGTCAAAGTCTAAATACAGTACATGAAAATCTAATATGAATATGTAGAAATATAAGATTAGCCTACAATACAGCAAAAAGAGTTTCAATTATCACATAAGTGTCACATGCTCGTAATGCCTGATAATGGGCAGTATTCAGTTAGGTTTTACTCATAATAAACCCATTAAAATTAACGAACCTAACAGTCATGCTTCTTAATTTCAGTTTGTCTACTCCAAGTAAAACTTAGTTGAATAATACGCAATATTTCCCTGGATCATTTTTTTCCATGTATGATTAATAAGTAGTACACATAATAATTATATCCATTCACATTATACAATAAACATTATATTGCTCTACATATTTAACCCATACTGGCGACACAATATTTCACTGGATGTAATACAGTGGTACCTCGGGTTAAGTACTTAATTCGTTCCGGAGGTCCGTTCTTAACCTGGAACTGTTCTTAACCTGAAGCACCACTTTAGCTAATGGGGCCTCCCGCTGTCGCTGCACCGCCAGAGCATGATTTCTGTTCTTATCCTGAAGCAAAGTTCTTAACCTGAAGCACTATTTCTGGGTTAGTGTGTAACCTGAAGCGTATGTAACCCGAGGTACCACTGTATTGCATAAGCCAACACTTCTATACTTAGCAATGAAAAGGAATAAATTCCAAAGCTGTCAACACATCTGCTTCTGGATCATACCAAAGAATGATGTGATATGACTTGCGGAATGCTATGTACATCTTGGAATTTTGAGTAAGTGATTATACTGTAGGGTGGGAAGAGGGAAAATAGCAGATGTTAATACCTTAAGAAAAGAAAACTACATCCTGTATAAATTGAGATGATAAGTCTAGAATCCTTCTTTTTCATGTTGTAAAATCCCTAGTGTTGTTCTTGTGGATGTTAGGTACAGCTGGTAAAAGAAACTAGCATACAATGAATTCTACTACCACCATCACCCGATACTGTTGGACTCCAAATTACATCAGGCTCAGAAAGTATGGCCAATGAGCAGGGAGGATTGGAGTTGTAGTCCAGCAACATCAGGAGGGCCACAAGTCCTCAACCCAGCCTAAATTCCCTACTTGGAAGATAGCACTCCATAAATTTATCATGAGGTTAATCAGGATAAAAGGTAAAGGTAAAGCGACCCCTGACCATTAGGTCCAGTTGTGGCCGACTCTGGGGTTGCCGTGCTCATCTCGCTTCATTGGCCGAGGGAGCCGGCGTACAGCTTCCGGGTCATGTGGCCAGCATGACTAAGCCACTTCTGGTGAACCAGAACAGCACATGGAAACGCTGTTTACCTTCCCGCCAGAGGGGAGATACCTATTTATCTACTTGCACTTTTACATGCTTTCAAACTGCTAGGTTGGCAGGAGCAGGGACCGAGGAACGGGAGCTCACCCCATTCCGGGGATTTGAACCGCCACCTTCTGATCGGCAAGCCCTAGGCTCTGTGGTTTAACCCACAGCGCCACCCATGTCCTAGGATAAAGTGTATACAGCTTCTACACAATAGCTGTAGCCTATATGAAATCTGCATGCTGCCACTTTCAGCATCCAAGGGTCAGATTACATGACAATGGCTCACAATCCTATTGCCACCTAATCTTTAGACTGTACCTAGCCAAAAGAATGAGGCCAAAGCATCAACACCCTCAAATTTCAGAACAGTTTGGCTATCATCCAGCTCCAAACTCATCCCCACTACAGTCGTACCTTGGTTCACAAACACCTTGCAAGTCGAACACTATGGCTCCCAAACACTACAAAACCGGAAGTGAGTGTTCTGGGTTGTGAACGTTCTTTGGAACCCAAATGTCCAACACAGCTTCTGCAGCTTCCGATTGGCTTCCTGCAGCCAATCAGAAGCTGCGCCTTGGTTTCCGAACGTTTTGGAAGTTGAACGTACTTCCGGAATGGATTCTGTTCGAGATACCACAGTGTTAGGGTTGCCGTACGTCCAGATTTTCCTCGACATATCCAGAAAACTGCAGTTGGCAGCAGTTTCCGGGCCGAAATCGGGAAAATGTCCAGGAAACTCTGGACACATAGCAGCCCATGTTGGCAGTACCGTTTTTCCATTTTTTGCGATTTTGCCCAAAAAGCTCAACAACTTTTGTGTCTGGATTTTCACTGGTTGAAATATGGCATCCCTACCAACTACCTTTTCAGCTGAGCAACAGCCCTGATCTTTAGGAATATAGCATGCATATGCTTCATGTGTGTGACAGACGAAACATGGCACTTGAGAGGAGGATATGAGCAGGTGTAGCTACAATAAAGTTAAAAAATAATAATCAACACCTTCTGAATTAGAATATTCCTTAAGCCGATAAAATCCACCCATTTCCTTCAGTGCCTCTTAGTGTTGTTAGAGAACCCATTTGCAAACATAAAGGGAGGAAAGTAAAGTAAAGGAGAGTAACACCTGTCTTTGCAGCTGGTCTCCTTGAAGATCTTTAACTTGCTGCCTGCTGGGAAATGGGGCTAGTCTCATGTTACACCAAGTCCTTTGCAAATAGCAAGGTTTGCAGAAAGGAATCCTGCAACCCGAAGATGTGAAGCTTGGGTTTCAGCCAGGAACAGGGGAGAACAGCCCAAAATGAAATGTTCCATGAGTACAAGAGTATTCAATCACTGAGCAGAGCACAGCTTTGTGGCTTGAAAGAATGCAAAAAAACAAAAAAGCACACGCACCCGAACCCTAAGTCATTGCTGTAGAGCTACCAGTTGTTTCTCATTTTGTGTAATAATCCATTTGACTCCTAGATGCTTCCAAAGCGATTCTGCTAGAACGTACGCTTCTAGCGTGCAAGCCACTCTCTTTGCTGATTAGGAAAACTCCTAGAAGTCTGATGGGAACAGTTAGATCACACAGAGGATATGCTTGTACACACAGCTAGTTTAACAAATCTGTAATTTGCATCAGGTTGCGTCTTCTTCTTCTTCTTTTCCCTTTCAGGAAGAATTGGCAGCATAGGAAGCTCATTAAGCCAGATCCGACTGCTTGTCCAACCTAAGCGGTGGGCTCCCCAGGGTCTCAAGCAGGGGTTGTTTCCATTGCCTGTTATCTGAACCTGTTAGCTGCATAGGCCATGGGTTCAACCTGGATCCCTCTTGCATACAAAGCATGTACAGTGGTACCTCTGGTTACGTACTTAATTCGTTCCGGAGGTCCATTCTTAACCTGAAACTGTTCTTAACCTGAAGCACCACTTTGGCTAATGGGGCCTCCCGCTGCTGCCACGCTGCCGTCATGCGATTTATGTTCTCATCCTGAAGCAAAGTTTTTAACCTGAGGTACTATTTCTGGTTTAGCGGAGTCTGTAACCTGAAGCGTATGTAACCTGAAGCATATGTAACCTGAGGTACCACTGTACTGCCCCCAGTGTTTCTCCAGGTACTGGTATGGGTCCAATTGTGACAAATCTGGATGACAGATTGGCAACTGGCATCTCTGGCTGGCTGGCTGGGCCCTCCGGCTTCCTTAAGCAGGTAAGCAGGAGAGCTAGCTTGCTTGCTTGCATTTATTTATTTATTTATTTATTTATCTATTTATTTATCTATATTTATTTATTTATTTATTTATTTGCGCCCTTCCTGAGCTTCATGACTAAGGGGGATTTGAGCTTAATATTGGAAGAAACTGAAATTCACAGTCACCTGTCCCTTACTCAGAAGCCCATGGGATCAATAGAGTTTACTCTCAGGTAGGTATGTATAGGACTGCAGCCTGTTGCTACCCTAGGCAGTGAGGGCGAAGTTATTGTGCAGCTGCCTTTGAAATATATTGATGGAAGCAGTATAGTAACTGAAACATCTGGATTGCTTTACTAAGCACTCCCTTGCCTGAAGGCTCTTCTGGTGTGGTAGGTTTCGCCATGTTGCCACTTTACTCAGAGCAAATTCTTACAAACACATGTGGATATTCCCACAATAAATGTAGTTATTGCCACATTTCCCAAGTTCCCATAATTATGCACCAAACATTTCTTTGCTTTTCTTCCAAGGACATAAAAGCCTAGGTCTAAGATTTTTTAAAATAACGTTCACAACGCAATCAAGATCCAAGGGCCTCAAAGCAGCCCATAATAGTCAGCTGATGAATTGTCTGACAGCTATCCTGTACAATAATTACAGGGAAAGTCAACCTGAGATTAAGACAGATTCATATCCACTGGAAGCTGGATACAAAACCAAGAACTAACTAATTTGACATATTTGTCATGTTTAAGTTGTCAACTTCTTCATAAGTTTGCCATTCATAATTTTAAAAACAATGACTGATCCTATGTGTGTTGAAACTCAGCAAGGATCCAGGTCATGTTGCCAGGTTTTTATAGTCACAGTAAAACAGGTGTGTTTCCCCCAACCACCTCCCTCTCCCTTGTAATTAGGCTGAGAAGTTTTAAAATGTGAAAATATTTGCTCGTCCGTCAGAGACCAGCAGCTTGGTAGTTAATTGGCACCATCTCCTAAATTGCAGAATACAGAAAGCTTCAGCGCTCACTCGGAGCTCCCATATCCACACGTGGTTTGCCCTTCGCCTTAATGGAGGGTCAGTTCTCTGTATATTTGTTGGTTAGGCATTGGTCGGGGTATTGTTATGTAGATGAATGGGGGGGGAGGAGAGCCATCACCTCCCCTGGTTATTTAAGGGTAGTCTGCTAAAGGACTCCGGGGGGCGTGGCCCCATCCCAAGCCTATGGAGGCCAGGGCCCAAGGCACGCCCCTGAGCGGTGACCCCGGGGGAGTGCCTAGTTGATGTGCATCAGCAGGGCTCCCCCCTGCTGGTGTTAACCCTTCCCACCCTTCAGCCGGATAGTTAATTAGATTAGGAGCAATGCCTAAGCCAATACCGCTCATCACCTGTAATCAATAAAGTTGTGGCCAATTTTAGCCCATTAACCTTAGTAATGGTGTCTTGTGTCTTTATTTCCACTGGGGGGAGGCGGGAACTCGCCACGCAACCACACGTTGTTTGCCCTTCACCTTAATGGAGGGTCAGTTCTCTCTATATTTGTTGGTACATGCAGAATTTCCTCTTTATTGGCTTTATAAGAACAGTCCTACTAGAACAGATCAAAGACCCACTTAGTCCAGCATGCTGGACATGAATGTAATAGTTCTCTCTCTCTACTTGCCCTCCTAAGCAAGTGGTTTTCAGAGGCCTGTTGCCTCCAGTACTAGAGGTAGAATAAAGATTTCTCCTCTGTGAATTTGTCTAAACACCTTTGTGTCCTGACCCGCAAGCCCAAAGTAGGGCCTGTGTGAGTGATTTGAAGCAGGGATACCAAAGAAGGATGTTAAAAAGGCCAGAGAGATCCATTATAGTGCTTTGTTAAATGAAAGTGTAAATTTACTAAACAGCCTACAGAGTATTGCTGCCATCACAGGCTTGGACAGCTACCGAAAGAGCAATTATATGTCATGACTTGCCCGCACCTGGGAAAGCATTTTATGCGCTACTGATACAGAAAAGAGCATGTGTCAGTTTGACCAGAAACTCCCACCAGTCCACCTGGCTGATGAAGGCATAGGTGGCTGCGATTCAAGTCTTATGGATAGCTCCCCTCCCTAGGCCAGTAGCCAAATGTCTCAAGCCCACAGATAAGCATAGCATCAAAGCAAACCAATTAACACATATCAAAGGCGAGTGGATAAACATATATGAGCTCATTCCTGGAGAAAATGACAATTAGTCCCGGGATTATCTTGACTACCAAGACTGTGTTTACAGGTTTCCCAGAACATTTCCATCATTTGGTTCTACACACTTTTAAAGCCATCCAAGTTGGTGGGGGAGGAGAAGCATCCCCATATCTTGTGGGAGTGATTTCTATCTTTAATAAGGATTTCCGTCAGTATTCCAAGAACAGGTGTTAAACTAACCGGTCTGTAATTTCCCCGAAATTCCCCCAGAAACACCCTCCGCCGTTTTTAAAAGATGTTACATTGGTTCCTTTCCAGTTGTTGTACAGACTTAGAGAAAAACTACATATTGTGGCTAGAATCAGAGAATTATACTTGGAAAGGACCCTGAAGTATCAAATCCAACCCCCTGCAATGCAGGAATCTCAACTAGATAATACTTGGCCATCTAACCTCTGCTTAGAAATCTCCAAGGAAGGAGAGTTCACCACCATCAAAATGTATCTTCTGTACCACGAAAAATCTGTAAGGTAGAAAACCGCCCTGAGACCTCTGGGTATAGGGCGGTATATAAATTCTAATAATTAAAATAACAACAACAACAATAGTGTAGGAGTTGAATGGCAATGAGATGCAAAAATTACAGTCAGTGATAATTAGAGCTTAAATATAAGTTAAGTAGGCACACCTTTAACCCTTTACTCTAGCAGATTGTTGATAACTGATGTAGTAGGGCAGGGAGTCAACTGCAAAAAATAACAGATCAGAAATAGCACAGAGAACCTGCCATTGGTAAATTAATTAACACATGTAGTGTGTTTAAAAATCATTTATGTACATGTTGTTTCCAAACATGTGGAAGTTGTCATGTGTTTTAATCTGGTTTCAGCTTACTGTTGATTTAATTAATGGTCGCTTCTAGTCTCAACATAGCTCTAAACTGGGCCCTGCTTTGGGGGGGGGGAGCAGACAGAAATTCAGATGTGATATCTGAACTTGAAAGCTGAATGTCAAGAGGCCCGGGAATTCAATCTGCTACTCTCTGAGCTTCAGTGATCACAACACAGCCTTGCCCTGTGCCTGTCATAGGGAGCTGTGCATTGCCCATGCTTGATTTGAGTTACTCCCCAGCTCACTTAATTATTCACTCACAAAACCCACATTATACGGAACAAATAGCTCTTATATTAAATAAAAAAGGAATGCCTCGCTTCCTTCCAGTAGTATGTTTCCCCGGCTACACTTACAGAAGTGTCATCATCTCACTGCCACCAGGGGTATTTCATATTTACTATGATGCAGTCATGAATCTTAAAGCACTCAGAGTCACCAGACCCTCCTGCGTGCATAAATGCATACACCATTTGCAACTAACCCTGCTTAGCAATGTGGAGAAGTCTGTGCATATCTCAAGGATGCAGCCATAAACTGTTGGGTGTCTAAAGTTGCATGGTCCATATGCTTGTTGCATGCCAGTTGTCAAGGAAACGAGTCAGATGCATATTTTAGAAGCATCAGAACAGGGAAGAGGTGTCATTTAAGGTAATGTACAGGGCTACATGAATTCTTTGTGAATATATTTGCTAGTGGCAACAGATTTGCCACTTGCAAATTTGTTTGCAAATAGATTTTCTGCTATTTACTCCTGCATACGTAAAGGGTACAGAAAATAGTTTAGGAGACTGATCTAATGCCCAGTTTTGCTTGATGTAAATTGGCTTTGGATCCACACAAGGTGAAGAAATTTCAGCTGGCGAACTCACAAATTTATTTCCTGGAACTATTTACTGCTGCTCCTTCCTGCCACTCACCATCTGGCCCGGGGCGGGGCCTGAAGGACTCACAGGGACTGCTGCATTCTGCTGCCCAGGAGGACTCTCCTGTGTGGGTGTCTGAGGGCCCTGCTCCTTCCTGCCACTCACCATCTGGCCCGGGGCGGGGCCTGAAGGACTCACAGGGACTGCTGCATTCTGCTGCCCAGGAGGACTCTCCTGTCTTAAGAGGCCGCATGAGGCACCGGGACACCACTGCTGCGGCTTCACCGTGGGGGCTGAGGAAGACCGCTCCCTCCTGTAGGCCCACTCCTCCAGGCCTAGGGAGCGGGGCCCACACTCGCCACCGCGACTGTTTTAGGGACACTGGTGTTGCCGCGGCAAATGCTTAAAATGTTTTTATATATTTTAAAATGTTTTATAGGGGTTTTTACTTTTTACTTTGTTGTACCACCGTGAACGGTGGTTTTTATTGATGTATTTCTATTTTGTTCTGTTTTATTTTGGTTTGGGGTTAGCTATTGAGTGGGGTGGGGATTTGTTGTGTTGGTACAATTGTTTTGATTTGATTTGTTTTCTATTTTGTAAATGGAGGTTGGTTTGAGGCTTGGGATTGCTACCGTAGTGGGGCGAGGGAGGTATGGCGGTGGGGGCAGATGTCATAGGCGAAGGGGATCGAGATATGGATATGCTCGTACCCCTTCCAATCTGCGCCCCATCCCGAGGGACGAAGGTAGGGTGAGCAAGGATTACTCACCTCCGTCACTGGTGTTGTGCAATGCCAGGTCTATAGGCAAAAAAACCGCCACCCTGCGAGACTTCTTCACCTCGCAGGGGGTTGACCTGGCTTGTGTGACGGAGACCTGGGTGCGCGAAGGGGAAACTGTTACCTTACGAGAGATGGCGCCCCCGGGTTTCTCCGTCCTCCACCAGTCGCGGACTGTGGGCCGGGGGGGAGGGGTGGCATTATTAATCCGTGAAGACTGTTCTTTTAGGGCTCTACCATCGCCATTGATCCCCGGCATTGAATGTGTTGGCCTAGTGTGGGGCTCCGAGGTGAGCTTGGCTGTCTGGCTGGTGTACCGGCCACCTAGCGCACCAGCAGCCACCCTGTCAGGCCTGCTGGAGGCGGTGGCCGGCTGGGCCTTGGAGTTCCCCAACCTATTGGTACTGGGGGACTTCAACATCCATGCTGATGCCACTCCCTCCTCACAGGCTCTGGACCTGGTGTCTTCCATGGCGACACTAGGGCTCTCCCAGTTTGTTTCGGGCCCCACACATCAAGCAGGCCACACGCTGGATTTGATCTTTGGCGCCGGTATAGATGTGATCATGTCTCTCTCGATGAAGGTGCCATGGTCTGATCACTACGCACTGAAAGCCAGGATTGATTTTCCACCCCCACCCTGCTTAGGTGGCGAGCCAATTTGGGCTCGCCCGCGGAGGCTGATGGACCCTGATAGATTCCGTCAGGCCTTGCGGGACCTTGCTCCCCCTGGCGACTCATTGACTGAGCTTGTTGAGGGCTGGAATATCCAGCTCCTGGCAGCCATCGATGAGATCGCACCTAGGCGCCCTCTGCGACCCCGCAGAAACCGGGCTCCCTGGTTTACCGAGGAGCTTCGGAAAATGAAGCGGGACCTCAGACGGCTAGAGCGAGTATGGCGGGGTGCCCGTGACGGAGCTTCAAGAACATCTTATAGGGTTTTTATGAAAACCTACGAGATGGCAGTGAAGGCCGCTAAGAAGTCCTACTTCTCGGCCTCCATTGCCTCCGCTAGCTCTCGCCCGGCGCAATTATTTAGTATAATTAGGTCTTTAACGTCCCTTGAAGGACAGCCAAATTTAAATAACAATTCGACACACAGCTGCGAGGCATTTGCGAGCTCTTTTGCGGAGAAGGTCCTGTTGCTCCGCCATGACCTCCCTGCCAATTTGGATACAATGAAGGAACTGGAGGCCCCTCGACTGTCCTCGGGTCCAGTATTGGACCACTTTGACCGGATATCCCCAGCCGATGTGGACAGACTCCTCCAAGCTGGAAAGCCCACCACTTGTCCTCTTGACCCGTGCCCGTCCTGGCTGATTAGAATAGAATAGAATAGAATCATAGAGTTGGAAGAGACCACAAGGGCCATCGAGTCCAACCCCCTGCCAAGCAGGAAACACCATCAGAGCACTCCTGACATATGGTTGTCAAGCCTCTGCTTAAAGACCTCTAAAGTAGGAGACTCCACCACACTCCTTGGCAGCAAATTCCACTGTCGAACAGCTCTTACTGTCAGGAAGTTCTTCCGAATGTTTAGGTGGAATCTTCTTTCTTGTAGTTTGGATCCATTGCTCCGTGTCCACTTCTCTGGAGCAGCAGAAAACAACCTTTCTCCCTCCTCTATGTGACATCCTTTTATATATTTGAACATGGCTATCATATCACCCCTTAACCTCCTCTTCTGCAGGCTAAACATGCCCAGCTCCCTTAGCCGTTCCTCATAAGGCATCGTTTCCAGGCCTTTGACCATTTTGGTTGCCCTCCTCTGGACACGTTCCAGTTTGTCAGTGTCCTTCTTGAATTGTGGTGCCCAGAACTGGACACAGTACTCCAGGTGTGGTCTGACCAGAGCAGAATACAGTGGCACTATTACTTCCCTTGATCTAGATGCTATACTCCTATTGATGCAGCCCAGAATTGCATTGGCTTTTTTAGCTGCCGCGTCACACTGTTGGCTCATGTCAAGTTTGTGGTCAACCAAGACTCCTAGATCCTTTTCACATGTACTGCTCTCAAGCCAGGTGTCACCCATCTTGTATTTGTGCCTCTCATTTTTTTTGCCCAAGTGCAATACTTTACATTTCTCCCTGTTAAAATTCATCTTGTTTGTTTTTGCCCAGTTCTCTAATCTGTCAAGGTCGTTTTGAAGTGTGATCCTGTCCTCTGGGGTGTTAGCCACCCCTCCCAGTTTGGTGTCATCTGCAAATTTGATCAGGATGCCCTTGAGTCCATCATCCAAGTCGTTGATAAAGATGTTGAATAAGACCGGGCCCAAGACAGAACCCTGTGGCACCCCACTAGTCACTCTTCTCCAGGATGAAGAGGAACCATTGATGAGCACCCTTTGGGTTCGGTCAGTCAGCCAGTTACAAATCCACTGAGTGGTAGCATAGTCAAGACCGCATTTTACCAGCTTCTTTACAAGAATATCATGGGGCACCTTGTCAAATGCCTTGCTGAAATCAAGGTAGGCTACATCCACTGCGTTCCCTTCATCTACCAGGCTTGTAATTCTGTCAAAAAACGAGATCAGGTTAGTCTGACATGACTTATTTTTCAGAAATCCATGCTGACTATTGGTGATCACAGCATTCCTTTCTAGGTGCTCACAGACTGTTTGCTTAATGATCTGTTCCAGAATCTTCCCTGGTATTGATGTCAGACTGACTGGGCGGTAATTATTTGGGTCCTCTCTTTTCCCCTTTTTGAAAATAGGGACAACATTTGCCCTCCTCCAGTCTGCCGGGACTTCGCCTGTTCTCCAGGAATTCTCAAAGATGACTGCCAGTGGTTCTGAGATCACATCTGCCAGTTCTTTTAATACTCTTGGATGCAGTTCATCTGGCCCTGGAGACTTGAATACATCTAAACTAGCCAAATATTCTTGTACTATCTCCCTAGTTATTCTGGGATGTGTTTCCTTTGCTGAATCATTTGCTCCAAATTCTTCAGGTCGGGCATTGTTTTCTTTATCGGAGAAGACTGAGGCAAAGAAGGCATTGAGGAGTTCAGCCCTTTCTGTGTCCCCTGTTTGCATTTCACCATCTTCTCCTCTGAGTGACCCCACTGTTTCTTTGTTCTTCCTTTTGCTACGAACATACCCATAAAAGCCTTTTTTGTTGCTTTTAACCTCTCTAGCAAGCCTGAGTTCATTCTGTGCTTTAGCTTTTCTGACTTTGTGTCTACACGTGCTGGCTATTTGTTTGAATTCCTCTTTGGTGGTTTCCCCCCTTTTCCATTTTTTGTACACATCCTTTTTTAATCTTAATTCAGTTAAAAGTTCTTTAGATAGCCACCCTGGCTTCTTTAGGCACCTTCCATGTTTCCGTCTCATTGGTATTGCCTGTCGTTGTGCTTTTACTATCTCCCTCTTAACAAACTCCCAGCCATCATGAACTCCCTTTCCTTTAAGTATTGCTGTCCATGGGATCTCACCCAGCACTTCCCTAAGTTTTATGAAGTCGGCTTTCTTAAAGTCAAGAAATTGAGTCCTAGTATGCTTGGCTGCTCCTTTCCGCTGTATAGTAAACTTCAGAAGAGCATGATCACTCGCGCCTAATGATCCTTCCACATCTACCCCACTAACCAGGTCATCAACATTGGTTAGGACCAGATCTAAAATGGCTGTTCCTCTTGTTGCTTCTCCCACTTTCTGGACAATGAAGTTGTCTGCAAGGCCAGTGAGGAATCTGTTTGACCTTATGCTCTTGGCTGAGTTTGACGTCCAACAAATATCCGGGTAATTGAAGTCCCCCATTACTACTATCTCCCTTCCTTTTGCATGCTTGGCCATCTGTTCCAGGAAGGCATCATCTATGTCCTCCATTTGGCTTGGGGATCTATAGTAAACTCCCACAATGAGGTCTCTGTTATTCTTCTCTCCCTTAATTTTGACCCAAATGCTCTCACTTTGGCTTTCAGGTTCTAAATCTTGGATCTCTTCACAGGTATACACATCCCTGACATATAACGCCACTCCTCCTCCTTTCTTGTCTGGTCTGTTTCTCTGAAATAGATTGTATCCCCCCATTATTACATTCCAATCGTGGGACTTATCCCACCAGGTTTCAGTGATGCCTATTATGTCATATTTAGTTTGCTGTACCAAGAGCTCAAGCTCATCTTGTTTATTTCCCATGCTTTGCGCATTAGTGTACAGACATTGAAGTCCATTAATCATTCCCCCGTGTCTCTTATTTAAGGATTTTTTCCTCCCACCACTAGGTCCGCGTGCTGTTTGCTCCATTTGGTCTATGACATTTGGATGATCATCTTCATTAATTGATAGACTCCTACCTTCAGGAGCACTGTCTCCCTCCCCCACATTAGTCAGTTTAAAGCCCTCCTGATGAGGTTTCTGAGATTTTTGGCAAAAACATTTCTCCCAACCGTTGTGAGGTGCAGCCCATCGCTTGCCAGAAGTCCATCTTCAAGAAACTGCAGTCCGTGATCTAAGAATCCAAACCGTTCCTGTTTACACCATTTGCGAAGCCAGCTGTTCACTTCCACTATTTTCCCCTCTCTCCCTGGGCCACGTCGTTCAACTGGGAGGACAGACGAGATGACAATTTGTGCATTTAGTTGCTTCAATTTCCTGCCGAGAGCCTCGTAGTCTCTTTTGATCTTCTGGAGGCTATTGCTTGCAGTGTCATTGGTTCCCACATGAACCAAGAGGAAGGGGTATTCGTCAGTGGGTTTTATGATTCCTTGCAGTCGTTCAGTTACATCTTGGATCTTAGCCCCGGGGAGACAGCACACTTCCCGAGACATCTTGTCAGGCCCACAGATCACTGCTTCTGTTCCCCTCAGTAGGGAATCCCCTATCACCACTACACGCCTCCTCTTGGGTTTGGTCGGGGTTCTTCCGTGAGCTGTCCGTTCCAAGGTACCCTGCACATTCCCTGAGGACTGACTTTGCTGCTCGTCTTCATATACCTGATCGACTGTAATGAGGGAGAGATCCTCAAATGGAGTCTGCTCTTCGTCTTCCATGCTAGGGGAGAGGACCTCAAAGCGATTGTGTATTTCTAGACAATCAGAGTGGACCCTGGGCCTCCTACTTCTTTGAGTCACGTTTCTCCATATATCTGGCTCCTGTGTTGGTGAACAAGCCTCCTTCTCAGGGGAGTCCCCTGTCTCCTCCTTGGTGGGGACGGTGTGCTCTGTTGCTTCCAAGAAGAGCTCCAGCTCTCTAATTCTTTGGAGCGTAGCTACACGTTCCTCCAGACGAGGTGCGGGCCCCCCTGGGTGATATCATCAATTTGTCCCTTGGCACTGGGATATTCCCAGGGGAACTGAAGGAGGCAGTGGTGCGTCCGCTCTTAAAGAAAACATCATTAGATCCTTTAGATCTATCCAATTACCGCCCGGTTTCGAATCTTCCATTCCTGGGTAAGGTGATTGAGAGAGCGGTTGCTGAACAGCTTGGTAGGTTTCTGGATGAAACATCTGCTCTGGACCCATTCCAGTCCGGCTTCCGCGCTGGCCATGGGACCGAGACAGCTTTGGTCGCCCTAACAGATGATCTCCGCAGGCAGCTGGATCGAGGCGGGTCGGGGCTGCTGATTCTTCTAGACCTGTCAGCAGCCTTCGACATGGTCGATCACGAACTCCTGGACCGCCGCCTTGCCGATGTGGGGATCCAGGGCACAGTCCTTCAATGGCTGCGCTCGTTTCTCTCCGGTCGGGGACAGAGGGTGGCGCTTGGGGGGGAATTGTCATCGCGCCACTCCTTGGTGCGTGGAGTGCCTCAGGGTGCGATTCTCTCCCCGATGCTTTTTAACATCTTTATGCGCCCCCTCGCCCAGCTTGTCCGGAGTTTTGGGCTGGGTTGCCATCAGTATGCCGATGACACCCAACTCTATCTGTTGATGGATGGCCATCCTGACTCGGCCCCAGATACACTGACCAGATGTCTGGAAGCTGTGGCTGGATGGTTATGTGGGAGCCGGTTGAAGTTAAATCCTTCGAAGACAGAGGTCCTCTGGCTGGGACGGAGCGATATGGGATTGAGGGGGCAACTCCCGTCTCTTGCGGGGGTGCAATTAGTGCCAGCATCATCCGTGAAGAGTTTGGGTGTAATCTTCGATACCTCCCTCTCTATGGAGGCGCAGATTACAGCTATAACAAAGGCAGCATTTTTTCATCTCCGCCAAGCTAAGCAGTTGGCTCCTTATCTCTCTCGCCCTGACCTAGCCACTGTGATCCATGCGACGGTCACCTCCAGACTGGATTATTGTAACTCGCTCTACGTGGGGCTGCCCTTGAGACTGACCCAGAAACTCCAGCGGGTGCAGAATGCCGCGGCGAGACTCCTTACGGGGTCTTCGCTGCGAGATCATATCAATCCAGTGCTGTACCAGCTGCACTGGCTCCCGGTGGAGTACAGGATCAGGTTTAAGGTGCTGGTTTTAACCTTTAAAGCCCTATACGGCCTAGGACCCTCGTACCTATGGGACCGCCTCTCCTGGTATGTCCCACAGAGAAATTTACGGTCTGCAAATAAAAACACCCTAAAGATCCCAGGCCTCAGAGAGGTTAGGCTGGCCTCAACTAGAGCCAGGGCCTTCTCGGCCGCGGCTCCAATCTGGTGGAACGCTCTGTCACAAGAGACTAGGGTCCTGCAGGACTTGACATCCTTCCGCAGGGCCTGCAAGACAGAGCTGTTCCACCAGGCCTTTTGTCAGGGCGCAGCCTGACCCCCTCCTCTGGCAATCTGCACAAAATTTTGCTTGATGGTTGCCATTAATTTGATTTTAATTTGATTTAATTAATTTATAATGAATGTTTTAGAATGTTGAGTTATTTTGATTGTTGTTAGCCGCCCTGAGCCCAGCTTTGGCTGGGGAGGGCGGGATATAAATAAAATTTATTATTATTATTATTATTATTATTACTATTTGTTATTTTTGGTGCTTAATTGGCCACCTGAGTCACATACCATCGGTCTAGCTCCTTACCTTGATGGTTGAGATTATTATTTTTAATAATTGGAACTACTATATTGCCAGGAATAAACTCTCCCCCTCTCCCTTACACACACTCACAGATCCTGTTTAAAAACAGCAGTGTGCTTTGCTGAATGTTGCAGAACATGGTGTTTTTTTTAAAAAAAAATGGCATGTCAGTGGGCAAAAGTTATTTAGACACAAATAGGCATGTTGGGGAGTTAGGTTGGGTAGATCTGTGTGAAGTTTAGTTTTCAGAAAATGTGATTGTGATAACCCACCTAGTTTTCAGTTCAACCTGCATTTACTGTACCACCATAAGGCTGGTGAAAGCATGTTGAGGTTATGTGAGTTCAGATTGTACAGCAGATGTGATGGCTCCAAGCCCAGCAAAGGTGCTGACCAGCTTGGAACAGAGATGACATGCTACTGCTGCATCATGTATCATTTTGTGGCATGGATACATCAACTGTCCTCTGGGTGTTTCATTAGCTCTGAGTGGATGCGATATTGCAGAATTAACAGGAAAGCGAAATGAGGAAATGAAGTGACTTTGTGACCCTTCTGTGCAATGAAACTTAGGTTGGATTGATTGCAATAGTCAATTTATTTATAAAAGAGAAAGGGCACCATAATCTCACCATCTTCTGTTTTCAATTACGGTATATAAACTTTTCCTGTGCTTTACAATGCTACTCCCATCAGGATTTTCTTTCTATAAGGCAGCAACCGATTTACACGTGTCCAGTGGATTCACAACTATGCACATGTTCATGGCATTGAACTCAGAAGTGACCTCAAAATGTCACTAAAACATTACTAAAAGGGTGAAATGGGGGCAAGGTGGAATGCTTTATGGACCCCCTGCTGATGCGTGTGGGGGGGGGGTCCAGAATGTAACCCTCGTACAAAAAAAAGATTACCTGTATACACTTTCCCCACTTTTTTCTCAAGTGCACCTCTCCAGTCAAGAACCAAACATCACAGTACAATGTCTATCTGTATACATGAATGCGGATCCTTATTAGTGCTCAGAATGAATTCGTTCAGCTGAAGAAAGTTCGCCAAACTAGCTCAAAAATATCTGAACTGCAAGTGAAAGTAGCCTCCACAACTGCTGGGTGAAATAAAGGTGAATTAAGTTCATTTGGAGTTAGAACTTTGAATGATTTCTAGTTTGTCTTTATGTCCATCCACCCTCCCACTACAGACCACCCAGATTGTTAGTGTTTAGACATCTATAAAGAAATCAAAACATAGAGGCAATGTTCTAAGTCTTATCAAGAAGATATGGAGGTGCAGCTGTTGCTAAGGCTGCTTAGTCACTTCATCATTGTTGCTAAGCAATTGGAAGAAAGGAATATGAGGCATTTCCTGTAACCTTCCTGCTGGAAATACCACTGTCTTCCAGCAGGAGCAGCTTGCTGTGAAATGTACAGGTACAAACAAATGATGTCTTGTGCCTTTAATAGCTGTGTGGCAGGAAGAAATTAAACAGGGCAAGTGTTTTCTAGTATGGAAATAAAATTATGTGAAAAGCTTTGTCTCTTGATAATTCTGTCTATCCAACCTCTTATTACTTGTGTGAAGTCCCAATTTACTTTTCAACCCCATACAGTGGTACCTCGGGTTACATACGCTTCAGATGACATACGCTTCAGGTTACAGACTCCGCTAACCCAGAAATAGTACCTCGGGTTAAGAACTTTGCTTCAGAATGAGAACAGAAATCGTGTTCCGGTGGTGCGGCAGCAGCAGGAGGCCCCATTAGCTAAAGTGGTGCTTCAGGTTAAGAATAGTTTCAGGTTAAAAACGGACCTCCGGAACGAATTAAGTACTTAACCCGAGGTATCACTGTACTTCAGCACAGCAGCTTGTAACATTCTGAATGCCAGGATGGGGAATTGCTGAATATGCACTATTTATGAACTTGAACTGCACTGATTCCTTTTCAAAATGAACTTTCCAAGCGCCGATTCTTATGCAGCTGAAATAGTGTCATCTGCACCCAAGAACGAGGCCTGGAGAACCCCAAAGTTCTTCAGAATCACAACAAAATGTGTGTGGCTAAAACAGTTCAATGAAGACTGAGTATGCTCAGTGGACACAGAATGCTGACTGGTGATGGGAAATGGGAAACCAGGGGAGGGGGGTGAACGGCGCATCCAAAAAAGGGGCATAGCTAAATGACTAGAACACTGAATTGGAACACTGCCTAGCAATATTTTGTTGAGAGTTCCCCTTTGCTATATTTTAGTACATCTTGTTCTGGAGTTGCTGGAGATGTGTTGGGTAGTAGTGAAGTCAGGAGGCTTCATAAGGTTTTAGACTTAATGTTATTAGTCTCTTCATTTGAGAAGTAGTCATCCTGGCTTGGGTCTGAATCAGGCACGACACATTAACGTAATGACTGCTGGAGCAGGAGGATGATTGCCCTACCTTATACTTGAATGTCAAAGTACTCTGTGTGTGTGTAAAATTTACGAGGGGCTGCTTGTATTGTTTACCATCCCTACCTAATCCCCACTCACTTTGGCAACCCCTTCCCTTTACACCTGGCCAAACTCCCTCCCTTTAACACCTCTGAAAAGTATTGGTGTGATGACAGTCTTACAGTTTTATTATACAGTAAGAAATTCATGAATGCCAAAAGCATAAAAGGCCCTGTTGCATATCTAGGCCATAGGGTCGTTTCTATACTTGTGCAAGCCTTTAATAATATGCTACTTAAAACAAGAATATATATATATATATATATATATATATATATATATATATATATATATATATATTCCAGAGCAGAAACTGAAGCCATTGAAACATTATTATTATTATTATTATTATTATTATTATTATTATTATTATTTCTTGATACTGCCTTGATATCTGCTAGCCATAAGCATGGAGGAAATATTAATGTGTATGTTCAATATGACATGTATAAACATTTTTATAAGCTGTATACTGTGCTATAAGCTCAAGGAAAGGAGAATTTGGGGAAATAAATCTCTCTTTTTTAAAAAAAAACAACAACAATGTAGGTCCTATGTGTTGGGCTCAGAGTGTGATTTTTGGAATAGTTCCATTGTGTTTTTACTTCACAGTCATTTGTGTAACTTGGAAAGCTAGCAATATAACTTGGGAGGGGGGGTTATTCAAGGTAACTTGCGTGTCACAACTGTGGACCTAAAATGAGGTCACATGCTATATAGTACCTGGAGTGACTGCAAAAAAACAGATAATCCTTTATCTTAAATGTCTTACATTATCTTGTACAGCACAGAGAACCTTATTTTGACATTCCTAAAACACACAGCCATTAATATGCTAATGTGATGGGCAGTGAAACAGCAATATCTAATAAAATCAAACGTTCCCATAGAGGAGATATTAAATTTTCATTTTCCTTAAGGTCAGCATTCATGTTTCCTGTCCCAAGAAAAGCAATGAAATATAATTTATTGAAATTTACTGAAGTCTTTAAAACATAAAATGGATGAGAATCAGCCAGAGATTAATTTTCATTCTGAGCAGTGCAGCTTCTGCCACAATACCACATTGAGCATGTTCTGAACTTTTTCCAGAATACGTCTCACTAACTAGTGACCTGGAACTTCGAATGACATAAGACCAAGGTAAGTGAAGTTTCATCTCTCTATCTCTTTTCAAATCTATGTGTTGAATAGGACCTGGGGGAAAGAGGTCTATCCCATAATTCTGATTCTTCAATATCTTTTCTCTCTCTCACAGGACCTATGTGCCTAAAAAAACAACACGAAGAACCTCTTACCACATATCCATTCAAACTATAGCCCAGATATTCATCTCTTCCAAGCACTCCAGACCATCTTCTTTATGTTGGGCTGTGATGAGCAGGCGGGTGAGTTGAGTGGAGATGTCCTCCGACTCAGCTTTGCTAGCTGAGCTAGCTTCCTGCAGGCACTGAACATGTAGACAGGCTAGCAATATCCCTGTTGGCGAGGCCTGTGGAAAGTCCTTAAATGGGCCTTTCCCAGGTTGGGGACAGGGCTAAGTCAGGCCAGGATCTCCTGGTTCCTGCTCTGACCTTGTTGCCATTGCAAGATGCTGTTGGGCTTGATCCAAACCCACCCTGGAGCTGGTGCAGGGGTCAGTCCCATCTTCCTGCCCCTCCACCACCACCTTCTACCACCATGAGCAACCAGGCCACAGATATAGCAGCAGCTCTGCCAATCCACAAAACCTGGTCTTGGCAGGTGGAAGTTTGGATTACACTATTAACCCATGTATGTGTAATAATAATAATAATAATAATAATAATAATAATAATAATAATGGTAATAATAATAATAATAATAATAATAATAATAATAATAATAATAAAGTTATTATTAATAATAATTAAATTATTAAAATAATAATAATAATAAAATCAGAAAACCGGGCTCAGGGTGGCTAACAACAAATTTAAAACACTTAATTGATGCAACAAAAAAACAGTCTCATGGGTCTCATGGGACAGAGCATTCCACCAGGTCAGAGCCATCACTGAGAAGGCCCTGGCCCTGGTGGAGGATAATCTGACTTCCTTAGGGCCCGGGACCACTAAACTATGATTATTCATGGACCTTAAGGTCCTCTGCAGGGCATCCCAGGAGAGGCGGTCCCGTAAAGCACACAACTGAACCTCCCTTGTTCCCCCTATCATCCTCTGCTCTCCTAGTCATGCTGGGTGCTTTGGTCTGCATTTCTTCAACAAACAGACCTGATTCACAGTTAGAATCAGAGTCATAGAATTGTAGAGTTGGAAGGGACCACGAGGGTCATTAGTCCCACCCCTACAATGCAAGAATCTCAGCACCCAGTTCCCTATCCAATTTGAAACCATACTAGACCTTGCTTAGCTTTGCAAATGTGCTAGCAGTTTTATTGCTGCATTACTAGGAGACAGATCAGAATAGTTATCCTTCCATTTTCATACTTTTCCATATATACACAATTAGCTGAATAAGCTGCACCAAAAACGTGTGTTTTTAAAAAATACCATCTTTTTTAGGGTGAGATGCATACCCAAAATGTGTGTTTTTGTAGGGGAAATAAGTCCAAAAAATAATGGGAATTTCCATGGGTGTGTTTTTAAAAATCACAGATTATGTGGAAATGGGAAGGAATGGACCTATGTGTATGAACCTATGTGAAACAGATGCAGACTGGAAATCTCTCCATCCTTATCCTATCCACCCTGTTAAAGCTCAAAGTGTCATATATATGAATGGAGCTAGAGAGAGAGAGACCCTCCAATATTACTGTCCAATACTACACACACAACTGTGATGTTCTGTATTCATTTCTGAAGGAAGCAGGAGATACAAGCCTAGGCGTGTAGACCCTGAATAGGAAACCATCCAGTCACATGCTCCTCTTCACAATTCTGTCAAAAGTTTTCTCCCTTAAAGTTTCCCCAGCTCTTATATAATTGAAGCCCCTCTCTTGCAGTGGGCTAGGTGAGGGAACAAAGTCACAGACAGGAGATATTTTTACTACTTTCACCAGCACGTTCACACAATTTGCTGGAACTTTTTCACGCTTCTCACAGTAGTGTGTGATTCCTATCATGCTGCTTTCGGCACTGGGAGGGAACCCCGTACGATAAAGCCTCTAATTAATCTGTACTGAGTGGTTTTTGCATAACTATTTAGCATGCCTCTTCAAACTAATAAATCTGCTAAATTGGTTTTCTGACGGGAACTCAGAGTGATGTTATTAAGTATATCCACCAAATAACAGGGTTGTCAAAAGTAGAAGTCATTAAGCTGCCATTCTCACAAAGACTGGGGTTGTGTTTTGCCCAGTTTTCCTGCCATGTACACTTTCTAACTTGCCTTATCACAGAAATGCTGAAGCCACAAGTGATAGGAGCAAACAAGCAAGTACACAGCTACTGGGCTGAAACTTTGATGGCCGCCACCCCTCCCAACCATTTGAGGGTGTGAACCAAGCATGCCTTCAAAGAAAGCAGGATTGGACCAAAGTTCACTGCTCTTTTCCCTATTTTGGGAAAACGGGGGCTATGCTACTTACCATATTTTACACTACAAAGTACTCAAAATATGGTGTGCCCCCCCTTTAAACACATAACATAATGCAACATTACACCATGTGTTATGTGTCGCATAGTGTACCTTTGAAGATGGTTCAGAAACTGCAGTTGGTGCAGATTCAGCAGCCAGGTTACTCATAAGAGCAAGACAGTCGGAGCACAATCCAGCCCCAATTCAAACTGCTGGCTTTGACCTGTAAAGCCTTAGGTAGCTAAGGGACTCAATACCTCAAGGACTGCCCCCCCCATGAACCGATCCTCCTCCATGTGCCCCCACCACAGGAGGTCTAGATGGTGGCAACATGAGAAAGGGCCTTGTCAGTGGTTCTCCCTAGGGTAAAAAAGGGTCATTTCTCCCTAGGGTAAAAAAAGATAAAGGTAAAGGACCCCTGGACAGTTAAGTCCAGTCAAAGGCGACTACAGGGTTGCAGCGCTCATCTCGCTTTCAGGCCAAGGGAGCCATCCTTTGTTGACAGACAGCTTTCTGGGTCATGTGGCCAGCAGGACTAAACCGCTTCTGGAGGAAACCAGAGCGCACGGAAACGCCGTTTACCTTCCTGCCACAGTGGTTTCTATTTATCTAGTTGCACTGTCATGCTTTTGAACTGCTAGGTTGGCAGAAGCTGGGACAGAGCAACGGAAGCTCACCCCGTTGCGTGGATTTGAACTGCCGACCCTCTGATCAGCAAGCCCAAGAGGCTCAGTGGTTTCTCCCTAGGGACACTCAGTCAATGCAAAAACATTTCTTTTCCGCCACTTCTTTGGCTGTTAATTATCTATGGTCTCCTTGAGTGGGTGTTTTATTCTGCTTTTAGAAAATATAATTGTCTTTTGAATTGTTTTGTGTTGCCTTATGCTGGTTTTAATGTATGCATAGGCACAATCTCTAGGGGGCCCAGACATAGGCACCATCTCCACAGGGCTGTGGGTGCCTTTGCTCATGGGGCTGTGGGCAGAGGCCTCTTCCTGAAGATGTGGGCTCTGCCGCCCTACACCTGCCATCACCGCAGCAACAAGGCCAAGGCCTCCGCGGACCACTGCAAGGCCTCCACAAAGACCTGCCACACTGGCAGATGCACCCTGGAAACCGGGCTGCACTTTTGCAAGCACATCTGCAGCCGCAGTGAGCCCCAACAGATCCCTACATTGTCTCCTTTTACTGCAAAAGGTTTCTAGGGTTTCAGACAAAAGCCCAACCTGGAGATGCTGAGGACTGAATTTGGGACCTTTTGCATACAAGGCAGATAGCTATGGCCCTTCCCCAAGTTTCTTACTGCTGTATTCATATAATCATGAAAAAGTTTACCTTTACTTTTTTCTTTCTTTCATGCAATGTGTTTCCAACTTTCCCATAGCTGAAATGGAACAGTGAGCTAATGAAACAGGGAGAGAGAGAGAGAGAGAGATACAAATGTTCATTTATCTTTTTATTTCCTTGTCAAAATGAAAGGCTCATTTCTTTCAGTTCTTCACAATGGTTTCTATCACATTTGTGCCATACACAGTGTACATCTAATTTCCATTAGGATTAATCAGAGCAGGGTACTTGCATCGAGAGGACAATGCGCCTGATGTTGTTAACTATACAAATTGGGCACAATATCTAAATGAAAAGATTGAGGAAAGATTTGAGACAATGGGAAGCATTTGCAAGAAGCCTGGGGGGGGTTATGAATATATTTATCTCAGGACACCTGAAGACATTTCATTTTAAAGGTAGAAAAGGCAGAATAAAATATACCGTCCTGACAATAAAACATCAACTTCTTTATATTTAAATGCAACAATAAAATGATAAAATTATATTTAAGGTTGAATTGCTATATATATATATATATATATGCGCAGGTTTTGGTGTCTTCGGGTGTCTTCCCGTGTAAGAGTCGGGGTGTCTGGGCGACGTTTCGACGAGGTCTCACTCGTCATCTTCAGGCTGGTGCTTTCGGCTTCTTGTTACTGGAACAGAGCAGAATCTGGTGTTTGAGTTCCTATAAATACTGTTGAGGGGTGTGGTGTATAGCCTCCAACGTTCTGGGCAGAGAGGAAGTTCCTAGATTAGTGTGCCTTTTCTTCTTTTGTTCCTTAATTACTTGAGGGATATCTTGAGTGATTTCATGAGTGATATTCTGAATACCACTGGGTGGGTCATTAAGTGTAGATTAGTTGCTAAAGCTTTCGTGTCTTGACCTCTTGAGCTTGTGAAGAGTTTTTCTGAGAAGATGGCTGTGCTGCATTTAGTTGTGCTCTGGCTTGGCTTCGTGTATAGGGGCGAGCTGTGATTTTGTGCCTTGTGCCAGCCAGATCTGTGTAGGGATTGCAGGGGGGTGCAGCATCCGGAGGTGCCACTATAGTTTGGCTACTGGATGGAGTCTGTAATATGTCTGTGGAGAGGGTCTGGGTTTGGGTCTGGTGTGGTTGATTGGTGACGGCGTTCTGTGTGCCTCTGGTTCTGGTGTCGGTTTTTGTGGGGAGGGCTAATTTCCAGATGTCTGGCAGGCGGGACGTGTCGTCACGCTTGTTCATGTTGTGAGGGTGTTTCTCTATCTCGATGGCTTCCATGATTATTCTCTTGTGGTGATGTTCCATGTTAAAGAGCAATTTGGAATCTGCAAAATTAATTTCGTGTCCTGTTTCTTTCATGTGTTGGAAAAGAGAGGAAGTTTTTTCTTCTTTTTTGACGGCATTCTTGTGTTCTGCGATACGTGCATTTATTCGTCTGTTTGTTTGTCCAATGTACGTGGCTGGGCAGACTTTGCAGGGTATTTCATAGACCCCTTGGTTTTCCAGCTGGATTTTGTCTTTTGGGTTTCTGAGGATATTGGCTATTTTTTGGTTGGTGCAGAAGGCTGTTTTGATATTGTGTTTATGGAGGATTTTGCTAATTTTGTCTGTAGTGCCCTTGATATAAGGAAGGAGGGCCATGCCATTGTTTTCTTCTGTGTCTTGGTTTTTGGGGGGTGTTTCTTTTTGGATTAGCTTCGTAACCCTGTTTTTCTGGTATCCATTGGCGATTAACACATTTGAGAGATTCTGTAACTCAGTTGTCAAGTGGTCTTTGTCAGCCAGGCGTTTGGTTCTGGAGATGAGAGTCTTGGCTACGGAGTTTATTTGTGCAGGGTGGTGGTGTGATTGTGCATGTAAGTAGCGGTTGGTGTGTGTTTTTTTCCGGTAGATAGTGTGTCCTAGGGAGCCATCAGGTTTTTTGTAGATTAGGACGTCAAGAAAGGGGAGTTGGTTGTTGTCTTCTATTTCCATAGTGAATTGTATTTTGGGGTGTAGGCTGTTGAGATGTGTGAGGAAGCTATGGCATGGCCCTCCTTCCTTATATCAAGGGCACTACAGACAAAATTAGCAAAATCCTCCATAAACACAATATCAAAACAGCCTTCTGCACCAACCAAAAAATAGCCAATATCCTCAGAAACCCAAAAGACAAAATCCAGCTGGAAAACCAAGGGGTCTATGAAATACCCTGCAAAGTCTGCCCAGCCACGTACATTGGACAAACAAACAGACGAATAAATGCACGTATCGCAGAACACAAGAATGCCGTCAAAAAAGAAGAAAAAACTTCCTCTCTTTTCCAACACATGAAAGAAACAGGACACGAAATTAATTTTGCAGATTCCAAATTGCTCTTTAACATGGAACATCACCACAAGAGAATAATCATGGAAGCCATCGAGATAGAGAAACACCCTCACAACATGAACAAGCGTGACAACACGTCCCGCCTGCCAGACATCTGGAAATTAGCCCTCCCCACAAAAACCGACACCAGAACCAGAGGCACACAGAACGCCGTCACCAATCAACCACACCAGACCCAAACCCAGACCCTCTCCACAGACATATTACAGACTCCATCCAGTAGCCAAACTATAGTGGCACCTCCGGATGCTGCACCCCCCTGCAATCCCTACACAGATCTGGCTGGCACAAGGCACAAAATCACAGCTCGCCCCTATACACGAAGCCAAGCCAGAGCACAACTAAATGCAGCACAGCCATCTTCTCAGAAAAACTCTTCACAAGCTCAAGAGGTCAAGACACGAAAGCTTTAGCAACTAATCTACACTTAATGACCCACCCAGTGGTATTCAGAATATCACTCATGAAATCACTCAAGATATCCCTCAAGTAATTAAGGAACAAAAGAAGAAAAGGCACACTAACCTAGGAACTTCCTCTCTGCCCAGAACGTTGGAGGCTATACACCACACCCCTCAACAGTATTTATAGGAACTCAAACACCAGATTCTGCTCTGTTCCAGTAACAAGAAGCCGAAAGCACCAGCCTGAAGATGACGAGTGAGACCTCGTCGAAACGTCGCCCAGACACCCCGACTCTTACACGGGAAGACACCCGAAGACACCAAAACCTGCATTCCTGTACCCGTGAAAATCTACGAAAGCAAATATCTCACCTCTACGGGGAGGAAACCTTCCAGCTGACAAGAACCTACGAGAAACTAGAAATCCGAAGAGCCACCATCTTATGTGATCTCCTGTTCCTACGCAACTGCCGAGACAACAACTTAACTCCCACATGCTTCCAACTTAAATTCCACTCTAAAACCCCAGCTACCGAAAGGATCCTGAAACGAACTGAACTATCCCTAATCAGAAACGAAATACATAAGAAAAGATACCTACTAAACCAAACCAACAAAGATCTGCTCACTCTTCACCTCAAACTATGTAACAAAATCCACCCTGCACTCTGGGACAAATGCAAAAAACTAGCCGTCTGGAGAGCTGAAACTGAGACCTCACATAAGACAGACAGACACACCAACAAACTCTACAAACTAGAGAAACGCCAGAAGCCCAGCCACCCTCCACAACAACCCATGAAACAAACAGTACATAACATATCAGACAGGATCCTCACCCCAACTGAAACCAAAGTACTCTCCAAAGGTTTCAACTTTGCAGTCGCCCCGAGACGCATCCCCACGGAAAACATCATATGCGGAGTCGAAGCTAGCCTGACCAAAATCGACCCAGATGAAGCCAATAAAATCAGACTTGAAGTCACCAACATCCTCTGCTCCAGCAAACCACCCAGAAGCAATTTACACAAAGAAGAACAGAAAGCACTCACCAACCTGAGGAAAGACAACAACATAATCATTCTCCCAGCAGACAAAGGCAACGCCACTGTTGTGATGAACACATCGGACTACCAAGCAAAACTATCAAATCTACTCCAAGACCCTACCTACCAACCTATAAAAACAGATCCCACCACCTATCTGGAAAAAACCACCAAATCCAAAATAAAAGCCTCTCCTATCAGTGAAGAAATCCAGCTAAGAATCATCCCCAGAGAAAAATCATCCAGATGCCCCAAACTCTACGGTCTCCCCAAGATACACAAAGAAGGAACACCACTCAGACCAATAGTCAGCTCCATAGGCTCACCTCTACAAAATCTCGCTAAATTTCTCGCTAAGCAACTTCAGCCCTATGCAGAATCCATCGCTTCACACGTTACTAACTCCTTCCAGTTCATAGAAACAATAAAGAAGCAATACCTACATCCCGATGACCTTCTTGTGAGCTTCGATGTTGTATCTCTCTTCACTCAAGTACCCATTAATGAAGCCTTGACAGCCATCCAAAACAAATACAATCCCCCCAAATACATCCTGGACCTGACCAACCACTGCCTAACCAACACGTACTTCATCCACAATGGACAAAGATACAAACAGATAGAAGGAGCACCTATGGGATCACCCCTCTCACCGGTCATCGCAAATTTGTACATGGAACACTTTGAAACCAATGCTTTAGACAAGTCAGAACACAAACCCAAACTTTGGCTCAGATATGTTGACGACACCTTTGTAATTTGGCCACACGGGAAAGAAAAACTAGATAGCTTCCTCACACATCTCAACAGCCTACACCCCAAAATACAATTCACTATGGAAATAGAAGACAACAACCAACTCCCCTTTCTTGACGTCCTAATCTACAAAAAACCTGATGGCTCCCTAGGACACACTATCTACCGGAAAAAAACACACACCAACCGCTACTTACATGCACAATCACACCACCACCCTGCACAAATAAACTCCGTAGCCAAGACTCTCATCTCCAGAACCAAACGCCTGGCTGACAAAGACCACTTGACAACTGAGTTACAGAATCTCTCAAATGTGTTAATCGCCAATGGATACCAGAAAAACAGGGTTACGAAGCTAATCCAAAAAGAAACACCCCCCAAAAACCAAGACACAGAAGAAAACAATGGCATGGCCCTCCTTCCTTATATCAAGGGCACTACAGACAAAATTAGCAAAATCCTCCATAAACACAATATCAAAACAGCCTTCTGCACCAACCAAAAAATAGCCAATATCCTCAGAAACCCAAAAGACAAAATCCAGCTGGAAAACCAAGGGGTCTATGAAATACCCTGCAAAGTCTGCCCAGCCACGTACATTGGACAAACAAACAGACGAATAAATGCACGTATCGCAGAACACAAGAATGCCGTCAAAAAAGAAGAAAAAACTTCCTCTCTTTTCCAACACATGAAAGAAACAGGACACGAAATTAATTTTGCAGATTCCAAATTGCTCTTTAACATGGAACATCACCACAAGAGAATAATCATGGAAGCCATCGAGATAGAGAAACACCCTCACAACATGAACAAGCGTGACGACACGTCCCGCCTGCCAGACATCTGGAAATTAGCCCTCCCCACAAAAACCGACACCAGAACCAGAGGCACACAGAACGCCGTCACCAATCAACCACACCAGACCCAAACCCAGACCCTCTCCACAGACATATTACAGACTCCATCCAGTAGCCAAACTATAGTGGCACCTCCGGATGCTGCACCCCCCTGCAATCCCTACACAGATCTGGCTGGCACAAGGCACAAAATCACAGCTCGCCCCTATACACGAAGCCAAGCCAGAGCACAACTAAATGCAGCACAGCCATCTTCTCAGAAAAACTCTTCACAAGCTCAAGAGGTCAAGACACGAAAGCTTTAGCAACTAATCTACACTTAATGACCCACCCAGTGGTATTCAGAATATCACTCATGAAATCACTCAAGATATCCCTCAAGTAATTAAGGAACAAAAGAAGAAAAGGCACACTAATCTAGGAACTTCCTCTCTGCCCAGAACGTTGGAGGCTATACACCACACCCCTCAACAGTATTTATAGGAACTCAAACACCAGATTCTGCTCTGTTCCAGTAACAAGAAGCCGAAAGCACCAGCCTGAAGATGACGAGTGAGACCTCGTCGAAACGTCGCCCAGACACCCCGACTCTTACACGGGAAGACACCCGAAGACACCAAAACCTGCATTCCTGTACCCGTGAAAATCTACGAAAGCATATATATATATATATATATATAAAGTTATCCTGGCTTTGTGCTTTTTGTAAATAGTAACTTATTTTTCTATTACAAGAGGATTTATAACACTGATGCTGTACAAGAAGCTTGAGGAGAAAAAGAACTTGTGAAGAATAACAGAAAAAGCCTGAAAGTTGGTGATGTTGCTGAAGTTCATTATTACTTGGTTCAGAATATACATTTGTCCAGCTTGTCTGTGTTCCAAATCCAGGGTTGTTTCCCCAAAAAGTTCCGGTTTCAAAAGTAAAGCAAAGTTCAGTGCTCTTGAGGCCTTGCGTGGATGAACTTAAGAGAGTGAGGGCTGAAAGCCATGCATTGATGTGTCTTCCATGCAGCATGGCCTTCAGTTTCCACCCTCTGATTTTGCTCACACAGGGTCTTTTTCCCACCCCGAGGGAGTGAATGGCTGCATTACCTCCCATGTGTACAAAACACCTGTGGGAGCAAATTAAAATAATGGAATACAGTGGTACCTTGGGTTACGAACATAATTCCTAATCCCTAAATGGCCTCGGTCCAGTATACATGGAGGAGCGTCTCCACCCCCATCGTTCAGCCTGGACACTGAGATCCAGCACCGAGGGCCTTCTGGCGGTTCCCTCATTGCGAGAAGTAAGGTTACAGGGAACCAGGCAGAGGGCCTTCTCGGTAGTGGCACCTGCCCTGTGGAACGCCCTCCCAGCAGATGTCAAAGCAATAAACAACTATTTTACTTTTAAAAGACAACTGAAGGCAGCCCTCTTTAGGGAAGTTTTTAATGTCTGATGCTGTACTGTTTTAATATTCAGTTGGAAGCCGCCCAGAGTGGCTGGGGAAACCCAGCCAGATAGGTGGGGTATAAATAATAAATTATTATTATTATTATTATTATTATTATTATTATTATTATTATTATTCGTTCCGGGGGTCCATTCTTAACCCGAAACCGTTCTTAACCTGAGGCGCACTTTCGCTAATATGGCAAAGTTTGCAGCCTGAGGTACTACTTCTGGGTTAGTGAAGTTTGTAACCCAAAGCATTTGTAACCTGACGTACCACTGTAATGAAAATGTCACAGGTCACCCAGAGGAGAGATGGCCTTCAGCCTCTGCCCTCCAATATCACACCCAAAATTATTTTTCCCATCTGCACCACCAGCAATGAATGGTTCCATTAGCTGCTATTGGGATGTGGGAAAGCCCCCAACAAGCAAAAACTAAAGGGTGTGGATTAAAAGCCACCTAGCACATGGGCGACCCCATGGGAGATGGGCTTCTGTTTCCACTCCATCACCTGATATTGTCAATACAAGGTTTTTTTTCTGCCCTTGTGGGAATGAATGAAGGCATTAGTTCCTATGTGTCTGTGTCTGTCTGCTGTATGACCTGTTGCTTCTGGCGAGTAGCTGTTTTTGGTTGGTGGGTGCTGGGGTGCCTGTAAGGAAGTAGAGACCTGCCACATACACTAATGAAAAATGGACTTGACGAAAGAGTGGGCTTTATAATATTGTTGCTTCCATGTGCAGTATCTAGTAGTGAGCTAAAGAGGTTGTCTGATTACATTACGTACCAGTAAAACAAATGCAAATGTTACAGTATGAGCAGAAGAAGCTAGCATTTATGTTAAATTATTGAGCAACAGCAGTGTAGATATAAACGCTGAAAGACAAGACCTACTGATGTGAATGCACAATGCTAACAGTGGTGTCCTCACATGTCATCTATGATTGACAGGGCTTGTAAGGGAATCCAAATCAAAAGCAAATCTCTCACGAATAGATGAGTCTAATGTATGTTAGCCTAAAAAGATGAATTCAGGACACCAGCATATCAACACTGAGGTATGGATACAGTATGCAGATGGGCTTTTCAAATTCTCCATCTTATTTGTTAGCAGAGAACTTGGGGGTGACTAGTTCATCCGTGTTCTTCAGAGAAGGAGTTCTCAAACTGTTTCTTACCATTGGGGAAGGGCTGTAGCTCAGGGCCAGGGCATCTGCCTGGAAACCCATCACCAGTCAGTGAGGACCATGTTGAGAAAAACGAGCCATTGGTCTGACTGAGTATAAGGCAGCGTTCTATGTTTCCAGGGGTATAAAGATAAAGGTAAAGGGACCCCTGACCATTAGGTCCAGTCATGACCAACTCTGGGGTTGCGGCGCTCATCTCACTTTATTGGCCGAGGGAGCCGGCGTACAGCTTTTGGTTCATGTGGCCAGCATGTCTAAGCCACTTCTGGCGAACCAGAGCAGCACACAGAAATGCCGTTTACCTTCCCGCCGGAGCGGTACCTATTTATCTACTTGCACTTTGACGTGCTTTCAAACTGCTAGGTTGGCAGGAGCGGGGACCGAGCAACGGGAGCTCACCCCATTGTGGGGATTTGAACTGCCGACCTTCTGATCGCCAAGTCCTAGGCTCAGTGGTTTAACCCACAGCGCCACCCATGTCCCTCTCCAGGGGTATAGAGCTGCCCATTAGAAGAGAGAAGTAGCTATGGGAGCAGCAGGCAAAGTTTGGGCAGTCTGACCTTTCAACACCCCAGTCCTAACATCACTCTGGGGCAATCTGTAACCAAATAATACAAGTAATAATAATTAATAATAATAAATTGGAGAACACGCATATAGAATTCTGTGACATTTTCCTTGGGGGTGGAGAAAAGAAACTCTCAGAAATTTTCTCCAAAAAAAAATGAGAAAATCAAATTCAGATTTTGCAGCTCTTAACTCTGGGAATGTTCCTTAGGTGGAAAGGTCCTCCCATGGGCCATAGGAATGCAGGCTTGCAACCAAAAGAAACTGGGTGACCAAAATTTCCTAGCTGATGACTAGCTCTTTCCAGTGTGCTCAGGCAGGGGTGATGTTGTGGTCTTTGCAGATCGATTCCCAGCAAGGTATCAAGTAGATGGCCTGATCTTCTTTGGGGCAAATCAGTCTATTTGCTTTTCAGCTTAGCTCATTTGAAAACCTTATAGGAAAAACCAACAGCTTAATACCATGTGAGAAATATGTTTCCTTATCAAGTGCAGCTGAAAGGTATTTCCTTTTGATGATTTATTTGTGCCTGAATTAGAAATTTATTTCTCTGTGCTGCAGGGAGTCATTCAGGGAAGAATGTCATTAAGAGTAAATGTTTAATGTTTAATAAAGTAACTGTATCTTCTTTTTCTATTTATTTATTAGTTCAATTTCTAAACCAGCTTTCATCAGTTATGATCCTAGGGCAGTTTACAGTCCAAACATCAATACAATAAAGCAATATTTAAAATAAAAAAACACCCACCCTCACATGTACAATTTATAACCAATATTGAAACACAACCTAAATACAATGCAGCAATGATACATCAATTTGCCATTGATATCATCTCAGTTAACCTCCTCTCAAGCTGCTGATGAAAAAGTACATCTTTAACTGTCACTGAAAACCAAATAATAAAGGTGCCAATCATTCCTCTTGGGAAAGGAGGTTACTCAGAGTTCCTATTTGAATTATATGTGTTATTTGAGAAATTCATAATCATAATAATCTTAAGACTATCATTGGATAATACCTTTATTAGGGCCAACCAAAAAGCCGCAAGCTTTCAAGTTCACTAAAACTCTTCATCAGGCAAGATAGAAGTGGTTGGATGGGGCACAGTAAAAGAAGAAAAGTAGAGAGATTAGACTGGATTGAGGCCAGAATTATTTTGACTAGAGTTAATTTGTAAGAGAAATCTGAATTTTTCACCCTAGTTTAAAAATGTCTGTGCCTATCTTTAAAAAAAATATTATTATTGTGGTGTCTTGCTCAATATAAATACAACAATAAAAGTGGGGATCCTCTGTAAGGAAAAACAGTAATTCTGTACTGTAATTCTGGCTGAGCTTAACTACTTGTCCATGTTCAAACTATTTTTCTGCATTGTTGAAAACTGCCTGCCATTTTCTGTATTTTATTTGGCTTCTGGGAGTCTTTGCCCATGCTCATCTGTATTTTGAATGAGGTCATGTCCACTGCGTTGATCGATATAGTACAATGCGGAAGTGCAAGCGCAACATGCAGTTTCCTGCTCCGACCTCTTGGGATCTCTGCACTGATGCTCAGCGATGTAATGATGTCACCACACAATGGTGTGCGGCTCTCTACTATTTTTGCATTAGTTTATTTTATGTTTGGAACAAAATCCATGAATCAGTGGGAGAATCGTTTTTTTAAAAAGACTTGCAAGCCTTAAAAACTGACACCATGCAATGTTAATGAAAAGCGTCAAAAGCTGGTGGATTATTTTTTAAAAATTGCTGTACTTAAAAAGCCAAGACTTGAAAAACTGAACAAATGTTTATTTATAGAAAAGGGGCTGGTATGTTTCGCCAAACATTCTACTCCTTAAAAGCACTCCTTTTTAAAAACACTGAAATCAAACACAGTGAAAATTTGACTCGGCTTTAAGACGCAAGCGTTCACGCAGATTTTCCCCTTCCATTATGACCCCTGAGAATACTTTGAATGTGCATCGGCCTTGGTTTTTCATGTTGCAAAGTGAAACCTGATGGACAGAATTTCACAGAGCACAAGCACAGTCCCTTTTCTCATAGCCTTGTTGTTTGTAGAGTTTAATGCAAAGACAAAAGCAATTCTGATTTCCCCCTTCAGGGCATGCACTAATCTTTGCCAAAGGTTCGGGAAGGCATTTTAGTCCCCCTCACAATGGTTGCCCAATTGGACAAATGCACGGCAGGCTCGGTGTGTTTGTTTTTGCCCGTTTGCATGTGCATTAGCTTCATAAGGAAGGGTAAGGTATTGATTGTCGCTGGAGGCATAATGATACCAGAATAGAAAGCAAACTGACACAGTTACAAAAACAAAGGCTCTAAGCCTACCTTGTATGAATTCAGGAGCACAGATGTGAAACTTAGCAAATACTTTGTTGTGTTCCCTCTATGAAAGGGGTGCTCAGAGGATGTCATATTGAGTTTTCCTAAGTTAAGAAAGCATCTGAGTGTGATTTAGAACATGTAAAGGCAACAGAAGAAAATGTGCAGGCAACAGAAGTGACTTTTCAACCTTTTTTGATCCTTCCTGTTCCCTGCAGATTTTGCAGGTCCCGAGCTATTCCACAAGGCTTCATGTGAGACCATACGCCCCGAGACATTTTAGTTCCTGACGCAGAAAATTCAAATGGTATTTTCACATGATGGTGAAAATCTAAGAATAAGTAACTAAGCATTAGGGACGCAGGTGGCGCTGTGGGTTAAACCACAGAGCCTAGGACTTGCAGATCAGAAGGTCGGCGGTTCAAATCCCTGCAACGGGGTGAGCTCCCATTGCTCGGTCCCTGCTCCTGCAAACCTAGCAGTTCGAAAGCACGTCAAAGTGCAAGTAGATAAATAGGTACCGCTCTGGCGGGAAGGTAAACGGCGTTTCCGTGCGCTGCTCTGGTTTGCCAGAAGTGGCTTAGTCATACTGGCTACATGACCCGGAAGCTGTACACCGGCTCCCTCGGCCAATAAAGCAAGATGAGCGCTGCAACCCCAGAGTCGGCCACGACTGGACCTAATGGTCAGGGGTCCCTTTAACTTTACCTTAACTAAGCATTTGCTGATGTTAACCAGGCATGGCTAACCTGCTGTCATATCAACACAATTTCTGGTGGACTCCCAAGTCCCTCAGCAATTCAGCTGCTGTTTACCCTAAAATCAGTATGTGTGTTTCAACTAAGTTTTACTTAAAGTAAAACTGTTGGCATCCAGTACTGTACCCAGTTACTTGGGAGTAAACCCACTGAATTCAGGACTTATTATGGAGGAGACATGATAGGACTGCACCGTGAGTGTAGTAAATTTTGCAGAATTAAGAACTACCTATTTTCCCAGAAGCTTTATGGTGAACTGATGCTGGGATCCATTGTATTTGGAGAGTGAGGCTATAATCTTGAACAAACGGAGATGAAATAAACCATTCAGGTCTTGATTCAATGAGAAATATGCCTGGTTGCCTTTTTTATCTCATTCCCTCTGTGTAGCAGGAGATCAAAATATTTGTTGTTGGATAAGTCCCTAGCACACTGTTGGACATGAGTAATTTTTGCATTGCATTTTGTAAATCCATCTACTACAGATGGCAAAGACTATCATCTCTGCAGGAAGCATCTACTTCTCTGAAAAGGATGCACACTTAAATGGCTTGGGGAACCGAAAGCAAAAGAAAGTGAACAATAACCGATACCCTGATTCTATGGCCTCAAAAGAAAAGAGAGAGAAAATCAAAGATCATTATACCTTTCTTTAAAAATGAAAATAACCACAGGAAAGGGTTTGGCAAAGTTCTGATTTTCTCCAGTAGATTAAAGCAAGTGTATTAACGCAATATGTCTTACAAATGACTCAAAGAAACCCTCGTTCACCATTAACATTTCAGAGCTTTTACAATAATGCATTGTTAAACCTCTTCCTTCCTGCTAACAAACAGGGGAGAAAAGCTGGAGTCAACTTAAATCAGGCTGCGACCCTAGAGCCTCAGTTAAAATTGCCGACTATGGTTTGTTCAGCTCCTATAAGTCAAGCAGGACGACATGCTCAGTGTTCTGTGTCACTTTGGCTTAGAATGCCATGTGCATCCAGTCCAATCAAAATGGAGCAGGGAAAGTTGACATTAAATGGCAAAGTGCTGTTGTTATGAAAGCACAAGGAAAGGAAAGCTTTTCTTTAAAAATAAAAATAAAAAATGATTTGGAAACCTCTTCTGCCAAGTTTCTCTTCTTTTTAGGGAAGTGGAAAATGTGTTTCCAATCACATTTAAGGGCAGACTTACCTATTTCACACTTCCCAAAACAATTAAAGACTGAAACAGCAATCTGTCAAAATTCACACATCTCTGAATTCTGCAGTGTATTATCCAGCTGAGAAATATACTAAAGTGTGCACTAGAATGCATACATTATATTGGTGAAAATAACATGCAAAAATGCTTTATATTAGGAAAATTTGATTGTCAAAAATTGTATATTGGGCAAAATTGCAGACAAAATTAGGATAAATGGATACTAAAAGGCTGGTGAATTTTCATGAGGCCTTTTGAAAAAAATCACAAACTATTGTAGACAACTTTAGATTAGAAAAATGAGAAACTGGCTGTTTATCCTAGTACCCTAGGGATTCTGATATCTGGAGCACCTAAGAGAGGTATTTAGTTGGCAATCTCCATCTTATCTTGGAATGGATTTAAGAGCTGATTTTGAGGCTACAACATCCGACACAATTTCAGTATTGTTTAGATTTTTTGTTTTTCATTGTCATCCACCATCCCCTGGTTTACCCCCTCACAGAGCTAAGATTCCCAGCACCTTTAGCAAACTACAGTTTTCATGATTTTTTTTAGGGGAAGACATATTTTTAAAGGTGCTTTAAATGTATGGTTTATGTGAAGAGGGGGGGATTTAATGCCATCAAATGAATATGACTTGTATTGGAGAAAATACGTGTTAGCTGGGGGCATCAATATGAAGAAACCATTATTTCTCATTCAGAAAGCTAACATCTGTAAGAAAGCTCACTCCCAGCTTGTCCAGTAATGAACTTTGCCCCTTTTATGCCCCTCAATATATATAGTTTTCTGGTGCCAATATTGCCCAAGTCTTAGTTTGACACTAAGTCAACTGCACCAAGCTGACTCCATAATAAGTCAGCTGTGCTACTGTAACACAATGCGGGTGGGGAGGCAGGAAGAAAAATATCTCATGTTAAACTTCTTTAGCCATTGCCCTTTGCTCCTTTAAACTCAGTAGGACTCCCTTTTCTGTAAATTGCTGCTGTTTTATTCTGTTTATATTGTGTTTTATGGTTGTGCTGGGCAGACGATGGGTTTCAAGGGCTGGTGCATTTGAAGTTCTAAAGTTTAACGTTTTAAACTGTGTTTTGAACCGTTATCATATGCTATGTAATATTTGCTACTTTGTCAAGAGGTTCTCCTAAAGAGCAGGATGGAAATATATCAAAGAAATACATTGGCATTGGATTGGGTTGCGAGACTGTATTTGACAGCTGTGTTTTGAGCCCAAAGGAGGCATGCTAATGTCTGTGGCATTTGTCAGAGTGCAAAAATAATGGACTGCAAACCTAAACACGTCAAATTCTATTAAATTTAGATGAGCACATTCTAAATAAGTTTAGATCCCTTAGTATGCACAAGGAAGAGGAATAACGTAGTACATTGATCTTTAAAAAAAATACCTACAGTGCAACACTATTCCTGTTTAATCGAACGTAATTCGCACTCTGTTCAAAGGAACTTGCTAGCAGGGAGGTGCGCATGGAATTCAAGTTTTATATTCTTACACACATCAGCTGAGAAATATGGCCAGCTGAGTTCAGCTGAACAGGCAGTTCAATCCTGCGCATGTGTCTACCCAGAAGTAAACCCCAGTGTGCTCATTGGGACTTGCACATATATTTAGAAGTAGGGATAAATACAGACAATTCCAACAAGAAAGAAAAGTGGGAGGCATCTAAAGAAACCACTGTGGCTTCAACGGAGCTTACAGATGAGCTGAGATTTAAGAAGGGCTTCTATAAGAAATGGAAGAAGGGGGAAATATTGAAGGAAGAGTATGCTCAAGTAGCCAATGGTTGCAGGGAGAAGGTCGAGGGGGGTGGGGCAAAGTTCAGAATGAGCTAAGTCTTGCAAGAGAGGATAAAAATGATTTTGAAATGTTTCTTTGGCTGTACTCAAATCAAGAGGAAGAACAAGCAAGTAGTAGCTCCTCTGCATAGAAAAGATGGAGAAATGCTGATTATGTATTTATTCTATCTTCTGATATTTAATCAGCATGTTGTTGTCGTTTAGTCATGTCCGATTCTTTGTGACCCCATGGACCAGAGCACGCCAGACACTCCTGTCTTCCACTGCCTCCCGCAGTTTGGTCAAACTCATGCTGGTAGCTTCAAGAACATTGTCCAGCCATCTCGTCCTCTGCCGTCCCCTTCTCCTTGTGCCCTCCATCTTTCCCAACTTTTCTAGGGAGTCTTCTCTTCTCATGAGATGGCCAAAGTATTGGAGCCTCAGCTTCACGATCTGTCCTTCCAGTGAGCACTCAGGGCTGATTTCCTTCAGAATGGATAGGTTTGATCTTCTTGCAGTCCATGGGAATCTCAAAAGTCTCCTCCAACACCATAATTCAAAAGCATCAATTTTTCGGCGATCAGCCTTCTTTATGGTCCAGCTCTCACTTCCATACATCACTACTGGGAAAACCATAGCTTTAACGATACGGACCTTTGTTGGCAAGGTGATGTCTCTGCTTTTTAAGTAACAATCAGCATGTTACTATTATGCTAAATGTATGTTAACAGCCATGTTATAATTGCTGGCTTGTTGTTGTTGTTTTAATAGCTGGTACCCACCCTGAATCCTTGAAATAGAATTGAGATGGGGTGAGGGGGAATTGGAAATGATTATGGCCAGTGCTTTTTGTCAGTCAGAGAACACCGGGGTACAGTTCTGGCACCTCTCAGATGGGCGCCATTGCTGGCTGCCACTCCCCCCACCTGCTTCTTGCCATTACGTACTGCTGAGAAGCCCCTAATGAACATTTCAGATAGAAACAGAAGATGGTCAGCATGTGTGAGTCTACCCATTCTTTAGATTTATGACTGCACTGAGCTCCTAGCTGTGATTAGCCAAGCTACAGGGCAGGGCAATTCATACTTCCATTTATTCAATCCATCTCCCATGTAATGGCAGTGGGTTTTAAGCTTTCCAGCCAGGCCTCTACCATTGCACAGGCCTGCGTTTGTGCAAGGGGCCTTCCAGGCTTCTCTGGCTATCCCCCTGAATGGAAGAGAACAAGGGAGGTGGGGTGCATTTATTTGACCTGCACCAGAACCAGCTAGAGAGGCAGCTTATAGCTCTTAGACTATTATTACTCATTGCAGCACAGAAACAAGAGTTAGAGTGGTCTTAAAGGGGAGTCTGTCGGAGGCGTTCAATATGTCAAAAGGTGTGACACAAGGCTTCAAAATGGCTACTACACTTTTTAATTTTTATATATAACCACCCCTTTCTTGGCCATGTATTTTCTCTGCTTTTTCTGTTCATAAGTGACCATCCTCTGCAGATGATAGGCATTGAACTTTAGATCTTTTACATGTAACACATGCAATATACCACTAAGATACACTGTCCCCATGTTTGTTGGTTTTAGGAGGGATGAATCAAGCAGCTCGTTCTCTGCCCAATGCTGTCTTCTTCTTGCACCAGTTGTGACCATTCATGCCTGTCAGGGAACTGCCATCGGAGCTAGAGGCAAAGGGAAGGCTCCAAAGGGATGCAGGAGAGGGTCCCAGTAGGGAGAGAGGCAGCCCATCTGCTGGGGAAGGAAATCAGCATAACACAGGTGGAGAAGGGGGGCAGATGGGGGAATCGGAGAGGAGGCTCCAAGACTCTTTGCCTGAGACCAGCGGAGAGAGTACGGGTACTCCGCTGCCCACACCCTCCCTGTGCAGAAGACTTGGCATCAAACAACTTTTATGCTGGAAAAGGTTTAAGAAACGCCCACTGACAGATTCTGCCAGTGACTGAGACAGTCACGATGCTGGAGGCTGTTCAGTCAGAAAGGGTTTAACCAGGTAACCTCGCCAGCAGTGGCGGCAACTTACGCACGAGCAACCCCTAAATCCATTACAATGCCCTTAGAATGTATGCACCCTAAGATAACACTATCAGAACGAATGTATTTATGAAACACACTGGCCTTCTTTAAAAGTGCAGGAAAGCCTGTCTAGGATCCTCTGTGGTATCAGATATTTACATATAACACCTTTTTAAACCAGAGTTTCTGTGACAGTGGAGAAATAATTACACAGTAGTCATGGCCCAATAAATTTACAGCTGTTATGAAATGCTGTAAAGAAGCCTGACATTCTAAGCTTATACAGGCAGATTTGATGGGAGTGTAGCTTAAAAATACATTGCTGAACTCAACAGATATTTTGTGAAAGGAGCATTCAGTTGAAAAAAAATGTAAAATAAATGCTTATGGCCGCAATTCACTTACATGATGAACCTCAATGGATTGTGCATGACCAACCCTACAATGCTATGATTCTATGATTCTAACCTCTGCAGCTCCAGAGCAACTAATCCTTAGATAGTTCTGTTGAAAAGGTTCTTTCCAATGAAGTCATGTGCTGAACTTTTCAAAGGACTGCCCTCTATTTGAAGTTATCCTCTATTTGTAGAGCTGCCTAGTCCAAGTCCAGTTTTAGTGATCCACAAGAAGGGAGAGAAAGGACCTCAAAGTTGTCCGTTAAATGTTAGTCCAGGCAGACAGCACACTGAGTAGATACATAGTCTATTTCTATACATAGCCCAATTTCCATTTCAGTTACACGAATCATTTCCAAGTTGAAATCTACATTTAAATTAGCATATGCAAACTTTATATAAATCTATATAAAACCCATTTCTTTGTCATGAACTGTCTCTGCTTTATTCTGTGGCCACTCTAGCTATATCTGCAGATGATGGTGGTCAAACCTTGCATGCACTCTGCTACTAAGGTACACTGTCCCCGCGTCTGCTGGTTTTAGGAGGGAGGAATCAAGCAGCTCATTCTCTGCCCAATGCTGTCTTCCTCTTGCACCAATTGTGACCATTCATGCCCTTAGAATGTATGCGCCCTAAGATAACACTATCAGAACGAATGTATTTATGGAAACACACCGGCCTTCTTTAAAAATGCAGGGAAGCCTGTCTAGGATCTCCTGTGGTATCAGATATTTACATATAACACCTTTTTAAACCAGAGTTTCTGTGACAGTGGAGAAATAATTACACAGCAGTCATGGCCAAATAAATTCACAGCTGTTATGAAATGCCGTAAACAAGCCCGACATTCTAAGCTTATACAAGCAGATTTGATGGGAGTGTAGTTTAAAAATACATTGCTGAACTCAAAAGATATTTTGTGAAAGGAGCATTCAGTTGAAAAAACATAAAATAAATGCTTATGGCCACAATTCACTTACATGTTGAGCCGCAATGGATTCTGTACACACAGGTTTTGGGGAGCACCATGTCAGTGTTTGTAAAAAGCAAAAAAAAAAAAAAAAAAAAAAGGAGGAAAGGGTTCTGACCTCCCTTTGTCTCCTCAGCCTGGTCCTCGGACCCTTGTCAGCACAAAAGAGTCCACGAGAATATCCTTGCAGAGTTTTATTCTTAAAAGTCTTTGTGCAAAACACAACTGAATAACTATACACACCACCACTAACCAACCAACCAACCAACCCAAACACTAGCCTCAGCAACAAACTAACATTTCTCACTCTATATACACAACTTGGTGCAGACTGCTGAGTCGTGCTGACCCAGCTTTATTCGCATTAAAGAAACAGTGGCCATTTTAGCTGTGACACACCACCTAAACAGATGGTCAGTGCAATGGGTTTTGACAGCACTGATCCCTTGAGATAGTAGAGTGAAGAAGTAACTGTCCAAACTCCACATATATCCCTTGCTTAAGCCGGTCATTGGTATTGTGAGAGCTAACCACTTAGTATGAATCTAATCTAGCATGGAACATGCCCATACACAGGCCCAGTTGAAAGCAGGTGTTTATTATTCTGTGCTTCATCCTTTTACAGGCACAATTCATAGCCGGCAATAGGAATCTTACTGCTACATGCTAATCACTGGAGGTTACATGTTAATGATGCTAGCTACTATAGACAGTGGAGGCAAAGCAGAACTTTGGATTGGACATATGTGATTTGGACTTGAGTAACAAGCTTAATCGGAACAATATATGGCATATCTGAGAAACATCAGATCGCTCCCCAATGCTATAGATTCAGAGAGAAGGCAAATGATCACCTGTAAAGGATCAGTACATTTGTTAATCAAGCCTTTCTTCCAAGAAACTCATGGCAGTAATACACAGGTTAAAAAACAAAAAGGTAAAGGGACCCCTGACCGTTACATCCAGCAGCAGACAACTCTGGGGTTGCGGCGCTCATCTCGCTTTACTGGCCAAGGGAGCCGGCGTTTGTCCACAGACAGCTTCCAGGTCATGTGGCCAGCATGACTAAGCCACTTCTGGCACAATGGAACACTGAAACTAGAGCAGCGCACGGAAACGCCGTTTACCTTCTCACCAGAGCGGTATCTATTTATCTACTTGCACTTTGACGTGCTTTCGAACTGCTAGGTTAGCAGGAGCATGGACCGAGCAACAGGAGCTCACTCCGTCACAGGGATTTGAACCGCAAACCTTCTGGTCAACAAGCCCTAGGCTCTGTGGTTTAGACCACAGCACCACCCGTGTCCCTAATACACAGGTACTCCCACCCATTTATGCCCATGAGGTAGGTTAGGCTGAGAGAAAACAATCTCTTCCATTTGTTTTATGGCTGAGCAGAGATTTGTACTTGGGTCTTCCTGGTCCAAATCCAACACACTGGTGATCCAAACCCAGAATAATCTCATTTATCCAAATGCAGCAGTGTGGGATCTTGTTCGTAATCTGGGTACGCTTTGTGTTTATATTCAGAAAAATGGTGAAACTTGAACCTTTTCAGTTTAACCACTTCCACTGAATCATACTTCTAACTAACACCACACAAGGCAAGGATGACTGACTGGCAAGTTGGGAACCACATTGGTTTCATCTATGTCTGTGCCAGCTGTGTGTCTCTCTCAGTCTGTCTTGGGATGGACTCCTGCCCTTTTTCATGGGAGCTGGAATATATGTGATGGTTTATGGATATCCACCCCATCACACCCAAGTGCTCTGAGAGCACTGGCCACTGGATTTACCTATTTCATTTCACATTTCAGTATGTTACAAATGGAGTACAAGAGCAGAGGCAGTAACTCTGTGAAAGAGTATGTTTGTAGAACTCATCCAAATGTCAAATTAGATTAAAATGGGGAGAAATTTGTGTGCTACCCTAAGTTCCTTATTTATCTGCGTACAGTGGTACCTCGTGTTAAGTACTTAATTCGTTCCGGAGGTCCATTCTTAACCTGAAACTGTTCTTAACCTGAAGCACCACTTTAGCTAATGGGGCCTCCTGCTGCCGCCGCGCCACCAGAGCACAATTTCTGTTCTCATCCTGAAGCAAAGTTCTTAACCCGAGGTACTATTTCTGGGTTAGCGGTTTCTGTAACCTGAAGCGTCTGTAACCCAAGGTACCAATGTATATCATTTATGTGCAACTTCCTATGCAGCATCTCAAATGGTGATTTCACAATAAAGGATAAAGACAATAAAAAATGCCCAGTCTTTTGACATTAGTGCTGGCCTACAAACCCCCATCACCCCTGACTGTTAGCTATGTTGGTTGGATCTGATAGAAATTGGAGTCCAACCACATTTGTAAGAAATAAAGGTAGTTTCCTGACATTTTTCCATTGAAGAAAAATTTAACATCTCCTGAGCTGCTGGAAGACAAAAAGATTCTCTTGTCACATTGGACCACTTGTAAACACACCTCAAAAGTTTCTCCAAACCTTTTTCCTTCACACTGCTATGTGCAGTGCAATGCAGAGCTATTATCCATTATGCACCATTATAGTGGAAAGCTGTAAGTTATTTTGTTGCTAGAAGAGTGAACACTTTACCACAGCAGATAACAGCTAACAACGTGGCAAGGCCAAAGCAGTTTGGATGATTGCAATATTCTTGATGAAGATTCCTGACATGCCACTCTTACACCACGCTCTGAACAAGTCTTGGGAGATAAGAGAAGGGGGGAAAGTTCAAATATTTGGGGCCTGTTGTGAGAATGTAGATAAAAGTCCATTCCATAAAAAGTGTTGCTTGCCTGGAAACAGAGGGTGAAAATATATACCCCCTTAAATACCATGGGTGGCCTGGGAACATGAGAACCTCTTGGGAGTAGCTGAGATGGAATGTCATCTGACTGGCCCCAAGCACTGTAAATACATAAAGAAAACTTGGGGAATTGCTGAAATGAATTTCTGCTCGGCTGTGGACAGCATGAAGTAATGGGAATCTCAGGAGCTTATCTCATTTGGAATGGAAAAAACAAATGTAAGAGAACTATGGTAACATACTGTAAAAGGAGCAGGCAACAGCTTTCATTCACACACATTTAAGGTTAGAGGGGGGAAAGCTACAAACAGCTCATTTATGCCCATGCCACCAGAATGAAGAGATAAGACTCATACCATTGGGTTCACACAAACAACAACTACTGAACTTTCAAATGATGTATGTAACACATCATACGAGCCTGCCCATGCATTAAGATCAGCCAAGAAGGCTCTTTTTGTTGTCCCATCAGCAGGTGAAGTGCATAGTGGGGTGGCCTGGAATAGGGCCTTCTCAGTCATGATGATGATGCCTCTACTCTGAGGTCTACCTGGCACCAACATTGTAAAATTGTCAGCATCTGTCAAAGATACACCACTTTGCCCAGGGTTCTGGTGGGGGCTGAACACTGGTGCGGTTGTTTATTTATTTTATTTGTTTCCAAAAATGATGCTTGTTATATTGTTTATAATGATTTTATTACTGGTTTTATATGTCCCACCCTCAGATTACTACATGAAAGGCGGGCTTATAAATGGATGAAACAGAACTGTCTCAAGGCAAACGAACAGTATCCATGGCCCTCACACTGATGTGCTGAGGAGACTGCCTGCATCACTATCCGGGCCTTGCGACTTTGTGTCATTGAGTTGGGCAAGCCCCAGCTGGAGTTCCTGGACCTATCCTTCTAGCCCCATGGTCTTGAAGCCAGAGGCATGAAGAAGCCTCCTTCCTTACACCTCAGTTTTCTTCTTGAAGATACACCATCCTAGCAAAGACCCTCCACATTTCCCTCATCATGAGATCAGTGGAGCACAGGAGGTGGTGAGGAAAGCAGCAATGCAAACAACTAATTTAGGGCAGTGTTTTTCAAACTGTTCGGGGAAGGGACTGGGTTCCTTGGAAACTTAAGATTCCCCAGCTAGAAGATCATTAGTGGCGTGAAATTTTCTGGAAGACATTTGGCTGCCACAATCAATCCTCTGTTCTAGTGTGTGCATTCAAGAGAGCATTGGGTACATTCTAAGCTAAAATCTCAGTTCCCATGGGATAACGATTAGGCCCAGGCAGCTTGGCTAGTGCCCATCATTAACTGAGCACGCATCAGAATCCTCTACAATGTTCAGAAGTTCTTCAGCAGAGAAGTTGGTATAGGATGTGTTCCCAGAAAATAGAAAGCTTTAAAATACTGGTTTGGATGAGTTCATTTGGATGAGTTTATGATGCACCATCCGAAGGACCTTACATTTCAAAAGCAAACCCTTGAAAGTCAACTGAAACATTCAGAAGTAGCATGCAGAGCACCATTTTACTGGGCAGTACCAGTTGCGCATGCAGATGGCATGTCAATTGCAGCTTTGCAAATACTATAAAATATGGGGTCCAAATTCAAAATGACACTGATGAAATTCAGAATGACGTTGATGGGGTAAGATTAAATGTCATTGACAAATTCAAGATGACATTGACAAAATGGAATGGAGCAGACTGTAGAGAAATGTGGAACCTTATACCTTGGGTAGTAAAAGCAAATATATAATTGCAGAATGGAGGGAAACTGATGAAGCTCCAACACTGGTGAGAAACTGATCAAAACAAAATATGACAATTGCTCCTTTCAAAGGTTTCTTTCGGACGGTTTTGCAGGGCGCTACGTTTTATATGTTCAGACATTCAGGGCTAGTTCCTGCTGTACAGTAGATTCTTACCTGTTTCAGGTGACACAATGAGATGGGTATGGATGTAAGAACTAGGAGTTCTTGCAGTGACAACAGGATTCACCTTGTATCTGTGGCAGGCCCAATAGGTTTCAGTAGACAGTTATAGACAGTAACTTTTTTCCCCTTCTCACAAAAGTGGTTGAAAGCAATTGAGCCCCTCCTGAGCAGATTAAGCCTACCAAATTCCAGGCGGACCCCACCCGCAGGGTTTCATATAGGGATGCCTTATTATTTTATTGGTTTCTTCAAAGCCTCTAACTTGATTTTCTGTCAGAGTTGGGTGCAAATTACAGCATAGTCAACTCATTTGAGGTGGTGAAGCCTCTAATATTTCAGAAAGATAGGTTCAAGGGCAGACTTTACCATTGGGGGAGTGAAAAAATAGATACAGAAATCCCCTGCCATACATTTTTGTGGGGAGGCAATCAGTTTTAAAGCTGGTGGCATGAGGGAGGCACTTTTGGAAAGAAATCTGTCAAATCTCAGACAAATATGGTCCAGGGTCTACCATTCTGGATGATTACATTTTTGTTATTTAAAAAAACTGGAGGAGTTACAGTTTTTTCCTCAGTGTCCCCCTTTTCCCCATGAAGAAAAAGAGAGATAGAGACCTGGTTTTAATTCATACGAAAAAGAATATTTGGTAAAGAAGTAGGCCATGCAAATAGTTTAACTCAGCTACTTATGCCCTGCCCTCACAATGAAAACCTGTGGGAGGGTGACTCACATGTTTATGTCAGTATCCCTTCCTCAAATCACTGTGATTGGAGTGTGATGGGGAAATAATTCATTTTGATTAAAAGCTAGACCTGCCCATCAAAATGAAAAATCGCCCCCTCCCCTCTTGAGCTCTATGTATTTCCCCAGTCAGTTGGGCTTCATTTCTCAAAAAAAGAAAAGAAGAAAGAGTGGGTGATTGGCAACAGCTCTACTTTTAACTTTATGGGGGGGAAACAATACGACAGAGCTACTCAGTGGTGTAGCGTGGGGGTGCAGGGGGGGCCAGCCGCACCAGGCGCAACATCTGGGGGTTAGGGTTAGGGGGCGCAAATCCACCGGTTAGGGGGCGCAAATTACTTGCCTTGCCCCGGGTGCTGACAACCCACGCTACACCACTGGAGCTACTCAGAAGGTTGGTCACTCCCTGATCTGCTTGAACACAACTTGTTAATGGCACAAGGTCAGGACCAGATTTAGGTTTGATGAGGCCCTAAGCGACTAAAGGTAATGGGGCCCTTTATATGTCCAGCTGTCCTTTGTCAACAACAAATTGCCATCGTTTTTTGTGTTGAATGTATGCTATATGGTAATTTATGGACCTAATAGGTATCTAAACCCATTTGCACATAACAAAAAGGAGCCTATACAACACAAAACACTGTCGCTGCATGTAGGTTTTATTTTATTTGTTTTTTATCTTATATTTTGGAAATGTACATCATTGTTTTTTTCTTTTAAAAAAAATTGGGGGGGGCAAAAGAGTGGGGCCCTAAGCTATAGCTTGTTTGGGTTATACAAAATTCAGCACTGCACAAGGTAACTTAATAATGTGAACTACTATCCCAAATTACTCTAATACACCTTGTTATTTGGGGAACACAGAGAACCAATGTTCACCCCCTAGTAAGAAGTGTTATCTGATTAGGGCAGGAAAAAAAATATTGAATGTCGGCTGTAATGGTGGGCACTGGGGGGAGGGGAGCCTTCAGACAGCAAAATGTATTGGGCCAACAAACATTCTAATGAACACATGCCTTCTGTGATCCCACCCATATACATCAACTGAATTTCCAAAAATGCCTTGTAAGGGTTTGTTTGATAGCATGCTTAAGGGTGGTAGGGTGATGGTATATCAGACATAATTTCAATATTATACAGTTACATGTTTTAAGGAGCTTAGCTTGAATAGGTCAAGAAACAGGAGGTCTAACTGAATGCTTCAAGTACTTGGCTCAGTATTATCAGATGATTTTGCCAAGGATGCAGTTAAGCCAGTAATCATACAATCACCTGCAGGAGTGCATGGCGTCATCAGCAGATTCATGACATAGCTGTGATAATGTGGAGGCACTAGCTGTATAGAAATGGCATTGCCGCACGAAATCTGCACAGAAGCCACAGAGACTGTGTGGGTTCCAGACATGCCTTGTGGTACTTCAATTTGCACAAGAGGAGCACAGGTCCCCCACCATTGGCAGCCGATGCACCATATATACGCACCAATGCTATTGATCTCCCCAAACTCCAAAAGCAATTTTGAGAGCACACTGGTAGTAGCATCATGGATGAAAGCCCTATTCCATGAGCAGAAAAGCGTTCATGGTTGTCTGAATCAAGCCCAGTAGCTCAATTAAGAGGAACTGGTTCACTTGGGCAGAATTTAAAATGGAGAGACTGTCATGCAGACAGGATTCTCACAAAATCTGCAGACATGCATATAGGTGTCCTCATGGGTACCCCTTCAGTGTCACTAGGAGATGTATGTACATAAATGCTTAAGGTAAAGGTAAAGGTACCCCTGCCCGTACGGGCCAGTCTTGGCAGACTCTAGGGCTGTGCGCTCATCTCACTCTAGAGGCCAGGAGCCGGCGCCATCCGCAGACACTTCCGGGTCACGTGGCCAGTGTGACATCGCTGCTCTGGCGAGCCTGCACCAGCACAGCACATGGAACGCCGTTTACCTTCCCACTATAAAGTGGTACCTATTTATCTACTTGCACTTTATGGGTGCTTTCAAACTGCTAGGTGGGCAGGAGCTGAGACCGATAGACGGGAGCTCACCCCGCCGCGGGGATTCGAACCGCCAACCATACGATCGGCAAGTCCTAGGCACTGTGGTTTTACCCACAGCGCCACCCGCGTCCCTACATAAATGCTTAAAATGGGTATAATTTGCATACTAACTCAAAACTATTCAAATGTCAAACAAAGTGTGATCAAGGAATATTTGCAAAGCATATGCACACAAGAATAATAAAATGGAAAACATTTTATCTGTTTGCAAACAATTAAGGAATCGGATAGGAGGGCAATGTCAGAAATTCTCTGTTAGAGGCAATCCACCTAGCTCTATACATGAGATTAATTACAAAATTAATATGAATATGACAAGAGACTGATGAGTTTATATTATGCCAGCCCTGACATACAATTAATTAAGGAGTGACAACTGTGATAACAAGCAGTAGGGCTGTACAAGGGAATTAGATCTTGTCTTTTTTAATTATAAGATAGTTTATCCTCACCAGTCAATCCATCCAGCTCACAGCACTCCACATCGTGCAGAGAAAGAGAAGAAAGAAGCTAAGAACAATAACTACATTAATATCCTGATTTGGAGATTGCAGATCTCCCCTTCATCTCATTGAACAGTTTGCTAGTTGGTGGGGGAACGAGAGTCTTCCCCCCAATAGAAGAATGAGTTCAAGGAGAAAAGGGGCAAGTTCAGCAGTGGACATGCACCCCATTTATCCAGTTTTAGAACTCTGACTTTGGGAGATAAGTGATCACACTATTAGTTTATTCAGCTCCAGCCCTTGAGCTGATACGGCTCATCTTGACTTGAGCCCAGCAGAGTATAATCCCAGAGTCCGCAAACGAAAGGATGAGGCAGGTATGGCTACATTGCTATACTTTATTTCTAAGCTATACCGAGAACACACAAATGTACATCTTGCCTCTGTGAGACGCAGAGAGCAACTCCAACAAAGAAACGAAAGAACAAAGAAACAGGAAACCAGTGAACGTCACATCCAGTCTCCCTTTCCCGTGGGAACCCAACAGTAACTTGACTGTGGAATGAAAACATAGTCTTGTGACTAGCAGCTGCTGCTCAGTGAGGGAAACAGAAACTAACACATACAAGCTTCACTACTAGACACAAAGGTCCCCCAAACAGGACAATGATGGTGGCACTGCACATGTGGAATAGTACGGAACTTAGGATCAGCACCAGATTTCTTACTGGGTTTTTCTGCAGCTAAATATAATGCTAATTCATTTAGTATATCATCTGCTTAAAACTTTAATTTATAAATGATGAATAATCACAAAGTACCTAAGTCTGAATATCAAATGTGAAGAATTATCCACACTTCTAATAACAGCCACTTGCTTAGTGATAGCACAACAATAGAAGACATTAAGGGGGCATTCCTGCGGCATAATCTGCCAGGTTGAGCAGTTCAAGATGCACCAATAACTCCAATTTCACCAGGAGCTTCTTGGCTCAGCCAGGCTCAGCCACAATAAGACCCCTACCCAGAATCAGCCAAAGATATGCTGGTTTAACTTGCTCATCCTAGGTCAGATGGGGATAAGCCAGCTGAGGAGAAACTGAGTGAGTGGAGGTGAGTGTAAGTCTCAAAAAAGTTGTGTTCCGGAGGTATGGCAGGGGCAGAACTCAGCAAAAGGGACTTAGGCTGGATCCTAACTGTTCAGCCAAGTCATGTGATCTGACAAAGCAGGTAAAGGTAAAGGGACCCCTAACCATTAGGTCCAGTCATGGCCGACTCTGGGGTTGCGGCGCTCATCTTGCTTTATTGGCCAAGGGAGCCGGCATACAGCTTCCGGGTCATGTGGCCAGTATGACTAAGCCTCTTCTGGTGAACCAGAGCAGCGCACAGAAATGCCGTTTACCTTCCCACCGGAGCGGTACCTATTTATCTACTTGCACTACGTGCTTCCAAACTGCTAGGTGGGCAGAAGCAGGGACCGAGCAATGGGAGCTCACCCCGTCATGGGGATTCAAACTGCCAAGCTTCTGATCGGCAAGTCCTAGGCTCTGTGGTTTAACCCACAGCGCCACCCACGTCCCTCCTGACAAAAAGGGTAGTTTATGTCAAACCCTTTTTTAAAGGCTTGTTTTTCCTCTGACAAGCTTCGGCCAGCTCATCTAGTGGTAGCCTTGCTCCTGAACAAGGTTTGGATGAGGCACAACTTTCTCCAGCTTAACTTACACCAGCTTGATTTACACCAGTTTTCTGTGCCTGGGATTGCTCCCTTCTTGGAGGATAGTCTTTATTAAAAATCAGTGGAAATTTACAAATGCTAGTCTATTAACAGTGTACGTGTCTCCTCTCAGAAGTACAGTAAGTCCCACTGAGTTTATTGAGGTATACTCCCGGTAAAATGGGTATAGAATTGCAATATATGCTCTAATAAGCAGGACTCCATTCATCAGCCAAAGAAGTTGGATAGATGAAACCATTTCTTCTTCTTACCAGATCTGTTAAATTGAATGCATACGGTACATAGCTTCTCCTTCTATGTTGATTAGCTCAGCTGGATTTACTGTTTCCCAGGAATCCTATGTACACACAATCCTATGCATATTTACTTGGAATGAGGGGGGGTGTCCCACTGAGTTAATTGGGTTTACTCCTGTGAAAGAGCTCACTGGATTGCAGCCAGAGTCCCCACAAACTCTCAGTTCTGGTTGCTCAATCTTGATATCACGTCAACAGTCTCAATCAAATTGCCCACCAAGAGTGAGGCCAGCAATTGTACCAGTATAAACACCTACCATATTTTTCTGTGTATAACACACACACACACACACACACACACACACACACACACACCGTGTATAACATGACCCCTATTTTGGGGGACTCAAGTTTATGAAAATGGGGGGAGAAGACCCCCATGTAGAAGACAACCCCAGTTTTTTAACACTATTCTAGAGTAAAAAAAAAAACCTAGTCTTTTACACGGAAAAGTACATTATATACTATTATAGTGGTAGCTTGGTTCTCAGATGCCTTAGTTCTCAAAAGCCGAAAATCCGGAAGTGTTCCGGTTTTCGAACATTTTTCGGAAGATGAATGTTCAAAGCAGTTGTTGTTTCTGGGGCACCTGCACCAATCAGAAGCTGTACCTTGGTTTTTGAACATTTCAGAAGTCAAACGGACTTCTGGAACAGATTTGGCGCTGCTTTTTTTTGCTATTTATTTTGCATTTTTATTTTTAAGGCTTTCTTGGGTAATTTGTTTTTGTAACTGTGTAGACCCCAGTTCAGCTACTGATTGATTAATTGTGTAACTGTGGAAATGGATAAAAGCCCCCCCCCCCATCCAAACAATGACTATCATCAGTGCAGGTAATAATTTTTTTTTTAAATTTTTATCATCTACAATACTGTCTTATTTGTTTTATAGTGCAGTACATTTATTATTGCTTTCATTTTATGGATCAATGGTCTTGTTAGATAGTAAAATTCATGTTAAATTGCTGTTTCGGGGGTTGTTTTTAAAAGTCTGGATCAGATTAATCCATTTTGCATTACTTTCTATGGAAAAGTGTGCCTTGGTTTTGGAACACTTTGGTTTTGGAACAGACTTCCGGAATGGATTAAGTTTGAGAACCACTGTACTAAAGACAAACTTACAGCTGAACATCATAAAGTGGACAGACACAGACATTACAAAAGATCAGGGAAAGTCAATCACAGGCAACCACCTACCGCTAGCAGAATATAGATAAGCTCTTCATGTGGTTCGCATGAAAGCTCAGCTAGCACAAATGGCAACACGTTATGTTTACTCGTAAATGTCAGATATTCCGCTAGTGACATTATTCTTCTGTTGCTTTGGAAAGCTTTCTGGCCATTGTAACGCACAAGTTCAAAAGTTATGTAATGTGTGCACCACATCTTCTCTTGGGGGTTATTGGGATGAACATCTGTCAACATAAATCAGAAAGTGTCAAGAACCAGCAGAAAATAGCTTTAGTGCAAAGAGTTCTAGAAGGTCTCTTTGCTTCTAGGAACTACTTCTTAGCAGCTGTTTCTGCTACCAATAGATCCTGTGATAAATCAGACATCAAAAGGCATGAAATTCCACAATGACATCTGATGTTGGTGCAAGTTTAATAGTGAAAGTCGGGGATTTGTCATGTGATGAGCTTATGCCTGTTAGAACTTAAAATGGTTAAAAGAAAACGAAAAAACACCTGCACATGCACACACACAGATAAAGGGTGGGGGAAGCACACCAGAATTTCTTTAAAAGGTGCTTAATAAAAAGAAATGCCCTAAAACTGACAGATCCTACATTCTGGGCCAATGGCTTATTAACATCAAATGAATTAGGTACTGCAGTGTCAAGTGTATGTGGTGTAGAGAAGAGGATATTGCTTGCATTGCATATTAAATATTCAGTGGGCTGCTTTGGACATAGCCAATGTTTTGGGGGTAAAAACAACAACAACACAATAGCAATGAGGTGCCAGCATTAATTTCAGATTAAAAATACCGTGGGTGGCAGCACAAAATGTTGGTTTCTGCTTCCTTCACTGTGCAGCAAAGTGCTTGTCACAAGACAATGTTTACATTCCACAGTCAGAGCACTGTTGGGTTTTCCCACGGGAATGGGAAGCTGGATGTGACGTACACTGGTTTCCTGTTTTTCACTTTCACTCGGTGTTCTTCATTCCGAGGAGAAGGACGGTTGCTTCTCTGCTCCCGCAGAGGCAAGATGCATGTTTGTAATTTCTCAACAATGAACTGAAAATAAAGCAACATTAAGCATGTGGCACGTACTGTTCATCATTCCGTTGTGCAAAGGACTCTGCAATTTCAACATTTTGGTTATGGGCCCAGAAAGACGTAAATCAAACTGAAGAATGCCGGCAGAGGAACAGAGGAACGGATCGCGTTATCTGCTCTGCGCGTCAAGTTTGATTGATGAAGGTATGTGCTCATGCTCCGGGCAGCCTGCCAGCTTCTAGTTTATGGCTTTATGGCTGGACTTTGTACTTTTAAAGCCGTTTTGCCGCGAAACAGGCAAAGGCACTAAGGCACAAGCTCACAGGCTTGGATGGCTGGAAAAGCGAAAGTACTTTTTACAAGTGCTTTTGGAAGCTGCTGTACTGTGACGCAGCTTGATTAAAGTAGCAGAAATGGCTGAAGCAAAGCTGGTTGAAGCTTTTGGGATTCCTAAGCTCAATAAGAAGAATTACACGGAGTGGGTACTTTATGCAGAGGCTGTTCTGCGGAAAGAGGGTCTGTTTGATGTTATTACAGACAACCCCCCAGCTCCAATTACGGCTGAATGGAATGCTAAGGATTCCAAAGCACGGGGAACGCTTACGTTGATAGTATCCCCAGAAGAGCTCTGTCTGTTGCGTGGAAAGACCACAGCCAGACAAATTTGGGACACTTTAAGAGAGGCTCACTTGAGGACAGAAGCTGGTTCCTCAATGTACTACTATGCCAAGCTGCATGGTATGGCTCTTGCTGAAGGTGGAGATGTGCGTAAACATCTGATGGAGATGCAGAATCTGAGACACGAGCTGCAACAGAGAGGACTCAACTTTCCAGAGGCTGTGTATTCCTTCATGATACTACATTCTTTGGGTCCAAGTTGGGAGTCCGTTGCCACTCAGATTGCTGTTCAGCCAACTGCTCAGCTCACAGTAGCCTATGTTACTGCCGTGATCCAGAATGAAGCAGATCGCCGGGGTGCTAGCTGCATGGATAAGGGGGAGTCTTCACAGACGTCATCCCAGAATGCAGTGGAACCACCAGAGGGCGCCAAAGCTTTGAAGGCAGAGAAATGCTACTCGTGTGGACATCTAGGCCACATGAAGAGGGAATGCAGAAATCCCAGGGCCAAGACAGAGCAGCGCAGCGGAAGTTCATCGCGTGGAAAAGGCAAAGGTCCAGTGTCCAGGACAACGCAGCACAAGGCATTGGTCTCACGCTTCACTCCAAACGTCGCAAAGGTCCAGAAGACGTCTAGATCTTTCTTCGTTGTTGATTCAGCAGCTACCCACCACATGTGCAACGATAAGAGACTGTTCGTGTCTTTTACACCGCAGGAAGGTGCGATTCACCAGGCGGATGACCACACGATCCCCAGTCAAGGCTACGGAACTGTTGTTCTTCACAGTTTGGACTTAGAAATACATGATGTACTTTATGTTCCAGATGCCACACACAATCTTCTCAGTGTGATGCAGCTGAATGAACGCAACATTGACGTTTCCTTCAAGAACAAGAAATGCACCATCACAAAGAAAGACGATTATGTTTTGCATGCTGAGTGTGTTGATCGTTTGTTTGTTTGTTTTGTATTATGATGATGTTGTGCAGAATGATACTTGTTGCATTGCAGGTTCTAACAAAAGTTTGCATGCAGGATGTATTCATGATTTTCACAGGAAATTTGGTCATTTGCATTTTGAGGCAGTATCTAAAATGCCTGCCTTGGTTGAAGGTATGACTATTAAACCCTGCAGGTACCACATGAAGTGCAAGGCATGCGCAGCAAACAAGGTGAAAATGGCTGTGAAAGGTAAGGTGTCTAGTAGGCAAGCTACAGAACCATACCAGGTTGTTCATGCTGATTTGGTTGGTCCACTATCGCCCTCTTTGGGTGGCAATAGGTTCTTCATGGTTCTCATTGATGCGTTTTCCAGGTATATTTATGTGTACAATCTCAAGCAGAAATCAGAGGCTTTTCCAAGGTTCAAGGAATTCTGTGCTTGGTTGGAAAATGTGCATGGTAAGAAGATAAAAATTCTTTTCACAGATCGCGGGGGAGAATTCACTTCTCAGCAGTTTGAAGCTTTTCTGACTGAGAAAGGAATTCAACACGATTTGTCCAGTCCTCGCTCGCCATGGCAGAATGGACTTTGCGAAAGGGCAAATCAGACATTGCTTCAAGGGTTAAAAACCTTGCTGCATGATGCCAATCTTCCAGAGAGTTATTGGGCCGAAGCTCTCTCGTGTTTTATTTACAGTTACAATCGCAGGTTATCTTCAGCGATTGGTTGTACCCCCTATGAGAAGATGTTTGGCAAGAAACCATACATCAAACACATGAAAATTTTTGGTTCTGATATTTGGATTCATTCACCACAAAGCTCCAAATTAGGCAAACGTGGTTTGCATGGTATCTTTCTAGGTTATCAGAAAGGTTCTTACAGAATAATGATGACTGACTCTAAGACAATTAAGCTCACAAGAAGTGTTGAGTACAATGCCAAGTGGGGGGAGAACGTGGGAATTTTTCAATGTTATCCTGATGACAGTGATGAGACTGAGGATAAGCAACAACAACCCACACCCACTGATGAAGGTTCTGATTCTGAGTCTGAAACTGAATCGGATACTTCAGAGGATTTCAAGAGTGCGAAAGCCTCTATGCGACCCTCTGAAAGCTCTGATCAGGAATTGGAAGAACCATTGTTCACAATAGGTCACTTTTCTCCTAAGAAGGAAGAGGAGAGTGTTGAAGACCAAAGGCTAATTCGCAGGTCACAAAGAGCCACAAAAGGCAGACCTCCAAAGAGATTTGCTGATGAATTTGCCAAGACAGCAGTAGCAGCTGTTAAAAGCTCCAAGAAGGTATTTGAACCTTCAAGTTTCCAAGAAATCCAGGATTTGGATTCTAAGGAAGCTGAGCCATGGTTAAATGCCATGAAGGCTGAGCTTGATTCCTTAGAAAGGAACAAAACTTGGGAGCTAGTTCCAGTAGTTCCAGGAATGAAACTGCTTGGAAGCAAATGGGTCTTCAAAGCGAAGACTGATCAAAATGGCAAGATAGTCAGACACAAAGCCAGATTGGTAGCCAGAGGTTTTGCACAAGTACCAGGTGAGGACTATCACGAGACCTACTCACCCACTGTGAGATATGAGAGCATTAGGCTTATGCTCAAGCTAGCTGCAGAGGAGAGTCTACACATTAGTCACCACGATGTGAATACAGCGTTTTTGTACGGATCTCTAGGTGAATCACTTTATATGCTTCCACCTGATGGCGTACAGGTAAAACAGGGATTTGTTTGTGCTCTAAAGAAGTCCCTTTATAGTCTCAAACAAAGTGCACGGTGTTGGCACACGAAACTCACTGAAGCATTGTTTTCTCTAGGTTTTCAGCAAGGGAAAGCTGATCCATGTGTATTTGTCAAAGAGGAGGGGCAAAAGAAGCTATATTGTTTGTTTTATGTTGATGATATTTTATTCTTTTGGAAAGATGTCACAATGTACAATAACGCCCTAGCTCAACTGAAAGAGCACTTTGACATGAAAGATCTTGGTGAGGTAAACAACTACCTATCTCTGGAAATAGAGAAAGACCAAAGTGGTAACATTCTAGTACACCAGTCAAGGAAAATTGCTGATGTGTTAAGCAAACTAAACCTGATGGATGCTAACCCTGTAGACACACCGATGACAACAGGTTATCAGGTAGAAGACACTGAAGAAGCATTTTCTGACACTACACTGTACAGAAGTGTGCTAGGCAAGCTAAACTTCATTGCCAGATGTTCAAGACCTGACATTGCTGTTAGCTGTAATTTGCTAAGCAGACAAGTCAACAATCCTACTGTTAAGGATTGGAAAGCTCTGAAACGCATAGCACGCTATTTGAAAGGCACTATGCATTACAGACTGAGATTTAACAATCAGAAGTCTGGTGGTCTTGAGATTTTTGCAGATGCAAGTTTTGGAAGTGACACTACAGACAGGAAAAGTACGTCTGGAGTTTGCTACATGTACAATCAGGGTCTATTTGATTGGTCATGCAAGAAGCAAACAACAATTAGCTTAAGTACTTGTGAAGCTGAACTGAATGCACTGTCTTATTCACTTAAGGATTGTGAATGGTTGTTACAATTGTGCAAAGACATGAAAATTCCTGTCAAATGTCCAATCCAGGTTTACCAGGACAACAAAGCATGTTTGGCTTTGCTGAATTCGGAAGGTTGTAAGCAAAGCACGAAGCACTTGCAGTTGAAGGTGCAACATGCTAGGGAACATATTCAGAAGGGACTCGTAACGGTGTCCTATATGCCAGGTAATGAAATTCCTGCTGATGTATTGTCCAAGATTGTATCAAGGGATCAACACTGTACCTATGTACAGAAGTTGGGTTTGTACTGATATTGTACGAACATGCTGCCCAGTGATGTTCACAGAAAGGGGGAGGATGTTGGTTTCTGCTTCCTTCACTGTGCAGCAAAGTGCTTGTCACAAGACAATGTTTACATTCCACAGTCAGAGCACTGTTGGGTTTTCCCACGGGAATGGGAAGCTGGATGTGACGTACACTGGTTTCCTGTTTTTCACTTTCACTCGGTGTTCTTCATTCCGAGGAGAAGGACGGTTGCTTCTCTGCTCCCGCAGAGGCAAGATGCATGTTTGTAATTTCTCAACAATGAACTGAAAATAAAGCAACATTAAGCATGTGGCACGTACTGTTCATCATTCCGTTGTGCAAAGGACTCTGCAATTTCAACACAAAATGGCTGCCACGGGTAGAAAAAATGTACCAGTGAGTTCTATCATACAAAAAGCCCTGGACATAACATTTCTAGCCTAATAAAACATCTTTAACAGGCATATGTCCTACACACACTCCCCTTCTTCCATTGTGTACCAACCTCAGCACTTCAGTCCTTGTTCCCCAGTACATCCCAAATAGGGAAATATGATTTAATGTGGGGGAGCAGGAAGTCATTTCCATTTTAATCCAGACATACCTAGTTCGCACTTCCCAAATAAGTGAACCAAAACCTCCTTCGAAATTTGCACCTGTCTGAATTTTGTGATGCAGAAACTGTGCACAAATGCAATATATATGCAAGTGAAAATTATAATCGCATTAGGCAACATTGCTTGCAAACATGATGTATGAAGCAAAACTGTGTGCAAAACTGCATATATTAAGATAAATGTACAGAAAAATGCATATGAATTATCATTCTTTTAAAAATAAAAATTCGCAAATAGATGAAGAAATGAAGTGACGGTTGGAAAAATGAAAAACTGAGAGAAACCAAAATCGACAAATAATATTGGTGTACGAAACAGAATCTCAACCCTCTTTTACTATTTCAGATGTAATGAGAGCTGTGATCAGCTGGAGGGTAAGGAAGGAATCAATGTGAAAGGAGAAGGAAAGGATGTGCAGGCCTTGCACTCATATTCAGCTTCCTAAACCATGGTTTGATCTTAAATATTTGGTCTTATTCATTTGCATCATTTTATCTGCCTGTAATTCCACGGCAAACATTCCTGCAATTGCAGCAAAATGTCTGCCTTTGAGGAAAGGCAAGAGGGTAGCCATTAGTAGATCCTGCACTACATACCTGCATGTTCATACTAAGTTATCTGAATAAAGCTATCAGTTGACCTCTTGGAGGTCACAAATTACCATCTGTAAAGAAGAAATGCACATTGCAGACCATACATGAATCCATTTTTGCAGATCATAACAAACACTGCACTCAAAGAGCTGCAGAAAAGTCAAAAGATAATACATGCACAAAATAAAAAAGTCATAATCATAACTATCTGGCTAACTTCAAATTAAAAGGACATCAGGCAACATTTTGAGAAGCTTCCCATCTTTTTATTTTTAATAAAATTCTTTCAACCAAATTACCAGAGGGCTAACCACTTTATTATTCAAGGAGGAAATGATTGAAAGCTTTCTTTATGTTTCAGCCAAGTGCTGCATTAGCAGAACAATTTTGTAAATTATTAATCAGTAAATACATGTAATAATACATTTTGATTTTGGAAGAGAGGGGGGAATAAAAAAAGGGTTAATTGATCTCCCCTCCTCAGTTTACCTGGCAGCAGAATTCAAAGCACAAAAAAGTGGAATAATTAATACTGTGCCTTCACTTACATTGTAAACTCAAAGGCTACTTTCCAGGTTTTTAGACTCATTTCAGAAAAGTTTTGCTTACTTGTTTATGGAAGGGGGGAAATGGCATCCTAGTTCTATGCACAACTACAATTGAATTTCCAGTTCTCCACCTTGCATTTGTGTTCTGATTTATGGCAGAGTCAGACCTCCCCCCCCCCCAAAAAAAAACACCTCTGCAAGCTTCTATATTTTCAAAGGAAAAACAGCCATGGTTCTCTGTCCCTTGAGCTCTCAGTGCAGCCTGAAATCTATTGGTGCCAGGCACAGCCCTTCCAATTTTACAGTGCAACCAGGTACAACCCATCAGCAAAATGGAAAGTTAATGCCCCTGCCAGGGGGGTGCGGGGGATGCGACCGCCCCGGGTATCATCCTTGAGGGGGGTGACAAAATGGCACACCGCAGGGGTCGGCACTTACTGTGGTGCCTGACCTGCAGCATGACTGAGCCACACGTCTCTCCTGGGAGTGACGCGGTGGCTCGGGCCCCCATGCTGCCCGAAATGGCAGCATGGGGCTTGAGTCCACCAGGCAGATTCTATGGGCAGCTCACCACAGCACCACCCTGGGCGGATCCCCATGGTGCCCCCACGCTCAGATCGCCGCAGCACCCCTATGCGCAGATCGCCACAGCACCCCCTGCGCAGATTGATGTGGTGCCCCCGTGGGTAGCTCACCCCGCCCCCCGCCACTCCAGATGCCAGAGCAGCTAGCTTACGCCTCTGGCCCCTGCTGTCCTCCCACCCCACAGAAGTCTTACTTACCGGAGTCCAGGGAAGGAAGAGCAGTGAAATCAGAGGCAGAGAACTGCAAAGCTCTGCTTGCTTTTCTTTTTATTTGCTGAGCAACCAGCTTAACTTCTTCTCTCCAGTGGCGTAGCGTGGGGGGTGCAGGGGGGGCGGCCGCACCGGGCGCAACATCTGGGGGTTAGGGTTAGGGGGCGCAAATCCACGGGTTAGGGGGCGCAAATCCACGGGTTAGGGGGCGCAAATTACTTGCCTTGCCCCGGGTGCTGACAACCCACGCTACGCCACTGCTTCTCTCCTAGTGTAAACTGCAACATAATTGAGAGATATCTTTGAAGGGCACCCCCTCCACGCCCCCTCTGGTGTGAGGTGGGCAATTAGGAACCTCTGGCATATGCATTCTATAACTGTGCCAATCTGCCGATTCTACTGTGTGGCACGATAATGATTTCATAATCCGGAAAGATAAATAATGCAAACGAAGTTCTCCGAAATCACAAGGGGAGGGGATTCCAATTAATAATCTTCACTTCGTTGTTCCTTTTAGCTATTATTTATTTAACTCTCCACATTTTCTTGATAATGCAATATTTCAATCCGACTCATCATGATCATCATCGCAGGTGTATGTGCTATTAGCTTTTAAGTGATAAAATATTTCTTCAAATATTTAGTATCTTTATTGCCTCCTCTTCAAGCTATTTTCCTTGTAAGCTGATGCAGTGTTTTCAGGGTTCTACTTCTTCTTCGTTTAAAAGCATTTCTAAACCTCTTAATATTTTAAAAGTTTGTAACTGGTGTACAATAGTCTTCAGAGGATCAGACACTTCATCAATCACAAGAGTGCCAAGGATCACAATGTGGCAACAGTGCAAAGTCAACTGAGAGTGAGGACAATACTTCCTGTGATCATTCTGAATGAGTAAACACTTTCACCCCATTTTAGAGAAAACACCGGGAAATTGCCAAAAAGGAACATACTTTTCACTCCTGATTAAAGATATTTGTTTGTTCGTTTTGCAAAAAGTGACCCCTATTGCTTCAGCCCAAACTAGCAGATAACATGACCTTAATTTTTATTTTAAGTATAAAAATGAAGCCAATAAGAGGATTGCAAAATATCACGTGCCTTTTCTAACCCTTCACTATAAGCACTACTGATTTTTTCAGCCTGCTCTCCCTGTTCCTTTTGACTATTTTTACCTTATCTGCCATTAACTCTAATTTTGGCTCTAGCATTTGCTCTGCTGGGTCAAGGGTTCAAATTCCAAATCCTCCAGAGGAATCAGGTGCATCTCATTTTGTGCTCTGCAAAGACCAAACAACAGCAATAATAATATACAACAATTTGCAGGCAAAAAAGAGAGAGAGAGAGAGCAGTAAAATCACAACAACAAAAACCCTGTTCTGCAGATTAAATTCATACATGTCCAATGTGTTTTTCTTTAATTTTTTTAATATGGAAATTTTAAAATGTTTACTTGAAAATTGTAGAAATATGAATATTTGTTCTGAAGTAAATCATATCACAAAGAGACATTTGTATTAAAAATAATATGATCTTTTATTATTAAAATGCTACTTGGTAGGTCAAAGGCAGTTTAATAAAAAATCTGAAATATCTTTTTTGTAAAATATTCAACTTAAAACCTTTTGCTACACTGTGTGTGTGTGTGTGTGTGTGTGTGTGTGTGTGTGTGTGTGAAGAACAAATTCATATCCAAAAGCAAGTGACCAAGACTATTTTGAAACAATCTAATGAAGGACATATTTCAACATTTGCAATGGCTTTTTAAATGAGGATATTCTGCTTTGCAGGACAGGAGGAAGGAGAGATCTATCTATATTTTCTTTTTTGCATGCTAAAGAATGAAATTAAATGGGAAAAGAGAGTAGAAAAGGACAGCATCCATCATTTTATTTATTTCTATTTGTTATTTATTATATTTATTTGTTAATGAAAATATACAGTGGTGCCTCGCAAGACGAAATTATTTCATTCCGTGAGTTTTCCGTCTAGCGAATTTTTCGTCTTGCGAAGCACGGTGTCGGAAAAGTTTTGGAAAAGCTTCAAAAATCGCCAAAAACCTCAAAAAAGGCTACCACACCACGTTCTATGAGTTGCTCCTCGAAGTCAAGTCGCAACTGTATTAAGGGTGTTAAGAAAAAGGAAACAAACTTGCAAAAAACGCAAGACGTTTTCGTCTTGCGAAGCAAGCCCATAGGGAAATTTGTCTTGCGAAGCAGCTCAAAAACCGCAAAACCCTTTCGTCTAGCGAGTTTTTCGTCTTGCGAGGCATTCATCTTGTGGGGCACCACTGTATTAAAAATACAGGGGGGGGGACAGAATCATTGGGTCACATTCGCAATACTATAAATATAATCTGCACGTATGCCATCCAAATATATATTATTTAAATTTATTATTTAGTTATTTAATCATTCATTGAATTTGTTAGTTGCTTTATCTTGCCTAGGGCAACCCAATGCAACTTACAAAAAAACACTCATAGGGACATTAAAGCCAAAAAGAAAAAGAAGTACGTTAAAACCACCCTGTCCACTTCTAAAAGGCCACAGAGAGTTAAAGGCCAAATGCCTGGTCTTAAAAGAAAGTGTTTGCCTGGCACCTAAAGATATATTAAGGTGATGCCAGGCAGGCCCCAAACAAAGAAAAGAAGACCCCAAAGGTGCACAAATAACAAAATATTTCAAGATTTCTTCCTATGCTGGTTCCTTTCCAATTTTCTGTCACTAGCCAAATGCAACATCTTTGGATCTTGGCATGGCAACAATCATAAATGTTCAAAAAAAAAAAAGATGTTTGTGATGGTATGCCAAAAAACTGATCCTCCATATGGCAGGAGGTACATGTGATCTGTTTGATACAGACTGGGAGCCATGCAACATGCACCACCACATAGCCAAACAATAAATAAATAAATCCAGAAGAGCATGTGAATCGACCTTTATTCTGCTGTCTAATGTTAATAAGGTTCTCCTTGGCATCTGTCTCTCAGATAGTCCCCGACACCATCTTTTTATAATGCACAAAGCATGTGGTCTAATGCTAAGGATATGGTACTAAATAAGACTGATGGACTCCTGTTTCACAGTATCATACACATTCACCTGCAAAGAGTTTAAACAGCAATTTGGCTCTGTATTGTAAGGATTATTCCTTTAGTCCTTCCCTGGGATCTTTCTAAAGCATTGAAGCTCCTCCTGGATGTTTTGTTCATTTCCTGGGAAGCTATTAAATGGGAATAGTTAGCATAGAAAATTAGATCATATTCCCTGTTTGATATATTTATTTGTTTCAATAGGTTGGGTTTTTTTAAGTATTATTTTTCCTTCGCCTTGGTTATTGCCAGAATAGACCCTTGCCTTCTGAGTTTTGTCAAAAGTCTGATTTCACCTGTACGCTTGATTGTAGTACCTTCCGACAGGCTGCAGGGAGCTTGCCTCTCACTTTCTTTGGCATAAATAGCTTGTAGGAACACAGGGAGCTGCCTTATAGTGAGCACTACCAAATGAAGATCAGCCTGATCCCCAACTAATTACAACTGGCCACTCCAATTTTTCCTCTACTCCAACTCTGAAGAGGGTTTCTAGTTTTCTTTATTCACAAGGTCCTCCTGAGCTCTGGCATGATCCTGTCTCCTTTGGTTGCCCACCAATCCTGACTTTGGGCTTGCTGCTCAATTCTGCATCCTGGTTTTACTGGACTAGCTTAGAATCTGGTGGATTCTTGGATGACCCACCTCCTCCCATCCTGAATACCCCATTTTAATACCCCATTGTGCTAGTTACTGCCACCTCCAGCAGCTTCTGCTCATCCACATTTTCAATGGACACAGTTGTCAGGAGCTCGTCCTACACTGGAGCAGGACCCTGGCAGAGACACATGCCCGACTGGCACATTCTCTCCCTCCTTCAAAAGCTTTCTTCTGCCCAAACATCACAGCAACCAATGCCAACAGACACCGGCACACTTAGGGATCCACATAGTCTGCACAGTTCGCGTGACAGACCTCAGCAACTCAGCATTTTGGCTAATCTACTTTATTTACATATAAACACACTCAGAGCACTGCAACATGGCTCCCTCTCTCTCTAGCATCAGACAGCAAAGAGAAAAGAACAAAGGACAATAGTGCCACTTCATGGAACACAGTAACACAAGCATCCTGTCTCTGTCACCTCCCACTTTGTGGAGTCAAAACATACACCGTCATGTGATAGACAAAAATCCCATGACTGCAATCATGGAACAGGAATTCTAACAGTGGGGACTTCCACAATGGCAGAACCCAGCAGAGCTAGATGGAGAGAAACATCCATTGCATCCTAACTTCCTCCAGTGTGGCAGGTCAGGGCTGTTGACTGGCCTGCCCATCATTTAGTGTGCAGCAGTCAGAAGTTATATCTGCCCTAAACCTGCAAAAGTAGGATGGTGTGGCTCCTTCACTGCATGATGACAGTTGATTTGCATTTTTCCACTTAAGAATTATTGGGATGGGGGGGGATACTACTGAGGGATAGCTAAGTCTGTTGAAACCAGATGACTCTCAAGCAAATTAGGATGCATATTAAAACTGAAAGAAGAAACGCAATGCCAAGGCAGAGAGAGCAATCAACGAGATTTTGCGCCAGGCAAAAATGTTCCCTTTTAACCAGGTCTTTGGTTGATGTGATTGACACCCCATGCCCTCTTAAAATGTGGGGGGTTTGTGGGGGTGGGGTATTGGGTTGTTTTTATTTTGGTTATGTATTTTGTGGTTTTATATTTTGATTTTATTCTGAGACCTCTGGGTATAGGATGGTATATAAATTCAATCAATCAGTAAGTGAGTGAGTAAGTAAATGAATGAATGAATGAATGAATGAATGAATGAATGATGTGGAAATGTGGAGAAGTGAAGCCTGGAAAAATGAGAAACTGAGATAAACCACAATTAACAGATTCTCCCATCCCAAACATGGGCTCTTCATCATGGGCTTACAAACATACAGCATCGTCTACTGAACATCCGTCCATGATGCCCTTCCCTGGTGTCTGCTTCTCATGAGTGAATCATGCTATAGGAACAGAAAGGGATTGTTGCTCATGACAAATCATCATCACATTTTTTATTTTATTTTTTTGCAAGCCCCCTACGCTGCTACCATACTGGACGAAAAACCTACAACAACTCCGAATGCATCAGTATTTTAAGGATTTCCGCGCCAAAAGTCTAATGCAGCACAGTTTTCTTCCTGTTCAGCTAGCATCTTATTTATTCCACAGAATAATTTAGGAAACATATAGGTGTTCTGACAACTGATTTGTCTTCATGTCGTTGAGAATACACCTGTTTATATGAAAAGCGTATTTCAAGGGCATTTCTTTCTTCATTTTACAAAGCAAGAGAGTTTTCTAGATAAAAGTGAAAATGAGATGGGATGTGTGGTGTGTGTGTGTAGTAGTAGTAGTAGTAGTGTGAGACAATATGGTTATTCTGTGCTATTCATTAAAAAAGAAGCTGTTGCTTGCAGGAAGCTTTAATTTATATGCTGACAAGTCAGGCAGGAGTTTGTTAGGATAATTACTCTGTTATTCCAGAATAACAGGCAATTATCACACTAACCTTGCTATCCCATGCCATGCACCTAGCCCCAGTTCTTAAGGAGGAAATCAAAATGCTTCGGGCACAAATACTGTCACATTCCTTCAAATACTTTTCCATCCATGCTGGCCATATGAAGCTGGCTTATACTGTTTTAGATCACTGGCCTACTGGCCCTGCATATGATTTTGTGTATTTTAACCAAGATTTCAGCTTTACAAAGTGTGCATGATTTTGATTTGACTGCATTTTGTTTCAATGATGTCATGCTTCCCTGCCCTGGGATCATTTGGTGAAGGGCGGATTATGAATATTACAAATAAAGAGATCCAGTCCAACATTATCAACTCTGGCTAGCAGGAGCAGAGCCTCAGGTCAGCATCTTTCTAGGTCCCTGTTACCTAATCCTTTAACCAGAACATTTTGCATGCAAATATTGTGCTCCACCAGTTAGCTGTGATATTTCCAGTGCCACTGTTATAGAATAGCTTTGTTTACCGCTCTTCCAAAAATAGTCGAGAGATTGTGAAATTTCAGTCGTGCACATATGTGTGCAGTAGTCACATTAGATATCACCCTCTGAGCATGTGACTGTTATGTATATATCTATAAAAAGGAAATCCACAACTCAGATATGTATACAAACTAGCTGCAGTGTATTAAGACAAACAAACACATGCACAGATATATCTTGGACAATTCTGTATGTTGTGCATCTGATTCCTAGATCTCTGTATATTTATTTCTTCACTGAGGCTGGGAGAAACCAGAGGTACCTAGCCAGCCAATATAAGTGCTGCATTTAAGATCAGCCGCAGCATTTAAGAAGACAAAGGTACCAGGAGGAATTGGACTGCCCTGTTTTGCACATGGAGCATGAAACGGAGATTAGCAGCCAGTCCTAGCCTTCCCTCAAAAATCCCTGCAATGTGTTTGATTCAATTGATCCATTCAAAATACCATTTTTTCCTGATGTGTGCAGCTCATTAGCAATCCAGATTATTTCACACTGTTTGTAAGACCTAATTCAATTATTTCCCATCCCAATTACTTTATTAAGACCAGCTTCCATAAAATTATTGACAGTTCTGTCTCATCTGGCTGTTCCTCCCCCTATCTTGGCAGACTGCCAGCTGTGAGGAAAAAGCAGCTGTTCCTTGAGACGGGAATAATAAGCAATGCCAACTGATGCAATCTTTTCTGATTTCTGTTGAGCTGAAGGAGACTATTAGCATTTCTTGGAATTCTTCACTGGTTGCCCTTATATCTGTGTGCTCTTAAGGTTTTTAAGGGAAATACTGTGGGTAGAGAACATCAGGTGTATAATGAGACAGGTAAGGCAGGGAATCAGACAAGGGATATGAAATTGTTAAGGATTGTGTCATTTTTAACTCTAATGTTACACAATCAAATTAGAGTAAAGTGGAATAGTTAAAAAAACCGCTTATTTTAAACTTAAGCATATAATCGCAATAACCATATTAAAATTATTATTACCTACCAAAGTATGTTCACACAAAATTAGCTTAGGTTCATACAATCGATAGATATAAAACACTGCATTTTGGGTGAGGTGCTTAGGAACCACGGACATCTGTAATTTATGTTTCTGCTAGCTTTAAATAATTTCCCAATAATGTTACAGCTTTGCCTCTAGAGAAATCACAGGTAAATGATTGTCCGGCCATCTGTTCACACAGAGAGGTATGCCAAAAGGTCACTGACAGGTTTAAAGGGTAGCCTTTTAACCACCCACCAAAATTTGGACAAATACCAAACTTTCGTCTAATATAATATTTGACATCAAAATATAACATTACAACAAGATGCTCTGTAAGAAATTCTGGTCAGCGTTGTGGTAGACACATGCCTTTCCTTTTTGTGTTTTTATGCTTCTGGTCCAAAATGCTCGTGTAAGTTTATTTACTTGAACAGAAGAATTGGGGGGGGGTGGAATAGGATTCTGCAGCTGCCCCTGGAATAAGTTGGTGCTTAACAGTCAAAACTGGGTGCAAGTTTGAGAGGGCTCTGCCATGAATTTTGAGCCCCCTTGTGTAAGTTTTCCCAGGTGGCAAGGTCATGATTTCCCAGGTGGCAAGGTCAGGTGGGATGCTATAGCATCAGAACTGAGAAATGCTGCAGCCATTTGTCGGGAGTGTGGGAGCTGCCATTTCAATCTCCCCAATGTCTCTAAAGTAGCGTCGTTCTGCTACAGGGAGGGATTAAGGAGACTCATTTGCCTACCACAGCAGCTGCTTGGTGCATCACTCAGCACTGAGCAAGAAGGGATTTTATTTATTTCTTCTTAAGAGGGCCCAACAGACCAGCAGGGCAGTGGGCTCCTTTAAGAACTATTGACTCTTGCAACTCAGCATTGAGAAGCAGTTCTGACTTGCAGGCTCCCCCGCCTTTTAAAAGTAGATGGGCCTCTAATGACCACGTATAGGTCAGAGAGGCAGCCTGCCACCACAATGCCATTTTCCCCACCATGTGTTCGTTAACATTAGGCAGGCAACCTCACTATATAGATGCCTACTGAAAACTTTTTGTTATTTCTGCAAGGCTATACAGACATAATTTCGTTATGTATACTTGTACAAAGTTTTTGTTGTTGCGTACAAAAGAATCATGGGAACAGTAGGTTTGTTTTTTTAAGAGTGCTGGGAACTGAGAGGGGTAAATAAAGGTTTTCAGGATTCTTTGGGGGAAAGCTATGTGATTTAAGTGGATGGTGTTTATGCAGCCAAAATATGCGTTTTCTTGATAATTTAAAGTGTTATATTTGGACCCCCTTTTTTTAAAAAATGGTTTTATAGATAATTATTTTATTATGTACACTGCTTAGAATTTTTTCTGATTAAGTGTTCTGTATTTCCCTCCTTCAATAAATAAATAGAATAAAATAATCCTCAAATTAATGTCTGAAAAGTACTTACAGTGTGACACAACTGTAGAGAGACAGTACTATATACTTAATTGTACCATGTCTCACATAGAGTCTCTATATTAGAAGGGAAATTGGTTGGAATTTGCTCCTTACAATGCAAATATGTAGATCTTCAAGTCAAACTGGAAGACTTTCTTCTCTACCCCCTCATCCCCACCCCCAAGCTGTTTAGAAAGGTAAGAGGAGAAAACTGGAAGGAATTGTGCTAACATTCCAATCAATAATTTCACTAGAAGGGCATATTGATTAAATGAAGGGTAGAGCCTACATTTCCCATTGGGATATTTTGCTTTGCAGTTCTTGACTGATTACATGCACTTAAATCACAGATAAATGCATGGTTAAGATAAAAGCCTAAATAAATAGTTTTATTTGCACACAGCACTTCAGGGGTGTCATGCCAGTCAAAGTGCACAAAACAGCCTGGAAATGAATTATATTTATGCGTATACATGAGTAAATTTCATCATCAGTGCCGCCTTGTGGATCAGTGGCCTTTGTTCTGGTGGTCAACCATATCATTTGCCAATAAGCTGAAATAGTCCACTGTAGCAACCAGCTTATATTAAGAACACCAGTGAATTTGACCATGTTTAGGAAACCTATGTCTGTTTGCAGTGTGTTGCTGTAGCAGGAAAAAGAACCCAATGGGGAAAGTCAAGAAGGGAGCTTGCCTGAAGAGTTTTGAATTCATTCATTTGGCATGCTTATACCCCACCTACTAAATGAAGCTCTTGTGGCAGCTGGCATAATATATAGCAGGACAACAGTTACTATGGCAGGGCAAAGTTCTCTCCCTCCAGTGCTCCAGCTGCTACTCTGCAGTCTGGAACTGGTTTGCTAGAACAGCCAGATGTTAGGTCTTCATAGGTCAGGTCTTCCTCTGTTACTGTTGCTGTCTCTCACAGCCTCTGTAAGATTGGTAGTCAAGAAAGTGGCAGCAGCTGCAAATTATCATTGTTATTTTACATTCTACCTCATCCTATTGGGCAATGCTTATAGGCCGGCAGGGTGGCAGAATTCGACCTAAATTGAAATAATTGGCTAAGTTGGCCCTGGCTGGAGAGAATTAAAGAGCCAGGCTCCAGTCAAGGTGGAAAATTGCTGAGAGTGGCTGTTGGTCAGCTGAATAATAATAATAATAATAATAATAATAATATTTATAAGCCGCCCATCTGACTGGGTTCCCTCAGCAGCTGAAGGAAGACCTGGAAATTAGAGTTAGGCAGTGTGTGTCAAGGGACAAGGGTTGGTTCAGAGAGACTTAGGAAGTCTGAAAAGAGCCAATGATTGATATCACTAGCTAGTGCTGAGCAGGTTTTCCAGGAAGAACTTGCAACTCCAGCAGCAGCCTTGAGGAGTCTTCAACAGCCAAATTTAAGCAGGATTGCTGAGGACCTGAGGCAACAATGGTTGTGGGACCGGGGGGGGTGACAGCGGCAGAAGTCCTGAGAGACTCCAGAGGTGGGGAAGTGTGGACCTGACTGAAGTCATTGGTGCCCACTTGATAAGCGTTAACTGCCCCAAGTAGGATATAGAAGAACTGATATAGGGGAACTGGCTTTAGGTTTAAATAGAGGGAGGAAATGAAGCTCACATAGCTTCATCTGAAAGTAATAGTAAATTTATAGTGTTAATCTATCTCATTTATTAAGGACCCATCACCATCTGCTTATATTAATAAATCATCTAAATAAAATATAGCCTCCTTTGTTTTCCCCTCTATATTTGCATCTGTGTTTTGTCTTATTCTTATCCTTAGCTACTGGTACTTAAAATGAGATAGAAAATAGATGATATTAAGATGTGCGGTGTCAGTGGTTATAAAGGGTAAGGTAAAACAGGTCATAGCTAAGTAACAGGCCATAGCTTAGGACAGAAACTAATGTATGAGACATCCCTCCGTAGTAAGTAAGTAAGTAAGTAAGTAAGTAGTGGGGAGTAAGGGGTTCTCCACAATAGCAAATGACATTTTTACTAGCTTTGTCCTAATATCTGGGATATATAGTCAGGTGACAACCATGTAAGTATAAAAATTAATGCATCTGTTTATCCCACCTCACCCCCCACCCAAATGATCTACTCATGGCATTTTCATGGAAGCTGGGGGTCCTGTTCTCTATGTCACTACAGGGAGGCATCAACAAAACAGCCTTGGAGAATGGCACCTAATTGTATCTAAATGGAAAATGTCCTACTTGATAGAATGGCAATTAGCTGACAGTAAGAGCTAACTTGGGCATAATAACAGCTGGTAGTGTGGTTTTGGTCTGAGCTTTAGAGGCACATCACAGCCAAGATGTAATAGCCCCTTTGGAGAGATAAGACTGCTCAGGAGCTCGGCAAAGAAGGCAGATGTGTGAAGACTGGGATAAAGTGAGAGGCTCAGTTAAGTAGAAGGAGAGATGGAGCCAGGCGGAATCTTGGCACGTGGAACAATGAGAGCTCCTTAGTGGAATGTAAAGATTTCCTAGAGCAGCCTTCCCTAACCTTGTGCCCTCCAGCATGGCAAATGGTCAGGGATGGTGGGGGTGTACTCCAAAGAACATGGAGGAGACTGGGTTAGGGAAGGCTGGGCCAGGAAGTTTCAAAGACTGAGGCTCCAGTTCAGACACTAGCCAGTTTTTCAGATGGCAGCTCAGATGTTGCTGCACTTACGAAGCCCTCTTCTGCGCCGATGGCCTACTTGGCTAGTATCATAGGAAGCTGCATCACACCAAACATGGAGCTCAAGCATTGCCTACAATGGCTGGCATTCTGGAAATCACTCTTCAGGGTTTCAGACAAGATGTTGGGAACTGAACAAGGAGCTTTCTGCATAGAAAGCATATGGAATGAGTCTGGCGTGTGTTCCTCCTTTCCGGTGCCTAAAATGGTGATCAAAGTTGAGTACATCTTAGATGCCACATATACGATGCAGGAATATTGGTTGAACAACTCCAGTTGCCTGTCGGGGCACCATCTCCCCTCCTTACACCTATCCTTGCCAAACTGATCGGTTGTAGGCAATATAGAAAAATGGCCTACTGACTGGTAACGTCATTTGTCCCTTTGCTTTATGAGCAGAAATTCAGGCATTTCATTGGAAATGCAATCTGTTACTGCATGGAGGAGAATTTCCATGCATCACAGTGTTGTAATGCTACACGATAACACAGATGCTAGTGCCGAGTAAGGCCTGTTTAAAGTGGGATTACAATAGCAAAGTGCTAATGGGGCCTCATGAAGGAGATGGAAAAGAAGCCAGTGGAAATAAAAGAATAACATTGCTGCTGGAGGGCAGTCCTGGAAAGGTTTATAAGGGAGCCATCTCCAACCTAGTAGTAGCAAGATGTTTTGACTATAACTCCCATCAGCTCCAGCCAACATGGCCAATGGTCAGGGATGATGGGAATTGTAGTCCAAAGAAACTGGAGAGCTCCAGGTGGGGAAGGCTGTTGCAAGTCATCGTAGGTACAGAGTAGCCAGATTCTTCCAGCATGTGTAGGACTAAGTGTGGCTTATAACTGTTAGTGCCGCTTTGAATTCTTGATGGAGGGCGCAGACCAAAAGGTCATAGAAATCATTGTTATGTGAAAAGAAGTGGGGAATGATGAATCTGGGAGCCATCACACTGCTTTACAGCTGCAAGGCATTTTTTCCCCTGGAAAACATCTGCCAGGTGTGTTTCAGGTTGCTCAACTGTACACAAGTGGACACTTTTTCTTCTGAAAGGAATGAACTGACATTCCTTCAAGCAGCCTACCAGATATCTCTGGAGTGATGTTAAAGGAAGCAAAGGACTCCAGCTGGTGATATTAGGAGTGATGATGAAGCAGGTTCAGGTTTTGCTACATTTTTGGTTTTTAAAAAGTGTTTTAAGAATAGGGAAGGTCAAGAATTCTTGCAATCATGGCCACGTAAGGATGCCTCACTGACATTAGACTGGAATATTGTTTGTCCTTAGAACGAAATATGTCATCCATCAGGTGCACTGAGAACTGACCAGCTAAGCGTTAATAGATTGAACATAGTTAACAATTAACAAGTGGGACCCACAACAAAATACTAAAATGTATTCTCACCTCCTAGCCATAGGGCTCTTGTTCTGTAATCCATGCCTTACTTCAGGATAAGCTGCAAGGAACCCAATCCAGGCATTCTACTTCTGCCATTTTCATTTCCCTTTTCCAATTGACACTCAAAGCCTTAGCCACGGAACATGCTCAATCCCCACTGGGATGTTTGTGGGGCGCTTTCATTGTTTTGTATTTTGCATCTGCAAACCTTGGGGCTCCCCACCCATGTTGATACCATCCACTTTTTCAGTGACTCCTTCTTGACTCCACTTGTGTTGGCATTCACCACCCGAATTTGCTACTGGAGGGAGTAACTATTCTATAATGGCTGGATGGTATGAGGCATGAGCAGCACAGTATAATTAAATATAAAATAACCACATTCCTTACTGCATTTTAAATGAATGTATCTGCTGTGCCTAATGTGCAAATATCTGAACAAATCTGGGTCTCCAAATGTCAGCTACAACCCATGGTTTGAAGTATGAACCAGTGACTTTTGTTCTAATGCACCATGAAAATATTTCTACACATCTTTGGTAGCCTTGCTGGTTAATAACCCTTGGGTAGGATTCATCTAATGAATCCCACCAGTAGAAGCCCAGCAAAAGGACTTCTGCTTGTACAACATGGCTTTACCTCCTCTCTTCCCCCTGCGCACCGCCTGCAATTGGCTAGGGCGGGGTGCCAACTTGAATACTGGGGGTCTCCAGGTCAGCCCTCCTCCACACACACACACACACCATTTGCACACACCATTTGCGCACGCACACACACACACACACCATTTGAATGGCAATGCCTATCAACTTGGGGGGCCTGCCCCCCTCAAATATTTTATGAGGGGTGAAGAGAGCTCAGCCCCTAGGAGGTGGGTCCTATGGGCTTGGGAATGGGTCCGCAGAACATTATAGAGGTGGAGGAGAGGGTGTATTGTTCAGTCTGGCAAGCTGAAATGCAGCAGTGGGGGCCTGCAGTCCTCCAGATGTTGTGGGACCACTGAACCCACCTGGTTGCGACCAGAGACCATGCTGACTGGGGTTTCTGCAACTGGAGGACCACAAGTATATGATATATGGCTTTTCGAAAACGTTGCTTCTCCCGCTTTTAATGTTGACAAACTAAGCACTGGGCATACCATGGTCCATGCAATCAAAATGTGCATTTTGTTCTGTAAAATAATGTCTAAACATTCTTTGAAATAAGATTTTGCACATTAGAAACCTTGTACATCCTATATATAGGCAGTGGCATAGCGTGGGTTGTCAGCACCCGGGGCAAGGCAAGTAATTTGCGCCCCCTAACCCGTGGATTTTAGCAGGGAGCAGAGAGCTGCGAGTGCGACCGGCCCTCCCTGCACCCCCACGCTACGCCACTGTATATAGGTATGGGACACCAGTCATTTATTCCATCATATTTCACCCTTCAGCAGAACACATCGTGCTGTTATGTAAAGGAAAAAATTCCTAATGCTTTCTTTATGCTGGCAATTCTTTACAAACAGACGTTTTGCCATTCAGCATTTTACATGCATTAGCAGTAGTCACAAAATGCAAGCTGCAATATTGTATGAAGCAATATAGTAATGTTTAGGTATGCAGGCAAGCCAAACTGGATAATCTTTAGATCACTAGAGTCCATACTTGTAATGTAGCATGCAGTCATAGGAAGACAAGACTTTAAATATCCCTGGAAGTACTTTACTAGGGAGAATAGTAATTGTGAAATATCACATCCTGCCTAATGCTGCTACACAGCTGCATATGGAAAACATCAAGCTCTGGAAACACCAAATATCACAATATCAAATTGAAAGAGTTGTCAGCACTGTTTATTTAAAATTTTCCCCTGCTTCCAGTGAGTCAACTTTTACTTGAACTCAGGTGCTGTCACCACCTCAATAGTTTTCCGATGATCACAGACTTCCAAGGCAGATGAAACTTGAATTTCATCCAGAAGAATAATTTAAACCACACCAAACTAAGAATATCACAAAGAGGCATGAAAGATTTTTTAAAAATAGTATTTTAAATGCAGGCTTGAAATTTTTGACTGATATGATCTATTAGTTTCTATGTTAAATTCCCCAGAAATATTCCTCTTGTTTGTTTTGTTTCCCATCCAAGTTTTCACACATTGGGAAACATCTCCCCCTGCCCACTGAACACCAAGTACCAAAGTTTGCAGAGCTGACCATTTGTGAGGTGCTAATCTCCACCAGGGAGGCAGGTGGCGCTATGGGTTAAACCACAGAGCCTAGGACTTGCAGATCAGAACGTCGGCGGTTTGAATCCCTGCGGCGGAGTGAGCTCCTGTTGCTCGGTCCCTGCTCCTGCCAACCTAGCAGTTTGAAAGCACATCAAAGTACAAGTAGATAAATAGGTACCGCTCTGGCGGGAAGGTAAACGGCGTTTCCGTGCGCTGCTCTGGTTCGCCAGAAGCGGCTTAGTCATGCTGGCCACATGACCCGGAAGCTGTACGCCGGCTCCCTCGGCCAATAAAGCGAGATGAGCACCACAACCCCAGAATCAGCCACGACTGGAGCTAATGGTCAGGGATCTCTTTACCTTGACCTGTCAAGCTGGCTTGATTTCTTTCTTTGTAATTTATGATTTATTGGTGCACCAACTTAGTTTTATCTGCTCTTCTTTTTATTTTATTGATAACTGACTTTTAAAATGTTAATGACTTTTAAAAACTAGACTATATTTCCTGCATATACTTGCTCTTCCACCTCCAACATGTTCTCAACAGTTACAACCCTATGCCCATTTACTTGAATTCTGTTAGATTTTCTTCAGTGTAGAATGTAGAATTGCACTATATGAAGTCAATTTACCTGGCTCCTATTCTATAGTACCGGACAGGTCAAGATCTACTCTTGTACAGCGGCCTGTGCACAATTCAAAAACGTCTCAGACTGCCCATCATCTGCACAAATCCAATCATTCCATTTTGACAGAACTGTAGATGAAGTTGAAATTATAGGGTTTTTTTGATACCAATTTGAATGAATAAAAATGAAAAAAAAATAATGAAAGGTAGTGGGTTATTAACTGAGCAAAGGGCAATGATGTGCAACATCTTGATTTGTGTTTAAAGTTATGTTCTCTTAGTAGGCAGTATGGGTAAAATGTTCCTGTTTCTGGCTTCCGCTGTACATAGTATAGATTTACCTTCAGGGATTCAAAACTTTAATAAATCTCAACACAAAAGATAAGGGAATGGGAAATCTCATCTCAGTGGTTCTCTTGGTTCTCTCTCTCTCTCTCTCTCTCTCTCTCTCTCTCTCTCTCTCTCTCTGGAACAGCATAGGGCCTTCTTGTTTGTTTAACAAGCTGGTGGCCTCATTTTCCCACCTATGCGTGTTGACAAAATATCTCACAGGCAATCATGCTGCAATAAGAAAAACAGTTGGAAGGAAGGGTTTGAGCTGGTACTCATAACCCCAAAGAGCTGCTGAGACTGTTGTCTTTAATCTTTAGCTAAGTGTTCAGAAATCTCAATAAGGCTGGACCCATGCAAGTCTAGAAAAGAGTGATAAACACTTTAAATTCAATGAAAAGGAAGACACAACCACACACTAAATCTATACACCAGTGGTAGCCAACGTGATGGCCTCCAGATGTTGTGGGACCACAGGTCCTGTCAACCCTAGACAGGATAACTAATGGACAGGGATAATAGGACTTGTAGTTCAACAACATCTGGTGAGCATGACGTTGGCTGTGATATATTGATATAGATATATACAGGCACACCCTTAATTAATTGCACCATGTATAATTCCATATTGAAAGTGGAACATAGCATACAACAGTTTCCACCACCACCTATATATATGCATACATATATATAGTTATGAGTTTGTGGGTGCCAGACTCCTCTAAATTCCTGGGTCCAATAAGTGTTAGAATTTAATCAAGACTTGTATGTGTTAAATTGTGTGCTAGAGCCCTCTAATCCCCAGATCCAGAAATCTCCTGTTGCCCCATGGGCAACTGCTAGCATCAGTATTTAGCAGAAAATGTATATTTTGCTGTCCAATTTTAACAGATAGTAAGTATGTGTTGAATAAATCTACTTTGGAAAATTTTGTAACCTCAGAAATGTGTGCTGATTTTTTTTCCATCAGGGTTTACCACCATGCAATATTTTCCTTTCTGTTTTGTAGCTAGGTTTTATCCATCCATTGTAGGATAGCCGGGGTGGGGAGAAGCTGAAGTAAAACTAATGGGAGGAAATCTCCATGATTTGTAACAGTCCAGTGGGAATACAATCTGCACTCCTTGAATGGCTTTAATCCAATTTAATTTATCTGTCAAAGAGCATGATGGATTTGTCTGTAGAGTTGTAAAGTATAGGATGGAGACCACTTTAGTTTTTAATAGGTAGCGCCACCTGGTTAGATACACTCAGCAAATCAAGTCATCTCTTACTTATAGGCACGTCATGAAGTTTGTCTGTATTGCTGCAAACTTCATTCAATATGCCTTTTCACATTAGGGAAATTTGTTATTCAATGTCTATAGCAGTCTCTGCTGAGAATGTCCTACCGTGAATTAGCCATCCAATCTGCTACATGCAAATCTAATCCTTCATACCATCATTAGGAAGATGGCCTGAGTTCTCTTGTCCTAGTGCTCTAGGACAAGTATTGCTGATGGAAAACCTTTCCTTCAATTTCTTAACTTATCTTTTGCACAACCACCCATGAACAAGTTTTCTGGCTTATAGGTTAGAGTGGCTTATTAGGTTTAAATTAAAATATATTCTTACCCCTAATTTTAAATGCAAAGTCTATATCTTTAATTCATACTGACTAATTGATAATAGCTTTCAACTGCCAAGGCAATAAAAAGGTTTAAAATCGTGGGGGGGTTAAAACATAAGTTTGACACTTAAAAAAAGAATATGTCTCATTTTGTACAATTTCATTTTCATTTTTTATATTTTAAACCAGATGTTTAACTGATCTTAACCTGGTTGTTTGAATGAATGTGAAACAAAGGCCTGTGACAAAAATCAGATATTGACAAAGAGCTTATAAAATAAATTGTGGAGACTAAAATGATGGATGCCAGAGATTCTTAAGTAGCAGGGGTGGGGAACCTCAAGCCAAGAGCCAAATGCAGCCCTCTAATTCCCCCTTTCTGATCCTTGGGCTTCTCCCCAGCCCACACCACATACCAGGCCTACTTTTTATGCTCCTTTACTGTTTTTGCCTGTCTGGAATGTGTCCTTGAACTTGACAATGGCTCTTGGTTGCCTGGATGGGGCTCGGAGAGTGGCATGTGAAAGTGTGTTAAAACTAACCTGCTGTGCAAAGATTCGCCTTAGTTTTCTCGATTTTGACTCTGACCCCACACATCACTGGCATGAGGCCCCTGGATATTTGCCCACAAGGGAATGAGGCCCTGGTCAGAAAAATATTCCCCACCATTGCTTTACAATAATGGCTTTCAAACTGGGGTGGAGAACCTATGGTTCTCCAGATGTTACTGGACTCCAGCACCCGTTTTCCTTGGCCATTGGCCCGTCTGGTTGTGGTGTGGCTGATGGGAGTTGGAGTTGAACCATAACTAGGAGGCCATAGGTTCCTCATCCCTAGTATGAGGAGTTCCTTTAAAGGAAGGCACTGCCCCTTCCAGGTATGTCTCAATTACAGACTATGAGACAGCCTAGCAATCTTCTCACTCCCACCAAATGCTACTTAATAGCCTTTAGCTCCTGGTTTTCGGTTTGCTCAGCAGTGTAGGGGAGTATTTGGCGCAAACTCCTAGAAGTTTTTTGCTTCCGCAGTGTGTTTTCCCACGAACGAAAGAGCCCCAACTCCCTGTTTCTGCTTCTCATGATCTTGGGAAAAGAATGAGCATTGTTCAGCTAACGATCTGTTTTGATTTATGTTTAAATAAACTTTGGGAAACCAAACATTTGTTTTCTTGAATGGACTTATGAGATAATTTAGGAATCCTTACTTTGGGGAATCTAGAAGACAGTCCCTTCCGATAGGTTTAGGAAGAATTTTAGCTAATCCTTCACAAGAGCTGTAAAAAAAAATAGTTTAAAATGATACAAAAGTTTAATTTATTGGTCTCTAATTGTAAACATCCTTTGCGGAGTTTCCCAAGGGGTCTGGTGACACCATCTGGCACAATCTATCTCCTTGGGTTCATGGCATAAGAAGAATAGACAATTTGATGATTATGTAAATGTTCAGTCCCAAATGCAGTTAAGATTTCTGGGTTAAGTTTGAATTTCTAGTGGGATGGCACCGTTAGTCTCTTGCAGCAAAAGCAGCAAAGAGTTTTGTGGGACCTTAAAGGATAATGTGCTTATTATGGCATAAGGTTTATCAGATGCATGAAGTGTTATCCTGAGTCACAGGTAAATGTTCAGATGGTTTGGTAGTTTGGTACCTAACAAAGCTACTTGTCAGCAGCAGTGGGTTACATAATAGAGGTGCAGAGATAGGGACCAGCCCCTGCAACAGACCCAAATGCCACCTCTGTCCACATATCTACTTTGGCAGAACTATTACAAGACCTATTTATGTCATCCACAGCATCAGGAATTCATTCACCTACTCGCCTTCCACTGCAAAATATGCCATCATCCACACCCAAGGTCCTCCTGCATTCCACAGAAGACGGACAGCCTGGCACCTGTGCAAAAGAACAAATAGACCCAGATATTGTAAGGAAAGGCTTAGGATTACACAAATAAAATGGTAGCCCTGTGTTAGCATTTATCTCTCTCTCTCTCTTTCCTATTGAGAAAGTTCTACTGCAAATGTCCTAAGGATACTCATGATAAATGATAGATGAACATCAAAGTTGTTTATAATACTGCGTACCTCATTAAAAAAGGAAATAATGATATTACTGCTGATTTTGTATATCTGCATTAAATAGAACTGTTGTGAACATCACAGTCAAATCAACATAGTAAGGTGGTTAATGTTGAAAGAAAAAAAATAGCAACCCTTCAGTGTGTGTATGTTACATGTTTGGCATATCCATTTATAATACAATCCTAATCACACTTACTTGAAAGTAAGCCCCACTGTGGTTAAGGGGATTGATTTCCAAGTGAATGTGCTTATAATTGCAGCTTGAATAGTATAAATTGCATTGCTTCATGACATCAGTGATTGTCTAGTATGACGTATTTTCAGTATCATACAAATATTATCTGAGTTGTCTTGTGTTTATATGCTTGAAAGCTGCAGCTACATATTATTTTAAGACATCAAGGCAACAAAGTTTCAAAGAATACGGCTTGCCAGTATAATTATGAGTGCAAATATTGAGTGCAATTGCATAATTATAACAAGGTACAGTGGTGCCTCGCAAGACGAAAATAATCCGTTCTGTGATTCTCTTTGTCTGGCGGTTTTTTCGTCTTGCGAAGCAAGCCCATTGAAGGATTAGCTATTAGCGCTATTAGCGGCTTTTAGCGGCTTTTAGCGGCTTTTAGCGGCTTATCTGCTGATCAGATCAGCTGATAAGCGGCTTAGCGGCTTAGAAAAAGGGGGGGAGGGGGAAAAACCAGCAGGAACTCGCAAGACATTGTCATCTTGCGAAGCAAGCCCATAGGAAATTCGTTTTGCGAAGCACCTCCAAAACGGAAAACTCTTTCGTCTAGCGAGTTTTCCGTCTTGCGAGGCATTCGTCTTGCTGGGCACTACTGTATTGCAGAATACTTTGATGTAACCCATATACATTGGTCCAAGGGGTAGAAACTCACAGTGGTTGCCTTTTTCAAAGTCCACCATAGTGGTGCTTACAACCCCCCCCCCTTCCTTCATTGTTTCCTCTGTGTCAAATTTTATATTGCAAGCCCCTCAGGGCAGGGACCTATACTACATAGAGCACCATGCACTGTGGTGGTACAGCAATCATAATGAGTAGCCCATTCCTCAAGCAAGCGCTCATCCTTTACATTTCACTTTCTCTAAATGGGAAGCCTTTTATAAGGCTCATGTGTGCCAGAGTCCTAGAAAGCCACAACCGGTCACATCCACTCACTTACTGAAACAGCTCACCTGAGCCACTGCACTTTTCATTTTATCTACTTCATTTCTGTCCCTTTTGCTTTGTTTCGTTTAACAGCACAGTTAAAAGTTCTTAGGCAAGGCTGTGGGGTGCCTTAAGCGTGATGTGAATCAAGCCAAAAGTCACGATCTAATGCAGCCTTCCCCAACCTAGTGTCCTCTGGGTGCTCTGAACTACAACTCCCATCAGCCCCTGGGAGTTGTAGTCCAAAGCATCTGTATAGCACCAGGTGGGGAAGGCTGACCCAGCAATTGCCCTCTCCCTCCCAAGCAGCAGAGGGGCCTTGCGCAGACAGTTGGGTGAAGGAATTAACTGCCTTTGCCAGCACACTCTAATTAAACAGTTGTACAGACATCTGTGAAAAATTAATCCAACACATCAGGTTTGTTACTGGAATTGAAGCACATCACAACCAATGCATAGATTTCCACTGATTACTGTCTTCTGGAAGATACAAGTTATGTCATTTTGTTTTCCCTAGAAATTTAAAACATGTGTCCTCTGCTTGTATTACGCGTCCCACCTTAATAGCATGATATTCAAGTGAAAAAATGAAGGAACTAGAAGGATAATCATAGCCAACAGGTTCAAAGGCCAACATCCTTCCCAAACATCATGGAAGAAAATATAATTAATGAGTCTGGTGACACTTTCACTTCTAGCAAAAATGATATTGGTGAAGGTTTGGGCAATCCTCTATTGCCCTATTATTCCAGGTAAAAGCAGAATGTAGCCTTTCTGATGCCAAGAGTGCCATCAAATTTATAGTTTTGACATGCACTGAAGCACGGCCAATGTTCTTTTGAGCAAGAACTAGAAGAAAATCTTATATACTCAATCTGCCCTATACATTTAAAGCACTCTTGTACCACTTTAACCCCCAAAGAACCCTAGAAATTGTAGTTTGATAAAGGCGCTGAGAGTTGTTCAATTCCCCTCACAGAACTACAATTCCCCTCACAGATTCCTATTCCCCTCACAGAACTACAATTCCCCTCACAGATTCCTATTCCCCTCACAGAACTACAATTCCCAGAGTGGTTTAACAATCCTCCCGGGCAATTGTAACTCTGAGAATAGGAGCCTTCTAACAACTCTCAGCACCTTTAATAAATCACCATTCCTAGGATTCTTTGGGTGAAGCCATTACTATTAAAGTGGTATAAGGGTGCTTTAAATGTATAGGGCAGATGCGGGCCACAGTTAGTAGCACTCACTTTTACAAACTAGATACCATACCAAAGTTAAGTCAGTTTTGACAATCACAGGCTAATCTAAAATGGAGTTTCTCTAATATCCAGTCTACTGATAGCTGTCAAGTTCCCATCTTAAAAAGCCCCTTCATTTACTATCAGAATGTAGAAAGAGCCACTCAGTTTTGGCGTTCCCACAATGACATGCAACATAAATGGCGTTGATCTGTTCCCCCTTTGTAATGCGCCCAGTTTTCCAACTATAACTGTCTGTTCCTCAGCCACACTTAAGTGCCCTAAATTACAGACACACAGAGAAAGGATTCAAAAATAAGATGTGCTTAGAGGATGTTCAATCCACTTCACAATGAAATCCCTGTGATTCTCAAAGATGTAAATTATATCTTCACTGAACATCCTATAATTTATGTAATACATACAGCTATTTCAAAATGTGGTGCCAAAGACATTTTGATGAATACAATTTTTAATCCTGCTAGAAATGTGACATTTACTTCTATTACACACGCACGCACAAACACAACTTCCTTATTCTGCTAAGTGTCATCCAATAGCAAATGGTACCTGAGCACTTCTATATCTATTTTGAAAGTCAAAGCCATCCTTGGATAATTAGTGAGGGCACAAGTATGGTCACAGAGACATAAATGAAGTATCAAATTCAGGTATAGACCACATCGATTTAAAGAAAAATAGTACCAGATTCCTCTCCCCGTAAAAAAGGAGACAAAATTGGCTGCAGAGGTTACAATGCATGAAAATTGCAATCCTATCGTATCCTATCCATGGTTACTCAGAAAAAAAATCCCCAAAGAATTGAATGGAACTTACACTCAGATAGGGATGGAGGAGACTTTTGATTCTGTTTGCATTGATAGGTAAATCTATCTAATTTGCACATTCTGAAACAATATGCAAACTTGTATAGCCGCCTTTCAAAAGCTGCCATCTCTGAATTTTGCAATGTAGTTTTCCGGCCATGTAACATGTCCTAAAAATAATATTCTAGAGTACAGTGGACATATTAGTAAAAATGCATGAACATTTCGGTTTTTGAACACCGTAAACCCAGAAGTAAATGCTTCAGTTTTTGAACACGTCTCAGAAGTCGAACATGCCACGCAGCTTCCGTTTTGAGTTTCCTGTATTGAGTTTTCCGTATTGAGTTTTCAGTTATCGAATGTTTTGGAACTCAAACGGCCTTCCAGAATGGATTATGTCTGAAAACCGAGGTACCACTATATTAGTGGAAATAGGATACAAAAATGAATTTTATAAGGGGATTTTGCTTTTCAAAAATGTTCATATTAGGCAAAACAGTGGCAGGTAGGGGAATTCCCACTGGCTGAAATAATAAGCAAATTCTAAAGCAGCTATCCACCCAAAATTCCCACACTACATTTCTCAAGTACATACATGCTCAATATTGTGTGGAGATCATGCCATGAGACCACAACTCCCCAATCCAAATTGCCTCCTTGCCCACAGCTGGGAAGGAAAATCCCAGCCATCTCATGCTTAAGTTTGACCTTTAGGATCACCACCTCTTTTTCTTGACGGAGACTTTGTATGGCAGCCAGAAATTCAACAGGTGTTGCTTTCCCTTTCATTGCATCTCCTTGCTGCACTTTAATCTTTGCCCTGCAATTGTTTGAAAGGCACAAAGCTTCTATCAGAAGAAAAGTGGGAGCGTTCAGTCTCAGGGACAGTCCTATGGAGGAATAATATGTGCAATTGTTTAAAAGTGCTTCAGCAAGAAACATTCATACTGAAAGATAAAAACCTAGAAGTAAGTCTGCGTTGAACAGAAAATTGTTTAGGTTGTCAGCACCAGAGAACATTGGGGTGATAAAGTCTGAACTGCTTCAAAAAAGCCATCACAATAAATATTGTATTTCAACACTGGCTTTTGTTTCCATGTAGTAAGCAGACTTCTGTTAGTTTAAAACCACAGCACTAGTAGACTGGGGCAAACAGGCACACATTTGACAGCAGAGTCAATCCAAAAGACTTCGCTTGGGTCAGTTTAGTCGTGACAGCTGACATGTAAACAGAAAACCAGAAGGATGAACCAAACAACTTTCACCGCCAGGTTCAATTCTCTGAAACCTGGAGTGTTTTAAAAAAATAAATTGTGCTTTTGAACATGCACAGAGAGCTTTGCCCACACCCCTCGCTAAGTAAACACATCCCGCTGATCTAGAATCAGCACAGAGAGCTTCCAGGTCAGCACATGTTGAATGCCAAGCAAATTTGAGCTTGTGTGTGTATGGGGGGAGGGTGAGCAATAGGAAAACTTCATCTTTGGCTTCCCCTCAACCCACTGACCAAAAGGCACCAAACAGCCAAATGTCACGGCTCGCTCTCATTGGCCCTCCTACCTCGCGCTGCTCAGAGGGTCATGTTGCAGATCTGGGAATATTGAGAACAACAGGTGTAGGGGCCGTGCGCTGAATTAAATCAAGTTAACACTTTGCACTACCTCCCGCTTTTCATGTTTCTTAACTCAGCTGAACTATGCAATTAAGTATTTTTCCCTCCCCCTCTCCAATCCTATTAAGAGCTGGTCCCTTCCGTTCAGTTGAGGGGTGCGTGTTGTTTTTTACTTTATGAAATTGAGATTAATTAAATTTGTTATTCGGAGCGCCTTTTTAAAGAAAGCCCAGGGGGGCTGAGCTTTTTTTATTTTATGCAGGCAGTATTCTTATTATTATTAATTTGTTGTGATCAATTGTTACTGTTATTGTTATGGCAACTATTATGGTTTTATTCAAATCCTTACAGCAATATAAAAATCCAATCTTAAAATCAATTGTATTGCAATCAGAAGAAAAGGGCAGGTCCAAAACAGATATATTTGTGTATTTTCACTAGGGACTGAGCAGATCTCTTGAAAACTACGTTTTTGACAGGCATTCACAATATGAACTTCTCTTTTTAACTGTCCACTATCTACTAGTGTTTTATTGATGTTTTTAATTATATTAATTATGCTGTCTATAGATTGTTTTTATTATATTTCATGTTGTCAGCTGCCTAGACATATTTTATTAAAGTGTGGTCATAAATATTCAAGGAAATATAAGTCACTGGTGTCAAAGGTTAGTCTTTAGCGTACCGCAGAAGTGATGCAATAATGGTGCTAGATGCACTCCTGGGGGAGGGAATTCCACAATTTAGGGGCTGCCAGAGTGACAGACCTTCTCCTGGAAATACATGCAGTAGGGTTCAAGCCAATAATGGTGCATGATATTAGGGGAATTGCTTGCAAACAAGTATCTGTTGCACAAAACTGCATGCACAAATGTGTGCATTAGGAAAAACGTGAGGATGAATTTTCTGGTGGTTTTTTTATATATATAAAAAAATTCAAACTGATGTAGGATGCGACAAATTGAATTTAAGATTGGAAGAATGAGGAAATGAACTGTTCCAATTTGCTCGTTTCTAGCTATGATAGAAGTGCAAGGAAACATTTCAAAAGGTATTGAAGTTCTTTGTTATACCTGAAAGCCGGTTTGTTGTACAGCTTAAGCCTTAGTCAATCATTATCCATGTATGCAAGATAAGGGAGAGCAGAGCTGTACCAATGGTCCTCGCCCACACTGCATCTGTACCGACTTCTGCAGAGGGGAGCTTATGCATTAGTGGTTCAGCACAGGAGCAGCTGGAGGGGCTGGACTGAGCTGAGCTGCAGAGCTGGCCTCCCAGCCATGGCATTGCTGTCTCATGGCAGGAGAGCCATTACGAAGTGATCCAGTGGTCCCACTGATGTGCCCCTGCCCCCCTGCCCTGCTCCATTCTGGTAAGTGGCAGTTCTCCAGCAGCACCCTACTGTTGGCTCTTGTGTAAACATACAGAAGCATGGTTACATGCACTGGGTTAACTCACGCCATCAGTGGTATTTTGCAGACGTCCAGATGCAGGGTGGCAGATCTAAGTGGTATGAACACTTAGGCAGAAAGAACAGGGCAGCCCCACTCCCCTTTACCAGTGCGTGCATTGTATCCATAGATAATGACTGCATAATGTTCTAATGAAAGCATTCATAACAGTATCATGTGGCTGGCGTATTTTAAAGGAGACTCCTCTTCATCACCATTGGTTCATTTCCAGACCCAGTTCAAGGTGCTCACATTTGTGTTTAAAGCCCCTAAATGCTGGCTCCCTCCCCTCCAGATCCTCCTGGGTGTTAAGATTGGTTCCACCTCCTTGGAGGGGGGCAGGTAGCCCAAGAGAGGCATTCTCCGTGGTACCCCTAGTGGTGTCCAAACTTTTTTCAAAGAAGGCTGACCAAATGGCCAACCAAAGTTGTTGATTCTTTCTTTAGAATTGACGTTGAGCTTTTTTTAGGATTTTACCTCAAAGTTGTTGAGCTTTTAGGGTTGAAGTTGTTGAGGGTTTTTAGGATTTTACCCCAGGAAATAATCCAGGAAGGGCTGGATTAAACCAAGAAGAAGAAGAAGAGTTTGGACTTGATATCCCGCTTTATCACTACCCGAAGGAGTCTCAAAGCGGCTAACAATCTCCTTTCCCTTCCTCCCCCACAACAAACACTCTGTGAGGTGAATGAGGCTGAGAGACTTCAGAGAAGTGTGACTGGCCCAAGGTCACCCAGCAGATGCATGTGGAGGAGTGGAGACGCAAACCCGGTTCACCAGATTACGAATCTACCACTATTAACCACTACACCACACTGTTAAGTACAATTGTTTTAATTGACACTGAAATGGGAATGTCTGTGTAGTGAAAAGCTTTAACATGGGGAGATTCCATTGAAGCTTTAGAACAGCAAGAAGAGCACGCTGAGCTCTTGCCGAGTTGATAATTAACTAATTGTTGTTTTTTTGCTAGCTGACACGTGAGTGAGTAACCTTAGATCAGGTGACAAAGGTATTTGATTGCAAATCTCCATTCTGAAGGGAGTTGCCTTTAAGTCTCTTATCTCAAAACTCCATGGAAGGAAGATGTAGATGAAGCTCTCCAAGAAAACAGCTCCAGGCAAAATGGATGCCTAAAGGTCTGTTTGAATTATTTCATATTTTCTAAGATGCTGAGCCTGTGATGGACAGCACAAGATATTGTACAGGTATTTTTTTTAATGTACCCTTGATGTTTTAATTCTGTTGTGAAGAAAGTTCCACAAGTAAAACTGTGAATAAAAAATTTATCGGTCTGGACAATGCTTTATTTCCAAAAGGAGTCAGCGCTTATGCTTCCAGTCACTTCAAACTATACAGTTTTCAGATTCAGGTAGGTAGCCATGTTGGTCTGATGCAGTCAAAATATATAAAAAATAAAATAAAATAAAAAATTGTCCAGTAGCACCATAGAGACCAACTAAGTTTGTTCTTGGTATAAGCTTTCGTGTGAAGAAGTGTGCATGCACACGAAAGCTTATACCAAGAACAAACTTAGTTGGTCTCTAAGGTACTACTGGACAATTTTTTTATTTATATTTATGCAGATTTCATTGAATGCTGACACCTGAAGTGTGTCTTTTCAGGTCCCACCCTAAACCTGTGACTGCAATCTGCCTTCACTTTTTAAAATAATAGTAAGAGGGCTACCTGGGGACCTTTTGTGGGCCATAAAACAACAACCGAATGGTATGTTGATGCAATACTTGTTGCAGTCTTACAGCTGCCACGTGAAGCTGCCCAACAGTGGTGGTGTGGGGTCCCTCCTATATCATACCCTTCCTTTTTCGAAGGGTTTAGCATGCCTCAGGGCCTCATTTCCCACTTCCTGCCATGTCAAAGCACAACAAGTTGCTGCAGATATGCCCTTACTAAGGCAGGCAAGCAGCCCTGGTTTGCCCTGCCTTCTTTGCTACAGAAGCCTGATCAAGCAGCCCAAGTTACAAGCAGGGTTAAATGTCAGCAGTGCAAAAGATAATTAATCTTATCTGTCACTGCAGCTGTTTCACATAATTTTCACTTAATAGCAGCAAATATCATATATCATGCTAACGTAAAAGAACAGCAAAGCAGAGCAGGATTATACACACACACACACACACACACACACCAAACTTTTAATATGCATGATAGGAACTGATGCATCCTTACTTCAAAGTTAGGGCATTTAATCCCATGTTTCCTCCAATGAAGGTTTAATGTCATTCACTGAATTTCCCTGCAGGGGCACAGATAGAATTGCAAGGGCTACAAACTCTTGTTATAAGTGAAGACTACAGTGCAGAAGCCTGTGGAATATAGGGTAAGGGCCCCAAACAGGAAGGGGTTGCTTGAGCAAACCTACATTCTCCAGCATGCGTTTATTGTCAAACAGACTTTCTTTTTATTTCATAAAATTTACAGACCACTTCATTGGTATGCCCTCCTGGGGGGGGGGGCAGGCAGGGAACGCACCTCAAATCAGTCTATAATAATAATAATAATAATAATAATAATAATAATAATAATAATAATGAAATTATCAGTTTTTAAAACAGCTATTTTAAGTGATCATAACATTGAAATCAACAGTAGACTAAAAACCATATCAAAGCACAGATGAACATTGTACATACCTTGAAAGGCTAGATTAAACAATAATTTTTTTTACAGGCAACTTTAAAAACCTAGCCCCATGTTGCAGGACACCAACTCAATGCAGAAGAAGAAGAGTTTGGATTTGATATCCCGCGAACCCGGTTCCCCAGATTACGACTCTATTGGTCTTAACTACTACACCACACTGGCTCTCCAGTGTGGTAAAAGAAGGGTAAAAGATGATGCATAACACAGTGACCTCAGGGAGAATCCTCCTTCTTCCATTCCATCATGGCAAATGTCAATTTAAAAAGAAAAAGATGTATGCCTCATTTTAAAAGGCCATTTCTTTACATCAGCTTAATTTACGTCGGCATGCTTTATGCAAGCTTCTTGCGCGTGGAACTGCTCCTCCCTAAGAGTGGCAGATGGAAGAGAGATCGTATAATCCCCCCTTCAAATTGCAAACGAATATTAGTTGCACTCTGTAACTAAACATTCCAAACTCTGTACCTGAATTATTGGCATATTTCTTCAAGGCTGAATATTTATAGTCTGCAGCAGCTTTCAGAGTCTCAGGGTCTCATTTTAATGAACACGCTTTCTCCAGCAACAACAACATCCAAGTTACAGATCTATTCAAAATCCATAATTTTAAATTAGCAGGCACAGTTTGATAGGGTTCCATTGATATTTTCCGTTAGTTATTACCAAGAATAATACACAAATTAAACTACGTCCAGCAACATACTAAACTGCGCAATTTAGATCTAAACAGACATGCTTCGAAGCACTTACAGTTTTAGTAACCCAAAGCAATTGAACATGATATTCCAAAACCAGATTCTACAAAATCAAATTACTTTCTGCTCTCAGACAATTAATAAAACTGTTCAGGGGGCTCGGAAATCTATTAATCTCTTTTTGCTTCCATGACCTAGAATGGATCTAAAATATAAGAAACATTAAATGGAAGTTACAGAGTCATACACTGCTTTCTCCTGTTCTCCTGTGTGGGGATCGCATTAGAATTCAGACTTTGAATGGAAAACTGTGCTATACGAGTATTTATGAAGTTTTATAATCAAATAATTATTTATTAGACTTTTTAATCCACCTTTCACCATGTAGTCTGAAGGTGGGTTACACCGTATTAGCACTCAAGGGAGGAAATTGTTTCCAGGCTACTTGAACACTGATGCTGGGTTTGAGCTTCAGATCAAAACACTAAATGTAAAATTGCACACGAAATTAAATTCTAATTTCTCAGTATCAAAGAAAGATATTGCACTGAAATATATTTTAAAATTTTGCATGCCCATCTGAATATGATTTGGTGGTTAAGCAGGAGCTCAAGCTTTTGGCATATTCTGATTTGGTATTGTGAAATCTCAATAAACTGCTAAATTTTAACACAGAAAATAAATTTTGATAAAGGCTACTTTTTGTAACATTTTCCTGCAAATTCAACTCTTGAAATTGGCTTCTTTTTGTGGAATACTGTTGTTTTTATTTGCAGTCAATTTGGGGGGGCTATCAAAAATGCAGCCCTAAAAACAAAGTATTAAGTCTTTTTTTTAAAAAAAAAGGAAAAAATGTGCATGGCTTCTTTCAATTTGTCATGGGCCATTTGTTGGATAGAAAGCAATACATATAATGTGAATGGACGATATCACATCTCTACTACAAAAGCACACAATCACTCAGGTCCAACCTCAGACATTCTCTCAACTGCAGGATATCTTAGAAGTGTGTTTGTTTTGAGAACTACTATGAGGTATTCTCCAGGCCATCAGAAGCAAGAATTATGTTGCACAGATATTCTTTTGCAAGCATGATACTGTACTTCAGAATGCTACAAAGGTAATACAATAGCACTGACCAGCTCACTTGCTTCCAGTGTTAATATCTTCAGCAGATGTTTGGAGGCCTTTTCTACTTCGTTTGTTTTGAAAGTGTGATATTAATTAATGTTAACGTTATTACTGTGTGGGAGCGATGGTCATTTTTGCTTTGAAACAGATATAGAATGCATGAAAAGTTTGCATGAAAACAACACCGCATTCTAATATTCAGCAGCAGACCCATTAGTAGCTTGTCTTTGAAACGCAGTTGTGCAAAGGGTTTCTATCAGTATGTATTAAGAGGTTTTCCATTTTTCTGTCACTTCTTTTGGTGGAGTGCTAGCTTTAATTGTGCAACCTGAATTTGTCAGTATGTGATTCAATCCCACCCCTAAACAATGACAATCGAAGTGCCCAAAGTCATGCTATGAGGGCCACACTGATGATGTTCTTAGACTAGCTTTCAATATTAAGGCAAAGCGTGTTCTCCTTGAAATGAGAGCACGTGTTGCGGTGGGGTCCGCTGAGTCACCCCTCTGTTGCCAGGCAAGGTGGCCAATCTGACCCCTGGCAATTGATTGGTTGGCTGGGTTGCCGGGGAAATTTGCTTGTTGCAATTTTGGTGGGAGGGATCGAACCTTTTAAATTCCGGGCACGCAGCTTGGTGCTTTCTCTTTTGCTGTGTGAACCGGATCACCCGCCCGCCCACCCTGAGTTTCAAGGGTTTTGCTTTGACCTTGCTATGCCTGTCATGGGGTCATCTGCTCTTGGGGCAGGGGCCTGGTAGGAATTTTGTCCATCTGGCCAATTGGCGGGGCCATTTGGTTTTTGCCTACTGCGTAGCAAATCACCACAACTTGTAAGGTTGCGGTTAGGGATTGGTTATCAAATTGGTTGGAGGAGGGGTAAGGATTGGCTGGGCCTGCCCCTCCAATGCTGCTGTGGAAGGGAATTCTGTTAAAGGAATCCAGGGGCTTGCCACGATTTCGTCCGAATCCCTGGAATGGGGCTAGGGCCGGCAAGCCCCGGGAAGCATGCGGGTGAGTGCTGAGGGCCTGTGACTCAGCTCCATTGCTCCCCAATATTGTTTTCCCTTACTGGCTTCCGAGGGAGTGCGGAGCTCAGTTCTCTGTCCCTAGGCGGGGGGAGGGTCAGATAGTCTTAACCAATGCCTAAGCAACCACTCACAGATACGTATTTTAATAAAGTTGTGGCCAAAATTATGCCAAAAACCTTAAACAAAAATTATGTGTGAGTTGTGAGTTATTTGAGGGGTGGCTTGGGGACCTCAACACGCAAACATTATGTACTTGAGTTCTTCTCTGGCTCAGATCTGAATCCAAGCCAGAAAAGAATGCCCACCTTCTCCAGTAGCAACAGCTCTCAGTTTCTCCTGTTTTTCCTCAATCTTTCTTCCTCATCCAATGTGTGAAAAAGTCAATTTCCCAAGGAGAGCTAGAACACCTTGGGAAGATTGCAATACTCAGAGGTCCCTTGGCACACTACTTTCAACTGTGTTTCATGTATCGGAGAAGAAGTGAGTAGGGAGAGAGACTGAGAGGGGCTCGTTCCCCTACCACTGCTGCTACCACCTACTGTTCCATTGCAACTGCTGGAGTAGCCACCAGAGGGGGGCAAGCAGGGAGAGAAGGCAATGACAAAGGGGGAAGAAGAGCAAGGGGAAGGTAGGGGCCATGCTGGCAGAACTGCCACTGCAGTTGCCAGCTAATAATAATAATACAAAGCAACCAACAGCTATTGAGCTCTACTCCACCAATGTACTAAAGGTCCAAACTAGCAAGTATCGTCCAAGTTGTTGCCTGAATAGTAACAACATGAACAGCTGGATTTCCACAGGGAAGGAAGCCTACAACCTGGGTGCATTATATGGTGTACGTCTTTGAGGATCAACTTCTGTGATACATGCAGTCTGGTCCCATTCACAGGGACTCAGAAGCAAGTTCCACTGTGTTCAACAGGGCTTAAACCCCAATTCATGCACACAGGGGTGTGCCTTAGAAAGGCCTATGAATGTTGGCAAAGCACGAGGCAAACACAACCATTTTTGAGAAGCATAACAATAAAACCAGCAGACCCGGGTCTTTTGCAAAACTCCAGATTTGTATAAAACGTTGCGTATTTCATTTGTAGGAGAGGTGGCTTTTCATAGAAAGTGACCTGAGAAACGTTACCATACTAATGTGTAGCAAATGAATTCTGAAGTCATTATTCTCCCACATTTTCTTTCCCGTCACTCACTTCCTCCAGGAGGGTATCTTCAGAACATGATATTTCTCGAGGGTTTTACTTTGTTTACTGATTTGTGATCTGAGGATTTTTACGCACATGCATGGGAAAGATACCACGCCTGGAATGTAAAGAGCATGATAACAGCATGTCAGATAAACAAGGAAACCAAACACCATCATTAAAAGGTCAAAAAGGCCAATGGAAAGCAAAGTAGTTTAATTAAAGGCTGCCTATGTTGTTAAAAAATGTCCTGACATATTGGTGAGCTATTGTAGGCATACATTCCAGAGCAAATGCAAAAGGAAGAGTTCTGTGGAATCTTACAACTGGTTGTGGCATGGACCTTTATGGCTCATAGTCTATTACAGGGGTCTGCAACCTTTAAGACAAAAAGAGCCACTTGGACCCGTTTCCGAAGAAAAAAAAACTGGGAGCCGCAAAACTCGTCATTATAAAAATAACTTTTTTGTCACTTTTTTATCATTTCTTTGTTTGACCCCTCAGAATTACTCCTCCTCATAGAAATAAACGTTAAATTAACAAGTTACCTTTTTTTGTGTGTGTGTTCTTCACTCCCCTTCAAAACAGTGACCAGCGTACATGCCCCCTTTCAATGCAGTGACCAGCTTACATGCCCCTTACAATGTAGCGGGCGGGCAGGAAGGTGACGTCGGGACGGTGCGTGACTAACGCACGCACCGCCCCCATGCGACATCACAGCCAGTACAGCGCCTGCCACAGTGGGGAGTGTTGGGGAGCACAATGCGCCTCCTCCCCTCGCTAGTATCCGCCCCGGAGCCGCAGCAAAGGTGTAAAAGAGCCACATGCGGCTCCGGAGCCGCGGGTTGCAGACCCCTGGTCTATTATGTCACATACAAAAAAAGAGTCTTATGCTTCATATGCACACACAGATTTAGGTGGCTATAGCTAGCATATCCAAGAGCCCAAAACTGAAAGGGCTAGGAGTAGGCTTGTGACATTTCTATGCAGAATCCAGATCAATACATGATGAGAACTGAGTGATGCATTCTCAACTGCAGTCATAGCTATGCCTATGCCATTGAACACGCATAGTGTGCAAGAAACTCACAGTTCTGATTAAGTCCAAATTGAGGAGAATCAAATTTGCTGATACACTGTAGTTCAGCAATTTGGTGGTGAAGGCTCACTTTAAAGTAAAAAAAGTAAAGTAAAGTAAGAAAATTGTAGTATGATGACCATGGGTGCCTCCAGGCGGTCATTATTTTTCAGGAGGAAGTCAAGCACATTGTGGAATTTTAGGTTTTCTGATTTAACATGGATTAAAGCAAGAAGATCAAACCTCTCCATTCTTAAGGAAATCAGCCCTGAGTGCTCACTGGAAGGACAGATCCTGAAGCTGAGGCTCCAATACTTTGGCCACCTCGTGAGAAGAGAAGACTCCCTGGAAAAGACCCTGGTGTTGGGAAAGATTGAGGGCACAAGGAGAAGGGGACGACAGAGGACGAGATGGCTGGACAGTGTTCTTGAAGCTACGAACATGAGTTTGACCAAACTGCGGGAGGCAGTGGAAGACAGGAGTGCCTGGCATGCTCTGGTCCATGGAGTCACGAAGAGTCGGACACGGCTAAATGACTAAACAACAACAAAGCACTTGGCAAATCCACATTAAACAAATGCAAAAACCATGAACTCTTTGCGGTTTGGAAAGTGATGGGGAAATGCATTTTAAAGTGTTGAATGAACAATGGGAAAATGTTTAAATGCCCCATTAGCAAATCAGGATGAATGCTGATTGCCATGCAACTGCCCTGTAAATGAATTCAAATGAATGTTCAGTAAAGACCAGGCATAATCTAACAACCATGTAAGCTTTGTGCAAGTGAATCAGGATGAATGCTCAATAAACAGATCATCTGAAGGAGCCCTTTGAGATCAGCATCAGTGCCCTGGGACACTGAAAAGTTTACCATTGATTTCTGAATGAGGTTGCTTCTGATCTCAAATTTGTGTTCATTTATTGCTACTCATGGAGGCTGACTTAAATAAATACTGCTTCTTTCACTCAGAGTGTTTGAAGAAAGTGGTGCTTTTTTTAAAAAAAAAAGTGTGGCTATTTTCATTCTTGTTCTATCAAGTCATTTTTAATTCTGGGAATGACCTACCCATGCTATATAGCAGAGAACAATATTTCAGTGCAGGGCACAGATTAAATGTTAAGTGAGCAAATGTGTTTCAGAAAGTTACTCCTCTGAAGCCATCTCATTCATTTTTCTGCCCTGCTGTTGCTGCCTAGACGTTGACAGATGGAGTGGTGTGTTTTGGGTCAGAGGGTTTTCCACCAAGTAGAACAAGTCAATCTACATTCTCATCAAGGCCCTGCGGTTGTATTTTGAGTTTGCCTTATTGTATTAGTTAGTATAATCATTTTAAAACAATGCTAATGTGGCCCCACTGGAAGCAAACACTCTTGTTTTCTTATTGAAAGCAATGAGCCCCCAGCAGCTTTGTTTAATCAAATATAATGTTACCTCCAGCTGAATAGATTACAGAGACCAGGTCAAATTCTGTGGTATATTGTGCCTTTTGATGTTGTTAGTAATTATTGTTGTTAGTGAAGATTTCATCAACTGTTTCTCTCTCTTTTTGAAATCATTTCTATTAGATTTTACAAATATAAATTTATAACCATACCAAATACACATCCATCTAAAGAGATTACTCTGAATCTCAAGACTTCCCCCATCCCCTCTACGGGTCCTATTATCAACATTTTCAACTGCATTTTATTTAGTAATCTATATTTCTTATCTGTCCATGTTGTCCGTAATATCTATTACATTACAAGTGAGATTAAAATCCTGCTAATGTTTTCATCTGCTTACAGAGTTCTCCTAAATAAATTATAAACTTTTCCCATTCTTTCTTGAATTTCTTGTCTTCTTGGTCCTTGAGCTTTCCAGTCAGTTTTGGCATTTCAGCATAGTCCAACAGCTTAGTTTGCCATTCCTCTCTGGTACGTACTATGTCTTCTTTCTATCTCTGAGTTAGCGGCATCCAAATTCATCAACCTTTTCAGACCCAGAACCCACTTTTGACCCAAACATGCATTTGGGGAACCATTCTTTAACTATCCTCCTGATGTGACTCACCTTGGATCATAGCTGTCAACTTTTCCCTTTTCTTGTGAGGAATCCTATTCAGAATAAGGGAATTTCCCTTAAAAAAGGAAAACATTTTCAGCTATGCCTTGGATCAGGCTGTGACAACCCACTGACAATTCCCAACCCACCAACTGAAGACCAGTTAGTATATACTAGTTGAAAAGAGAGACTTTTTATGATTATTCTAAACTCATTGTACTGCAGATACTACCAGATAGCAATACTGTTTAAACAAAAGAAGAGAATCCTGACCATATAATTTAATCAGGAGAGAAATACTAAATGGATGATCCTGTTGAATGTATTTCAAAACTTTAAATTATTATTATTATTTATGCCCTGCCCATCTGGCTGGGTGGCTTACAGTATATCTAAAAACTTAACGCACCATCCAGTTCTATACCCCTCCAAATAACAAAAGGTACTTTATTGTAACACCCCCTTTCCCACTGACTGAGCCCCATGCCATCCCTCCATTCCTTGCTGCTGGAGGCTCTAGTTTTGCTGAATGCTATATTCGGTTAATCTGCAATAATAATAATAATAAATTTTATTTATATCCCGCTCTCCCCAGCCGAAGCTGGGCTCAGCATGTTGGACACTATAAGACGACATTTATTCATAGAATCGTAGAATCATAGAGTTGGAAGAGACCACAAGGGCCATCGAGTCCAACCCCCTGCCAAGCAGGAAACACCATCAGAGCACTCCTGACATATGGTTCTCAAGCCTCTGCTTAAAGACCTCCAAAGTAGGAGACTCCACCACACTCCTTGGTAGCAAATTCCACTGTCGAACAGCTCTTACTGTCAGGAAGTTCTTCCTAATGTTTAGGTGGAATCTTCTTTCTTGTAGTTTGGATCCATTGCTCCGTGTCCGCTTCTCCGGAGCAGCAGAAAACAACCTTTCTCCCTCCTCTATGTGACATCCTTTTATATATTTGAACATGGCTATCATATCACCCCTTAACCTCCTCTTCTCCAAGCTAAACATGCCCAGCTCCCTTAGCCGTTCCTCATAAGGCATCGTTTCCAGGCCTTTGACCATTTTGGTTGCCCTCCTCTGGACACGTTCCAGTTTGTCAGTGTCCTTCTTGAATTGTGGTGCCCAGAACTGGACACAGTACTCCAGGTGTGGTCTGACCAGAGCAGAATACAGTGGCACTATTACTTCCCTTGATCTAGATGCTATACTCCTATTGATGCAGCCCAGAATTGCATTGGCTTTTTTAGCTGCCGCGTCACACTGTTGGCTCATGTCAAGTTTGTGGTCAACCAAGACTCCTAGATCCTTTTCACATGTACTGCTCTCAAGCCAGGTGTCACCCATCTTGTATTTGTGCCTCTCATTTTTTTTTGTGCCTCTCATTTTTTTTTATTCGACTCACAGGTATTTATTTTTAAAATGGCTTTTGTCCATTCTTCACCCTCTATGAACAGAAGGTTTCTTTCCATCCACTGAAGGCTTTTGGTCTAGTGGAGGATCCCACCAATCTGAAGGAGGCAGCTTTGCCAACTTTCCTCTTCCTTCTACAACTGCCAGTGCCTCCTCCCACCCAACTGTTCCAGAGAGATGTCCCCTAAGCCCCAGGAGCAGATTTTTGAAGGGCACAAGAGAGAATTGGCAAAAGTCTCCTCCTGTGAAGTCTGAATCCAAGCCAGTATTCCTAGGTTTCACCTCAACAAAGTTCTCAGAGCTCAAAAGAAGAAATAAAGCAATTTGAAATACAAATTTTAAAAATATCCCAATAAAAACAGTAAATGTAGCATAACTATTCAAGGCACAGAGTAAAAACAGCTTAAAGCTATGGCGGGTATTAAAAGCCTGGGAAAATAACATGTTTGTTGTGTGCTGATTGACACCAAAGAAGATGCCATGTAAGCATATTTGGGGAGAGTAACCTTACAGTTGGGTGGCCACAACTGAAAATGCCCTGTCTCTGGTTTCCTCTCTACATGTTGTTTTTGTAAAGAAACCTTATGTGTGTGTTCTTTCAGTTAAAGAGATGCCCAAAGATCATAAACCACCAAGCTTTTCATAATGAGCCTCAGCATCATGTGAAATGGCAGTCTTTGCCCTACGTTGCGCCTTGAACATTCATGTGCCTGCATTTACATGTTTGTGCTAAAACCTTAACAAGGCAAAATAAATAAATAAATAGGGGCAATGATCCAGGGAAGCCCACCATGCATGCAAAAAGTAGGGATGATCCAGCTGGTAAACAGGGGCAACCGGAGTTCATGCTGCAAGGGCCTGGGCAGGAGAGTGAGAGAACTTTGCCGTGACTGGAGATAAGGGTCTGCTGCAGCAGGAATGGCAGGCTGTGCTGCACAGGAGATGGGGACAGAAAGGCAAGTTCCAGAAAGGGCAGGAAGACCTGAGGCAAAATGAAATGCAGACACAGGCAAGCATTCGACAAAGGGCTCTGCAGCTCTACAGTTCTGTGGTTTTGTGTATACAAAGAGACTGTTGCTGATTTCGACAGCTGGAAACCCTGAAAGTGGAAGCCTAGAAGTAACTTGGCAAAAGCCCAAAATACCACTGTGGTGATGTCACCCCAGCTCAGAGATGCTGGGAGTGCTTTTTAAGCAAAACCTGATGATTGCAAGGACATGAAAGCCCTGAGTTGAGAGAGAAGGTGCTGCAGATTCTAGTTGCCACCTCTCTGTTGTCATAATCTACCGGCAATGTTCCTGCTAATGTATTTCTCAGCTGTGCGGAGGGGTGCTCTCTGTGAACCTGGCCCATTCGCATGGATGCTTTGATACAGTCCGGGTTGAAAGGAAAAGCATTCTGATAAAAGCAAGCAAGAACAAGGAACTCACTTTTGGTATCACCCACCCACTACCACAGTTCTCCACCCACACACATACTTGTTCTGCTCTCTCCACTGCTGTTCTTTTACATACGCAGCAGATCCCAGGACTGAATGTGGCCAACCACATTTTTATTTTTCAACCCAGACTGAATTTAAATTGTTGCACACTTTCTTTTGTGGACTGAATATCAATTGTTGTGAAATGGGCTGATTTTTTGTATATTGGTGCCTGACGCATGGGGTGAAAGTGTATCTATTGGTTCTCCGTCTCTGTTGAAATATTGCAAACCAATATGGCAGTGATGGAGAACCTGTGACCCTCCAGGTGTTGCTGGACTTCAACTCCCATCAGTCCCAGCCAGCCAGCAGAACCAATAATCAGGGATGATGGGAATTGTAGTCCATCAATATCTGGAGGGTCACAAGTTCCCTACCCATGCCATATGGTACAGTACTGTGTTTGTCATAGATCAGGAAGTCCTGGATTTAAAAGACCTATTCTACCATGAAGTGCACCATGTGCTGGTGGGTTACTATCACAACCTGAACATTACAGAAAGAGCAGAACACACATATAATGAATGACTGAATGCCAACTCAAAACATTCATCACCATTTCTATTCACACACATGTACACACACACTAAACCATGCAAAAACACATGCATGTTTGAGAAAGGTGTGGAAAAAGGGGGCACTTTAATTTATTTATATATATGGAATGTCCTCAAGTAATGTTCATAATTGGCCACTGGGACCATATTAGGACCATATAAAGGATCTATACTGGCTCCCAGTACATTTCCAAGCACAATTCAAAGTGTCAGCGCTGACCTTTAAAGCCCTAAATGGCTTCGGCCCTGTATACCTGAAGGAGCATGTCTGCCCCCATCGTTCAGCCCAGACACTGAGATCCAGTTACAAGGGTCTTCTGGTGGTTCCCTCACTGCGAGAAGTGAGGTTACAGGGAACCAGGCAGAGGGCCTTCTCAGTAGTGGCACCCACCCTGTGGAATGCCCTCCCATCAGATGTCACAGAGATAAAGAACTACACAACTTTTAGAAGACATCTGAAGGCAGACCTATTTAGGGAAGTTTATAATGTTCAACATTTTTTAATGCTTTATTATGAGCCAGGTGGGGCAGCGTATAAATAATAAGCTATTACAATTGTTTATCCAATTATTTTTAAAAAAATGAGATGAGCTTATGCATCAGTACAAAATATTGCTCACCCCGTAACAAGGGGGCGGGGGTGTCCAAGACAGGGTAGGCAAGTTGCTCCATGCTGCATATTGTTTGCATAAATGCTACACGGCTGCTTTCTGTACACATCTTCGAGATATTGAGCAAAGCTGTTTTTAAAGTGAAGCTGTTTCTTTCTGGCAGAATTGGATTTGTCAGTGTGCTGCACCTATTCATCTCCCTGTATCCGCCAGCTACTGAGAAATTCAAATAGCCCCACTCTCAGCGCTCTGGTACTCATATTCTTCAGAAGCAGAAAGAATATTATTTGGGAATGTCTTCTTGGCAGAGTATCAAAACTGATCTGAGCCAGTATTTTTTAAAAGTATTACTTAAAAGTCCTGGTATAAGAATTCTCTCTCTGTAAGGTCTCCCACCCCTCATCTCTGGAGATGGCTGGGGGAGTGAGTGACAGAGGCAGGGGGTTAGCTCATTTCCAGTTGAACCCAGTTCAAAGTGGGAGCTGGATATAATGTCAACTGGGTCTACCATCATCAAGGAAGCCATTTCCTAATCCCCAGTTAGCATACGATCAGAGTACCCTCCTCCTACCCCTGGGCAGAAGTGTACAAGTAAAAACTTGTGAGGAGGGAATTTGGTGAAAGAGCACTCAACAAAAAATGAAGCAGTTTGCAAAAGCAGCCAGGACAGACAACAAAGAAGGAAGGACAGATTGATAACACTTGTATCCAGGGATGGGAGACAAATCTGGTTTGGTTCAGATTCGAATACAAACCTACCTAATTCTCATTTTCTGAATCGGTATGTGAACCAAAACACAGCTATTCTTTGAAATTTGCACTTCTCCAAATGTTGTGATGCAGTCCTCCAAACAAATACTGTGTACCAAGATGTGTGCATTATGGTAAAGTGTGCATAAAAATGCATATATTTGTGATAATAAGCATAAAAAATGCATTATTTTACAGGGAATCACTTGGAAAAAATGTGCTGATGAATTTTCACGAGGATTTTTCAATTTTAAAAATTTGCAGACTTATGCAGAAATTTGGCAGACTGAAGGCAGGGAAAAGGGGAAAGTAAGAAAAACCAAAATTGGCCATTCTTACTAGCGTCTGTATATACTATTAGTTTGCTGTTTCAGGACCGAAGATGCAAACACGCCCGTCCTTCTCTGTTGCCTTTGCACAGGTAGAATTTGTTGTATTAGGTATGGTTGTGAAGCAAAATTAACTTTAAAGAAACATTGCTATAAAATTCTTATATTCTGCTTACTGTCCTTTTTAATTAAGAATATATGTGACGTAACTTGTGCAGCAAAACCACAGAAAATGCCCTTTACCACAAACCTGGCGCAAAGATTTGCAGCTGAATCGGCAAGATGCTTTACTGGGGCACTATCGCATCAAACTGAACAAGCACTATATGACAAATGGAAAGTCTTTTATGTTGGACATGCCAGACACTGGGTATCACAGATAATTTGAGGTATCCTGTTAGATGGGAAATGTTTTACTGAACAAAATTAATGAATCCCAAAATTGAGAATGTGATGGTGTGTAATGTGCTCTCTATTTTATAAGTCCCCCCTCCCCCGCTGGAAAAGATCAACCAGCTCAAAATACCTTAGGAATGAATTGTCTTCTTTAGCGTACATACTGGAACTTGCTGTTTTGAGGTGATACTCTGGCTGGCTGGGACGTGCCAGGCAGCTGAAACTGCTGAGAATTAATCTCTCTCTCTTTTGTTTGGGAAACGGGAGTGTATGTACTGAAACAGCCATCCCTGCCTTTACAGTTTGCCATAAACAAAAGCATAATATTCTTCCTTCTGAGACTACAGACAGTAGACGTAGACAGTAGACGTAAATACAGAGAAAGCTCAAAGAAGACATGTGATACCTGACTACCTATTTTTCTATTACTTTACCCAGTTCATGCAGTTCTCAAAGCCACCAAGGATATAAAAATCAAATAAATACGCCTCTAAATTACTTCCAGAATTCATACATTTTACTGCCTCTCTCTCATTCCATTAAACCTCATTAGTCCATATTCCCAACCCAAATGAGATACATGGAAAGAAAGGAGAGGAAGAGGAAGAGGAAGAGGAAGAGGAGGAGGAGGAGGAGGAGGAAGAAGAAGAAGAAGAAGAAGAAGAAGAAGAAGAAGAAGAAGAACAACAACAACAACAACAACAACAACAACAACAACAACAACAACATTCCATTCTTCCTCCAAGGAGCTCAAGGTGGCACACATGGTCCGTCCACCCCATCCATTTTCTCCTCACAACAACTCTGTTAGGTGGGTTAGGTTGAGAGACAGTGATTGAAAGGTCACCCAGTGAGCTTCCTGACTGATTGGGGATCTGAACCCCAGACTCCCAGAATCTTAGTCCCGAACTAGAACTAGAACTAGAACTAGAACTAGAACTAGAAATAGAAATAGAACTACCACACCACACCACACTATGTTTGCTCACATTCATCACTCATTACTCTGGCTTTTTCATTCCCTCTGTTTGTTTCCCCCACAGTTAAAATTTAGATTCCTTGGGTCAGAGACCAATTTTTCTGCTTCCATTATTCCATAAGTTCTGGTTTCTGACATGAGCACATAAGAACTCCTAAATGGTCATGCATGTGTATCTTGAGATGTGGGTCTTACAGTGCTCATAGGAATGCAGGTGATGCTGTAGTCTAAACCACTGAGCCTCTTGGGCTTGCCAATCAGAAGGTTGCAGTTCAAATCTGCTCGACGGGGAGAGCTCCCATTGTTCTATCCCAGCCATAGCTGTCAACTTTTCCCTTTTCTTGAGAGGAATCCTATTCAGAATAAGGGAATTTCCCTTTAAAAAAGGGAAAAGTTGACAGCTATGATCCCAGCTCCTGCCAACCTAGCAGTTCGAAAGCACGCCAGTGCAAGTAGATAAATAGGTACCACTGTGGTAGGAAGGTAAATGGAGTTTCTGTGTGCTCTGGTTTCCATCACAGTGTTCTGTTGAGCCAGAAGCGGTTTAGTCATACTGGCCACATTACCCAGAAAGCCCGTCTGCGGACACATGCCAGCCCCCTTGGCCTGAAAGCAAGATGAGCGCCGCAACCCCATAGTCGCCTTTGACTGGACTTAACCATACAGGTGTCCTTTACATTTTTACAGTGCTCATCTAAATATTGCTATACCCATTCAGTTTATGAACCTAAGAAGAGTCCTGTTGGATCAAGCCAATAGCCCATCTAGTCCAGAATCCTGTTCTCGCAGACGCCAATGGTAAGCTAGCTAGCAGAACCTGAGCACAATAATTAAAAATAATAATAATTCTCAGTTACAGAAAAGTCTTTGACACATAATGAATCATGCCATTTCTTGCTATTGCTCACATCTGCAGTTTCAACAACAGAGACAAAATGTCCCTGTGTAAGTACCACTTTTTAAATGACTTATAATTAAACTAACTATTGAGGCTTGTTTAAGGAAATTCGTGTAGATATGTTCAGCTTCTTCTAAATAGTGTTATGCAGTAAGTGGCTTCAAATAGACAGAGGTGTTAAAGAAAAGTAGTGCATAGTACTAAGAGCGATGCTATAAAAAGAACAAAGTGTTAGATTGAATAAACATGATATGCTTGGGAATCACAGCATTAGCAACATTTCTTCTTTGTTATTTTCCATCACCTAAACTGCTAGCTCAAAAAAAATATCTCATTTTGATCAAAGTCTCAATGAATGTTTGTTTTTATTATGGAACTGAATATACATATTGCTTCAAAGAACTGAGTAGTCCAGTAATTTATGAATGGATTCAAGTTCCCTACAAAACCATCCATCATAAGGAGTCATGCTCTCTTTTCATAACCAAAGTAAGATTTTTCTATCTCAGCCAGATTCAAAACCTTTCTTAGCTATTCAGAGATTGATGGAACCTTAGGGAAATTCTAGTACACAGCCAAGACAATCTCTGCATCTAGAATTAGATCTTCAATAGGCGATCTATCCTGAGGTTGTGCAGTGTTTGCAGTAATTCAATAGAACAATCAATAGATTGCATCTTATCCAATAATCCATCATGCATCAAACTTCTTTCCAATAATTCTCAACTGGCCTACACTTTCACAAGATGTGCATCCATTCCATGAATATGGAATGTGTGAAATTCAGGTGTGGAATGTGAAAATGATGTAAACAAATTGGGATGGGTTCAGTGGAGGGAAACAAAGATGACCAGAGGTATGAAGCAGGGCTGTGCGTGGACACACACACACACACGCACGCACGCACAACTCTACCCTGTGGCCCTAATCTGTGTCCTGAGGAAGACTCTCAACAGCTATGAATCCTCTAGACAACTTGCACCTTCCATTCCTGATCAGTTCCAATGAGCTCTCTCCATTTCTACTTCCAAAAACCATTTACAATCCCTTCATTTTGCCATACTTCCTATAATTTTGTGCCCATGGCTAAGGCACTTACCTCTGTAACATTTCCTTGAAAAGTATGTGGAGAGAAAACAGTCTGAATAACATCACACCCAGCCCACTTCAGTACTCAAACTCACTGCACTTCATCCTATCAGGAACTGTCAACAAGGTTACTTTGCAACACTATATTGAAATGGCAATGAATGGGTATACCTGTGAAAGGGCAGATAATTTCTTACTCTTCCTTCCAGCCTTCAGTTGACAGCATCTTTTCTACACTGGAAGCCAAGAAATTGTGTGCTTTTACAGTCCCTCGACATCTGCAAAGACAAAAGAGCTTCAGTTCCAAACATTTAAAGAAGAAGAATTTGTTTCTATCACAACATGGAATATGACTGGTGTTAGCGTGGTTTCTTTGGCTAAATTTCTGCCAGGATCACTTCCCTGCCAAATTGTACATGCAATAACTATACATAATTTTTACTTTTTAATAAATGACCACTAAATGGTTGTATAAACAGAGCAAACTAACAGCATATATAGTTTATAATGAATATCTGTTGCTGCATGAGTAACAAATAACTTACCCAGACTGACTGCAGGTCAACACCATTACCACTGGGCTGGTACAGATCAATAGTTTCTCTTGCTGAGAAAGTCACATTGTAACTGTTCCAACAGATACACCCTTGAAACTTCTCCCATGTTTGTACATTCAGACTGGTTTTGGAAATATGACTATTAATACAAGAGTAATAAACATTATGACTCACTGACCCATACAGCTCCTATTGCAAGATTCCCCTCTATATTATTATTCTTCTATATTTTGCATTATATTGGCAATTAATCCTACTAATCTGTATCACAGCTAGATTGCAAACAACAGGCATTATCCCAGATAAAGGGCACAATCCTACGCACATTAAGATGGAAATAATCCCAACTGAATGCTGTGACATGTGTCAGTATATATTCAATGGCTTAGGCTGCGTCCCTCAAAATGTGGATTGAGGAAGCTCAAAAGCAGCATCTGAAATAGCGCAGACAACCACCGAAAGAAGATCTGAAAGCTTTTGCAATCACTAGGTGCTTCCTCAAGGAAACAGTTTGATTCTGGATTATTCAGCATACAATTAGCATGTGCTAAATAGAAATGTTGTTTTTAATTGCATTTTTCCAACTTACTTTTAGCCCACCTTAGATGCTGTGTTGTGCAACATCCAACCAATAGCGCCAGATAATAATAATAATAATAATAATAATAATAATAATAATAATAATAATAATAATTTATTATTTATACCCCGCTCACTCTGGGCGGCTTCCAAAAGAATATTAAAATACTATAATACATCAAACATTAAAAGCTTCCCGAAACAGATGCAGTACACCATTACCTTGAAACTGACCTGGTTGGATAGTGAAGGCTTAGTTTATAGAATTCCTTTTTATCTAGACAATGCACAAATATCAACTGAGAGAGACACTGCAGACTTTGGACAACTGCTATATAAGCTAGAACTCCATTACCAGTACCACTAGAAGCAGCTTCTGTTTCCTGAAATCAGTTAACTAATTCATAAAAACCAATGGGATAACAGCTGACAATGTATCTACTTGGTACTACACACCACAGATTAACAACCAATGGTAATCAAGTCTGAGATTGGATAAACGCCTTTAGACAGTTTGTGTAACAAATTATTTATTGTACTTCAGTCGTAAGCACAGTCTTTGAAAACATGTGACACTACCTTTCATGATACTTAACTTGCAAATAAGAGTGAATTATCAGGTGCAATATTTGTTCAGCATCTTTTCCCCCCAACTCTGGTTTAGCTTGGATTTGCACATGTACCAGTTGGGTGGGCTGAGGAGAAAGGAAGGCTACATGGGCTAAGGCTGTGTACAGAGATTGGCTGACTTAAGGTCTGAGGCCTTTGTTTTTAAAAAAAATTAGAATGGTGTTTGTGTCTAACATTGTGCAGTTTTTTTAAAATGTTTACATGTGAGGAAGAGATCCTATGTCGATAAATCCTCCTCTCAGTAATCCAATATTACTAATGATCTGGCATGACTATCAAATACTGAAACATCCGAGGAAGAGTTTTGTAAAATTTAGAAGTAAATCAGTTATTTGGCCATGTTTTGACTGATGTCTATACAACTATATTAAGGGTGCTGAGGTCTAAAAGCATAGCTGCTAGACGAGGAAAAGAGAGACGTCAGCAAAACTGTTGTCTGGGTTATACTTAAGTGATTTCATACTTGGTAGGAAAAATAGACAAAGTGCAAGCAGTCTGGCTACACATTTTTTAAAGTACTCAGTCAAAGTTTATCACAGGTTACTTGGTGGCCTAGTTGGCTGGCATTTCAAAGTCCAAGATGTCTGCATTTGAGTCTAAAACTTGGCAGACAAAACAGGTTCTTTTGCTCAGCAGGAAAATCTCATTCCCTACCCGCTACTCCAACCTCCTTTAAACGCTATGAACTGATCGGAATTTCAGCACGGTTTACATATAAAACAGTTTAACAGGATTAATTTCAGGAAAGAGCATTTGCTCTAAATTTAGAAATACAACTCAAAGCTAATACTAAATATGAAATGCAACCAGCATTTTCCATGTACAAAAATTAACCTGATGTTTTGCAATGCAAAATAAATGCTGCTTTATTCTGAACTGCAGTTTTATCGTATTCTTGCTTTTTTGTATATTGCCTTGTTACTGTGTAAGAAAGTATGTACAGAATAGTGATAGGTGACTATCAAGTTCAGGTTTCCTCGGTTTCTCATTTTCCCCCCAAACTTAACTTTAGTGTCTTCCACGTTTTCATGTCAGTTTGAATGTTCATTTTAGTGTGAATAGCTCCTAATGCACACTTTTGCCAAATACACATTCTTTACAGAACAATTCTCCCTAATACAATGCAATTTTTGTATGTTATTTTCATGAATACACATATTTCTTCTTCACACCTAATGTATGATTTTTTTTGTACACAATATTCAACTGGAGAACTACAATGCAAAATTCATAGAAATGTGAATTTCAAAAGACAGAGATGTTTCAGTTCACATGTTGTTTTGGGACGTGTGAATTATGCAAAATATAGTGTACGTAGAAGTTCTACAATTGCTTATTTGCATATAAAGAACAGTGAACGAAGCAACATCAGAATGTTCTAGAAGAGCCACAGAGCACAGCACACCTTTTTGGCTTTTTATTCAAAGCTGTGCAAGAGAAGCATCATGAAGTGAATGACCTGAGCTGCAGAGGGTGGGGAGAAAATCTTGTTGCCCAGTTACAGTACCAAATGCTACCCTCAATTCTGAAAAATGAGATGGAAAAGCACTATAGGAAAAGCAGCTTGAATTCATTTCTTAACAATCATGACTGATATTTCACATCAGCTCCCTTTTCTACAACACAATTTGTGCACATATAAACTATCCAGAAAATACAGTCATTCATGGGCTAGAAAAACAGAGCAAGCTATGGCAGATGAAAGTATGTGTATAATTTGCTAACGTTGCCTCAAAATTGCTCAGGGTGGGGTCTATCTATCCTCCAAAGTTTCAAAAGAGAACTTTGCCATCTTCATTCTCCTCCAGAAGTCCCAGCTGCTTTCCATATTCCCGTATTTTAATTTTTACGCTAAGCAGACCAAAAAACTTTTATTTTCATAAATGAGGCATGCTTTTGTTTTTCTGTTTTTCAACCAGGCGAGACAGATGGCCAGTTAAGACAATATTTTAGTGCCAGTCTGGTGGACACCTTCAATGAAATATGTCTGGCACCAAAAAAGAAAAGAAAAAAAGACACGAGGGTGGAGAACATTCCCTCCCACCCTCCTTGGGATATAAAGTGTATTGCAAAAGTAATACCTAGTAACTTTAGTGGGTCTTCCGGAATACACAGCCTTATAGCACAATCTTATGTACTTTGGCTCAGATGCAGGTCTCACTGAATCAATTACCAACACTGGTTTCTGAAAATTATAATGCTATCTGCTGCAGGAATAGGTTAGCAAGCTGAAGCCTCCTGAAAATATGGCTACAGGACGTTGTGGTCACCACTTTTAAGTAGTTGAAGAACCGTGTATTAGGAGCACTTAAGTCTTCTAAAGATCTCCCGCTATATGAACACAGCGCAACACTCAAGAACTTTATCAGACCTTTCTTTAAAATGAACAACAGGGTGATCGGGTATTATAGGCACGCAGAACCTCACTTCTAAGTGCTTTACTTGGCAATGCATCATTGAAATCAAAGATTTGCTCCTCTTAGGATCTGAATATATCACAGGGGCTTCAGCAGGTATCAGTTGCAACCGGTGGGACAGAGACAGGATCTTACTGGAGTTAGACCAGCTTGCTTTATGTCCCTCGCTTCACCCTTTACTCCCACACTCCGCTTTTTGGAGGGGCACAGTTCTCCTTTTTTTCCTGTTTACTGTCAATGTAATCTGACTTCGATTGGTTTGGAGAACTCATCCATCTTAGCTCGTGGTTCGTCAGGCAGACTAATCAAAGGAGCCTGCAGCCTCCCACTACAAATGCGGGGTGGGGGGGGCAAAAGAAAGAAGCAGAAAAGGAACTGGAGAAAGAATAAAAGTCAGAAACAGATATAGGAGACATTAGAAACATAGGAGCTATTGGGGGGGCTGTTATTAACTAAATTTCTTCGTAGTGTACTTGAGTAAGCCAATCATCTATAATATGTATTAACTCACTATTGGCTTGGTGCTTTGATAAAGAAATATACACCAGACCCAGAAAACCAGGACTCAAGGTTAACACAGAAGCACTGAATGGTGATTAATATAATAATGTAGTATAATATATGATCTATGATCTGATCTGATCATTCAGAAATGTGCTGTATAATGGATATATAATGCTGTAACTAACTACAGTGGTACCTCTGGTTACCGACTTAATTCATTCCAGAGGTCTGTTCTTAAGCTGAAACCATTCTTACCCTGAGGCACGCTTTCGCTAATGGGGCCTCCCGTTGCTTGAGCTCCTCTGGCACACGATTTCCATTCGCATCCTGGGGCAAAGTTTGCAACCAGGAGCAACTACTTCCAGGTTAGCAGAGCTCGTAACCTGAAGCATTCATAACCAGAATTGTTCGTAACCAGAGATACCACTGTACACACACACACACACACAGCCTGATTTAAATCTACTATGCTAATTCTGCTAATTTTGCTGGCGTTGTTTTGCTACTATTTTATGGAATTCACTTTTTTTTTACCTTTCTCTTTTATGCTGTTTTAAATTGAATTTGTAAGGTTACTTTAAATGCTCTGAGGTGCCCTGGACATTTTTTAAGGGTAGGGTATAAATTGTTTGGGACGCGGGTGGCGCTGTGGGTAAAAGCCTCAGCGCCTAGGGCTTGCCGATCAAAAGGTCGGTGGTTCGAATCCCCGCGGCGGGGTGCGCTCCCGTTGTTCGGTCCCAGCGCCTGCCAACCTAGCAGTTCGAAAGCACCCCCGGGTGCAAGTAGATAAATAGGTACCGCTTACCAGCGGGAAGGTAAACGGCGTTCCATGTGCTGCACTGGCTCGCCAGATGCAGCTTGTCACGCTGGCCACGTGACCCGGAAGTGTCTCCGGACAGCGCTGGCCCCCGGCCTATAGATGTGAGATGGGCGCACAAACCCCAGAGTCTGTCAAGACTGGCCCGTTCGGGCAGGGGTACCTTTACCTTTACCTTTATAAATTGTTTAAATAATAAAATGAAATATAAAGCAAAGCAAAGCAACGTACTTGCACCCTCCTTTTTCTTAGGAAAAAGCCCATGCTCTTAGGATTTGGCTGCAAATTCCCTACAATGTCCTAGATGGGTGATAATCTTTCTTCCCCCTTATCTCCAGACTTAGGATCGGTTCTCAAGAGCATGTGGCCAAAGTTCTACTCCAAGAAGGATATTCCTGTCACTGTCTAACAGAAGGGGAAGAAGCAAGTGTTTGCCCACTCATTACAGAGATGTCGTACTGGCGGAGAGAGCAAAAGTGTTAACAGGCTGACCAATAAGAAAGCCTGGGGGTGGAGCCTAACTGTGTTTAAGGCTCAAAACAGGAGTTTTGGCAGTGAGTTTGGTTGGTTTCTTGTGGGTGGGAGGCATAGGAGTCAGAGTGAGTTAGAGACAGAGGGGAGACAGTGAATCGGAGTACAGTGTTTCAAAGTATTTAAAACTTGTTTGCGTTCACAATAAACTGGAATCTTTGTTAATACGTTACAACCTGACTGAGTCTGAATATATTACCGGGGAAACCTGGTTGGTGGCAGTGGAAGAGATAAGCCGTGGTGGTGTAGGGTCAATACTCCATGGAACGACCGGGGGCTCTGTGCGAGCGCCACAACAAGGTTCACCGATCTCCCCTCTATCGAACCCCGTGTCCTCCCATAAAATCTATTGTGGAGGGATGGGGTGCCCTCTAGAACAGTGATCAGTAGAAATTACTCACACCCCTACCTTCTTTCTGTTGGAAGGAATGGCTGATTCATCAAAGGCCCTTTTCATTCATGGAAGGACTCGTTCTGACCAGACATTTTATACATGATTTCTGACCGTAGATTGTCTCCCATATATGGTGAAAACATTCTAACTATAGACAGCAGCATCAACAAAAGTGTAAGGTAAAAGTAGAAGCATTTGATCACTCATACCTTATGTTTGAAAAATCAGTCTCAAGTTATGGAAAAGGACTAATGAAAATCCAAAAGGGTCTGCAAACATGAAACATGCCAACAGAAGTCAAAATAATCAAAGACACTGAGAATGCCAAGTGAAAGGTAGGCGGCAGCAGAGAGGCTGAGAAGTGGAGAGGTATAGGAAGGTTGAACCAGTTACCAATTAGGAAGTCAATTCCTGAGTTATGTTACAAATAAGCATGCCCTACCAAATCTAAGCAGGAATGTCTGTGCCACTTAGTGGTGCAATCCTTCCTATTGCAAGATTCTTTGTGAAACCCACACATACTTGCAGGAAATGTTATATAAGGAAGGCTGTGGGCCTAGGAGATGACTGTAAATAAAAGGTTCAGTTGGAAGTGCACATGTTCAGAGATATCCATGCCAGATTTGATTCACATTTCCAGTGACAACTGAAGGAACAGTTGTCATCGGGAAGGGTAGTAATCTTGCCAGCCATTCCGTCTGGCAAGTGCAACAGAAGCTGTTTACGCAATCCTGTTGTGTTGGGTGAGACATTCATAGACATTTATATGATAACCAGCTAAGGGGCAGATTCCTGCAAGCCTCTCAGGATGAGGGGAGGGGAGAGTGAGTGAGTTTCCAATGTTCAGGCTTTGAGTGCCACTCCTTACGTAGCTGAAATGGTATAAGCCAACCAAAAGAATGCTATATTAGCAGGTTTCGGGTAACCTCTAGCTTATAAGGGATGCAGGTGGTGCTGTGGTCTAAACCACTGAGCCTCTTGGGCTTGCCAATCAGAAGGTCGGCAGTTCAAATCCCCGTGATGGGGTGAGCTCCCGTTGCTCTGTCCCAGCTCCTACCAACTTAACAGTTCGAGAGCAAGCCAAAACGTGCAAGTAGACAAATAGGTACTGCTCCGGTGGAAAGGTAAATGGCGTTTCCGTGCACTGCTCTGGTTTCGGTGTTCCATTGTGCCAGAAGCGGCTTAGTCATGCTGGCCACATGACCCAGAAAAACTGTCTGCGGACAAACGCCAGCTCCCTCGACCTGTAAAGCGAGATGAGCGCCACAACCCCAGAGTCGCCTGTGACTGGACTTAACTGTCACGGGTCCTTTACCTTTACCTTTTTTTACCAGTTTATAGAGGTCGGATGACCATCTGTCATGGATGCTTTAGCTGAGATTCCTGCATTGCAGAGGGTTGGAGTAGATAACTATTCGGTATGAAGCCCAAGGCATGTGATGCTTTTCAAAATTTGAAGAATTACTGCTACATAACACTCAGAATAGATATTCGATGGAAAATATGCACAAACACAAAAATATACTTGGCCCACACAACCAAATTGTTGTTGTTGCTGCTGCTGTTATTTCAGCATTGATATATATATGAATAGAAAGAGAATATATGTAACTCTCCCTAATTTTTGGAGGAGGGAGGCAGGGAGCTATCTGGAAAATGAATTTTGACCATTTTAATTCTGAAAGCATCACACTTGGGCCAAACTAGACAAGACACCATTCATGCAATTAGCAATTGTATGGGTGGCTTTTAAAAAGCAAATGATCATGGAGGCCATGGTCTGGATTGCCACAACAGTGAAGGTAAAAGAATTGCTTTACTTTCATGGATTCAGTTATGTTAGTACATCTTGGGGGGGGGGTGAAGATTCCTTTGTGTAGAAAAAAGTCAATGTTCCCCAGATTGCCCACCCACAGAAGGACTGTAGCTCAGTGATAGAGTGCATGGTTTGCATGGAAAACATTCCCGTGTTTAGCCCTTGACATCTCTAAGCAGTGATGGGAAAGTCTGCTGCCTGGAATCCAGTCAGCTAGATGGGTCAATGGTTTGGCTCAGTATAAGGTAGCTTCCTGTGTTCAAGCTCTTAAAAGTTCAGGTTTTCAGGAAGCAATGGTTGACTTACAGAACAAAACAACCACTATAAGCTGCAACTTGAATACATTAATTCTATTATCATATATATGTGGGACATAGTACAATACAGGAAGATAAGCAAAAAAAAAAAAAGAGGGAGACATAGTTTTCACAAGCAAATGCTAGAAAATACAGCAAATTCTACAGTTCTAGAATTTCAGTGCTTAGTGTCTAGTTTTGGCAATGTACCAAAACTTTGCACAGGCCTATCTCAAAGGACACACTTCCCCATGGTTGACTGGCTGGCTGTCTACTTGAACAGGAACACTCCTGAAGGGGAGTGAAAGGCGGGATATCAAATCCAAACTACTACTACTACTACTACTCTTCTTCTTCTTCTTCTTCTTCTTCTTCCACCTTTCAACTTTCTGTTGCAGGTCCCACTCTGATGTATAAAAATGCATTTATTTCAATGGCACTAATAATGCACAAGTCCCATGGACTGCAAGAAGATCAAACCTCTCTATTCTGAAGGAAATCAGCCCTGAGCGCTCACTGGAAGGACAGATCGTGAAGCTGAGGCTCCAATAATTTGGCCACCTCATGAGAAGAGAAGACTCCCTGGAAAAGACCCTGATGTTGGGAAAGATGGAGGGCACAAGGAGAAGGGGACGACAGAGAATGAGATGGTTGGATGGTGTTCTTGAAGCTACCAGCATGAGTTTGATCAAACTGCGGGAGGCAGTGGAGGACAGAAGTGCCTGGCGTGCTCTGGTCCATGGGGTCACGAAGAGTCGGACACGACTAAACGACTAAACAACAATAATGCACAAATAGTTATATGAGGGGTTGCAGACTATTTCACTGATAAGAAGAAGAAGAGGAGTTTGGATTTGATATCCCGCTTTATCACTACCCGAAGGAGTCTCAAAGCAACTAACATTCTCCTTTCCCTTCCTCCCCCACGACAAACACTCTGTCAGGTGCGTGGGGCTGAGAGACCTCAGAGAAGTGTGACTAGCCCAAGCTCACCCAGCAGCTGCATGTGGAGGAGCAGGGAAGCGAACCCGGTTCACCAGATTACAAGACTACCGCTCTTAACCACTACACCACACTTGACCATTTCACCCATTCCCAACAGCTCACAGTAGGAGGCAATGCTTTGAAATAGGGATGGGGAACCTATGGCCATTATTGGAGTCCAACTCCCATCAGCCCCACACTGTATCATCAATGGTGGGGGATAGTGGGGGGCTAGCGTCTCCAGAAGCACTTGAATGGCAACAGGTTCCCCACCCGTCACAAAACCACACACACTTCTAAAAACAAGATAATGTGACTCGGTTAACAAGTTTGCAAATAATTACATATTCGTGTGCTACTTTAATTTTGCTCTGTGTCATCAGTCTGAAAATACTTCCCTTCTCATCTTGCAGATGCCCCATACATATGTCTTTGATTTACCTGAGAGAACAAAGCGCCTCATCTTGACTCTAAACAGATGAATAGTTAATCAAAGCGCTTGACACGGTAAAGGAATGTGCAAACATGCAAAGAACTGGAGAAGACAGATTCAAATAGAAAATACTGCATGAAAAAATAATAGTAAAAATTAGCACATTTTAAAAAACACTGGGACTTACTGAGGACCAGTGTTGACAGAGACTCTGAACACATCACTTGGTGATCTGTCTTTGTGTGGGTTGGGGTTTTTTTTTTCATATTTATTATCAGGGATCAGGGGTGTCATCAGGATTACAAAGATCACATCAGGAACTCCCTGCTTTGTTGTGGTCTTTCTTATTTATGCAAGCCTACCACATCATATCTCATTTTACCTTAAATTGTAATGACAGCATTAGATAAACACAGAGAGGCCTTCTCCTTCCAAAAAACATGGTTGTAGGTCTCTGTGGTCGTATCCACACCATACATTTAAAGCACTAACAGTCACAAGTTCCCCAAAATAATCCCGGGAACTGTAGTTTACCCATCAAAGAACTGTAATTAAAGCATCCTTTAAAAAAAAATACATTTCCCAGGATTATTTAGGGGGTTATAATGGGATATGAGAACTTCAGGTGTATGGTGTGGATGTCACCTATGTGCCCTGGCCAAGGAGAATGGATTGTAATAGTTCATTTTAAAAGGGTCCAGTGAGGAAAGATACCCCTGCTTATGTCCTAGCGGCCACTAGGCTGCGCATATGGATGTTTGGATGGCATCCATTACTCATCCATTTAGTACTCTTTGTCTGAGGCTGTGTACACATTACTAGCTGAAAACACAGCCAGGTTGTTCTTTTTCTCAATTCCAATCGAAGATGGTTTTGGGAGGGGACACATCAAAATGCAGTATTTCATAAGAAATGACAGAATAGATTCAGGATAGACATGGACTGCAGCTAGGCCAATTCCCAACTCAGTAGTGGGAGAGCGCTGGATGCAGCCTAAATGACACCTAGGGAGCAACCCTTGCCCTTAACCTCTGCCTCAAGTGGGGTTTTGAAGCTGGCGGAGGTTTGCCTCTGCTGGGCTCTGCCAACGGAAGCCCTCTCTGTGAATCTTCCAAAAGCAGTGTCGAGGACAGCGACTGAAATTTAGAGGCATTCTGCCTCCAGCAGTGGAGGCAGAAGTGTTGTACAGCATGCTACCCTGGGGAATAAAAAGCATGGGAGACTCAGCAGTTTCTTTCTTCCCTCAAGTGACCTTCCCACAGGTCCAGGAACGGCACCTGAGAAGCCCGACTTCTGTTGCGCTCAAAAGGTACTGTCTATTTCCCTTGCGAGATGAGGAAGGATCAGAGCCATCCCACTTTCTTTTATGAGCATAATCTGCCACTGCTGGAAATTATAAATCAACGGGAAGGCTATTGTGTGTTTGTATACACAACCATGGAGCCATTTGCAGACCTTGACTGTTGGCCTGTTACGGTTTCCGTCACGCTGAGTACAGCTGGAGAGGAGAGAGACCTTTGTACAGCTTTGTGCTTGTTCAACACCTACGCGAGACAAGATTATAAAACAATTTGGTGTTTATTGAGGCAAACAGACTTTAATGTGGGCTGCCTCCTGCCAATATTAGTAGGCTTCTGAGTATGATGGCATTTAAAACAAGAAAACAAGAAAACATGACCAGTTTTGAAAAGGGTGGCTGTGGGGGAAGAAAATGCCAGCTCATCAGCAAAATAGGAAGCAGCTCAAAAAGGACATTTCTAAAATCAATATTATTGATACCACATAACTTCAAAAAAAAAACACAACCAAAAAACTACTACCTTGCAATACTAGTTCGTCTGCCCATGCATATCAGCATAACTCCTTGGTGAGACATCTCCACCCTGTAAACAGTGCTTCCTTCAGGTTTTTATTTTGTGGGGTGGAGCTTGGGAAGGGTCCATCATTCAACAGGCCAGAGTACATATTTTGTATGCAGAATATCTCAGGTTCCTTTGCCAACATCACTAGATAGGACTAGGAAAAGGTCCTGCCTGAAACTCTGGGGAGCTACTGTCAAATACTGCTACAGATGGTCTGATCAAAATAAGGCAGCTTCCTATGAGCCTAAGAACATTGCCCCCAGGAGGCCCACTCCTTTAGGAAGCTGTCTTACACTGAACCAGGCCATTGGTCTATCTAGTTCAGTGTTGCCTACATTAACTGGCAGCAGATGAGTTTCAGGCAGAGGTCTTTTCCCCAGCCCTACCTGGAGATGCTGGGGGTTGAACCTGGGCTTTCTGCCTGCAAGGCAGGAGCTCTACCATTGAGCTATGGTCCTTCTTCAAGTAGGTACACCTCCACTGTCATGACTGCCCATTGGCTTGCCCTCCAGGTCCAGTTTGTATCACTGCAAATCAGGGTAAGTGGAAGCTCTTGTATCTTCTCCTAGGGTCCCTCCAGATTGGTGGGGTTTGCATTCTGTATTCTGGTGGGGCTGTATTCTGCAACATGTCTTTGGCTCAATCATTGTGCATTCCACGGTGGATTTATACTGGATTATACTGGATATGCATGCAGACTTAAAAAAATAATAATTGACAGATTAATGTGGAAACAGGATGGAATGAACACAAGTGAAACAAACATGAACTGGAAATGATCCATCCATCCTTAGCTGAATTGTGCCATCTCTATTTACCCAATTAGTAGGTCTAACTTGCTCTCAAGATTCTGCAACTATTGCTACAGGGAAGTAGAGAAAAATATGAAAGGGTTGAGCTTCAAGGAACAAGCTTAATACCTACTCGTTTTCAATATTGATATTCAAACTGTGGCAAGGAGATTGGTTCTGATTGTTTCATCTTGAACATCTGACCTTGAAATCTACCTCAAGGCAGATTCTGAATGTTAAATTCATTTGAGCCCTACTCCAGTGTGCTAGAGAATTATTTTTCACCCCATCTACTAAATTAGAATGTGCATCTTGCTAATTGGCTGTCTTGCTTGCTTTATTTGGAAAGTCAAAGTTATCTTTAGCCTTCTCATTCTGCCTAAAGAAGTCAGTAAAGCATGGAAGCTGGCACACTCTCTCATCAGCAAAAATTGCATCTGCAAGAGACATAATCTTAGTTGTGTTGCTATTATTATTATTATTATTAACATAAGACACAGGAACGTAAGACAAACCCTGCTCAATTAGACTGAAGGTGCATTTAGTACAGCATCCAAGTTCCCACAGGGACCAACTAGATGCCTCTGGACTGCCCACAAGAAAGGCAATCATTTCCCAACAAACACTATTCCGTGGTAGACTGCCTTTATTAAAATGGGTTATATAGTGAGAAAACACAAGCAAGCAGTAGGGATTCTCCTAATCCAAGGGGAGAGGGAGAGTCTGAAGGCTGGGCTGTATTTGAGGGGATAATGCAGTTTCTTTGTTTAGCTTTACCTCACCAGAACCATGTGAGGTAAATTAGTTAGGCTGAGAGACTGTGACTGGCTCAAGATCTCTCTGTGAGCTTCATGGCCAAGTGGTCTCCCAGGTCCTAGTCTGACACTCAAATCACTATGCCACACTGGCTCTCCACAATAGTTTAGTTCAGTGTGTCTGAATCCAATACACACTCCCAAATACAAAACTCTGTAATTGTACCACACTGGCTCTTCACACTTAACTGGGAAGGATTCAGAAGTTTAAACATGATGCAATGGTTTTAAACTAAAAAAAGCATATCATATAAATTAAATATGGACAGAGAGAATCCGCAAGAGAAGTCATCATCAGTCCAAATGCACACCTTAAAACAAGCTATCCCATACCTCAAACGTGGGTAGCCCGCAAGCCGTACGCTACTCACACAGACCTCCAGTGTGACCAGCCATGGGTGCCCAAGAATCTTCCACCACCAAATTCCACCCCGACCAATGTAAATTTTGCTTTGGAGGGGGGAGGTGACAGCGTGATTTCAATAAGGAGTGATAGACATAATGAAAATAAAAAAAATCCTTCCAGTAGCACCTTAAAGACCAACTAAGTTAGTTCTTGGTATGAGCTTTCGTGTGCATGCACACTTCTTCAGATACTACTGGAAGGAATTTTTTTATTTTGACTATGGCAGACCAACACGGCTACCTATCTACTACTGGAGACATAATGAAGTTATGGGTAAACCACAGCTAAAGGCCTATTTAAACTATTCTTTTATTTAAAAAATATACTGGTCTGCTGTGGTGAATTGGTCCCTACTAACCTCCATCTGCCCTCTGCCAGCCCCCAGCTGCCTGACTTCACCTGACAACTAATCCAGCCTGGCTTTACCCGTCTTTGGCTCTGGGTTCACCCACTCTTGGTCTCTCCGTCTTCCATCCTACCTGTCCCTAAGAACACCAGCCACCGTTGGCCATAGTTCAGTGGTAGTGTGCATGTTTTGCATGCAAGGGGTCCCAGATAGGGCAGGGAAAGACGTGTGCCTAAAACTCTAGATAGCTGCTTCCAGTCATGGTAGAAAACTTTGAGCAAAATGGAACATTGGTCTGACTGTGCGTAAGGCCATGTTTCACTATGTTGCTCACTGCCAACTAAGATTTCAGTCTGGGTAAAATTTAGAAACAAAAATGTACATAAGCAATATAGCAGGTGAAGTATGATCTGATCACCATAGTATCAAGATAAACACATAACCCTCTGTTTTTATAGGTGTCAGTAGAATACCTATATGTTGTGTTCTAGGTTGTTTGCCAAATGTTGCTTCATGGATATTCGCCACCCTTAACACATGCCAACCCATCATTTTATTTGCCTCCCAGGGTTGTTATAAGAGCCCTAAAAGGGTAGAGTTGTCTTCCTCTTTCAATTCAGCCTTATGTATGCGGTGAAATTCTAACACATATCAGTAATTATGAGCACAGAACCGGTGGGTGTTCCCCATTCTGGATTACTTAATGGATTTTGTTAATATTTTAAAGTGTGATCTCGAGTGCAAACCCTAATTAAATATCCTGCAAGACAAGATTCCATGGTGGCTACAAAGTAAAAAAATAATAATAGAGAGACTGTGAAATCCAAGAGATTTAACTACAGATTCTGTTGTATGATTGCAAGTCAAATCTGTTTCCCTCAGATCAACTGCCACATGTACATGTGTGAAATCGAGAGAAGGCAAAGCCAGATCCATCAAGAAGGGTAAAGTGATCCAGTAAGATGAAAGTAAGACGTTGCTGCTAAACTTTCACTGAAATGCATTCCTTTCTCAATTCTATTACTGCTTGAAACATAGTCTGTGACCGCAGGTACTGCGTGCCTCCACAACTGCCCCCCCCCTGAAAAAAAACCCCTCTGCATAGTCGTGATTTTTCATGAGTAAACTTTTGCTCACAAAAGCAGAGTCCCTCTTATTTTAGACATTGTGGTATAAAGCCAAGATTTCACACTGTGCTAAAAGCATTACAGCATCCACCAAAAGCGCAAAATGTATTTTAAAAATGGTGAGGCCGTACACAGAATAGCTGTGGTTTCTGAACTCTCGCCAAGTCAAGTTGGAGGATTCTCTCCTTGCCCAATGAAATTAAAGCACAAGCCAGAAAAGATATGTATAAAATGACCTGCAGTCTACTATATCAAAGCCAGCAGATTGCTTTTACTCACTGAAGCACACTAAAATCAGTGTACACCCTTTATATTTCATTGACTGTTAATCTGCCATTATCCTATTTCAGAATGAAATACCTTATGCTACCATTGTGCTTTGATGGCTCGACAACACTGGCTTAGAGGCAATTTTAGGGGGTGGGAGGAACAAAGCCTCTTGGGGCCAGTCCTTTCTTTCTTTCTTTCTTTGCATTTTTAAAACAACACAGATTTTTTTAAAAAATGAGTTACAGAGGCAGAAAAACAGGAAGAGTCGAATGCACTCCTGGTTTTAAGTAAATGTAAAGACATCTTGCTAAAACAGAAATTGTTTCACATCTGCATTTTGATTTCGCAACAGAGGAATGGCATATGTTTTCCATCGCCATTTAACACCTCTCACTGTGGCCCAGTGCATACGTACCACTAAACCATGGTTATGCATTATGAAGACACCACAGAAATCCACAGGCTTCCCCCTCCCCACCCCACCCTTCTTCTCAGGCAAGGCCATGTGGAGGAGGTGAAGCACTTCTACTTCCATGTTAAACTATCCACAGTTACAAGTGAACCCTAAAATGTGGCTCTTTTCACTATGGTTTATAGAAATAAAACATCTTCCACTACTCTTCGGCTTGTTTCAGCAAACCACAGCTAAGATTAACCACAGGTTGCCTTGGTTGTAACAACATGCCAAGCCATGGTTAATCTAAAACAGATATAAAACATTTCACACTGACCCTGAGAGCACTAGATGAAAGAACATTGCCATTTCTGTTGGGGCAAAACTGGGTATGTACATCCCACACCTCTGCCTCAGGCTACTTATGTGCTGTGACCCATAACTACGTATATTTGGATAAAGGCTTTTGTCTTCTTGCTGCTACAACCTAACAGTGCCTTTTCTGGAGAGTGTTTTGAATTGTGGGTGTATATTAAAAGACGCCTGCTCCTTGGGAGAAAGGCGATGGCAAACCTAGAGAGCATCTTAAAAAGCAGAGACATCACCTTGCCAACAAAGGTCCGTATAGTAAAAGCTATGGTTTTCCCATTAGTGATGTATGGAAGTGAGAGCTGGACCATAAAGAAGGCTGATCTCCGAAGAATTGATGCTTTTGAATTATGGTGTTGGAGGAGACTCTTGAGAGTCCCATGGACTGCAAGAAGATCAAACGCATTCATTCTGAAGAAAATCAGCCTTGAGTGCTCACTGGAAGGACAGATTGTGAAGCTGAGGCTCCAATACTTTGGTCACTTCATGAGAAGAGAAGGCTCCCTGTAAAAGACTGATGTTGGGAAAGATTGAAGGCACAAGAAAAAGGGGACGACAGAGGATGAGATGGTTGGACAGCATTCTCGAAGCTACAAACATGAGTCTGACCAAACTGCAGGAGGCAGTGGAAGACAGGAGTGCCTGGCGTGCTCTGGTCCATGGGGTCACGAAGAGTCGGACACGGCTAAATGACTAAACAACAACAAATTTCTTCTAATCAACTGGTATTTGACCATCTAGGATTTTCTGGCTACCAAAAAAGAGAGCTCTACTTTTGCACCTAGAATTCATATTTAGGACTTGTTAAGCAGTTGAAAATTGTTAACAGTTTGATAAGTGGCCATAGTTCAGCAACAGAGCACCTGTGTTAAGCATGTAGAATGTGCCACATGCAATGATTAGGAAGACTTTGCCTGAGACTCTGGAGAGCCACTGATTCATAGCTCATGCTTTTGGTCAGGGGAAGGGCTGTAGCTCATTGGAAGAGCAAAAGGTCACAGGTTCAATCCCTAGTGTCTGAAGTTTGGGTTGGGAAAGCTGCCTTCATGAAACCCACTCGGTCTATGTGGATAATACTAAGCTAAATGGATCAATCGCCTGGTCTCCTATGAGGCAGCTTCCTACAGTAGGTCCAAAATTTCCCCACTACTTTTTCAGCTTTCAGCTCTACTGATGAAGACAGGAGAGAGGGGAGAGGAAAGCCAACACAGCAGCAGGAAGTCTTTGTGGGAAAGACTGAAACAAGATCAGGGGTCTCCCTAAGGATAGAAAAATAGCTGCATCCAACCAGACACAGTGCAGGACCTGGAGAAAAGACACGAACAGCTTTAAAAAGATTTTTAAAGGCCACATTTTTAAAGAACCTCCATTTTATTAAATAGGTCAAAGAAGGAGGGTGTGAACCATCTCCCTTTCCTGTATACATACTTGCCTTACAAAAAAAAGGGAAAGGAAAGTCCCTCTAAAGGAAACTCTTGTCAGCAAAAGCAAATCGCATTTTAGAAGGGAAAGGGAATCCAGCTTTTTCACTACAAATGCAAATTTTCCTACTTTAGCCATAAAGCTCAGAGCTCTGCTGGCTCAGAGCTTACTATATCTCACCAGGTTGTTGGGAGGATCAGTGAGGGGAGAACAGTGTGCCTCTGAATACCAGACAGAGGTATGTCCTGAGAGAACCAGAGGATGTGTTGGGGCAGCCACATCCTCACTTCCTTAGGGTTACTTAAGAATTGTGCTTGCTGAGCAAAGACAGAAGCAGGCTAGGCAGATATTGCTATCAATTCCTGAATATATTTTGTGCCATCTGCTTTTGCAACAATATTTTAGCTCGCGAACCACCTTGGGTTCCTTGCCAGAATGTGCATATTAATGCAACAAATAAACAAAGTTATGTATATCGGGAGCCAGAGGTGACCATAATTGAGCCACACCAAGTCAAAGTTTACCTTGAACTTTTATTATAGAATACATAATCTTCTTTGAAAAAAATAATGTTGGTTTTCCCACTTCTTCATCCAACCCTAAACAAATAATGGGCTCTGAGCACATTAGAGTGCAATACTGTACTTCATGCAAAACCATCAATTTGGAAGTTCCATTGATCCATTGAAACATAGCTGTTTGAATAGCTGTGAGGCAGTATTTAATGATGTTTGGAGCTGCCATCCCTCCTGAAGGAGAGTTCCTATTTATCACACTAATGCAAACCATGGCTTAGCGTGACAGTGTGGACTCCCAGAGAGGAGCTCATAGCTGCTTTGCTCCTTCTGGGTCCTTTTTGCTTCAACGCTGAGACAAGTCATGGTTTCATACTAAATCAGCTTCATGGTTAAGCACTCTCCATACTGACCTGAAGCTGGAACCCAGGTTTGTTTTGCTAACTGACTTTATATACTGCAATTTGTCCAAGATAATTTAATACTTTCATCCCTCACATTCCCCCCCTCATATTATTATTATTATTATTATTATTATTATTATTATTATTATTATTATTAGGCACCCTGGGTGGCTCCCAACAACATATTAAAAACTCAAATATTAAGAACTTCCCTGTACAGGGCTGCCTTCTGATGTCTTCTAAATGTCAAATGGTTATTTAGCTATTTGACATCTAATGGGAGGGCATTCCACAGAATGGACACTATTACCAAGAAGTCTCTCTGCCTAGTTCCCTGTAACTTCACTTCTCACAGTGTGGGAACCACCAGAAGGCCCTTGATGCTAGATTTTAGTGTTTGGGCTGGATGATGGGGTGGAGACACTCCTTCAAGTATTACAAGTATTTTAACAAGAAACCTATTTTAAAATATAGCAACCACCATATAACAAATTCTTGAGGAAATATTACATACCCAACACAATAAACAACTATAATTTTAAAGGGGGGGTTAACTCCTTGGCTAATCCTGTAATTAAATCTTAGGGTTCTTCAGGAGGAGAAGCAACAGTATCATCTTCCTGAAGCCCTAACTTGATTATCACATTTTCTATTTTGATATGCTCATTTTCTCTGTGTGATCTTCTAGCTATTTCACATAAAACAAAAAAGGTGATGGAGGGCAACCCTGTCAAACTTCCCTCTAAGAATAACCATTTTGACCTTTAAGCAAGGTTGAACAAGGTTTGTCAGAAAAGTCTCCGGCATGGATTCATACGGCATTCTAGTGCCAATAAATTAGAAATTCATCAAGCTGCCACTAATTACAATTTTTAACATAAGGGACTTGGAATGCTGACTTCTAATCTTGGCAACCTTGAAGCAGTGCTTTTAAAAAAACAAAAAACACCACCAGGCTCATCTAGATTTAACCAATCCACTCTCAATTAGTGATGGGCAAATCTTTCAATTTTGGCTACTGCCGCTTGCTGGGACGGAGAGATAGAGGAGCGAAGTGATAGGGAGGTCAGTGCTGTGCAAATGCACCAGCAGGAATGCCATATTGACTCTGTCAGTGCATCTGCACAGCGCTGACCTCCCTGCTGCCTCACCCCTCCCACTCTCCCGCCCAGTAAGCAGCAAAAATTCCACTGCCGGGAGGTTAGGCAAGTCCCACCAAGACTTTAAGTCTTTAGCTGCCATCATAGAACAAATATTTGTTTGTGCTACAAAATTTTAAAGCAGTTCTTTTGGATCAGGTGATACATACAGAAATTAGCAGTACTCTCCCACTCCCAAGTCTTATTTCCAATAAAACTCACAGTGCTAAATGCAATGTCCACTCCTGCTCTAAACCCAGTGCTATTTTTCTAGAAAAAGAGGCGCTGGAACTCACCACGAACCTCTCCATTGTTCTCTTATAATGGCAATGGCCTCCACCTGAGAGGTTCCAGAACTGAGTCCTGGCAAGTTCCAGCTGGGAAAAAAGCCTTGCCTAAACCCATTCAGATCTGTCATGCTTTTAAAGTTTTTGAAGGCATCTTTGTATTTAGGTACTTATTTGGTAGCCAGAGGTGACAAGGAATTGTATGCTGGCGAGTGGGCGGGCTGGTAGAGTACTTTGTCTCTCTTCTGTGCCCAGCATAGAACATAAGAAACTAAGAGGCGCCTGCTGAATGAGGCCAATTACCCATCTAGTCCACCATTCCTAGTTTCACAGTGGCCAACCAGATGCCGGTGGTAAACCCACAATCAAGATGTGAGCACTCTTCCCTTGAGTGGTTTCCAACAACTCATAGTCAGAAATCAAGCATGTTATCAGAGGAGAGACGCTACAGTCCCATGACCTCATTTCTATGAAGTACTACTGGAGAGAGCCTGAAGTTTCCTGTCCCTCCTCTGGCACCCCTCAGGAAGCCAGTAAACAATTGTGCAGGTTAGTAACTTTCATGGAATTGTTTACAAGGCTGCTATAAGGTATGCCCAGGGCCGGATTTTGGTTTGATGAGGCCCTAAGCTACTGAAGGTAATGGTGCCCTTTATATGTCCAGCTGTCCTTTGTCCACAGCAAACTGTCACTGTTTATTGTGTTAAATATATGTTATATGGTAATTTATGGACCTGATAGCCATTTGCACATAACAGATAGGAGCCTACACAAGACAAAACACTGTTGCTGTTTGTAGGTTTTATTTTATTTGTTTTTTATCTTATATTTTGGAAATGTACATCCAGGTGTTTTTTTCCTTCAATTTTTTTGGGGGCCCCCAAGAGATTGGGGCCCTAAACTATAGCTTGTTTAGCTTATACGTAAATCCAGCACTGTATATGCCATTTGATTGTAACCATTGACTTCTGCTTACATTTTCCTCAGCTTGTTTAAATCCCCAGGGAGCTTTTTTGTGAATCCATTATTATAGCATAGTTCTGATCTTTTGCTATCCTGAAACTAAGATAGACAAAGCAGATAACCTCTTGCATTATTCCTGCCCCATCAATTGTTCCCCAGGGCATTAAAACAGCCCTGGAAAAATAAAGACAGACCATGAATACATTTGCAAAGAAGGTAGCACATCCATATGAATTCTCTGACCATTATAATTCTGCTCAACATTATGTGTTTTTGCTTCAGATACACATGCCAAATTTGCTTGTGGGGTAGGCAGGGTCCCTGAATGACACATCATTTTGCTCTAACAGTACAGTCATACCTTGGTTGTCAAACTTAATCCATTCCAGGAGTCCGTTTGACTCCTGAAATGGTTCAAAAACCAAGGTGTGGCTTCTGATTGGCTGCAGGAGCTTCCTGCACTCAATTGGAAGTCGCAGAAGCTGCATCAGGCGTTTGGCTTCCGAAGAACATTCTCAAACTGGAACATTCACTTCCGGGTTTGCGGCATTCAGGATCCAAAATGTCCGAGTACCAAGGTGTTCGAGAACCAAGGTATGACTGTATTGTCTTCCCTTTATTCAAGAGATTTACCACACTCACTTATTCACAGCATGTGACCTGTGACCATTAGCTAGGCGTTAAAATTATGGTCCACAATGGAAAAAATTAGATCTCATTTAGAACAAAAAAGAAAACAGATGGGAAAGCCTATTTCTAAATTTCTACAGAAGGGGTAAAAAAGAAAGATAAAGGAAAGGGGGGGCATAACATTCAGATGAAATAAGTGTGCAAATCATCAAGTGAAAGATACATTTCCAAATACAATTTAACAGACATTTGAGCATCATGTTCACCCAATTAATTACCTGCACCTTTAAACATTCTGCTATTATAATGGTGTTGGCTATGTTTCAGCCAGCAAAACTACTACTGAAATGAGAACTCTTAACTCCAAAAAAGGGTTGTTTCACACTAATGCCTCTTCCAGAATGGAACTGCCCCCCTCCCCCAAAATGCCCTATAAGAAGAAAGTCGAGCAGAAGTGGGGAAAACTGAATGAACTTAATTGCAATGTTTCCATTTGTTCAGGGTTCTTCATGCTTTTTACATTTATTTTTGCAGTTTTCATAAAATGTGTCTTTTTAGTAATGCAATATTTCATGCTCAGTATATATCCACTCATGGATTGCAAATTTCACTTTGTTATTGTCTTCAGCTCTGGATGTTTTGGAAATTAAAAAAAAAAAACTTTCCCCCCCCCCTGACTAATTCACATGATTTTCCTTCACATCATTGCCCTGAGCAACTAAAGCCCACTCTGGGGGAAAGATGCCGTGTGATCATATACTAGCCTTGAGCCAGAGGTTTCACAGAGTCCTTATTCTAGGAGGCCCTTATTCTGGAAAATTCCTGGACAGTGTTTATTCCAAGCACATCATGTGGTCTGACACAGCCCCTTCCTTATGGGGTTTAGCCTCCTTCAGAATTCAGGCACCTGTCAATGACAAACAATTTGACATCAGATATTGGTGAATACTCTTACTGATGCGAAAGAGCCACTAAATACAGTCTGAATGTCCTGGTTCACATAACATGGTAAGCCAATCTTGCATCCAGCTTGCTCCTCCCTGGTCCTTTTAGCACAGTCTATAGTGGCAGCTAAGCCAAAGCTTAGCAAGTTGTCTGAACCCATTCTCTTTGCCCTTACCCCACGTAGAAGGTATTTCTTGATTTCTTTCCCCAGCCACTCTGGGCGGCTTCCAACAAAGTATTAAAATACAGTAGTCTGTTAAACATTAAAAGCTTCCCTAAAGAGGGCTGCCTTAAGATGTCTTCTGAATGTCAGGTAATTGTTTATCTGATGGGAGGGCGTTCCACAGGGCGGGCACCACTACTGAGAAAGCCCTCTGCCTGGTTCCCTGTAACTTGGCTTCTCACAGTGAGGGAACCACCAGAAGGCCCTCAGCGCTAGACCTCAGTGTCCGGGCAGAACGATGGAGGTGGAGACGCTCCTTCAGGTTATACACAGAAATGCCTATGCAACTTTGAGCTGTACACCTGGAGCCATTTGCCGACTCCAAGTAACTATTTCCAGCAACGTTGGATCCGTACGTGGAAATGCGGCTTATGCAACTTTAGAGCTGTGCACCTTGACTCCTCATTGCGTGCCACCACCTCAGTATCTTGGCATGTACCCGCACTCATTGCAGCCACGTCAAGATCCCTCAAAGTATGGTGGCTTTTGAGCTGCTGGCTTCAGAAGCAGTTCTGTTAGGAAGATGATTCAGAAAGTGAATCATTTTGTTAAGAGGTTCTATATCTGCTCCCACTTGCCCTACGCCCCCAAGCTCAGCGTGTGGCTTCCCACTCCCTAATAGCAACTCTCTCCTCCAATGTGCTATTAACGCCTTGCCAACTATTCTCACGACAAGACAGTAGGCTGGCATAATGAATTCAAAGTATAAATTTGTCTCACACTTGTTAGAAGCAAATTTAGCTACAGCACTTCCCCCTCTCACTTGTGGAACCTAAGTTTCATTCAGTTGGCTATGGTTTTGTGTGGGGTTTTTTTTCAGAGGGAGTGTAGTGGATAGAACTGAGTTGTCTCATATCCTACACCCACATAGCCTGACCTGGGGCCAGGCAGAATCTCTCACCATATCCTACCAAATTGGACTGGGCGTCTATGTTGTGCCACTCCTGAGCAGAGATGGTATAACCATAAAGGGGGATTTATCAATGCTCTAGTAACTTCCTAGCACCGGTTTAGGGAATCTTTTTTCAGCCCAGGAGCCACATTCCCATCGGGGCAACTTGATTTCAGAGGGAAGTGCAACTAATTTTATTTAAACCCCACCCACCAAAACTGAATGAGAGACTGCTAGACTTGGAGATTTTCTTTACATAGGAGGGTTAATTGTGCTCGTTCAAGATCCTTCACGGAAGGAGAAGACCCATCTAGCTACTGAAGAAACAGAGTGTCTAAGCAATATAACTGGTTATGTCAATCCTTCTTTCTGAATGCAATCCCAGAGAACAAACATTTATTTAGCTAGCAAAGGTGCTGCAGATAAGCACTGTAATTTTTCGTTAGAGCTTCCATTTCAATTTGCATTTAAAACACTTTAGATTTTTGCCATTTGGGATTCTTGATGGAGGGGTGGTACAACACTAACAGTCAAAAGGCACATTTATCTCTAAACAACACCATTCATGATAGCGCAATTTATATACAAATAATTCATGTAGTGGAGAGCTGGTGCTTCAGGATTTCGGGGAGGAAATATTTCAGCTCAGACAAAGCATGTTTTAGCTTATAAATTGAAAATCATCGCACATGCCTACCAAAGTCAATCAAACAGAGATATTTAGTATAACGTAAGACTTTTAAAAGGGACACGAGTGGCGCTGTGGTCTAAACCACTGAGCCTATTGGGCTTGCTGATTAGAAGGCTGGTGGTTCGAATCCCTGTGACAGGGTGAGCTACCGTTGCTCGGACCCAGCTCCTGCCAACCTAGCAGTTCAAAAGCACGTCAAAGTGCAATAGATAAATAGGTACCACTCCAGCGGGAAGGTAAACAGCATTTCCGTGCGCTGCTCTGGTTTTGGTGCTCCATTGAGCCAGAAGCGGTTTAGTCATGCTGGCCACATGACCCAGAAAAACTGTCTGCGGACAAACACCAGCTCCCTCGGCCTTTAAAGTGAAAGCAACCCCAGAGTCATTCGTGACTGGACTTAACTGTCAGGGGTCCTTTACCTTTACCTTTTTAAGACATATATATACAGTGGTATGACTACAATTCCCATCATCCCTGACCACTGGTCCTGCTAGCTAGGGATCATGGGAGTTGTAGGCCAAAAACATCTGGAGGGCCGAGTTTGAGGAAGCCTACCATAGAAGAAGAAGAAGAAGAAGTGGGAAACAAGTGGGAGAATGGAAGTGTCAGCGCTTTTAAAATCCCACAGACTTCTGCCAAGTAAAAATGTAAGCACCATTCATATATTTCCTATTATAACACTCCCTTTCCTGCATACTGAACTCCATTGCTTAGGCCTTAGGGAAGTAGGGGAATTTCCGCATCCTAGGATCTGCAAGTGTAACTTGTAATACAAATCAGCAGCAGCAGTAGAGTTTCAAAGTAGCCTTTCACTTTAGTAGTCTCTTGCCTCCAGACTAGTCAAACAGCAGTAGAAATGGAAGAGTAAAAATGCACTTGGCAAAGATGAGTACAGATCAGACACCAATGACTGCAAGTCACCAATACTACCTTGTGCAACTGAAGCAGACTCTTGATTTGATGGCTACACCTATTCGCACTTGGTAAATTGCAAACCTGATCAAATATTTCAGGAAATGCTAATCTATTGATTAGAATTCATTAATGTATGCTAAAAAAAATGTGCACTATGTTACAGCACATTGTAATATAGGAAGTTGCATATAATTCATTCCTTTACTTAGGATGATCTTCAATGTTAGACATAATCAGAGTAAACCCATTGAAATTAATGTACTGTACTTAGGTCCATTGATTGCAGTGGGTCTGTTCTAAGTATGGCTAATATTGGACATCACCCTTAGAGTTATTCTATAACCAAAATAATTCACCTGTGTGTTTCCTTTATCTTTTTGGTAGTAAGTTGAAGCTAATTGTACATTGCATAGCTTGCTTTACTGCAAGTGCAGAAATAAAATACATATTGCCTTAAAATAATTGCATTTATACACAGAATATAAAAATGTAGAAATGAGCACATAGATGACTCTTTAAATATGCTTGCTCATTATGGGATCTCCATATCTCACACATCCCCACTTTAGAGCCTCATTGTGAAACCTGTGTCAGCGCTTAGGAGAGAACCTGAATAAAAGCAGAAATTCAGCCATTACCATTTGGGGTGCTTTTAAAGTCAGCCAGCCTGGTTGGGGTTTTTTTTTTATCTTGCTGTCATCTACTTTTTTATTCCTCCCCACCCCACCACTCCATGCAAACATATGCACATCCTTCAACTTAAGGGTTGCTGACCAGTAGGTAATTTAAAATTAGCATATGATTAAATTAATTAGTTTTTGCACATGCTTATTTCTGAGGGAAAGGGATGTGCCTCTCTATGCAGCTGAAGGCTGCGAAAGGAACTCAAAATGTGGGGGAAGGGTGGAATCCACAAACAAAATAACTCACCATTCTCACCGCTGCAGCATTCATTAAGGGTATTTTCTGTTTGCATGAGATTTCATTTTCATCGTTCTATCATGCTATATTAGCATTATATTTCATCGTTCTATCATGCTATATCATTATATTCAGTGACTGCCTAGCCCCTTGCAGGCAACTAACAGAGTATTCCAAACAGCAGCAAGCATTTTTATAGCGCAAATATAAATAACAGCCATCCCAAAATTGTTTTGGAACATCCCTGGTAGCCAAGGAAGCTGGTGGCAGACAGATTGCCCAGTGGAGGGGGATAATATGGCTTCCAGAGGGAACCCAGCACCCTTGAGGGGCAAGTCAAAGGGATTTACGCTCCCTATCACAAAGAAATGTTATGCATTCCCTACTATAAGTGATATTCAGAAGACAGAGTAGAAAAAAACTAAGATATCATACGTCTTGAAAAGCAACAGCAGATGATTTCGTCAAAATGGGAAGGGGATTGGAAGAGATGAAAATAATTATTTAGGAAGTGGAAGATAGCTCTCAAGTCTGCACCAGTTAGTGCAGCAATAAACTCAGCATAAACTTGCTCATTTTTGTCACAGCTACTGTGAGATGCACAAAATTTATGAGCATTCAGTTGATAAGTGATCTGGAATCTTTTCTGACTTCCAATCAGGTATGTTCCAAGGGGAAAGCAAATGGATCCTTCTAGGAATGTGTGTGTGTGTGTGTGTGTGTGTGTGTGTGTGTGTGTAATCTGAAACCAACCTAGCTCACTCCTAGTCTTGATTGAAAAAAGCTGACATGGCTGGGCTCAAATCTGTTGTCAATATGCATGCATTTAAACAGTGAAATGTTTTCTTCATGTGAGAGAAGGGATTTACTGTAGGTAGAATAAAGACATCTGATAACATAAGGAGGAATCTTAAAAGAAACTGAAAACAACTGTGTTTCAATTAATTAATTGTGATTTTATGTAAACTGTTATTTTTATTATTGTTAGCCGCTCTGAGCCCAGCTTCGGCTGGGGAGAGTGGGATATAAATAAATTTATTATTATTATTTCTCATAGAATTGACACTAAGCACTTCACATGTGATGTGCAACACACACACAATGGCTAACCTTGAAAACTACTTGGATTTTTCAAGTGTTCCTATGAAACGTTCAGAAAATTCACCATAAAAAATCCAAAATGGTTTTGTGCCTCACCCCCAACTTAACAACCCCTCCCATAACTTCATGAATGGAGAAGGGGCAACAGGCAGGTCTCAGGAGGCTAACAAGTTACAAGACTTCTGATTGGAACCAATCAGCAGAAACAGGGCCTGTTCAAGACAATTTGCTTCCTGGAGGGAAATGCAAGACGGCACCTCCCTCCATTTCATGTACAGAAGCTGCTCTGTCGGCAATTGAATGTGACTTCAACACTGGTGAAGGGGACAAGACCTTCCACTGCACCTGAGGGCTAACAGGCTAAGCTTTGTGGGCGCAGAGCAGGCGGCATGATATAAACAGCTCTGTCCTCAAACACCTCATGGTCCCTCCTCACCATCTGTTGCCTGAGATGGCCACTTCCCTCTGCCTAATGGTAGGGCCAGCCCTCAAACACCTTTACTCATTACTGGTCTGTTTTTGAACACAATTCAAATAGCTGGTCCTTACCTCAAAGGCCCTGCATGGGACCCAGATAGCCTGAAAATATGCCTAACTTATTTATTTAATACATTTCTACCCCACCTTTCTCCCAAGTTGGGATTCAAGGCAGCTTACAACATTTGAAAACATAAATTATAAAGTACAGAATAATAAAAACAAGCTAGTTAAAAATATTTTTTTTCAGAAAACACCACAACAATTTTTTTAAAAAAAACAGCAATTAAAATATAATTGGTCCTGATAACAACCCCGTGATCGGCATTGTCTGCACTTTAGTTTTCAAAGGCCTGCCTGAACAAGAAGCTCTTAGCCTTCCCGTGGAAGGATAACAAAGAGGGAGCCAGTCTAGCTTCTCTCGGGAGGGATTTCTACAATATGGGAGCAGCCGCTGTAAAGTTCTGTCCCTTGTCACCACCAACCGTGTTTCTGCTTCTGTGCCAAGATTGCAACCAGCGGCTCTCCAATGACACTCCTGCTGTCAAGAGTTAGGCAGGTAGGGATGGGAGAGAGGGTCTTCTCAGATGGAGAACCCCATTTACACCCATACCTTGGAAGCCTTGCGAGTCGAACGCTTTGGCTTCTGAACGGCACAAACCCGGAAATGAGTTTGCAAATGTTCTTTGGAAGCCGAGCATCCAATGTGGCTTCCACAGATTCCAATTGCATGCAGGAAGCTCCTGCAGCCAATCAGAAGCCGTGCTTTGGTTTCAGAACGCTTTGGAAGTCAAACGGACTTCCAGAACAGATTCCGTTCGGCTTCCAAGGTACGACTGTATTAAGCTTTGGCCTAATTTGCTTTCTTTTTGCATGTTGAGGTCCCCCAAGCCACCCCTAAATGATTCACAATTCACACATAATTTTTGTTTAAGGTTGTTGGCATAATTTTGGCCACAACTTTATTAAAATACATAAATGTGAGTGGTTGCTTAGGCATTGGTTATGCCTGGGGACAGAACTGACTTCCAGATTCCAGCGAAAGCCAGTAAGGGAAAACAATATTGGAGAGACCCCATTCAGGGTTACGGATGAAAGAATGGCAAACCCCTGGATTCCTTTAACGGAATTCCCTTTCTGCAGCAGCATTGGAGGGGCAGGCACTGCCAATCCTTACCCCTCCACCATCCATTTTTTTAACCAATGCCTAACCGCAACCTTACAAGTTGTAACGATTTGCTGCGCAGTAGGCAAAAAACCAAATGGCACCAGCCAATCAGCCAAATGGACAAAATTCCTACCAGGCCCCTGCCCCAAAAGCAGACGATCCCATGACAGGCATAGCAAGGTCAACGCAATAGCCCTAGATTAGGGAGGGTGGGCGGGTGATCCGATGCATGCAGCAAAAGAGCCCAATCAGTGCTGCGTGACTTGATTTTATAACCTTTGGTCCGTCCCCCTAAATGGCAACACCAAAATTTGCCCAGTAACCCAACCGCCCAATCACTGTGGATGGTCATCCATACTAACCCACCCAGCAACAGAGGGGTGGCCTGTGAGACACCACCGCAACACGTGCTCTCCCCTTTTATCATTTATCCAGGCTTAAACCAAGGGTGGGTGTTTTTATACTTTGCCAGTTTTAATCTGCTTTTTTTTTACACTTTTTTATTTTTGCTATCATATACTGTAGTTATATTTGAATGTTTTTTTGGAGGGGCTAAGAATATCGAGAGCACGGGGCAGCATAAAAATCAATTAAATGAATAAGCACATGTGGGAAAACACACCTCTGCATGTGTACAACCTAGCGGTGAGTACAGCAGCATGGATGCTCTTAATGGCACTGGGAGGAGGTGGGGGGCTGCTGCTTCGCAGTAGTAAACTAAGCGCTGCCATGCTTCTACAGCCACAGTATCGAAACAGTTTTAAAGGGGGTGGAATGAGGAAAATTCATGGTATTATTCAATGTTTATCCAACTCTTTCTCCCAAAGGAGCCCAGGGCAGGAAACATATCAGTCATTGAAAACATTCTTTAAAAAGATGGGAAACTAAAGATGAAGAAGTTAAGTCAGCAATGATCAAATGGGCGCAAGATTTAGGGCATAACAATGTTTGAGGATTGGACAAGGCTCTAGGAGATAAATCTTAAGTTTACAGACCTTAATAAAAGAATTAATAATAAATTCCTTAATAAAAGAATAAATTCCTTAATAAAAGAATTAGTACCTTAATAAAAGAATTACATGAAAATGTTGTATAGGTGGTATATCACACCAGTTAAATTAGCAAAGATGTACAAAACAGAACAAAAGATTTGTTGGAGATGTAAAGAAAAGGAAAGGATGTTTTACCATATGTGGTGGGAATGCAAGATTGTAAAAAATTATTGGGAAATGATTTATAACAAATTGAAAAAAAATGTTTAAAATAACATTTGTAAAGAAACCAGAAGCTTTTCTGTCGGGTATTTTAGGACAAGATGTGAAGATATAATTGAGGACAATATTTATGCGTGCGACAACAGCCGCAAGAATTTTAATAGCACAAAACTGGAAGACAGGAGAAATACCATTCAAAGAACAATGGCATGAAAAGTTGATGGAATATGCAGAATTAGCAAAATTGGCAGCAAAATTGCATGAAAAGATAATAGTGACTTTGAAAAAGAATGGGAACCTTTTGTAACATGTTTGCAGATACAATGTAAAAGTTTGGACTCTTTGGCAGGGTTTAAAATAAACATATATAATGTAATTAGAAAGAACAAGAAAAATAACAATGTGATAATATACCACTATATATAAGCAGCAGAGTGCAACAAGTGGTTTAACAAACCAGAAACGGAAATGGAGGGAAGCCAAGGGGGAGAGGGGAATTTATAAAACTATTGTTTGATTAAGTTGAATAATGTATGATATATGTATGGAAACCAATAAAAACTGATTTATTTATTTTTTAAAAAAGAAAACATTCTAAAAACAGTTAAAACTCCATGCAATGTTTAAGTTAAACTCAGCAACTCAGTCCCACAGGACTGTGGGGTGGTCACTACCTTGTATGGATTTCAAAGAGGATTAGACAAGTTTGTGGAAGATAATGTTATCCATGGCTACTAGTCTGCTGATGAAGACTTTCTGCTTCTGAATACCAGTAGCTGGAAACCTCAGGAGGATACAGTGCTGTTGCTCTTATGTCCTGCTTCCTTGGTTCCCACAGGCATCAGGTTGGCCACGGTGAGAACAGGATGCTAGACTAGATGGGCTATTGGCCTCATCCAGTAGGCTCTTCTTAATTTCTTATGTTACTCTGTTCAGTATAAAATCCACTTGCGTGTTAAATGCAAACTGAACTTAGGATAAAAGAATTAATTTTTTTATATCCTTAATGGAGGATTATATTATTTTTCCACTTTTGATTACATACAAGAGATATGGAAATCATTTTCTCTTGCCTCCTTTAATTTGGCTGAAATCCTGTGTTCTTCATGTAAAAACAGAGAATTTAACATCAATGGACATCTCTATTAGGAAATAAGTCCATGTAGCTCAATGGAGCTTACTTCCAAGTGAGTATAGAATTTGCAGCCTAAATCCTAAATAGTTATTTTTGGTAAGAACATTTGTCTAAAAATCTGAATCAAACAAACTGTTTAGATATGTATTTTGTAACTATGTGCCTTGCTAAACCAAAATGTTTAATTGGCTAAGGATCATGACATTGTAACTTTGAATGGGACTTTATGGCTGAAAAGAAAATGCTGGAGCATGTTTAAAACTGTGAAGAGCAAGCCATCAAATCTCAAGAAACAACCTAGATGCCTAGGATGGAATCCAACATAGCACTAAGTGAACATTCCAGCAGTGGGAAGATTTCTGCTTGTGCAACAAAAAGTTCTCCTGGAGGCCCCCTAAATCTGTTCTAGTGTTTTACCCAGGCCCCTGGAGCAGATTTTGAGAGGCTCAGAGTACACATGCAGAAAGTCCCATTGGACAAGTGGAAATCCTTGCACTGATGGGATAAGGTAGTTGAATACTACCCATTGATCCTAAAGAGTAGCAATTTCTGAACCCGTGATTTTGCAACTAAAAAAACAACATTCTTAACCAAAAATTAATAATTAGCAGGTGTCATACATCAAACACCAAGCACTTCTAAGTTCCATTTATATAAATGGGGGAGACTGAAGCTGCAGTCCTACTCTACCCTCCACGTACCTGGAAGAAAATCCCATTGAAGTCCATGGGAATTACTCTAAGTAGACATGTCTAAGGTTGCATGGTCAAATACAGGTTTCATTGTCCCACTGAAGGCAATTAGGCTTAAAAGTGCTTGGTTTTGGCACAATCATGCCTAATATTTCTGTAGAATCTTTAAGGCTCACTGCAGAGCAGAATAAATCATCCCTATAGGAGAAACCAGTGCTTGGAATGTACTAGTTTGATTTAACTAATTCCACTGAATTAAAAAAATCTCTGAATTAGTTTTTATAATTACCAGGGGTACTGGGTGTGAGTTAAGTTTGTTTTGAGAAAAAGCCTTGAATGATTTCTATTTCACCTTCAGGTGGAAGATTATCCTTGTTATTAATTCATTCTCCTACATATGTCTTTTACTCTTTTTTAGACCTTTAATCTTAAAGATCTTAATTATTGGGGCAGGGGGGTGCAATTCACATTGTTTTGATGTTTGCTTGATCTTAAGTATATTTTATATGTAACACAGCAGCTCATAACATCCTGAATGCTGAAACATATTGGTAGACAATAATTTGGATGAATTTGAACTATGAACTGAACTGAAATCAATTCCTTGGGTGGCACGTTGAACTTGACCTAGAACTAGTCCATTTAAAACGAACTTTCCAAACCCTGAGAGAAACTAGTTAGATCTTCAAGATTACGGAAGTAAATCCCATGAAGTTCATAGAGTTTATTCGCAAATAAGCAGTCACAGGGTTGCAGCAATGCAGTCCAATTCTGTGCATCTTTCCTCAGTGTAATTCACTGTTTCCCTTCAAGGACATTTTTTCATACAGAAGAGATACTATCAGCAGCTGGGAGGAGGCAGGGTCTAGGGAATGAGGGAGATGTTTACAGTTGCCTTGACTCACAAAAAGCACGCTGAAATGGGTTTCTGCTTGTAAATTGGCCTGAGTGTGCAAAATCCAGCTGTAGGGGGACAGGGCTGCATATCTATGTGGTAGGTTTCCTGCATCAGCTGGGGAGTAAACTTGATTACCTTCAAGGCATTTTCTGTGATCTGTCACAGCTCCCACTGGACGCAGTCTTAATATATGCACATCCCCTAGCAGATCAGCAGAATTCAAGGTGAGAGTACATAGCACAGTGATTTAAGAGCATGATCTAGGACGGAAGTCCTTAGTTCAAACCTCAACCCAGGCCTGAACTCACCAGGTGCTGATGGAGGAAGAGGATTTAGGAAAGTCTTTTATCTCTCAAGTCAGGGACATAAAGATACTGGCCCATCTTACTGGGTTGCTTTTGGTAGAATATATGCCAAGCACTTTTGAGCATTTAGGATGCAAAAGCACTAAACATTATTCTCAAATAAACTCATTAAAACACACACAGAGAGACACCACATTCCTATTCTGTAGTTGTATGGAAGCCAATTCAAAAGTATTGCTCTGTGCCCACGAGATCTCTTTTAAAACCAATCTCGTTTTATTGTTTATGAGTTTGTTTTCATTGCTGCAATCATTTCTGCATTTGCACCTGTACCATATTCTCAAACATTCCTCGGATGAAAAAGGGAGTCATCTCTCACTCCCCCCCCAATGACCCTCGCTGACCCCCCCCATTTTTGCCGCTGTCCCCCGCAGAACATTTCCTATAAGAAAGGCGAGTACCACCAGGACTGTGCCAACGGGACACACAGCATGAACGCCCTCCACCGTCCTGAGAAAATGCCTTAATCCCAATTTTATTTCATAGTGGACACCATAGGAAATCAGAGTCATAGGGACAGTTGATTGTACCACAATGCAGGAGTGAAATGGAGCATGTCCCCCAAAGTCATAGAGCACACAGAGACCCGGGCCCTGGGATTATTACAACAGGGCTAAACAAGAGCCTCTACACTGAGTGCAGTGTCTCTTGCAGAAAGCTATTCATGGGAAGCCTTAAAATCCAGGGAAGGTTTGCTCCCAAATATGCTTATCGCACCACTTGGTTGCACACACATTTACTTCCAAAAAAATTGGGAGAGGGGATTCCCTTGGGCTAAGGTAGGTGAGGGAAGGATTTTTTGAAAAGGCTTGTCCGTGGAGCCCATCCTGAGCTCAACTATCTGGTATCCAGTGTTTGTCAAAAGGACCACAGCTGCTGCTGCTGAGAGGGCATATTTGCAAATGAAAGGGAATTCACAGTTCATTCAGATGACTCATTCCAAGTTTACTGGGTGGTTCACACGCCTGCCGGAACAGGAAGGCCCTTATTGTGCTCAACTGTTTTCCTGAATGCCTTTATGAACAACAGCAAAAGGAAATATTACAGTTTGGCAGGAGGCCACCGGCCTGTTTGGTACCGTGGCGCTAAGCATGCAGAGGCAGAAGGCAGCCAAGGCAAACATATCCTTAGTGCTCCAGTTATTTTTGTCTGCATTTCAAATTAACTGCTGCCTTTCACAGAAAACCAAATCATTCGGCAAGTGATTTAAGGAAACTGTGACTTTGCGGAGGGGTGGTGGTGGTTCTTTAGTCCTATTTCATTTTATTTTAAAACAACCACCTGCCTTTAACAGACCCATGGGAGATTATTTGGCACAGTCAGTGACACAGATGCAGGACACAGTGAAGAGATGTTCACAGCAAGCCATTTACATTTACGGGGGGCGGGGGGAGGGGAGCTAAATGGTTTAGTGGCGAGAGTGTTGTACCAGGAATGTGGAAGGAGAGATTTGAAGCCTTACTCAGCCAGGGAGCTTGCTGTGTACCTCAGGATTGCTCCCTGTTTTTTAAGAGCTCCTTATAGGAAAGGTGCGATTAAATGAAAGAGAAACCCTAAAAAATAACAAAAATTAAGCTGTCTCCTTGTGTTTTTGACATGCAAAGCAGAGTGGGGAGCTTCAGGCTTGGGGGCCAACCATGGCACTTTATCTGGCCCCTGGGATTGTCCCCAGGCCACACCAACTCCTCAGCTTCACCCTCTTTCGGCGTTTTCCCCTCTCTGGAATGTGTACAGTGGTGCCCCGCAAGACGAATGCCTCGCAAGACGGAAAACTCGCTAGACGAAAGGGTTTTCCATTTTTTGAGCTGCTTCGCAAGACGAATTTCCCTATGGGCTTGCTTCACAAGACGAAAAACAAAAACGTCTTTCAAGTTTGTTTCCTTTTTCTTAACACCGTTAATACAGTTGCGACTTCGAGGAGCAACTCATAGAACGCGGTGTGGTAGTTAAACTTTTAAAACTTTTTGGGGGGGTTTTGGATTTGGGGTTGGGGTGTTTGGAATTCAAGGACTTGGTGTTGGGGAGAGGTTTGCAAGAATCTGGAAGCTTGTGTGCTTTTCTCCTGCATTTTTATGATTTTCTGTGACCATTGGGCCACTCTGCTGTTTTTTAAAAAAAAAATATCTGGATTTGAATTTCTGTGTGGTGGGTGGCTGGGGGAACAGTTGAGGAGGGGGTTCTTCAGCAAGAAGCAAAGAGTGGAAGAGGAACCTTCTTTGAGTTGTCCCCCAGAGTCTTAGAAAATGTACTGTACACTTTGTTGATTTTTAAATGTTTTTCTGTCATGTTTAGAAACTTAATTTATTGTTCCTTCAATTTTTGAAATGCTCTTTACAGTATGTGTGACTTTAAAGAGCACTTAATAAACTCTTGTTGTACCAAATTTGGCTTTGTTTGGACTTTTTTTGACCATAGGAACGCATTAATTGAATTTCAATGCATTCCTATGGGATTTCGTGCTTTGCAAGACGAAAAATTCACTAGACGAAAAAACTCGCAGAACGAATTAGTTTCGTCTTGCAAGGCACCACTGTACTTGAATTCTGGATACTTTTGCTTTTCTGGACATAGGAAAGGGAGAGGGGTATGCATGTGTGTAGAGACCTGCTTATTGCAGAAACGAAAAAAAATGTATTCATTGCCCCACCCACTTTTGCCTCTGGCTCCACCCACCACTGGCCTGCGGGCCCAAAAAGCTTGCCCAGGACAGAATGCAGCCCTTGTGTCTTAAGTCTGTGGAATGAGCATGAAAGTACATGAAAGCACCATACCACTGTTAAGTGTTATTGTTATTGCTATTATTATTAACAGCTGCATTTTCCAGTTGCTTTATACAAAAGAAAAAGTCTCAAAGCGACTTAGCAATTTAAAAGCAACTGGAAACCATAAAAAATTAAAACAATGAACAACATAAAACAAATGAAATGCTTATCTCATAATATATTAATAATGACAAGTCCTACCCATCCCAGTAAATGATGAGCACTGCTAAAAAAGGCTACTTAATTACCAAGGTCTGAGTAAACAAAAAGGTCTCACCCTAGCACCTCAATGACTGACAATGATGGTGCCCGGTACATCTCTGAGGAGAGCATTCCGCAAACGGGACCACCACTGAAAAGTCCCATTCTTGTTTGGCCACCCTCTGCACCTCCCTCAGATGAGATACATGGAGCAGGGCCTCTGACGAAGACTGCAGGGTCTGGGCTGTTTCTCCTCAGACTGGGGAGAGGCAGTCCTTGAGGTCCTGTGCCATAGCAGTAGGATTAGCTTTCCCCCATCCCCAATAAATCAGGCACTGGATAACTTGGTATTCCGAGTTCACAAGGCTCTTATCAGGGAACAATGAGAGGCAACTATATTTCCAAACTACATTATTGAAGATGGAAGCAGAGGTCCAACTCAGTCACTCCTTAAGTGGGAAGCGGCTGCAGGTATGTCACACTAAAATACCATTTAAAAGATCCTCCTCTAGTTACCTGTACCAGCTGATAAACACAAAAATTAAGCTTCAGTTACTTCTCTTAATTATGAAGATATTTGCAAGTGCACACAGGTCATAAATATGGTTTGCTAAAAATGGCAGAAGGGAATTGGATACAGGGAATGAGGATATGGCAGGTTTGTTAAACAGTTGTTTCACGTCTGTCGTTACAGGAAGAGGAGAACTGACTGTCAGGGATATTTCTTGGACTGGAATGAGGAGTGACAATACATTTGCCATCTATCTAATTTTCCCAGATGACTCCTGACCTCAGCTGACATCCCCCAGACATTCAGGAGGATGGCTGATGATCCTAAATTCTTACTGTATTGCCACATTAGTCAGTTTTGTTTTGTAGACAAGTGTGCCAATGTGAAAATGTAGCAATATTTTCACAGCATCAAGCCTAAAACGGTTCTCATCAGCAACTACTACATACGCATGAAGGGCTGAAAAATTATGGGGCAACTAATAAAAATTGGAAGCTGCAATATTCTGGAAAAACTCCCAATAAATAAACCACATGTTCAAGCAAACTATTTTTGCGCCCAATCACATGCAAAAAGCCAAACCGTTTTTCTGCTGGTGTGTTTGTGTTTTGCAAGAATGAAAACTTTTACACTAAGGAATTTGCAGAACAACTGCTGAAGCCTTCATAGACTGGGATCCAAAGAGTTACTTTAGACCACATAGCCTAGAGCTAGAAGCATACCCAGTGTGAATTTGGCTTTTTGATTTGGAATAGCAGAGCCAAGGCACATGGAACTAATTGGACAGCTATTTGGATCGCTAAATCAAGATTGGTAATGCATTAGCATTGTAATTTTGTTTATATCCCTCCATTCCTATGAGAATCTCAGGGTGCCATACATACAAGATGTGATGCCTTCTCTCCACTATCCAGTTTTATCACCTGAGAGATAGATTGGCCAAGTTCCCCCATTGGCTGAGTAGGAACTTGAAACTAGGCCTCCTCGATTAAAGTCCATACACTTTAGAAAATGATAATCAAGGTGGCATCTGAAATATTTTTCCAGAACGAAAAGGGTGATTGGCTTGCCTGCACTTTTTAGAGCAGAGTACTAGACAGTCGGGGGGGGGGCGTGTTTTTCTGCTAGACTGAAGATAACAAAAACTCCGAGCTCTCAACAGTCAATTATGAGTGGCGATATTTGCATTAAGTTGAGTGGGTCTTTGGCTTCTGCAGACTGAAGAGGTTCATGCGGCTCTACCTTAGACTTAACAACAAGACTTCCCAAAGTCATTTAACAAGATGCCACTGAAGATTAGCATCAAAATCCCCACCTACAAAGGGATTGTAATTTTAGAAGAGAAGTTGCAGGAATGTAGCCATAATCAAAACCATCATTTTTAGTTCAAGTCGTAAGGAATAGTTATCATTTCCTTCTCTCTGCTCACTGCGATCCAAAGGTATTTACAAGCACGTGCTTGTAAATTGGGCTTCCCTGAACTTCTTTAGCATACTTGGAATGCTTGTAAATTCTACATCAACTGATAGCAGGCCGAAAGGAAATTGGGGCCAGGGGCAGGCGGAGCAAACAGCTCCACAGTGGTGCAAGTTCTTTACTTTCCTGTCTGAGTGCCCATTAGGAGATTATCATCAGCTTTTACAAGAATTTCAGAATGGTTCCACTGGGAAAATCCAACTGCTGTTCCTATTGCACCCTCAATTAAACTCTCTTACGGTGACTCAGACTTCACAAAAATAGATGTCTACTGATAGGTGAACGTTAGGAGATATTAACTGAGTGGAACTAAGCTGAGCTTTTATTTTAAGGAGCTACTTAAACATGTCAATCTTGTTTTTAGTGCCTTGTTACCTATAAAGTGGGATGGTTAAAAGACAGTTTACTTTCAATGAGTGAATTGGTTTTTTTTTTCAAATATGCAGAGAGGCTGGCTAGTGCCGATTTACTGTGCCTATGTGTTAGTCTTCATTTCTGTTAACTGTATAAAGCCAATTAAATAAACTTCTGAGGTCAACATGGAAATAAAATTTGCCTATGCAAGATTCAGGTCAAGTTTTAATAGGGATTATAGATGGGGCATCCTGCAAAGATCCAAATGGAAATTAAAATAACAGAAATGATCAGGCCACAAACTTGGTTGCATTCTAGCATCTGTGGGAACTTAATGGACTGGAGAATCTGTGTAACCAAAAAACTTTGTAGGAACAAACTACTGGCCTAATTTGGCACTTTTATAGAGAAAGAAGAAAGAGATAAAAGATAAAACAAAAGGAGCTGGGATGTGAGATAAACTGTCCTGAACCCCTAGCCTACCTGACAGCAAGTCAGTATGCCAAGTCCACAGTTCAAGGGTCGATCTAAATAAGCAAAGCCCAAAGGTCAATAAACGAGGTTCAGGGTCAATCCAAGTAGCCAGAGTCAGGATACAGTCCAGAGTCAAACCAGAAGCACAGACCTGTCGAGGTCCAGGAATATCCAAGTCAAGGTCCATTAACATGGGCAGTGGAACAGTTGTCACGGTCCGGTTCCAGGGCGAGCGAAGTCCCGGCTGGGGACATCAGGACCAGGGGCAAGGTGGCAGGGTAGGAGCAGGAACAGGGGTCCAGAAGCCCAGAGTCACGAAGTCAGGGGTCCAAGTATCAAGAAGCAAGGAGCCAAACACAGGAGGGCAGGGAACGTGTTGCTTGGCAAATAGACGAAGGGAAATGCTGACCTTATATCCCTTCCCGGCTCTTGCTGCCAGGTGCTGTGAGTTACCAATCAGCCTCACCTGTGCAGCCACGCCTTGCCTCTTCTGAACACACTTAGGAAGGCCCCAGTCCTGCAAGGTCATCTTGGTCACAGGGCCTGGCTCCTGCACACACACCTGACAGCAGTCACAGCACCTCACCTCTGCTTCCCTCTTGTACTTTGCATGCTGATCTGGGCTTGATGAGGCATGTGACCCTCACCTGTTCCAAGCCTACTCCAGCTGAGAAATCACACACATCCTCCCAGAGATAGAGAGCTCCACCTGGCCAGCTAGTGAGCTAGGCTGTGGACCCTTGCCTGCCTCAGCCTCCTGGAACGCCTCTCCCACTGCTCCCAGTTAATGGTTTAATTTTCTGAAATGGGGGTTTCCTTTTGGCAGTAGCTCTCTCATGTGATTGGCTGTCTGAGTCATGAGAGGCATTCCATTCTGTTGTGACTGTTATTCAAGTAAATGTCATTTTTACCTGTTTTCTGTTCTTCTCTCTGTGTGTATTAAGGAAGAATGGCTGCTGGAAGATGCTTCTCAGGACACTGTTGCTGTGGACAGTGTGTTTCAGTGTGATCTGTCTGAAGTGAAACAGTCAGAGGACGATCCCTAAATGTTAAAATAGAGATACCTGTGCTCTCCATAAGGTACAAAATGAATCAGCATGAGATTGTAGATATGTACTTCTCAGTTTGTGAAAGTAAAACTCTTTTGAATATAAAGAGTCTGGAAATTGCACATCATCAAAATTTTACACACACACACACACCACTCCCTATGCCTTAGAGCCCACCGTGTTCATGGAGGCAGGGGCCCCTCTGGCTCTGGTGATGGGTCCTGCTGCTCTGGTTCCTGTGCCCTGGCCTCCACCCCCTCATCATCTTCTGTCACCCCTTGATAACTTCCTATACCAACCTCTCCTTGCCGATCCCCAGCTTGCCCCAGTGTGTCCCAGTCCCAGCTACACCCCTTACCAGGATTCTCTTCCTCCTCCCCATTGTTCTGCCAGTTCATGACATAAAGTAAGGGCTGGGGCAGACCTATTAAAGCACAGTTCCTTTTTCAAATGTTCCTTTATGTCAAGTCTGGAGAACCCTCTCCAATCCATGGACCAGATTCCCTTCTGCTGCCAGTCAGTGTAGACAGTACTAAGGCTAGATGGAACAATGGTCCAACTCAGCACAAGGCAGTTTCCTATGCTCCTAAGTTTCTGTGCCATTGGTCAGCAGGGCCCGAGACGAAAGCAAGTGGAGGAATAAATGCAAGTTTTACATTTGTACAGTAGGCTACTTTCAACTTACTCTCACACCTCTCTCTAGCATCACCCCCCCCCCAGGCAAGCAAGAGACATTATCAGAGTTCAACAACACTTTCCAGTGAGGCAAGAAAACTAGGGGGGGGGGGCAAGTGAAGGCTGTGACCTAAGGAGAGAGACATGGCTGGTGATAGTCCCATGGGGACTTGGAGAGTCATATTTGGCCTCCAAGCCTGAGGTTCTCCATCTGTTTTATGACCCTATATTCTAAAACACCATATCACCTTAATATATAATTATTTGAATCTTGATTGGGTCACTCCCTCTGCAATTAACAAGATTTAACAAATGATACAGAGGTGTGAGTTTTGTTTTTGTTTTGTTTTAAAGAACTTTCTAGAGAGAGAGAGACAGAACAGTCATCAAACAGGAGTAAGATGATCTTTAGAGAATACTGTTCATTTGGCCTGTCCATATGAGTCTGAGGTATAATCTTTCATATCACCTCCTTCCAGTAATCATTTCAGCTCCTGGCGCACTTATTGGCAGCCACAACAATACAGCAATTAATCAAATAATATAGTTCTGAAAGATAGAAGATAATGTTATAAAGGACAACAGCTGGCCTAAATTAAACTTGGCCACTGGCACTGCAGTTAAAGATAACATTGTATTACGCTGTCCAGCCTACTGCCAGCATTTTGACTCATCACGTCCAACTCTGTGTATATTGAAGATGCCACACTTCTTCCCATATAATAAGGACCTGCAGAAGTGCTTGAGTACAATTATGCCATGTTATGTTATTAAAAGATGCAAATAGATTTCATCAAATAGCTATGTGTCCCAAATCCATTATAATCCATATAATACTTGGGCCTCGCTGATTTACTAATTTATTTATTTATTTGAAATATTTCTTGGCCATCTTTAAGGGTAGAACCCACTCAAGGCAGCTTACAATTAAGATGTAATTAGATTCAAATATGTTCCATAAATCTGTTCATAGAAACCAGCCGGGGGGGGGGGGGACACACACAATAAAATCCTACCCCAGAATACTGAAAATCAAAACATACAAATCAGCAAAAGCACCAACAGGAGAGCAAAAGCAACTCAAATAAGAGGGTTTGCAGAACTCTCCTAAATTCTGGAAACGGTGGGGCTTGTCAGATCACAGCTGCTAATGCATTCCAGAGATGAGGGACTGCTACAGAGAAAGCTATCTCCCTCATGCCCACTAACACTGACTCCACCTTGGAGGTGGGCATATGAAGAGAACCTCCATTGCCAAAGTCCAGATAGGCTGATATGGGGAAATATGGTATTTCCTCAATTTGGAACACCAGAAGTCCAAGAAACACTGATTTGCCTGTTGCAGTTAGAGTGGTACCTAGGTTCTCTAACTTAATCTGTTCCGGGAGTCCGTTCGCCTCCTGAAAGTGTTTGAAAACCAAGGCTCGGCTTCCGATTGGCTGCAGGAGCTTCCTGCATTCAAGCGGAAGCAGCGTCAGACATTTGGCTGCCAAAAAAAGTTCGCAAACCAGAACACTTACTTCCGGGTTTGCGGCGTTTGGGAGCCAAAACGTCCAAGTACCAAGGCATTCGAGAACCAAGGTATGGCTGTATTCCTAGACTGAGATACCCTGTACAATTCCTCTGGTGACCTGGACTATGGTAATGTGCTATATGAAGAAAGTCTGGAGGCTGCAGCTAGTGCACAAAATGGGTGATAGTTTGGTAAGTGGGACATATATGGCCAGTCCTAAAAGTGTTACACTGGTTCCCATTGACCTACTAGGCCTAAAGTCTCAGTGCTAGCATATTATGTGGGAATGTTTAGGGAGGCAGGAAAGGATATATTGTCTATTAATATCCTTCCTAACTTGCGCTAGCAAGTTCCTTTACTTAGCAGAGTTTCACATTCACCTTTTAAACGCACAGTGGGTTGCTGGTTGCAGGCTTGTGTAAGCCTCTCACTATCAGGTTCCTGGTAAGTTCCCTTATAACCCTATTAAAAGAATAAACAAGCCACAATATTGTGTAAAGTATATAAAAGTAGTTTACTCACATTCAGTTCACAGATGGATCCCTGAAGGCAGACTTAGTTACAAAATATATATATGTAAAGCTATCCCATATGGGGATAATCCCAGTATCCTCTATTGGAAGCCACTAAAAGCTGCTCCAATGACAGAGGGAGTCAAAAAGAGAGAGAGAGTGCTGCGTGCCTTGTCCCTTTTTTTACCTGGACAGGTAAGGTCACACCCACCTCTAGTCACATGCAAAGGAAGTATGCCCCAGCCAGGAGGAAACAGGAAGTTTTCGAATGACTGGACCAAACATTCCCCCGCATGTCCACTCTAGGAAAACAATGAGTGTTTCACTTGACTGCTACTTACGGTACATATCACATCCCACATATTAAACCCTAAATGGTTTGGAATCCAAATATCAAAGCCTTCTAAAAGAGCCCCTTTTGCAATATAAACCATTCTGCAGACCCTACAATTAGCAAATGAGGACTTGGTGGTGATGTGTTGGTGTTGCCGTGATACAAGTTCCACTCTAGTAATTTAATGCCATGTAATGCCGTGATACAAGCTCGACTCTAGTAATTTAATTTCAGGTATTCATATTAAATTTTCTGTTAACTTGACTTTAGCCTTGCCCATCATGTAAGTTAACACACTCTCCACACAGAGGAAGGAGTGGACAGGGCACTGGCTTCCCCTTTCCCAGGCCTCATCCTCACATCCTCTCCTGCAGTGAAGGGGAGGGGGCAGAATTGGTTGGTGCTATGTGCTTCCCCATATATGCCCCACCTAGAAATGTGGCTGCCTCACTTAACAAGGAAAGCTGGCTACCGGGCTTATAACAGCCATCCTGTTATACAACACCAGTATACAAAACACTTCATAGAAAAACAAAAAGGGGGTAGAAATATCGGGGTGAATGGAAGAACAGTTGTTATCAGCCTTTTCCTGTCAGCCTGGAACCCCTGGGAAGGCCTTCTTCCCTGGACATCAGTAGCATTTGCAGCCAAATAATTTACTGAAGGCTTTCCCTGTATTCTGTCTTAAAATTCTGATAAATACCAAATGCATTCTTCAAACAAAAAAAGAAACACAGACGGAGGTGAGGCAAGGGATTCCATTCTTGCAAAGCGAACTTTGAAATATGTGAATGTTAAATTTATTGTAGGGGAAAGGCAATATCCAGCTACACACAGGTTATGCAGGCTAGCCACCTGATTTATCTTTGGGGTAAAAAAAAATCAAATGAAAATTTCAGGATTTTGTTTTGTTTTTTGAACTGCATACCCTGCTTTACCTGTTTGAACCCAGGTGATTTTTCAAGTGTGATTTCATATGTTACATATTTCCTGCACAGAGTGCAATCTGTTTGTAGGTAAAAGTATACACAGCACCACATACACAATTTTAGCTAAGGGTTTCTAAGTGGAGTATCTGCTCAATGAAAGGTTTCAGCCCCTATCTACTTTGAATTCCTGGCCACTGCAATGCCCATGCAGAGTCTGAGATTTTTACCTAACTAGTTATTGCAGAACTCTATTCAGCGGCCTACTCTGTCCTTATATGGTCTTACACACATACAAAAGGAATATATTTTCTAACCTGTAGGTGGGTTCCTGCACTGGACTTTGTATATGGCCTTTAAAACCCTTCTTGCAAACACTGGACTTGAGCCCTTTTACAAACTGCATGAGGAACTTGACAGTTATCAGCTAACAGTGTTTATACTGTTGAAATGTCTCTTCTGTTATTCTCATCAACAGCCTTTCATGTGGAGATATATATATATATATATATATATATATATATATATATGGGGGAAACATTTACAACTATTAAAAAGTCCAGCCTGCCCCCTTTCTTCCTTCTATATGCCAATAAAACACAGTGTGACTCTCCAAAATAACTTTGCATTTTGAACTTGCTCGAACAGAAACATTTTGCTTAAGATCAAACAAGGGGTCAGAGCAGCTATGGAAACATTTCAAACCCTGAGTCATGTGCTGCACTTGGGCTGCTATTGTATACCCTTACAGGGAATCCTTTCTGAGTCATGACGACAGTGTTCAGACATCATATTGACCTTATAGCACAGTGGTGGTAAATCACCCTGTGATATTCCAGTGATGCCATCCCCCTACTCTTTCGCTATTCAGATGTGTTTTCCTTCTGGTAATTGCTATGGGACTTGAAATGGGGGCTGTGGATGGTCTTATACACCAGCTACAGGAGGAAATGCAGACATGAAGTAGCAGATATGAATCAGTCACCTTTTCTCAAGCTCTGTGGCTCTCATCTGCTACAAATATATATTGGTGCTGAATCAGTTAAACGGTCACGGCTTCCTTCAGACTCCTGGGAATAATAATTTGATGTGATTGTGAGATTCTTATTCTAAGACGTAGAATACCCTTACAGGACTTCCCTGGGTTTGCTGGGAAAGTGGAATGACTGTTAAAAGCAGTTTAACTCCGTAACACAGACATGCCGTCTATTTAACTTGCAGAGGAGCTCAGACTATTTGAGTCATGATAAACTTTGGTATAGGCTAGCTGAAACTCAAATTAAAATTAGTACTGGCATATGGAGCGCAACGCACAAGCAAAATTAAAATGTAGCTTTCAGCCTTTCATTTGTTTTTTGAAAGGCCATCTAAAGTGACTTTTAACATTTTGGGGGTGTAAACGAAATACAAATGTTAAATCCTTGACTTGGCTTAGTTACAGTGGTGAAAGTTCCTAAATTATTGGTAAGGGAACTCAAGAGTGGCTTGAACTGCAGGGACCAGGTCAGATCTCCTTACATTTTGATCTTCTCTGGTAGCTTGATAACCTTGTCTGTGGTCTTAACCTCTTGGTGCATTAATCAGACTTAAGTATGTTGGTTATATGAGGTTGGGTATCCCACAGAAACTTTTCTCTCCAATTGTGGGGAAATGCCAAGACGTATGTATGGGAAACTGTTTCCCTTACCCAGGAGTCTGTGATTATCTGAGCTGATCATTATTTATTGGAATCTTCTTTCTAACCAACCACAAACCTCTGAACACCTGCCTCACCCTAAAGTCACATCATTAATACTGAATGGTATCAAAAGCCCAGGAGTTATATAATCGGATCAATAGGCTATAAATACTCCTTGTCAATGTTTAGGTGCAGATCAATAACTGAGTGAACAAGCACAATTTAAAAACATCAACAACTGTATTAAGGGCTCTTCAAAACAGCAGTTGTATATTTTTTTAGATGCAAGTAACATATACAGGCAATTATCACACATGATTAATAAAAATGTTTATTGTGTAACAATTTAAACAGAGAAAGGTAATATTATCATATTATGTTCAAAGAAGAAATGCCTCTATCTAGAATCAGGGTGACTTTTAGGAGATAGCCAAGTCATGTATTGACATTGGGACAGATTGTTCTTGTAAAATGCACCAACCCCCCATTGATTCTGCTGGAATTCAGATCCAGCCTGTTATTTGCTCTGTTTGTGTAATTCTGTCACTTGGTCATCAAAACTTCACAATCTAACTTTGAACTGGGGGTAGGGGGGGGAGAGAGAGAAAGCAACTTGACAAACGAACTGTTTCCTTTAATGAGTCTCTCTCACACACCCTACAGGAAGCCCTGGCCTATATATGTCGCTCACAAAGCTATCATCAAAGGTTTTTTTATCACTTAGTTTAGGGTAATGGAGTACACTTGAACTCTGCTCAGTAAAGTGAAACTTCTTACACTGATTGCTGGGGCTTGGCTTGCTGTTCCTGGCAAATTGCCGAAAAGGAAATGACTCAAGGGCGACGTTTGTTTGTTAGATAGCAAGGAGATAGGGACACTTTTTAATATACAAAGGAAATAAGAGACCACAGAAATGGGAAAAAAGGTAAATGAAATATTGACCTACGGAACCGTTTTCTCTTGTTCTAGAACAAAAATTCATAGCCCTGCCTTTCATGGTGTTTACTGATCAACAGGGAAGGGCTGTAAAGGTAAAGGACCCCTGGATGGTTAAGTCCAGTCAAAGGCGACTATAGGGTTGCAGCGCTCATCTCACTTTCAGGCTGAGGAAGCCGGTGTTTGTCCACAGACAGCTTTTCGGGTCATGTGGCCAGCATGACTAAACCGCATCTGGCACAACAGAACACCATAACAGAAACCAGGGCACACGGAAACACCGTTTACCTTCCCACCAGAGTGGTACCTATTTATCTACTTGCACTGGCGTGCTTTCGAACTGGTAGGTTGGCAGGAGCTGGGACAGAGCAACGGACAGAGCTCACCCCATCGCAGGGATTCGAACTGCCAACCTTCCGATTGGCAAGCCCAAGAGGCTCTGAGGTTTAGACCACAGCGCCACCTGCGTCCCAGGGAAGGGCTGTAGCCCAGTGGCAGAGCATCCGCTTTATATGCACAAGGTCCCAGGTTCAATCCCCAGCAAGGTCTGGTTGTGTCCCACCTGAAACCCTGGAGAGTTGCTATCAGTCGTTGCAGATAATATTGAGTTAGGTGGACTAGTTGGGTAACTTGGCATGAGGCAGCTTCATGTATTCCAGTGTTCCAAGATGAACAGAGCTGGAAGCACAAGAGCAGAGGTGAAGAGGTGAGAGCAAAACAGGTGCCAGCACAACCCAATAAAAACTTAGCCCCCCACTTTCATAATCACACCTATCTCACAGATGAAACATTGCTCGAAAGCCTGGTTTTCGTTCATAAAGGTCAAATATAGCATCTAGCATTATCCCTGATGTACAACAGCTCTGAGTCCTTATGTGACCATTTTGTCTCCAGCCAATGTATTTTAAGGGACAAGTAAAATTAGATGTGCCAAAGATCAAAGCTGCCTGGCACCTACTCCCTCTAAGCAAGAAGTGGGCACTAGCTGTGGTTGTTCTGTGGTGGACGTTAGGCAGCTGGCATATCATCAGATGTACTGTCCTCTTCAGCCAACCTGTCTTTGTAGTTGTCCACTCAGTCAGATGGCATATGCCTAACCACATCAGTCACTCCCCTAACAAACAAGGCATCTATTCTGAATTCTTTGGATGAATCCCATTCCATCTTGCAACTTGCTTCCTTTTCTCGCCACAGTCCAGAATTTCATCAGAGGTCTACTGTTGTCTGAAAGAATGCTAAGGGAGCCAGTGTGGTGTAGTGGTTAAGAGCGGTAGCCTCGTAATCTGGGGAACCGGGTTCGCGTCTCTGCTCCTCCACATGCAGCTGCTAGGTGACCTTGAGCTAGTCAAACTTCTCTCTGAAGTCTCTCAGCCCCACTCACCTCACAGAGTGTTTGTTGTGGGGGAGGAAGGGAAAGGAGAATGTTAGCCGCTTTGAGACTCCTTCAGGTAGTGATAAAGCGGGATATCAAATCCAAACTCTTCTAAGATACCAAATGCTTCATTGGACTGAGGAAACAGATGCAGCCCAATGAAGCTACTCCATCTGCATGATCCCAAGGTACGATGTCTGGATAGGATTGCATATCACCTTTGCTGACAACTTCTGCGTCTGGTGGGGTGAACTCCCAATTTTGCTCCAGCATGCAGAAACAGCCATCACTAGCAATTGCTTGAGAGTGAGGCTTTCCCAGCTGCAGTGTCCTTAATCTCTTCCATCTGCTCTGGATGTTCCACCACGTCTCACACATGCTGTATTTTAATAGACTTCATGGATAAACTCAACTGAGAAGCTCCCTGAAGTGAAAGAGAAAGATAGTGTGTGTCTCTCTGTGTGTGTACGTGCACAGTCTCACATGAAACCAAAGATAACAATATGGATTGAAAACAGTCTGTCATAGTAAATATTCTCCAACTACTGCTTGGCTTGATTTTGATTGGATTTTTTTTTCTCTCTCTCTCTCCGCAAAGAGGAAGACAGTTAATTAGAAAGTGTTCTCAACTGAAAAATAAGGTAAATTGCCAGAAAAATAGATTAAACAAAATTAGACACTGTGTTCCAAAGTGAATGTTTTATTAATTAAATTTAATTTAAAAGAACCATAAATAGAAGTGAAGAAAGCCTGGTTTATTTTTTTGGCTTGGTGCACATGAAATATAAAATAAATTACATGCTACCACGCACAGTTCCTTGTGATCCTTGCCCAGTCACCATTACGAGGACAGCTACCGCTGATCAATATGAAGATGGAGAAAGAAACTGTGCAAGAACAGAGTATTAATCTTTCTCTCTCCCCAGACAACAGGACCCAGTAAATAGGCAGCATTAACTTAGGCTCATAAGTAAACGGGTGTTTGCAGTTGCAAATCATTCTAGTGCTTTCTTTTTACATTTTTGTGTGTTTGTGTGTGTTTGCACGTGCAGCCTGCAGAATTAACCAGTCAAGTTCATTCACAAATGTGTCAGAGCCTCTGGCTGCTGCCATTTCCAACTTTTCTGTGCTGATTCCACCTGCACCATTGAGGCCTCAGTCTGGATCTTATTACTGGCTGCTGTGTGCTGAGCTAAGCCAAGACCAGTTGCATGTCCCTAGCAGGAGAAGGGGTGGAGCTCACCCCTTCTTTCCTCCGCCACAGCCCAATGTGAAAAGAATGAGCATCTCCACCCCCATCGTTCAGCCTGGACACTGAGGTCCAACTCCAAGGGCCTTCTGGTGGTTCCCTCACTGCAAGAAGTGAAGCTACAGGGAACCAGGCAGAGGGCCTTCTCGGAAGTGGCGCCCACCCTGTGGAACGCCCTCCCATCAGATGTTAAGGAAATAAACAACTATCTGACTTTTAGAAGACATCTGAAGGCAGCCCTGTTTAGTGACGTTTTTAATGTTTGATGTTTTATTGCATTATTATTATTATTATTATTATTATTATTATTATTATTATTATTCCGCTGGGAGCCACTCAGAGTAGCTAGGGAGGCCCAGCCAGAGGGGTGGGGTATATTATTATTATTATTATTATTATTATTATTATTATTATTATTATCTCCTTTGCCACAGCCTGATATAATGGCTACTGCCAGATGACAGCTGAACTTCCTGCCAAGAGACTATGCTTCATATTTTTGCCTGCAACTGATTTGGAATTAAACTCAGTTTGAGTTCCTGGGACTAGATTTGTACAAACCACAACAGACTTTTGAAAGGATGGAAGTTGGGCTGGTACTCTCAGAAGACATAGAGATGGTCACCCATACCCGTTGGCTCAGACATGTGGGTTTACATTTCACAGGCCTCATCTAAACTTTGCTGGGGATTGGCCATAATATTTACACGTTGAAAGAACAATTATAGAGCTGGGAACAGCTAAATGAAACAAAACAAAAGCAGAATGAGAAGATTCATGTTATTTCACATATCATTCTCCCCCCCCCCCAGCAACCCGTCAGACCACACAAGAGCTTGCATCAATTCATGCAGTGGCTGCACTATTTCTACTGCTTTGGTAGCATTCTGAAGTCTAGCTGAGCCTATGAAGATGGGCCATTTGAATCTTCTCCTGTGCCAAAGTTTATATATTAAACTCATATGAAAAGATATTATCTGCATATAATTGTATTTGCTTACCCTCTCTACCTTAAAAGGGCTTTTAAAAATTCTTTACAGAGTCTGTTCAAAATCTCAACCAGCGACTCCCTTCAGCTCACCAAGACTGTGTTTATTATATATTTTGTTTTCCATCACTTAAGTCCATCAATCACCTCTGTAAACAGATGTTCTTTTCCAGCATAGGCTCTCCTTGCGTGTTCATACACATGTCAAATTAAAAATGGAAAGAAAGAACATAGCAGGTCAATGGTCTTCTTGAAAACATTGCCTTTATTTAGAGCTAGAAATAATAAAAGAGGAACTGCATAAAAATAGCTACTAAATATTTAACAAGTTTTTGGATTAGCTCATCTTAATGGTCTCTCTCTGCCTTTAGTGGCTATGAAATGATAAAATATTCAAAAGCACTGTTTCCTAAAACAATGCGCTAATATTTGAGCATTCCAAGAAGTCTAGACAAACTCACGGAGATGTAGAATATTAAACTGATACCAGTGCAATCCTGTAAGCACTGAACTAAATGTGATATTAAATGTGTCTTTATCATGCCTGTTCTTATAAATGCAAATAGCAGCTGCAGGGATGGGAGGCTGATAAATATAAGGACTGTGATGACATGGTGGGACCACTTAACCCTTTCCTCCCCTGCTGCAGTCCTAAAGAAAATCACTTGCTGCAAACTCAGTCAACAGTGCACATATCCCAGCAGCTGCTACCTGATTTTTTCCCCATGTACATGTTAAATGCAATGTTCCATTTAATGCCACATTTAGTTTGGACCTTAATGCACTTCCCAGTACAGGTGCATTTCTTTCCTTGACCCAGAAAAGCTGTCACAGGAATCTGCCATGAGAAGAAGTATGAATAATGCCAAGGGCCTTAAAATAGCTGACGGTCCAGTGTCTCCAAATTTCTTAGCAAGATATTGAACACGGATGGGGAACCTGTGACCCTCCAGATGTTGGTGGATTCCCATCCACTCCAGCCAGCATTGCTGAAGTTGAACATCTGGAGAGCCAGTGTGGTGTAGTAGTTAAGAGTGGTAGTCTCGTAATCTGGTGAACCAGGTTCGCATCTCTGCTCCTCCACATGCAGCTGCTGGGTGACTTTGGGCTAGTCACACTTCTCTGAAGTCTCTCGGCCTCACTCACCTCACAGAGTGTTTGTTGTGGGGCAGGAAGGGAAAGGAGAATGTTAGAAAGAACATAGCAGGTCAATGGTCTTCTTGAAAACATTGCCTTTATTTAGAGCTAGAAATAATAAATATGGAACTGCATAAAAATAGCTACTACCTTAGGGTAGTGATAAAGAAGAAGAAGAAGAAGAGTTTGGATTTGATATCCCGCCTTTCACTCCCCTTCAGGAGTCTCAAAGCGGCTAACATTCTCCTTTCCCTTCCTCCCCCACAACAAACACTCTGTGAGGTGAGTGGGGCTGAGAGACTTCACAGAAGTGTGACTGGCCCAAGGTCACCCAGCAGCTGCAAGTGGAGGAGCGGAGACGCGAACCCGGTTTCCCAGATTACGTGACTACCGCTCTTAACCACAACACCACACTGGCGGGATATCAAGTCCAAACTCCTCCTCCTCCTGCTCTTCTTCTTCTTCTTCTTCCCCATCTCTAGTAGAGAGGCAACCAGTAGGCTAATAGTAACAGGCTAGATAACCTATCTCACAAAGAGCCACTTTGACCACTCTTATCCTTTCACACTTGATTTTGCACTAGGATCACTACGTGACAGCAGACGTGTCTGAGAAGCTGCCTACCATGTAAATTTTCCTGCAATGTCTCAGAGTGACATTTCATTGGATGCTTTCAATGGCTACTAACACTGATCCCTGTGTTCTACTTCTTCTAATGATACTTCTGGGTAAAACGGTAAGATAAAGGACCCATGGACAGTTAAGTCCAGTCAAAGGCAACTGTGGGGTGAGGCGCTCATCTTCCTTTCAGGCTGAGGGAGCTGGCATTTGTCCACAGAAAGCTTTCCGGGTCATGTGGCCAGCAGGACTAAACTGCTTCTGGCGCAACAGAACAACGTGATGGAAGCCAGAGCGCATGGAAATGTCGTTTACCTTCTCGCCACAGCGGTACCTATTTATCTACTCGCACTCACTCCATCGCGGGGATTCAAACCACCAACCTTCCAATCAGCAAGCCCAAGAGGCTCAGTGGTTTAGACCACAGTGCCACCCACATCACTTCTGGGTACCAGCTGCTGGAAACGCTCATGTACTGCTTGCTATATCAGGCTGTCACTTTAAGATAACTCAGTACAGTGGTACCTCAGGTTACATACGCTTCAGGTTACATACGCTTCAGGTTACAAACTCCGCTAACCAAGAAATAGTGCTTCAGGTTAAGAACTTTGCTTCAGGATGAGAACAGAAATCATGCTCCGGCGGCGCAGCAGCAGCAGGAGGCCCCATTAGCTAAAGTGGTGCTTCAAGTTAAGCACAGTTTCAGGTTAAGTACGGACCTCCGGAACGAATCAAGTACTTAACCCAAGGTACCACTTTACTCTGGTCCTCTGTGAAGTGTAGAATGGGTTCTGTCTAGCAGGGAAGGGGAAAATATTCCCAGGCAAATTTATTTATTTCATAAAATTTATATATCGCACAATTGTAGAAAAAAGAGGTTTACCAAAAGAACAAAAACAAACAAAAACACATCTTCCGAAAGGTTACAAGCTCCTCCCTGACAGATCTGGCCATCTTGCCAGTGGCTACTTAAGAACCACCTGTCTGCCAGAGCTCAAGAGTCCTTAAAAGATGGACTGTTGCCACTTCGCCCCGTGGAAGAAGCAGACAATTCGAAGCACCGCGCCGCTCACCCCACGTCGCTCCGGACCCCCGAAACCGGGTTTCCCCCGCGAGTAGGGGAGGCGCAAAGGGTGCCCGCCGAATCCCACACTCACAGGCTTCTCCCGCCTGTGATTTTTTGCGGGTCTCCGCCTTTGCCATGGCGGCCAGACCCAGATTCCCACGGGGCAAATTCCTCCCGATCAGAGGAATTCCGCCCTTACCGGAGGCACCAACCCGGAAGTTGCACCAACCCGGAAGTCAAAATAAAAAAATTCCTTCCAGTAGCACCTTAAAGACCAACTAAGTTAGTTCTTGGTATGAGCTTTCGTGTGCATGAACACTTCTTCAGATACACAGCGTATCAGATACACAGTGTATCTGAAGAAGTGTGCATGCACATGAAAGCTCATACCAAGAACTAACTTAGTTGGTCTTTAAGGTGCTACTGGAAGGAATTTTTTTATTTTGACTATGGCAGACCAACACGGCTACCTATCTGTAACTGCAACCCGGAAGTGTTTGTAAGTAGCTGCAATAGGATAGTTAAGAGCTGAACTGGAATGCTTTGCTTTTTTAAAGCCCCATTCTGTGTCTTCCCTTTGTCCTATTGCCTTTCACCATTAATAAACTTCTTAAAATTGACTGTTGGGCTCATGCATGCATTTCTGCCAGAATCAAAGGGATACTTTCTCCTCACATGCCTTGGCTTACACTACATGCACATATCAGTGGGATTGGATTTGACAGAGAAAAGCAAGCTACTTTGGGCTCCAGCGAGAGTTGAGTAAGCTGAATGTTCCCTCTGCCTCCAACTATTTGCCTTGAGAAGAAGAAGAGAAGTTTGCTGGCATTCTACCTGGCAGTACCTTGCATGGCAGGCCTACCCAGTCTGGGGGTTGTAGCAGGAGGGGAACCTTTCATTCTATTTCATAGGACCTTTCATTTTATTTGATCCACAAGTCCACAGTAGAAATATTTCAAATAAACTTAATCAGATATTTTAATGTGGTATATACATTTTACAATAAGCAGCTAAGCCTTTATGCTCTTTTCCATGATTACTTTTTTGGGGGAGGAAGCATATATGCTACACTTTAAGGAAAAGTATTTCCAGAACTCAACTTTATAATGTTGTTTTTATATATATTTTGGTCTCTCTTTCTCTTTCACACAAACTAACACAACCCCTATATTATATACTGGAGAGATTCCAAAAGAACCAAGTGTTTATTTGTTCCTTTTAAGAAACAGTAGTAATATTGCTCCCATAGAAAACAGCAGCTGTCTAGCCAGAAAGTTTGGTTAAACCATGTAGACCATTCTGTATATAAAGAGGCTGGGCAGGAAACTATATTTTTTGCTTTATTAGCAGTTTTTATGAATGTCACAATGACTATAATAAAGCGGCATTAGCATTAAGCCCAAAGGGAAGGAAGAAACCAATTGTAATATAATTTGCAGTTCTTTAGCAAAGCACCTGTTCATTTGCCTACTCAGTTCCTGGGGATTTCTGACCTTGAACTCATCAAGAGATTCATATTAAGATAACATAGATGGGATTAGTTATATTTACACATCCCAAAATATATATTGCAAACAGCAGTGCTTACTCCCTCTGCCGTAGCTCCACTGCTAAGTTTTATGCTCACTACAAATGACATGCTAAGAAGCTCTCTACAGTATATCCTCAATATGTATGTGCCAGGTGTGTATATGTGCATGTACACACAATGTGCTAGAGACTGTTGACTGTTTATTCATTGCTACTTGTAAGGAAACGAAACCTTCAAACAGCTATACTTGCAAACATATTTAAGGCCGTGGAGAATGATGCTGACTTTATCAGCACTCCATATAGTATTTACTACTACTACTACTACTTCTATTACTACTACTACTATTTACTACTAGTACTATTAAAATTTCTATACTGCCCATCCTTCGAGGATCACAGGCCAGTTTACAATATAAAAACACAAAAATACATACAAACGAAAACAATAACACAGACACAGTTTAAAAAGCCATAGATTGTTCAATTAGCCCAAGGCCTGGGAGAAGATGAATGCTTTTGCCTGGTGCCTAAAGATATGTAACAAAGGTGACAGGTGAGCCCCCTTGGGGAGAGCATTAAAAAACCTTATACAAATTCCTAGAAGCCAAATTAAGAAGATAGGCCTTCTTCGTTGGTCATAAATGCAAAATTGATAGGAAGGAAGCTGGTGTTTTGCCATACATAACTTAGAGAAATAGGGACTATGATTAGAGCTTGGGGAGCTATGACCCATTCCATCTGGATCGGGGGGGGGGGAGGGAGCCTGTTTGTGCACCAAAACTGATGCAGAAAACTAGTAATACAAGATTATGTGCATAGCCTGCACTGCCCCAGAGACATTCCCATAAGCTGCAGATACCAGACCAGCTCTGGGCAGAGGCTAGTTGAGCTCTGAAGGCATGGTCCAAATACTACATGATAGTGATCTTTCAAAGAAGTGATATGCAGACATACTCCTAAACAGTTAGCTAGCTCCCTGTGTCATTTTATAAAGCCACTAGCACATGAAGTTAAATTGAAGTAGCAGCAGTAGTAAACAGCTTCTCTCCGGTGCTTATACATTAACAAGTCTGCTTCCATTTCTGTTGGCCATATTCTAACATTCCAGCAGCCCACAAATGCTCCCAAGCAGCTGCCATTCATTAAATCCAAACTGCCAAAGGCCAGGGTCCTCCCAGAGAGGCTCACTGTTGGATTTGTAAAGAAAATAAATAATCCCCAGGTCTTCGACATTCACCAGCTATGATGCAAAGGGCTTCTGCCGTGCCGGAATACATAGCCGTGTGCTTTTCGATGTAAAGGAAAGGAGCCATGGTATACCAACCATTTCTATATAGACAAGTCCATATGTGGGACTACAAGAACCCAGAAACAAGTTGTTGCACTAGCAGATTCCAAACACTGGATTAAAAATATCAGAAGCTTGGGGAGGCTATGGGAGTGAAGTCTCTTGTTTCAATGGGTTTTCATTTCATGAAGGCTGCCATCCAGGGAACTGCCTACAGTACAATTCCCATGGGACAAAGGGCACATATTGGTAAAGAATGTACTGACTCCATTTGTGTTCTGGTATGATGTTCCACTTCAACTTGGCTAACTATGCTTGCATGGAACATGATGTCTCATGCACCCATCTCTAATGAACTGGCTGGAGTTCACCACTGCCACAAGAGTCCAAAGCACATGTGCTGAAGCCACATGGTGCACTCAAACATTCATACTGAGGCAATCTAAATATAGATCTGGGTACTCCATATGCCCAGATAAAGCAGAATTTTAATCAACCAATCTCATCAAGAGGAAAAGGTGAAAAGAGCAGCCCCTCTCTTATTCAGAACACAGAGCAATGCTCATATTATCCTTGCTAATCCTCCTAGTCGAAAAATAGGCCCTCCATAGCTCTTTTACAATCTCTATGGACTGGAGTCAGTTGCTTCTCTCTTTCCAGGCACTTGCATAAGGTTTCTGTTGCTGGGCACTATGCTAATCCCATCACTAAACTCATGCTTTCACATATACACCCAGCTGATATTCTGTCAACTCCCCACCTAACACCTGACCCCTAACCCAGTGGAAAATACCTCAGATGTTCCTGTGAAAACTAGGGTTTCTGAGGCCCAAAGATCTGAGGAACAACATGGAGCCCAAGCCAGAGGCAGCTCAGAGCCCAACTATTTCCTTACTCCTTATATCACAGGTGAGGTATGTGGCCCTCCCATGCCTCCTGAAGTTCCCCACACCTCCATCACATCAGGGTTTCATTCCATTCCTGTAAATTGGAAGAAGTGGTATTTTATTTGATTTTAAAAAAAATGGTTGATGGGAGTTTATATCCTGTCCTCACAACTAGATCTGCTTTTCTTGAATCTGGCATTGAATCTGACACCCTCACATATTACCTCATGTACATGTGAAATTGCCTTAAAATTATGAGTTTTATAAAGCAAGCTGTTCTCTTTGTCCTTCTGGTTTCTGATCGTTTGGTTTAGTCATGTATCACGTGACTGTGTTTGCTCTCCACAACCCTGGGAAAAATGTCTATGAGCTAGGGATAACAAATACAAACAAACAAACAAAACCCCACCCTATGCCATTCCCCACGCCTTTGATGCTCCTCTGTTTGATTGTTATTCAGAAAATGGATGGGTGCCCTCAACTTTTGATCACCTCTCAAAACTCTTTTCAAATTCCTACCACATGATTTTTAACAGTGCAATGAAACAGGTCTGGGTTTTGTCAGTGTGGAAATGAGAACAATTTTCCTAGTTTCAAAATAGGGAAGAAAAGTAAATCTCTCAGAAAGAGGTCTTTCCAATGTGTGTTATCGTGTGCATCCCTAAGGATAAAGAAGCCTTGGTCTCCACATACAATGCCATGGTCTGATTCTCACTAACACTCTTGTCTCACTTTTTAACAAAGGAGCACCCCTGCCGCTGCTGCCATGGGAATGATTCTGTAGCTCTGAACACAATCTTAAGCAACCCAGTGTTGAAAGCTTTGCAAGGGCACAGGAAGATTCTACAAAATATTTACGCAATCACATGAGAAGTACGGTACATTCCAGGATCAAACCTATAAATCCAGGACTGTCCCTGAAAAATTGGGACACTCAGAGAGTCAGCAAGTAACAATGCTGAAGGCAATGTAGGTTGATGCTACGACATGAAAAAATGGCCAATATGGTCTTACAAAACTGGATATAAGCAAAAGCAGAGAGAAGGACTAGAAGTTGGGAGCTCGCAGGTCTGCAATATACTACAATAGCAGTGGGGAACCTTCAGTTTGAAGTCCTAATTAAGTCCATCAGGCCTCTCAACTTGGCTCACAAGGCCATTTCAGCCAAGCCAAGCCGCACCCACCCTATCCTACACCTGGTGGCTAGGTGAAGTTGCTGAAGGGAAGTTAAATACGCAACAGAACAAACAATAAAGGTGATGTGAGAGCACAACTTTGACCCATATTCCAGTTGAGAAAAAGAATGAGAAACTGACTGGCACAGAATAAATGAAATGATCTTCTCTCCTGCCAACAACTCATCATGACTATAAACTGTGTGTTGTGATTAAACAGCCTTTAAAAACAAACACACACATGCTTAAACTGGCCACTGAAGAAAAAGCAGCTATGGGGCCCCAGTCCAGAATTTGTTCCCAGTACAGATGAAGGTTCAGTGCTTCCAAAACCTTCCTTCATTGTTTCTATTTACAAGCAGAAAGTGAGCAAATAGCAACCCCAGGTGTGTGTGTGTCATTTCTTGGTGGGAAACTGGTGCAAGGCCTTGATCCACTGCTGTGGTCTGAAGGAATGTTATTGCATCTTAATACCATGCATCCTTTTTTCTTCTAGGCCAGTTCTTATCCCTGTCCCCAGAGTTTAAGAAATGCACATCACTGATCAGACCTCCCTTCTGCATCTCACAAATAGATTCAAAGTTGCAGAGTAGTCCGTTGCCTTTGCTTTCCCCTTTGCCAACTGCATATCAAACATCCCTTTCTCTATCATGGCTATGTGCCACAGACCCCGTAGCCAGGCATCAAATGTCAACTCAGCTGTTTTCCAGATCCTTGCAACATCTATCTGAGCCACTGCTAGCACAGATGGTATCCAAGGCTTGTATAGCACATTTTCATTGCCCATTCAAGAGCACCAGCATTGGAGAAAGCGTCACATCCTACATGGTAATTATTCTCACGCCCCTAAAATCGTATACCAATAGGTTGCTATCCTTGGGCAGTCCCAGCACATATGTCTATAAGAGCCACTCTGCTCACATCTAGTTGTAACTCTGCTAACCTTAAAATAAGTGACCATTTTTAGCACACATTTTTTCAAAAACAAACAAACAGTATTTATAGTAACGTATACTTTGGCCCTGCCATACTCTAAGTATCTTCTCTTTGAGGGAGAAATTACTACTGGTGCCAGTCTTTAAAAGTGCTTCCATGTACTATGTGTACTTTTGTATGGCAACAGTGCAATAAGGCAAAAAAAAAATGCCTTTATATCCCACCTTAACCTTTCTTGAACAAAGCCAACCCTCCATTGCCCAGATATATGACACACTCTATTTCTTGATTGTACTAGAACGAGGTGCAGTGATCTTTAGTTTAATGGTATCATTGTAATACTGATGTGTTGCCGCCTTGGACTCCTTTGGGATGAAGGGCAGGATATACATTTAATTAATAAATGCATTTAGGGGAAAAAATACATTTCCTCAAAAAAACTAGGGATTGTCACAAATAACATAAAAGACAGGTACTTCCCTATGACTTTTCCTAACATGGGCATCTATTGCATTGCTAGAAAACAAATACATAACCTCAAGGAACAGCCTAGAGTTCCGAAATAGTTCCTGACCTAAGTGAAATCAGCTAATTTCCGTAAACTAAGAGTGACTCTTGATGTCTGAAACGCACTTTGAGGTGTGTTTGGGTAAGAGCCACAAAAATCCTGCCTCTTGTCTTTCACCAAGTTTCTGGAGTGCTTTCACATCTCTCAGCAAGAGTTCCCAAGAAAGTGTATTGAGGAAAAACTTGCCTCCATTAGTAAATCTGTGAAATTGCCTGTGAGGCCAACATATGGGAATACAAATATATACACTGTGTGAGGCTGATAACTGGGGCAAGCAAACAGAAGAGAAAGCGGAGACTAGAAAAAGCTTACCTCTTTTTTCTGAAGAAATGGAATAGCTGCAGGTATGTACAGTAAGAAATCCATTGTGGTTACCTGTAGAGGATTCCCGTGCTTGCAGCCTGTTTGTCCCATAAACCCCATTCAGCTGTTCTCCCCTCACGTGACGACCTTCAGGACTTGTTGCATTTAATTTCAAATTTGTGGTCCTTCTGGAGCAGGTCAAAAACTGGAGGAAAATGTGTCATCCATTAACAGAATGAGGGGAAATGAAGTTTTATTTCCTGGATACAGGAAAGTGATGCTTCTGCAAGGTCAAACCGAGGAAGATATCAAGGAATATTGTGGAAGGAGGTACCTCAAAGTATTTGGAGAAAAACAAGAGGGATACTTGAAACTGTGTAGAGTGCAGCTATACTCATTAAGCTAATTATTTTTAAGTGTACTGATAATACAAATTTGCATAGAATGCTGCAGTCAGGGTACTGAGTGGCACATCTGGACAGGTAAATGCACATACTGTATTACAGTTCTGCTTAGGGATCTGGCTGGCTATTTGCTATTGACCTAGGTTCAGGGTCTTATTATTGCCATTTATATATGGCAGTAATATATATATTGAAAGAAGCCGAAAGCACCAGCCTGAAGATGACGAGTGAGACCTCGTCGAAACGTCGCACAGACACCCCGACTCTTACACGGGAAGACACCCGAAGACACCAAAACCTGCATATATATATATATATATATGCTTTCGTAGATTTTCACGGGTATATATACACACACACACACACACACACACTCAATATATATTGAGACTAGCAGACCACCTCCCCTATGTAGGCCACATCAATCTTTGCATTCAGCAGGGGAGACCCTGTTGGACATACCTGCTAGAAACCTCACAGAAACAGGCCTTCTCAGTTGTAGTGCCAACCCTCCAAAAAGATCACACCTAGGGTACTAGGCCCTGTAAACCTTCTGGGTGACTGTGGGTGTGTGATGAAGGTTTTCCTTACCCAAGGCTATTTATGCTAAGGTTGGCCCTACACATGTGCAATACGTCAGCAGAGTTTACAGAATACTGAAAAGGTACCTCTGCCTGGTGTCCTCAATAAAAAACCATCTACACCTTTCCAACTGGAATAGGTTGGAGCACAGCATTTATTAATTGCCTCTGTCAGAAATCTTACATTTGGTCTCCTCGCTGTTTGGCTTAAGTGTCCTATAAATAGGGTATGTTTGGTGTTTTTCCCTTCAGCCTCATAACTATAAACTGACTGCTGGTTTGCTTTGGAAAACATGAAGAACATTATCCAGGGAATTGTATAGCCCTGTTTGATGGAAGCTTGAAAGTGGATTAATTTCAAGTCAGACTCAGTTGGCACATTTAAATATGTATGTTTTAAACCCATTTGTAACAGGTTCATCTCCTTGAGCCTTAGAAATCAAAAGCCTGGCTAGCTCCACGTCTGCAATTATTTTAGTTACAGTTAGGCTGGCATCTATTTTTAGCAGCAAATTGTTTCCCCGAGATGAATTTGTCTGCTCATTAACATTGGAGGGATCCTCTGGCAGAGCTTACTGTATGATTCTCTTTCACAGCTCTTACCTATACCCATCAATTTAAAAATAAACAAAGTCTTCATTTTTTGAGGGAGAGGGAAGAGGAATTAGTCTTCCAAATCAACTTTTTATTTCTTAGAGTAGAGGTGAAAGCAATGCACCAAAGTAAGTTTTCCAGTCCACTAGAAGTGTCCCATCAAGGAATGTTAAAAGCTGCATCTAGATATAAGCCTGAACATCCCATGTATACAAATGAGAACAGGGACTCACATACCACCTCCACTCATCCCTTGGTGTGTGGGCTGCTCTTCAGACAGTTACAGACTTAGTGCAAAGGTCTGAGGAGTTTTTGAGTATTCATTCATTGAAAGCACTTAGAAGCTCTTGCCATGATCAGGAACCCTGCAGAGCCTAAGTACATTTAATCAAACAGTAGTTGGGTAAAGTTGGCACTGTAATCTGAAGATGTGGCTCTGCCATTTTACTGAGCACCTGAAACCTACAAGCCTTCCACACAAAACTTTTTAAATGGGTAAAAGTCAAGGGGTTCATACAGAGAAAGGTAAAGCAGCTGATTTAACTCACCCAGCAACTCAACAAGTTACAATTCCATTTTCAGATCCAAAATCTCTTGGGTTGAAAGTACAGATAGATCTAAACCAAGAATGGATGGTTTCTGTTTCCTCCCTGTCTGCCGAACAATTTTAAAGTAACTTTGGAAAGGCTGGGCATTGGAATGCTCTCCTAATCAAGACCACTTTGCAGTTGGATCGTTTCAATTTTGTGATAGAGCGAAGCTTCAAAGGGAAAAGGAGCTGGAATGTGAACTCCCCCACTCCCTGCTGGACTAGGCTGGTTCTAGCCATTCCCCCCCCCCCATCATAGCAAGCACATATCTGGGAGAAAGTAGTGGGTTAGGGCAAGATTCCACAGACCACTTTGCCTCTCAAAAGTCTACTCCTTTCACTCCAGGCTCCTGGACATGGGTTTGTTGCTGAACATCTAGCTTGATCATCTAGCTTGAACATCTAACCCAATACTGTATCCCAGGGGTGTGGGCAACCTTTTGGGCCTCAAAGGCCACAAGCAACAGTTGGTGGACAGTTGGGGGAATACATGCCAGGGGGCGGTGTGGGGAGACAAAGAAGGAAACCCTGTAGCGGCAAGCCGTAAAAACAGCAGCGAATGAAAACATGGCAATAGTTGGGGCACTTGGGGGCTGCACACGATACTCATATGTGTGTCCAACAAGCTGTGGGTTTTCCACATATTGCCTATCCAATACAGCACATATTTCATATTGCTAGATGCAACGTAATGGTGACTAGAAGCAGGCCACTCCAAGCCCAGGTCCTTTTATTCTGGCTAGATTTCACCTCGCCTATACTGATGATAGAAACTCTGCTATCTCAGGGAGAAGAAAACATCTCATTATCCTCTAGTCTTTCCTTCCAAAAGCAAACCCTTGATTACAGGGCTGAGGCTTTAGGCAAACAGTGCCTGCCAGCCTACCCACTGGCATGAATAACTTAAGGGATTTTGTTACGTTTCTGGCAAAAAGAAGCACTTGTGTAACAAGCCATTAACACAGAGGCCTAAGTGAAGACAGAATCACAAGGAAGGGAAAAAACGCAACTTACAATCCAGTAGAAGCTATAACCATGGAATGCCTCATAAAAGCACGTCATTTTGCTGTTTCTCGTCTACTTTCATTTAACTTTCAAAAGAGTTTGAAGATTTCAAAGGAAAGCTACATGGGGAAAGTCGCACATTACCTCAAAAGTGCAGGAAGCTGCACATTTGAGAGTGTGCCAAAGTTGACAATTAGATGCCACATTTTACTGAAGACTTCTCCTCTCCCTCTCCCCTTTCTTAGACATTTTCTAACACCATTGCCTCCCTCTACCCCTCCTTCAGCTTGGAAGTCAGTGAATGAATTCCACATGTACTACAGTTTTGTACTTTCACAGACTGCTTAAAAGCCGAAAGTATCAGATTTCACAGTGCTGTGAAGAAGCTGGAAGGACTTCAAAGCACTTCTGAAACATCTATTACTTTATTAGAGTGGGACAATAGTTTCTCCATAGAAGGTTGAAACGATCCTGCTAATCTCAGCTGGATTCAGACACCTACCTAAGTATATTCACACGCCCTCAACCTCACCACAACTATGTCAACCCATCTGACATGTCACAGGCAGGAACAATGATCAATGCAGAAACTGAGTCAAATTTTGCCTCAAACCTTCCACAGGTATCGGGGTGTTGTTTGTTGTTTGTTGAGGGAAAATATCAGGAGTGTGGCATTGTTGTTATGGTAAAGGTAAAGGACCCCTGGATGGTTAAGTCCAGTCGAATTCGACTATGGGGTGTGGCGCTCATCTCCTCTTTCAGGCAGAGGGAGCCAGTGTTTGTCCACAGACAGCTTTCCGGGTCATGTGGCCAGCATGACTAAACCGCTTGTGGTGCACAGAACACTGTGGCGAGTGCCAGAGCGCATGGAAACACTGTTTACCTTCCCACCACAATGGTACCTATTTATTTATCTACACACGCTGGTATGTTTTCGAACTGCTAGGTTGGCAGGAGCTGGGACAAAGCAACAGGAGCTCACCCCGTCACACAGATTTGAACTGCCGACCTTATGATCGGCAAGCCCAAGAGGCTTCGCGGTTTAGACCACAGTGCCACCTGTGCCCCACATTGTTGTTATAATGCCACTTTAATGCCACTTTAACAATGGCCTGTGATGAAGAATCCTAAGGTAAATAGTTGGGTGTTTGGTTTTGCTTCCATGAGCATTGTACTGTATGTACTTTACTGTAAACCAAGGACTTCAGATGCAGCTTGAAGATCATTTATATAGCCTAACTGTACCAGCAGAAACATCATCCAGGACTTCTGTTTGCTTAAATGAATAGCTCTTCTGTTCTACTGAACAGCTGGGAAAGATTGCTTGTTGTTGTTTGTTTGTTTGTTTGTTTGTTTGTTTGTTTGTTTGTTGTTGTTAAAACCAAATAATTTCACATATTCTTGGTGCCTTTGGGGTCAAATAATTTCCACATATTTGGCCAAGGGTGACTGAGGCCCAAAGTATTGTCAGGTAAAAAGCATGGTGATGTTTCTTCAGAACCTTCATCTATAAGCAAATTATTGCAGTTTGGCTTTCCATTATTGGGATATAAACCATCTCATCCTCTGGCAACGTTGCTTATCAACATCTCCTATAGTCTTTGACTACTGCCTATTTTTACAGCAAAACTTGTATCCTTGTTAACATTTAGCATAGGATTTCTTAATTCAGGGATAGCTAATCATAGCACGGGTGATCCTACAGAGTGATACTGGGTGCTATTTCTTCTCTAAGACCACAGGGGGCTTATCACTAGCCCACTCAGATCTTAGTTGATGTGAATTTTAACCCGTTTTAGTATTCTAACTTTTTGTATGTTTCAAACTACAGTGGTACCTCGGGTTAAGTACTTAATTCGTTCCGGAGGTCCGTACTTAACCTGAAACTGTTCTTAACCTGAAGCACCACTTTAGCTAATGGGGCCCCCTGCTGCTGCCGCGCCGCCGGAGCATGATTTCTGTTCTCATCCTGAAGCAAAGTTCTTAACCTGAAGCACTATTTCTGGGTTAGTGGAGTCTGTAACCTGAAGCGTATGTAACCTGAAGCATATGTAACCTGAGGTACCACTGTATTGCTGTACATTTTTCTTGATTTTCTTGCTTTGTCCTTTTGTAAACTGTTTTGAGGTTTGTTTGTTTGTTTTTGTTTGTTTGTTTGCTTGTTTGTTTTTAAAACCTGTAGGGCTTGCATTTCTAAGGTATGATGGGTAGATGTCATCGTCATGCCTAGGAAAACCCTAGAGAGTATTGTTATGTGAATGACCATAATAATTGCTAACACCAACTGATCAAACTATAAATCCTGAGACATTTTGGGAAAGCTACTACAGTGATGTGAATTTTACATTTGCAGTGTAGATAGTCGCATGATATACTTAATGGGACTGCTGACTTTTGAAAAAAAGAATGGATGCCAGATTTTGGGGACATAGGAATCTAAGAAGCAGCTTTATCCCAAATCAGACCACTGGTCCATCTAGTTTAGAGTTTATTGTCTACACAGATTGGCCAAAGCTCTCCAGACATCTCTTAGGTGTCTCTAAGAGATTGAATCTGGGACCTTCTGCATGCAATGAAGATGTTTTGCCCAGTGGCGTAGCGTGGGTTCTCAGCACCCGGGGCAAGGCAAGTAATTTGCGCCCCCTAACCCGTGGATTTTAGCACTCGAGTCTCCTCCGCGCCCCCCCCCCAGATGTTGTGCCAGGTACGGCAGGCCCCCCCTCCACCCCCCACGCTACGCCACTGCTCCCACCACAAGTCTTCAGGACAGCCATCCGAAGGCTGGCGCGGGGAGAAGGTCTCTCCGCCCCATCGCCAGGCTTCGGAGGAGGTCCGAGGACAGTGGGGTTCCTGCTTCCTCGAGGAGGGCCGGCCAAACGCGCCCCCCAAAATGTTGCGCCCGGTGCGGCCGGCACCCCTGGCACCCCCCACGCTACGCCACTGGTTTTGCCTCTATCCTAGATCATAAATACCACATACTGGAAGCTGCAACTAACAAGAGTACTGCTAAAACCGGCTCCACTCTTTCAGAGAACTCGTGTTTTTACAAATCTTCCTTAAATAAACCCATTCTTCTAAAAAATAATTGTCTGGCTAGATGATGTGGATAGATGTTGAAAGTACAGTGTAGCTTCCCTTCTCGATGTTTTCTCCAAAATTTAGTAATGGGAAACTGATCAAAGGCAAATGACATCTCCATTTTCATTACTGCTATAATCTGCCCAGTAATAAACCAGTGTCCAAAGTTCAGTCGTGGACACTGACCATTCATGGTTTATTACTAGACAGATTATTGCAGTAAAACTATACGCCACAGAGCCCCAAAAAGTTATTTGAAAGTGACTGCAGCAGATACTGGGCTGTCATATGTTTACAATAAATCATTTTCCTTTCCTACATGATGCTTCCCTTGTGCGGATGACTTCATATAAAAATATTCACCAGCAAACACCACCCGCAGGAATGGACATTAGTAATACTTCAAAGTCTTTTAACAAATGTATTATTTTAGCATCTGGACCAGCCCCACTACAGTGGTACCTCGGGTTACATACGCTTCAGGTTACATATGCTTCAGGTTACAGACTCCGCTAACCCAGAAATAGTGCTTCAGGTTAAGAACTTTGCTTCAGGATGAGAACAGAAATCGTGCTCCAGTGGCACAGCAGCAGCAGGAGGCCCCATTAGCTAAAGTGGTGCTTCAGGTTAAGAACAGTTTCAGGTTAAGTACAGACCTCCAGAACGAATTAAGTACTTAACCCGAGGTACCACTGTACTTAGTAGCAAACTTACCACTAGGTAAGCAAAGCAGGTTCGAAACAAAAAGTTGGAGTTCATGTGTGCGTAAGATTGTTTTCTAGAGCTTTAGGAAACCAAAGTTAAATGATATCTGAAGGACAAATGAAATGCCAAGTTTTCATGGACTGGAGTACATTTCGTCAGATGCAAGTAGGGATAAAAGCAGTATCCCAAGGAATAGAAGTACCTAATTCATGATCCTAGTCAGAAGCAGAACATGATTATCAAAGGATTCATCACATAACTCCAGCATGATGCACTTTGTTTTGAATTTCTGCCAAACAGATTTGATAAAAGGCTATGCTCAGAAGGCAAAATGTCTTCCTTGTCTTCAGCGTTTTTAATTAAACATTAAGCATGACTTTTGCTGAAACAGGTATGGTGTACAACTGGCAGCCTACATTCCTGTCAACTTTTAACATTGTTCAATATTTGAGGAATTTCCCCCAGCTGCTGTGTCCCATAGGCCATGGGAATGTGGCATGTGTTTTGAGGACATTTCTAAATATCAAGCCAAATGATGGGCTTCAACTGGGTCCTACTACATGGCGAATAAAGACATTTATGTGACTGACTTTATTCTAGTCAATAGAGAATACCAATATTAAATTCATTTTGTCCTGTTTTCATTCACTGAGGTAATCAGCCACTTTTGCTTTGCATTACTTTTGATATATTGTGGATGTGACCATATCCCTCTAAATGTACATCTGGGAGTTGTTTGGATGGCAAACGAATGAGATCACACCGGGATGATGAATTGTGCAGCCACTTAAATCACTGATACACAATCCTAAGCACATTTTGAGATGAATTAACGAGGGGAAATGACTTGGAAAAACACTTATGTTAACTTCTGATCATCTCATCAAACATATTAGCTTTGGCTGAAATTAAAGAAGAGAAATTAAAGAAGAGAGCTGGACCGTAAAGAAGGCTGATCGCCGAAGAATTGGTGCTTTTGAATTATAGTGCTGGAGGAGACTCTTGAGAGTCCCATGGATTGCAAGAAGATCAAACCTATCCATTCTTAAGGAAATCAGCTCTGAGTGCCCACTGGAAGGACAGATCCTGAAGCTGAGACTCCAGTACTATGGTCACCTCATGAGAAGAGAAGACTCTCTGGAAAAGACTCTGATGTTGTGAAAGATGGAGGGCACAAGGAGAAGAGGATGACAGAGGATGAGATGGTTGGACAGTGTTCTCAAAGCTATGAGCATGAGTTTGACCAAACTGTGGGAGGCAGTGGAAGACAGGAGTGCCTGGCATGCTCTGGTCCATGGGGTCACGAAGAGTCGGACACGACTAAATGACTAAACAACAAAGAAGAAGAAGATGGAGGAGGAGAGAAAGAACTTATAAGCTGGAAGCATTTACATTTTCTGCAAAGTGCTTCATGCATTCTGGGAATCCAATGTAACAGTTGCCTGATATAGAATTCTAGTAACCCATGTTCACTTGGTTTCCAATAAACAGGTGTGGTTCAGCACAGGCATACCTCAGACCACTGCAATAAAGCAAATATCAAAATAAAGCAAGTCACACAATTATTATTATTTGTTTCCCATATGAAACTTATACAGTGGTACCTCGGGTTAAGAACTTAATTCATTCTGGAGGTCCGTTCTTAACCTGAAACTGTTCTTAACTTGAGGTACCGCTTTAGCTAATGAGGCCTCCCACTGCTGCCACGCGATTTCTGTTCTCATCCTGAAGCAAACTTCTTAACACGAGGTACTATTTCTGGGTTGGTGGAGTCTGTAACCTGAAGCGTCTGTAACCCGAGGTACCACTGTATCTTGGGTCCCTGGTATGATGTCCATAGACAGCAGTGTCCTCAGATATCCCTCTTAGCATCCATCAAGGTATCATGCCCCTCCCAGGTTTTTTAAGAATGGGGGGTTAGAAAACTTTGTTTAAAACATGGGGGGGGGCTGGCTCAAAAGCCAAATGAAAGCATCCAGACACAACACCTTACTTTGCTTTCCCCCGAATGCCTCTGACTGGTCTTTTATAACTGCTTTTGGTAGAGGTTGTTTGGTTGCAGCGTTTACTTATGTATTGTTTGGTTCTTCTTTTGTTTGTGGATGCATTGCCTAGTTTTGCTTGGGAGTGTTATGCAAGTTTTGGGGGTGTTACCTGCTTTTTGGCACACTTTAGGGAGAAACCATAGCTACATGGAGTACAGTGGTACCTCGGGTTAAGAACTTAATTCGTTCCGGAGGTCTGTTATTAACCTGAAACTGTTCTTAACCTGAGGTACCACTTTACCTAATGGGGCCTCCCACTGCCGGTGGGCAATTTCTGTTCTCATCCTGAAGCAAAGTTCTTAACCCGAGGTACTATTTCTGGGTTAGCAGAGTCTGTAATCTCAAGTGTCTGTAACCCGAGGTACCACTGTACTTATACTGTATTGTAAACTATTAAACCAGGCCCTGCATGGCTGCAGGGGCAGGAGGGTAATAACCTGGCTCCAGCCCTAGCCAGCTCCACTCCTGTAGCCGGGGGGGGGGGGCAGGGGGCTTCCCTTCCCTGGAAGTGGCCGGGCTGCCTGCAGTTGCTACCGTCTCCTCGTAAGGAGCAATATCTGCAAAGTGCAATAAAACGAGGCGTGCCTGTATATTCCCACAATACAACATTATAACATCCCCGCTCTGATATCTTTGAGTTAAGGGAGGGATGCAAATGGTTTCAATGCATATATAACAAACATTTAAGAAAAGAGAACAGCAAAAGACAAACAAAACCAAGGACCAGCCTGCATCTCCTTGATGGACCACATTCTAATACAGTGGTACCTCGGGTTAAGTACTCAATTCGTTCCGGAGGTCCGTTCTTAACCTGAAACTGTTCTTAACCTGTAGCACCACTTTAGCTAATGGGGCCTTCTGCTGCTGCAGCGCCACCAGAGCACGATTTCTGTTCTCATCCTGAAGCAAAGTTCTTAACCCGAGGTACTATTTCTGGGTTAGTGGAGTATGTAACCTGAAGTGTATGTAACCTGAAGCGTATGTAACCCGAGGTACCACTGTACTGGCTGAAACAACAGCTTAATACTGCTACACCAAGCAACACAATAATGGAAACAATGGATGATATCTAACCAAATCATACCCAGAGCAGAGCCACATTCTTTAAATCCATAGATTACAGTGAATCTATCCTGACTACTCGGATATGACTGATATGCATGGGTGTAGCCAGGATTTATATTAGAGGGGGCAGATCAATGTTGGGGGGGGGGGAGAGAACAGAGCTATCTGAGATGTGATTGGTCACTTAAGTATTTTTATTTATTTACTTGATTTAGAGGGGGGAGCTGCCGCTCTGTCCGCACCCCCCTTGTCTATGCCCAGGCTGATATGATACATAGGATATCACTCTATGTATAGCTGTCAGATTCCGTAGTGTTTAATTGAGAACATTTATCAAAATTAGTGATTTAAATAACACAATTTAAGAACTATTTATAAAAGAAGCAGCATATGAAAGACTGGAAGAATTTGCCTAGGAACATTTTAGTACTTTAAATTATCATTTTCCATACATAGCTATAGCTTTCCACACAAGCAATGGAAGCAAAATAATTCCTGAGAATTTTTCCAGAGGTAAATTTTGAAGGTTGGCTAGAACTGCTCTCCTCACCATCTGAATGAACATAGTCCAAAGAATCTTACAAAAAACAACAACAACCCAACAGTTGTGAAGACATAATCATTAACCAACATCTGTACAGCCTGACCCTGCAAATTTACTTGGAACAAGGCCTAGTCAACACATGCAACAGAACAGCACCTCTTCAGACTGCATGCAGGCAATCACATTTTTAAATGTTTCTGTATGTTAAAAGCTCCCTACAAATTAAAAGCAACAATATAAAACAGTACAGCAGGCAAATAAATGAGCTAGACTAGCGCCTCTTTCCTTGATGGCCTAGCCTTCGGTTTCCAGGCTAACAGATTGAGGTTGAAGCCTGACAAGACAGAAGTACTGTTTTAGGGGGACAGGGGGAGAAGGGGGGGCCGCCCTGGTCCTGAATGGGGCAACTGTGCCCCTGAAGGACCAGGTGTGCAGCCTGGAAGTCATTTTGGACTCACAGCTGTCCATGGAGGCACAGGTCAATTCTGCATCCAGGGCAGCTGTCTACCAGCTCCATCTGGTACGCAGGCTGAGACCCTACCTGCCTGCGGAGTGTCTTGCCAGAGTTGTGCATGCTCTGGTTATCTCCTGCTTAGATTACTGCAATGTGCTCTACGTGGGGCTACCTTTGAAGGTGACCTGGAAACTAATCCAGAATGCAGCAACTAGACTGGTGACTGGGAGTGGCCGCTGAGATCATATACAACCAGTCCTGAAAGACCTACATTGGCTCCCAGTACATTTCCGAGCACAATTCAAAGTGTTGATGACCTTTAAAGCCCTAAACGGCCTCAGCCCAGTATACCTGAAGGAGTGTTTCCATCCCCATTGTTCAGCCCTGACACTGAGGTCCAGTGCCAAGGGCCTTCAGGCGGTTCCCTCACTGCGAGAAGCGAAGTTACAGGGAACCAGGCAGAGGGCCTTCTCAGTACTGGCGCCCGCCCTGTGGAACACCCTCCCATCAGCTGTCAAGGAAATAAACAACTATCTGACTGTAGTCTTACCACAGCTGCAAAGGGTGGGGGGAACTTCTTCTTCCCTAATAAGCATAAGGAGACTGTGAAAATGTAATGTTGCTCTAGAACTTCTCTAACTAAAGTTTGGAGCACTTTGGACATCCTTCTGCACTTTGGACATTAGAGCTTGGTGCTAGATCTGTTAACAAAGGTATCATCGGCATTCATTGCTACCACAGCACATGCTGCATGTGGTTTGTTGCCAAATATAAACCTAAACTAATATTTTGTAAAAATGAAATCCACTTAACGGGAAAAGATACTTCTCATCAGCAAACATTCTTCTACAACACCAAATCTTATGTTCATATTCTTAGCATGTCAGTACACTTATTAGAGGAGCAAACCCATGATCCTTAATTTATTATTGGTAAAGATTTCCATAGATATGGTTCAAGATATGTTTCTGGTAATCAAACATAAGCAAAAAGAAAAGCAAGCCAGATCCCATGGTCACCAGCTGCAGTTTTACTAGTTTCTAACTCTGGGACAGTGATAGCATTCCATGGCAAAGACTCTTGTTAAATGTGCCAAGATGTAGTTGCAGATATTTTTCTCAGAGCAGCTTCTGTTTTACCTCTGTATATGCCTGCTGGATTTTGGAATGTGTCTTGCGGTTCCTGGATTGTGCAGATAGGCTGATGTTCTAAGAGTAAAACAGTTCACACCAGACTATGGTTGATAGTGGTTTTCTGGAAATGCCCCAGAGATGCTTCCACAAGCTTCAGATGATAGCTACACTTTAAAAAAGAGGGTCTTAAATGATGAAAAGACTGGTGGCCTATTGACACTGAGATGCAATTGTGGGTTTTTTTAAAAGGTATTCCTCCCCACCCCCAAATGCTAGTTTTCTTCATAAGGCTGGCATATGGCAAATGTTTGTGTTTATTCCCATAGCTTTTGGGATCAACGTTGCTGTGGTTAAAAGCAAAATTGTGAAGGATAGAAATGCCAGCCTTTTTTCATTCTATGTTGACAGCATTATGGCTGATGTATCCCCACTTTCATTTTTGAAGCAATCAATAAGGTGGTTTAATGGCAGTCTCCACCCAACAAGTGGTGTTCAATCAGATATGCACCAGAGATACAGTGGTAACTCAGGTTACATACGCTTCTTAACACGAGGTACTATTTCTGGGTTGGTGGAGTCTGTAACCTGAAGCGTCTGCAACCCGAGGTACCACTGTATCTTGGGTCCCTGGTATGATGTCCATAGACAGCAGTGTCCTCAGATATCCCTCTTAGCATCCATCAAGGTATCATGCCCCTCCCAGGTTTCTTAAGAATGGGGGGTTAGAAAACTTTGTTTAAAACATGGGTGGTGGTGCGCTGGCTCAAAAGCCAAATGAAAGCATCCAGACACAACACCTTACTTCGCTTTCCCCCGAATGCCTCTGACTGGTGTTTTATAACTGCTTTTGGTAGAGGTTGTTTGGTTGCAGCGTTTACTTATGTAGTTTGGTTCTTCTTTTCTTTTGTTTGTGGATGCATTGCCTAGTTTTGCTTGGGAGTGTTATGCAAGTTTTGGGGGTGTTACCTGCTTTTTGGCTGTCTCCTTTTTGGTTTTGGAATGGTTACGTTTTGAGGTGGTGGTGTTCTGAACATCAGTTTTTCCTCTGTGGAATGGGCATTTCTTGGTGCTCATTACAGCTTCCCCAAAAAAGTTGAGAACTCCAAGGTTACAGGATGTGCAATGTTTGGTATTCCAGATTTCTGTTGGAACTTTTCCACCCCACGGATTCTGATGACGTGTTGCAAGGTGCTAATAGGTGAGGCCTCCAGAAATGCACACAGTTGTGTAAATATTTTTCAGAAATGAGGGCATACCCTGATGAAGCAGAATGTTGCCATCTGGAGAGTCATGGCAAAATAAATAAACCCATTGCTCTTTGTAGTATGTGTATTCTTACTGCTGAAATTCGGTATAGTTGCACTTCAGAAATTACCAGTGGAGAACACTGCTGAAAACATCTGAGGCCCGAAGTATGGCCAGGGGTGTGGGGGGAGAGGATATCAGACTAAAGAAGGGAATCAATCTACCATAAAGGTTTCCTGTGCATGCCCTATTCAAATAATTAGGAGCTATAGTTTGCAAAGACTGGGTTATGTCCAAAGTCTAAGGATCAAAAAAGGTTCCAACTTGTTTCCTGGGTGCTACATTAGCAGAAAGTGAATCTCAATCAATATGCTCCGTAAATGCTGTTTTTACAGTATCTCTATTAAGGTTCATCTATCTTAGATTTTCAAACTGGATTCAATTCACATCCAATTCGCTTGTTGCTCCTATTCTTGTGGTATAACGACCTATGAGACCTGAGGGTAGTTCACTGTGAAAATAATCAGCACAATAGTTTTCTGTTTCAGTGATAAAAGGGAAATTAAGGCTGCTTTCCTAAACACTGTTACATAAGAGCATGTCCCACTAAACTCATAGGACTTAGCTCGATGTAGATAGCCACAGGATTGCAGACTGATATACAAAACAGTGAAATAAACTGGATATACAAGACAGTGCAATAGACAGCAGAAGAATTACCTTTGACTCTCAAGAGTACAAAAAGGAAAATGAATATGCTGGCGCAATTCTTACTTTTTAAAGTTATGGGAAGGTCTTCCTAACATGGAAGACATTTCAAAATTCTCAGTTAATGGAAAAGAAAAGGACCTCAATCTATCAGGCAGTGAGTAAACATAAATTCCAAAGTATGAGTGAAATTCTATAGAGATGTGTTTTTTCTACTGAGAGATCTCATTACACAAGTACATTCAAAATATCGATTCTAAAGTAAGGACCTGACCCCACCACAGAGAATGTGAAGATACCTTAATATATGCATTAAGTACAGGGATACGTTTTTAGGGGGGTGGGGAACACAGTAAGTAAGAGAAATAAAGATAAAACGGTATCTAGTTTATTATGTATAGAAAGAGATTTCCAGAATTTACAAACACCCACGTATTTCATTCCAGGGATATTTTGATTTAAAGAGTTCGCCCAAGTTTCATTTCTTCTTCTTCTATATATATATACAATGGAAGACTTAGATTTGTTTTTCTGATGTTTTCAAAGTTCCTGTGCAACCAACAATTTTAAAACCCACACTTGTAAATACCATGCACAGTTCATTTGCCTTTTCATTAATACAGCCTAATGTTTTACAGGAACAATACAAAATATTATTTTATTTTTGAAAGAATTCAGCTCAGTCACAGGGTTATCTTACAAATCATTAGATTGGTAAATATGACTGTACAATCCAGATCCACGGGCCCATTGATCCATATTATATTATATTCTGAATTACAATCTTAAAAAGAATAGTACCCTACTCTATTCTTAAATCGCCTTGTTTTTTAACAGTTTCCCCCACCCCAACCCCACTCTGTTTACAACAGAATATAGTATACCTCAGTTCCACATCAAAAAAAGATGTGCTGTAGGAAAAGTTACATTTTTAATTAAAAAAGTACATGTATAAATCAAAAACCTATGTTAAATATTTAATACTCTTCAACCAACATTAACAGTTTGTATGTAATAATTTACACTGATGATTTGTCGTACAGGTTTTTCAGCAGCAAATTAAAATGTCATGTCTTATGTAAATGAGCTAGTAGCATGCCCATTCTCACCATTTTAAAGTGGGCACATGAGTTCACTGTAGCCAGCTAAGTCTTTATGGTAGAGGAGTAAGTAATCATAGACTCATTGTCCAGGTGTCACAGTGCTTTTGCTTGGCACAAAAAAAAAAGAATAAGAAGAAGTAAAAGAAGAATGTGCAGTTCAGTCAACTAACTCCTGAGGTTTGTGTAAAGTAAACAAATTGAACTGGATGCATCGTACCCATCTACTGGGGAAGAAGATGTGAGGTCCTAGTTGTGATACACAAAACAGAGTCTGGATATTCATGAGTTCCAAGAAGGATATTCTGAGGTTGTATAGGTCATCGATCTGAGAATAAAAGAAAGAAAGTTCATGTAAACAATATTTTAAAACATCTAGTGCCATAAGCAAAGATTAACAATAAAAGCTGATGCAATGCTCATAAATCTTTTGCAGCTATAAGGGCATCTGCAAAAATGACCATTCTGAATAAAGGTCTACATATTACATGCATGTCATTCCATGATTCTTTCTTGGAGGGCTGTTTGAACAGGTAAAGGAGATCTTGGTCAGGGAGGGACAAAGAGAAAATGGCTTATGGGAAGGGCAAAGGACTGGGAATTCCAAGTGTGAAATACCCTCTTTGTCTTCTCAACCTGCCTCATCCAATCTCCACCCAAGCTAACATCACTTGCAGATGCCTTTATCCATTAAAAACAACAACACATTTTCAGAGTGCAATAATAATGGAACTATACATAACAGGTAGTTGGCTCTTCTGTTACAAGTACACGCTACAATTGGCCAGACATCCAATCATCTATCAGCTCTCATGTTATGTTAATACATAGGGTCGGAGCCAGAATTTCCATGAACACAACTTCACTCACAAGACACTCTTGCTACAGTAAAGGAAAAGAGATGATTTTCACTAGTTTCTCATCCCCCCTGCAGCCCCTTGTAAAACTTTTCTGGGGGCTGAAGAACCTTCTGGAATGAAGGCACAGGAGGCTGCGAAAATTGCCTTTCCTCCCTCCAGCAGGAGTTCCCACTGGATCTCAGTCCATTCTGCCAAAAGAATGAGTATTTCAGCATTCAGAAGGAGCACTCCAGGTCCAGTGCATAGTTTGTAAGTTGAAGTAAAGTAGGGCTGGGAATGGGGGGATATTTTGTTTTGTAAGATTCAAAGCTAAGCACCAAACATAATTGTAGAGTTTTTGTGCATATTAGACGTGATGAGTGGTGTAACTCAAGGAACCCAAGGATAACAAATGCAAATATGGATCATTGCTTCTAAACCAGAGGGCAAAACAATCACTGATAGAAAGGTGTTTTCTGGTACTGTGCCTGGTTATTATTCTTCCATATGTTAGCTCAGCTTTTTGATGCCTACAAACCTTCACAGAGCTAGAAGGACTTTCCCAAAACCTGTCTGGCAAAAATGTGAATCAAAATTCCTACAACTGCTGAATTTGTTTTGAGTCGACTGCAGTGAATGATTTGCCTTTAAATGTTTTGCAATTCTCAACTAAACAAACCAAATTGCTTACGTCAAGTCTTAGATGTGTAAGAGTACCTGTATGCATTTTAAAGACTGTTCCTAGAAATAGAAATAGAGCATTATTCCGCTTTAATAAAATGTTGAGACTTTCCACAGAGACGTGGAAAGACTGAAAAGATTGCCTGTGCTTTATGCGCTAATTGCTCAAGAAACCAAATTTATTTTGTATGGCCCTTCACGTGAACAGGAAGCCTCTCCTTGCAAATGTGTGGTATGTTGTGAGTAACACCCCGGAGAATTCTCTCACAGATCTTTTTACATACTTTCAAGCTTTCTTCTGAACTCCTGTTGCCAATCTACAGAAAAATCCCAACTGGAATATCTATAGGAAATTTAACATAGCTTCACAGCTTTAAACTGTGTTGGGCCTAAAATTAAGGTAGTACTGCCGTATTTTATTTAAAAGGCTTGTTAACAAAGAAAGAAATTGCCTCATTTAAACTGGGAAGGAGCTAGGTGTACATGGTTTGCTTTTCGTTTCATATCTGGCTCCCTTCCAGTATGGCTGAATGAACAAGCTTAGTGCAGGAACAAACTGTACCCAACAGAATGGTCACATGCTCTAACCTGCAATGGCTATACAATCACAGAAACAGAGAGTGAAACGCATAGCTCTGCTACGCAGGACAAAGCTTGTTGCTCTGAGATGTTTTATATAGCACCACACTTCAGCTAATGTTGCTCTCATCTACTTCCTCTCTTCAAACATGACTGAAGGTACTTGGAAAAGAAGAGAAACGTCCCTCCAGGGTGGATAAAAGTAAATATTTTTTAAATTTAGATTCTTAATGTAAGTGTCCTTTAAGAATAGCCTGCTTTAAATATATATCAGTATATAATACGAAACAAACATTCAAGTCTATACTAGCCATCACTTAAAACTAATCCATGGCCCTATATTTTGTCTGAGTTAAAAGCTGTTTTCTATGTAAAATGTGTGTGTGGAGAGGGGACAAGCAGAACAAGAAAAATGTGTGATTTCTGAGGTTTATCATCATAAAAATAACAGTCAGTTGTGTACTCTGCATATCATTGGTCACTATGAGTATTTAAACTGTCTTGAAATTCCCCAAGAAACTGGTGCTGGTTTTAGTCCTGCATAAGTATGCATATAGCATTTCTGTGCAAGTCCAGGGTTCTGAATATTCTTGAGAACAGTAACTGGCTTGGTTTTATTTCTAAGTAAATACTTAGAAAACACCAAGCAAACACACAGGACTCCACCAAGCAAACACACACACACACACACACACACACACACACGATCTCTCAATGATCCCATGGTCTGGACAGGAAACCATGGGTTTGTCTCATCTGTAATTAAAATTTGCAACGTACATCACAATATTGTCAACCCCTTCTGCTTCTGCAACCCCTTCTATCTGTCTATATATAATACCTCCTTTTTGCAATGAGTGTGCAACATGCCTCATTGTGAGCAGGAGCTTAGCGTTGCTACATTTACCAAAATACTTTACAGCTGGCTCAAGATGATATGCTCTGTTCATGTATCCCATGCACGAATAGCAAGGTATTGTCTATTGGTGATATATAAACACAAGATTTCTGCATGGGAAATCAAGAATTTACCATGGACAAATCACCATTGTTAACAGCTTGTGTACTTTTGCAGAACCCAATATGGAAGAAAGAGCACACTTCTTGGCTTTCCAGGCCCGGGTGCCTGGTCAAGCCAGCACTCAGGAAATACTGCAGGAGTTTGAATCAAAACTGACTGTGGAACAGTCCTCGGTCTTTCGAGAGCTCTTGAGAAACCTCTGCACTTTTTATAGGAGGCCAAGCGGAGAAGGACTCTGAAACTTAAAACCAGAGTTTACCTGACATATTATTGCTGGGTGTATGCTGTCCATCCGACGCTTTTTGCAGTCAGCTTTTAAAGTGATGCTGTGCTCATCCTATGTAGTGAGCTGGTTGGTGCCTGGTGCTCTGCTTTAAATACCTTTATATACTGTTTCACACACGAAGTGCCGTCTACCTCGAAATGCATCACTAGCAGCCCAGAGGGGGTTTTTTTTGCAAAAGAACACGACTGGGACTCAAAATACTTGATTTATAACTCTGTTTCCGTTTCGCTTTCTGATAACCTACGCCATAAAAATCAGAAAGCACAAGCTGTTGGTCCGAATGTGTATTGCACGTGATGACATCTTAGGTGGGTACCAGGTGCATAATCACAGTGATGAACAATGTTAAGAATAATTGCATTTGATCCTGAGATATATATGCACTGTATACTCTTCGGAAGTGATCTGTATATGATAACTCCTTCTACTGCCGGATTTTAACTGGTCTAGATCTGGGACTCAGCATCCTATTTGGGTGTTAGCAATGATGGAGGGGCAGGTCTCCCTCTATATCAGAAGTTCTCACACACTCGGTTAGGGGTTTCTTGGTGTTATTCAGTGTGGTGTAGTGGTTAAGAGCGGTAGTCTCGTAATCTGGGGAACCGGGTTCGCGTCTCCGCTCCTCCACATGCAACTGCTGGGTGACCTTGGGCCAGTCACACTTCTTTGAAGTCTCTCAGCCCCACTCACCTCACAGAGTGTTTGTTGTGGGGGAGGAAGGGAAAGGAGAATGTTAGCCGCTTTGAGACTCCTTAAAGGGAGTGAAAGGCGGGATATCAAATCCAAACTCTTCTTCTTCTTCTTCACACTAGTTGCTTAAGGGTATTTGCACGGGTAGACAAACTAAGGCCTGGGGCCCGGATCAGGCCCCATCGCCTTCTAAATTGGAATCAGCGTGTTTTTACATGAGTAGAATGTGTCCTTTTATTTAAAATGCATCTCTGGGTTATTTGTGGGGCATAGGAATTCGTTCATCCCCCCCCAAAAAAATATAGTCTGGCCCCCCACAAGGTCTGAGGGACAGTGGACCAGCCCCCTGCTGAAAAGGTTTGCTGACCCCTGGTCTAGAGTAATATCCTTGGGCAATTAATATGCTGTTTAAAGCCTAGACCCACAGAACAACTTCTGAAAATGAAGCAACTGAGAAGTAGCACGAGTTGCAACCTTGGCATGATTCTTGCACATCTCCCACTGCAGAGCACAACTTTTACAGAAAAATAACAAAACATTGAAAAAGGAATTTAGCATGTGCAATCATGTAATTCTCAGGTATAGCTTTAGGGCGGTATATAAATCCATATTATTATATATCTTGACATATAATAGATGAATATACTGTTGGGTGTTGTTGTTTTTTAGCAACTTGACACATAAGATTGTTCACTTCTTTCTTGAGAGCCACCCCCACGTACAGGTTTATCATTTAACACCAAATAGTGTTGCTTTCTGAATGCTAAATATGGGGAAATCTTCTTTTGGTAAGATTTTAATGTGGGCTTTTAAAAACTGCAGTACAGCAACACCCTATGATTTAAGCCGATCTGATTCACACATACAATACAAAATAGTGTTGCCTTGTGGACATTTGATATGTTACTAATATGTAGTGGGTGCTGCCTAAGAAACTAATCGAAAACTTCTGAGACGATTAGAAGTACTCCCATCTTTTAAAAATCAAAATTCTCTCCTCATTAATAGTAAATGAATTGTATAAGATGTTGAGTAAGTTTGGAGCAGAGCATCTTTCCCAGCATAAGTTAGTGTTTGGATACCCCTATTGTTTCTTATCAACAAAGATCAGTGTTTCCTTAACAACGCGTAAAACTGTGCAGAGGACAGGAGTTTTAAGAGAGGGTTCTCTGACTTCAGTGTGTTGTGGTAAGGGTCGTTAACATTAATGACATCATTGTTGGCAGCTTGAAAATAGGGAAAACCTGTGTTTAATCCATTTCCTACTCACCACAGGCTTCAAGCTGGATTCCCCAATAATATGGCTTTGTGGCTGACTTTATGGAAGACATTGGTAATGCAAGAAAAATGTACTTGAAGGGGGGGGGGGAGCCCTAACTTGCATCTTATACTACAAGCTACCTTTGACAAGTGGTCTCTGCTCAACATCTGCTGCAAAATACATGAAGATAACACTAATGCATGATCCAGCTGGCAAACCATTTCCCTTTTTCAAGGCTGTTCAACAAGAGGGATATAAGGCATTTACGTCATGTACATAGTGCGATTGAAGTTACACTTTAATATTACAAATATTCACAATGTTTACTGAAGAAGCTTATTCACATTCATCTGTAAAGCTACAAAGACCCTAAGCCCTTTTCTTTAAAGATCTCCTCAAGCCATTCAAGCTCCTGATGGGTATTCCAACTAAACACCAGGATGAACTTTCTGACAGTAAGAGCTGTTCGAAAGTGGAACAGACTTGCTTGGAAAGTGGTGGACTCTCCTTCCTTGGAGGTTTTTAAGCAGAGGTTGGATGGCCATCTGTCATGGATGCTGTAGTTGAGATGCCTGCATTGCAGGGGGTTGGACTAGATGGCCCTCAACATCCCTTCCAACGCTCCTGATTCTACGATTCTATTGTAGGGTACAATTTTCACATAGGCATTGTAACAAGAATTGCGGCGAAATCAAGTGGAATCTTCTTTTTCCAAAGACTGGAAATGTGTCGGCGTTTTATTCACCCATTACTTCTTGCCTAACTAAGAACATGCTTCCTAGGTGTCTTTAAACCTAACGTTTTTCAAAACGATGAAAATGCACTTACAAATAAAGAGATAAGCAGCAGCAACTTTGTTTTCCTTCCTTGCCTACTCAGGCTGATTCCCATGGGCCACCCAAGCTCAGCAATTAGGTCATAACTTCTAGACCCAGGAAGCTTGTGCGCTGCCATTTATTCTGAAGTAGGTCTCAATTTCCTCTAAGCCTCTGGGAAGCAGACTGATCTCTGAAAGCATACAAGCACTCACCTAAGCATAGGCCTACCATGTTAATCCTCTTCCAGCACAGACCTTCACCATAGCTCTCCTGAGGAGTAACTTGCCTCCTAAGTGGCTAGGAAGGAAAGAGGACCTCCTGTGGCCACCATGAGTTCCTTGGAGCAGAGATTAAATAAAAATGTAAAAATAAACCATAGTAGTAACCTTGTACCCAGAATTCACTTGTATCTGGCAGCCTAAAAAATTAATTAAACCCATTCATGATCCTCGACTGTTATGTTCTGGCCAACAAGGTTGCTGGACAGCTCTGATGGATCAACTTCCTCTGACAAAGTTTGAGAGTAGACGGAGGCCTTTCCTGCCCCTGTTTCCAGACTACCTTCTCCAGGCTCCAACCCTCTGGCCTGAAGACAGGCACCTCTTTCATTCCATAGCCTCCCTCCTGGTGCACCCCCAGTGCGGCTGGCCTGGTGATGTGTGATGGGAGATATCTGGTTCTTCAGGCTCCAGGGAAGAAGTCAACGAGATGTCCAGACTCTGTCCCTATAGGCCTTGGGGGTCTGGGAGGTTCCTCTGGGAGTTCTTCTCCAACCTGCTCAGGCACAATGGCCTCCCTATTTCCCACAGCTCTGAGCTCTGGCCCAGACCTGGTTCCCCCTCTGGTATCCCTGCAGCCTCTGGCTTTGCTGGTTACATGGATCATGACATCCTCTTCTCTTCCCTTCCCAAGTGCAATGGTCACTAGTTGTCTGCTATTCCCTCACCCTTATAAAGCAATTCAGGTTGCAATCCTACACAACTACCTGGGAGAAATGATAACTGAGGTGCATGGGACTTACATCTGAGTAGACTTGTAAACACCACCTGTATATTTGTCCTTCTGTAGTAAAGTGTAAAGATCTTGCACCCCTGAAGCTTTTCCTCGGACTCACCGAGTTAAGGATAGGATAGGATAGGATAGGATGATGGGAGATATGCCCAATTATGTCTTAATATAGTAAACTTTCTCAGTTGAGAGGTGGCCTATTTCTTTCTAAATCTGGCCTTGTATAAAGGTAAAAAGAACAAACTAAAGCCCTTAGGAGTTTACTGAGTGAGACTATGAGGAGAAAGGAAGGTGGTATGCAAGTACTCTTAAGTGTTAAGAGATAGGCGGAAGTCGCTGAACACAGAAGTCAGGGTACAAACCAGGGAGAAAAGTAAAAAATGTAGAGTTGGAAAGGATGCCAAGGGTCATCTAGTCCAACCCCCTGGAATCCTGAAATTAATCTGCTATTGGGATGGAAAGGAGTCATCATTTAAGATGTTTTTAAATAATTCACTGTAAGTAACTTCAAAAATCATACAAAGACCTACACAGAAACAGGATGAGCTGTTCCTTTCTTGCTCAAGCAAGACGCTCTTATGTGGAAGTATACAGGCCTCTTGATTTAGCTATCAAGGTATTTTGGACTTCAGTGGGATTAACCTCGAAAGCAGCATGGAATTACTTAATCAGCTCACGCAGCAAGAGTTGAACTTGCTGGTGCACGTTTTCCCTACAGTTATTGTATACTTCGGTATCTGTTTCTGCACTACTTTCTCAAAAGCACTAGCAACCTCCATTTCAATAGATGACGTGAACAAATTTAACAAATAAATACATTTTACATTTTGAAGTAAATATAAAGTTAAAGGAGCACTTTAATTAATGAAGGTCAAGCAGACACAAGTCCAATTTTGATCAAAACATTAAATCATGGGGACACAGCTAACGGAGTCTGAATCAGATGGGATAAAACAACAAACATATTGCAGCGCCCCAGGTAATGTTTTGGATACAGCCATGGATAAAATTAAAACCCATTTGATTTTGGCTCCTCATACCAAATATGACTGAGTAGAGGTATGTTAAAGCTATCTGCCTGCTAAATCATTTAGTGGCATTAAGCAACGTTAACAAAATGATATTAACGGAATCTCTCACTTTTGGTGGTGCAAATTAGGTGGGAAGAGTTGGGTGGAAAACTGGTGAGGTGCAAGATTAGCAAGCTAAAAACACACACGTATCAAATACATCATCATTTCTGTTTGCCTTGCTTTTGCCGCTGGAAACTAATTATCCAAATACAGAAGTCCTCTTCAGGAAGAGAGGTCATGCACAAAAGTCCTGCTCTCAAAACGCACACCCCAGAAACAGCCTGAAAGAGGCTTCTAACTATAGACAGCTGAACTCTGAGCAATCAAAAATGTGGTTAAAAGCTCCCTTCAGACTTCTCTGTTCAACCTGCTTAAGACCTTTCCATACACTTACTTACTTACTTACTTACCGTACTTTTTCTTTCTTTCTTTCTTTCTTTCTTTCTTTCTTTCTTTCTTTCTTTCATACCAACAATCTGACTGGGTTGCCCCAGCCACTCTGAGTGGCTCTCAAAAAAATACTAAAAACACATTAAAACACCAACCCTTAAAAACTTCCGTGAAAAGAACTGCCTTCATGTGCCTCCTAAAAGTCAAATACCTCCACAACCACTGCTCCCAAATGTTGCTTGGCTACCCAAATGGGCTTAGAGGCTCAACGCCCACATCTGGTGGAATGATTTAATTAAATTGGCAGTCGCCCCCCCCAAAAAAAGAAAATTTATTATGCTTTCGTACAATTCAGAGTCTAAAAGGCATGTGATTTAAAGAAGGGGTGGACAACCAGTGGCCCTCCAGATGTTGTTGGAAAACTCCCACCATTCCTGACTGCTGAACATGCTTGGTTGGGGCTAAGGCGAGCTGGAGTTCAACAACATCTGGAGACTCACAATGGTACCGTATTTCCTTAATTGTAACTAAAACCTATTCTTGCCAGAGCACATACAAGTCATATCATATGTTTACAGTATTAACTTGTAAATGAAACAACTTATTAAAACCAGCCGTCAGACAACCCACTTGGTGCAGACTACTCATCAATTAAAAATATGCAGTGTTGCCCTGCCTCCCACCTATGCTTTGAACTCCAGTACAAAGCAGATGCTTTTCAGCCTTACAGTAAAGAAAAAAAGCACCCAACTTGCCAAGACACCTTGAGCTGGCAAGTCTCCCATCAATGTTTATATCAAAATGTTGGGCTGCCATAATCCCTGGCACAAATCATCCTCTAGAAATGCAAGGATCACCAACAAGTTGATATGCTAGCTTAGGATGTTTCAAAACCAAAATCTCTCTCTCACACAGAAAAACTGAAAACATACAATGGAAGTTACAATAAAGGAGAATCCATCCCAAAGATGCTGGAGGAGTTATTTTATATTATTATTAATGCCCAGTGTGTTTTGGCACACAAATAAAGTCTCTCCCCACCACCATATTTTTCTCTGGTTTCTTTAGTTCTGATGGCTTTGAGCTGTTTACAATGAAGCATTAAGTTCTTATGTTTATATATGGAAGAGGAAATATTTTTTAGTGTCACTAATAAGGGGAATTATGACAATGAGGGCCTTACAAATATGTGACTTTTGAGATTGTGTTTCGAAGGTGGTGGGTGGTTTGTTTGGAAGCATGATTAACTGTTGTCCTATCTTTTTGTAGAAATGTCACAGAGGAAGGCATTTATGGGCCAAACACATTGAGCATTAATAACAGCATTACCCCTCAGCATTCCCCTTTATTTTCATCATCCGTTTAGGATGACTGATGCTATCTGGTATTCATATCGGGCACTTCACTGATCACACAAAACAAAGACTCATCACACAGATAACCATGTGGTATGAGTGTAACCTCAAATATATCCCATTATTGCTTTATTTCCATCATTTCTCGGGACTGTAGCAAGTCTCCATCTCTCCTGCCCGACTGCATTTTCGGATCCACTTTGATGTTGATATAGAATTCTGACATCTGCTATTTGTTGCAGCATCCAAGTTGCCCCAGTTACATTTGCCCTCTGCCTGCCCATAAAACTGCACCAGGTGCCTATGTGTCCTCCTGTAACATCATCGTGATGCCACAATGCATGACAGGAAACACCATATTCTGCATGATAGCACAGAAGGTGGTGAAACCTTGCTATAAATAACCATGTGTTCAAAAGCAGGTGTCTACTGTCCTGAATATAAGCCTCACTTTTCCTCAAAATTCTGACAGTGAAAAGTTAAAGTGTGGCTTATATTCACGACCTTACACCGCTGGCAAAGTGGCGCGGCTCCCCACCCCCACCCCCCGGAAGCAGCCCGGGAGCGTGGGGCAACGGCGCTAGCCCGCCCACCGCTACCAAGCCTCCCCTGAGCTGCTGGAAAGGAGGGGGAAGGCCACCGGCAAAGTGGTGTGCTGCCCCCCCAAAGGAAGCAGCCCAGGTATTCCCCCCTTCAATTTTAAAGGTGTGGCTTATTTGTGGGTGCGGCTTATATTCAGGCCAATACGGTATATAAAGATCTAGAAAAGAGGATTCTTAGGTGTAAAAACAAATATAAAATGTCAAAGATTCATAGAGTTGTACGTGATCTAGTCCAATCTACTCATGCTCGGCTTATGTGGGGAGAGCTTATCACCTTCTCCTCCACTGAAGTGTTGAATAAAGTAATTGATTTATAGTAGTAGCATGTGCAGTTTGTACTGATGAAAACATCTTAGGATAGAGGCCACTGCAAAATAGTGAAACGAGGTTGTATAAACAGTTGCAAACTATTATTTTTTAAAGAAGTATCAAGTCTACAAGTTGAATGCATTATCTTGGATTGCACCCAATATAGAGGTCAGCTTCTGTCTGCGCCAAAATGAGCATTAGCCTTTTTTTGGAAGCCAGCACAGGGCCCACACCGTAAAGTCAGCATTGATAAAGGCCGCTGTATAAAAAGATAACCTTCATAATGATCTACTGATAAGTATGCCTCCACCTGTTGTTAAAAGGCAGTTTGTGCTTTTATGCAAAGAGCTCTGACCTTCTATCTGGTTATTTATTCCAGAGTCAGCGCTGTGGTATCTGACTTTCAGAGAACAAGCAATGCCCTAACCCCATTGTAATTATCACAGTTTTTGTTCTGGTCTGAGTCATTCATACACTCCTGAGTCACACACTTTCCATGCCAATAGTGCAGGAAGCAGCTACATGGGAGATGCCCAGCATTTCCTAAGACTGGGATGAGGGCCCTGCCCATCTCTAGAAATGGTAAGACTACAACTCTCTTCATCCCTGACCATTGCCTTGCTGGCTGGGGCTGGCTGGTATGGGAGTCCAACAACATCTAGATAGCCAGAGTTTCCCTGTCCCGGAACAGCAGAATTAGTAATAATTTTCCCCTGGAAATCTATAGTTTTGAGCTGGTTGCCCTTACGTTCTACCTATGATCAATGCCCATCCAATCATATGTATAAACTATCCATCTGCACCTTTAACACATCTTCACACAAAGATCTTTTGATCATCCCGTAAGAGGAAGAGAAGCCCTTCCTTCCTTCCTTCCTTCCTTCCTTCCTTCCTTCCTTCCTTCCTTCCTTCCTTCCTTCCTTTTATGGGACGAGCAAATTCCATTTTGCTCCCAGCTGCATCCCATAACTGTGGCATGTTGTCAAGATACCTTTGCATTTGTCTTTCATTAAGCAATTTAAACTAAGAGAGATGGAGTTCAGTCATTGACACAATGCTTTTACAGGAAACCTCACCAATACTTTATCCAATGACATGAATACTTTCTTAAGCCTAATGGAAAGGTTTAACCAGTAGCCATAAACTCCGGCTTCCTCATCCCTATCCCTCAGCATGGGTCTGATCAGCACATTGCATAAACAAGAAATTCACACAGTACTGCTGCAACTCCCATGACTGAGGGTGTACATTTTGGCACTTCCCACATAAAGGCCACGAGAGCTCTTGCTTCTGGCTCAAACACAACATTGCTTATGCATCTATGTGAGGGATAGCTGTATCAAAACAGCAGCCTGTTATAATTTTGAGACTAACCAAGATTTCCAGTTTCTCGCATTTTCCTCTGGTGTTTCCAGCTGATGAATTCTAGGCTAGAGAGTGTTCATTATTATTCCCCAAGGGCAAGCCATTACACTTTGTACTAGTAAATGTTGACCCATTTTGATTACTCCAGTCTACAAGTTTGTTCATCCTAAATACATTTTCCAACCAGCAGCTTCTCAGCAGACTTTATCAAAGTTGATCACAAACCTAAATGGGTCCCCAAACCAATCCTAGATCATTGCTTTCCCACTTGAACCCTTCAGCACTTCTTTCAAATCATAAAATGTTGGTGTTCTAGTTTCAGAGTATGAGTTATTAGTGCAGAATCTGCAACTTGTCCAACCACGTTAGCGATGAGACACCCAGCTTCCTCATTAGCAGTTCCAATTGATTCATGTACACTGATGCTACAGTACTTAGCTCTTGTTTGTTTGTTGTACTCCATATTACTTATTCCTCCAAGGTGCACAAGCTACATACATGAATTTCTGTGCTCCAGTTATACTCACAACTCTCTAAGGCATAGGCAAACCCTGCCCTCCAGATGTTTTGAGACTACAATTCCCACCATCCCTGACCACTGCTCCTGTTAGGGATGATGGGAGTTGTATTCCCAAAACATCTGGAGGGCTGAGTTTGCCTATGCCTGCTCTAAGCTAGGTAGGCTGAGAGAGAGAGTGCCTGGCCCAAAGTCACCCCATGAGTATCTGGCTGAGTGGATATTTAAAATTAGAATGTTCCAATCCTAGTCTAATACTCCAACTACAATGCTACACTTGTCTTATGCAACTGAATCCATCTGAATTATTGGACTACCACATCCATATCTAGACCTTGTCCAGCAGCTGTAATCCCAATCTGCTACTGCTTGAGGACCATCTATGAGCCCATTAGATCATGCCACCAAACAGAGCTAGGTAGAGCTAAAATCCTAACCTAGAAATCCTGTCAACCTTATTTCATAAACAAGTGTTCAAAATGCTTGTAGACACACTTTTTTTTACTCCTTCAAGTCACACAAATACTATGGTAACCCATGTTCACAACAACTCCTTTATCTGCTCATTCGGACACATGCTTATACTGGCACAATTCTCTGGACTTCTGCTTTTTTGTATTTGTGCTTCTGCCCATTTAAATTATAAAAAGTCCTTAGTGTTGACACAGTATCTTCATTTATACCCAGAACAAAGCACACTGCTGACATCTGAAAATACTCCTTAGGCCTGTACCAGTTTGAGATCTGCAGATGAAGGGTGTGATATAATGTGGTCATGTCCATTACTGCTATCTCCAAAAGCTTTCTTTAGCCAAACCCACTAGAAAAAGGAACTACCAAAATCTATCAACAGCAGAGTCCTATTAATCCAAAATTTCACACTACTGCTCAGGTTGCTAATATCCCTTTCGGGCTATTGCTTTCAACACACACACACACACACACACACACACACACACACACACGTGTACAAGGCTGGTTACAAGGCACATATTCCATTTTTGCAGCAAATGATACCTTATATTCTTAACTGTTGCTAGCACAAACTTATATCCCTCAATAAATATGTGTTATTCACAATGATGGTATACCACTCTCAATTAGTCTAGTTATTATTGATAATATGATATGAACTATGATCAGGATGTATACATGGCCAAGGGACATGGTGTTATTTGGTCATTTACATGGGACTTTTAACAGATATTGTAAATGAATTCATCACAAGCTCTGGGCGAGATCAAGTGTCCTGTTTTGAAGATCATATTATAATGATACTTGATATAAATGATGTCATACACTACTTGTGTCATCCAAGTGGAAAAAGAAACTCCTACACCTGCTGTATCATCGCCACCAAAGACATGGTCAATGAGAAGCGATTTCACAATGGAGCTGTAATACAATATTTGTACACAACTTTCACCTTTCAATCACTGTAAACAGCTTATTCTTTTCTAGCACATTCCTGGTGCATTACAACGAACTATAGGTAGGTTTCTGACACAAGTTGCCTACGTTCTTTCTAAAATTTGTATTAACATTGTGTTTTAATGTTAATGTTGCGTTTTAATTGCTGTAACCAGCCGTGGGATCTTAGGGTAAAGGGTGGGTAATACACTGTAGCAATCATAATCACCATCACCATATTTTCTCTAGTTCCCAAGACCACTGAAAAAGGCCATTACTGTTACTGACACTCCAAATCAAAACTCAAAACCAGAGTCATTATTCAGGCAACAGCAGAGAGAAAAGAGCTGGCCAGCTCAAGGCAATAGTAAGCCTAGGACTAGACCTACCTTACCCTCTTACCCTGGCTTCGTGTTCCCCCCAGTCACACTGCTGACCGGATATTGCTACTCTAAATCAGGGTAGCCAATGTGGTTGGTAGCTTCCAGATGTTCTGGACCACAACTCTCATCACCTCTGACCACTATTGGGACGCGGGTGGCGCTGTGGGCTAAAGCCTCAACGCCTAGGGCTTGCCGATCGAAAGGTCGGCGGTTCGAATCCCCGCGGCGGGGCGCGCTCCCGCTGTTCGGTCCCAGCGCCTGCCCACCTAGCAGTTCGAAAGCACCTCCGGGTGCAAGTAGATAAATAGGTACCGCTTACCAGCGGGAAGGTAAACGGCGTTCCGTGTGCGGCTCTGGCTCGCCAGAGCAGCGATGTCACGCTGGCCACGTGACCCGGAAGTGTCCCCGGACAGCGCTGGCCCCCGGCCAATAAATGTGAGATGGGCGCACAAACCCCACAGTCTGTCAAGACTGGCCCGTTCGGGCAGGGGTGCCTTTACCTTTACCTGACCACTGGCCATGATAGAGCTAAGGCTGATGGGAGTTGCAGTCCAAAACATCTGGAGGATACCATGCTAGCTATCCCTTCAGATCTCTTCACCTGGCCTCCAGGCCTGCCAGCCCAGGTAGGATAGAACTAGCAGCACATGCTAGCAGTTGGCTACAGCTCATAGTTAGCGAGAAGAGGGTTATTAACAACTCCCAATGCAGATGACATGCTAAACGAAACCTTGACTTAGCTCAGCACGGTGTGAAAGTACAACAGACTGGGGAGCAGCAAAGAAGCTGTGAGCTCCTGCTGTTGTCTGGGAGCCTAGACATTTGTGTGGTCTGGCTAAGTTTGGTGTGTGGTGCTAACCAACCATGAACACCATACAACAGATGCCAGAGATAATCAGCTGAAAGCTGCAACACTGGAGCTTCTGATGTCCTCTCTCCATTGAGAGCCCTCTCCAATATACCACTAGCATGGGAGCTACTGCAGAGGGACTCTGTCCCACACCACCAGGATAACATAAGAAACTCAAAAAGTTCCCATACCAGCTCTACTTATACGCTGGCTGAGTAGCACTGCAACTGCTCCCAAGTCACTACAACTAATGCAGAGACAAGGTGTTGAAAAGCTATTGTCTGAGCACATAAGTCAGCACTCACACGTCTCTTAACACAGTACCTTGGAAATTGCAAACCCTTTCCACCTCAACTAGCCTCACAGCTTCAGTCCTAATGTCTGAGGATTTGTACATTTTACTGTTCGTATTTTTCTTCCATTCCTTTTAAAACGGTACATTGTAACCAGGACATTTGTAATATTACAAACCACGGTCTCTCATATGGAGCCAAAACGTCCCATAACATTAGAAGACATTGAAGTGCTCAAGATTAAAAACTAATAGAAAACAGCTGCCCTTTCCTTTCCCTATTGTTTATGTTTCTTCTGAGGCCTCCACTTTGTAAAATATTCCCTATACAGATCAAAACATGCTGTGCCTGGATAACTGCTAAACAATGACGCTGCTTTTAAAACACTGCCAGTTTAACAATACAAATGAAGCCATATTTATGAGTATGACCTCAATTGACATTAATGCAATTTAGTGATAAATAAATTATGATCGCTTGCAGAAAACTCTGAAAGCATACACAAACCAGAACCTACAGCTCACATTTTTTGCTATTTTGGTGGTCTGAGCAATAAAAAATACACTCTGCTTACTGATCGCAGACTATAGCTAATAGGTATGCTTTTATTTCATCAATGTTGCACCAGAACAAGACTTTATAGCTGCCCAGGTGAATGTTCATTGCACCATGCAAAGGCATGCTTCTGCTGCTCAACCAAACATTCTTTCACTGGAAAATTCAGGACACCAAAATAGATGCAAAACATCAACAATGCTTCTTAAACTACACACTTGGAAATAACTTGTTTTCAAATTGATAGAAAATGCATTTACCATATCGTCCAAATTTGTGTGCAGAAATCAAAGGCATCCATATTTAGTAACTAATATTGTCTCAGAGTTGCATTCAATTGTGTCCCTCTACTGAAAAAAAGGCTCCTGGATTCAGTGGAGGCTCTCATAAGTGGGAGGGCATGGAAGGAGATTTTCAGTAGTTCTCCCTTGCCTCTGCTGCTCCCTGCATTGCTACCTCCCATGGCATCTGAAAGAGTCCTCCCAGTCTCCAGTCCGGCTTGGAGGTCTAAAGCAGACACCCACAATAGAGTCACAACTGTTTCCCTCTCCTGTAATTTTTACTCATATGCTCTCACTCTGCCTTACATGTTCCAGGTCATGACTCAGAAGGAAAGCATGGTGCCGAGTGGGTTTTTATAAGACTTGATAACTTCTCTGTCAAATTGTGAATCTTTGCACTGGTGGAAGACAACACACCTCCCTAGGCAGCTTGCTACCTCCAAACACAGATGCCTCTGTCCCCCTCAGTCAGGAGTCACTTACCACTTGAATAAAGCAGTAGCAAGGGTCGAGTAGGAAGAGTTAACTACCGTATTTGTCCGTGTATAAGACTAGGTTTTTTCCCCTAAAAAATAATGGCAGAAATTAGGGGGCATCTTATAGACGGATACATCCCCCCCCCATTTTCTTAAATCTGAGTCCACAAAAACAGGGGGCGTCTTATACATGGGGGGCGTCTTATAAACGGAAAAATACAGTAATGAATGGCATGCAGAAGTAGACTCTTCCTAGTTTTATTTGCCCTGTGATTGAAATGGTTTTATCCGTTTTTATGATTGTATATTTTGTCCTTTATGGTGAAGGGAGGGTTAAGAACTCATATATAAATACAAAGTATGCAAACTAATCAACCAATAAATAATTTAATTTAAATAAGTGAAGGTACTACCAGAGTATTGGGTTTTCATATTTCCATCTTAAACTTCTGACTTAGAGCTAGTCACGACTTGGAACCCAGCAGTATGAATGGACTTAAATCAATCCACCATTTATAATGTGGTATAACATTTGTATAACGGGGAATAACTTGTTACTGGCTTTGACTTTGAAAAGAATTTATCTGCTCTTTGGATTAAGTTACACTGAAGGGGCCCCAGCCTGTCCCACATCAAGTTCTCCATTGCCTGGCCCCAGGCCAACTTCAGAAAGTGACTCACTTAGTCCTATGTGTGATAGCAATTTTATTTTTGAACTGCTAGTGTTAAATGCAGCACATATGTAAATAAAGTTAACAGATTTTATTGTTCCAACCATTCAGGTCAAACAACACAAAATTGGAGCATTCAGTACATTTTTGATAGTACTAAATACCGCAATGCGTGCTGCACTCTGAATGCCTGGGTTTTATTTAGTTTTAGGAAATAAAGCCACAAGGCATCTACGTCATTTTTCCCAATGATCGTATGAACATCTACCACCGTATGTGGATTCCTGTTTCATTTAAAATAAATAATAAGTGCTGTTAACAGCATTTTATTTGGGAAAATAGAAACTCCACTGTAAATGTTTTGGAATCATTAAAATGACGCATAGTATGCTGCAAACCCACACAGTGTCACTCGTGCAAATTAATAACTTCTTTGTAAATAAAAGGTGATTACAAGGAAACAGTACTGTAGCATTGCAACATCTCATCTATTACAGTCATACCTCATGTTACGTTTGCTTCATGTTACGTTTTTTCAGGTTGCGTCCCGCAGTGACCCGGAAGCACCGGAAAGGGTTACTTCCGGGTTCTGCCGCTTGTGCATGCGCACAAGCGCTAAATCATGCTTTGCGCATAAGCACCAAATTGCGCCACGCACCTGCGCAGATACGGCGCTTCAGGTCGCAGGCTTTTCATGTTGCGAACAGGCCTCCGGAACGGATCCCATTCGCAACCAGAGGTACCACTATATATCCCATAGGATGGCGCAACCATGCCTATGCAAGTATTCATAGAAGCCAGCCATAGAAAAATAAAATAAAATCATAACAAGGCCAAAAATATCAGACATAGTGGTGGAGCACAGCTTTCAGCATGGCTGCCCCATTCTGTGGAATAGCATTCCTGTTGAGATACAAAAGACACCCACTACCTGAACATTACAGAAACAATTGAGGACATTTTTGTTTCAACAGGTTTTTGCAAATGGATGAAAAGGTCTCTCTGCCTTAGGTATGCATTTTGCATTGTTATATGACCTATTTTCAGTTGTGAGGCATTGTGTGTGTTCTAGGTGCCATAAAGGAATGCCATGCAGACACATTTCCTGCCTGAAGGACTTTATACTGGCAACATGCAACACCAAAATGGAGGTAGTGAAGAGTTAGGTCAGGAAAAGTCAGGAGCCAGGGAATGACTAAGTACCGTATTTTTCACTCTATTGGACGCACCGGACCACAGGACGCACCTAGTTTTTAGAGGGGGAAATCAAGGGGAAAATATTATTTCCCCCCCCAGCCCCAAAGAGCAAGGGACAGGCTGCACGCAGCCTGTCCGCTTCTCCCAGAGCTTCTTGGGGCTGCGGGGGAAGCCTGGGTCCCCCCCCCGGCCCCAAAGAACAAGGAAGCCAAGACAGCGAGCGGGATCCATAGCCGCGCAACCTCTCCAGCCAGGAGCTAAACCTCTACAGCACAGCTAAGGAAGAAGACAAAGCAGCGAGCGCAATCCATCCCGCTCACTGCCTTGGCTTCCTCTTTAGCCTTGAGCAGCATCTTTAGCCTTGCGCAACAGGATGGATCGTGCCCGCTGTCCACCGGGGCTGGACTAGATGACTCCTGGGGTTCCCGCCCAACCCTGCAATTCTATGACCTCGGAAGGTGTTGGGGGTCTCCACCACTGGAGGCTTTTAAGCAGCAGTTGGGGGGGGGCATCTGCCTGGCGTTCTTTAGCTGTAATTCCTACATTGTGAGGGGGCTGGGCTAGATGACCCTCGGGTGGCCCTCCCAACTCTATACAGTCCTACACTTCTGCAGCAGGAGATCCACAGCCTTCACACGATGCCTACTCCCATTTTTCATTGGAGAGACATGTGGCTTCAGTGTCTAGGTAGGTACCCCCCTACCTGCCACTGTTCCCCCACCCCACTTAAGCCGAAGGAATTCCTGCCCAGAGAAGCTCCCAGGTGAGGCAAGGGTTAAGATCTACCTCTGGTAAATGGCTTTCCCTTTTCTCTTCTTCTTCTATGCTATTTCCTTCTTTTGTGTTTTGTTTAATCTGTTTTTATTGTATACTAAAATAAAAGCTGCAAAGTTTCCTTTTTTATAATATCCCCCCCTCCAACCTAAAACGTTAATCTAGATAAAAACACTGATCCAGAGGAAATGAAGGGGGTGGAGAAAGGACAAAAAAAGAAAAAGAGGTAGAGATAGAGATAGAGATAGAGATTTTTTTAAAAAGTTGGCTTCTTTAGCCTTGCGCAGCCTCCCGCGGCTGGAGAGGCGCGAGGCTAAAGAGGAAACCCGGGCAGCAAGCGGGACGGATCGCGCTCACTGCCCAGGCTTCCTCTTTAGCCTTGCACAGCCTCCCCCCGGCTGGAGAGATTGCGCAAGCCTTTTCTAGAGGAGGGAGAAGGGACTGACTGACCGCGTCAGTCCCTTCTCCCTCCTGGGGAAAAGCCCGCAAGAGCCGCACGAAGCTTGTGTTTGGCTCTTGGGGGCTTTTCCTGCCTGCCTCCCCCCTGCATTCGCTCTATAGGACACACAGACTTTCCCCCTTAGTTTTTAAGACGGAAAAACTGCGTCCTATGGTGTGAAAAATACGGTATGTTGCGGCTACCAGGGATGGCCAAACTGGGCCCTCCAGCTGTTTTGGGACTACAGTTCCTATCATCACTGACCACTGGTCCTGTTAGCTAGGGATGATGGGAGCTGTAGTCCCAAAACAGCTGGAGGGCCAAGTTTAGCCATGCCTGGGCTAGACCAAGTTCCCCACATAGACACTGGAAAATATGTGCTGGGTCTTTCTCAATGACAGCTTAAAAATTCAATTAGTCTTCTTCCACAAAAGGAATACATATACCATTAAGGCCTATGTGAGTAATATGACTGATCAAAAACTAAACATAAGCTTTCCCCAATTCAGTCACTCCAATTCCTTCCTGTCTCATTCAAATCAAGCCAGCTATGCACAACCAATGGAGCTGGTACTGTTAAGCAGTGGCGTAGCGTGGGGGTGCAAGGGGGGCCGGCCGCACCAGGCGCAACATCTGGGGGGGCGCTCGCACTCGCAGCTCTCTGCCCCTACCTAGTTCACTCACTCTCTCTCACTGCAGTGCTGGCTGTGCGAATCCAATCCGAGCCGCTGGGTCGCCGCCCACTGTGGAGGGGGTGGGTGCCAGGTGTGTGGTGCGGAGAGAGAGCAAGGAACTATCTGGGGGAGGGACAGTGCAGTGGCCGCCCAGCGCAGCGCTGAGCGCGGGAGAGAACCACACCAGACCAGACCAGGCAGCAGCAAGAAGAAGCTGACAGCGGCGGCAGGTTAGGGGTTAGGGGGCGCAAATTACTTGCCTTGCCCCGGGTGCTGACAACCCACGCTACACCACTGCTATTAAGAGTGTTACCTGGTCAAGCAAAATGACCTAAATAATCAGTTGACTCCTGGAAAGTATTCAATCGCCAGGCTTGCAACAAGGTCAGTGTAACTCAGGACAATTTTGAGTAATTGCCAGCTTAAGAGTACACCAGCAGTGGAGATAGCATTGTTCAACGAGATCCTTGGCCAGAGACAAATCCTACAAGGATCCTAATTTGAAACAGATAAGCTGACTTTCTGAACAGCTTCTCAGCACCCCAAGTGATAGAATACTTAAAGGAGGAAATGGAAGAGCGAACTGAAAGCTTTTATGAATTTTTGCACTTGGTACACTAGAACATTAAATAATAAGAAAAGATTATGTAAGAGGCTGGTTTCAGAGATATAACCCCAGTTCATGAATCAACTCTGGGGTGAAACTGCAAATATCATGGTAGAAGAGCAATGCAAGGCCCCTACCCTAGCTGCAGACTTCACCACCCACCACTCCCCTAAGTGCCCTGTAAGGCAGAACCGCCAGGGGAAGATGACTCAAAGAGAGCCTCTCAATGGTGGGTCCTCTTGAAGAACACCTTGTAAGCAGTGAGGGTTGCAGAAGGGACAGACTTGCACTATTCCTCCACATCCTTGCTGCTGTGCTTCCACCAGCAGGCAAAATAATCCAAACTGCTTGCTGACTTTTGCCCAGAGCGGCTGCTGCAAGTCCAGACACTTCAGAAAATGGGCAGCAGGTAGATTGGGTCTGATTCCTGCGTCAGCTTTAGGCCATCGCTGGCTCCAAGGTGCCGGCTCCAAGGGGCCAAGGCTCTTTGAGTCCCATCAATATTGCTTGGAGGGGGCCGCCCTCCCACTGTTAAAGCCAAAGGTGGAGTTGGGTGTGGAGCGACGTCAAGACATCACGCTGGGGCCCCTCAATGTTCTTCAAAAGATGGTACCTGTGGCTGGCTGTGAGATCAGCTTAGGATCCAGCAGATCCCAGGCTGGCTCTGCCCAACCTTTGGAACACTGCTTTGGGGGCCTTCTGCTAGTCTCTTTGGACAGAAATACCACCAGCAGGCCTTCTGCCCACCCGTTTGGAAGGTCAGGACTTGCAGAATGATGCAAGTGTCATTTTGTTGGCAGTGGGGTGTCAGTTTAGCAAGCAGAAGTGAACAGAGAGATTCAAACCCCCCACAACCTGGCATAAGGAGGTCTTGGACCGCAAGTCAGGGTGTAGTAATCAAGGGGGATGTTACTCAGAAAACTCCACCGCCTGTCATTACTGGAGGAAGGTACATCCATATTGACAGTCAACATCAGTGCAGAGAGCCTCAGGGAAAATCTGCTGCAGACACAACGCTACACCGTATTTTAAAATAAACTATGCTGCTCCACACTGCTCAGTTTCACCCGCTTGGCTCTTTTGCCATTCCTGGCTTTGCCACGCTGCGAGGCAAAAACCAGGAAGTTGGATTAGCATTCTATGTCAACCAGTGCTCACAGTTTGTTTGTTTTCAAACCACGATCAGAAGTCAAGGTTTGTTCTTATCGCTCATGGTTTGTTTGGTGGAAACAACCCATGAGAGCTTGTTTCTTCCAAATGTGGCAAAGGTAGGAGCAAATTGGACTGTAGTGAGAAGCATGCACCAGAATGCTGCTCATTCATATAAAACCATAGTTTAATCTATGGTTTAATGTAGCATGCCAAACAAGCTGCATACCAATATTAAACAGCACTATGCTTCCCAACAATGAGGCTGTCCTCTGAAATTTTGAAAGAATGTGCCACAATTTTACAGGCATCAACACTGTTGCTGCATAAATGCATACTTCTATTCAGCTAATCCCCCTTGCCCCCAGGGAGGAGAAAAATACAAAATTCCCACAATCAAATCAAACCTCCTTCCCACAGGGCTCACTTAGGCAGTTCTTCACTCCAGGTCCTTAATAGGACAACTTAAGCTCCTTTATGCTTAATATAGGGTTTGTTACCAGGGCTAATCAAAGTCTCTCGCCCCCTCCCCAAAATGCAAGACATCTTAAAAACCACACACAACTGGAACTTACACCTACCAACACTGAATAAAATTGCTTTTACACACTAGTTTTAGCATCTGCAAACATGGTGCTGTTCACAAAAAGAATGAAGAGAATTTGCCAACCTAAATGATACCAATTGGCTATTTTTGAGAACCTAGACCATGGGGCAGCTGGTAAATGTCTTGTAACATTAACCACAGAAGAGCAGCTGTGGTAAATCAAGTTCGGAAACTTTGCTGTACTTGCTATATTACAATGTATTTTGGTATGTACTCTCCACTAAACAGAGATATCAAGCCAGTTGCGTATTCCAATGAAAGTTTAATGGGGAGATAAAAATGGGTAGTTGGGGAAACTATTATTTCGCTTTCCAATAAGACTACACGCATCCCATCAGAAAACTCTTTCCCCACAGCATCAGTTTCTGTGTTTTCTTTCCTCTCACGTGAAATTTGTAGAGCGCATGCAGCTACAAGGTGGTTCCTTCCCGCACTGCTCTAGAGACATGGGAAGCCATGTGGAAGGATTCTATACCAGCAGTCCTGGAAAGTCTTCCCATGTGGGTCAAGGGCTGCTCACATTACCTGTCTGGCAAAGAAAGGAGCCACGTTTGCAGCATTTTCCATGCTGCGAACATACTGCAAAAAGCAGTCCTGGTAAAAACAAACCATTTATTGGGGGGGGGGGGAGAGCAAGGGCAGCAAGAGTCACTAAAATATGGCACAATATGTCACCCTTCTTTCAACTGCTGTAAAAATATGATACCATCTGCATCAATTAGTATTGGAGATTTAACCGTCATGCAAAGAATAAACCAAATGATTGTATGTGACTGGGTAGTAATACATCAAATTAACACTACTCAAGCCTGATGAAAATTTGATACCTGCATCCCATAACATTTCAGATAGGCTAAAAACCTCCTTCTGTAGGCCAAAGGACAAAGCATGAGACCATGAAAAGCAGGCAGTAGATCAATTACTGATTGTGGCTCTCTTGTTCAAAATTCTGCAAAAAGTACACATATGCAAAAGCGGCTTCTCTATATAAAAGAAAACAACTAAGCACTGCAACATCTTGCTTAAATTCAGGAAGGTGTGTGTTTTTAAATTAAGCTTCACATATACAATCTGAAATACAGTAGTACCTCGGGTTACATACACTTCAGGTTACATACACTTTAGGTTACAGACTCCGCTAACCCAGAAATAGTACCTCAGGTTAAGAACTTTGCTTCAGGATGAGAACAGAAATCGTGCTCCGGTGGCACAGCAGCAGAGGCCCCATTAGCTAAAGTGGTGCTTCAGGTTAAGAACGGACCTCCAGAAGTACTTAACCCGAGGTACCACTGTACACAATATCACCCGTACTCCTAGAATGTCTGCGTCATAGGTACAGTGGTGCCTTGCAAGACGAAATTAATTTGTTCCGCAAGTTTTGTCGTCTTGCGATTTTTTTCGTCTTGCGAAGCACAGTGTCGGGAAAGTTTTGGAAAAGCTTCAAAAATCACCAAAGTCTTTAAAAACCTCAAAAAAGGCTACCATACCGTGTTCTATGAGTTGCTCCTCAAAGTCAAGTCGCAACTGTATTAACGGTGTTAAGAAAAAGGAAACAAACTTGCAAGACGTTTCCGTCTTGCGAAGCAAGCCCATAGGGAAAATCGTCTTGCGAAGCAACTCAAAAAACCAAAAACCCTTTCGTCTAGCGAGTTTTTTGTCTTGCGAGGCATTCGTCTTGCAAGGTACCACTGTATTAGCCTAGAAACATAGTGTTGATCAGAACTTACGTACGGAATGAAAAGGATCCAAGTAGAATTGCCATTATTTTGGTTTTTGGGGATAGAAGTCCTTGGTTTTATGGCCTTTCCCTATCTTAAGAAGCGAACTGCCACTCTGTGAAAAACTGACAGAGGCATAATCAGTATGGTTAGAATACACAGATATTAAAAATGCACTAGAAATTAATGTGCATAAGAGGGGGAAACCTTTGGAAAGAAACAGCGCAATGTAACACCGCAATAGAAGACTCCTCTGTATAGTCATATGTGCCCACTTCAGCCAACCAGCAAGGGCTGCTGAAGTCTCCCTCGCTAGCTGCAGGAAAGCCGATACTGCTAAGTTTCACTGCTGACTGTTTATGTGAACCTAAACTTAGAAAACAAACTGAGTATCATCATCAAGAAGGGTAAAAAGGCAAACGAGTACAAGTATGAAAGTACAAAAGGAGTAGCTGTCGATGCGGCAGGATACATTCACTTCAGCATGGTGATTCCACCTCCAATTTTACTGATTTATTAGATTTCTTACCCCCACTTCACCATATGGTCTCAGGGCACCATTTAAAAGTGTGCTATCAAAAACCGTTAAAACAAATTACAGTCAAAATAACAAGGCTGGTCCTAAAACAGATATCGGAAGTCCAACGCCAGGGTAAAGAGGACTCACCTATTAGGACTCTTGTTATAGCGAGTTTGACATTACCCATGAATTCAATATGCAGAGTAACAGACATTTCTCCTTTGTGTACCACAGCATGTCTAGAGACAAGGACAGGAATATTCCATTTGGTTCCAGCTTGGCGGCCGCATAACCAACTTTCAATGTAGCTGGAGGTAAAACTTCAGAAATTCAGAAAGCAGAGCAGCCTCCCTCCCTGCAAATGCCAGCACAGGGCTAAGGACACGGCTTGCCCTGAAGAGAAGACAGAGATTAGAAATGACAATTTGGTGAGCTACCCACATCTAGCTCCTAGTATTCCAATCCAAAGCTGCTTTTCCTTCCCACAACCATCACCACAGGGCGACTCAAGAATCATTTTCCCCTGAGGAAAGGAGATCTACTAAAAAAAAAAAAAATCCGTCCAGCTTGTGTTTTGTTCATTTTTATAATGTTGTTTTATATCATTTTAACTGATGCTTATTTTAATGTTTTTATATAAACTGTTTGGTGAGGTGTGCATGAAAAGTGATAAATATATCAACTAAATAAATAAACTGGATATATGTATTCCTCCTTATACATCCCATACATTTGCAATAAATACTTCATCTCAAATCAAGGGATACATGACTCACGTTGCAGAAAGTCTCCTCGGGGCTCAAAAAGTCAATATCCATTACTGCTCACTACTAGCAAAAAATGGTTCATACAATCAGATTTTTCATGTCAAAGAAATGTATCTATGCAGTGAAAGCTTTGCAAACATAGAAGCAGTCCTTAAACATTATTAGGAAGCCATCATGTCTAAATTTTTTAGAGAAACCAAAACCCAACATCTAACCCAAGGGTTTAGCAAGTTTCCATATTTGCACACAAACCTTTTCTAGAAGTAGAGAGTTTGCTATGACAATACAATTTTGAGAAACGGCCAAATGCCACACTCTTATATTAAAGGGATATCTAGGGCTATAACATCCAATGGATCATCAAGATCAGATCAAAAGATCTGTGTACAAAATGAATTTTATTTTGTGGGAATTGAGCAGTGTAACTAGTAATCTGCTCATTTCCCCTCTGCTACCTGTTTAAGGTATGATACTACCTGCTAGTTAATCTACAATTCTGACCACACAATGTAGCTATATGACCACCAGTGGCAGTAACAGAATTAATAGAAGCCTTGGATGATGTGCTAATGAAATTATGCCTGCAGTTTTCACATTATCATTATCCACATAGTTGAGCTTTACAGTTACACTCCAGAGAAAGGTAGGCACATCCCATAGTTATGTGCAGTAAATTCCAAGGATTTTAATTGGATTTAGGCATGACTAACATTCGCTGGATTACACCCAACCATTCTAATTGGAGAGCCAGGGCCACCAGCAGAATCAAGTGAATAAACCTCTGCAGTTTTACCCTTCCGCCCCCCCTCTGAAGCTAGAATCCAATTCAAAACGACAGATAACATCTTCTGTAGATATGAATTTGCAGCAGTACATATAATAAGATGATTAACTTTGAACAAAAATAAAACAACAAAAAAGAACTGGTAGGAAGAGCGGGGAGGAAGCGTAAGCAAAGAATGTTCCTTCAGGGGTGGCATTAATGAGTTGCCTCAAATTGGAATGTGGTCCTTTTGCGTGTGGCCTCTCTGTGCCTAAAGTCATCTTCTTTGGGATTCCCAGGGCAATTTCAAACAGCCTCTGGCATTATGAGTGTATCTGATTTCGGAAATGTGAACCTGCAAGGTTGCAGGGGAGTTGTTGCCCAGGTGCTTCTATGAGCACTCACTTCTGATTGCAGCCTAGCCTAGGAAGAGGACAGCTAGCAGATTTCGGTTATCAGTCCACAAATAGCCATGCATAAAGAACTGCAATATTAAATGCAGTTCTACGTTGCTAGCATCGTTTTGTGATGGTATTCACCGGTACAGAGCACTAGCACCTCATATTTTTTTGCTACCCTTGGTTTTGCACTAGCGGCCACAACATTTGTATTAAGAACACCAGCATATCTTGTTTAAAAAACAAAAAGGCACAGATAATAACTAATAACTTTGGGTAGTGTATTCCTGAATACACAGACACTACCCAAAACTATGCTCCTGTTGATTTTTATTCGTTGCTAAGAAATAGGGCACAGGTAGGAAGGCAGAATATGACATCTGTCCCTTTTGTGCTATATAAATACTTTCCCCCTCATGTTTCTTCTGCCCAGTCTTGACAAAATTTGTAATTACAGTGATACCTCGGGTTACAGACACTTCAGGTTACAGATGCTTCAGGTTACAGACTCTGCTAACCCAGAAATAGTACCTCGGGTTAAGAACTTTGCTTCAGGATGAGAACAGAAATTGCGTGCCAGCAGCAGGAGGCCCCATTAGGTAAAGTGGTACTTCAGGTTAAGAACAGTTTCAAGTTAAGAACGGACCTCCGGAACGAATTAAGTTCTTAACCCGAGGTACCACTGTACCACTAACCGCCTCCTCCCCAAGTTCTCTGAGCATGCCAAGAGACCTTGGAGACAAGGGTGATAATGGGAGCATTCTGCTACTCAAGCATCCACCCACAAAGGGCTCAGCTGGAAGGGAAAGTGCTCTCTGGACCTTTTTTCTTTGGTTCAGCCAAAGAAGGAAAGGGCTGCAGGGAGCTTCCCTTCCCTTGACTAAATGAACACTCAAGCTCTAATTGGCAGTTGCCCTGGGACAGCAGAAGCAAGGGGAAAGGACACACTGGCCCTATCCATTTGCCAAAACGAGCAACAGGGGCATGAAAACCACCAAGGGAATATCAGCCTGATCTGGGTACAAATGTCTGCTTATAGCTTGCCACTTCATTCAGGTCTTGAATAACTGATCTCTTTCCTTTCCCATTTTCTTCTACTCCTCCTTGCCTTGTGTGCATCTTGCCTGTTCCGTTCATAAACCTCCCAGCAGAGCCTGCCCATCCCCACACCTCTGCTTTTTTTAAAATTGATGTGACACACATAGAAAATAAATTTGTGATTCATTGCACTGTTAAGTGGCAAACCATTCACTATAAGGCCTATAGAGGATCTGGAATTCCTTGGGACTTTGAAGTTGTAGAATGGCTCATCTACAGTTTCCTAAGGGAAGGTGTAATAAGGCCTCAACTGTTTTCACCAAAGAGGGAAATTCCACATGCAGACACAAAAAAACCCCAAAGGGTATGTAATAATAAACAAGCAGAAACCTTCTAAATAGTTTGATACCAGGTAGTTTTCCCAGGTATACTTATTTAAAAAAAAGTAATAATCAAAAACCTTGGGGGGGGCGGGAAAGGCACAGAATGCTTTCAACTGACTTTTAATCAGAGCAGACCCACTAAAATTAAAAAATAAAATAAAATAACTCATGTAGGTCCATTAATTTCAACAAGTCTACTTTGAGAAAAACGTAGTGAAACTTAGTACATTTTCCACCCCAGACCAGGTCCACCTAGGCCTGCCGTTAGTATTTTACAGTGCAGCTGAAGTGATTTAAGTCTCAGCAGTGCACATTCGGGAAATTGTTACAACACTTTTCCAGTTGACTCCTACTTCTTGTGGTGAATTTGAACAAATCGGGAAAGAACAAAAATGCGTAGGAGGGCATAAGCTGTGAATTCTTCACTTTGACAGCTAACTACCTTTAAAGAAGACTCTGGTCTCTTGGAAAATCACCTGCTCCTGCAAACATACCAGAACAACAACTGCAGTTGTGGTTATGGTATGTAAGCAGACCCACAATGGAAGAACACATCCACATATTGGTTTCTTATTTAGGTAGCAGTCCCTCTAACATGCCCACTTTCTAAAAAGTAAGAGGGGGTGAGGCCTGAAGGAGAGAACTCTTGTGACAATAACCAATACAGTGGTACTTCGGGTTAAGTACTTAATTCGTTCCGGAGGTCCGTTCTTAACCTGAAACTGTTGTTAACCTGAAGTACCACTTTAGCTAATAGGGCCTTCTGCTGCTGCTGCGCTGCCAGATTTCTGTTCTCATCCTGAAGCAAAGTTCTTTCTGGCTTAGCGGAGTCTGTAACCTGAAGCGTATGTAACCCGAGGTACCATTGTATTTCTTACCCTGACTCCAAACCCTCCCTCACTTCTAAATATGCAATTCCTTGAGTTTCTTAGGCAATAATCTTCTGCAAAACAAGTGGTTTATTTATTTACACTTCATTGCAGACATAACAGAAATAAATTCAAAATGCTGTATTTTTAATGTGAAATAGGTGCTCCATATATATACCTTTGTCCAAAAGCTAAGCTATGCAAGTTTCTCTCTGTAGCTCAGCAAAAGCCTCTCCTGTAGAGACATCACTGATCTACACACACCTGCAATGAAAAGGGCAAGAGGTGTAGAGGATATATGTATGTGGGTTATTTCGATAGAAATGTTTTGTTTAGGACCAACTCTTCATTTGTTACAAATCACACTTAACAAACACATGCATCTATATATGCCAGACTTGCTTTAATAGGAACCATGTGGGGCAGAAGAACATTAATCCTTCAACAGTTTCCTTTCCAGACAAGTCAGATTTGCAGTTAAAAGAAAATGCTGTGTGATGCTAGAAAGACCAACATTCAGTAAACAAAGTGAATTCAATGCAGAAACTGAGAGTCTGGACAGAGCCTGCATGTCCTGATTCCCCCATACAGCTATTTGTCTCTTTCTGCCAGTCCGCATTCTTCTTCTGTGCCATTTTGGTGCCTATCTTTGTGTCCATGTCTTAATATACGCTCACTTGCATTTACTGGGCATCTCGCTAATATACCATAAAACTGTTCCAGCTGTAAATGCAACTCTTGTTTCCTCAACGTAACGTTTGTTAGGTTTTCCCTGGCAAATGTATATGATTCTCAGTGTTCTGCCCATGCATATTCTGTAACCACAGAGCACATTTTTGTTGAAGAATTGACAAAAATGCAGGTAACACTCCCCAATGCGTTTGTTGCATGTTGGAACTTAAGACTGCAATCCTATTGGCATGGAACTTGCTCCCAGATAGACATGTCCAGGATTGTACTCTCAGCCTTTCAAATCAGTAATTCTGTATGCCTAAATTCCCATAAGAATGAAGGAACTGAAGGTTAAAAAAAACTGATAAGGGCTGAGCCCTATCTATTCTTGACGGGGAAATACCAAACATTTGTAGAAGCTTAAGAAAAGTAGTTTCCCATTGGTTCTATTAATACAGGAGTCGTTCAGTATTTCCAGATCAGCTTAGCATATATACTCTTGTTTGTTATAGAGGCCTATCTAATACAACCTATTGCACCTACTGAAAAGCAGATTCTGCACCTTCCTTTTCTTAGTGAGAGTGCCAACTGAGGAGAAATGGCTCCGTTTGATAGAGGCAAAATGGCTGAACTTGCAAAGACTGTTTTGGTCTTGTGTTTCTAATTTCTGTTTTCCACAGTACTGCTAATAATAAACGGCCAGATGGCGACTGAAAGGAAGAGTGTGCTATGTGACCTTCACTTGCTAAGGCAGAATGAACTTAAGGGAATCCTGTCATAGAGTGACACAGAGAGATTAGAAGGTGCCAAAATATTTGACACTGCCAGAGTCACATAAGGTGGGGAAGAAAACTACTGCTTCGATCTTGCTCTGTTGAATTGCATTTGTCCCGCCAAGAAAAGAACATATGCCTCAAAGGGTATAAAAATATTAACAGAATCTGTTTTGCACGCTCACAACCAAAACAATAGGTTGCAACACTACCTGCCATTTCTAATCTTTATTCCAGTCCTCTTAGCAGGCCCCATTTCCAATAGGTTTTCTGCAGCAGTTGGAGATCTACTTGGATGCCCTTAAAATGAACGGCAGTGCACTCTGCCAGATGATTCCAATGGTAACCTCTATATAGCTGTTGCAATTCTCTAACCACTTACTCTGCTGTAGTATTATTTAAGGAATGGCATAAAGTAATTTGAAGCTTACAAGTAATTTGATGACTACAATCAGATTCTCAGGAAGTGCCAATCTTCTTGAAGTGACAAATTACACACCACTGCCCATCCACTGCCATTCTGTTCCTCCTGCAGTGCTACAGCAGGTGCCTCTCACTACCCTACCCAAAGAAGGAGCAAAAGAGACTCGGGAGACTCAAAGCAAGGGGAAGCCAAGCCGCTATCCTCAAATAATTGTTTGCCAAGCTGCCGTAAAGACTTGGAGGCGTTTGTATTCCAATTTAAGCTTTTAGTCAAGTTGCATTTGCACTATCAGTTGCCCAAGGTGAATTGATGTATTTACTGCATTTGTGCACCTACGCCATAGGACGTGTTCTCTAGGCAACTCACAAAGCAAACAAAAAACAAAAAAAGGCACATGCTTTAAAATACAGTGGTACCTCGGGTTACATACGCTTCAGGTTACAGACTCCGCTAACCCAGAAATAGTATCTCAGGTTAAGAACTTTGCTTCAGGATGAGAACAGAAATCGCATGGAGGCAGTGCGGTGGCAGCAGTGGAAGGCCCCATTAGCTAAAGTGGTGCTTCAGGTTAAGAACAGTTTCAGGTTAAGAACGGACCTCCAGAATGAATTAAGTTCTTAACCCAAGGTATCACTGTCATAAAAAACCTTAACAAATCAAGAAACGGAAGCGCAATTATGATTCCGTTCAAAGCTGAGAAGCCCAGATTATTAAACATAATGGTCAAACATGCTTACATGAAATGTGAGTCAGCAATGCCAAACAGGAACTCTTGCGCCTTTCGTGGCTATGTTCTATCTCCCATGCCAGAGGTACTATGTCTTAGAATACAAGTTGCCGGGAATCACAGGCGGGAAGAGTGCTGTTACACTCAGTCCCACTTGCAGGCTTAGCGTAAGCATCTGCTTGGCAACTGTGGGAACAGGATGCTGGACTAGATGGGTCTCTGGCCTGATCCAGCAGGGCTCTGTTTATAGCCTTAAGTTCTCTTACACCCTAGGATAAACAGGCATGCAAACAGCAGCAGGATATTGATTGTTGCTAACCTGTAGTCAGGAGAGCTTGTATCCCTACAGTGGCCTAGGAATAACCAAAAGACAGTCAACAAGGGGGTAGTGGGAATGGTTGAAGAGCCATGGAATTTCTTCAGTCAAAAAAAGGGAGCTGCTACTTCACAGGATCTTGATCGTGTAAACATAACCCACGTAATGTCCCAAAATGTACTTTGAAGAGTGTGACTTGTGCCGATCTGGCAGAATCAATGACTATTAATGTGCCTTCAATCACACACCATTAGGTCAAATGATAAAACCACAGGGATTTCATTGCAGCTGAAAGGTATACAGATTGTGGCCTTGTAAAAGCTTTCTAAAACCTGTCATCTGATTCAAATATAAGCAGCCATCTAAAGCACCACCTTAGGAGATACATAAGCAAGTCTAATACAGGGGGAATTGCAAATTCTACAACAGGAAACCAACTAGTTAGCATCTGATCCACGCTTTATGAAACGTACACCCCCACCACATTCATACTTCTGTCCTCAAACCTAAATGCAGTTGCCGTGACCTGAATCAGTAAGAGGTAATTAATGTCATGAGAGCTCTACAAAAACAGAATAAAACCTGATGAGCTACTTTAGCAAAAAAACAAAAACAAACAAAAAACCCCAAAACAGTAAACAACTGCATCAAAACAAAGCCAAGGTCCTGTAAATCTTTAAGAGCATGATTTTTTGAAAAATGTGGAACATCTAAGAGTATTAGTATAATTAGACACTTAGTCACAGAATACTATTTCTCTCTATTGAATAATAATGTAATCGCAGCAATTACATTTCTGTGGTGCAGCAATGCAATCCTAGATTTGCATGAAGTCAGGAGGAAGTGAAGACCAGCAGCAGCAGTCACAGCATGGGAGCGAGAAGGAAGGAACACTGAGAAGGGGAAAGTGGTGGTTTAAAACAATGGCAGAAGTTTGAGTAAAGCAGTGAGGGAGGCAACTTGAGAGGAAAATGGTGGTTTTAAACAACGGAAGGATTGAGTACAGTACTGTGGAATTTTTGAGGGCTCCACATCCTTTATCTCGCTCACATGTAGCAACTGCAGGGTGAAAGAGGGAGAAGTTTGAGTGTTGCAAGAAGGTAGGAAAGACTTTAAAACAATGGCAGAGACTTAAGTAAAACAAGGATATACTCTGGTTTCTCTTCAGGTCGTATAAATCTTTCGCCTTTTACTAAAGTCACTGGGGGGGGGCATTTTTAAACAAACAATCACAGGTCTCAACTTCTCTTATAACATGCATGTTCCCATAGGCTTGAAATATTCCATTAGTTACCCATGTATTGCTCAGTCTTTTCATGCTACAGAGCAGCAGTCTTCAACCTTTTCAAATTCAGATGTCAAACATGCATCTGGGGACCCATTTCTTCTTCTTTTTTACTCTATATATTTTCATGGCAACAGTGCTACACTTGTGACCCACCTCAGTTCAAGCCATGTTCTGGTAGAAGGTCAAATTATTTTAGAGTTTGGTACTGCTGTATCTCTGTTCCTGCATAACACTAAATACCATTGCTACAGCCTGTCTCTGTTAAATGTTAACCAGGATGTTAAAACCCCAGAGCAGGCTTGGCAAAGGATAATAAAAGATGGGATAACTCAACAGGACAGTTGCCAACGTTAGAAAAGTAGCGTAGGAGTGATAATTGCACACCACCATTGGCAGCCATCAATAAAAAAATACTAGCAGGACACTGATTTGTGTGATCCTGGTTATGCACCTTGGCTCTAAATATCCCCCCTTCCCTAAATAAAAAAGACAGACTGAAGTTGGTTTACAATGTCATATCATAATTTGTACATCCTTCAGATTCTTTTCTACATCTCTATTCAAGGAAGCCACTTTGGGGAGCTCTTTTTGTTGTTGCTGCTGCAGAGTGCTTGATAATAACAAAGACTCTATCCAAGATCTTGTTCAACAAAGAGGTGTGTGAAACAGGCTTTTGAATACATGGTAACATTCCTCTTGTGAGTTTCATGCCCCGAGGCAAAAAGCACTATCCAACCATTCATTCTTCCATCTTGAGAACATTCCTTACCAAGTTCAAAGGCCTGAGAAACCACATATCCCAGCTACAAGCCTGCACACCTTTCCCCTTGCAGAAACTTGCAAGATGCAAAAAGTTGGTTGAAGAAAGTATTTATTACGAGTGTTTAAAGACTGTTAATTAGGTGACACTATTATCAGAACTTTTGACTTAGATAAACTATGCTAATTTAATTCACAGGAGTGCAACATTTCAATCTTTCATGCATTTATAAAACCACAACATATTACAGCATGGAGTGATTCTAGTGCAAAGCTGCGCAGGTGCTCCAGTTTAAACATGGAGATCCTGGGGAGCTCAGCCTTTCCTGTTTACTACACTTAAAACTTATGTGGAGAGCTCTTTCAAGAAGCAAAGTGAACGAGGAAGTGCTTATGTGCCTGCACATTGAAGCACTGGATGAGGCTAATGAGCGTTGATATATTCACAAGATGCACATACCTTTATAAGTTCTGCTTGGTAAAAACAGGTGCCTGAATTTTTAAAATACGATACCGTATTTTAATGTTGTCTCCCCTCTCCCACCCATCTCTGTTTTGCTGAGTGAATTCTCACCCATTCCATACAGAAGTAGCTACACCAGCTATTCTAACTAAGAACTTCCTTTCATTTTCATTTGTTTCCAAAAATGGAGGGTGTTGTAATGTAAAATGTAGATCTGTCACTATTGGGGGGGGGGGGGACAACAACCATGCAAGGGATAGTTCCATCTCAGATGGTCTCTGCCAGCATCCTACAATAACAGGTTTTAACATTTTCTGCTGAAACCTGTATCCTTGGGGGTTTTCCTGTTGTTATTCTGTCTCTCACAGCTACAATAAACCTACCATTAAAGTTATGCACTGGTCATTTCTTCGTCAGAGGGCAAACGAGCAAATTTTGCAGGGGATCAAATACTCTCCCCTCCACTTTATATCTTTAAGGATAAAGCAAAACAAGTGGATTTATTTCATTTGTGTTTACAATAAATAATCCTCTAAATAAAAACAAAATACAACAAATAACTGCAGATTGCACACAACTTTGTTTGCAATTGAGATGGATGTGATGCTCTTAACATTAATAATAACTTATCATCATCATCATTTATACCCTGCACATCTGGCTGGGTTTCCCCAGCCACTCTAGGCGGCTTCTAACAAAATATTAAAATACAATAATTCATCAAATATTAAAAGCTTCCCTAAACAGGGCTGCCTTCAGGTGTCTTCTAAAAGTCAGATATTTGTTTATTATCGTGATTATTATTATTATTATTATTATTATTATTAGTTGTCTGCTATTGCAGCCTTGGCTAAACTAAACATCCTTAGTCTTTGCTCAAACCCTCCCACACCAAAAAGAAAAGAAAAGAAAAAGATTGCTGAGTTTTCTGCTACTGAACAAAACAACCCCAGCTGAAAATTATCCTATTTACATTACTCTTTTGGAACTTATTTCTACTATAAATTCCAGGAGAAATTTGATTGCACTTGATGCACAGATCTAGAAACCCACACAGGGAATCCAAGTTGTTTTTTTAAAAATACACACAATTATTAAGCATATTATTCTAAACTGGTCTGTTCTGAAGTTCTTGAAAAGTCGTATGTCCTACTTCCTATTACTTATTCTATAGAATATACATTGCATCTAGCACTTCCACCAAGAACCATAGGGTGATATTTCAAGAAGTAGGTTGGACCAGATGGAGGGGAAAGAGTCAGCAGTGACAGAGCATGAGAAAGTTAAGGTGGGAAGATGTGGTCCTCTCTGCTCATCCACATGCCTGTTAAAACAAGACCACTCACCCTGCCTTACAGGTGAATGGGGCAAATGCATTAACAAACACATGTTGCTGCCTTCATCATGTCTAGTTTGGTCCAAAGAGAGATTCCAACCTGGAATGAGGAATGAAAAGAAGAGCAACCTCCTTTTTTAAAAAATAACATCTTCATGGTGATGTCCAAATGCATTGATAATTTCCGTAGAATGGCTAAATATAGAATCATAGAATTGTATAGTTGGAAGGGACCACGAGGGTCATCTAATCCAACCCCCTGCAACGCAGGAATCTTTCTGCTCAATGTGGGGCTTGACCCACCAACCTAGGATTAGGACTCTTATGCTCTACTGCCAGCTCTTAGGTAAGAGGCAGCTAATTTTTGACAGGCTTTTCATTCTTTTATGCATAGCTGAAATACGCAGCTCAACTTGAAATAAGGCAGAATATCTGCAGCTAAGGTCCAAGCAGCCTGACAGCACTTGGCAGATAGTTTCTGTTTGTAAAGTCTGAATGAAGGGGTGGGGGGAAACGAAAGCCTTACAATCCGTCAGCGAAGACGTTTCAAAATTAAACTTTCTATATGAGTGCAGGAGTTTAAGTAGTATCTGATTAAGACACTTGCCACAGGACACCCCCCCCCCAAAAAAAATCACACATTTTTCACTAGCTTCCAATTGCACTGTAAAGTTTTGCAAAGAAATCAGCAAACCTTTCAATTATAGAAGGTTAAATGTGACCTAGATATGTCAAAGATGATCAGAGAGACATACTTCAAGCCATCTTTTGGCTGGTTTTTAAAAGTGCCAGACTTATTTACATCCCCTTTAACTATTTACACTCTGTGTTGGTTAAAATTTGTCACACTGATACATGCATAATATATGATGTTTACTCAAGCATCCCCAACAGAACTTGCATATTGTCCTCCTTGCCCCTGCAGAATTTCATGAAAGGGTTTGTAATTTATATTTTATTTTGACATGACTGAAACCAGATTGAGTTAAGCAAAGGTGTGCATATAACATTGCGTATAGTCAAGAGACCAAGATTGCCGTTTCAGCATTCTGGAGAACTGGGAACAGAGCTGGATTTGCGAACTACCTACCCTATTTCAATGTGTTTCATAAAAAGCAGTAAAAGATTATTGAAACTGGCAATTATTGCATAAGATGTCCTTTATCAGCACTCTAAATTTAAGCAAGTTATTCTGCACTCTTTAATTCTTTGGCTTACACGCTAGGGAGCTGTTTCTCTCTCTCTATTAAAAATTATTTTAAAATTTACTTCCCCACTTTACAATATACTGTGCAAGGAAGTCCAGTAACTTATAGGCTACCACATTTTTTAATTAAAAAAACCACAATGTCTATTTTCATCTGAAAAAGGACACACAGGTGAAAGAAGCTGAACTTTCCTCTCTTCTCACCTTACCCCCTTGTGCCCCACTGCCCCAGGTACTTTTCCCCAGGGCTAGCTCTAATACCAGAAGTTGGCCCAGGGGTCGGCAACCTGCGGCCCATGGGGGTCGTTTAACCAGCCCATGGACCCCCACCTGCTCGGTAGGCTCCCATGCGCCATGCTAAACCGGCACGGAGCAGAGCGGGGATTACCTTCCGCAACGCCGGCCAGCTTCCTATTGGCTCAGGAAACTCCTGCAGCCAATGGGAAGCTGCGCATGCCTCCTCCGCGCTGGAAGGAGGGCAGGAAATAGCGTTTGCGAATGTAGGCGCATGCACACACACACTCTGGCCCACTGCAGGGTCTACGGGACCGTGAACCGGCCCAAGCCACAAAAATTTTGCCGACCCCTGAGTTAGCCAGACTAGGAGGAAAAGTATCAGAAGTGATGCAGCACAGGGAGGTAAGAATCACACAGCACTCCTTGAAGGTGTTTTTTTTTCAAAAGTAAAAAACCCCAAAAACCTCTGTAAGTAAAAATCTGTAAGAAGGGGTGGCGCTGTGGTCTAAACCACTGAGCTTCTTGGGCTTGCTGATCAGAAGGTCGGCAGTTAGAATCCCCTCGATGGGGGGAGCTCCCGTTGCTCGGTCCCAGCTCCTGTCAACCTAGCAGTTCGAAAGCAAACCCAAAAGTGCAAGTAGATAAATAGGTACTGGTTTTGGTGTTCCGTTGCACCAGAAGCAGCTTAGTCATGCTGGCCACATGACCCGGAAAAAATGTCTGCGGACAAACACCGGGTCCCTCGGCCTGTTAAGCGAGATGAGCACTGCAACCCCAGTGTCATCTGCGACTGGACTTAACCGTCAGGGGTCCTTTACCTTTTAAAAATCTAAAAAGCCATGGAGAAAAGTTCTAGTGCAGCTTTCTATTAAACAAAAAACAAAGGAGAACGTTCATAAAATGTTATCCGCGTCAGCAGCCTGAAGTGTGATTATATGTATTATACCACCTTCCACCTCATTCAACCACATGTATATGCACATTCCAGTGCACAGCACAGTGACACACACAACATGGATATGTGCAATGATTCCTTTAGCTGGGCTAAGTTGCAAGTGATGGAAGAAATCTTTGATGGCAACTGGGTGTAATTTTGAACAGTATGAAAGCACAATGCTTAGATAAATTAATGAGAAAAGTTCAAATACTTAAATACAGAATAAGATACATAGGCTAAGGTTAGCAAACAATTACTAAGGGGACAAAGAAATCAAATGTCTATAGGAGGAAGCATACTGCTTGGACTTGCATACCTTACAGATTTTCAACTTACTGCCCCAGAGCCACAAAAACTTCTGCAGATTTCGTCTTTGGCAATACGTCAAGTTTTTTTCTTTTCTTTTTAATGGTCTACAGATAAGAGTATTAGATTTAAAAGTTGCTCCACCTTAACTGTACACAATATTTTAATTGGGAGTCAAGCTGACCTGCATTTCGACAGAATGTCTGAAGTCATAACAAGTAGGAAACTTGAAACCTCTGGCAGGAAGTTCCCTAAATTTGCATGCTGACATATATAGAAAGCTTATGTCCTCATCGTCACATACCTACTTACCTTGGCTGCAAGCGTAACCACATCTACTCAGAAGTAAATTCCATTGAATTCAAGTAGGAGCTTGCAACCAGGTAAAGTGAGGTTATTACCGCAGTCTAAAGCAGAAAAGCTAAGGAGCTCCCAGTAATCTGTATCTTCTGCCTTCTGGAAGAAGGTACAGGGTTATAAAGATTAGGAACAGCCGCCTGAGAAACAGTTTCTACCCAAAGGAGTCTCTATGGGAGTATATTGTATTTTAAAATGGGGTATCAGGGGGCTAACTAGGCTGGGATAGCTGGCTTGTTGGTTTCTGAATGTCTTATGTATATTTTTCAATTTTGTTGTTCTGTATGGGACAATGACAATAAAGATTATCGTATCATAGCAACTCCTATGTGCACCCACCCTAACAATAACTATGTCATGCAATGTGAGCAGAGCTATGTGCTGGAAGCATGCAGAGTTACATAAAACCCAGAAATAACTATGACCAGTTTTGGAAGCAAGTTTTGCCCGTTCTGCCCCATGTTCCCATGCCAAAAAGTCATACCTACCAGCAAACCCAGCCTACGCAGATGAAATGATGTCCCAGGATAGTGCAAGCAGGGATATAGGTTGGAATTAAATGTGAATTCTTCAGTGTGTGCCCTCCCCTAGTAAGTGTCCCTCCTTGTACAAATAAAGAGGGGAAACTGAATAAGAGGCATAAAAGAATGCATTTGCTCTTTATAACTTTAATGCCCTACATCATTTTGGGTGTCTAAATAAAGAAAGCAAATGCATCTCACAAATACTACAAGAAATAAATTAATGGTCACTAAGCAAATGTAACAGCCAAGTTACTGCAGTAATTTTCACATGGGGAGCTGGACTCTCACCAGAGCAGTCATGAATCACATGGCTCCCAAGAGCTGTTGTTGGCACTGTTATTTCTAGTTCAGTATTTGTATCAGCAGGCAAACCTTAAATAAAGGCAACATTTTACCAGCAGAGTAATCAAAAGTCTGACCAGGGTTTTATTTGATTTGCTTTTCTGATGTCGTAAAACATTTTCACTAGAGAATGAAAAAGCAGATTATCATAAAACCTACAATTAGGTTATTACTGTCTTGTCTTGATAGTAGAACTTGATTTTACAAGCAAAAAACTTTCCCATGTAGCACAAGCACAAGACATTCGGCACATCAGATGTCTGCTTGGTACCATGGCTTAGTACAAACATTTGGGCTCTAGGAGAGGAGCTACTCTGCTCCTCCCTGGTCTATCTGCAGCAGTATTTAAAAACCTCAATTATGCCATGTTCATAAAAATATGCACTTTAAATCCTTAATACCCTTCAATTATGATCCTCCTAGTGGCACAGCTATAAAACTGCTAGCACATGTGCAAAGCTAAACAGGGTCAAACTGGATGGGGGACCTTGTGTTGAGATTCCTGCATTGCAGGGGGTTGGACAAGATGGCCCTTGGAGCTCCTTCCAGCTCTGATTCTATGACCTCTGCGCTGACCATGCTGAGTTAAAGTGAGGAATGAACAGGCATAACTTAACTTTAATGAGGAACCACCAGCTCCAGGCTGGTCCTAGCCTGCAGAGCCTTTTGATCCAGCTCACAGCCTCTCCTCCTCTGCCTCACACCTCCACTTCCAGGGTTTTGGTCTCCTCTTTTGCCAGTTGTGCATCATGTGGTTGTTTGATACTCAGCCCTGCATCCCCCTTGCCTCACTGGGATTCCCTGGTGCTGTCTGTGGACAGCGGGTAACGTTCCTCCTTTCAAGAACAAGCCAAACTATGCAAAACCTGAAGGAAGGTCACTGTGCCTTTAACTCACCCTCATCTTGGGTTCCTCCCTCACACAGAGCAGGAAGGGGGCTTCCACGTTGTCATGGCTTCCTGCCTATGGTCTGGTCTGGTCTGGTCACTAGGGGAAGGAGGTGGTTTTTAAGAAGTGTATTCCCCACCCCACCCTGCCAACCAAGATGCACACACAACACCAAGCACCTATCAAGCAGTTTAATAAAAACCCTCCACTAACAGGAGACGAGCGAATAAGGAATGTACAAGTGACCATCTCCCCCCCTTTTCTCTCTCCCTGCCCCCCAACATTTCTCCCCCTCCACACACACAGCTTTCCATGACCTTCTGTCATTTAAAGTTGCTTTGCCTTGAAGAGTTTGCTGAACTTGTAGTGGAGGAACGGGATACAAAGCATATCTACCAAGACCGAGGGTGTTTTGCTCAGACCTGACCCACTGAAGTGAATGAACAGGACAAAGTTAAGGCCATTACTGTAATTTCAACAGGTCTGCCCTGAGCAAAGCTTGGTTTAAAACCACCCCTTAAGACCAGGGCTTTGGTCTCCGGCTGTTTCTGGACTATAATACCTACCCTGCTACGTATTGTGGACTACAATACCTTCCTGCTAGATAAGATGATGGGAATTGTAGTTCAAAATCAGCTGGAGACCCAAGTTTAGGAAACCCTGCCTTAGACCAAACTGCGAGACAAGGAAGAGGAGATTGCGGGTTCATGCCACAGAAGCACCCCATTCCTAGAGTGAGTCACAGATGTCAACACTCCCCACTTTTGCCCACTTTCCTCCATTTTGTTCTGTGAATGGGGGGGCATAGTTACACAGGGTGAGCAAGAATACACCAAAGAACCTACATAACCTTAAACCTAGGTTATGGGCGCAACGACGGAATGTCTAGGTGTGCTTTTTTTAATAACAAGAATACAAAGCTGAAAATGAAGGAACTGTTGCTAAAACATTATGTTCATTTTTCACATGGTCTAGTCCTTCCCCTGCCCACTCCACCCCCTAATATTCTTAAGAGGGTCTCTTCTCCAGTCTTCAGACTGTAGCCAGAAGTGGGAAGGCTCAAAAAAGGTCTTTCTTTCCACTTTGCAGTTTTAATTTGAAATCTTAGGCGCAGTACTGCAACCCGAGCTCAGAAATTGCTCACTCCAATGAAATTCCCTGTCGCAAAATGTGCCTAGAACAATGGGAGTTTCGAACACTGAACCCCCACCCTAAGGTTCCAGCAGCTGTGATTTAAATTAACAGGTCAGTCTTTCCAGTATCTTAAATAGGCTTTCAAATCCCTCATAAACACGAACAAGGAAACAAGAGTTATCTTTTAACCTTTAGCGGGTATTGCTGGGTGCCTTACAATTCCTTCTCTCAGTTATTTCTTCTCTTCCTTAGCCTCATTTATTTACAGAGACTAATGCCTGTATACATGGACCCTGCTCACTACTGGTGTGTGTGGCTGCAATAGATTTCGTATTAAAGGAATGTGGCCCTCGAAAGAAAAATGGCTCATGTGAACATTGCAGAGCATTGGCTTCATTCTTTCCCTTCCCTGGGCAACACTGTCAACTACAGAGAATACATTACAGATAGCATAGCCAAGAAACCTGTGATGTCCACATACAGCTTCACTGATCCAATATTTCCCAGGGAGAGAACAGCGGTATGTATTCCTGTAGTTAAAACATGTGTGAACAATGAACAAATAAAGCACGACTGCCCAAATAACCTCCACAGAAGTACTTAATGCTGCTTGTATATCTTTGTGCACAGTCTTAAGCATAGACATATTCCCAGTTCCACCTGAATAAAGATGCAACGGAGGCCAAGACATCTCCACAGTCAACAATCTAAAAACAGGCCAATAACAGACTTTATTGCTTGGCTCAGTGAAACTATATTGCTAACAGAATTCCACTCCCAGCCAAAGCAGTTCTGTCAGACTAAACGCTGTTCTTGCCTATGTCTGAATGAGAAGTGAACAGAATGTCTTCAGCTATGAATCAAACTAAAAGAAAACCGCACCAGTTATTAAAAATGTGCAGGAAGAGCCAAACTCTACAGGTTGCAGCAGACTTGACATGGGTTTTTGCTTCAAACAGGACATGCAAAATATTCATTGCCTTAACGTGCACAAAAACAAAATGGCAGCAACATAGCCCCTCTCATAAAGCATCAAAAGAGCAACGTAAGAGGATCAGGAAATGTAAATACTCTCGACTTTAAGATGTCTTAGGAACTGCATATGTTCAGCCAAGAAGGCAAGGGAGAACTGTGATCCCATGTGAGGAGGAATTGAACTCTCTACAACATTTAATTTTCCCACTACCCTTCGCTGAAGAATGTAAAGAAAGACTGCATCACACCCATCCTCCCAGAAAACCTCCACAATGGCTCAGTTAGCTGAATATTAGAAAGCAACACAGGGGCTAGAGTCTGTCTACATTTCACTATATGATTGTGCTAGTATGTTACTTGAGCTCTCCATAGTTCACTGGACAGCACCCTTGAAAGCCACAACTGATTTATTGGAACAACCAAACAACAGAAGTCCAGCAAAGCAATGGTTTCCATTAGACAAACCATCAAGGAATAAAACATTAGCCAAACAGCCCACTTTCATAATCACTAGTATTCCATGAGAAGTTGTGTTACCCTGTAACTGTTCTCAGGATCTGCTGGTAACATGACAAAGGAACAACCGAGGAAATCGAGGACCATAAAACAAGTCAGTAAGAGCAGAAACAAAGTGGAATCTAGAGAATGGTGTCATAAAGAAGCACTTAAAAGGCGGCCTACAAATCTTTACTATCTGCATTTATAGAATCATAGAATTGTAGAGTTGGAAGGGACACTGAGGGTCATCTAATCTAACCCCCTGCAATGTAGGAATCTCAACTAAAGCACCCATTACAGATGGCCCTCACATTGAAATTTAAAGGCAGTAAGTGGTTAGAGTGTTGGAACAGGACTTGGGAGAGTCAGGTTCAAATATCTACAGCGATGAAGCTCACTAGGCAATCTTGGACCAGTCACTGTCAGTATAAACTACTACAAAGGGTTGTTGTGTAGATAAAACAAGGAGGTGGAGAACCATGTACAGCACCTCAAGCTTTTTCTAGGAAAGGTGGGATATGAATGTAATGAATAAATTTACTTGGTGGACATTGGAGAAGCAAAAGGATTTACATGACCATTTGTGATTTGCTATGTAGTAAAAAGCTGTAATAAAGGTGCTTACTTTGTTTTTCGATGGTGCAAAATGTTTATTCGGAGTATTCACAGTTTTCATTTTCAATCCTCACGTATTCAACTACAGGAAAACCACCTCTGTGTTTTGTAAGGGCATTTACCACTCCCATCTCTCAACACTGTTAGTACTTATACCCAGCAAACACGTAATTAAAACACGTCACAGAACAGAAGTGTTTGTTATGACATTCTAAGATCAAAAAGCACACTGCTGAATTTGCCTCCATCTGTGCCAGTACAAACATTTCCTACGTCTCACCAGTAATTGCCATGGATCAAAGATAACGGGGGTAGTAGGAAGAGGTCAGATCAGGAGGAGTGTGATAATACAAAGCTCAGGGCAAAATCATAACTGCAGAACATCAAGATTTTGACAAGCATAATGAGTGGAAGAAACACTGTAAAAGAGTGGCAGCCATATTCGTATCAGCAGTACACACACCCTGGAAAACCTACAGCGGTGATAAAGCATCTCATTATTTTATTATGCTTCCTTGTGCAGACTCATGGGACCATAAACGAACCTAAAACATTCTCTTTCCTACTTCACTCATCACCATAATTTAAATGCAGAAAGTTTATGGAAATTCTGCTTAATTTACTATTTAAGAACTGCTCATTCATCTACTTTTGCTCAACGCAACACAACAGCAGTAAAGCTTTCTCAACAACGTCAAGCATATTCTAAGTTAGTGTGCCTTTTGTTTCATATACACTGTGCTTTGCAAACATCATCTACTGGTAATTAATCCCCATAGCAACCCATTGAGGTAAGTATTACTACATGTATTCTACGCATAGGAAAACTTGCCCGGAGCCACAAAACTTGTCACTGGCTCATTCAGGATTAGACTGCAGAGGTTTCCAATTCCAGCTCTCATGCCCTAAGTTAAAGACCACACCTCTTTCTCATATGCAGCATGCACACTTGCTCAGGCACACACAAACACAGGATTCCTTTCTTTTAGACGGCAGTTTTCTGAAGGTTAAACAAGTAGGACAGCAGAATATTCACAAAGACGCTTCTCAGAGTCTCAGCCAAAAGTGGATTAGGGGATTTCATAGAGAAAAGTATAATGTAGTAGCAACAATAATAATAACAACAATAACAATGGTGTCTACACGTAAAAGATTATGCTTCGGGAGTGCTGTATTATACGATATATTGTTTCTAAAGGTACAAAAGCAAATGAGAAACAAAGAAACCAATTTAATATCCCACTATCAGGGTTTTAAACAGCTGCAACATTTTTGCAATGATTCCCCCCCCCCACTTTGTGCAACTGCCTCAATTTCCAGATCGAATGCCATTAGAAAGGATATTAGAAAGGGATATTACATAGCAAAACACAAAGCAAGACAGATTTTGTTTGTTTGAGATATATTAACCAGTATTAACCAGGCTTCAAAACCAAGCATAGCCTGAGATTTCATCTCATGTTTGCTATCTAGTAGCAGTGACTTCCTCCTTTCCCTATTAACAATCCTTTCATAGGACTTTGTTTCCTTGACAAATGTTTATATTATGACCATAAACAGAGCAATATAACATACCTAACCCTCCTTAACCAGAATTAATGGGATTTGTATGCCCTGACCACCCGTCCTTTAAAACAGACTTGTTCCAGTTCTAACTCACCAGTAAACTGAGGAGCTCTAAACACACACACACACACACACACACACACACGGTATGTAGGGGTGACCAGGGGCAAAATGGGGGACTAGATGCAGTGAACAAGTAGATGGCAGAACGGCCAGATCTATTAACGATTACATAATTTAAACCAACTAACAAAATGTGACCTAACCCATGCCCAAGCTGAGAGCATGTTCACTGAAGGGCTTACTGGGGGTACCAATTCAAGTCATCTTATTTGCAATAGTCCAAAGCAGTTTCCCCACCCCACCCCTATGAACCAACCATTAGCTCACAGCATGCTCACCTTGTCTCTGGCTCTTGCCCAGCTACTGGATATCCTCCCGCTTGTGGAAGCTGATGCTGGCATATGCACTTAATTCATCACCCAAGTGGCTACTCCCACAAGGCTGATTAGGAGATTTAGGTGGCTGATGCTGCTGTGTCGGCTGCTTGACCCCTAGCAGAGAAGCGCTCTCCTGAGGGTGGGGGTGGTGATGGTGATGATGCTGGCGGTGATTAAAATCCTTCACTAAGTCCAGGTCGATGTAATTGAGCCCATTCTCCACGCCACCCCCAGCCCCGCCAGCTGCCTGCTCCCTCCTGAATGCCGCTGTGCCAAGGCCGGAGAAGGCCCCTGCCTCCCCAGATGCAGGCTTGAGCCAGACATTTTCGAAGGAGGCTGAGCTGTGGCGCTTGGCGTCCTCTGAGCCTCCTCCTGGTCCATGGGGCAGGGCTGAGGCCCCAAGGCCACCACCAGGCGTGGTGGAGGAAGCAAACGTCTCGGAGCTGTGGCGGCGCCGGCCTCCCTGCGGGTCAGCGCGGATGACTTTGGCACTCTGGCTGCTGCGGCTGGGGCTCAGGCTGACGTGCGTGAAGGCGCTGCTCATCCCCGGAGGCCCCATCATGGATGAGGAGCAGGAGTGGGGCAAGACGGCCGGCAGCTCCCCCGGCTGCGCCTGGGGGTGTTGAGAAGGCAGCCCCACAGGCGGGGGGCTTTTCTCCGGCCTCCTGCGACCCATCCTCATGTCAGCGTAGCTGAGCAGGAGGGCCGGAGGGGGAGGCGAAGGGGTGTGGGCACACACTACGTACTGCCCCCCGTTGCCCAGCTGCATGCTCATATAGTCTCGGCCACTGGGGGGAGCTGCCCCGGCCCGGCTTGGCTGCATGGATGCTAAGGTAGGTGGGCAAGCTGCCCCCCAATCCATATTCATATACTCCTCTGAGCTAGAGCCAGCATCTCCGTGGGGCAAAGGCGACGGGAAGGCTGGTTGCTTAAACTCAATGTTCACATACTCACCAGGGCTTTTGGGCTCTGGGAGCTGTTCCCGAGCCCGAGGCAGAGTGCTGGCCTTTGGGCCATCCAAGGACAGCCGGGTAGGCCTGACCAGGCGGCTCTTGGTCCGCACAGCCGCGTCCGCAGTACAAGAAGGAGCAGGCTGCAATGGCTGTGTCTGCGCGGGAAGGGCATACCCCACACCCTCCTGTCCCCCAGGGCCACCAAGGCTGTCGCTACTAGTGGAGGAGGAGGAGTCCTCGGCAGCAGCGTAGAGCAAGCGGCCGGAGCTGAAGGACATCCGCATCTGGGCATTTCCCTCTTCGCCTGTCCTGCGTTGCATGTGCTTGAAGGAACGTGGCAGGGAGAAGTAGGAGTAGATGGGCTTGTGGTGGGACCGGGCGGGTCCTTGCACAGATGGCTCTTCTGGGCCTGGAGGTCCTGAGCTGGCGAAGTAGCAATCTGGAGGGGTGCTGGTAGCAGAGCCACTGGCTGGAGACATGTTGATGTAATCGCTCCCACCACTCGGCAGCTTCCCCTCATTGCTCTCCACGGAGAGCTTGGGGTGGTGGCTAGTCCCGTTCATCCATAATTTGCTGTAGGCAGCAGAACCAGTGTCTGGAGAGCAGCTGCCGCTGGGAGACATCATCATGTAGCCATTGGAGTCCACCGTGGCCTGTACATGACGGCCTCCTCTCCCAGGGTTGATGATCTGCTGTGGGGCAGACACACTCTTAGGGCTCATGGGCATATAATCACCACCTTTGGGAGTACTACCACCATTGGGGACTGGGGCCACTCCTGGCAACATTGGCATGTAGCCATCATCAGTGTGTGGGGTAGAGTTGGTCCGGTGGTGGTTGCCCTCCACCTGATGCATCTCTAGACACTCCTCAGGGTAAGAATGGGTTGGTACAAAGGCAGAATGTCGATAAGAGGAGAGCCTGCTGCCGCCACAGGAATAAGAGGGGAGCATCTCGGTATATTCCTCAATGGAGGCCACTGAAGACTGCGAGGGAGTCTTCTGGTGGGAGATGGTAGGGGAGGTACCAGCTGAATGAGTCCTTTTCCTGAAGCCTTTCTCCGGATCACCCACATCCTCACCGCCAAGCCGGGGGCAGCAGGGGGCACCAGGGCAGCGGGTCTGCTGCTGTTGAAGGTGGCAAGTGCGGGGGGTGAAATGACCATTAGGAGCTGCGATGCTGCAGCAGGATGAAGCAGCCTTCCCTCCCATGCATATGTAGTTGCTGAGCTCCTCGTCTCCCCGGGCAGGTGGGGTGTGTCCTAGAGAATCAGGGGTCACGCTGCGGAAGGAGCTGCGGAAGTCACAGGGACTGGATCCATACTCGTCGGACGAGATGAAGCCCCCATCACTGGGGGAGCCAGAGACCGAAGCACTGGAGCGACGCGGGAAGAGGCAGTCCGAGGTGGAGCCGTGGCCGCTTGTGCTGCTGGACGACAGGCTGACCGGGCTCGTAGCAGAAGGGGAGCAGCGTGAGGAAGGCATTGGGATGGAGCGGCTGTGGTTGAGAGGGGGGTGGAGCCTAGAGCTGCCGCGGTGCCTATGCGAGTGGGTCCGGTTGGCGCTTGGGCTAACTGGGCTCCCGTCCACCGAAGCTGGCCTGGACATGGTACCTTCTCCATCACTGGAGGCTCTGACGCGGAAAGAGTTGGGCTTGCCCCCTGTCCCTCCTCCCACACCACTGCCAGCAGGTGAGGTAGCTGTCACGCTCTCAGTCCTGGACCTACGGCTGAGCCCCACCTGGCTGGGCGGGGGGTTGCTGACATGGTGCCTGCTGCGGAGAGGCACCGATATAGGGTTGGAGCAGTTGGAGGAGGACTGGCTTTTGCTACGGGGCCGGAACTCCTCACTCATGGCCCGCATAGCCTCCAAGATGGTCTCATGCATGTTCTGGGCTACTACCGAGTCATCTACTTGCATCCAGAACTCACCTGGTCCGGTGACCGCAGAACGCCCCACCTCAATGAAAAAGAAGTTCTCCGAGTGGCCACACCGCCGAATGTTGAGCAGCTGCAGCACCACGGCTGCCGCGTCAGAGTTCAGCTTGACGAAGCTGATGGTCTTGTTGGTTAGGCACAGGCGGTAGATGCCAATCAGATTCTTAGTCTGGCCCAGACCTTTGGGTTTCAAGATCACCTGCCAAACTTCCTTGAATGCTGGGCCAGGAGCCATATCACCGTAGGTGTCCTCCCCTGCCTCTCCCATCCCAATGCTTCCACCACCCAGGGTGACATCCCCATGGTGGTGGTGGTGATGATGATGGTGGTGGTGGTGGTGGTGCTGATGGCTCTTGGCCCGGTTGTGCAGTTGTAGCAGAGCCTGGTACCAACTCTCCTGCTCAGGCTCGCTGTCAGCAGCAATGGCAAAGTGTTCGTCCTTAGTGTAGAGCGCCACAAGGTACTTATTTTTGGAGTCTGCCCTCTTGTTGATGTTGAAGCAGCTCTCCAGCGGGATAGAGCGCTTGGGGCCCCCCGACTTGTGCCTCCACTTCTTTTCATTTTCATAGTACTCCAGCCGGGCGGGTCCGGACTCGCTGGCTGCCCTCAGCACGAAGAAGCGCTTGTGCATGCTCTTGGGTTTGCGCAAGTAACCCACCTTCCTGACATCTGAGAAGAAGCCCTCGTTATTATCCGTGGGGCTCGCCATGCTGGAAGGGGAGAGAGGTGGCAGAGCAGCTCTCCTCCTGCAAACGGGCAGTTTCCGAAACAGCAGAGGGGGAAACAAAGCAACAACAACAACAAAAGAGAACTAACGGAGCAGCCCAAAATCCAATTCTTGCAGCAGCAGCAGCAACCAAACAAAACAAAACCCCAGCAAAACAGCACTGCAAACCCCCCCTTCCAAAAAGGGGATAGGAAGAGAGCAGCTGTTCAGCGTCCTTCCAGCTCCAGAAGCAGAGTTTGGGTTGCTGTTTTTATTTCCAAATCACCCTTCGCAGGAGAAACGTGGCTTTCAAAAGTCCAGTCCAGGAAAGTCTCGTCCGAGCAGCCGCCGGGAAAGGGGAGAAGTGCATAATTTCATCCGTGAGGGGTGGAAATTCCTCCAGCGACGGGAGCAGGATGGGGTTCCCCCGTCGCTTCCCTCCCAAACAAACAGCCCCCTCCCCTTCTCAAGTTACCCCTCAGCAAGGAGCGAATTTCAGATGCCGATTAAATATCTTCTCGCGTTGGGAAGGGAAGATTTGCTTTTGCAAAAAAAAGAGAGAGAGAGAGAAGGGAGGAAAATCTTCGTCGTGAACGCAGGCAACCCTTCTTTCCGAAAGCAAAAAACAACAACAGTCAGGCAAAACACCACGCCAACCACCTTGTTTTTCTTCCCCGCCAAAAAAATGTCAGTCAAAATATCCTTCGCGGGAGAGAGAGAGATTGGACGGGGGGGGGGCGTCGAAAAGAACCCAAACAAACAAAATATCCGGGGGGAAATCAGCGCCGCTGAGACTGCAGCTCCTTCAGCTTGTGCAGGAGAAGACTGGCGACCCCATTCAGTCCCGTCTGGTTAGGGCGAGAAAGTGCCATTTCGACACAAAACGCGGGCAGGCGGCTGCAGGGGCGAGAGCCGGGAAGGAGAAGGCGAGGAGGGGAAGCTGCCCGAGCGGAGGAGAAGGAGGGGGAACATCCTCGCGGCGGCGGCGGCGGCTCTTGCTTCCACCTCCTCCGCCTCTTCTTCATTCCAGTCGGGAAAGTCTCGGAGGGCACTCGCAGCAGCGGCGGCGGCAGAATCCGTCTCCCTCCTGCACCACCGCTACGTCCTCTTCCTCCTCGTGCGCCCCAGGATGAAGGAGGCGAGCGAGGGGGGGAAACAGCAGCCGCCGGACTTGCTTTGCTTGCTTGGCTCGCTGGCTGTCTCTCCCTCTCCCTCTTCGGGCTGCTGCTGCTGCTTGCGGCGGCGCCTGCAGTAGCTGCAGCTCCGCAGACTTTCCCGAAGAGCCCCCGCGAACCAAAACAAGCGGCTGCCGTCTGTGTTTATTATGAGTCCAGCCCCCTCCAGCCGCCGCCGCCGCCGACACTCCGTCTCACTCCTAGGAGAAAAACACGTGATGGCGCCAGTGCGTGGACCATCCCCATCTCCAGCCCCAGCCGCAGCAGCAGCAAGAGCGCGGGAGAGCAGGGCGAGGTGGGAGGGAGCGGGGTGGAAATAAGCGCTCACGCGCAGCCTAGCTTAGTTAGCGCGGGCATTCCAAGCCCGCCTTCCCGCTCCCATGCCTGCCGCGGCGGCGGCGGCTTTTTCATTCAGCACCGCAGCCAGAGCGCTTACCTTTAGGCGCTGATCGCGTCCGGAGCCTCGGTGGGGGGTCGCTTTCCTATTGGAGCACCTGCCTGTCCTTCTTTGGGCCTCCTAAGGGTTGTGTGGAGAGAGCCAGACGGGGAAGGCAAACCCAGGCTTGGTTGAGAAGCGCGGCGTAGTAGTTTGTTATGTATAATATGTGTGTGTGTGCGCGCGCGCGCGCGGGAGCGAGCTCGCGCCTTCTCTCCCCCCCCCACATGTATGTGTATATATATATATATGAGGGAGAGAAAGAGTAGACGCCATTCACTGGCGTGATATTGGTAAAACGAGGGCGTTGCGGGTCTCGCTTTGCATTGCCGCCGCCGTGATTGAAGCAAAGGCGGGCGAGGTGCCGGGTTTATTCATCCCATAACCCCCTCATTATTTAAAACAAAATGATTTGTAGGGAATTAAAAGGGGGGAAAGTCACGATTTGCAGCGCTTTGCGGAATAATTAATATTTTCCCCAGTCGCCACGAATTGCTCCTGTTTTCCCTCCCTGCTCCGTTTCCGCTTGTCAACCTAGCATTCAGGTCCCCCAATCCTTAAACGTTTACATGGAAGCAAGTCCCATTGAATGTCATGGATCCAAATTCCATGGATCCAAAAAATAATAATCCATGGATAAAAATAAAAGGTCGAGGATAGGAGGACAGGAGAACTTGTGGCCCGCCAGGTATTGTTGGACTGCAACTCCCATCATCCCTGGCAATTGGCTCTGCTGGTGGGGGCTGATGGGAGCTGTAGTCCAACAAAAATGTCTGACGGGCCACAGGTGCCATATATATAGGTTTAGGATCCATTTTCCAGCAATTACTCCTGAGGGGAAGGTGACCAGAAAGCATAACTATAAGAAGAGGGTTGGGCAAAATATCAACCAGAGGGCAAGAAGAAGTCATACTCCCACTTTGGGGGTCACACATACTGAAATCTGAATAGCCCAACTAATGACACAGAAATTGATTACTTTTTCTTTTCTATGTTCCCCTCCCTTTCCACAAGATGTGGCGATGCCCCTTTGTTTACATGGCTAAAAGGGGGTTAGACAACCCTGTGGACAGATCTATCCAGAAGTATGTTCAGAGACAGTGTGCAAAGTTTGCTACGCTGAAACACTCATACAATATGCATTATGTGATCAACTCCCATCCGGAAACCAATGTCCCCACTGTGGAAGGATGTGTGGATCCAGAATTGGCCTCCACAGTCACTTACGGACTCATTGTTAAAACCGTGTTTATGGAAGACAATCTTACTTGGCTACAAGTGATCGCCAAAGAAGAAAGATGCATTTTGTAACAGGCATCTGGTCGCCACACCTCAAAGAGGGTGTTGTAGTGCTGGAAAGAGATGCAGAAAAGGGCAATCAACATGATCAGGTGATTTTAAAAATTCCCTAACACGAAAGCTCACAGTGTTCGGGGCTTTTGGGGAGGGGGCGGTGAATAAGTGGGACATGAAATCATACATATTCTGAACAGGGGTGGTTTATTTCTTTCTCTGCCATTCATAATACCAGAACTCAGGGTCCTCCAGTGAAGCTCAATGGTGTAAGACTTGTAACAAACCAAAGTACTTCTCCACACATTAGATAGTAAAAGTTTGGAATTCATTTACAAAACAGTGTGGTGTGGCTTCTAATTTATACATCTTTAAAGGGGATGCGGGTGGCTCTGTGGGACGCGGGTTGCGCTGTGGGTTACACCACAGAGCCTAGAACATGCCGATCAGAAGGTCGGCAGTTCGAATCCCCGCAACAGGGTGAGCACCCGTTGCTCGCTCCCTTCTCCTGCCAACCTAGCTGTTCGAAAGCACGTCAAAGTGCAAGTAGATAAATAGGTACCGCTCCGGTGGGAAGGTAAACGGCATTTCCGTGCACTGCTCTGGTTCACCAGAAGCGGCTTAGTCATGCTGGCCACATGACCTGGAAGCTGTACGCCGGCTCCCTCAGCCAATAAAGCGAGATGAGTGCTGCAACCCCAGAGTCGGCCACGACTGGACCTAATGGTCAGGGGTCCCTTTACCTTTAAAAGGGGATTAGGGAGGTTTGTGGAGAATAAGGCTATTAATGACTATTAGTCATTATAAATACCTCCAGCAGAGCAAAAGCAGAAGAGTGCAATGATGTTCCTTTCCTGTTTGTAGGTTTTCCATAAACATTTGATTGACTACGGTGGGGAACAGGATACGGGACTAGATATTGGCCTTCGATCTGATCCAGTAGGACTCACCTTATATTCTTATGGGCTAGCAGCTGATACCTGGAATTATTTGATCAAAACTAAAAAGTGCTGATCATATGTATTCTTCCAGGCAATAATGAGGCTACCCACCCAATGGTAATGAATGTGTGGTGTAGACATCCAATTTTATCTCTAAATTTACTTAATCTGGTAATCATTGAAACAACTCAGCAGGAATATGAATGTGCAGGCTGCTAGGATGCCCACTCTTTGTTCTTGCTATTATCATTGTTTAAAGTTTTATGAAGGCTTCTGAGTATTAAACAATGAGCATGAAACCAATAACACCTTTTCTATTACAAAGTTTTAATGTTCCTATACTCTGAGTCACATGAACTCAGCCTACAATTAAAGCATTGGTTTGGTGATGACACTGGTATCATTACCACTGTGTCACCTGGATGAATGAGGTAGTCTGAGCCCAGCATTTTATTGCCAGTTTCAAGTAAACTGCAAATTAAACTTGCTGTCATAGATAATTGTTTAGAAAAATTGCTTTAACAATCATGGACAATGGATACACCTGTACATTTGTTTAAACTACAGCTGCATTACTGAATAAAGAATATGATGTTGAAGCCATTTAATACTAAGCCTCAAATTACATTATTAAGAAAATTAGAAAAAGTACCCATTCTAAGGCTATCATCCTCAGCTTTCTTGTTTAAAAATATCTTTTTAAAAATGAATAGGACTTGTTTCGAAGTAAATGAGTCTTAGGATTAGAGTAACACTGCCACACTCTAGTCAAATATGTATACTTTTTTAAACCTTCAACTACAACCTCAATTAAACCATAGAATCTAACAGACATTGTGGTTATTCTACTAACTCTATATTTGTATATCATCTGTGCAGCTTTCCCATACATTAATGTTGTCATTCTAGTTCACTTTATGAATAGTTCGGCTTCTCCCAGTTAAAGGCAGGCAAACAGAAAGAATACACACACAGAAAAATATTCCCAAGAAGAGAAGGAACAATGCTGTGATGCAGTGGTTAGAGTGTTGGCCTATGACCTTGGAGACTAGGATTCAAATCCCCACATAGCCATAAAGTGCACTGTGTGGCCTTGGGGCAGTCACTGTCCTCAGGGTTATGAGAATGAAGTGTGGGGGGGGGGGAACAGACCACACATGCCACCTTCAGCTATTCAGTGGAGTTGCGATGATATCATCATCATGGGTTCATTTTGAACCATCTACAACAAGTGGTCTTTTAAAGCTTAATAGCTTAAAAGAGGGAAAGGTCATATGCCTACAAATCTGGTTTTATTATTGCAAACCACTTGGAGAACCATGGTTGAAAAGCAATATACAAATGTTGTTGTTTAGTCGTTTAGTCGTGTCCAACTCTTTGTGACCCCATGGACCAGAGCACGCCAGGCATTCCTGTCTTCAAATATACCAATATACGAATATACAAATACTGTAAAGTAAATATAACTGGAGTTGTCTTTTATGAAATACACACAGATTTAGATTTAATTCTTATCGGTGCTATTTTTCTAGAAAAATTGGTGCAGGAAAGCACCATGAACGCTTCCCTCGTTCTCTTAGAATGGCAATAGTGCCCACCTGAGAGGTGCCAAAACTGAGTTCCGACAAGTTCTGGCTGAAAAACAAGCCCTGATTCTTATATATCTGCATTATATGATTTTGTCGGTCATTACTGAGGTATCTTTGATTCTGAAAGTTGGAAAATGCATTGAATTTTAAGCAGTACTAAATAATAGGCAAACCATCTTTCTGACAAGGAAAGTCAAAATCTGGAACCTGTGTGATCTTAATTATGCATTACATTCAGGTTGCCCACTGCTTAGCATTGCGGCTTGAAGGTTAACTTCCTGATCCTAAGCACATCATGGTGTTAAACTGGTTTACTTGTAGTCTGATCTTAAGCATATTTACATGAAAGTGAATTGAGAAATGATTATAGCTCAGCAGCAGAGCAACTGCTTTGCATGCAGAAGGCCCCACGTTCAATCCTTGGTATCTTGAGGTTGGGCTAGGAGAAACCTCACTCTGACTGGGGGTCATACTGGAGAGCCATTGCTAGCCAGTATAGCCAGTAATGAGCTAAATAGACCAATGGTCTGACTCGGTATAAGGGAGTTTCCTACGTTCTTATGTAGTAATTTCAATGGGACTAATTTACTGATAAGGATGCTTGGGATTGCTTCCCTAACTACAACTTACTACAAACCTATGCACATTTATCTTAATGAAACTAACTGTGCACAGGACTTGCCTGTACAACCTGTTGGAAGCAGTGGAACTCAAGGTAACCACAAGTAATTTCTTATACCGCTTTCAATCACTTTTAACTAACATTTGCTAGACCAGAGCTCTTGAATTCTGTATGGATGACATCCCAGCCACATATCCTGCTTGTTAGCTTACTAGTACAAGTCATTTGAGAACTGTCCTTTGAATACTTCTGCAATCTGCATATCTGTACTGCTTATTCAGTTCTGAATTTATAGCCTTTGTTTCATAGAATTATCTTTGTTTCATACAGGAATTATCTATCTCCTCTCTATTCATCATGATAATGCTTGAGTTTGGAGTTTTATTGATGACTGGAGAGTTGGAGACATGTCATTACTGCAGTTGCTGGGTTTCTCTTTGTTACTTTCAAGGATTTGCTAAATTGTTGCCCGTGTACATTTTCAAAATGAGCATTTTGCTTTTGAGAGGGGTAATTGTTCCCTTCAGAACTCTTGCTTTTATATTTTCCAGCACTGTTCACATCCATTGTCTCCCATCCCCACTGCCTCCATAGTTCCTTCCTGGAGTGATCCCAGCCAATCAGGGATTCTGTCATGAATGCGACAACACTTCTTACATCAAATGTAGCTAATTGAGGGCAATGCTTCTTTGGATGGTCACATGGGTGATCCTATCAAATCAGAAAAGCATAACCATTTCACCACAAAAGAATAAAAAGAAATAAAAACCCATAGTAGGATGGTACCTTAATGTAAAGCAAAGTAGGAGGGGAAAGCTGGCTTGTTAAAAGCCACAAAGTCTTCATAGGTATCTGTACTAAGTTGGTACAGTCATACCTCAGCTTACAGACGCTTCAGGTTGCGGACCACTGAAACCCAGAAGTACCAGAATGGGTTACTTCCGGGTTTTGGCAGTCGCGCATGCGCAGAAGCACTAAATCGCGCTTTGCGCAGAAGCACTAAATCACAACCCATGCATGCGCAGACGTGGGTTGCGAACGCTGCGGGTTGCGAACGTGCATCCCGCACGGATCACGTTTGCAACCCGAGCGTCCAGTGTATATGGGAAGAGAAAGTAGACTAAATAGATTAGGTACTTCCAAATGGACAGTTTAAAAGAAATGATCTGTGGTGGCAATGTACTTTATGAGCAACCCTCTCTTATCTTTGTCAATTTGCCAAGAAAGGAAAAGGTTCGTGCTGTAAATCACCCCTTTTGCTAGTTTAAAGGAAGCAATCCATAGCGCAAGGCCTCCCCCACATTTGGCAATGAGTTTGCTAAATATCTGGAGGGAAAGAGAATACTGCAGATCTGTTGCTTCCTCTAAACTGACAAAGTACTTGCAAACTGACTTGAGAAGAGAAGGGATGCTGCTGCAAACCTTTACTGTCTCTTGCAGTGAAGAAGAAAAACGCTGAATGGGAAGGTGTTTATCATACCTTTTAATTTTTTTGTGAAACTGCCCCTTCCTTTAGCCTAATTATTTTCCTAATGTACTATCGCCTGTATTTCCCAAAAATCTTTATATACTAAATTAAATTAAACATGTAACATGATTAGCATTTTGAAGAATGCAAACTTTTATTTCTACTTAGTTGGTCTCTAAGGTGCTACTGGATAATTTTTTAATTTTTAATTTTTATTTCAGTTGAAGTATTTAAGAAGCACTGCTGTGCAACAATCCAATAAAGGAAAATACATTGCTCAATGCTGCCATCTGTGGGCCAGTCATATTTCTTAAATGCATTTTGTCCAAAGAGATCTGTACAGGTAACTCACAACATGCAATTTCAACTTTGCATTGTCGAAGGCCGGCCTGTTGCAATCACAGAAATTAAATGCATGGCACAGAGCTTAAAAGCACTTTTTGCTCAGGGTTTTCCTGGCGCGGAAAGAGCTTTGAAACTCCCTTACTTTTGGGGGTAAGACCCATTGGGTCAGAGTCCACCTTCACTACTGCTCCTGTACAGGGCCTCCAGACTCTGAGCTAACTTTTAAGTCTTTAGCTCTTCTAGAAAGAAAGAGATGGGGCATAATGTGCAAGTACCCTTCTAATTGATTTCTATGAAACAAGTCAGCCTAGCTGCTCCTGTCTGTAAGTGTTATTAGCATGAGTAATGTCAAAGCTGTGACTGATAAGTCTGGACACCAGGACACCCTGGGGGTCCCAAAAGACTGCTGTTTTCCAGTAGTCCTTAGCATTCTTTCTTTTGCACTAGCAACAAGAATACATTTTTTTTCCTGTGGTGAGTTTATCTGAGATCAAGAATTAATTTCTGCAACTGCAACTACTCTGTAAGTGCAGGTAGATGTTAAACAATCACCTCTCCAAAGGGCAAATGCAAAATGTGAAAACTTTGCAAAGAGGCTTAAGCATGTCTCCTACTCTACAGCACCTAATGCAACTCAGTCACTAAGAATTCACTGTATAGTTAATTTACAGTATGGCTATATACATGTCTACTTAGAAGTAACTCTGTTTGTGTTTAATGGGGCTTTCACCCAGGCAAGTGGATAAAGGTTGGCAGCCTAGACTTTGGTTTAGGTTTGGTATTGGAGAAAACAGGGGGTTGTGTTTTTAACAGCTGTGTTTTCACAATCAGGCCCAGCAGGACATAGCTGACTTTCCACGGTAAGCATGAAGTAATGGGGGGGGGGGAGAGACAAGCATAAATGGCAGTACTGTCATGCCCCTATGCCAGCCATTTTGTATTATGCCATACTCTCATGGCAGCCCAAACAAAACTGGCACCCACATTACTCTCAAAATTCAAAATGTATTCACTGAACTTAGTATCTGTGAATGTGGATTGCAGAAGCAGAATGAATGACACATCCAAGCCCAAGATTAGTTGTTGTTGTTGTTGTTTAGTCGTGTCCGACTCTTTGTGACCCCATGGACCAGAGCATGCCAGGCACTCCTGTCTTCCACTGCCTCCCACAGTTTGGTGAAACTCATGTTGGTAGTTTCGAGAACACGGTCCAACCATCTCGTCCTCTGTCGTCCCCTTCTCCTTGTGCCCTCCATCTTTCCCAACATCAGGGTCTTTTCCAGGGAGTCTTCTCTCCTCATGAGGTGGCCAAAGTCCTGGAACCTGAGCTTCAGGATGTGTTCTTCCAGTGAGCACTCAGGGCTTAAGAATGGATAGGTTTGATCTTCTTGCAGTCCATGGGACTCTCAAGAGTCTTCTCCAGCACCATAATTCAAAAGCATCAATTCTTCAGCGATCAGCCTTCTTTATGGTCCAGCTCTCACTTCCATACATCACTACTGGGAAAACCATATGAAGGGGCCAAGATTAGTAGCCGAATACAAACCTGCCTTGTCTCCGTCTCCATAAGTCAAACTAGTAATTGCAGTCCACTTAACCAGCATTGCAAGCATAACAACACAGTAATATACAGAGTGTATCTTTTTTGAAAAATCCTACTGATGATACCTATGGGTAATGTATTGCTCCCTCCCTTCCATACTTCTTCCCTTCTTGTTTTACTTTCCTTTCTTCTCTGGATTTTCCTGAGACTGCAGAGGCACTTTGGCCTCTGGCTTTGACCAGGGAACCAAGGACCACTGGGCGGCCGTTCCCCTTCTCTCCCAGGAAAAACATCTTGACAAGAGCCTGGCCCTATCTATCAACAAGAGAGGAAGCAGCTGCATGGAGCTTGCTTTGCCCACCCCACCCCAGCTGGAAAAAGTACTTGAAAGAACTTTATAATGAAAAAGTAGCACCTGAGCTTGCTTCTCTTCCTCCTGCCCCTTCTCCTTCTCAATCACTTTCCCTTTGGGATTATAAACCTGAGCACAGGGACTGCCTTATTATTGATTGTCACCAGCCGTCTGGAAGTATTTTTCAACTGATGAGCAGAGTAAAAATAGTTTAAAAAATTAAAATGCATCCCCATTGAGAAACCCAGATTTCCCGTTGATGTACTGTTATTTCAACTGCACACTACAAATTATTGTTGGATAACAACCAAGCTGATAGCCCCTGAAGTCCCGCGGCAATTATCTTTATCGCTTCCTCGCATAGCCACTTCATGAAAAATAAACGCTTCCTCATATATTATTCTTGCTGATACAGGCAATAGCCTTTGTAGTCACAATGCCCAGCCACGTGCAACACAGAATCATCTGTCCAATGTATTGAGCAGCATTAATTTGGGACTGTAAACACTGACTATTCACCAGGAATTCTTGAGCAACGACAAGAGAGCAGACATGCCTGGTGTTTTCCTAATAAAAATATAGTAGTGTCCAGCAATAGATGGGAATGAAAGCACCAGAGGAGGTATGGCCCAAGGGCTACATCATGCTGGGGAGAGATGTTTTTATACACCAGGCATATTGCAATAATCTGATGGCTTGAAGAAAGGGAGTAGAAGGAGAGAACTCTTTAGGATTGTTCAAGGAGTCACAGCTGGAAGCAAAAAGATACAGTTAAATAAGGATAATTTAGTAAGAATATGTGGCTTATTCTTATATTCATTTTATTATTTATTAACACAGCTACACTAGCGACCTACAGTTGTACCTTGGGAGTCGAACAGCTTAGTTCCCGAATGTTTTGGCTCCAGAACATGGCAAACCCGGAAGTGACTGTTCTGGTTTTCGAACTATTTTTGGAAGCTGAACACCCGATGGGGCTTCCGCAGCTTCCGATTGGCTGCAGGAAGCTCCTGCAGCCAATCAGAAGCCGTGCTTTGGTTTTTGAATGTTTTGGAAGTTGAATGGACTTCCGGAACGGACTCCGTTCAGCTTCCAAGGTACAACTGTGTATGTTTCCAGGCCCATTTCAAGATACTGGTTTTAACCCATAAACCTTTTTTATTTATTTTCTTTTATTTAACAAGATTTCTATACCACTCGATAAAAAAGAATCTAATCACTTTATATAAAATGGCGTAACCATAAAGATAAACCTTTAAAATGGTAGCCAAAATATGAAGACTGCTGTAGGACCAGGCTATAACCTCTGGAATCTGGATATATGATGTGGACTTTAATGGGCTTCAGATTTAGTAGCAGACTTCAGCTCTCGAGGAGGGGGGATTAAATTTTTCATTTTCAATTTCTGTATTTATATTGTTTTGTAATATATTACGCAAAAAAAATTTTTTAGAAATGAATAGGTTGGAATCCCAGAATTCCCTTTTCAAACAACAGTGAACTTTCTACTTCCATTTTATTGCACCATGGTGGATGATACTGAGATGCAGGATGGAGATCAGATCTCGTACGTCAGGGTTCGGTAACCTGTGGCCCTCCAGACATTGTTGGATTACAGCCCTCATTTTCTCTGGCCATTGGCTGGTTGGAGCTGATGGGAGTCTAACAGCATATGAAGGACCACAGGTTCCTCATCTCTGTAATAAGTCAATGGCTGCAGACACAGAAGAGAAGATTTCTGATATTGTCTATTTGCAGGCATAGCACTGCCCTCTGCCTGGTACAAATAAATCCCATTTGGTCATCGTCGTACAAAAATTCACCACTTATTCATGCTCGAGTTTGTTTCTCTACCACAGTAGCATAGCAGAAGGCAAAGGGTATGAAACCTAGTATCCAGGCAGAGTCTCCAGAGCCTTGAACACGACAAACAATGAAAGTAGGGCAGAAGAGGACAGTTCCCCCATTCTCTCAGCAAATATCACATTGACACACTCCTAGTACAGCAAAACAGTCAAGAACAAATGCAAAAAAATCTATGTTTTATGCAACAAGGCTAATACTCTGGCAAGGTAAAGTAATTGTGTTACCTTGGTATCAGCGCATCTTACCCCCCACCCCTCAATTTGGTGTGCCGCTGGCCTGCGACTCCCAAGTCTACCCCAAGCCATCGGGAGAAGGGGGAGAGCTGTGCTGCCTTGCTGGCGGCCTTCGTTTTGACAGCTAGGGAGTCGCGGACAGGCAGCACACTGAATGTCCGCCATTGGCAGCTCGCTCTGCCCCCATGGGTGGCTCGCTCCGCCCCCGGTTGCAGGGTGCGTGCGCTGCACCCAAGCAGCTTTTCTGCACCTGGGAGGGCACCCTCCATGCCCCACCACGCTTGGGTGTGCACCCCACCCCCCTTGGGAGCGCACCCACCCTGGGCAGCACGGGCATATGCTTCGCCGCTGCTCCCCCCCCAGCCCCTGAAAACGGTATCCTGTCAGAGGAAGGAAAAACCCAACTAATCATGCAAACACCAGAAACTATCCCTTTGCTAGACATGCCCTTTATCCAGAATAAAGTACATTTAGTCAAAGGTAAGATAAGGAGTGAGTTACTGCACTGGCGCTTTTTTTGCAATTACCGGTAGTTTCACATTGGCAGTGCACCAATGAGCAACTGAGCCATACTATCAGCCACAGGCCATGGCTCGCCCGCAGGACTTTCAGTGCCAAAGTCCAGGCCCTGTTTGGCCCAGAACAAGGAAGGGGCCAAAATGCAGCAGGTCTGATTTTCCACTTTCTTAAATTAACAAAGCAACACTTAAAAATAGGGGATTCCTTCCCTCCCATATCCCTAAGACCATGAAGTCCAGAGCCTAAGATTAACTAACTGCACCACTGCAGGTGCATCAGCTGTGTGTCAATACACAGTCAAGTAATGAAATTCTCAAAAATGCAATTAGTGGCACAATCTCTGTTCCAGGCTCTGAGGAATTTTTGAAGCGCTGTGAAATCCTACAGTACATTGGTTTGGAGTTCAGAGTGCCCTATCAGCAAATCCTTCATCCTTTCTGGTTGCATACTGTGGGCTCTTTAGCACATAATTCTAGATTAGTAGTAAAGATGACACTGGTTGGTTGGTTGGTTGGTTGAGCAGCACCAATGTGCTAAACTCTCAGTGTGTGAGATTCCCAGAGACTTCTGATAGGCCACTTTGAGAACAGAATGCTGGACTATATAGGGTTTTAGTCTGATTCTGCATGGCTCTTTTGTTCCTATCCATGGCATCTCAAGTATCAGGTGGCACATTATGTAAAAGACCTCTGTCTGACACCTTGGAGTGCTTCTGCCACTTAGAACAGATAATACTAAGGTAGTTGGACATATACTGTATTCTGACTTAGTTTAAGGCAGCTTCCTATGTTCCTAAAGATGCCTACCCTAACCAGACATGTTAGTACACTGGAATTAGAAAGAAGCAGTTGGCAGTGTTCACTGGGGTTGTCCCATGTTTATGTTCACTGCAGTGGTCTCTCCTTAACATGAAAGGTCAGGGACAGGATAAGCTAATGGGCTTCCCATTAAGGACTGCCGAACTAACTCCACTAAGGAAAGAGTCACTAACGAAAGTTTGACTTATGCACTGCATATTCATGCACAGCAAATATGCATGGTACGCTCACCACTTAGTGCAGGCATAGGCAAACTCGGCCCTCCAGATGTTTTGGGACTACAACTCCCACCATCCCTAGCTAACAGGACCAGTGGTCAGGGATAATGGGAGTTGTAGTCCCAAAAGATCTGGAGGGCCAAGTTGGCCTATGGCTGACTTAATGTAATGAAGTTAATTGCAGTTTTATTATATTAAAAATTATTTACAATTTTATCATGATTGATCTCAGATTGTTATTCCACTTATTTCTTCTATACATACTATATCGCTGAAAAGCAGCCCCATGGATTCCTCTTTTGTTGGTATAACATCCAAAGGCATGTTGCCCCAAATACCTTCAATAAGTGAATTTGTATATTTACTTGTATATGCATTTGGGAGCACAACACAAACAACATTGACACTTTAAGTAACAGGCGATTCTGCCCTAATTCTCAAGCAAATTCAGAGTTGGGTGAAAAGTAGAATTAAATTAACTGTTGGATTGAACCTGGGTTGTAAATCACTGCGATTACTAATGCATGCTAAAAAGAAGAGACACAAGGGGAATGGAGTCTGATGTCTGGCTTCTTTAGTAGCCAGAAGCAAGTCAGAGACACAATTCCTGTGGAAAAGTTTCACATGACAAGCCAGCCCCACGACAGTGCATTTAAAATATCATCACCCTATTTGTTCCTTAACTAGAACATGTTTAATTGGGTCAATCACTTTTTAAAGTATCTCCTAAGGAACTGATTTTACTTAATAAAATCACATGTCAACAGCCAGATCTTACAGCTACAGAGTTTTACGGCTCCTAGCTGTATGTGAGTTTTGCATTGTTATTTATCTACTTATTTAACTTGTTATTATATTGTACCTCTGTAGGCAACACAGTTAGAAAATGGGCATATGCATTTTAAAATAAGCAAGGCTTTTTCTTAGGAATATTATCCTTCCTTCATGCCAAGTTGCGGCAAGGCAGCCTTTGACAACCTTGTGCCCTCCATATGTCTTGGGCCCATCACTGTCTCTTAGTCCTTCACAGGATTGTTGTGAGGGGGGAAATAGGAAGGGAAAAGCTATGTATGCCATCTTGAATTCTTCGGAGGAAAAGTGAGATATAAACCTATATATTTTGGAGAATGGTTTGCCAATTTGCTTGTTCTCTGTGCATTCAGACACCTCTCAAGATATGATTGCCCAACTTGGCATGAAGGTTCCTGATGTGGGGGTGGCAGTTTTCACTTGACGCTGAGCTGCCAGCTGCCATTTTGAATCCAAAACGGCCGACCAAAATATCACTTCAGCATAACTTTACCTGTATTTTGCCACAAGTTTGGTTGCCACTTAAGATATTGTTGTCATGCCCTGTACAAGGGCTTCCAAGTGGAGGCAGCAGACTTTGTTACAATTTGGATGCTGGACACCATTTTGAATCAAAATAATGGACCAAAACATCAATTTTTTGCATGGGTTTGACTGCCTCTTGAGATATTGTCACCAAACATGGCAAGAGGGTTCCCAAGATGGGAGAGGCAGTATTCATTGATGTTTGAACACCAGGTGCCATTTTGAATCAAGGTGGTCGGTCAAAACATAACTTTGGCATGACTTCACCCAATTTTTGGCATGATGTGACGGAATTCACAAATCACACAATCCATCTAAAAATAAATAAATCACAATATATTTTTGTTTCTAAAAATTCCCAAGCAGCACTTGGCACTCCCTCGCTATTGAAAAGATAGAAGGAGTTGTAGTCTAGCAACTTCTAGAGGGCTAAAGGATAGCCACCACTGTGATAGATGATAAAAGGACAGTTTAAACTCATACCCTTGAGTCTTGAGCAAGCAGGCATACATGTGAACAGAACACTACCTGAATAAGAATTAGCTGCATGGAGAATGTCACTTGATGTTACTTCATGAAAAATTCAAACTGTCAAGGGCCTTAAAAATGTCTCTGAATTGCAAACATACAGTCTGATCTAGCTGCAAAGTGTGCAAAATTAAGCAGATGCCCAGCTAATACCTTGCACGTGAAACATTATATGTCAATGAGGCCCTTCTTAATCTAAAGGTGAATTCAATAACGTTATGCTGAATTGCATTCTACAAAGCTTATGATTGAGGGTCAGAACCTCTAGACCATGATGTGATGTCAGCAGCTGCCCTTCCATTGACCCTATCCACTACAAACTTTCTAGCTGAATCCAGTTATGGATGTTATGCCATACCATATTGCTGACTTTTCTACCTGGTGACAATTTTAATGCAGCTGCCTTCACCTTCACAGAGCTTGTGACAGTGCTTAGAAACCACTTTATCTGAGATCTCTCTCTCTCTCTCCACACACACACACACACACACACACACACTTCCTATATATATGCAGTCTCGCTACGGCTGCCCAAATACAACAGCCCCCTTTCCATTCCTCAAAAATTTGTTCATTATAAATTTTGTCATCTGTTCCCAACAGTATAAATAAAGAGCCATCATAACAAAATACCTTGCATATATTTATTAGCCCTCAGGGCAAATATGCAAATATAAAGAGAGGAACCACTGCTGGGAGGGTTGAATAGTTTTTGTACTGGCTAAAGTATCCCTTTTATACTATCATTTCCCCCCTTAGCATATTAATTTCCTGATGTCATAAATGACAGTGCCCTAATTTTGTTGTTCATAGTGTGAGAGCCTTCTATATATAAACCCTTGTGCAAAGCAGACCAAATCTGTCAGGAAAAAATCAGGACAAAGTCTAGTGAGGACGTGTATTTTTTCCACGTAGAAAAGAAGAAAATGGTCAATGCAGCTTACTCTTTACAAGTGTGGTGAAGGGGAGGGGGTCAAGGGTAAAACTTCACAAATAGCTGGCTGGTAGAGAGTGTAATACAGTGGTTACAGCACCAAGTTTGTGAGATATTGATTACCCTGTTCGCAACATATTATTCTCAGGTTACACCAGCTGGGTAAGGACTCTTGTGACTGTTAGGATCTCTGAAGGATATAATGGATGAAGCTGATTAAGAAACTGTTGATCGCAACAAAAATTATGCAGCCTTGCTGTTGGAAAACAGAACACTTACACCCCTGTTTGGACAACATAACCAAATACAATGGATGTCCACAGACCTTGGGGAAAGGGTCATAGCTCAATGGTAGAGGACATGCTTTGCATGCAGGATGTCCCAGGTTTAATCCCTGGCATCTCCAGGGAAGACTGGGAAAGATTCCTGTTGGTAGATATAATACTTGTCCAGATGGAGCAATGGTCTGATTTTAGCACAAGGCCACTTACCTGTGTTGACATTTGGAGCTGGTCACCTGAACAGACTGTGAGCACAAACACATGCACAGGTGGAGTTCACATGACCAGGAACGCTACAAAAAGTGGTTTGCAAAAACCAACCAAAGGCACATAGGTCAATGGCAAGAACCAGAATCGCAACATGTAATTAGCACAACGTGTTGAGTATTATGTCTTGGGTTCAAAGATAAGCTGACGTAAGAAAGTTCAGAAAATGAAAGTTTTCTGTCTCACCTATTCCTTGCAAGCCACCTATACCTACCCAAAGCCTGCCCAGAGGGGTGGGTGGTGGTTCTTCTGTGAAACATGGAATGGGGTGGAGGGCCTGTTAGAGGGATGGGGGCATACAGCTTTCTTTTCACAGACTTCCTTAAATCGACTGCTCTTAGGGCCACAACATTAATTGTGTGGTCTGCCCTCGCGTGTGTGATTTTTCTTGGACAAATAGCCAGTGTGAGAAGACCAATCTGGATTAGGACCTTGCTGTGGTGTGTGGAAGGGGCATGTGGGGGTCTTTATTCATTTGCCCCGTATTGCAGTCCTGTTCCAGATCAGTATTCCCCTGCCCCAACACACACTTGCCATTTGCACAAAGGAGGGAGAAGCTCCAACTGGAGCAAATGGGAGCTTCTTTTCCCATGCAATTTATAATTGCGTTATAAATGCATTCATTTACTGTCAGGTGCTTGTCTGCACAGAAGAGAAAATCGCTGGCAGCTCACAGGATTTTGGTAGGTGTCAGCATTTTCACAAAGAACTTTATTGTCTCTTACAATTTACTTTCAGCCAACGTACAGTACTTTTTGGCACTGCATCCAGACCCTGCCTTTTAGTTCATCTTCTCTAGCTATTTGGCTCTTGTTAGCTGGAGTAATTATACCTAACATAATCTTTAATGTACTGTACTGAGATTAGGAAGGGGCCGCATTATTTGTTTAACATACTGTATCAATTCTGTTTAACTTCCTGCAGCCCCTTTAATATTTTTTATAAACAAGGGAATATATGAAGAGACTTGCTAGCTCAGGACAAAGATCTATTTAGTTCAGCCCGTTTGCCACAGTGGCCAACCAGATACTGTCTGGAAACTCCATAAGCAGAATAGGATGGCAATAGCCCTCTCTTGCTGTTGGTCTTCAGCAAACAGTATTCCAAGGCATGCTGCAACTGATCTTAGAGGAAGTACATAGCCATCAGGGTTTGTAGCTATTGATAGCCTTATCCCCTTTAAATTTGTCAGATCCTCTATTTATATATATAATGTTTATTAATTTTCTGTTTTACAATTTAAAGTACTCATTTTTACATCCTTAAGATATCAATGACTTCCCTTCTCCTTCCATAGTTCATTTTACATATCATAAATCACTGCCTATTTTTCAGAAACTATACCATTCCATTATTACATCCATCATAACTTATTTACACTGCTGAATTTCTCTTAATGCTACCAGCATTTTCAACTCTATACAGTTATTTGCCATATATTCAATAAACGTTTTCCAATATTCTCTAAACGTATTTTCTTCTTGTTCTCTTATTCTATATGTTAAGTCTGCAAGCTGCGCATATTCTGTCAACTTAAGTTGCCACTCTTCTTTGGTTGGGACCTTGCTCGTTTTCAATTCTTGGGCTAACAAAACACGGGCCGCAGTAGTGGCATACATAAATAACCTTTTTTGGCACCTGGGAATTTCCATCTGAATTATCCCCAACAGAAAGGACTCTGGGTTGTTGTTTTTTGAGGGGTGGGGAAGTACTTTTAAACATTTTTTTCAGTTCATTCTGGATCATTTCCCAATAGTCTTTTACCCTTTTACAAGTCCACCAGCAAATCCTCTTTTAAAGGCATCCAAGTTGATCCTCTTATGGGAGTGTATTCCACAATTTACCAGTAACTATATACAGTGGGGGAAAGCGCTGCCTTTTGTCTGTCCTGAATCTTCAAATATTCAGCTTCATTGCATGCCCACAAATTCTGGAGTTAGGACTATCTGCTTTATGCATAATTACCATGCATAATTGTATGCACCTCTTATGCTCCCTTATGTCTCCTCTTACATTTTCTCTAAACTAAAAACAACAACAACCCCAATACTGTAACCTTTCCTCACAGGAGAGTTCTTGACTGGGTGTGACATTCTTTGAGGGTAGTGGGCTCTTCTCTTTTTTGCCACACACCTGGTGGTTGATTTATATTTAACCTACGCTAAGCCCTCGGGTTAAGGCAGGGGTCAGCAAACTTTTTCAGCAGGGGGCTGGCCCACTGTCCCTCAGACCTTGTGGGGGGCCAGACTATATTTTTTGGGGGGGAGAAATGAACGAATTCCTATGCCCCACAAATAACCCAGAGATGCATTTTAAATAAAAGGACACATTCTAGTCATGTAAAAACACCAGGCAGGCCCCACAAATAACCCAGAGATGCATTTTAAATAAAAGGACACATTCTAGTCATGTAAAAACACACTGATTCCCGGACTGTCCGCAGGCCAGATTTAGAAGGCGATTGGGCTGGATTCAGCCCCCGGGCCTTAGTTTGCCTACCCATGGGTTAAGGCTAGGCAAATAATAAAACTAGTTAATTATGTTTTATGGACTGTGAAATGCTGGCCACCTAAAGGCCATCTAATCCAACCACCTTCATAGAAAAGGGGCCAATAACGCTGGCAAAACAAACAGTACAGAAAAATGAACTTGCTCAAAAATAGCCCCACTGACTACTCGAGTCGTCTACTTTGAAGAGAAGCGACTTTGAAGCCAGCAACTCAATGGCTGAGTCCCAAGTGCTCCTAAACAGCACACGACTGGTTCAAAACACTGCAATTGTTCACTTAAAATATAAAGGCCTTACAATGTTTTTGAAAGATGCTTGGGCTGGAACTATAGTGTGCCTGGAGGAGATGAGGTGGGGCACTAATTGAGGAGTGAGATGCGTTAGCTCTTTGCCTCCTGGTGCAATGAAAAATACACACTGAGAAGGGATAGGAAGGAATGTATGTCTCTCCCTGGCAACGTGTTATGTTTCCCTTAGGGGACCTCACAGTTTGAAAAGCACTGAAACAGCAAGGGGGAGTTGCTTGTGTTCAGTTAAGAGAGAGAGAAATGGAGAGTTCTCTGCAATTTTGCACTCCACTGCCATAGTCAACTGAACAGAGTATTAACTGATTGTCCTCCCAACACCTAATGCTTCGGAAGTATTACAGTATTCACATCTCAAACAAAAGCAAATTGAGACACAGAGATTAAATCATTTGGCGGGCAGCCCGTGGTAGGTGCGCACAGCGCATGCGCTTGGGCCGCCGCCGCTGCTACCGTCGCTTTTCCTCAAGCTGCAAAAGCGAGCGCGGGTGCCGCGAGTGGTGCGTCGGGTTTGTTCAGTGCGCCTGCGCGAGGCCCTGGGTATCCCCTCCTCCTCAAGCGAGAGCTGCCGCCGCCGCTGCTGCTGCTTCTCCCGCCGAGCTCTGAGGTGGAGGCAACGGCGGAGAAACCGAAGCCTCTGGCCGCGCCTTAAGGGAGCTCAAAGTGGAGTACGTGGTTCTTTCCGCCCACCTCCCTATTCTGCCTGCAGTGACTGGTCCCCAAGGTCGCAGCCGAGTGGAGAATTTGAAGCTCCGAAGTTGCCCCAGCCCTCTTGTAGGAGACACCCACCTTTGAATTGGCTTGCACTTCCATCCCGTGAAGTGCCCAGATCCTGGCGTGCTAGTTTCCACAGCCATGGCAACGGAAGAGAAGAAGCCAGATTCAGAATCAACCAAAACACAATCAACACCCTCCTCTTCAACCAATCAGAGCAAGCCTGCCCCTGTAAAACCAAACTATGCCCTGAAGTTCACGCTGGCAGGACACACCAAAGCTGTCTCATCAGTGAAATTCAGTCCCCATGGGGAGTGGCTGGCCAGTTCTTCGGCTGATAAGCTTATAAAAATCTGGGGCGCCTATGACGGCAAATTTGAGAGAACCATATCTGGCCACAAGCTGGGAATCTCTGATGTCGCTTGGTCATCTGATTCAAACCTCCTTGTATCTGCCTCAGATGACAAAACGCTCAAAATTTGGGATGTGAGCTCGGGGAAATGTTTGAAAACCCTGAAGGGGCACAGCAACTACGTCTTCTGCTGCAATTTCAACCCGCAGTCAAACCTCGTCGTCTCAGGATCCTTTGATGAGAGTGTGAGGATATGGGACGTCAAAAGTGGGAAGTGCCTAAAAACCCTGCCAGCCCATTCTGACCCGGTTTCAGCGGTGCATTTTAACCGTGATGGCTCCTTGATAGTGTCCAGCAGCTATGATGGCCTCTGCCGAATCTGGGATACAGCATCAGGACAGTGTTTGAAAACACTGATTGATGATGACAACCCCCCTGTGTCTTTTGTGAAGTTCTCTCCCAATGGCAAATATATTCTAGCGGCAACGTTGGACAACACTCTTAAGCTTTGGGACTACAGCAAAGGAAAGTGCCTAAAGACCTACACAGGCCACAAGAACGAGAAGTACTGCATCTTTGCCAACTTCTCGGTTACTGGTGGGAAGTGGATCGTGTCTGGTTCAGAGGACAACCTGGTTTACATTTGGAACCTCCAAACGAAAGAGACTGTACAGAAGCTGCAAGGGCATACAGATGTTGTGATCTCTACAGCCTGCCATCCGACTGAGAACATCATTGCCTCAGCAGCTCTAGAAAACGACAAAACAATTAAACTTTGGAAGAGTGACTGTTAAAATGTTTTCAGCATCACTTCAGAGACTGCTGGGGAGGGGCATGTCTGGAAAACATAGGAGTATTTTGTGTTTGTTGAAGACCCATTTGCCAGGAAACAAAGCAACCTTTGAGAAGATGATGTCTCCTAGTCTTGGCCCAAAGAACTTCTCTCTTTGGCTTGTCTCCGAATTGGGAAAATATAGTGGGGGGTTTTTTTTGGGGGGGGTTAATAAAAAGGTTCTGTTTTCTTTGATGAATTGGCGGCTTTTCCTAATGGGAAGCCATTAACTATTCTCTCCTTGGAGAGTAAGATAGCAACTCTGTCTCCTAACAGCAACCACCGCCAAGTCATAAACTTAGAAAGAATCTGGATATGTTAACATTTTTGAAGAAACAGAAAAAAAGATCCAGGCAGGTAGGCCGTAGTACATAAAACTTTAAATAGAAGAGCCATGGTGTCACATTACTAAAGGCAGTTTTTTAAACATGACCAAACAAGTGTTCTTTTGCCTTGCACCTCTTCTCATTTCCCACCCATCCAAGTTTCCAGAACCTGTGATTAAATCACCCTTTCTTTGTCCTTCTGTGTAACGCACCCTGTTCATCATGCTCCTTGACAGGAAAAGTTATTCACGTTTTTCACCCCACCCCAAATTATCTGCTCAACCTCTGTCCTCCTAAGTCCTTGCTTGTGGCTTTTTGTTTTTACTTTAAAAAAAATATTCTGGCAAATTTCACAAACTCTGTACAGTTATTTCAGTATTAAAAAAACACACACTTTTTTATCTTGGAAACCTCATGGTATGAGCTTGTATTTGCTAAAGGTATGGCTTTATTCTACCCCCCCCCCCTTTTCCACATTGGTATATTCCTTTTCTATCCTTTCTTACCTCTCCTCTGCACTTATCAATATTTTACATATCAAACCTGGTTACCATATGCACAATAAAAAGGTGGGATTTGGGGTGGGAATCATTTGGCCAAAAGTATGCTGAAACTTTTTGATGGATCCAAAGCAAGAACCCGGATTTCTGAGTCAGTGCCATAACCACAAGTTTTCATTTTCCTTTGAGTGCAACATGAACATCAAAGAGGAAGGTTATGATTTGGGCATGTCGGACCTCAGTTAGAAATGTATAGTCAGGGGTAATTGGATTGTGGTGGAGAAAACTTCCTGTTTGCTGTTGAATGGCAAGAAGACAAATGATGTAATTACATGAAAGAGTTGCAAAAGTTATAATCATAAAGGGAAATGCTCCCTGTCTGGCCATGTGCACTTTCCTCATAGGTTTATTTCTGGAATGGTTTTGATTTCAGTTAATTGAATAAATGGCTAGGAAAAGTAGGAATGAATTAAACATTAGCAGAATGAAAGATTTAAAATATTATATGCCTACCTAAAAGGATATATATCAAAGCTATTCTAGCAAGTACTCTTTTTTTCTTTCTTTCGAAAAAGAAGAATATGCCAGTTGCTTGCTTTGGCAAATTCTTGTCTTTTCATTCTATCTCCACCCCATTTCTAGGAATGGTGTCTCTTGTATCCCAAGCTGCATGATGTTTTTGGAAAGGTAAAATACATTTTTCATACAAATTCCATTACATACTTTGGTCAAGGGCTAACTTTTTCTACAAACAGCCAAATTGTGCGCCACACAAAATAGACTTCTTTACATCCAATTCTGGCTGTGTGCTGTATGATTCACATTGTACCATGATTCTTAAGGACGTGCCATCATTCCTTTCAACCAAAATTTAGCAGACAGTACTGCTATTCATATATATTTATTTCTAAAAATTGTCTGTTACGCTTATTATCATTATTTATCATAGATAGAAAGCAACAACTGTGCAAAACCTCAGTTATTACCATGCCATGGTTTTAGACCAGACAGTGACTAGTGTGTTCTGCAATAAAATGTTACAGCGTAGACTGACACCCAGTCAGCTTCCTTCAAGGTAGTCTCCTGTGATTTTCCATCTTTCCTCCCAGCATTCTGTGGTCATTGTAAATACTCAGTCGCACTAGGCTATTTTTTTGGGAGGGGCTTTTTTTTGGGAGGTGAAGAGGAATTTGTGCCCTCTTGTTTTTTTCTTACTTGATACCTATTTTGAACTTTTTGTTACAAGAAACTATGATAACCATCATTAAAATAGAATTTTGCAGTTCACAGTGTTCCTTCAGTAGAGATCTATAGAGCTGCACCATAGATTTTTATAATGGCAAGAAGCCCTCTGAGCTACTTGCCACCACATCCACATATAGGAGTTATCCTGGAACATACAAGAAATACATTTCACAAGCTATTCTCTGATTTTAATTACCTTTTCTACAGAAGAGCATCCTGGTATTAATACTATGGCACACCACCCAAATCTCTGAGCAGTGCAAGATTCCAGGCGCTTACCCAGAATTCAGCTTCCTTGGAATGAGGGACAGCAGAGACTGTGGCGTCTTTATGATATATGGTTTATTTATACAACATGAGCTTAGGATGAAGGGGCCCACAGCATTAACACCCCTAGAAGGTCTGGCTTCTCCCATAGCCACAAGCCTTGGACTGAAGCAGAAATCAAACATGTCTCTCCCTCACATGCGCCTGCCTACCATCTACTTCTAGCTTCCAGCTCTCACACACTTCCATTCTGATTTTTGTCCTTCTAGCCACTAGTGAGTTGAGGGGGAGGGGGCATCCATTTGGCCTCTGGCACAGAGCCATTTCCTTTGTTACCCTAATGACCCATACTTAGGGGTCATTACCAATAGCCTTGCTATTCCAACAATTAAACCCTTGCTGGATCCAGAAATTAGAAAGGAGTCAGGCATACAGTCTACCCCACCTCCTAACTCATAACAATACAACAGAACTATATTGTATATGGTACTAAAAAGCTTTTTAAAATATGATATTTCCATACCAGCCAATATATCTATGTAAGTAGCATGTGAGATATGCACTGATCTCTGCTTTCTTTAGATAGTGCAGAAAGCGGTTGCTAACAGAATTGGTACTAATTTTATGATAATGATCTTGTAGTACTAATTGTCTGGACAAACATTTCATCCTATTAATTTTCATGTCCCTCCTTCTTATAGTTTTTTTTAAAAAATGTGTCTCTTGTATGAAATCTAATTATGTGCACATCCACCAATTTATCCCTCTTCACAAAAAGAGACTCATTTCACCATTAGCCGACTTGGTCACACTCCTACCTGTTTTGCAATTCTGCGCAGCTGTATTGTTTCCCAAGCTTTCCCAATTAATCTTGTTTAAAGGTGTTACAAACCCAGCAAACATAACACTGTCTAAGACACAGCTGTGCAAAAATAAAATTTAAAAAATTGCCATGATTTAGAAAAATCCTAAGCCTACTCCAAAGTGCAATAAACAGTCCAATAATCAAGAGACGGGAGCATGAATGTACTGTGTGAGCAGCATGCGGGGCAAAGCACACTGTACAGAGACTGCTAGGAACAATGCGGTAGGAAACAAAACATTAAAAACTCAAATGGAAGCCCAACAACAGGCATACAGTCTTAGGAGGAGGTTTATTGCATAGATGACCAGAGGAGTTCAGATATCCCGTGGCTTCTCTTTAAAAGAGGCAAGAAAACATTGCAAAACTACCAGCCTGAATTTAGCTACATTTCCTATAAGCTACCATAGCCAAGATTTTAATTAAAAGCAGGAAAGCAAGAACAATCTCATGCCAGGTGGTCTGGCAGTAGCCCACTGGCTCTGTTTTAATGGAGAAAAATGTAAAACACAATTGTTAGATAAACTGTATATCATACTTTCATAATAACAGAAGGGAGAAATTCAGAGAGGAGGGAGAAATACACAACATAGAATAATATATTATAACATACGGAAAGGCAACATACCATAGAAATGTAATACACTTTTAAAAAACCAAATACAATAAACTAGTAGAATTTGCAGTATCCAATCACGTCTTGTACAGCTGCCGATGAAAAGATTTTTGCAAATAGCAATTACAGTGCCTGGCATGAGGTCTATCACTTATATGAATGTGCTATTGCTGTCTGCAATTTTTTTTATTATATCATATGTAGGTAGGAAGTCACAAACACAGCTGCACATGTTCAAAATTAGTAATTTTCCCTTTCCTCTGAAGACATCATTTTTCTGTTTTTGCTTTTCTTGTGCTCCTGTGCCTTTTGGTACAATGACATACTGTCATGTTTCTTGTTATAATTGCAAGGATTAAGAATCCCTATTTAGAATCAAAGCACCAAAGTTGGTAGGGATCTAGTAGGTCACCTAGCAGCACAATCACATTTCCTAAATCAGGGAAACCAGTAGTTTAGGCCTCCTTTTAAATACATTTTAACAAAGGTGATGCTAGGTTTTTAAACCAAACTAAGGCAGAGCAGGTAAAAACTGAAGGTGATTCAATGGCCTTATCTAAAGCCCTGCCATCCTCTCCCAGGCAGGGCAGACATTAAACTGGAGAAACATTCTTCTGGGGCAAATGGGGTGGAAATGCCTGGATGAGATTAAAACCAGCTACAGAGCTGGTCTAAATCACCCATTGATTTGAGGGTGTATGTTCTTGGTCTTCCCTTGATACACCCTCTTTTGATCCTACTGAAGTCCCAAGCCCTGCAAAAGCAGGGACCCAGCAATTGTTGGCTTGGGCACTGGAGGTTTCCACAGCAGTGAGGAGGGGACCCCTGACCATTAGGTCCAGTTGTGACCAACTCTGGGGTTGCGGTGCTCATCTCGCTTTATTGACCGAGGGAGCCGGCGTACAGCTTCTGGGTCATGTGGCCAGCATGACTAAGCTGCTTCTGGCGAACCAGAGCAGCACACGGAAATGCCGTTTACCTTCAAGCCGGAGCGGTACCTATTTATCTACTTGCACTTTGATGTGCTTTCAAACTGCTAGGTTGGCAGGAGCAGGGACTGAGCAACGGGAGCTCACCCCGTCACGGGGATTCAAACCGCTGACCTTCTGATCGGCAAGTCCTAGGCTCTGTGGTTTAACCCACAGCGCCACCCGTGTCCCCTTCAGTGTCATAGATTTGATCTATTCTGTGTCCCCTGGAATGCCCTCCCAGGGGCCATAGGAGTGCACACTAAAAGACTCAAATTCTCATAAGCTTTGCATATGCTAATTTATATGTGTGGGTATCAGTGCTTTTTTTCTAGAAAAATAGATGCCGATACTCATCATGAAGTTCTTACAGTAAGTGTCACACTTTTTAACAACAACAAAGAAAAGAGATGCCGGTACTGCGTACCCCTGACCCTCTGGGGGAGCACCGGTAGGTATGAATTTAGTGATTTGAGCAAATTCAGGCAGTGGCTAGCTGAGGTCTCACCAGTCTGCAGCATGCCCAGCCACTCTGTAAACTAGGGATGGGGAACCTCCACCCTATGGGCCAAATGTGGCCTGACAGATTTCCCCATTTGGCCCATCTCGCCCAAAACACATCCACGTGCCCCATATCTAATGTCATACATGTTGCCAAGTTTCAGGAAGACAGGTGCATACCTGGCTTGTCTGTGTGAATTCCCCCTGGGGAACTCAAGCATGAAGTCAAACCCTGCAAAATGGTAATGATTGACAGGTAGGTGGTCTCACCCACCTGTCAAAATTGACCTGCCATTTTTTTTTTTTAAAAAAAGGGGGGGGTAAGGAAATCTGAGGTCCAGCACAAAAGACCCACCCTCTAACAATACCCTTAGTTTTTAGGAAGGAATTGTCAAAGCCTTAGACCAGTCACTCCACTGCTAAATGCCTATTGTGGTAGGAAAGTGTTGCCAGCTGGGTGGCCACTCCCAGTGCCTGGCCCTTTAACAGCAATCTGAAGCTTTTCCTGGAATGGAAATGGGTGCTTTTTCTCTTCACAGAGGTATCTGGTTAGCTACTGTTGTGAACAAGCTACATGGGCACCAAGGGCCTGATCCAGAAGGGTCCCTGTTTTTTATGTTCAGAAAAGCTTCATACGTTAAACTTCTTATCTAGCAGGCTGCTGTTAAAGACACAGGAGAAGAGCCAGTCTTAAAAACACCAGTCTTCTGGGCAATTCTAGGCATAGGGGGCAACAGAGGGCAGGGAGAAGAGACTCAACTCTTGCCTGACAAACAACAGGACTGTATCTTCTTTTCCACCCAGAAATCTTAACACGTGGGATAAATCTCACCCTTTCAGAAATGCACAATAGTCTTTTCCTGCACCGTCCCTGATATTTTTTGTACCACTGCTACTCTTAGGGTTTGGGTTTTACCCCCCCTGGCTTGAAGTAACTGAAGCACAATAACAATCCTCTTATGTTCCTGACACAGATTTGTCATCAGGCACCTGCCCTGACTGCTGCTCTCAAATTACACTCTATGTTTTTCCAGGGCGTGCTGCATCTTCTACAGACTATAATCATATTTGCATTAACTTGAGGTGAAACTACACGGTACATTAAGCATACTTTTGGTTTTTTTAAAGTCCTCTAGAACACACGCCCCTCTGAAGTCTGGGCAGTGTGAGGAGGAATATGAGCAAGGGTACTTCTGGATAGACCTTTATCCTGGGGTGAGTGCTCCTCATGTGTGCAGGTGTTTTGTTTGTTTGTTTTGCAGCAGCCATAGAACATTTTTGGCATCAAGATGCCAGCTTGGATCCCTCCCGGTCATTTAATCTGGCTTTACCCTTTTCAGGAAAAAAATCTGCTGAATTGAAAACAAAAACTCTGTAGCCAATTACCCCTTGTGACGTCTGAATAACCTGTTTACAGTATTAAGCCGCTCTCCAGAAGCACCTCAAAAGAAGGTAGTGGCTGTTCCTACCTGCTCTCTCACTTCTCTCTGATTGCTTGTCCTTCCTCTCCCTGGGAAATGCAAGAAAGGGATGGTCATAGAATATGCAGCACCTCAGTCTCTCACTCCTCTGTCACTTAAACCTACTATGATAGCTGCTTCCTTTGTTCTTCTGATGTTGTGATTTTGTATTTTTAAAAAAATATTTTGTACTTTAATGGTTGCTTGCTCATAATAAATAGTTGGTTGACTGACCATACTACCCAAAGAGATGGCAACGAGCCTGCAGCTTTGCCAGCACCATACTACCCAAAGAGATGGCAATGAGCCTGCAGAGATGGTGCCCCTATTTTTCCTTCCTCCCTCTGGATGGCTCTTTTACTAGGCTTAGCTTTTTCTGCCCTACTGCCTAAAGAGCATCTGACCAGGGGAAGTTAGCACAGGGAAATTAGCACTTTTGTTCTGACAGGCTTTCCCAGCTGGATAAATGGGTCTTTCACCACAAGTTTTAGTCTTTAAAATGTATTTGTTTTTGTTTTCTTAATAATCTTTATGTGTACATCACCTTGAGATGGTGGTTTAGAAGGTGAACAACAACAACAATAGCAGCAGCAGCAGCAGATGTCTTGCTTAGTCCTTGCTGCCACTTCTCCCTCATCTCTTTCTGAGTGGGGTGGCAGGATTTGGTTTGCTGGGCTGAATGCCCACTGTTGTGCTGCCCAGACAGGGCTTAGATAAGCAACTCTGATTGAATGAGGTGTTTGCTCCCTCGGTCCACAATCCTCTGTCCACAGAAAGAGGGTGGAGGCGGCTGCCAGCATTCTCTGTTAAGTCAGCATGATGGGCCCAAACCTTCCTTCTTGCAGTGCCTAGAGAGGGAAAGCAAGAGAGAGGCCAGCAACACTGCTCCCTTCTCTGGCTTGTATATTCTCCCCCTCCCCTACAAGGCACCACAAGGTGTGCTTCAGCAAGTTTCTTCTTCATCTGATATTAAATTTTCTCAGCTCCTGCTTTCAAACGTCCTATATTATTTTTAAACTAATTGGGTCATGAAGAGTCAGACATGACTAAACAACTAAACAACAACAACAATTTTATATACCGCATTTCTCCCAGTGCAGGACTCGAGGCAGCTCACAACATAAATTGAAACAGATGCAGCTAAAAACATACAATCAATATAATCAAAACAACAACAAGTAACCCAATTTAAGAACACAGCACCAAAACATTGAAAGTAACACACATGCACTTACAACACTTGCCCTCATAAGACCCTGCCATAACCACCAGTTAGTGGCCAAAGGCTTGCTGGAACAAAAAAGTCCTTGCCTGCTGGGCAAAGAAAAGCAAAGAAGAGGCCAGCCTAAGTCTCCCTGGTAGGGATTTCCGCTATCTTGGAACAGCCATCAAGAAGGTCCTCTCTCCTGCCCTCACCTGGGAAGGTGGCAGGATATGGAGAAAAGACATCCCTAGAACAGTGTTTCCCAACCTTTTTTGGGCAAAGGCACACTTGTTTCATGAAAAAAATCTCGAGGCACACCACCATGCCAGATGGGGAAAGGTCACTTTTTACTTATGTAAAAAAAAATAAAAAAATAGTAACAGCATAGAAGGTAATGGTTAGGCTAGCATCCCTCTTCCAAATATGCTAGGTTTTTATTTGCAGGGACTGTTCTACATGGGAAAGCATTCAGCACTGTCATTCTCCCATCTGCCATCTGAATTGGTACTATTCTGGGTCAACTTACTCTGCTGCATGTGTAGATGAAAATGGCACCAAGTGTGGGGGAGGGGGCAGAACAGGTTTCACATACAGGATATTAAGCATACACGTACTTCAGATTGAACTGGTTGCTTGCTTTGCAAGTTTTCATTTCCCAAATGACTGCCTTGGCAAGCGCAATACCTACCAGGCTCAACGCCGATCTCGCGCTGCCGCTTCCCGCGCTCTCAAGGACCCGGAGGAGGAAGGCGTGAAGGGAATCCCAAAGGCGCGAAAACCTCGCGCATGCGCAGGCCTTCCGCCTGCGACAGCCCAGTAGGCCGGCCGAAGCGAGCGGCGATGGGATGTGGGAGGGAGCTCGCTCGCCGCCCCGCGTGTGCCTATGTGGGGCACGTTACAGCCCCGTGACGTCAGCGCCACGCAGGCAGCCAGGCAGGCAGACGGCGAGAGCCCCGCGCTGGGCGGCCTCTCCTCGCCACCGCCGCCCCGCCTCTCGCCGCCCGACTCGCCCGCCCGCCTCCCTCCCACGGCACACCAGGCAACGTCTCGCGGCACACTAGTGTGCCGCGGAACACTGGTTGGGAAACACTGCCCTAGAAGGACTTAAAATTCTACCAGGCTAAAATTCATACAGGTGCATTCCAGAGAGGCACCTAGTTGGTCCCTGTGAGAACAGGATGGTGGACCAAGTAGGGTAGCATCTCCTACAGGGCATAGAAGGGGTGATGATGCGGATGCTCCCCGGGTTGTGAATCCTAGACCTGCTCCTACCAGTGTGGAGCCCTGACTAACTCCAGCTACAAAAGCTGAAGCTGCTGAACAGCTGTTGTTTTTCCTGCGATATACGGTATATAAATTTTTCTGTATCCTTATTTTTTAAATCTTATCACAATTTACATGGGGGATTGTTAAATTTGCAGGAGTACTTTTTGATTTGTTTATTGTTCATGACTTGAAACAATGCAAACCTTTCCTCCTTGCAAGCTGCCTTGGGGAGGCATGGCTTTAACTAAGGCAGGCATGGCCAAACTTGGCCCTCCAGTTGTTGTTTTTTGGACTACAAGTCCCATCATCCCTAGCTAACAGGACCAGTGGTTGGGGATGATGGGAATTGTAGTCCCAAAAAACATCTGGAGGACCAAGTTTAGCCATGCCTGAACTAAGGAAAGGCGGCAGGGCAAATAAAACGGCGGTGATTTACTGTCTGATCCACACCAGCTGATCAGAGACACTTAAAAAACATCTCTTTTGTCCCTCAAAGCACGCGTCTGGCCGCCGCTTCCGAGCCAAGGCGCGTTTCAGACGGCCCTGAGGCAGCCGCCCCTCCCTTTCCGGCGTTTCCAGTTAATCCAGCCAACTGAGGGAGACGGGGAGGGGGCGCTATGCGGCAAGTCCCGCGTGACGCTCATGGGCGCATGCTCGTTCGCGACGCGGAAGCGCTCCGGGGGCGCCGCGGAGGCGGCGGGGCAAAGTGATGAATCATCACAGTGCTACCTCTGCTTTGCCTGGGCTCTGATTGGGCCTCGGGCGAGTCACGTGGCGCGGCGGCGCGGCTGCTCTTTCCCGCCTGCAGCCGCGCGCTCGCTCGCCGAACGTAAGTTTTTTTTTGGGAGGAGGGGGAGCGCCTGTTTGTTGCGACGGTCCCGCTCAGGAGCCTAACCTGAGCGTGTGAGGCGGTGGGGAGCCGCTTCCCTCCCTGTCCCTCCCTCTCCTGAAGGGAAAGTGGAGCCGTCGGACTGAGGAGTCGGGAAACGCCCTCCCCCTCAGCTTTTTAATTTGGAGCTGGGGGGGCACGTCAGTCCTGCCCCGCTGTCCTCTGACGTGTCTTAGCTGTAAGGCCGGGAGATGGTGGCGTCGGAGGAATGGCGCTTCCGTTCTTTTCTGTACACTTGGGTCCACCTGCCTTGCTTACCTCGCCCTGCTCCTTTCTCTGTCTTAAAGCAGGCAAGACCAAACTTGGCCCTCCAGCTGGTTTGGGACTACAATTCCCATCATCCCTAGCTAACAGGACCAGTGGTCGGGGATGATGGGAATTGTAGTCCCAAAACAGCTGGAGGGCCAGGTTTGGCCATGCCTGGAAGGCGTCTGAAACCGAAAACACCTCACCCACCCCTCTCCGCAAACGCCTTTCATCCACAAGTTTGCCCAAATAGAAAGGTCCAGTGGCCCTTCTGAAACAGGCTCAAGGTTATTTGTGAGCAATAGTAGCCCAGCTTTGTTGGCTATATTTATTTGCTGCTTTGGGTGCCAAATGCCTCAAAGCAACTTAAAAAAGAAGAAGAGTGAAGGCAAACCCGCCCCCCCCCATGAAGACCAGAGGTAAAAACAGCAACAGCCAAAAATTCTTACCCATATATCTGAAAATGATAAATCCTGCCTACCCCACTAAAGGGTGAGCACAAACAAGACTACCAGCATAACCAGTTAGTTTCCAAATTAAGAATCAAAGGCCTGGGTATATAAAAATGATTTTTGCATCAAATGTAAGGGCAGAGAATTATAGTGCCAGGCTACTCTCCCAGTGGATAACACTTCTCAAGTAATAAATTATAATAAATAAAGGTATGTGGTGGGGGCTAAGCAAACAATACCTAAGATTTAAAACAACCTGCCAGAAACGTCGTGCTATAAAAACCTGACAGCTTTCTTCTTTTTTAAAAAATGATAGTTATTAGAATTTTACAGACAATAAAAAGTTACAAGATTAAGAATAGAAAATAAAAAGAATAACAATAATAATAATAAAGAGTTACAAAAATACAAAAACAAAACACATAAAAAGTAAGAAAAAGTTGAAAAAAATCAATATTTTCATGTCTTATATTTCATTTACTTGTTTCCTGACCTCACCCCCCCTTTTTTGTATTCCAGTTCACAGTTAATTCAGCAAATCCTTACCCTCTATCATTTATCTTTACCCAATATCTTAACCTATTAAAACTATATATTTAAACCATTGTCAATCCATATTCACATATTCTTGTTAATCTTTTTACCAAAACTGCTTATTTTCAATCCAACATCCCTTTAACATTCATTAATTTTACAGTATTTCTGCAAGTAGTCCTTAAATTTTTTCCAGTCTTCTTCCACCACCTCTTCTCCCTGATCTCGGATTCTGCCAGTCATTTCTGCCAGTTCCGTGTAGTCCATCACCTTCATCACCTTCAGTGATCCATGCGACAGTCATCTCCAGGCTTGACTACTGTAATTCGCTCTATGCGGGGCTGCCCTTGAAGCTGTCCCAGAAACTCCAGCGGGTACAGAATGCTGCAGCGAGGCTCCTCACGGGGTCTCTGCCATGGGAGCATATTCATCCAGTGCTTTACAAGCTGCACTGGCTCCCGGTGGAGTACAGGGTCAGATTTAAGGTGCTGCTTTTGACCTTTAAAGCCCTTCACGGCCTAGGACCCTCGTACCTACGGGACCGCCTCGCCTGGTATGCCCCACGGAGAGCCTCAAGGTCCATAAATAACAACACCCTAGTGGTCCCAGGCCCTAAGGAAGTTAGATTGGCTTCAACCAGAGCCAGGGCCTTTTCAGCACTGGCCCCAACTTGGTGGAACGCTCTGTCTCATGAGACCAGGGCCCTGCAGGATCTGATTTCTTTCCGCAGGGCCTGTAAGACAGAGTTGTTCCGCCTGGCCTTTGGCTTGGAGCCAATTTGATTCCCTCCCCCCCCCCATTTTCTTTTTTCTTTTCCTTCTGCAATGAGGCTACATTTTAATATTTTAATGTTCCATTATTTTAATGTTGTATTTTATTTTTATTTTTAAGTTGTAATCATTCATCTTGTTTTTATTATTGCTTGTAATAAGGCCTTGGCTGGGGAGGGCGGGGTATAAATAAAAAATTATTATTATTATTATTATCTGCCATTCTTCCAGTGTGGGTAAATCTTGTGTCTTCCAATACTTTGCAATCAATATTCTTGCTGCTGTTGTTGCATACATTAAAAAAGTTCTGTCCTTCTTTGGCACCAATTGGCCAACTATGCCCAAGAGAAAGGCCTCTGGTTTCTTCAGGAAGGTATATTTAAATACCTTTTTCATTTCATTATATATCATCTCCCAGAAAGCCTTAATCTTTGGGCACGTCCACCAAAGGTGAAAGAATGTACCTTCAGTTTCTTTACATTTCCAACATTTATTATCGGGCAAATGATAGATTTTTGCAAGCTTGACTGGTGTCATGTACCACCTATATATCATTTTCATAATATTCTCTCTTAAGGCATTACATGCCGTGAATTTCATACCAGTGTTCCACAACTGTTCCCAGTCAGCAAAATTAATGTTATGCCCAACATCTTGTGCCCATTTAATCATAGCTGATTTAACCGTTTCATCCTGAGTGTTCCATTTTAACAGCAAGTTATACATTCTTGAAAGTGTCTTAGTTTTGGGATCTAACAGTTCTGTTTCCAACTTTGATTTTTCCACCTGGAAGCCATTTTTTTTGTCCAAATTATATACCTCTCTTATTTAGTAGTAATGAAGCCAATCTCGCACTCTATCTTTTAGTTTCTCGAAGCTCTGCAATTTCAATTTGTCTCCTTCTTGCTCCAAAATCTCCCAATATTTTGGCCATTTGGCCTCCATATTGAGCTTTTTCTGAGCCTTTGCCTCCATCGGTGACAACCACCTTGGAGTTTTATTTTCAAGTAAGTCTTTATATCTTGTCCAGACATTAAACAATGCTTTCCTGACAATATGGTTTTTAAATGCTTTATGTGCTTTAACCTTGTCGTACCACAAGTATGCATGCCACCCAAAAACATTGTTAAAACCTTCTAAATCCAAAATGTCTGTGTTCTCAAGAAGCAGCCAATCTTTCAACCAGCAGAAAGCTGCTGATTCATAATAGAGTTTAAGGTCTGGCAGGGCAAATCCCCCTCTTTCTTTTGCATCAGTTAATATTTTAAATTTTATTCTGGGCTTCTTGCCCTGCCAGACAAATCTAGAAATATCTCTCTGCCACTTCTTGAAACAGTCCATCTTGTCTAAAATTTGTAATGATTGGAACAGAAACAACATTCTTGGCAATACATTCATCTTTATAACAGCAATTCGACCCAACAAGGAAAGCTTCAGATTTGACCATATTTCTAAATCCTTTTTAACCTCCGACCAACATTTTTCATAGTTGTCTTTAAATAAGTTCCCATTTTTAGCTGTCATATTAATCCCCAAGTATTTCACCTTCTTAACCACTGTTAAACCTGTCTCATTCTGAAATCTCTCTTTCTCAGTCATTGTTAAATTTTTCTCAAGGACTTTAGTTTAAAAACCTGACAGCTTTCAACAAAGAGGGCCTAATATTCGGCATTAGTTTCTTACAACGGGATGTTAAATTAGTAGCACAAACTCCCTTCCTGGCCCTTCACTCTTCCTCTACTTGCCACTACAGTACTTAAATTTGATTCCCAGTACTATTGTAGCACAAGTGCCTGGATTTGCTCTGTGTTGATGCTGTTTTGGTTATCATTGTCGCACTCAATAGCATACCGCTCTTATTGCATGGGCATTTGTACATTTACCACGTTGGGTGGTGCTTCACATTGAGAAAATTGTGGGGGGGGGGGAATGAGTTAGCCAGTCATAGGGCTTATCCACACTTAGCGTTCCAGACATAGGCCTGCGCTTTAAAGCTCTGTGTCCAACCACACTCCCCCCCCAACCCCAGAGCTTTCACTGTGAAAACCCACTCTACAGCTGAAGTGCAACAAATAGCAATTCAGGTTTTCCATGGATTGCCACTTGCTCTGATTCAGCGGTAAAGAATGGGTTTCATGAGGAAAGCGCTAGAGCAAACAGAAGGAGCACATGGAGCTTTAAAGCAGGGACCGTGCTTGGAAGGTGCAGAGGAAAGAAAAGTGGGTAAGCCCTAATTCACACTCCTCTCAGCCCACTGACAGACTCTTCATTGTAAAAGGTGGGGGATAAGGGGATTAATATTCACATACCTCTTGTGTCACGTCTACTTTGGTCCTTACACCTCTTCATTAGCGTTGTAAAGAGATCTGTCATTTATTTCCCTGCCTCCCTCCAAAAAGATGAGAAGTCATTAATAACCCCAAGTGCAACATATGTAATCAAGTTTATGCTAACTTTTGTAGCCAAGATAATGGTGGAGGGCTAGGTATTAATATTCTCAGTATTAATGTTCCTGATCTCTCCCATTCATTCTTTCCTCCATTCTAGGTACATGGAATTTACTGCTTCTGTCAGGTTGAGATTGCCATTATTTCTTGATCAAACTAATGTCAAAGGTATGCATTTCAATTGCTTATTGCTCTACTGCAATCCTATAGCAGGTGAAATTTGCAAAGTGCCTTTCTGTTGCCAGTGAAGAACCTTACTCTGTTTTCAGTGTGATAACCTGTATCCTGTTTATATTCTTCAAATCTGCCAGGCATTTTCAAAATATGCCAGATTTGTACCATATTAATTTGCCTGTTTTAAGTTAGAAAAACACAAGAACCCTTTTGGATAACTTTTCAGTTACATACTACCCACAGCTATTGTTGCAGTAGCATTTTCTGAAGTGATGTTGCAGTTGTGCTAAGTTACTAAGTTCAGGTACAGTAATTAGTTACTATCATATATGCTGTAAATGTGATGTAATTTGTTACAAATAAGACCTTTGACTACCTTTTACACATCATGTGTAATGCCAGTCATAAGTTCTGCTTATGTGACTTACACCCTGGTACATTACAAGTAGTGGCTAGATAAAATTATGACAGGAGTTTACCAAAACTGATATCACCAGTTGTATATGGTCCAAAAGAAATTTGATCTTAATGGACCTAGGCACAAAGATGATTAAAGCGAGTCTCTTAATGACTGCATCCTGGTACAAGCAGATCTGTCATGTAAAAGTGAGCCCTCAAGTGCCGAGAAAATTGCAAGAACTTGCTTAAGAAAATGACCCTTGTTTTATATTTAATATTCAGTATTCGGCTGAAATGAATTTCACCCTGTGTGATTCAGCTCCTGGAAGCAAAAATATGCTTACAAATTATTTACATAATTTACCTTGGAAGATTTCTTTTGAACTACCTCATTGCTTTTCCATTGCAAGTTATGACATGCATGGTTCTGAAAAGCAAGTGAGTCTTAACAAGCTATCAAACAGCATTATTCATGAAAAGTCTAAGATAAAAGGAAATGGAGTTGGAAAAAGAAGAAGAAGAGTTTGGATTTGATATCCCGCCTTTCACTCCCCTTCAGGAGTCTCAAAGCGGCTAACAATCTCCTTTCCCTTCCTCCCCCACAACAAGCACTCTGTGAGGTGAGTGGGGCTGAGAGACTTCAAAGAAGTGTGACTGGCCCAAGGTCACCCAGCAGCTGCATGTGGAGGAGCGGAGACGCGAACCCGGTTACCCAGATTACGTGACTACCGCTCTTAACCACTACACCACACTGGCTCTGTCAAGCTACTGCACAGATCCTAAATGCCTGCATAATACTCATCATTCCATAGCTCTGTGTGTTTAGGATCAGATGTTGTAGCTCTTCCAAACTACTAGTGTGGAGAGGCACTTTTAAAAAAGTTTCTGGAATTTGACCCAACATGACATTATCCAGTTATATTGCAATTACAAGCTTGGTGAATCAAAAATGCTGTGGACATAGTGCGTCTTGATTTCAGTAAGGCTTTTGACAAAGTCCCCCATGATATACTTGCGAGCAACTGACTGTGGAAGAGACTCCCACCAAGAGGTGGTGAACTCTCCTTCCTCAGATGTTTGGAAGCAAACGTTGGATGGCCTTCTGTCGTGGGTACTTTAGTTGAGATTCCTGCATTGCAGGGTGTTGGACTAGTTGACCCTTAGGTTCCCCTCCAACTCTGATTCTATGCAATCTTATACCCACTAATCTGAAGATATACCTAGTTGAACTCAATGAGACTTACTTATAAGTAAGGTAAAGGTAAAGGGACCCCTGTCCATTAGGTCCAGTTGTGACCGAATCTGGGGTTGCAGCACTCATCTCACTTTATTGGCCGAAGGAGCTGGCGTACAGCTTCCAGGTGATGTGGCCAGCATGACTAAGCAGCTTCTGGCGAACCAGAGCAGCGCACAGAAACGTTGTTTACTTTCCTGCTGGAGTGGTACCTATTTATCTACTTGCACTTTGTGGTTTTGAACTGCTAGGCTGGCAGGAGCAGGGACCGAGCAACGGGAGCTCACCCCATTGCAGGGATTCAAACCGCCAACCTTCTGATCGGCAAGTCCTAGGCTCTGTGGTTTAACCCACAGCGCCACCCGCGTCCCTTTACTTATAAGTAGATATGTATATAATTGCACTGTTACAATCATAGAATTGTAGAGTTGGAAGGAACCCCAAGGATCATCCAGTCCAACCCTTTGCAGTGCAAGAATCCTTCCCACAGCTGTCCCTGGGTAAACTCAAACCACAACCTTTTTGTTAACTGTCAGGTGCACTGACCCATTGCACCACTTGAGGGCTGAATATTAATGTATTGCCTTAAAAGCAACATCTGTGTTTGGTCGTCACAGTGAGTTTTTGATTAACCACAATTAAAGGTTGCATCTAACACTAAACTATAGTTAGTTTTAGCTATGGTTTGTTTGAAACTGCAAGGAAGCTTCAAACTATGATTTATGAAGGTGTTTTCTTTCAACAACACATACTTCAGATTAATCACAGTTTGAATGTAATGCTAAACTGTGGTTAATTCAAACCAGAAACGAAAGCTTCTGAACTCCTTGCAGCCAAACCAGAGGGGAAATGGTTGAGCCTGAGGCTCAGTGCGGCAGTACATCTGAACACACCCAATGAATAGATTACAAATGTAATCCCATTCTTTTCTGCTGTGGATTGTATAAACCATAAAGCACTCTTAAATTGTTATTATAGCTTTGATTAGTGTTGTGCTCCTGAAAACCAGTCCTAAATTCATTTAGTTCCATGTAAGTGTGTTTAGGATTGTGATTTAAGGCCTTGGTCTAGTGCAGATTTAGGGTTGAATGTAGTGGAACTTGCAGGTAAACATGCAGACTATGGAGATGGAGTCGCACGTGTAATCTGGTTTCATTTTTATGTTGTGCAGATTAGTTGTTTTTCTACACTTGATTTGCTTTCTTTTATTATTGTTATATATTATTTATTATTAAAAGGCTAAAAGCAACTTACATTTAAAAAACAAAAAAACACAAGCAATGCCCAACCAAAGGAAAAAACAATGTGGGAAATGTAATCAACTGCATATAATTTATGGCCTGAAAGCAACAACAGTGAATACCAATTGCAACCACTGGACTCCTTTCCATTCCAGACATGGAATGCATAAGCAAGCATCAGCAATTTCCGCTCCAGTTTCTGTTTTTGCCAGAATACTCCAGCATCCCTCCATGGAGCACCTCTTTGTTAATTATTTAGTTTACATTTTTAAAAATTAATTCTTATTCCTGTTTACTGCATTTATATCCCACCTTTTTCTTCTAGGAGCTCAAGATGGTGCACCATGAAAATCTTGTTTTGCTTTCTTATATTACTTTGCTATTTTTCTTTGTGCGTGATTCTTCAGCGTCCTAACACACACACACACACACACACACACACAAACATTTTAACCAAAGAAAATGGGAGTACTGTTGTTCAGTTTTAAACATGCATCTTTCATTAGCTTATGCAGAACAATAAAATTCCTAGAATATGTAGTTGCAGACATTTATCTTGTGTAGGTGACAAAAATGTAGGCACGTGGCAGTTTTAAGTTAAAGACAAACATCCACTTGAAGATTATTCTGTAAGTATGTACATTTTGAAAGCTTTGGCATGTTTTGGAAATCATTGTAGGAAACAGAATAAATCCTGCATTGTCTAAAACTTCATTAGCCTTTTAATAAGCAAAGCAGAGGTTGAAAGAAGAATGTTTTAAGTAGCTGGAAATGTCATGTTGACAATACATTACATTCCAAAAACACCAGAGAGGTGTTCCAGAATAACTGTTTTGGTTTCTAGCTTCAATTCATTACAAGGGCTAATGTGTAAATGTGTGAAACCGAGCCCTGATGTGGGACTGTGTATAGAAAAGCAGTTTTGGAAGGGGAAAATTTGGGGTAGACAAGTAGCCTGGGGTAAACTTTTTCCTGCTGCTTCTGCACTCCAAATAACCTTCTCAGCTGCGCTTTTTCTCCCCCTCCCCCTCCTCACTACTTCACAATCAGAATGCATACTTACCTGTGTTTAGCCATATGGAAATGTAATAATTTCTTGACTGAAAGAACTTACAACTCTATAAAATTTATAAATATTGCAGACAATTAAGAGGAACTGTTCATTGCTTTGCTGCATTGTTAGGGAACCTCAGACCTGAGGGCCAAATGTTGCCCTACAGGTGGCTCCATCTGGCTCTTGGGTCTCTCAGCAGGCTGCACCCCCACCCCAGCCACATCCCCTCTTTCACAGCCCAATTTTGCACCCTCCTTAATATTTTTGCTTGCCTGCAATGTTTCGTTGAATTCTGATAATGCTCCTTGCTTCCATGGATTGAGAATAGAGAGGGATGTGTGAACAAATGAACATTTATTGCTCTCCCACTTTTGCTTTTGGCATGTGGTCCTTGGGCTGGAAAGGTTTTCCCACCTCTATTTTACTGGGTCAGAATACACTTTTCCTACAGAACTGCAGGTGCTCTTCTTGTGCTGCTTATTCCCCTGATTCCTCTTACTGTATATGGGCCATACTTAAGAAGCTGAACTTTTTTTTAAGATAACATTAGCCACTACCAATTTCTTCCCCTGCCTCACAAACATTTAGTGGTTTTATAAAAACCTGTCTCCATTGCTGTGAGTTGTATACAAGAAAACCAGTATGAACTTACTGTTTAAAGTTTTGTTATCGATTATAATTATTGCAAACATCTTACTATTCTTCCATTTCTATATTTGGATTTCAGCAGTATTCAAGTGGCAGTATATTTGATTAAAAGAAGTGATTATGCACCGAAGACAGAAAGGTTCAAATATTGGACTATTTCTGCTACTTTCTCAGATTTTCCAAGTTGGAGTTTCTAACATTCCACCTGTGACACTTGCCGCTTTGGCAGCAAACGTTTTTCTCTTTTTACAACCTGTGAAACGACTGGACAAAACATGCATCAGTGTCACCGAGTGTCTTTACAGAAGAGATTGGCATCGTTTATATCTATCACCATTTCACCATGTGGATGATTGGCATCTATATTTTAATATGGTCTCCCTGCTTTGGAAAGGAATTAAGTTGGAGAGGAGGCTTGGAAGTTTATGGTTTGGATATATCATTACAATATTTTCTCTGCTAATTGGAGTTGTGTACATGCTTCTGGAACTTGCTCTTGCAGAACTTCTGGATGTTCCTTCATACAAACAGAGTTGTGCTGTTGGCTTTTCAGGTAATATATCCACTGCTTTTTCACAAGATTAATATTTTTTACTGGAAATGCTAGCTTTTCTAAAGAAGGATCATACTTTGCATTTAGGAGTTGGAGTTAAAATCATGTTCTTGAAGGGCATGATGAGCACAAGGTACTTATGAACATACTTATTTTCAGTTACATAACTAATTTTGTTAGCTTCATTCTATTTTGTGGGCATGCTTATGATGCATTTTCCCCAATCATCCCAACGATGCAGTTTTAGGATTGCGCCCTAAATTTAAATAATCTTGAAGGACATAACCAGATTCTTATGTTGATGTACTTCCTCGTATGTCTTTTTTAAATTGACAACTCAAAATAAAATCATTAAAATGCACATGCAGCTAGATTTCCATATCTACCGTATTTTCCGCCCCATAGGACGCACTTTTTCCCCTCCAAAAATGAAGGGGAAATCTGGGTGCGTCCTATGGGGTGAATGCAGGCTTTCACTGAAGCCTGGAGAGCGAGAGGCATCGGTGCACACCGACCCCTCTCGCTCTTCAGGCTTCAGGAAGCTATCCGCAAGCCTTGCAAGCCCGGTGGGAGTACCCGCGGGCTCACAAGGCTTGCGGGCAGCAGCCTGCAGCCCCCGCGAGTGTCCGCAAGCCTCACGCGCCCGGCAGGAGGTCCCACCGGGTGCGCGAGGCTTGGGGCGACAGGCTGCAAGCCTCCCGCGCCCGGCAGGAGGTCCCGCTGGTGCGCGAGGCTTGGGGCGGCAGCCTGTCGCCCCGAAGCACGGGGAGCCCTCCGGAGGGCTTCCCCTGCTTCGGGCAGGTGAGCGCAAGGCTTGGGACGGCAGCCAGGGCTGGGGGGGGGAATAATTTTTTAAAATTCATTTTCCCCCCAAAAAATGAGGTGCGTCCTATGGGCCGGTGCGCTTTATAGGACGAAAAATATGGTATATGCCGCTACAACCCATACCAAAATAAATTATTTTGCAGAAAATACTGACAGAAAATTGGGGAGTCGTGTTTGTCTTTTTCATCTGTTTGAAGCGTGAACAAAGACATTTAATGGAGCACGGAAGCATTTTAATAACAGCAAAACTTCTGTGTTCTTTGTTTTTCATATTACATGAAAATTTCTCTTAATTTGTTGTTCTGCTTCATTTTGATTTAGGAGTATTATTTGCTTTGAAAGTTCTTAACAACTACTATCACCCAGGTGGGTCAAGCAACGTCATGGGATTTATTATATCCAATAAGTATGCTTGTTGGTTAGAACTTGTAGCAATTCACTTACTGAACCCAGGGTAAGTATCCTGTGACTTATCTACAACTTGCATTAAATAATTATATATGTATATGGATGTCATTACAAATAGAGTAAAGCCTGCATCCCTTCTGGATTGTATGTTTTTATATGAAAACTGGGGAACATGTTCAAATGGCATATACAGAGAAGCTTTCTGGGGAGGAAAATGTATTTATTTCATTTCAAAGAAATAGGGCTGTTTACAATAAAGTCAAACTGCATATTTTTATGATAAAATATGCATAGGAATCAATTTTTATTGAGCTTCTAATGACATTTACAATTCTTAAGTGAGTTTTTGTGACATAGATTAGGCATAGATTAGCATAGGAACTGCATTTACCACATCACTGATAATCATGTCTCGTTTATGCCCATTGTAGTTCTGCCAGTTTGCAGTGCTTGCTTCCTGATTCAGAGCACCCTACCCTTAACATCAGTTTTGACAGTGTTTCACCCTCCTTCTTGCCACATATTCTATACTTTCTGGTTTATGTGACTTACCCCTTCCAAACATTGAAGTGTTGTTGTTGTTGTTTTAATCCAAGCAGATTGTTTTGATTTAAGCAGGCTTTCTTTTTCATACTTCTTTTCTATCCTTTCTTACTGCTTAGAGCATAGCAATTTTAAAATAATCACAAACCCAAACTGGGTTGTTGGGTCTTTTTTGGAAAAATAAGCAGCCAGGGTGCAGAAATCCATCTTAAACTTAAAAATGGAGCTGAAAATATATGGGTTGCTGAAGAGAGTAGGAAAGGTTTCTATCCCTCTTCAATTCAAGGGGTGTGTTTGTTTCCTTTCCCCACACAGGTTCTTTTTTGTCAACTCTCCCGCCCCAACTCATTTTTGGCCTCGTTGATTCAACCTTCTCAAATCACACCTGCTCTTCACACAGTTTCTTTCCCAACTCCCTCTACCCTCCCACTCATTCTTCTGTCTTGCCAGTATGTGTGAACTGATGCATCATACCCATCATATACAGTTGATTTTCTGTATAATTACAAGTTACCTTTTTTCGTCTCACAAATTCACTCACTTAAGTAAGAATTCATTTTCCTCTCCACTTTAGAAGATGGCTACCATTATTAATGTGTTGAATTGCAACTGCACATAAACTTTTATTATCCCCTTGAGGCTTGCTGTATCAACAAGTGCTCAGAATGGGATGTGCCAACCATCATCCTCTTCTATTTCAGTGTAGGCAAAAATCACTGGTCAAATGTTTAATATAAGAGTGGCAATCTCTTTCTTTGTTTATAGCATTTTTTATTCTGAGAGCTGCTAAATCAAGCTCTTAGGGGCAAACGTTTTACTGGGCAAACATTTTAACATGTTCTTTTCCTGCTTAATCTTTGTCTGCTATTTGTTATGCCAGTATAATATACAGTAACTGGTAAGGGTGTTCCTGTTGGCTGCCTCGAAATCAGAAGATTCATACCCCACTGGAAGAGTTGACTTGGCTTTTGAACCTGAGAATCTCCAAGAAGTGCTATAAGATCTTGTAGGGGTGGCTTTCATTGCCAGGATTAGGGTATTTGCTTGGATTTTAATTGTATCTGCAAGCTTTACTGATTAGAGTCACCTTAATTTGTTTGGAAATTGTTGTTACCTGCCCTGTACAAAGAACAATGTCTGTCATTGTTAGGTAATAGCCTGATAGGATAAGATGCAATAATCCATGATGGCTGATTCCATGACAACTGCTGATAACAGTCTCATGTATTCAGAATATCAAGTGGTAACAGCAGTTACCACTTGCATAAAGTAAGGAATGCAGTTGGTATCATTTTTCTATAGTGTAGCAATGCTTTTTAGCAAGAGGTGTTTTGGAAACAGTTTCTTCTGTTGTTTGTTGAAGGACTGGAATGTTTTAATTAATTTTTAGAGATATACAATACTGTGCATGAAATGGGTATTTTCTTGGTGCCACATAGGGTTCCTTCCTTCCCCTGCTTTCTGTCATATGTGAAGAAAAGGTTCTGAATGATGCTAACTGGAGAACCACCACTTTTAGTCAAATTGGGGCTGGTAAATCCTTATTCAACACTTCAACTTAATTGCAAAATAACCAGAAATGGGAATGCTAGCTAACACTAAGGAACAATAGAAGTTTTCTGTACAGAACAGCTTTAAATCAGTTGGTTTTTGTTTAATCCAGGCTCATTTGCATTCAAATACTGTCTCAACTCTATTATCCTTTACTACACAGCCTACTTTGTATAGTTTTAATTTAGCAATAAAGAACATAAATTGTGCAGTTGGCTGTATCTACCATGGGTTTATTTCCATGATAGGCTATGCTTTCTCCCCCTCTTGGCTTGAAGTTTTGTGGATTTTCTCACTAGGAGTCAGTTCATCCATTCTTTTATCACTCTGTTTTTTAAGCACACTTTATTTAATCTGGCCTCTCAGTAGAAAGGAGGTAAACTAATGAAGTAGTCTCAGATATAAGTCTCCATCAAGACAAAACTCTTTGAACTTTTCCAGATCAAACTTTCACAAAACAAAAGAGATGTGACTTGAGAACGTTCACACCCATCTTCTACCCCTCAACAAGCAGATAAAAGAAATGTGAAGAAGCAGAGCTACATAGGTCCAGAGCTGCTACAGTTTCTGCTTTCAGCCCAATAAAAGGCGATTGGAGTGTTTTGGAGGGATGCTTATGGTGCATTTTGGCCATTTGTGAATGGATGTGGAAGAGAGACATGGTTAAAATTCTAACAAGTTCTAGTTTGGTGTATGCCTAGTACTCTAGCTACAGTTGGATACTGAAAGGGGATTTTCAAGTGACTTAGAGGCTTGTAATGATGAACTCAGTAATTCCTCTCCCCAGCTTTTTATGAGCCAAGCTTGCCCCAGTGCCATTACTCCTTGCCACTGCTCCCCCCCCCCGCAAGCTTACTTGTAGTTTTTCTATGAGGCTACCCTTCCTTCCTCGTGGCCATCTGGAATGAAAAAAGTGCCCTCGGCACTAAGGACCCTAGTATCTCTAATTTCCTAGGGAACCTGAGTAATTAGTTTGAATATTAGATGTCTTGTAAACTACATGATCCTTGCCCCTGGAATGCTGTCATCTCTCTATCTATTATCTATCGTTATCTATCTATCATCTAAAGTAACTTGTTATTTGAAGTTAACTTAAAAGAACAATTAGCTTGCAAACACCCAATATTTTTTCAGTGATGCTTTTTCATGCTACTGTTGTTTAATTTTTAATCTTTTCCAACTAAATTAATTTTTTTGATTAGTTCGTATCTGTCTGTGCAAAAAAAGGCCCAGACCAGATTTGTGCCATGTTTCAGTTTTTTCTGTGTTGTGAAAATTCTTAATCATTTTGATGCACCTGTGCGCATCAGTGAGCAACAGTTCTTAATTGATAGGTAAACCCTAACTTTTTCTGTATTGGAATTTGCAGAATTAATAAAGTCTCTGAATATGGCTGTACAAGTTAGTACATCAGAGGAGCCCTATTGGATCATAAATAATCCATAAAGACGACAGTGTTCTTTTCGCTCATTATTTCCCCCCCAAAATTGGACAGTGAAATACATGTTGTTCCTTTGGTTATATTAAAGTCTTCACAATTTAAAATGCACCAAGTGGAGCATAGGCTGCAAACTGACTAATTGGTCTGATTTGGGATAATGAGGGTACAGAATGTATCTAATCATGAGCAATACAACCTCTCACAAAGGATTGCTTTCTTTTTAGGACCTCTTTTGCAGGGCATCTGGCAGGTATTCTTGTTGGGCTAATGTACACCATGGGACCTCTGAAGATGCTCATGAAAGCATGCTCAGGTATGGAATGATGACCCTGAGTCTTACCAATAATTCACAGTTCATTGAATTGAATTGAACATGAATACTTAGCTTTTACTTCATAAATTTCAAGCCATCCTTATGTGGTGTTTCTGTCCATTAAGTGTGGCTTTGCATCTGCAGTTACGTTCACATTGAATGGTTTGACAAATCCTTAACACATTATAATTTATCCTCTAGGAGATTAGGAACATCAGTTCTCATTTAAAGTGGAGCATTTGAACTGTTCTTGTGTGGGTTATTCATGTGGACACACAATAGCAGAGCCTTGACAAGGTGCCTGTATCTATCATAGAGAGGGGAGTGATTGTTGTGTGTTTTAGAAACCAGCATGAATTCACTTTAAGGGATCCTCTTTGCAAGGAATGTCCTCCTGCACACAACGTGTATGTGAACAGTATAGCAGGGAGGAATATACCCTGAACACAAATGGCATGTGAATCAGCTCTGCTTTTGTAAGCAAACTTGAATTAACAAGTGCCATCCTTCATGAGCTGCATACTTTTACATGTTTCAATTTAAAGACACATTTGCAGGACGGGGTCCTATGTATTTTGTTGTATTTTAGTGGTGGCTGCCACTAAAACAGAGTACAATGTTCTAAATAAAATAGATATGCTAGTTTTGCAAACAGCAGTTGAGGGACATTTTCCCTACAGTTTCAGTATCCTCCCCTCTCACCTCATCTTCAGTATTGCTGTTCAGCTTGTTAGAAGAAAATTGTCAAAACTCAATAGACATGTTAACAGGATAGAATTGTAACAGTTATACTTCTAGATAGATGAATCTGTCAAATTCAAAGTTGTAAAAGGGCAATATGATAAATGCTTATGAATATTAAATACATTCTTGCTAGGTGGCTTTCGCTCTCAAACTGACTTTTCAGAACAAAGAAACAGATACAATTCAGGTAAGTAACTTAGGTTGTACTCGCTTATCTGAAAGTGCTCAGGAAATATCATAGGAGATTGGAGCACTCTTCTGTTTCTGTAGTGCTTCAATCTGCTTTGTGGTGCCTCTGCCTTTTTCTTAGTGTCAGGAATGTAAATGTTTGAATACCATTGCCCTCTGAGTCAAGGGAAGTATGGTGTTTGATGTACTATACTGGGTTTAGCCCCAAGGTAAGGATTGCTCACCAATGTAGCTGACATGCATTAATTCTCCTTCCATTAACCAGATTTATAAAGTGTGTAGCTGTGGTAGTTTTGGAGTTGAGGCGCTGATTTCGTTGTGAGTGTGTGTGCCCACACATGCTCTGATTAGGGATGGGCTTAGGTTTTCAACATCGCGATATATTGTCAGCAAAACATCGCAGTTTGGCGATAAACCGCAATGTTGAAACAAGCTGCATGAGCCCCAGCTGGCGAGGCACTGGGAGAAACTGCCTTAGCTCTCATGGTGGGACCTGAGGAGCTTTCAGCTCAGCATCTAGCGGGCTGGGGACAATGCAGCTGGCCCCAGCCTGCTGCCCAGCTGTAGGCAGGAAAGCCTCCTGCCCCCAACTGAGCGAGCCCTGATGTCCCGGTAAGCAGAAGTGAGATGGGGGCTGCTCAGCTGGGGAACATGAAGCCCCCGCTTCCCAGCTGAGAGATCCCCCACCCCACTCCTTCTTGCAGGAGCAGGATCGGGGCTGCAGACTCCGTCATGCTTTTCCATTGAGGGGTGTGCGGCTGTGTTCCCCTCAACAGAGAAGTCTAAAGGAGCACCGCCTGGCAAGGTGGAGACAGGCATCAAAGGCAGTGCAGGGACTCTCAGATGCAGCTGCTGGGGTGTCTCCACCTTCCCCAAACACATCCCATGTTCCGCTTGACTGCCTTCACATGGTGCAGGGGGTCTGATTCCAAGGTGGGGGCTCTTTTACACTTTTCCCTTGAGGGGAGCGCAGCTGCGCACCCTCAGTGGAAAAGTGTGATGGAGCCTGCACCTTGCCAGCTGAGCAGCCCCGATCCCAATCCTACTTGAGTGCAAGCAGGAGCATTTCAACAGAGGCTTGTGCAAGCGGTAGTGGGTTGGAGGCTCCGTAAAACTGCTTGGCTGAGGCGAGGGCAGAGATGCACTCCTCAGCCACTCAGTTTAAAGAAGTAGAGGGAGGAACAAGCTGTATCAGCACTTCGCCCATGCAGATTGTTTCACCCTCTGCCAGTATGAGGGGCAGATCACTGGCAGTTTCATTCAGTGGTATACCACCAAACGTCCGCCCAATTGCCACTGCCGCAGCCAATCACCAGCAGGCCTTGCTGCAGCCACCAATCACCCGCCCAATTGCCACAGCAGCAGCCAATCGTTAGCAGGCCTTGCCACGGCCACCAATCACCTGCCCAATCGCCACTGACCGTCTCCTGCTTGCGGTTGCTGCCAATCGCCCATCCCCCCTCTGCACTATCCATGTATAAGACGACCCCCAATTTTAAACATTTAATACATTTAATAATAATAAAAATCTTATACACAAAAAATACGGTATTTGAGAGGTCTACCTGGCCAGGGTGTCCTGTATTACCAGATGTGTTAGGGCTGGTGAGCTTTCTCTCAGTGATAAGTGGAAAGGAGAGCATTTTGGTTTATGCTGGTCTTTTAATTGCTGCTCTGTTTACCAGAAGATGATTATCCTTGTTCATGAATAAAAAGAGCAAACAAAGTACCATTATTCATGTACACCCTGATCATGCTGAGCACACACAGCAGCCTAATAAAAGAAATTGGAAGTGTGTTGATCAACTATTTTATGAGGAAGTGAGATCATCCAATGGGTGAATTCAGCTCTTGGCTCACCCTTGCAAGCTATCACTGGAGCACTAGACAATTTTACTAGACCACACAGAGTGTAGACTCAGTTGCTGGATTGGGCTTAGGAATCAAACATACAGAATCCACTTACATGTGTGATTATCAGTGCAAATAGGGACATGTGCAAAAAAGTTGGGTTTGCATCCTTTTAGGGCCTAGCTGAATTGCAACAGGCTTTAATAGACTCTTTTTCTTTTTTGTGATTACTACAGTATGCACAGCATTTTTCCTTGCACTATTACCTACCTCTTAGTTCTTAAAAAGCAAGTTACAGATATAATGGTCAGTATCCAGTGAGGTTCTACCACTAGCACAAATACTTCCACTTGAGGAATGGAACTTGCCCTTCCTCTCTTTCTCCCCACACCCCCATACCCTCTACAAATCTGCTCCGGAGGGTTGAGGGAAAACGTAGAACAAATTCAATACTGTAATTTGATATAGTAGTCACTCCTGGTATCACACTTTCTTTCTCTGTGTGTGATCTGTGTAGAGAATTTTAGATACTCAGGTTACCCATCGCACTCAACGAGAGATTACAGCATGTATACTGGTGGACTGAATGAAGAAGAACAGGTTGAAAGGGCCCTCAGAAATAGTCTGAATGATAGAGGTAAGGAATCTCACTTTCTACTGAGAACCTATGCAGAGCCTCATAAATTTGTATTTTCTTTTTTTCCTGTTGTTCTCGAAGTTTAACTTTGTTCATGGTTCATTTTTTCAGTAGCAGGTGCAGTGTTGGCTTGCAGACTAGTCTTAAAACACTTAGGTGGTTTTGGCACTCCTATCTTAAAGATGCACTGGAACAACATGTCTGAAAGCATATGGGGCCATCAATTTAAATTTACTATTAGGACCTAGAAGGCAGGGAGCCTGGAAATGCCGCTGCTGTTTTGTAAATGATTTTATTTGAAGAGTAAACAGCAGAATAAATTGGTCAAAAACTAATGACGAATTCCTATAATAATTTCTGAGTTTGAGGTTTTGTGTGTGGAAGTTATAAACCAGTCTCTCTCGCTTTAGGTTTGGGGATGATTGAGACTTTTTTACTGAATAAGGCTGGATGTTTCTGCACAGCCTGTATTTAATATTTACATAATATTTGTTTAGTTAGCCGCTGACTTTTTCTATTATTGTATGTTGTGCGTTGAGTCTCTTTAAAGTCTGACCGTTTTCTATTTTAATAATTATTCTAATTAAAGCTTTTAAAAAATTCAGTCGGGTTAGACTCTGGGTGTGTTTTGCTTCACACTTAACATCTGTTTGTCAAATGCTAGGGGTGGTATTGGCTGGTGAGGCTGAAGGGTTTCTGCTTCTCCATAGTGTGTGGGAGAGCATATTTGCATAATCATGTCTACAGAGCAGACAGCTCTATGACACCATGGTGTGGTGTGCTGTTACTCTTGCTGTTTATGTGCAGCTCATAGTGATTGGAATAATGTGAGTTCATCTGTGGGGTAAATTGTCTCTTCAGGCAGGGGGATGGAATCTTGTTTTTTCCTACCCCGGTGATTGTATCATATCACTGGAGTGTGGCTAACTTCGGACTGTCTGAAACTATAACTTGCATCATCTTCTAAAGACATGTCTGGAATTTAAAATTTATAACCTTGGTAAAAGCAAGAACAATTACTGGAATAGCAATTGTAGCTTTTGAGGATTAGCCTTCCTCCTACCACTCATTCCATGTTGAATGGATTTTCCACAAAGCAGTTTAAAGTGACCCTTTCTCTCTCTTTTTTCTCTTTTTAAATTAACCCACCTTTCTTTCAAGTTTGGTCTTCAAGGCACCCTACAAATCATTTTTTTAAACCAGCTTCAAATATACAGAAGAGCAGCTGAAATAATAATCGTATCTGTATTATTTGCCATCAGAGAATCAGGAGGATAAGACAGTGTTTGTTTGGCATAGAAAATATTATAATGTTGGTGCTAGGCAAATATGCCTGTGGTGGAAGTTCCACAGTCTGGGTACCACTGGACAAAAGACCCTGTCTCTGGCTATTTGATGACTGTCCATCTTAAATGGCTACTTGTCTTCACATTCACACTTATAGATAGATCTTCCAGTTCTGCTTTGTGTAACTCAAAACTTTGTAATTTCAATAGCTGAATGTAATATCTCAGCTTTCTCCCTATTAGAATGCAAGTATTTAAAACTTTCATACATCCTCCAATTCTTGGCCCAGGATGCAGGAAGTGCCAAGTGCTCTGCCTCTTATATAGTGTTCAATAATGGTTTTAAATAGCTCTGGATGCTCATTAGTTTGTGTTTCCAGGAAATACAGTGGTTTATGATTGGCTTCTGTTTACAAAGCCACAGCTGTGTTAGTTTACTTCCCACATGAAAATTACTACAAAAAAGTCAGTAAATTCCGTTACTAATAATACACATTGAAGTTGCTAACGAGATAAAAGATGTCAGTGATGGTGTGTCTCTGATACAGTCAATACAAACAAATAATTGGAAACAGATGAACATCACAGAAATGTGGGCACACAAATCTTAAAATATATTGTGCACAGATAAAAAAATAATAATATTCATATTCCTTTGGTTTCCTCTAGCAGGGCTTTGAAATGGATATTTGTGCCACACAGGAACTTAAAAAAAATACATGTCTCTATACAAGGTATGGCATAGAAACAGGGAGGGTACCAACAACATGGTCATATAATACTTGATCTTGTTTTGACACAGCTGGACTTTGTTTTTGTTAAGATATCTTGCCCACAACCATAGTTAGCTCACTGACACACTGTTATTAAGATATGCTTAAAATCTAAAACAAATAAACCTGTTAATTATGGGTTTGGCTCATCTTGTAAAATCAATGAAGTACAGCAAAACATTACTTAACTGTTTTGACCATGTAATATAAAATGTCTAAGTAAGCAGAATGTTAATGGAAAGAGGTCTATCTTGGTTGGGATTCTTTATCCAGTATAGAAACACTAGCCAAGAGAGACTTACCTAGAATGCTCTGTTGGACCATTCAGTGATGTAAATAAAAACATGCGCAGAAGAGTTTTTCTCTGCTTAGAAGCCTGCTTCTTCAGAAGGGAAGTAATGTCTTTGGGATAATGCAAGTTTGTGTCTGAAGATCGGGGCAGGAAGATATTTGATGTCATTGGAAGAGAGGCAGTTTTAGCACTCCTAGATGTTGTAAAATGTTTGATTTGTTTTTGCTTTCGTGCTGAAATTAAGTAATTTAGTTTCAAGTCAAGCCACTTTTTCAGCTTTTCATAGGGTTCTGATCTGGGGAAATCAAAATTAGCCATCAGTAGTATGACTACTACTGCTGAAATACATTGGTACCTCGGGTTACAGACGCTTCATGTTATGCGTTTTCGGGTTGCGCACCGCTCCGAACCCGGAAGTACAGGAATGGGTTACTTCTGGGTTTCTGCGCATGCGCAGAAGCACCGAATCGCAACCTGTGTGTGTGCTCAGATGCGGCGCTGCAGGTTGCGAATGCTGAGGGTTGCGAACGTGCCTCCTGCACGGATCACGTTCGCAACCCGAGGTTGAAATGACATGAGTAGTTCTGTAGTGTGACTTCAGGGTGTCTACCTGTGAAAGTCACCCATGTGCATATACATATATAGTTGTGTTTGATGATCACAACTTAGATCTCTTACTGAGCCACTCTAATTGCACTGGAGACCTGGAGGTGCCTCACTTAGAAATTGCAGTGTTTTCTGAGGACTTTGGATCCACTTAATCAATCTCTGAAGGTCTCTTTAGTGTTCCTTCCACCCACACAGTGTGTACTTTGCCACCTTTATTCTCCCCACCCCATGTTTTCAGAGGGAAATCTGACCTTTGGAGAGTGTCCAAATAGGCCCTGGGAACCAGTGGATACTATGAAAAAATTGTTCTCTGTGGTTGTTGCTTTATTGCAGCTGGCTGTTCATGTACAGTAGCACACCATGCCATTGGAAACCTCTCTTGAAGTTTGTAGAAGCAGCATCTCTGAATTGTATGTTCATGTGGAAGGTGGCTAAGTAGCCAGGTGACATCTCTGACATGTTTTGCTCTTGTTCCCAGTTCCTGATGAAGGGGTTTGAATAGGACTTAAAAGCATATTCTTTCTTTCTTTCTTTCTTTCTTTCTTTCTTTCTTTCTTTCTTTCTTTCTTTCTTTCTTTCCTAATGAAATAGGATAACTACAGGGGACCATATCACTTATACCAATTCTTTTATTTGTCATCCTTTGGAACAAAAATGGCAGTGATGCTGAAGACTAAGCAAAAAGGTGCAAGGGAGCAATAATCATTGCCAAGATCTTCCCATTTATTTACTCAGCCCATTTCTGCTTTGTACGCATTTTAAATGCCCGTTGTTGTTTTTTGTGGAGAAGCATTTCCCTCCCACCCGCAACTTGAATGTAATATCAGTGTGTCTTTTATAGAGTGCTGTCATATACGTTGCTGTTTTTTGTTTGGAAAGACAAGCCCAGCTGTACTGCCAATAGGGGGGAAAAACTGCTGGGTAATGCATTATGTATTCTTTATACAGTACCCAGAAGCTCTTTGTGAACTTTGGACACACAAGAAAGAATGCCCTGGCATTACAACATAATTAGCAAGACCAAACAGTGTTGTTAGGGAATAAACAGTCTCTCATCCGAGATGAATTAAAGCCAAAACCGAGGTTGTCGTTTGGTGCCAGTTGTTCAAATGTTACTAAAACTTTTCATTTGTCCCCTTGATAAATTAGGGGGGAATTTCCAACCAGTTGTGAAATTATTTGATTATGAAATTCATTGTGAAATCTACATGTTACAGACACGTGTTTAGAAAGAACTCTTGTCCTAATAACTGTACCCATTGCAGTGAGAGATTCTGAGCAAGTTGTAAAACTCTTCGTAGTTTTGTATGCACGTAGTAATTAATCCTCAAAATGACCTTCAAGGTTATTTTCTTTGGGACTTTGTGAAATGTGTTTGGTTTGATATTTCCATTTTATTTTAAGAAATAAGTTGTTGGCAACCAGGAAGAAAACATCCTAGACAGAAAGCAGTCTATTTACAGGTCACATTTTTTCCACATTTTTATATGTTGGCTTTTTTGTTTGTTTGTTATCAAACAAGATTTTTGTGAAAAGAAACCTTTGTTTGCTTCTAGTGCTTGTTCCTTGCCTGAAGTTATAAACCAACATTCTTGGTATTGTAGAGTTGCTATATGTCCTCTTTTCCCAGGACATGGCCTCTTTTTCATGGGTATGTAAAATGAGAGTTGTCATAGCGATCCATTATTGCTCTTCGAGATATGGCAACCCTAAATGTTTCACTGAAGCCAAATGATACATCATAATCTTATTTGGGGATACATAAATGATACATAAAAATAAACATTTGGATTATATGTTCAAGCAGAGATTTTAACGTTACAAGAAAGGCTGTAAACATCTTGTGTTACCTATCAGGATTTTCTTGGGTTTGTTACCTTCAGTTTCTTATGCAGGTTCCTCATGGATATTGTTGGTGTCCCAACTCCCATCAGCCCAGTCTGCATGACCAGTGGTCCAGGAAAATGGACATTGTCATCCATCTGGAGGGCCACATGTTTCCTACTCACACCTACTCTAGGTAGTTCCTGATGTCCCCAAGAAATGCTAGAAAGTGATACTTCCTGGGTCAATGACTTGTGCTATTCCTATTGCTGCTCCCTGCAGGAAGGATGAAATTGACCATATAGGTCTCCAAAGTTATAGTAAGAAAGCCTAGGGTTGTTGTACAGGGCAGCATTAGTATAATCAGCTGATTTGAAATTCTTTGCCAGCATGACAGTACATAATGCCCATCATGATGAGATCAATTTATGATGATCATGCTGAAGAATTTTTTTGTACTACTCTGGAACCCGTTGGTCCTGTTCTTAGGACCATCCAAGGAATCCCTTTGTCAGGGTCAGAATATTGCCTTCTATAACCTGAGAACATTGTTCTTTTGCATCTTATGGCCCCACGCTCATTAGATCCTAGAATTAGCTTGACCAAATTGGATGTGCAGGTGCATACAGGCCTCCCTTTCCCTATAATAGCAGAGCCTCACTGTCAGATTGTGGATGGTGGTAGAACTGGGCTTTGCTTTGCTCTAGGACAGGTAGCGGATCTGTGGCCCTCCTGATGTTGCTGAATTATAGCACTAATCAGCCTGGCTAGCCTACCCAATGGTCAGGGATAATGTGAGTCACAATTCAGCAACATCTGGATGACCACCAGTTAACTATCCTGCTCTATGAGGATTCCTCCATCCAGCCCATGATAAATTGAACTGAATCCATCACATTTATGGAGTGTCTAGCTGTGACTAAGAATGAGTCAGCTGAAGTTGCATCTAGTCAAGACCAAGTAAAGATAGTTGGCAAAATTTGTAGTTGAGGCACTCATAATTAATTGGGTTTTGGTCTATCATGTGTTCTGTGTTTTTATAACCTTTGACAGCCTCTTTTACTGGACCAATCTCTGCAAGAGCATTTATAGAGCACGTTGGATTGAGTGCTTTGGTTCAGTAAAATACGTTTTCTTACTCATTTTGTATTTCTCAAGTATTCAAGTCCCCCGTTTTATTATCGCTGTTGCATTCCAACTACCCTCTGTTCTCGTAATGCTAATAGTTTTATTGTGGAATTTTGATGACTCACACCTCATGTTACTATTTCTTAGATAACATTGTAGTCTGAACAAAAGTTTGTTAACTCTTCTACAAGTAGCACACAGGGGTTTTGTGATATACTGTGCAAGTCAGTGGCATACAATAACTGCATCTTTTAAAACTTCAAGACTGAAGTGTTCTTCATGCTCTACCCAACTCATGATTGGGAAGGTTGTTAGTTGCTTTGCAAATTTAACAAGCCTTTTTTAGAGTATGACCACCTCACAATGCCCTCGAGAGTTCCAAGGTGGGTGTTCAAAATGATGTTTCAAAAACAAGTGCCAACAGTGGTAAATATTTTTTCGTAGTACTTCTGTGCAATTCCCAGCTCTGACAAAATCTGTTAGCTAGCTGTTCTACATCAGGGTTAGGATGTCGGGTATGCTGCTAATCTTTCCAGAAAAAAAAGCACTCCTGTGCTGAATAGACCACATAATAGCAAGTTTCAGTTCTGAATTCAACAGTGGATTAGTAGAAAAAATGTATATCTATATATCCCAGTGGGCTTTCACTTTATTCTGTTTTAGATGAAACCCGATGTGACACAGAAAGTGCTAGTTGCTAGCAAATAATCCCTGGGTTTCAAACCAGCCAGACAATAAACAACTCTATAATATTCAGTGCTGCAGCTTCTGTAGAGCCCATCTGTTTCAAAATAAGCCTAATTCTGCTTACTATGCGGAATGCTTTGTTGACTGGAGTTTGCCCTACTTTCCTCTAATGTGTTGCCTGTGAGCCTCTGGTGCCATCTCCTGGAACTCCTGAAGCATGATCAGCATCTAAATTAATATCGTTCACTAGAGCAGTCACTATTTTAATCCTTGATGTTTAGATGTAGTAGAAACCTCCCATACATACTAAAGTGTATGCTAAATTTGATTCCTTGTTTTTGTATTTACTTTAGGCAAAGATGCTTTTTACTCTGAAAAACCAGAGCATATCTGACACATTTGCTGTCACGTTTACAGTGGTCCATAAGAAGTTTCCATTCCTGAATAAATGTCAATAATTTTTCTCTAATTAAACATGTTAACTTTGCCATATCAGCCAAGTCCATGAGTTTTATCAGCCATTCCTCTATAGCAGGCATAGTGTTCCCTTTTCTTCAAGGTGATTAACTATTGTGTTTAATCTATCCTCCTTTCTGCCCATTGTACTACACAAGTCTTGCTCACCTAAAGCAATTGTGAGATCTGAACTACAATTATTTGCTTATGAACATTTCTCATTTCTGATTATTTCAGTCTTTCCTTTGTTCTCCTGGGTTTCAAACATCCATTAAGGAAATTTCCCACCTTTAGCTGTCCCTTGCTATCCTCATGCTAGTAACTAAGGTTATGATCCAAGCAAAGTGAGCTTGGAAGGGCCCTGTGTTTTGCATATTGAATTGCATATTGGCACTATAGGCTGCAATGTCATTTTTTAAAAACACTCTTCCATTTTGTGTAAATAAATATTCTAATTGTAGTAAATTGTATGGTTCTTGCTTCTTTCCTCTAAATGAACAAGATAATATTGGCATTATTATAATTTTTAATTTTTTATTTATTTATACCCACCTTCTTACCAGACGGGGCCTCAAGGTAAAAATACAGATAAAATACAGCTCTTACAGATAAAAATAAGAGCAGCTAAAAACATAGGGAAAAACATAGGAAGTGTTCTGTGTGAATGCTTGATTTGCTGTTTTGCTTTGCTCATCTCCTTTCACATAATTCTCAAGAAGATTTATAAACATACAATATAAACAACAAAAAATGGTTTTAAAATAATACAACTAAACACCCAAGGCAGACACATTTAAACAAAACAGCCTGGCTCTTCAGCTGACTATGCAGGGTTGGCAGAAACCTCAGAGAGCCACAGCTTCATGCACAGTTCTGTCTCCTGTATGCCTAATAACTCTTCTGCTGGATCAGGTGAAAGGTCCATCCCATTTCTAATAGTAGCCTGCCAGAGGCTCAAGCATAGCAGCAATGGCCCTCCCTGCTCTTCGTCCCCAGAATCTGCTATTCAGAGAGACATTGCTTGTGAACATGGAAGTTTCAGTTAGCTGTCAGGTCCATCAGTTACTATTAGCTACACCTTTCATAAATGTGTCTAGGCCTTTTTCAAGCTGCCTATAAACTGTTGGTAGTCAGCACAACTTGTAGCAGCTGATGCAAAGGTACATATCTTAGGTCCACCATCACTCTGGACCTAAAATGACCTCACTGCCCAATTGTTTTTCAAAATCAAAAGACCATGACTCTCTGAGCCATCCTTCTTCACTTATTTGGATGGTCACCCTAGTTGACAAAATCATAGATGTGTAGTTGGGAAGAGAAGCTCACCTCTTCCCTGCTTTAGGAAGTCCCAGTATCCTGTTGTTCTCATGAAGTTGAGTTGCAGCTTAGCTCGTCCATAAACACAATTGCTGCTTGTTCTTTTTTTCCAAAATGATAATTGAACACAGACAGTTTTTTTAAAATATTCAGGCAACACTGCATGGCCACAAACTATTTGTTCCACTGGAAATTCCTTTCAGCAAAAGAAGAAATTATTTTTGAGAGCGAGAGCTTAAACTGAACTTCTTTTCTCTTCTTGGGGTTGGAAAATTTGATAGCTATATGTCTTCTACTGGAGACAAAAAGAGAGCACTGGCGGAAAAGTAGTGTGGGATATGAGGTGTGTATGTGTATGGGGTGGTGGTCACCCCTTTTTATTACAGCAGTTGATGCATTTCATCACAGAGGAGCCAATGTAAGAAATTTCAAGGGGACGGGTCATGTTGATGAGAAAGCGTAAATTGTTCCATTGACAAGTCTTTCTTTTGACTCAGAATTATTACACATACTATAAAGCCTAGTATATTAGCAGCAGTAACTTGCAGATTTGCGTCTGACCTAACATTATAAAACTATATGTTAAAAATCCTCAGAAATATGCCTGTTGTAGATTTCGGAAGATGACAGTGATTGGTATTTGCTTTTCTTAACAGGCCCAAGACATTACGGCAATGAGAGGAGACCCTACGGCTTCTGGCTTCCACCGGAAGAGCCATCAGTTGAAGAACTTAGAAGGCAAAGACTTAATCGATTTGAGAGGTGGTAAAATTCTCAGGTCTCTAAAATATATAAAGGGCTCTTCCCAGTTGCCAGAGCACTGTCCGATCTTTATCAGTTTAGCAGTTTCTCAGAAAATAATGTTTCCTGCAAATTATCGTACCAAGGTGTGTGGAAAATGTGCACTTGCTTTGCCTCTGGGCTTCTAAAGTTAAAAGTGAAGTTGAAAAAGTTTCTTTAAACCCTTACACCCTACAAGGTACTTCCTTTTAGAGTTACCTTCAAAGACACTGCAGACAAAACCAAAGGGGATTTCTTGCGCCACAAAACTCAGTTCTTAAATTATATTGTATTTGGGTTTATTTTCTTTAACTCTGATAATCATTTCCTTGTGTTTTGAATATATACTGTGTGGATGCAAATGTATAATGAAAATGTTTATTTTCTATTTGGAATCCTTAAAAAAAATTCTGAGTACAATTGACTTGGAATATCTGTGCAAGCACAATTGAAATGAAAGGGAAGAGAGATGTGCAGGAACTATACGTTGGCAGTACCCATTCACTTGAGTGAGATGGGCTTGTGGCACGCTTTTCATTGTTGGATAATGCTGAGTATTGCTTTACATTGAGCTCACTATGGAAGCTGCCAGCTGCTTTTCTGCACAGAATTTACGTCTCAAATGCTCTGGAACAGAATTTGATGTGCCTCAGAAAAGTTCAAGATACAGTTTAGGGCTTCTAGATAACGTCTTTTATTTGGCTAGAATATGCCCTCTTTAGATCTGCTGATTGGTTAAACCCATCCATATTGTTTTCAGTATAATTTAAGAACTAAACATTATGGTGTGTAAAAAGAAGCTCCTGGCAGCCATTCTGCAGTGCCTTTGGGCACAGTTGTGTGCTAGTGATGTATCTTTTTTAGGTAATAAAGTGACACTCAGTGTATTAATATATTAATATACTAACACTTAAATCTTTTTGTACATGAGAGGTCTGAACTTTGTATATTTTTCAAAGCCCAAGTAGGAGAACTTTTGTTGCCTTCAATCTTTTCAGTATTATTCATAGCATATTTAGATTCACCCTGTAAGTTTTATCTTCGAATATGAGTTTACTTACTGACTGGGTTCTGTGCTTTTGAAGCATTGACACAACTACCTCTCCAAGGAGTTTTGTCCAGGATCTCCCCCTCCCTCTCCCTTTCTATTCCTCCCTGCCCCCCATATGCACATCATAAGTAACATCTGGATGTTAATGTAGCAGAAATATAGTTGACGTAATCTGTTTGTTTTCTGGATTTCATCAGCAGATCCTCAGTTTAAAAATATGAAAAGATTTGAGATGCACAGGATATTGTTTGGATAGGCTTCAGTTTTGCATCTGTAATTTCCTTTATCAGTGTTGTCCCAAGAGAACCAAAATACAAAATGGTTTTTCGTCTTGCCAAGTGCTGAGAGCTCTAAATTTGGGAGAGATTTCAGGAGTACAGTATTGGCACTACATATAAATCTCTTTGGTGATTTTTTAGGTCTTTTATATTCAGAAATACTGATCTGGTACATAATTGAGTACTAGTTTTCATCTGCAATCTATACTTCAAGTGCAGCAAATGTGCTTTAATTTTTATTTTAGGATCTAGCTAGCATTTGTGCTGTTACATTTTTGTCCTTCAAGAAAGAGTCCTGTGACCACCTATGCTAACCTTCCTTGGGATAAGAACTGCATTTGGGGAAAGACGTGCACTGCTGCCAAAGGGAGCTTACCTCTAAATGGAAATAGCTTCAGAGGAGCAATATTCATCAGGACCACAACAGGAAAGTCCAGGATAATTACTTGTAAAGGTGCATTTAATATATATCTACCTTTGTGGCCACTGAATTGCCATTACATTTAGTCTTTACTAATTTTCAATTTTCAAACAGTAATACTTGAACCGAATCAAGTACTACTCATTTAAGAACATAAGAATAGCCTGCTGGGTCAGGCCAACGGCCAGCATCCTGTTCTCACAGTGGCCAACCAGATGCCTAGGAAAAACTTTGGTTTCCAGCAACTGGTATTCAGAAGCATTCTTCTCCTTGAATGCTCTTCTCCATGAATTTGTCTAATTTTTTAGAGCCATCTAAGTTGGTGGTTATCAATGCCTCCTGTTTACTTATTGTAAACTTCTGCAAGTGTTGCTGATGAAGACGCCCTCGACTTTTAAATTATTTTTAAAGCAACTCTTCACAAGCTCCCGGAAATCATTTTGGTTAATCTCTTTTGAGGAATAGTGTTAGGTGAGATTGAACATTCCTGTTCATTACATGTTTTGTCACTGGTAATTATGGTTTGTGAATTAACAAGCAATCTTGTGATTTTTTAAAAGAATAAAATATATATATTTCACACTTCAGCTTAAATAGGGCTGTGTTTTTATGTGTGCATGTGTGTATGTGTTTTGGCCCCTCAACATAGCATTTTATGTGTTTTATGTGTGTATGTGTTTTGGCCCCTCAACATAGCATTTTCTAATTGAGGAGTATCCCTGATAAAATGAACATGTATATAAAAAAATCTAATATTGAGCAAATAAGTTACCTGATTTTCAGTTTCAAATGACTCTGGAAAGGTTGTCCTTAAATTTAGTGAATGAAAACTCTGTTCTCATAGAAGAATCATGCAGTATAATGTTTGTTTCAAAAAATGTGTTTGCTGTTGTGTAAATAATCAAATTCTTTTCTCCTGATGGCTTGGTAGAACAGCCACTTTATTCTGAGTGGTATTGGTGAAGATTGTCACATCTTTTCTGGAGTCTGAGGATACCTTTCAACGTCACACTTTCATTCCATATTGTCTCCAGCTCATCCAAAAGAGTGTCTGTGTGGCAGCTAACTAGTGTATGATACTTACCTTGAGTTTTGTTGCTTTAGCACAGTTACCTTTGGAATGAAGAAGCAAGAGGGAGGGAATGATTGAACTTTGGGTTGTTACAACCTCTAACTCAATACAACAGGTTGGTACCAAGGTAAGAGCCAGGAGACGGTGTATCCTGCTGCCTGTCTTTGACTTCAGACATCACATCAGTGATATTATGGCCTTTGCTTTTCACCCCTCACACACCTGAAAGATGTGCCAAGGAGGTCCTATCAGCAGTATCAGTCCCTTAGTTAGCCTTTGGGTCAGTAAGACAGTCAGGACCCAAGCATGACCACCCTGCTGGTAAGAATTAGAATTTGGTTTGGGTGATCTTCCTTTTGTCACACTGATGCCTCTTGGGTATCCATAACATCTCCTCTTCTCTCCAACTTGCACTGGACCTGTCACTAGAGAAGGCCAGAGTGTCTGCATGACATCTGGTCAGTTATTGTTCTTGCACTCCAGTTTGAGTGCTCCTGTGTATTTGATCTCAAACAATTCAGTGCAGAGCAAAGGTTGGTTGTGAAGAACGGTTGTCCCTCTCAGCAGCTGATTTTTGTGGGCTGCCTGGAAGATTCCTGAACAGAGAAATACCTTTCATGGATCAACCCGGATGGACAGCTTTCTGTACAGGGTTTCAAGTCGAGGCTTTGTTTCTCATTGCAACTACCTAGGATTCTCAGCTTGAAAGAGATATTTGGATCCGTTAGCATCTGTAGCTTGTACTCTGGCTTGAATCTGATAAATTGCAAAAGTGGAAGTGTTTGAAACTTGCTTCAGCCTTCACTGAGGTAACTGCCTGCCTTGAAAGCTACTTCAGAGGCTTTTCTTCTTACATTTAGTTCTGAGGTTTTCTGCAGCAGCCTGCAAGGTATGTATGAATGACAGCCTGTGTTTATCAATGGCAGGCAGCAACACCAGCATCCTACATGTACTATTCCAACAGTACTATGAATTTCTGGGAGCATAGGATTTTGGGATTAGTTAGTGTTTGTTCAACAAATTTGGGCCTACAGTGTATGTACCGGTATATCTGATTTTTGTGATTGGGACACATCTGTGATGTGCTTGAAATATAGACCAAAACCAATACTTGGACATTTCTCTATGGTTTCTTTTAGTTACCTGTGGTCTGTGTACTCTCTAGAACACCGAAGAGAAGTCTGTTGAAAACAACAACAAATATATATCCCCTTGAACCTCAAGGGAGAATAGAATTCCAATCAATTTAGAGGGAAGAAACAGACACCACAGGGAAAACATAGGAAGGAATGTTCCCTGCGGATGGCTCCATTCTCTGTGTAAAAACAGTATTTTTAAAAATGTGCCGTGAAATATTGCTGTTCATTTAAAGTGGAGGATAGTATTTCAGTGACAGCCTAAGCACTGACTGTGGAAGTTACCATGGCAACAACACATTTGTCATGACAGCACTGCAAATTGGCATATAAAGCCAGAATAAATTGTCAAAGCATGAGTAGCTTGGAATGCACAAACATCCACGCTCACTTTATTTTGCATGAAAACAAAACAACAGTTGTAGTTTTTTCTTATGCTACTTGTTAAGCCTTGGGCCTCTTTAAAGTGCTTTTATCTGTAACACTTTGCAGACTGTGAGTGAGGATCCCCCCCTTCCTGTTTGACTCTTGGTTTTATTTTAGGGAAACACACTTAAGAGGTCTGTTTATAGGTGAACATGCAGCTAACTGTTCATGTGGAGCTGAAAACTATTATCCCAAACCATTTCATGTAGAACAAACATTAAGTCATGACCGTTGCAGGAAGCACAAGCCAGTTTTATCTCTAAAACAAGCTTTTTTCTATTTTTAAAACTTTATCGAGCAACTTGGAAGGAACTTAGGATGGGAGTCTGGCTTGCCTCAAAGGCCAACTTACTGGCCAACCCATTGTTGTCTGTTGTTCACTCGTCTTACCTGGTGCCTCTTGGCATTTGAGCAGACCGTTCTACACCCTTTTTGATCCACTGTTAGAAAGTCTGGTCTCAGCCATTACTGTGCCCCAGCAGGTTACAGTGGAATCAAGGAAACCTTTTACCTTTATTGCCCCTTCTTGAGGTAGGCAATTATTAGTGCCTTGCTTCTGCTTACTCTCTCTTTCCTATTTCCCTAGTCTTGTTATCTCCCAGCCCCACCACCCAGCCCCAAATTAGTCCAGCCCCATGTTATTTGCATTAAAGTCCCTCCCCACCCCTGCCCTTGGGTCTCCACTGCTATTTTGTCAGGTTTCCTAGTCTGTGCCTTTACTCCACATAGAACAGTTGCTCTGTCTGCCTCTTATTTCTGCTGCAGGAAATGCTTAAGTTTATGGTCCAGGAAGTATAGGTTTAGGTAGCCTGTGTTAATATGTAACGACTAGCCATCTTGCCATCTTGCTGTCTTATAGTCTGTACTTTAAGCTGCAATCACTTTTACTTTTTGTCTACCATATGTGCAAATATTATATATTATATCCAAATAATGCATTTCCTGCAGGATTTCCTGTTGTGCAACAGAACTCCTCCTCCCTACACCCCCCCTCAATATGCTCTAGAGATTCGCTCAACACTGCAGAGCAGTGGGGAGGGTGCAAAGAGGCAGGGTTCCACCCACAAGGTTAGTTGGAATTCACCCACTATAATATTCATTTATCTTAGCATTTGTTGGTTCTTGCTAGTTCTGCCAAGTAAGCAAGACAATAATATTTTTAAAGTGATCATGCCCATTACTGTAGCTTCTGTGACATGCACTCATCTGCAATATGATACTTCTGTGAATGCTTGTGTATAGGCTGAACAACAGATCTGGTTAACACCTCAGGTGGGTTAGGGGTTTGACCTAGCCTCTTTGTTGAATTAACATTCCAAGCAGGCAAAGTGGATTTTTCCTGTTGTCTGCATTTTAATGTTTTTCATGCATGAAAGCTATTTTTAGCACCTTTGTTTTCTTTTTCTTGTTGATAAATATCAGACCAAAGACCAACTATGCCCATTGTGTGGTGGATCTGGTGACTTGAAGATCATATTGTAGTTTAGGTCAGATTTTCAGCACTGTTCACGGGGGATTAAAGGCCATATTCTATTTCCCCTATTGCTCATCCTTTCTTGCCAAACAGCTGATTGAGGGGAATTTTGCTTTTTAAAAGGGCTGCATGCATGCATCCCTAGATACTTCCTAGGTACTCTGTGGCATGTCCCTTGAAGAGGATGTGAAGGACGGACTGTTGATGAATGGCTGTAATAACACTGCAGCAGACGAAAGTATAAAATGATATAAATAACTCAAAATAAATGAAAACATAAAGATACTCCGACTGGCTTCTCAGTGACCCGCCTGTGTATAGTAATAGAAAAACCCAGTTAAACAAGCTATTCTCCAAAGGGCTGCTGTCCACCCATTCATTAGCTACCTTAGCAGGAGGGTTCTTTAGATAGTTTCCTCCAAGGGTGGGAAATCAGAACAGGAAAACAGGCACTGGTAAGCCAGTTGCCTCATGTCACCAAGGATTGCACAGTGTTCAGTAAATGTCCACTTTACCTTGCTTCCCAGTTGGAACTTGAGGGGGAATAGGGAAATCTATTCTTGATGGAGCTTGGTTATGAAAGTATTCTACATTACAAGAAGTAACTGCGTTATGAGTTATTTCCTATGTACATCTACCTAAGAATAAGTCCTGTTGAACTTAGAGGAACTTCTGAATAGCCATGATTAGGATACTTCTATAAGAATCATCATAGAGCACAAAATATGTGGTTGCTTAGAATCTGTTCACTTATCAGCCCAGGCCAAAATGCTTGGTTTTAAGCCACGTTAGCCCTTCTTGCCTTCACCAATGTGCTCTTCCAAGCCCACATTCCTAGCAGGGTCACACTCCTGTCTAAGCGACACCTACACTGTCTTGGTCATGTCCACAGAATAGAAGATGGCAGGATCCCCAAGGACATGCTCTACAGGGAGCTGGCTTTAGGTATCAGGCTCATTGACAGACCAGCTCTGTGTTACAAAGATGTCTAAAAGTGTGACTTGTCTGTAGGGTTGTTGTTGTTGTTTAGTCGTTTAGTCGTGTCCGACTCTTCGTGACCCCATGGACCAGAGCACGCCAGGCACTTCTGTCCTCCACTGCCTCCCGCAGTTTGATCAAACTCATGCTGGTAGCTTCAAGAACACTGTCCAACCATCTCGTCCTCTGTCGTCCCCTTCTCCTTGCGCCCTCCATCTTTCCCAGCATCAGGGTCTTTTCCAGGGGGTCTTCTCTTCTCATGAGGTGGCCAAAGTATTGGAGCCTCAGCTTCACGATCTGTCCTTCCAGTGAGCGCTCAGGGCTGATTTCCTTCAGAATGGAGAGGTTTGATCTTCTTGCAGTCCATAGGGGTTAGTATAGTTAGTCTGTAGGGTTAGTATAATTTAATTAGACTCCTCAAGTGAAAATGATGCACACACGACTTGTAAAAATGGAGATAACACCATATGAGAAAATGTTTCATATGTATTATCATTCTTTGCGCGGATTTACAAGCATTCAGATGGTGATCCCTGAGGATGCGACCACATGGGGAAAGTACTGTATTTTTCCGTGTATAAGATGCCCCCATGTATAAGACGACCCCTATTTTTTTTTACCCCAAATTAAGAAAATGCACCATGCACTATCTGTGTATAAGACAACCCCTTATTTTAAACTTTAAAAATTTAGGAAAAAATATAGTCTTATACACAGAAAAAAAACAGTAAGTATGACTTGGCTCTATTTGTGGCAGTGTCACAACCTCCTGGCAGAAATTTGCTTAAGCCTGCTGGTGTGCTTTTCATGCTTACATGAATTGCATCCGTGACTCTGCTAGGTCAGACCTAATAAAAATAGTTTACGACCAATAAAGTGTCTCAATCATCAAGGTGTTGTATAAACAGTATTAAAAACGTAAGACTGGACTTGCCTGCAGGCTTGCAGTTTAAGGAGACAAGAGGGAAATAAAGGGTAAAAAGCTCCAGGAAAAAAGATGGGTGAGGGTGATAGATTATCTATTCCCCATGGCAGCAAAAAAGAACTCAGGAGATGGTTTGTTTTTTATTTATTTAGTTTTCCTACATTTACGCCCCATCTTTCCTCCAGTGAGTTCTAGCGGGTGCATGTGGTTCTTCCCCTTCCCCTTTTATCCTCACAATACTCTGTGAGGTAGGATAGGCTGAGAGCCAGTGACTGGCCTAAGATCACCAAGTTGAGGTTCATGGCTGAGTATGGATTTGAACCCTGTTCTCCCAGGTTCTAGTCCGCACTCTTAACGCTCACCCCACACTGGCCCTCCCATCCTGCTGGCCTTTGCAAGCGAGCTTATGCTTTGGGGCTCATAAAGAACATTAAGCTTTCCATAAATTTCTAGCTAGCACAGCTACAATGCCTCTTAAAGTGTCGCTGCACAGGGAGTGGGACTTGAGGAAGAACTACAGTTCCATGGTTTGCCTGGCTTAAACGTCTGCAGACGTGGCCAAAGGCTTGAACGGCAGGGCACAGTTTCACATAAGGTTAGCACCACATGCAACTGACGGCATCCTCTTTCACTTTGGTAAATGATCGGGTTTCTTTTAGCCATATTTCATGCAGACCTGGCATCTACCTACATTGCGGCGTTGTTCTTGCTCATCTTTGAAAGTCTCTGAGCGAGGGACTGAAGTAAACTGCATCTCTGGGTTTACAGTACTTAACCAGAAGCTGTATTCATTGGTAAAGAATTGGCATGTCCCTCGCTGCCCCTGGCATTCAATGAAGGGTGCTGATCTGAAGTCCTCGAGGCAGCTTCCAGTTGACATGAGAGACTGTCCACCTCCCTGGTCTCCAGATCCAGTGTGCTGAAAGAAACAGGCAAAAGAGGTGGAAGTTATCTCACCCTGTACAGTTTTACTCAGTAGCCAATCACACTGAGCTCAGTGAGACTCATTTGGATAAGACTGTGTAGTGAACACAATATAACTTTCTTACAACTAAATCTCTTTTAAATCGTAGTACTGACCAACAGAGTTGGCATTTCTCATAAGGCAAAATGAATTTTGTGATAGCTTCTGCAGTTTTCATTTTGGGGTGTGAATGGTGATAAAGAGAATTGATTTTGGCCTATGGTTTATGTCAAAACGAGTCTTCATTTAATTAGAACTTGGAGCTAACTGTTGGTTGGCAGGATACTCTGGGCTCAATTCAAAGTCTTGTGTTTGATCTTTGAAATTCTTCATAGCTCAAGAACACAGTACCTGAAGAGCCTGCATTTTCATAGAATTATAGAATAGAATCATAGAATCATAGAGTTGGAAGAGACCACAAGGGCCATCGAGTCCAACCCCCTGCCAAGCAGGAAACACCATCAGAGCACTCCTGACATATGGTTGTCAAGCCTCTGCTTAAAGACCTCCAAAGTAGGAGACTCCACCACACTCCTTGGCAGCAAATTCCACTGTCGAACAGCTCTTACTGTCAGGAAGTTCTTCCTAATGTTTAGGTGGAATCTTCTTTCTTGTAGTTTGGATCCATTGCTCCGTGTACGCTTGTCTGGAGCAGCAGAAAACAACCTTTCTCCCTCCTCTATGTGACATCCTTTTATATATTTGAACATGGCTATCATATCACCCCTTAACCTCCTCCTCTCCTGGCTAAACATGCCCAGCTCCCTTAGCCGTTCCTCATAAGGCATCGTTTCCAGGCCTTTGACCATTTTGGTTGCCCTCCTCTGGACACGTTCCAGTTTGTCAGTGTCCTTCTTGAATTGTGGTGCCCAGAACTGGACACAGTACTCCAGGTGAGGTCTGACCAGAGCAGAATACAGTGGCACTATTACTTCCCTTGATCTAGATGCTACACTCCTATTGATGCAGCCCAGAATTGCATTGGCTTTTTTAGCTGCCGCGTGACACTGTTGGCTCATGTCAAGTTTGTGGTCAACCAAGACTCCTAGATCCTTTTCACATGTACTGCTCTCAAGCCAGGTGTCACCCATCTTGTATTTGTGCCTCTCATTTTTTTCCCCCAAGTGCAATACTTTACATTTCTCCCTGTTAAAATTCATCTTGTTTGTTTTTGCCCAGTTCTCTAATCTGTCAAGGTCGTTTTGAAGTGTGATCCTGTCCTCTGGGGTGTTAGCCACCCCTCCCAGTTTGGTGTCATCTGCATTTCTTCCCATACATAATTACCTGTGCCCACAGTTTGCTTTATTTATAAAAATATTTACATTAAAAATATCATTAGAAATATCAAAGTCGTTCCCTGTGATGCCAGACTTAGTGCGGACACTTGATCAGCACACCCAAACTCCTGAGCTCATTTATCTGCCAGTCTCAGCCTCCAGGAGTAATTCTGCTGAATGGCTAAATTTTATAACACCAAACATAAAACCATACAATAAAGCCAGTAAAGAGTTAATAGATGTCATTTTTTTATGCCTCTGCAAGCTGAAATAAGGGAAGTGTCTACAAGAGAAAAGATCTCGGCAGCAGCCCCTTGCTTGGAGGCACACACTATGCCATTTTAGCAGCAGATGAAGGCCATACAGACTTTTAAAATCAAATCCATTTATCTCTTAAGTTGCAGTGGTTATTTGCTGTTGGCATGGTTTCAACTTTATCTCAATTTTAGTTTAATTCTGCTCATTAGAACTGTAGTTTGCATTTTATAGTTCTATTGTTTTTATAATGCTTTGCGCATTGCCCAGAGAAAGTTATTGGGCAACTGATAAATAAAACAAATAGAGACAAGATAAGGAACCAAGATGGCAAACTGAAGGAGTGAAACATCTACAATCAATTAGCAAATGACAAATCAGTTGAGCATTTTGCAGATCTTGCTGACAGCTCAATCCTATGCATGTCTACTCAGAAGAATGTCCCACTAAGTTCAGCTGAACCTTCTCCCAGGTAAATGTGTTCTCATTCATACATTCATTCATGTTATTCAATTTACAGGCTCAGTTTCAGTGATTAGCTAGCATGGTTAGATCCAAATAGTTCCATAGAAAAGCCAAGTAATATTCAGTCTTACCATTAAAAATGAGTAGCCTATCCATAGGCTTCCCCAGTTTGATGGACAGGGAGGAATGGATCGATCTTGACTATGAACTGCAACAGCTTGGGCAGGAGTTTCACAGACAGCACATCTGCTAATGTAAGGTTGTATTTCTTCTTCAGAGAGGGGCATCATGGGCAAAGGAGCTGCGCTTGACAGCCAGTAAGATTTATCATTTCGACTTGCATAGTAGCAGACCTGATGGATATTGCAATAGGCAAAGGGCATGGTGCTGAACACAGGGAGACAAGATCCAGCGAGACCTAGAATAGATGGTGGGGGACATGCAGACATATAATATTACCAATCCAAAACACTTAAGTTCTTATTAAAGAGTAGTTTAAGTTAGTCTTGAGCCTTATTCCACAACAGCACTACACAGCCAGGAAAATTATTGATGCATAAGGACTTTGGGTGGGTTTACGGTATCTGGAGGTGCCTGGAAATTTCAACAGCAATCATTGTCACCTGTGTCCAGGAAAAGCTAGCTACAGAGAACACATGTTCTTATGCTCTCGCTCTCGCTCTCTCTCTCTGTGTGTGTGTGTGTGTGTGTGTGTTGTGTAGTCAAGAGTTTTCACTTCACTTATTTAAATTATGCAATCCTCTTAAGCTCTGGGAATGTTAGAATATAAATTAAAATGTAATTCACTACCTTCAAAATTGGGAAAGGTGAGTGAGAGTACCATACACTAAACATAAAAGGTCCCAGATTCAAATCCCTGGCACCTCTAGATGTTGCTGGAAAATACCTTTGTCTGAAACAGAGTACTAAAGCTATTATTAAAAGACTGCAAATTTGCTACTGTGCTTAATTCCTAAAATTCAATTTGTAGCACCTTGGGATTGAATGACCAGTTCCCTTCAGAACTTGCTTGTTTTAAAACAAATGTCTTTTCTGCTGATGTAGTACCGTGATTTTAATGTCCTGGTCCATTTCATTGTTAAAGTAATGCTTAAAACTAGCAAATAAATATATAGTAACTTGCAGGTGTGCTCAAGCATATAAAAATCTGTTACAAATATACCAAAAATTAAACCTCCCAGGTTCACCACAGACAACAAGGATGAGTTTTGCATCCAGCAGAAATAATGAAGGTTTGAACGGGGAAAGCGCAGGGAAGCGCAGGTCGAATAGCATAGGTTGAGACTCTTGCACTAAGGCTCTCGAGGAACGGCCCTAGCTGGTCACATCAGTTTCTAAGCATGCTTTATAGATAGCACATATGACAATGAAAGGTTGGCAAATTCCAATATTGGCACCAAAAAGATACATACCTACCACCCCAGATTTTAATGTTACATGCAACCATTTGCAATGAAAAATGCAGAGAACTACTGTATTTTCTTTAAGGAGTGATATTGCAGTCCTCACCAAGATCTTGATTATGGGCCTTCTCCTGCCCTTCAAGATACAGCAGGCTATATCCAGTCCACAACCTTGGCATTCCCTCTGGGCACAGTGGCACTTGATCTGATTGACTATGAACAACAATCAGGAACCCACCGGGAGCTCTTGTGTCAGGCCCTGGTGGACCTGGCATTCCAATTTCACCTGGAAAACCTTGCAGAGAAAAGGTAGAGAATATTCCGTTTAAAGGCAGGACACATTAAAGAGATGCTTTTCTATTCTTCAGAACAGACTTGAGTGAAGCATGCAAGATCCCAGGGCCTCAGGTTTTGAATTTAAAACCAATCCTCAGAGGTTGGAGCCAACAAAATCTTTAAGTCACATTACAGTTGTGTTGTGAGAAGGCAGTTGCTTCTGAAAATGCAACACACAGGGGAAGTCGGCTTATCTCTCCCATACCTAACCACAAATGCAGCGAAAATGCTGTCCCCCCACAAACTATGAGCCTTAGAAAGAATCCCCACTGGTGCCAATAGAAGCTTTTTCTAAGGCTTGCTGCTGCACTGGGTGGAGCAATTCTTCTTGCGATTGCGGCTGGGGCATGGATGAACTAAACTTATCCTGTGCTCTGTTCATAACCACCTCGGTGCCTGTAAGTAATTAAAGAGGGGGATGAAAATAAAAGCTATATGCTACACATTTAGCATAACATATAACTTGGCTGTTGATTCTTTGATATGATACAATACCAACTGAGCAGCTGAATGCAGGTTCTTTTAACAGTTTTGGCCAAGAGCCATTACAACCAGGGCAAAAAGTAAAATAAATCATTTGCAAAGCTAGTACTTTGCACAGAAGTATGGCAAATGACTGTTTGTGGCAGAATACTTACCTTGTAGTCCTGTGTGTCCTTTTTCTCCTATGTTACCTTCATCACCAGGGGGTCCCGGTGGCCCAGGCAAGCCATCTTGACCCTGTTGACCCAATAACCCTTCTTCTCCTTTCTCTCCTGAAATATAGTACAGTGCATTCACGTCTAAATGCAACTATAATTAGTTATTGTATGAATAGAATGCAAATCTAACATTAAACAGGTATGCTTGTTTTCTCTGAAGTAGTAATAGTTTCATCTTTCTCGAAATTATTTGAAACAGTCCTTTCATTTTATTTTTTTAAAAAAGCCTTAAAATATATTTCACACTCCACTCTCTAGAATTCTTGGCCAGTGTGGCTGGGGAAACTCAGTCAGATGGGTGGGGTATAAATAATAAATTATTATTATTATTAATTATTTTATTAAAACCAGGGATGAGGAACCTGTGACCCTCTGGATCCAGCTGCTATAGTTGAGGAAATCAGATGAAGTGGAGGGATTTGAGGATGAGTTGAGCTTCCTGTCCAAGCCATGTCACTGTGTCAGAAGAAAGTACTAGTTTAAAACAGGGATAGGGAACTTGTGGCTGTGAGGAGGAGCTGCCACTATTTGTTTGTTCTATTGAAATCTTTACACAGTGCACAGTTAAACTACGGAACTCACTATCCCCAAATGTAGTGATGATCACCAGCTTGGAGGGATTTTAAAGGGGAGACTTTAGATTGATTCAGCAGGGCTCTTATGTTCTTAAAGTGCTATGATAAGTTGTGGTCTCTTTTGTAAAGCTATCCGACTGGCATCAGATAAAAAACATGTGCTTAAATAATAGAATGAATAGGAAATGTAACAGAGGAAGTTGATGTTCTTCATGAATGCAACCCAAACTGAAGCCAGCATGGAGTTGTGTAGACTTCACTGGGATAGGTGAGCTGAAAGGATGATACATGAAAGGGTTCGTGGTGATTCTGTCTCTTCCCTACCACAAACATTGCAGACACACAGAATTACTTACCTGGGGGGCCAGGGAAGCCTGCTGGCCCTCTTAATCCCATGACACCTGGTGATCCTCTTGGGCCCAATACACCAGGAGGCCCTGGAATCTTGGGACATGAGGAATAATCAACACTTCCAGGTTCTCCTGGGTCACCTGAAACATGAAAGGACTTTAAAACAGGAGTTAGGTCATAATCATATACACACTTACCTGGAACTGAGTCCCACTGAATCCAATGGAACTTGTTTCTGAGCAGGCATGTAAGGGATTGTACTGTTAAATAGAAAAGTTGGACCCAGAAACAAGGTACCAGGCAGAGAATTTATATAAACTCCCAAGGTAATTCAGTATGTGCCAAGCATTTGAGAAACCACCCTTTTATGTTATTGCTACAGGTTCAAGTGCATAAATGACCTAACACAAATAAATAGGAGGGAGAGATTAAGTGTATAATGTGATTGGCTTTCCACATAACACTATGCTTTTGCTGCAGCAGTAGTATTTGCGTTATATAGACTTTATTGGAGAATGACTTTGTTACAAGAGGAGGGTCTCACTTGGGGAAAAGCAAATGTTTATTCGCTTTATTTTTTAATTTAAAAAAAGGAATGATACATTCCAATGCTAGTGATTTGCACACATTTTCCTCCAGTGTTAGGAAAAGTAAAAAATATGTAAGGGCTCAAATATCACAGGACATAGATAATAGGGAACACTGTACAGGATTGCGATACAGAATTTCACTCTGGCTCCTAAAAACACCATCTTGCTGCCCAGGAAATTCAGTATATTTTCCCGTACTGGTCTGTGAGCTCCACTGCAGCAGCATGGAGCCATGGGAATTTTCAGAGACGTAATAGAGGGTCATGACTTTTTTGGCACAGAGGTACAGAGTAAATCACAACATGCTTAGAGGGCTGATCACATGCCTCAATTCCACATGTTCATTTAAAAATCCATTCCATTTCTGCATCTATTTTTATTTTGCATGAAAATTTGCATTTAAATATGTATTAAAATAATTTTTGAAGTATTTTCTTCCCCAAATAAGTATTTTAAGCACATTATCTAAAATATACATGTTAGAACACATTTTGATGCTTTTTTGAGCAGAGAATTAGACCACAAAAGTGCTATATCTTAAGGATAGCTACCTCCCAATCTGCACATTAGAAGATGTGGATCAGATCAGTTATTAGCAATTTGAACTAAAAGACTGAGATCTTAGCATGAAGAAAAATAAATTGACACTCAGAGAAACTTTTTCACTTAAAAACACACACACCAAAGCACTCATCCTTCTCTAAGCTTACCTCTGCAACCTGGTGGATTGAATGCCAAGAATCAATTTGTGACAGCCATTTCACATGCAGGAGGGAGACCGGCACCATGCAGATGGTTTAGAACAAGAATGCAATTAGAACAGTGATAGCTTGCACATGGCATTATCATTTCCCCCAACATGATTCTGACAAAACATGGGAGCATCTGTCTACAGCGAGTGAATGCCTTCAAAAATTACTGTCTACATAATAAAAAAAAGGATAACTGCCTCCCTGAAGGATAAGGAAATGGGTGTCCAAGGCTATCCAACTCCTCCACAGGTGGTGTGAAGCACCTTGTTTTCCCTCACTGCAGTGATGCGACTGAAATCCTCCCAAAAGCACCTGGCTCAGCTTCCTGAAGACGTTTTAGCAGGAACTAGGCTGTGTCATCCTCGTTCCCAGCTAGTGAAAACCCAAAGGGTCCCTAACTAGCCCACCCAATGCTCCAAACTGTCGAGATCAAGGGGAGAAAAGAGGAATCGAAAGAGGAAACAGTGAAGGAAAAGAAGTTTTTAAAAAGCTCTTAATTTGGTCAGACTGTAGGAGCCTGACCAACGCTCGATTCAGACAGAGCTGCTCTGGGAGGCGGAAGGTGATTCCTCCAAAAAGAAGTCCTGTGCTTCGCCATTTGAGCCCTGTAGGAAGTACCATCCCAATGGTGGGAAATGCCATCCAGGAACTTTTCGATAGGCTGCCATGAACCTTCGTTTTCACTGTTCTCTGACTTTGCAATCTTCCTTTCAGCTTGATTGCAACACTGCTGGACTAAAAACTTTTTCAAGAAAAGGCCTGTCATTCAGTCCCATTAAATACCTATGCCTTTACTAGAAATTAATACGTAAGTAAAGGAAAAACAAGCAAATGTTAATAACTTACAATTAAGGAAGTATTATTACAGTTATAAGTATTATTACTGTATTATTCTCCAGCATCCTTTTCAGGCATTCCTTTCGTATACAATATGTCCTTAATCTTAATTAAAAAAATTTAAATGGTAGATTTTAAAAAACAAACTCTTTCATAAGCTGTGTGTGTATATTTGTCACTTAAATCAGCATTTGAACAGGTGAGTGAAGGCCTCATGTATAGCATGCTAAGTATGCATATATTTAACCCACAGACCTGCTACATCACAGACCCTGTTGCTAAACCAGTACTCAGCCAATTGAACAATGTGACCCACGTTGCTATAAAAGGACAGAGTAGAACTTCAGTGCTACTGGCAAATTCTCCTCTTCCAGATGTGTTATAGCAGTCATATGTATAAGCAGAGACGGGTTTAGAAAGCAGGAGGCAGGACTTGGAATGCACTGTAAAGGTAAAGGGACCCCTGACCATTAGGTCCAGTCGTGGCCGACTCTGGGGTTGCGGCGCTCATCTCACTTTCTTGGCCGAGGGAGCCGGCATACAGCTTCCGGGTCATGTGGCCAGCATGTCTAAGCCGCTTCTGGCGAACCAGAGCAGCGCACGGAAACGCTGTTTACCTTCCCGCCAGAGCGGTACCTATTTATCTACTTGCACTTTGACGTGCTTTTGAACTGCTAGGTTGGCAGGAGCAGGGACCGAGCAATGGGAGCTCACCTCGTGGGGATTCGAACTGCCGACCTTCTGATCGGCAAGCCCTAGACTCTGTGGTTTAACCCACAGCGCCACCCGCATCCCGGGATGCACTGTATTAGCTGCCTAATCCTATTTGCAGTGTGGATCTGCTCCATTCTTCTGGTCTAGGATATTTGCTTTATGTGTGGGTTGCAACTAAGAAAATCTACTGCAATGCCCCCCCCCACTAGCTGTGTGGCTGGGTAGAGCACTGAAAGACTGCTGCAAACATGACCAAATGTGAATTCAGAATGGCCACTGCATATAGCAAGGTATAAAAAATGTTAGGTATTACCTTTGGGACCCATACGACCAGTTGATCCTCGCAAACCTTGATCTCCAGGCTCTCCAGGGGCACCAGGAGGTCCCTGTGGGCCAGGATTTCCCGCTGGACCTTAACAATGAGAATTCAGATGAATTAAGAAAGTTCTGTTATTGGATCTGCTATATGCTAAACCCATTATCTCAAGCCATACCTTTTGAGCCTTCTCTTCCTTGATTTCCCGAGATACCTTTAGGTCCAGGTTTGCCAGGAGGACCAGGAGCCCCAGGTGCCCCCAAAGCCCCACAGTCACCTGGGTCTCCTTTAATGAGAATAGTCTTCCCTGGAGGACCAGGTTTGCCAGGGAGACCTGGAATGAAAATTAAGTACTGTTGGAATAAACATACCAAGCAAGGATAGGGGGCTGAAGCAGGCTTATGCACACGTCTCCTTAACAATTGGGAGGTGGGGATTTTGGTCTTTGGACAGGAAGGCAGAACAGTATTCAGTATCCTTTGGTTGGATCATAAGAACAGAGGAAGTTGCCATACAGAATATGACTACTGGTCCTTGTAGTTCGGTAATATCTCCACGTAGTGTGGGTCATGTGGTGACCTCCAGATGTTGTTGGACTACAGCTCCTATCAGCTCCAGAAAGCATGCCAATGATCAAGGAAGATGAGAGTTGTGGGGCATATCTGGACGGCACAACACTGACTGTATTGACTGAGAATAGACCTCCAAAGTAATCCCCCCACCGCCCAGTCCTACTTGGGAGATCCTGAGGAGTGAACCTGGGAGCTTCAATCAACATTATTTACCACTTACAGTAGCTATAGCCCTTCAATCTGTTTCTTCAATTTCTCGTATCTGGTTTAGGAGCAGCCAACAGTTTACATATCATCTTTGTGTGCTGTTGTTGTTGTTGTTTAAAAAAGTCTACTTCAATGTCAAAGGCCTTCAAAGTGGTTTACAGAATAAAGGCATAACAAAGTTAATTATTTGATTACTTTCTCCAAAAGGAGGACCCCCTCCTGCTCTCAAACTCAATTGGAAAATAACATTTCTGCTACACGTCTAGCATATAGGAGGGTTTGTTCTACTTTAACTGCTTTATTATGCCAGTCATACCTCTAACACCATCTAATCCTGCAGGGCCTTGGTCACCTGGAGGCCCAGGAATTATATTTACAGAAGGCTGTCCCATAGGACCAGCAGACCCAGAAGCACCTGGCTTGCCTGTAAGAAGAAGAAGAGAGTTTATTGTGCTATTTTATATTTTAGGAGATACCAAAATGTTGAATACTGACCAATAGGAACCTCATTGCAAAGGCATTTTACTCTATGTTGTGTGGACTCTATAGCTTGTTTGTGTGGCAGAACCATTCTTTCCGGCACCATATATATCTAAGATAACACAAATGTTTCCCATAGTGCATTTCCCTTGCTTTAATTATTTGTGAAATCTGTTTACATGAGTGTCCTAGAAACCTATTGGCTGTTGTTCATGACATTAAATAGGAAACAAACATCATCATCCTCCTCTTCAATGGGGTAGTAATAGATTAGCTGTTTTCCTCCCATGGAGAAAACTGCTTCTTACCAGGGGGACCTAGTAGTCCTGCATCTCCAGGGGGACCCGGACGGGAAATTCCTGGTAGTCCAGGTTCTCCTCTGTTGCCTTTCGGCCCAGGTTCTCCTATGCATCCTGCAGGCCCCATTTCACTTAAACCTTTATAAAGAGAATAATAAATGCACACAGAATGAAGCTTCATAATGAATAAAAGACATATGCATAAAGTAGACACCCAAGCACTTCCTTTCCAGGTGAAGCTATCCAAGGTTGGCCAACTCTCAATGTCCATGTTTGTTCATGTGGATCTGAGGCAAGTCAGTTGCTCTCTCATAGCCTAACCTGCCTCAGAGAGTTGTAGTGAGAATAAATTTGTGGGGTGGGGAGTGGGAAGAGAGCATGGCCCTTTGGAAGACACATGCGATAAAAATGATTCAAGAAATTGTAGCCCCTATGGCCCCTAAGTCACTATACAATGGTACCTTGGGTTAAGAACTTAATTCGTTCTGGAGGCCCGTTCTTAACCTGAAACTTCTTAACCCGAGGTACCACTTTAGCTAATGGGGCCTCGTGCTGCTGCCGCACTGCTACTGCACGATTTCTGTTCTCATCCTGAAGCAAAGTTCTTAACCCGAGGTACTATTTCTGGGTTAGCGGAGTCTGTAACCTGAAGCGTCTGTAACCAGAGGTAGCACTGTATAGGAGTGCCTTGCCCAGGATATTCAGCTTCCCCCTTCAGCCTCAGCCCCTTTTATCCTCCCCAAAAGACTGCTCAAAACCAGTAAGCACTTCAGAGCAATACCTCTGAACCAAGTACTTGCAGATTAAGCTACATCGTGCAAGAGAGTGTATTCAGAAAGGACTCATTCAGGTGTCCTACATGCCAGGAAATGAAATTCCTGCTGATCTGTTGTCTAAGAGAACAACTTAAGGTTTATGTACAGAAGTTGCAATTGGGTTGAACCACAGGTACTACAGGTTACACGGAAAGGGGGAGGATGTTAGGATATTTCCGTTCCACCTTAAAAGGGAGCAGGATGTTTGTGTCACAGCCTGCGTATTTCCTGTTTTCACAGGATGTTTCTGTTGTGTCTTTGCTTTCGTTTCTCTCTGTGCTGGAGACATTGACGCAGGCAGTCATGTCTTTCTTTGTTCTGATAAACGCTGAATAAAACTTGTAAATAATGCTCTCCTGAGTGCAACTTTTGCTGTGCATTATCTGCTGATAGAGTGTGCATGAGCTCCGGAATGTGGCAAGATATTTTCTAGAAACTCATGTCGCTAATTGCTGATACTGTGTGCCTACGGGAGATCGATGGATCGTCCGGCAGACGGCTTGGGGCCATGATGGACTTTGTCTCCCTGGCAGTATCCCAACAGAAGCATGGGGGCTGTTGCTGGAGGATAAGATTTGCAACCACAGCATGTGTGCTTTTGCACATACTTTTAGGCAATGGGTTCCAATATCTGAGTATGGTCCTATCAGACATATATCTGTTTGAAATGCTATAGATAACTTGGTTAGCAAAAGGAAAATTCTCCATAGCTGTTGCCCTTAATGGAAATTCCACGACACTGTTTTTAAAGCCCGGGCTGATTTTCACCATGCTAGCATTAACTAGTGTCAGCTGAAGCCAAACCTCACATAAAATTCAAAATCTATCGTTTATTGTTAAAATTAATGCCAGTTGGCGGCTTAACATTTGATTGAGCCTCTACTAGTAATTCCATTCGTATTTATTTATTTTTTCAAATTATAATTTTATAATGGTAGTTTCATTATTTACCTGGAGATCCTGGCAAGCCCTTTTGACCCTGTAGTCCATTCAGGCCATTTAATCCAGGCGGTCCCGAAAGGCCTTTGAAATATTGCAAGATGGAGAAAAAGAATGGAGGGGACAATGTGATGCAATTCCGACAATACTGCGTACACCCCCTGCTCTGCAATTAGCCTGAGAAGGAAAACAGCAGTGGAAGCTTCACCCCCTTTAGGTTAATGGCAGTGCAAGGGGTTATCTTTGTTAGGATCTATGTTGGGGTAGAAAGAAGAGGGTAGAAAATATAAAACAGAGTTCTCTGAGACAGACTTAATGGTCCCTTCAGGAGCTGTTGGCATGAGCTCCCTGGCTTGAGCTTTGTGTTTCTGCCTTTCCTCAGGGCACACTTGGAAAACAGCCCCAAGGAGGGTAGAGGAGGAGCTGACTCAACAGTTTTTTCAGGCCACTGATAGTCATTTTAGGGGCTGATAGTATGTGGTCCCTGGCTTGCGCTTCTCCACTCCTGTATTCCTTCAAAGCACAGAGGAATATACAATTTATGTTATCACCTTTAGTCCACATCATTACATTCACTGCCACATGTTTTTCACAATAGTTACCTTTTCTCCCAGGACGGCCAGGTAATCCTTGAAAACCTGGAGCTCCCAAAAGACCAGGGTTACCTTGTTCACCTGGTGCTCCTGGAATGCCTGCAGCTCCCTGGATACCTGCAGGTTGAAGACACAATCCTCATAATTAAACAATACTTACATTTTCTCCAGTGTATATTTTATGATTATGCTGGTTGCTAGAAATGACATTATTGTTAATCGCCTCTCATGTATGTCCCGAGTTGATGTAAAAAATATAGTAAGAATAACAAATAAATAATTACAAAACAGCAAGATTTGTTTAAAAGAAATACAGCATGGACCTTTCCATTCAGCTAGGAAAGCTTGTTGGACTTTCCCCCACAGGGATGAGGATGATCATGGGTATAAGACCACCTTGACTTTCATATATTTTCTGGTTTGATTGCATGTTGATGTTTCCTTTTCAACTGATGTCATCATGGCCCATAAAAGCTTATTATGTTTAAAGTCCAGCTAACTTTTCTTTCACTTCCACCTCACCTGGGAAGCCAGGTGTTCCTGAGTATCCAGTTAGTCCTTTGGGTCCCTGTCTTCCTGGTCTCCCTTGAACACCTGTGATTCCTTGGTCCCCTGGTAATCCATCAAGTCCTTAAACCAAACCATACAAACAAAGCAACTCTTACTATAATATATTTTTAGCGAAACTTTTTTAAAATGGCAAATTCCATACATACATAGGCATGCTTCACTGCTCAAGCATAGTGTACTGTATTAGCTTTTTGGAAACACATTAGTATATTGTCTTCTGCAGCTTCCTTCCATGAGCGGAATAGAGCAGAATGTAATGGCGTGAAGGCATCTCACTCCACCATTCATCCACCATCTCACAACATCTACTAATTTGCATTTATAAAGATTGAGCAGATGAAGGCAATGACTGACATGAAGGTAGGCAACAAGAGTCCCAAAGTAACAGCAGCATAACTGAATATCCAAGGCTAGCATGAGGTTTGAAATGGCTCTGGCCATCTTATTGCCATTCCCTGATGAGCTTACCATGTGGCATAGGTAGGCAGTGGAAACAAGGACAAGTGGCTGTGTCGAAAAGAACTGCAGCTCCTGCCTCAGGGTACTCAACTGGTTGACTTCAGCCATAGCCATCGTCATTCCTCCACAATGTCTAAGGATTCTAGCATACCATTGCAGACAGACACTGCAATGGACTGGGGCTATAGGCAATGAAGATGGTGGTTTCTCTCAATGTTGGCCCAGAGTATCAGTAGTGAGGCATCAGCATTTGCCACATGCTGATGCTAGTTGTGACCCAAAACGTCTCAAAAAAAGAATTGTTTTTCAGTTTCTCTTGTCACATTTAAAGCTGTTTAAAGTGTTTCTTTCAATCCCCACCCTATGAACAAATGAGGAGATCTATCTAAAAAAAGGTTGGAGGATAGCAAATATTTGTTATTGCTATTAGCCTAGTCCCAGTTTCACATGCATGCTCATATTTGCCATGGTGAACACTGAAGTGTGATGGGAAATGCAGATTCATAAACATGCTATAAATGTGAGTGCATGTGCCCAGCATACACTCCTGTGTATTTACAGGGACATATTGCCCCTTCACTTCATGGTGATCAGCTGGAGACATGCAGAGAGCGCTTGAAAAATGTGTCTGTAGCATAAAGTATGGATTTGAATTAAATCATCGCTTCAAATCATGAAGTCATAAATGTCTGGCTCAAATTAGTGAAAAGATATAAATACACAAGATAAATACACTAGTTAGATAGCTTGTCCATTGATAACCAAATGACCAAAAGAATCATCACCTGGCAATCCTCGATCTCCTGCAGGACCTTTCTTACCAGGCTGGCCATAAGAGACAGCTGGGTCACCTCTGTTACCTGCAAAAGTAGCATCTCATGTATAAGTAGCTTCTGAAACCTTTAAACAACCTGTAGTTATTTCTTTGTTTGCCAGTAGAGAATCTTTCAAGGGATCTTAATATATGTCAAATGGTTTCAGGATTACGGTCAATGATACTCTTACAAAAAAAGAGCCTAAAATGTGCAACTACATCAGCAGAACAAATGTGGATATTGGTCTTGACAATGTCAATACAAACAGAGAAAGGTGCTTTACCTGCTAATTAGGCAGGGGCACTGGTTCACAAAACGAATCTTCCTATTTCTGAATCAATCACTTTGTGATGTTCAACTAATTCAGTTCTGTTTTATCATCCCGAAAATTCGCAATAACATTTTATAATACTCATTTTGTTGTGCTCTCCAAATCATGTAATGCCATATAAAAACTAGTATGGTGCCAGCCTTTCCCCTTCAGCATGATCTATCAAACATTTAATCAATGTATATAGCCAGCATGATAGTATTTTGTTACCAGAAATTATTTCTGTTTGTATACAGTGGTACCTCAGTTGTCAAACGTAATCCCTACCGGAAGACCGTTCGACTTCCGAAACGTTCGACATCCGAAGGGGCAATGGGTGGTCGGCAAATTCCATTGAGAAAATGGAGAGACACACCCCTTTCAATTTCCAAGGCATTCACCTCCGGGTTTTCGGTGTTTGGGTTCTAAATCGTTCGGCTTCTGAGACGCTCGAAAACCAAGGTTCCACTGTATTGATTTTTCCTAATGCATCTACAGAAATCTGAACAGTAACTGTCAGGCACAGATGTATTACCATTGCAGCATTACCTTTAGATCCTTTTGCACCATCAAGTCCTGAACTTCCTGGAATCCCTGGCAATCCCTGTGCACCCTAATTATTTTATCAAAAGAAGAATGCCCATCAATTATATGTAAAATTTACAGCACTTGTCCCTGCAAATTAAAAATAAATGAGGGTCTTGTTTTCTGTGTCAAATTTTGATCTTTTATAATATGAAGAACTGAAAGAAAGAGTTTGTGTGTAATTAGCAAGAATGTATCTAAAACAGAAACTGCTTCAGCCTTCTCCTTTCTGATCTCTACTCTTCCCACAGAAGGCTTTATGCTGCTTAAAGATTTGTAAGTGGTCAGTGTAAACTGCTCTGTAATACAGACCTATTGGTTTCTTGTTCAACTTGCTTCAAGACACTGATCATAATGAGAATTGCGCAAAACAATAAATATGATGATCATTAACTTTGAGATAGAAAAGCAAGTAAAAGGCAAATTTATTCATTCGTATTTGACCTGCTAGCTACTGCTTACCAGAAAAGAGAAGGGGAGATGGTGGGCAGGTGGTACGGTTGTACCAGCAGAAGCAGTAGATTGGCTCTGCTAGTGGGTTTGCACCACAGCAGCCTTGCCTCTCTCCCTTCTGCCCCTCCCAGCAACTCACCTGCCAGGAGGTCAGGTAAGCACCTCCACTCCATCATGCCATCCACTACTGATAAAAACTTGTGTCCTACCCTTAATCCTATGACCCAAGGGCAGACAACAACAATAAAAACATAAGATGGCGAAAAGCAAAACACGCAATACAGCCTGACAGAAAATACAAGTATTCAGTTCGCACTTAAAACTGGAGACATTGACACCAGGAGAATGTGTGCCACAACTGGGTGCCAGTACTATGCTGGGCACTGACCCCCTCCTAGGCTTTCCTCAAGGGTCCCTCAGAGAAACACTGTGACAATATTCTCACTCTACCTGGTCACCTTGTGGTCCTTGAAAGCCAGTGATTCCTCTCAGTCCTGTAGGTCCTGGGAGACCAGGAGGTCCTTGAAAACCAGCCTGTCCAGCATCGCCAGGTTCGCCTTTTTGAGTACCTGGAAGTGCATTTCTGCCTGGCGATCCTGGGATTCCTCTGAATCCAGTGTTGCCTTTATCACCTGAAATTATTTCAAGAGCTTGTTGTAAGTTGTTCCGTTTTCTAGTCACAGAAGGGAATGCAACCCCCCCCCCAACAAAACAAATCAGAAAAACTACAGAACCTGAAATTAAAAATGGAATCTAGCATATTGTGCATCAGAACAATTTTGCTGTGTGATACGTAGATACAACACAGTAGTAAGAGCCAGTGTTTTTTTTCTGGGGGTACTCAAAGGTACACAGTACCAGCATCTTTTTTTCTAGAAGAAAAATACTGGTAAGATCTAGACAATAACTTAAAAAAGTAAAAAACCCTTAGGAGGAGAGGTTTCGCTTTTTATTGAAGTGGCCTCATACTGAGGTCATATGAAAGGGATGTGTAGTAAGCAAAAGGTAAAGGCACCCATGACCATTAGGTCCATTCGCGGACGACTCTGGAGTTGTGGCACTCATCTCGCTTTACCGGCCGAGGGAGCCGGCGTTTGTCCACAGACAGCTTCCGGGTCATGTGGCCAGCATGACAAAGCCACTTCTGGCGAACCAGAGCAGCCCACAGAAACTCTGTTTACCTTCCCGCCGGAGTGGTACCTATCTACTTGCACTTGATGTGCTTTCGAACTGCTAGGCAGGCAGGAGCTGGGACCAAGCAACAGGAGCTCACCCCGTCGCGGGGATTCGAACCGCCAACCTTCTGATCAGCAAGCCCTAGGCTCTGTGGTTTAGACCACAGCGCCACCCGTGTCCCTGTGTAGTAAGTACCTAATTAAGGTTTTAGACACTTGTAGTGTGAGTTTATATTGATTAGTCTCCTTTTACACTGTAATCACTGAATAGGGCTGTAAGCTCAGGGATAGAGCATCCGCTTTGCCTGCAAAAGGTTTCACGTTCAGTCTCCACCATCTCTAGGTAGGACTGGGAAAGACTCCCTGTCTGGAACTCTGGGGAGCTGCTACCAATCCTTGTAGTCAATACCGAAATAGATGGACCAATGGTCTGACTCAGTGTGAAGCAGCTTCTTCTGCTGTTTATCCTGTGATACTGCAGTCACTGAACATGAATGATGAAGGTGGCGCCTAATCTCCTACAGCATAGTGCCTATCAGTAAATGCACACTGCTGGGTTCATATGATAAAGCAACAGCTCGTGAGCAGTGGTTATCAACTGGCCAGTTCATTGCTAATTGACTAAGTAAACAAAAAATCTGTCTGATTCGCCTTTTAATTTCAGCAGACGTGTACTAGTGAATAACTTTCTACAACAACAGCTGCAGATGTATTAGTGCCTTCCAAAAATTAGATAGCATATGAAGATGTCAGCTAGGGTTTGGACTTAACGTTACAGTTATTGGTTTCTGTGTAACCTGAAAACAAGCAGTTTGCTTACCCTGTGTTCCTGGGATGCCTTTATCACCAGGAAACCCTGGCTCCCCTTTTTGTCCTTTCTCTTTCAATATGAAAACACGGCCATCCTCTCCTGGAGGTCCTCTTTCACCTTAAAGAGGTAGAATGTATTGAATGTAGGCAGAGATTCGCTCAGGACAGCATAGCTGCCCGCCCACCCACCTATCCTACTATTGGGATTCCTAATTGTGGCCTAAATATTTACTGCTTTGGGCAGGTACCGCATATTAAACATTTGCTTTGTGCTTAGAGGACGGGAACTGTAGTATTCAGACGTTTGTTGTTTCTGTTTCCTTGTTTCTGCTTAGGAAATCACAAGACGACAAACCATAGCTTTAACAAAACTCTATGGCGGGGAGCAAGTTCTGAAGGAATATTTACTGGAACCAATTTTATGGTCTTTTTGGCAGCAGGTGAAAACCTTTCTATTCTCCCAGGCCTTTGAAATAACTGATATAGTATGGTCTCACAGTTTTTAAGAATTGTGTTTTAACTTTGGGAGTAACTTTGGCACTCCAGCGAGGTCACTTTGGTGCTGTTAATGCAGCAGTTTAACTTCACCCCCAGAGGCACACTCCATTTGTCTCTCGAGATAGACGTATGCCAACACTATTGTGGACATTACTGAGCTAGATGGCTCAGTGGCCTAACTCAGTATAAGGGCAACTTCCTATGGCCCTATTACCAACTTAAGAAAATCTTTATCTGACTAGGAGAAAAGGAACACACTACATGCCAAAGTAATTCAGGAGACAAGTTACAGAGATCATTCTACATACCCTTTAATCCCATAGCCCCACATTCTCCTGGAGGGCCACATAGACCTGCTTGTCCTTCTTCACCTTTCATACCAGGTACTCCCATTTCTCCTTCATTTCCTGGGAGTCCTGGGAAACCCTGCATTCCTTGGGACCCTTGGCTCCCTTCAGAAAGAAAAATGCAGATTCTAGTGCACTTAAATAAAAGACTGGATTGCTGGATTAATAATGTCACAGGTGGGAGCCCTACTTTAACTGCACAAAACACTTTTTCTGTCCTAAAGAAGGCCATGGGCCAGCAATTCACTCCTCAGAATGTTGTTCTGCTCTTAACATTGGTCCTGATTGGCTCCAGCAAATCGCACAAGATCTAGACAGTGGGCACATACTGGGAAATAAATTTCCATAAATATTCTCAATGGAGCGTCTGCTTTCTCTTCATGGTACAGTGGTGCCCCGCAAGACGAATACCTCACAAGACGGAAAACTCGCTAGACGAAAGGGTTTTCCATTTTGGAGCTGCTTCGCAAAACGAATTTCCTATGGGCTTGCTTCGCAAGACGACAATGTCATGCGAGTTCCTGCTGGGTTTTTTCCCTTCCCCCCCTTTTTCTAAGCCGCTAAGCTGCTTATCAGCTGATCCGATCAGCAGATAAGCCGCTAAAAGCGCTAATAGCGCTAATCCGCTAATCCGTCAATGGGATTGCTTCGCAAGACGAAAAAACCGCTAGACGAAGAGAATCACAGAACGGATTCTTTTCGTCTTGCGAGGCACCACTGTAATGGGACTGCAGTAGGGGCTGGGGGCTGGATTTCTGGGGCCCAGTACAGTGTATCCTTATTTGGTCATGACTCTGCAAATCCCAAATGGCCCATCTCCTAGCTTTTGAAGACCAAAGAAAGGAGAGGTGATGGTTAGAAACACTATTTGTATATATGAACTGTGCTACATCTGAAACAAAGACCATTTCATTTAGAATCCACATACCTTTTTGCCCTGGGCGGCCTGGCAATCCATTTTCCCCTGGAAGACCTGGTTTTCCTCTTAAGCCTGGGAGGCCAGGTGGCCCTTGTACTCCAGGAAATCCAGGCATGCCTTTCATTCCAGCTGGGCCTGGTGCACCCATATCACCTTTAGGACCCTTGAAGCCTTGTAAACCTAGGAGGGGCACGGAGGGAGAGATGCACCAAATGCAAAAATATGTCCTTAACAACTACTGTGTTTCCATAGAATAAATAATATATATTTTAAAGTCTCAAAAGTTTTTTACAAAACCATATAAAATGCAATTAACCAAAACAACAGTATCAAAATAATATTCCAAATAAAAATTAAAATGTTGATAAAAGTTAAAACCATAGCTCTACAGACTCCTTGGAATTGCTCTGCTGAATTCTTAAAGCCATGGTACATGGGAAGGAGAGCAAACAAGATGGCGAAATCAAATTGTTTACAGCAAGAATTGAAATGTCAGATGTTCAGCATGTACAAGCTGGGTCGCTCCCCCTCTTTATGCCCTGCCTATGCACACATCCATTCCCCCCACGGCTACCTTGGCCTGCCTCTCTCATTTCCTATTTGTGTCAATTTTACATTGTTAGACAGTTGAGGCAGGTATCTGTCGTATCTGATCTTTGTAGTGCCATGTACATAAATGGTGCCACATTTATTTATTTTTTAAAGTGAGATGCCACACCTAGTTTGACCAATACACATGCCTATGCACAAGTGGAAACAATTGCATTAACAGAAGTAATTTGTTGGAAAGCACTCAAAGATTTCAAGGTTGCTAACCACAATATATTTCAGCCATCAAATACCTGGGTCAACCGGTATGCTTTAGACTCCCACCTGAATATTTGCAAGGATAATGATGCACTTACCTGGAAAGCCTGGTGGTCCAAAAGAGCCTGGAGGTCCTGGCAGCCCCTGCAAGCCTTTGTCACATGGCAGACCAGGTGACCCAGGGCCTCCTGTGACTCCTATGTCACCTTTTCTACCTCTGAGACCTTTAGCTCCTGGAAATCCTGGGATGCCAGGCTGTCCTGCAAGGATAATTCATTTATGAAGCCCCCCCAAAATCGGAATAATTTAGTTTGAAACAACTGGGCCTGGTTTGAACTTCATGCTAAGGCAAACCTCTGGAGAAAAGATCCCAGCTGCTTTACTCCTCCCCAGTTGTTTTACTGTTGGGCCACACTGACCCAAGCCATAGTTTGGCTTGGCATATCAGCTGAAACAGGGCTCATGGCTAAGCCACAAGCTCAAATTTGGATGAACACACCAAGCCAAGGCATGGCTTAGCAAAGTACTGTTCAGCAGCAGAACAACTAGGGAGGAGCACAATGGTTAGCATCTTTTCTCTGAGAGCCCCTGCGTTCACACTAAGCCATCATGAACAGTGTCTTTGACTCATTTTAGCTCATTCAATATGTTCATTTTGGAAGATCTAGCCTTACACATTTTCAATTCTGCAGCATGAAACAGAAAGAAAAGAGAAGACACCCTTTGCACGAGACTGGAGCTTATGCTCCTCACATTCCATACAGAAATAATACTGAAGATAGTAAAATGAAATCCCTGCTGGGAGTTTCTATCCAAAGCAATCACTTCACGTTGCTGCATGGAAAGACGAGACCTGGGGAAATATATTTATATTCACAGGATGTTGTCCTTTACTTTCATGAGCTTAAAAGGGACATTTTCACTCCCCTCTGCTGCACACAGGCAAAGTGAACAATATCGGGGCAGGCTGGCTTCACAATATGACCTGTCCTTCCAGCTTGTATTGCAACCCCCAACCCCAGAAACCTCACAAGGTGATGGCAATGCTGACAGCATACTGAGGCTTGTCACAAAATGATCAACCTGTGACTTGAAAAGAGCAGGTATGCAATAAAGCAAATCTGAATAGAACTTCTGAAACTGAGTAAGTGAAAGTCGCTTTTCTCTCAAATCTTGATGGCACTGTTTGACACATACAATGCCCAGCAGAAATTGATATTTAGGATATACTGCGCTCCTTTTAGAGTGATGATGTTGCCCCAATCTTCATCAACCCACAGTTGGAGATGGAATTTACCAGAGATCAGATTACAGAGATCAGATTAATTTACCAGAGATCAGATTACCAGAGATCAGAATTTACCAGAGATCAGATTAACATGTGTCAGGGGTTCAGAGACAGAGGCACAGGTGAGGGAGGAGACGGAGAGCGACGAGGAAGAATCCCAGGACAGTGAGGAAGAGGATGACAATGACTTGAGATCTTCCATGAGTCTCTCAAGTGAATCGGAGGATTCTCAGGAGGGGGCGCCCCTAGTCAGGACAAGGGGGGTCACAGGGGGGACCTGCCAGGAGCAGGGAAGCAGCAGGGAAACCCCGAGCGGGAGTGGGAGATCGGGGCCAGCTTCCCAGCAGGAACGAAGGGAAGAGAGGGGGGTTCCCAGTGTGACACACGGAGCGGAGCAGGAAAGAGACAGGGGAAGGAGATCTGGGGAGAACGTCCTGCCGGAAGAGGCGGAGAGTAGTACAGGGAGTAGTGTAAGTGTCAAAAGGAAGGTCAGGGGTAGCGAGCGCGCGCCAAGTTCAAATGTGGAGGCGCGCGGAAATGGAGAAAGCCCGGAGGAGGAGCCCAGCCCCAAAGCACGAAGGAGGGGGGAACAGGCATCTCAGGGATCCGCTTCAGGAGAGAGCAGGAGGGAAGGAACCCAGGGGGGCAGAAAGACCCTGCGGAAAAGGAAAGACAGGAAGAGGTGGTCTAGCACAAGCCTCTTAAGTTGGTGCAGGGGCGGGACCGATTCAGAGGGGACTTCAAATGTCTGACGTTAGAGACTCGGGGCTGCGCGCCTCGGTTGTGGAACCAATAATGAACTGCAATAAACATCCTTGTATATAAGAAGAGCTTGGCGTTGGTCTTTTGTGAGCTGAGACCTGAGGCAGCCGCTGACAACATGATTTGGAAATGCCCAATTAGTGATCATTTCTACCACATGGGAAATGGTAGAATTCTCTGTTGACCCGAGTCAAGAATAAGTAAAAGAGACAAACTGTAAATATGTGAAGCTATCTGGACTGTTTTTTGTGAGTTGCTATGCTTCTGAGATCTCCCCACTGTAGAACCCCTCACTTTTCCTTTCCTTTTTTCTTACTCTCAATCTTATTTTCAACTAGGGTTTCCCAAACATATCCAGACTGTTTCAGCATTCAACCTCTTGAATATAATAAATAATATTATCATTATTATTTATTAAATTTATATACTGCCCTATATCCGCAGGTCTCAGGGCAGTTCACAAGATAAAATTACAATATAAAAACATGAAATACACAAAATAAAAACAAAAGCAACCCAATAACCCCCTCCCAACACATTTTAAAAAGGCATTGGATGTTAATCAGCTAAAGGACTGGTTAAAGAGGAACTTTTTTTGCCTGGCATCTAAAGGTCTTATAATGAAGGTGCCTGGCGAACCTCCCTCAGGAGAGCATTCCACAAATGGGGAGCCACCACAGAAAAGGTCCATTCTCCTGTTGCCACCCTCTAAACCTCTTGTGGAGGGAACACATGAAGAAGGGCATCAGAATATGATATCAGGGTCTGGGTAGGTTCATATAGAAAGAGGCGGTCCTTGAGATATTGCGGTCCTGAGACAATTAAAGCTATGTAAGTCAAAACCAGCACTTTAAATTAGGCACAGAAACTAATCAGTAGCCAGTGCAGTTGGATCAGGCATTATTTATTGAGCTATTTTTATTTTTCCCCTCCAGAAACATATTTTTGAGGAGAAGCAGCTTATAGTCAATTATCAGTAACAAATCATGCACAAATATGCATCATACCTTGAAGGCCAGCAAAACCTGGTTCACCTCTTAAGCCTTGCAGGCCTGGTGAACCGGGAAGACCTCTGTTGCCTGGAATTCCTGGAGGACCATAACTGTTGTCACCTAAAATGCCTTTTGGACCTTCAAGACCAGGAGGACCTGGCAACCCTGGAGCACCATCCAGCCTTGGACCACTTTCACCTTGTGCACCTTGATCACCAGTCTCACCCCTGAAACCTAGAGAATAATGAAATCTAGATGACATAGGATCATTTGCTTAACTTGTTTAATTTCAACTTGTAATGATATCATTTGTGAAATAAGAATGTAAAGAGAGCTTCCTAGATCCATATAGTGCAGCAGCTTGTTTCCCAATCAGTGGCCAATCAGACACTTATGGGGAGGTCATAATTAGGCATGAAGACAGTAGCTCCTCCTCATTGTTTGCAACCAGGAACTGATATCAGTGGCATACTGTCTGTGAATGTATGACCTTGAGTCAGGCAGTTAGGTTGTGAGTTCATAGCAGTGCCCGGAGGAGGAATGACCACTGGGAAGAGTACCGAGAGAAGAAATGCCATGGGGCATGGTCTTCATCTGCCCCAGCTGCAACAAAACATGTCTTTCCCGTATCAGTATCTACAGCCACAACAGATGCTGCAACCTTCCAACAATTTGACTTCACCACCAAAGGCACACTCCTCCATTGTCCATCAAGACAGATGGATGCCAACTCAACTGCCTGTGAACCTGGAGATTGAATTTATGCATCATGGCTGTTAGATCTGTCCTTTGTGTGTTCACCTTATCCCTGTGAATTCATTCTTAAGGATTGCAAACACTCAAAGCAATTTAACTGAAAGAAAGTGGAGATTGTCAGTTTTTGGGATAACATTAATCCAGGGATAGCTGATCTTACCATCCCAGACCATTTGCTGTGCCGGAGCGGATGGGAGTTGTGATCCAACAGCATATTGCAGAGGTGGGTACTACATTTGCTACCCTGGATTAATCTACCTCTTTATTTAGTGCAAGTTTCTAACCTGATGATTTATTTTAGGCTATAGCAGTCTGGGACCTGAATCACTACTGGGAAATGTGTCTCAAACCAGCTCTTCAGAGCCTCAGGCAGAGGTTTAAGATCTGCTTCCTGACTGGTTTCAACAAACATAAGAAGAGCCTTGCTGAATTATGCCAAAGACCCATCTAATATAGCATCCTGTCCTCACAGTGTCCAACCAGATGCCCACCAGAACCCCACATATGGAACCTGAATCTCTCTTTCCAGCTTATCATCATCAGCTGGTATTCAGAAACATACTGCCTCAAACAATGGAGGTAGAACATAGCCATCATGGGTAGTAGCCACCAGTAGTTCTCCATGAATTTATTTATTCCTCCTTAAAGTCATTCAGGTTGGTGGCCATCACTACATCTTGCGGGAAACAAGATCTAATGGGAGCCAAGCACTGGAGAAAAAGCATGTGAGCTACAATTCTTTTCTAAAACGGACTTTATTTAAATGACCTGACAACATTCAGGTGCTTCAGTTGCACAATAAGCATGAGGTTCAGAAGAAGAAAACAGAATATATATTAAAACCAGTCCATACCCATACTCATCAAATGAATACACCCTGCCCTTCTTTCACTTACCTTCTGGACCAGGATTGCCTGGTATTCCTGGTCTGCCCTGTTGGCCTTTGAAGCCATCAAAACCATTGGGACCAGCTCGCCCAGGCTGCCCTCTCAATCCTTTCGGGCCTGAATAGACAGATTGTGCACAGCTTAGTTCAATGCTTTCAAACCTTCTGTGGAAGGTTTGTTCCACAGACCTAGCTACATCCATTTTATAAATAAATGCATTCTTATGACTGATAGGTTTCGTGTTCACGCTACCTCATCATGCATACACATACCTTGTCTGGCAATGTGTAATTTCTGCCATTCAAGTCTCCATTAAAAAAAGTATGAGCAACTCTAATTCAACATTAAATAATAATTAATATTAAGTGATAACATTAAGAGATAGGAAGTTCCAAGCAATTCAACTGGCAGGATGATGAGTTATCCTAAAGCAATTGCATTGGAAAGTCAGTAAGTTATCCATGTTTTCTGACTATCCAGGAGCTGGCCAAAGACAATAATACTTGTAAAGAATTACCACTTAGTCCATTTCCTTGGCTTTTACCAAACAAATGAAATACGGAGACAGATTTGACCGCTTTTAATCATAGTTGTGCTCCAAAACACATGGAAAAATGGTTCTGAGACTTATATTAGAGATTTCCCTTGCACTACCACCCGGAGAGTATCTAAATGATATAACCATATAAGAGGAGCATACCAAATTTTATTTTCCCACCAAGTTCAGAAACCAGTGAAAAACAAAAGGTGTTTTTTGCATAGAGTATTAGGGAGGTTCTAGCCCTGCTTTTAATTTTAAGCTATCATTTATGATAACCTCGCATTTGTGTTTCTTTTCCAATCTTTTCCAATCTTGAGAATTCTTACCCTACACCTCATTACTGTAAGTTTTAAATCACAGAAGTCTGTTTAATTCTGAATAACCTGAAGACATTAACAGCTTCCATGGAAGAATAGTACCTGTCAGGGGTTCAGAAGCAGAGACGCAGAGAAGGGTGGAAACAGAGAGCGAGGGGGAGGAAGCCGAAGGGAGAATGAGTGATGATGACGACCCGAGATCTCCAAGCCTAAGCAGTGAGTCAGAGGACTCCCAAAAGGGAGCCCCAGTGAGCAGAGCAAGGGGGGGATCCGGGGGGACACCCCAGGAGGAAGGGAACAGAGGAGATTCAGAGAGCAGCAGCTGGAAGTCGGGACCCACGCTCATAACTGAGGGCGGCAGCAGCTGGAAGTCGGGACCCACGCTCAAGACTGAGAGCAGCAGGGAGGAAGGTAGCCAGGCATCGGGTTCCGGAGGCTGTCAGCAGGAGGGAGGGCACGAGTCAGGGGTGGTCACGCCCTCCTCAGAGAGCGAGGCAACGGTTAAGAGGAAAGTAGAGAGTTGGGCGCGCGCGCCAAGTTCAAATGCAGCGGAAGCTGGAGCAGTAAGCAGCCCGGAGAGTGAGCCAGGTCCTAAAGCCCGCCGCAAGGAGGCAGAAGGATCAGGGGGGTCAGCGTCAGAGGAGAGTAGAAGGGAGGAGGCCCAGGGGGGCAGAAGGACCCAGAGACGTAGGGAGAGGCGAAGGAGGTGGAGCAAGGCTAGGGTATTAAGCTGGTGTGCAAGAGGCGGGGACTCAGACGGGTCTTCGCCGACCTAGAGCAGAAGGTGTAGAGCTGCACGCTGCAGTTCGGAAATGAAACCTGTAACTCAATAAAGACTCTTTTAAAGTGGACGCTGTGTGGCGTGGTCCTATGTGAGCTGGGACCTGGTAGCAGCTCTGACAGTAAGACCCGTCTCATCAAAGCTTCAGAAACCTGAAACCTCGCAGCGGGAGCAGAAGCCGCTAGGGGAGGAAGAGGGGTGTCTGTAAGCGAGCTCACAAAGGTTAGCAAGATGACGGAAGAACAGAGGATCTCCGCGCTGCAAGAGGCAGTGACCCAGTTGTCCTCAGAGGTATTGGCTTCCAAGAAACGGGAGGAGGAGACTACAGCCGCCTACAGAGACCTACACGCCAGGTTTGAAATGCTTGTTAAGCAAGGGCAACCGGGACCCAGACCGGAGGGCGTGGGATTGGCACGGAGAGCAGGAGGGCTTGTGGCTCACTTCGATGGGACTTTGCAACAGTACCCTAATTTTAGAGCAGACGTAATGTGCGCACTGCAACTGCTGGCAAAAGACTTTAGAGATGAGGAAGAGAAGGTGGGGTTCATATTGTCCCATTTGCATGGGGATGCCAAAGCCTGGCTGCGCAATTTGTGGAGGGATAAAGATCCGGCGCTTCAGAATGCAGATGCCTTTATCAAAGCGATGGATGCGTGTTTTTTGTCTACTATTGATGTGGATCTTGCCAGACGGGAGATTCATGGACTGAAACAAGGGAGGGCGAGCGTCCGGCAGTATCACGCCCGATTTTTTGCGCTGGTCAGTGCTTTAGAATGGGATCGGGATTCGCCCCCTGTCAGAGACCTCTTCTGGGAGGGTCTAAGTTCTGCGGTTAAGGATGAAATTGCAAGGGGGGAGAGGCCCCGAAGCACGCAGGAGGTGGTCCAAAGGGCGCTGACTGTGGGGGTGAGGCTGGAAGAACGTCCATGGTGCAGAGATGAAGGACGTGGAGGGCGCGAAGCAGCGAGAAGTTTCTCTTTCGTTCCGAGGGAAGCAGCGCGTGCGCAATCCACACCTCCGCCAGGAGGGGGAGGGGAACCGATGGAGGTTGGAGGTGCAAGGGCTCAGTCAGCAGCCAGAGCCCTAGCACCGGCAGCAGTGAAAGCGAAGCCTCCTAGAGGGAACAGGAAGTGTTACATCTGCGAGGATCCAGGCCATTTGGCGAAGGAGTGTCCCCGGAGGCTCCACAAGCACACTGCAGCCTCAGCAATGGTGACTGCAGCAACGCAGCAAGGAGAACCACAGCAGGGAAACGACGATGTCTGGCTGGAGACGGAGGCACTGGGGCCCAGCCAGACGCATCTGTGAAGCAGTCCCCAGCAATATTGCAACCCACGGATCCCCTCCCACCCAAACCAGTAGTGCAGCTCACAGCATCTCTCCAGCTACCCGATGGCGTCACTATCGAAGTGCCGCTTTCTGTGGATTCTGGAAGCAACGCAGACTTTATAGCGCAGAGCTTTGTGGAGCAGCACGCTATACAGCTATTGCCTGCCACTCTGCCCCTGCAAGTCGTCACAGTGGATGGCAGAGAGTTGCTAGGGGGGCAGGTGGTGAAGCAGACGCCACCGATGGTGATGCGCCTTGGCAACCACAGGGAAGTCATCAGTTTTAATGTCACCCAACTGTCGGACACGCCCATTGTGTTGGGCATGAGTTGGCTGGACAGGCACAGTCCGACACTGGCTTGGTACCAGAGACAACTGATCTTCGGCTCCTCTTATTGCGCAGAACACTGCATCCTGCCCCGACGGGAGGGAGAGGAGGAGGAATCACAACTGCAGTTGGGAACGTTGCAAGCGGTCCCCCACAAATACGCGAGCTTTTTGGAGGTCTTCTGCGAGAAGGAGGCGGACAAGCTACCCCCTCACCGGCCATATGACTGCAGGATTGACCTCCTACCGGGGGCGACGCTGCCGAAGGGGCGGCTATACTCCATGTCTGAAGATGAAATGCAGGAACTCAAACAGTTCATCGAGCATAATCTGGAGCGTGGCTTCATCAGAGAGTCCAAGGCAGTGGGGGGCAGTCCCGTTTTCTTCGTGAAAAAGAAAGACACGCCCCAAAAAAGACTAGTTGTGGACTACCGCCTTTTGAACCAGATGACCAAACCGTCTGATTACCCCATGCCCAGGATTGACGACCTCCTCGCGACGGTGCGCAAGGGACGCGTGTTCACCAAGTTGGACCTGCGAGGGGCGTACAATCTCATCCGCATGCGGGAGGGCGATGAGTGGAAGACGGCCATGTTCACACCGCTGGGCACCTACGAATACAGAGTTATGCCCTTTGGATTACAAAATGGCTCTCACTGTTTTCAAGCTTTTATGCATCACGTGTTGGAGGGACTCCTCTACAAGACATGCGTCTGCTTCCTGGATGACATCCTGATTTTCTCTGACTCGCAGCAAGCTCACGACCGAGACGTGAGGGAGGTGCTCAGCAGGTTGCAACAACATAGACTGTACGCCAAGCTGGAGAAGTGCCAGTTCGACACGACGGAGGTGGATTTCCTGGGATACAAGTTGTCGGACAAGGGGATAGCCATGGACAGCACCAAGGTTCGTGCGGTATTGGATTGGAAAAGCCCGCGCAACCGGAAGGAGGTCCAGCGGTTTGTCGGCTTCGCCAACTTCTATCGCAAGTTTATCAAGGGGTTCGCGATGCAGACGGCAGCAATTACGGACACGCTCAGCTCCAAAAAAAAGAAATTCATCTGGACGGAGCAGGCGGAACAGTCCTTTCAAGCGCTCAAGCATCTCTTCGCATCGGAGAAGCAACTGCTGCATATCGACCCCAGTAAGCCGTTGAGGGTAGAGACAGACGCGTCAGACAGAGCCGTGGGAGCTGTCCTGCTGCAGCGAGACCCGCAGGGGGTGTGGCGGCCGGGAGCGTTCTACTCCAGAAAGCTCAGCAAGTCGGAGCAGAACTACACCATCTGGGACAGGGAGTTGCTGGCCATTCATGCAGCTTTCAAGGCGTGGAGGCACTTCCTAATCGGCGCCAAGCACACGGTGCAGGTCTGCACGGACCACAAGAATCTGGAGCACTGGCGCACGGCTCAGTTCCTGAACCAGAGGCAGATACGTTGGGCGGAGTTCTTTGCTGACTTCAATTTCCGAATAGAGTACGTCCCAGGCGACACCAACATCATGGCGGATGCACTGTCCCGAAAACCGCAATACCTAGAAGAGGTGACGCCAGCGGCGGCCATGCACATCTTCGCACCGACGGCCTGGGCGTGTGCCTCAGCTACAGTAGACCTGGATGCGGTGCGACGTGCATTGCGGGACGACTCATTCGCGCAAGACAAGATGGCGGAACTGCTCAGAGGCACGGCTACCACGGACGAGTTCCAGGTGCGGGACGGCTTGCTCCTACGCAAAGGGGTTGTCTATGTACCAGGAGACGACCTTCGCGCCAAGGTACTGCAACAGTTGCACGACGCACCCACGGCCGGTCACTTTGGCACAGAGAAAACGATGGAATTAGTCGCGAGAGACTTCTGGTGGCCCAGGCTGAGAGGAGAGGTCGCGGACTACGTCGCGAGGTGCGACACCTGCCAGAGGGCCAAGCCGGTACACAGACCACCGGCGGGACTGTTAGAACCGCTGCAAACACCGTTTGAACCGTGGGAGAGAGTGGCCCTGGACTTTGTGACGGATTTACCCAGCTCGAGAGGCAAGACAGCTGTGCTAGTGGTGGTGGACTTGTTCACCAAGATGGCACATTTCATTCCGTGTGCGAAGGTGGCCACGGCGGAACAAACCGCCAAACTGTTCATAGATCACGTGTTCAAAGTGCATGGCCTGCCACGGTCTATCCTGTCCGACCGCGGACGCCAGTTCATCTCGTCTTTCTGGCAGAAGCTGATGGGTTTTCTAAATGTCAAGGTCAATCTGGCATCAGCAAGACACCCGCAGACCAACGGGCAAGCAGAGAGGGTCAATGCCATCATGCAGCAGTACCTGAGATGCTATGCCAATCAACAGCCTGCGACGTGGGTGGATTACCTGCCGCTAGCCGAGTTCGCTTACAACAACACGAAGCACGTGTCCACAGGAGTGACGCCGTTCTTTGCCAACAATGGGAGGAATCCCAGAACCTTCCCGGGACTGGAGAGAGTGGGGGAAGGAGAACCACAGACGGCGGACGCGTTCGCGTCAGAGCTGCAGGCGGTCCACGATCAACTCAGACGGCAGCTGGAGCTAGCTAAGCACGCCTACAAGGTGCAAGCTGACAAGCACAGGCGGGTTGGCGAAGTGATCCAAGTGGGAGACTGGGTCTGGTTGGCAGCCCACGCAGTGCCGACCAGGTCACTTGCCAAAAAGAAGTTGGGGCACAAGCAGATCGGTCCGTACCAAGTCGAAGCGCAGATCAACCCGGTAGCCTTCCGACTGGCGCTGCCGGAGGGTTCCAGAATGCATCCGGTGTTCCACAGGTCGGTGCTCACTCCCTACAAAGCACCTCACAGGTTCCAGGAGCCAGGGACGGCGCCAAGTCCGCTCCGGGAACGGACGGAGACGCGGGAGGTGAAGCACCAGGACCACATCAACGAGGTCACGGAGATTTTGGACTCCAGATGGGGGGAAGAGGGAGTCGAATACCTCTTAGCCAGAGAGGGCACCCGGGCCAGCGCCAATAGCTGGGTACCAGACTACGCTTTGGAGGAACCCCTGCTCAAGGACGAGTTTCATGCCCTCTTCCCACACAAACCCATGCCAGCGAGCTTCTTCGACGACTGGTTGTTCACACCCACACTTTCTTCCAGCACGTTCCATGGATTCGACTCAGAAGGGGAACCCGCACGGAGCACCCGTTCCCCAGAAGGTTCACCGGCAGGTTCGGCATCAGGCAACTCGTATTGGTGGGACGATCGACCAGAGGAGCGATGGCGCAGGAAGTGGCTGGAGATGCCAGGTCGAGCGACCGACGCAGAGACTGACATGGACGTGTTCGGGGAGGACCTCGGGTTCGAGCACGGCGGTACAGAGATGGAAGAGCAACAAGTCAACGTCGACGACCGCGAGGGGGAAGACTCGGAGGTCTTCAGTTGGCGGCCACCCACGGGGAGCGACCTGTATCCAGCATTCCCTCCCATGATGATGGAGCGCCCAGCACCCACACCTGACAGCGGGGAGGGGGGAAGGGGGGGCTTCGAGGGGGGGATGGATGTCAGGGGTTCAGAAGCAGAGACGCAGAGAAGGGTGGAAACAGAGAGCGAGGGGGAGGAAGCCGAAGGGAGAATGAGTGATGATGACGACCCGAGATCTCCAAGCCTAAGCAGTGAGTCAGAGGACTCCCAAAAGGGAGCCCCAGTGAGCAGAGCAAGGGGGGGATCCGGGGGGACACCCCAGGAGGAAGGGAACAGAGGAGATTCAGAGAGCAGCAGCTGGAAGTCGGGACCCACGCTCATAACTGAGGGCGGCAGCAGCTGGAAGTCGGGACCCACGCTCAAGACTGAGAGCAGCAGGGAGGAAGGTAGCCAGGCATCGGGTTCCGGAGGCTGTCAGCAGGAGGGAGGGCACGAGTCAGGGGTGGTCACGCCCTCCTCAGAGAGCGAGGCAACGGTTAAGAGGAAAGTAGAGAGTTGGGCGCGCGCGCCAAGTTCAAATGCAGCGGAAGCTGGAGCAGTAAGCAGCCCGGAGAGTGAGCCAGGTCCTAAAGCCCGCCGCAAGGAGGCAGAAGGATCAGGGGGGTCAGCGTCAGAGGAGAGTAGAAGGGAGGAGGCCCAGGGGGGCAGAAGGACCCAGAGACGTAGGGAGAGGCGAAGGAGGTGGAGCAAGGCTAGGGTATTAAGCTGGTGTGCAAGAGGCGGGGACTCAGACGGGTCTTCGCCGACCTAGAGCAGAAGGTGTAGAGCTGCACGCTGCAGTTCGGAAATGAAACCTGTAACTCAATAAAGACTCTTTTAAAGTGGACGCTGTGTGGCGTGGTCCTATGTGAGCTGGGACCTGGTAGCAGCTCTGACAGTACCTTATTTCATTTTTGTAGTCATACCTGATATACCTTTAAAACCAGGTGCACCTGGATTCCCAGGGTATGCTGCTGTGTAAGGAAGAGTAGCACCTAGAAGAAAAGCAACCATAAATTGGTTTGACCCAACCTCTCAAACAACTGAACCAACAGAGTGTTCTCTTTTCAATGTGAAATACATACATTACCTTTTTCACCTTTTGGGCCAGGTGGTCCTCTAATACCCGGGCTTCCTGGACTCCCAGGCAGACCCCGGACACCTTGCAGACCCTGAATTCCAAAACCTGTTGGTCCTATTGGCCCTTTGGGGCCAGGAAGTCCAGGGGAACCAGGAAATCCCTTATCACCTGGCAAAGCTCTTCCATCAAGCCCCTGTAAACAATGGATACAAATGGACAATAAATATATTTGAACTCACTTCCAGCTGATCCCCTTAAATTCACCAGGTTTTCCAAAAGGGCCTTGAGATTCACTTGTTCACAGCAGCTTACTCATGAGTAATATTTCCTTTTGAATGATGGACTTGTTAAATCAATGTTTTATTTCTGGGCTGGGCATGTCCTTATTGTTGGTTTTATTCGTGTTGTATCTCTATTGGAGGCTTTGCACTAGAACCCCATAATCTAACAACCACATCCAGGTGCAAAAGGCATACTGTTAGAATTGAAGAATAGGGTGCCACTGAGCATGTTCTGAGCTTAGGAGCTGGCTTTGAATATAAGAACTGTGCAGAACTCTCAGCCCTTTCACATAGAGAGACAACTCCTGGTTAGTTTACTTCCTCATTGTTACAATGAAGGGGAAAAGAACTGCCAAAACAATCAGGTATACCTTAAAGCCCTTTTCACCAGGAAGTCCTAGTTCTCCATTCCTGCCAGCAATACCATTTCTTCCGGGAAATCCAGGCTCACCTTGAAGACCTCTTTGTCCTTTTATCCCTTTAAATTATGGAAATATTACAGTCAGTATGCAATATATGTATGTATGTATGTATGTATGTATGTATGTATGTATGTATGCTGTTGAAGACTATGCTGCCTGAATGTTTTAGGAAATGCCCCCAAACTGCTAGAAAACTGGGCAAACCAATAAGAAAGCAGCTTTACAAAAAGTTACAGGACACTGCGTTTGGATAAAATGCATCTTTCTTACTAATTAATGTTCAGAATATTAAAAGTTCTGTCTTAAAACAATGAATGCCAAGATTGAGTTTTGGTATTTGTACAGGATTTTATGCAGGAGGAATCAGAGAGGAGAAAAAAATTAGCTTCTCCTTCTCTTCTGTGGAATGCATTAGCCAAAGAAATTACTGCGGTGTCTATGATGAATGTGTGCAAATTCAGTCAATTTTTTTAAAAAAAGAACAACCCTGAAAATCTTGCAATAAGATGAATAAGTGGATGAATGTGAACATTTCAAATGAAAAGTGGTTCATAGTGAATTAGGATGAGCAGAAAAACAGAAAGATGGTCTAATGGAGATGCTTGACAAAACTTAAGCAAGAATCTTAGGACAGTTGGTACCACTTTAACTAGGTAGTGCATTTTTCACAATGACATAAAAAGCAGAGTGCTGATCAGTGGGGGGACATGGAATAAGGAACACACTGCACTAAGCTCCTTGCATTTGATAGATCACAAAAATGAGGAAGTGGAAGACATACTCTAATTATGGCACTTACAGACTATAACTTTGGAGAAAGAACTTCAGACAGATGGCTACTGTTTATTACTCCCAGGGCAATTCGTTGGCTCTTTTGTGCGAAGCTTCTACACCACAAACACCAAGCAATACAAAATTTGGATATACCATTGGAAGCAGTCCCCAAGTTTAAAGGGAAAAAAATCTCATGGGTTTAGTACGTTGTATAGTTACCTTTTATTCTTATTCTAGCTGGGTCACCCTTATCACCTTTTTCACCAGTCAACCCAAATGGACCTGGTATTCCCTTACAAGTGTTAAAATAAAAAAAGTTATAGTCAATTGAAATAGCTGAGCTCCGACAGCAAGTAAACATCTATTAGATGAGCAAGATGGGAGTGTGATGCTCTATTTTTCCTCCCACAATCTGTGCTTTTTAGACTGACAACAAAGGTTATCTGGATACACTGGCGGACGAAGGTGGGGGCAGCGGGAGGGGCCCACCCTGGGTGCCATCCTGGGGGGTGCCATTGCAGCCCCCCTGCCCCCGGGATGTGCACCACTCACCGCACCCCCCCGGGATGCTCGCCAGCCACACCCCTGCCTGTTCACCGCTCCGGGTGCTGGAACATGTCTCTCCACCACTGTCCAGGTTACACCATGAGCTTTCCCCATCCTGCTCCCACAGGAGCCTTTCATCAAGATCATTCCCAATGTTTTGCTCTCAGGGCACACTGACAAGAACAGCAGAAGAATCCTGCTGGATCAGAGTACATACCCATCTCGCCCAGTCCAACATTGACCAACCACCAGTTGCCTATGGGGAACTTGCAAGCAAGACCTGAGCACAATAGCCCACTATTGCTGTTTTCCCCCAGTGACCACTATTATACACAGGCACCACAACTAGTAGTGCTTGAAGGTCTTATCCTCCATGAACCCCCCTTTAAAGCCATCTGCATTGGTGGTCATCACCACACCTTGAAGTAGCAAATCCCACAGTTTAAGTATGCGTTGTGTGATCCACCTGAACATTAGCATCAAAATGTGACAAAATAAAAGCTGAGTCCTCAGAAATAAGGAAAGAAATGAACAACAAAAGGAAAGATCAATCTGCTCAGTGGATGCCAGAATATAAAATAGTGCCTGTAAGTTACTCACGGGGGAACCTGGTGGCCCTACTGCACCAGGTAAGCCTGGATCACCTGTTCTTCCATATTTTCCAGGTAACCCTACTTCTCCTTTTCTTCCAGGGACACCTGGCGGACCTCGTATTCCAGGTGCACCACAAGGACCAGAACCACATAAGCAGCTACTTGCACTCCCTGTATAGGCACAAAGGAAGCAGGGCTTTGGACCAGACAAATAATGCAAGTTCACAAAGCGATTATGACTTGTGTTTTTATCTCAAGGACAGTCATGGTTAAATTACATGATTTGATTGAGATGAGGCATTTGCTCTGTGAGGGATGCAGGTACTTGCCTTTCTCTCCTTTTGCACCTCTTTCTCCAGGTGATCCCTTCCGGCCTTTAGCTCCCGGTGGTCCAGGAGACCCTCTCCCAGTACAAGCCACACCTTGAAATTTTACAAAAGATGTATTTTATTGTTTTAATTGATTATATTTGCCTCTGTTCTTTTCAAAAACATTAAACAGCCTGGCCTTGTTCTTAGAGCTCACATGTTAGACAGCTACAGGACCAGATGGTTACACCAGCAGAAGCCTGTTTGACTGCCAATGTGATGCCCACTTCCCACCTAATAGGAGATATATGTTCACCCATCCATCCTCTTCTCCATTTTTCCTGAAGCTTGGAACACTAAATAATAATAATAATTATTATTATTATTATTATTATTATTATTATTATTATTATTATTATTATTATTATCCTCACACAATTCTACATTATATAGTACATAATCACATTACCGTTTTCAAACAATTGTTGCTGAAACTGTAGAACTAACTTGCTACGCAGAACTGAGTGGAGTAAATAAAGATTCCTTTAGACATATTCCCCCCCTCACACACACTCCATATGCGGTTGATAGATCATTGGGCAACATACAAAAATACTGTTCCCACAATCCACCTTCAAAGTTCACTTCTTCAAAGTAGGAGGGTATTATTTATAATAAAGAAGCAGCGAGGAGGAGGAGGGTATTTAGCCCTTCTTTCCACCTGTCTCTTTTCTCCCTCAGCTTCCCCCCAGATGCGTTCACCTCAGCTGAATCTCTGTTGCAATGCAACCACTGGGGGGAGGAGGCCCATACTGGAAGGGGAAAGCAGTAAAGCGCCTTCCTCTTAAAGCTTCTTCCAGAGGTGACTCATGAGGGTAGTGAGGCAGAGGCTGGAAAGTCTTCCTGGCAGCAGCACTGTGGTCACCAAGATGGTATTAGGGAGGGACTTTGTGGGGAGTTCTAGCCCAGCAGTGGCCCTGCAGGTGCACACATATTAGCTGGGCTACCACCGCCAATCTGAAACAACCCTGATCTCACTGCCACCTGCACACCACCATCCTGATGAGTGCAGCACTGTTACCATTGCCTCTGCCCCTCCTCATAAGCCTCCTTCCATGCTGGTGATTGTGCTTTCCTGGTATTACTCCACCTTGGATAAATGGAAGCCAGATTTTGAAGACAAACAGTGAAGGCAATAAGCCTGGTTCTCCCATATCTGGAATGATTACTGTTATTACTGCTTGGTAAATTACTACTGCTGAATATTAGGGGTAGGAAACCAGTTTGGTCCACAAGGCCATTTCCCCCAAACCCCACCCACTTGTCAACCCCCTGCCTGTCATTCATGATGTTAAGCTGATTATCGGAGGGAGAACAAGGCTCAGTTCTGTACATGTTTGTTCCCAGGATTGAGCAGAACTGAACTTAAATGCAAGTTTTTTCTCTCCCTCCGCTCCCCTTCAACTGATAGGGAGGAAGAGAAAGAATGCTCTGCAAACCCTATGCTCAATGCTTCCCAAAGTGCCAACCATAGGGCTGGCAAAGCCTCTTGCACTGCAGTTTCCGAGCACTGAACGATCATTTGGTTGCTGGGGACTTGGAAACCCTGTGCAAGGGATTACATAACTGGAAAGGGTTGTCATGCCCACCTGTCAAAGTTGGCCCACCCCTGCTATAAAGAAATGAGTGGAATTATAGTCAATAATAATATCACACACACACAGTGGTACCTCGGTTTACGAACGTAATCCATTCTGGAAGTCCGTTCTTAAACCAAAACAACAGTTCTTAAACCTAGGTGCGCTTTCCCCAATGAGGCCTCCCGCTGGCGTGCCCTTCCCCCATTTGGATTCCATTCTTAGACCGAGGTAAAGTTCGCAAACTGGGACACTACTTCCAGTTTTGCGGAGCTCATGAACCAAATCGTTCGTAAACAAGGCCATCTTTAAACCGAGGTACCGGTGTGTGTGTGTAAGTAATCTTCAAGTTGAAATATTTTTGTTCAATGTTCAAAGTATTTTGCTCATCTTACCAGGTGGTCCAGGCAAGCCCTGCTTTCCTGGTGTTCCTGGAAAACCCGGCAACCCTGGAGAGCCAGGCCTTCCTAGTGCCATGTCAGCTATAGCAGGGAGACCAGGGTCACCTCGAAAGCCCTGAGGCCCTTGTACTCCCAATAGACCTTTGGGACCAGGGATACCTATGGAGGAGGAGAAGAAAGAACAAGTCATGGAGTCTTGTAAAAGTCATAGAGAAGCTATCTGTGGGAGAAGCTGCATTTGGGGTGTGGCATTCTAAAACTCAAATTATTTAAGCTACACCTCACTGAATGTTCTAGAACAGGGATGGGAAACCTGTGGAGCCTCCAGATATTGTTAGATTCCAACTCGCATCAACCCCAACCAGTGTGGCCAATGGCAAAGGATGATGTGAGTTGTGGCCAAGCAACATTTGAAGGCCCAGTTATCCAGGATAATGGATTCCTTATGTTTTAAACTAATATTTCCTTCTGATAGTCTGGCATGGCTTGAAAGGGAAGCCCAATTGATCTCCAAATTCCTGTTCAAGTGATTTCCACAACCGTAGCAATTACCTTCAAACTATTTGTTCTAAAGCACACAAGAAAATTGAGCTGCAAATCACAGGTTTTGGCATTTCATTCTTTTCCTTTTCTTAACAGTTGTAAAACAGCAGAAAACAGTCTTACCAGTTTGGATTACAACATTGGCACATGCTCTGGAAACAATAGGATGGCACTGCGTCTCGGAGTATTTCTTGCCCTAGGAATTCTGGGTTGACCTTAAGTTCCCATTGAAATCAATGGGCCTCAAGTTAAGACATGGCAGTTTTGTCCCACTGATTTAACAAGAAACTGCATTAGACCAAAGGCCCACCTAGTCCTGGGTTCTGTTCCCACAGCTGCCTATCAGATTTCTACTGGAAGACTACAAGCAGAATATGAGTGCAATTGGACTCTGCTGCTCATGTTCTCTAGCAACTAGTATTCAGAGGCAGCATGCAACTCACCAGGGTTTCAGTTAGCAAGAATCTGTCAGCTATACTTTGAAACACCAAGAATTGAACCTGGGACTTTCTGAATTAAAGACAAATGTTCTACCACTGAACTTTAATTCAAAGCAGTGAACTCCCAGGTAAATGTGTGCAGGATGCAATCCTACATACACTTACCTGGAAGTAAGCCCCACTGAAACAAAATGGAATGTTTTTTTGACTGGATTTGCATAGGATTTCACTGGGAACGGAAAAAAGGCTCATTTCCCATTTAATGCCTGCCTAACTTCAGCAAGCAAAGGAACCGAAATAAAAGTATTGCCAGATGGTCTTAAAGCATTGGCAGGTTCAGCATATGTGAACAAAGTGTTAAGTCCTCTTATTAGTAGCATTTGTATCCATAGTTATCATAAAAGCAGAGAGAGGTTCGTATTCTTTATGTCTCCATGTTCAAAGCTAACTGCAAACTATAAATTCAGTAGGAAGCTTAAAGATAAATGTAGCTGAAGAGTAATCTTTAACAGTTCTATCAATTCATCAGTCACATGGAGTTCTCCTTTCAGTAATTGTTTTATTTAGAAAAAGTGGAGAAAAGAAGAAGCTTCAATCTGTTTAAAGATGGCCTCTAAACACTGCCCCCCCAATGGACTGAGGAAAGCCTTTTGTTTTAAAGATCGCGCTCCAAATTGTTGAGGTGATGCTTTTGAGCAACATACCTACATCTACTATACAGCATTATAAATTACACTACATATTTTGGAAAGTTGTTTGTCTGTTTACTTTGCATCCAGGCACCTCTTAAGATGCCATCACCAAATCTGGCATGATTGTTCCTGAAATTGAGGAATGGATTTTTGTCTATATTTGGAAACCGTTTTGAATCAAAATGGCCATTCCAAATTGCACTGATCTGGACACCTCTGAAGACGTCATCACCCATTTTTGCAGGATGGCTCCCAAGATCAAGGAGCAGGTTTTTGTCTAAGATTGGGTGCCAGGATTGGGCCTTTCAAAGGGGAACTGTTTTTAACCAAATTTTGGCAGGATTGTATATTATAGTTTACCCAACAGTATTAGAATGATTAAGAAACTAAAAAAAGAAAATCAATTTAAAGATCTTATTATGTTTTTGTTTCTTAGGATTCCTGAGCAGAACTGGTGTTGTCTAACATGGACCACTTGGGGGTGTTACCACCTGGAATAACTACACAAACCTGAGGAAGCACAGTGGACAGCAATTTGCCACACCTTTGTTCAATTCCTAGCCCACCCCTCCTTTTTTCAACAATCTTATTAAAGCAATGAAATCTTTATAAAGGCAAATGTTCAACCTGAGCGATTACCTTAAACAATCAAGATGCTTTAACACATTTGCTGCTCATATGATTATTTAAAACCTGCCAACTCACTACATCAAAAAAAAAATCACAAAAAATTCTGTATAAACTCTTACTATAATGCTTAGAAATGCACAGACGTAACTAGAAAAGGCTGCTACAGATTATTTTTATCCTGGGATCTGTCAGCATAACCTTTGTGGAAAGAAGCGAAAGCTGGTGATAGAACTTTCTTTTACCCTAAACATAAAAAAGGTTTCTTACTGGCTCCATCTTCCCCTTGCCTGCCATATGCACCAGGAGGGCCCGTCAACCCATCTGCCCCCACATTTCCAGGAGGTCCGGGGTCTCCAGGGTCTCCTTGAAGACCTGTAGGAGATCATTGGAAAATGTGGTGGTTGTTAACATAATTGTATGTTACCATGAATTGTATTAAATGTGCACTGAATTGTTTAATATTAGTTAAACCTTTCATTCCAGGGCGTGGTATTCCTCGAGGTCCTGGTGGACCTGGCAGCCCGCTGTCTCCTAGATCCCCCTGTAAGAATTTTCAGGTTTATTGCAATGTAACAACATTGTGCCTATAGGCGCCCAAGGGAAACAATTAACTGCGATAGTGAAAGGTAACGGAATGAATTAAAATAACCCCTCTGCTCTCTACAGAGCAGAATAGATTCCATGTAAGCTTGCTATAAACACAGATATATAAAGAACCTTCTGCATTTGAGACCTGACCTTAATTCCTGGAAGCCCATCCTCTCCAGGAAATCCAGCCATTCCAGTTTCACCCTGAAATAAACAATATTTGTTCATCCCTTAAGAACGCTTATCGTGCAAATAGGTTACACTGTAATTAATGGGACTTAATGGAGATAACTGTGTAAGACAGTATCCCAAATTGGTTAATCTGTGACAATTCATGCACTTCAAGTTAAGTTTCGTTGACAAGGTTTGCTAGCTCAGAGCCAAACGACCACCATTACGCAGACTCTCAAAAACAGGTCTGAAATTGTGGGGGTTTAGCAGGTAAAAGAAATTCCAAACATTAAAAAAATGTTTTTAAAATACACCAGCACTGATTTATCTTACAAAATAAGGGAAGGTGTGTGTGCTATGGATATGGACACTATAATTAGGTTTATTTTATTAGTAAATTATAGACATTGCTTATGTTTTATTTGTAAATATATGCTACCTTGCTTCCTGGAATTCCTGATGATCCATAAGAACCTGGACTCCCCTATGGAAAAGGACAGAGACAAAAAGTTATAATATTAGGTATTTTAAACACCCTGATTATGAACACATTGGGTTACACCAAGGGTAGCCAATGTGGTGCCCTCCAGATATTATGAACTACAACTCCCATCATCCCTGACCGTTAGCCACCTTGACTGAGGCTGATGGGAGTTGTGGCCCACAACAGCTGGAGGGCACTATGTTGGTTACCCCAGAGTTAGATAAATCCCTGTTCTGTTTGCATAAGGTGCCTTTATCCAACTTTGGGCCAATTCTCCCCTCCCATAGTGATCCCCCATTCTCCATCCCACAACATTTTGGGAGGTTGCAGTGGGGAAGAGTTGATGGGAAAATTCATTTCCACATGCTTTCTTCCACTAACAGTTCTCAGAACCCAACTCATTGGAAATAAATTCTATTGAACTCAGTATGCTGTATCTCAACATATTGGCCCTACTTTAGCAAAAGTTAATTGTATAAATACCTTGCAATGTTGCCTAGGCCATATCTGGCCATTCTCCCTCTCTCTCTCTCTAGTACACATACACACACACACACACACACACACCTCTGTGAGGTTCAGAGCGAGATGAGCTAATAGGCCCTACCCAGTCCATCATGACCAGTGATGCCAACTTGAATAAAATATTGGGAAGGCCCAGGTAAGCCCCACCCTGCATAATTGATCACATGATGTGGTGCATGCACACCATTTGAATGGCCATCAACTTGGGGGGGGCATAAATTTTTTTATTGGGGGGTGAAGGGTCATCGGCCCCTAGGAGTTGACTCCTATGATCATGACCCCATCACAGCCTTTATTGTCTACTGGCAAGGGAAACCTCTGTAGCAGGGAGCTCCCTCTACTTTTGGAGGCTTCCAAGGAATCTAGAACTGTGGAAGATTACAGTTCTAGACCATGCTAATGGTAATCACCTGGAGGGGATGCCCAGATAGGGCTGTAATTAGAAGCAATATGAGAAACTAAATTAAACCTTTTTTACTTCAAATATCTTATTTTTATAGATCTTGCCCAAGATGTCTAATGGCAGAAAAACATGTTAATGATAAATGGAACAATCTGCATCCAGTTAAAGATTTCATTAGATCATTTACAATAAAACAAAAATTAAACATTCACATGCCAAACTCAATCATTCAATACCAAAGACAGTACTCCGAAAGCACCCCCACAATCCTGAGCTATATACTGAAATGTTGTATCTTGTGCAGCCCTGTGACAAAACCACTTGAGACTAAGATCAAAAAGCCAAACTCCCATTAATAAAAGGCTGCAGTTAATAATATAATACAAACAAAATGACTTTGAGGTTCAGCGTCTCCTTTATATATTCAGCTTTAATTACTCCAGGATATGTGGTCTTAGGATGTCAAAATCAGACATAAGCCACAGTCTAGTTCCATGTGCCTAGCGAAGTTCAAATGTGTGCTTCTTGAACAACACACACAGAGAGAGACTCCAAATAGCAAACAATGTGTAGTGGTTTGATTTAAACATCAGGGCTATCTTACTCAATGAAAAAAAGTCCCACTAGATATGCATAGATCAGCCAGCATTCCTACAGTAGGTTTGCAATAACAATTCTTTAAAAGCAAAAAAAGGTTCTCAAAACTGATACAGACTATAATAATAAAAAGTAAATATTGCATTGGTAGTATGAAAGTTCTTGAGTAGTTAAATTGCCTTTCTAGTATTTATAAGCCAGGAATAGCCAACATGGTGCCCCTCTGGGTGTTGATGAACTACAATTTCAATCATCCCCAACCATTGTCCATGCTGGTTGGAGTTCATGGGAGCTTCTGTCCAGTAAGCTTCTGGAAGGCATCACACTGGCAACCGCTACTCAAAAGCCATGTATAAAGGGTAACTATATTGGCTTATTCTGAAAATTCCTCACCCGCAATCCAGGAAAGCCAGGAATCCCCCTTTCACCCTTCTCTCCAATTCCAAGTGAACCCTGTTTTTATGCAAAACAAAAAACAGCCAAATTACTTCAAATAAGAAACACAAATTCTATTACACAGTTCACTTGTTTGGGGTTCACCTATATAGATCTGGGACTGGGGGAGGGGTGTGGACCATGCTATGCAGGGCTTTTTTCCAGCAGGAACTCACCAGAACTCAGTTCTGGCACCTCTCAGGTGGACGCCATTGCCATTATAAGAGAGCAAGGAAGGTGTTCATGGTGAGTTCCGACACCTCTTTTTTGGAAGTTCTTCAGTTGCTGTATTCAGGGCGAGGGACAAATTTGCCCTTCAGGCTAACTGGGCTTATCTGAAGCTTTTGCCCATCTTATAGCAATAGTCACAACTTACTGGATTATAAGGCATTGGGTTGGATCCTTAATCTAAGCAAGCAGTGACCACTCCATGGTCTCAGGGTAGCCCCTTAACAGGAGCCTCGGGGAGGTGCTTCTTGTCCAGATGCCCAGCTCAGGGATTGATGGGCCATAGCACCTCAAATTGTGAACCTACAGGTTACCTGGATATGATACACATCATAGTGCAACCCTTAAACTTGGTAAAACCTGCCAATCATCAATCAGATGTTGGGCTGGTTGATTTCAGGATACACAACCAATACCGATGCCAAAACAGACTGACCTCTGTTCACAATAAAGCTGTGGTATGTTTAAACCCCAATGCTGCTGTCCTGTGTCTTATTGCAATTAATGTTCTACATGGTGCCCTCCCCGCCCATGGCTCCACTGGGCCTGCAAATAAGCATCCAGTGAAGATAGTTGTGCAAAGAACAGCTCATCCAGAGTTCAACCAGCAATAGTTTCACAGTCTGGGAATGACAGGGACGGAGGACAAAACTGGGCAAGATGCCATTCATCAGAAATTGCATGAGTGGTGTTTTGTCTAGTTTGGCCCTGCAGTCAGTTGCTGCATTCCAGCTCAGGAAACAGGTCTGCAGGAAATACCATAGTGCAGTGGTAGAAAAACTGCTTTGCATAAAGGAAGTCCTAGGGCTAGGAAGTCTCCCCTGCCTGAAACCATGGAGAGCTGTTTGTCAGTCAGTGTACACCAGGTATCAGGAACCTTTGGCTCTCCAGATGTTGCTGAAATGCAATTCCCATCATTCCTTGGCCATGCTTGCTTGGAATGATGAAATTTGTAGTTCAGCAACATTGGGAAGAGCAAAGGTTTCCCACATCTGGTGCATACAATACTGAGCTAGGGTGGACCAATGATCTGGCTTGCTATAATATGTTCCAATAAACTGATAAAGAGGAAATCCACTGCTAGCTTGGAAAAAAAAAACCCCAAACACTTCCAAGCATTTTTAGTAAGTCCTGGGATAAAATATCTATGAAATCAGTTCATGAATTTAAAAAAGTAATGTCACTTACTTTGCGGCCAGGCAATCCTTTGGCACCTATAGTTCCAGGCATTCCTTTTACACCCTGAGTATTAAAACATTTAATTTAATATATGTTGCTTATGATGATGATTTATTAAATTTGTATACCTCCCTATACCCCTAGATCTCAGGGTGGTTCACAACATAAAAACACAATATAAAAAACACAAAATGCATAATAAAAACAAAACAGACAACCCAATAATTCCCCTTCCACAACACATATTATTTATTAAATTTGCTTACTGTGGCTCAGGGGTCGGGAACCTGTGGTCCTCTAGATGTTGCTGGACTCCTAGCTCCCATCAGCCCCAGTTTGCACAGCCAGTGTTCAGCAACATCTTGGAGGACCACTTGATCACACCGCTTCTTTTTGCAACTTCATTAACTATGAGTTAAATCAGCCAAGGAAGCCCCATAATTCATACAGGCTTTTTTCCCATTGCAAATTGGCATGATGCTAGCAACAGCCTTGATAAAAGTGGGCATAGTATATGAACACCATTGCAGTGTGGCCAAGTGACATGCAGCATACCAGGACAAATTTGCTTTACAGTGGTACCTCTGGTTACGAACAGAATCCGTTCCGGAGGTCTGTTCATAACCGGAAATCACTTGTAACATGAGGTGCGCTTTCGCTAATGGCGCCTCCTGCTGTGTGCATGCCTCTGGCATGCAATTTCTGCTCACATCCTGGGGCAAAGTTCACAACCAGGAGCGGCTACTTCCGGGTTAGTGGAAGTACTGTACTTCTTTTGCTCAGGATACTGCTGTGGTGCTTGCCTTTCTATAGTCTAACACAAATGTATCCACCTCTATGATTAGGGTTTTAAGCTGTGACCCTAAGCATTAAAAAATGAGCATAGATGTCACTGAAATTTACTGGGTACTTTATAAGAAGAAATCAACATATAACAATTGCAAATGCACTGTATAATTTGCATACCTTTTCTCCCTTTAACAGTTGGGAATCAGGAGGTCCAACTAATAAAGGCTGCCCGGCAGATCCAGGAGGTCCAACATCACCCTAAAAATCCATGGAAATAGTAAACGGAGTGAATAACATTGTGGAGTTAGTTGCAGAGGACTCATTCTATGTTTGAACAGCCTAGCACTGATCTGCGTTAACTGAGTCTCATGCCACTGCTCTATCTACAGTGGTACCTTGGTTCGCAAACTTAATCTGTTCAGGAAGTCCATTCCAAAACCAAAGTGTTCCAAAACCAAGGTGCACTTTCCCATAGAAAGTAATGCAAAATGGATTAATCCGTTCCAGACTTTTAAAAGCAACCCCTAAAACAGCAATTTAACATGAATTTTACTACCTAATGATCCATAAAATGAAAGCAATAAACAATGTACTGCAGTCACACAATCAATCAATCAATCAATCAGTCAGTCAGTCAGTCAGTAGCTGAACTGGGTTCCACACAGTCACAAAAAATATAAAATAAATAGCAAAAACGGACAGACCTCAGCATAACACTCAAAACGGAAGAGTGGCACTCAAAATGGAGCCCATTCAGCTTCCGAACAAAGTTCGCAAACCACTGTATGCTTCTTCACATATGAGACTATACAGCTGATAGTGTTATTTTATCCGCTTAGGGCTGATGGGAATTGCAATCAAAAGCATCTGAAGGATTGGTGAAGACTGCTCTAGAAATTCCCAGAACTCAAATTATGTATGAAACCACAAAAGATATTTTTATTTATTTATTTACAGGAAACTTAATAAATCCATGTACGTGAAGCCTATTCACTTTCTTCAGCTATCTCTTACTATGATTACACTTTTCAGGCAGCTATTCCCAGAGACAGCTTATTTGCTTACCGGCTCCCCTTTCTGTCCTTCCACGCCAATTCCTGGATTTCCCTAAAGAATTGTTAATTTTTAAATAGAAGGAAAAACAGAGAGACTTTTTAAAAGATGCAGAAATCAATGCCAGTTTATCATTAAATTGGGTGGCTAAAGTTTGGAACTTAAAGCAAGTTTCTTTATAAAAACCTATAACAGAGTGAAACAAAAGAAAATACCAGTGTGATAAATACTGTAGAAACTTTAGCAAGGGAGAAAAATGCCTCTTACCTGCTCGCCTGGCAGACCAGGAGGACCTGTAGTACCCTTTGGGAGGAAGAACAGGGAATGAGTAGTTATTTACAAGTACAGGAATTCAACCTGAGAAATATATACAACAGCAATACCATAGGCAGGGATGGGGAACCTGTGACCCATCTAGATGTTGTTGGATTCCAGCTCCCATCAGCCCAAGCCAGCATGGGCAATTATCAGCTGTGATGGAAGGCCACAGATCCCACATATTTACCTACTGTCTTCTGTTCTTTTTAACATTTTCCACCAACCATTTTCACTGCCACGCAAAGCTTTGTAGAGTTTCTGTACATATAATCCTACAGCCTTCTGTGACCAGTGAACTTTTCTGTGAGTTTGTGGTGGGGGAGGTTTTTCTTTCATTTCCTCCTGACTGTTTGGTGGAGAGTGGTGTGAGGGAGAGAACTTGTGACATCTCTGAGACTGTGAAACAGCTGGAGTTTGTTCAAGTTGGGGTGAAAGACTAGCAACGAGACATCCAGGATTGGTGAATTAGTAAAGGGGTTTTTTTAATAGTTGGATTTATTTATTTTTAATGGATTAGAATGTCTGTAAAGTAGGATATGAAATGATGGGACAGTGGCTGGGACGAAGGCACCCGCAAAATATCTTTTTGAGTTACTATTTCCTCTGCTAACTTAGAAAACAGAGAGCTGATAATTATCCATTTCAGATTGCATCCATCATGAGTAGACTGCACAAGCCATGCCCTAATCAGCTGGTGCACACATCCTCTTATAGGGGGAAAATGACTGCCTACCCCTATTTTTCTTATATAGCACCATGGTGAATCTTTAGTTAAGTCGCTGGTCACTTTTGTTGCTCACAAGTGTTCACAAGTTTGGCGTTAAGAGTATTTTTCAGTTGAAGAAATTAGATAATGAGCATTACCTATCTGCAAATGTGTATTCATGAATGTGTATAAACTTGAGCAGACTAACAATTCTCCAATTTCCCATTTATATCCATGTATAATACATGATTTTTGTGTATAATATGCAAAATTCACATTGGTGATGAACTACTAGATAGACAGAAGGCTAACCCATCCTAGCACACTTACAGTGAAGGGATGAAATAAAAATGTCAGCACTGTACCTGTATGCCTGGTTGGCCTGGAAATCCAGGTGGACCTCTGGGTCCCCTTTCTCCTCTGGGGCCCTGGGAAGAGAGGAAACAATGTTCTTTTTTAAAAACGCAACAGCAGCATTCTGTTTTCCATCAAAAGAAAATGTTGTTTGATGTTTCGTGTAGCAGCTTCAGTATTCTCATCCAGCTACTAACAGCCTTCACCATTTGAACTTGGCCCACTGCCTGTAGGCAATATTCCAGTCAAGCACCATCACCAGGCATCTACTTGATTTTCATTAAGAGTAATGATCTACAAGGATTCATGGGTTACACTGTGTACAAGCTAACTATGCATTAATGCAGATAAATCAAAAAATAAACTAGGAATGATAAGTCTAAGGCCATGAAGGCAACGGAAGCAACAGATCCATCTTGAGGTGGATGCAAGAGAATGAAAAACAATTTTAATTAATCTTAAAAATAGAAGAGGCCTTAATTATCATAGGCTCTCAACCCACACAGCGGCCATATTGAGCTGGAAATACACAGCAACATTGTGTTGCAGCTCCGCACTTGTTTATTGTTATTGAGATTTCTCAACTTCTTGTCAAGTCCACTGTGTCAGGGATGGCTTATGTTACAATTCATGTATGGACGCTGTTGGAAGTAGTTCCTCACAGAATAACTGTTCTACATGGCAACTGGAACATATAGAGCAGATCATCACACAAGGATAGCTCAGATGATAGTGCATGGTACTCTTAATCTCACGTTGGGCAAAAGATTCCTGCATTGCAGGGGGTTGGAAATAAGATGACCCTGGTGGTCCATTCCAACTCTACAATTCTATGAATCTATATGCCACCACTAGACACTGCTGAAGGCATCTGTCAGTGGTACAGACACACAATGGCAGTGATCTTTGTTCTGAGTTGCTATATATGTTAATGCAACTGCAGAGAGCAGCTACTGATTTCAAGCCAGACGGAAAGGATTTCATAGCTACCCACAATGTATAGCAGTAAACTTTCAATGATATGGACTGTATTGCTCCAAACCAAACATAAAGAAATTAATGAAGGGACTTACAGGCATGCCACGGGATCCGGGATCCCCTCTTTCTCCCTGTAACCATAACCACTTTGTTAGATCACACACCTCTTTGTAGTAGCTATTCGCATTACCATAGCATCATGAATTACAGTACAATATAAAAAGGAAGCAATGCAGACAATCTAAGATGAGATAGTGAACATTAAGATATCACTTATCCAGGGAATACACAATAAATGGACTATGCACAACAAATCATTTTGCTAAATAAATACATGTTAATACATGTATTAAAACAAGTTTAAATATCCAGTCCTATAGATGTTCAGTCAAAAGTTAAGTTGTACTTATTTCTGTGGGCCTCACTTTCAAATTGGCATACATGGAATTTCACCCTAAAACAAACCACATCAGTAAACAGGGAAAACATGTTTCAGAAAAGAAAATGGCAAAGCAGGACTTTCTTATCTTTGTCCATTACACATTTCGATGAACAATCCTTCAGTGAGGCAACCGAAAGGCCTCTGATTGTGTATATTTTCATCATTTTTAAACCCATAATAAATTCCATAATTATGTAATGCATTCTTGCTAGAAGTGTCTGGAATATGCAGACATTGTTCCCCAGACAACCTGGATATAGTTCCTTCTCTATTATAGCGTTCACCTGTATTATGTGCATTATCTACTTTCAAAATTTCTGAACTGTTATAATTACATGGAGTTATACCCAATGTTGTGCTGGTAGATGCAGCATGACATCCCCTTCCCCTCCTCCCTTCAACCCACAATCTGCTTCAGGAGGTCCTCCAACCATCCAGACCAGATGTTTGGGGAGGGCATTGGGCTACAAGATGGGGGAGGAGTCCCATTGCACAAACAGGATGACACCAAAGGATGTCCCCTGTGAATTTTATATCCATGCCAATGAAAATTTTAATGTGCAAGGCATATGACATGTAAGTACTTTTCTAAAAGAATTGCAGTAAGACTTTGTCCAAATAATATGTCATTGCACTTACCGAAGGTCCTTTAATGAACTGAGAAACATACACAGAATTTCCTTTTTCTCCCTTTTGACCAGGAATACCCTATAAAAACAGTTTTTTTTATTTAAAAAAACCCTCAAATGAATTACAGAGTCATTCTATGATTTGGCTTATGAAAACAAAGCAATGATATATGTTTAACAGTAGTCTTTGATTTGGACAATGCAAATATTTTATTTATTTATATTTGTTTATTGAAGTATTTCTATACTGCCACATCATAAATGTTGGGTTGGTTTATGATGTTAAAACGTAAAACACATACTAAAAATACAAACAGAAATACAGATCAAACATTAAAATAACTGGCTGCCCAAGAAAAGTTGAAACAACTGCGTAGGTTTTTGGTATTAAAAAAAGTCTTCAACAGATGAAAGAAAGTCAAAAATAGGAAAGCCTGTCCAAACTCTTTTTTATATATATAATAATTTTTATTAGTATTCAATTACAATAATCCAATAATAGCCTTATTATAACAATGCCAAATTATAACACAATTACTAATACCAATTATTTAGATGCCAGATTATATAACTTAGGTGCCCCCCCCATGTGCTAGAATTGATGGTTTGATGATTTACTTTATTTCTTGTTCCAAATCTTTTTAATATCAATTACACTGCAGTCAAAATAACAAGGCCTTATACAACAACTGCAACATTAACGACTTCAATTCGTATTGACACATTAAATGATTTATAATCCTGCCCAATCTCTGCTGGAAGACTGGTGGCACCAAATGCCCAACTATGCAGCTAACAGTTTTCCTCTGGATTATCTCAGTGAGCAAGCTGGGTATGACCTGGTGATCCAGTTCAGGTAAGGTCGACCCATTCCCCACTCAGGTTCTATACAATAGTTAGAATAAGGTCATAATAAACTTTCACTCACGAAGGAGCCTCTTGGGCCAATACGACCAGCCTCTCCGGGAAATCCTGGATCTCCCCTTGAGCCATTGCACCCATCCAAGCCAGGCTTACCTCTGGGTCCATCAGGTCCTGGTAACCCCTAGAACAGATCACATTAAAATGCAAATTCATATAAATGGGGCAGGGGAAGGATAATGATTTCGCTAAAGCACAAACTTTTGTGACACATGCACCTTGTTTTTGACAACATTTTTATGCTAAAACTACTCCTCAGTGAGATTTCAGTAGTTACCTGTTGCAATGTGAGTTGGAGCACCACAACCCTGAGAAGTTGCCATGTGAAACCCAATGGGGAAAAATATCAATAAAGTTAATGTATCTAACCCAGTTCAAATCATGTTCAAGTCATGATTTGCATAAGGGTTTTCATACTTGGTGTGAGCATCTTGTAAATTTTATCTGTTAGCTTTGTAATGAAAATCATGATTGGCTCTCCTCAACGATAGGAAGAATTTTGAAGAATTTTGTGGTCCTTATGTAGATGGAACCCTTACAAACTTTCATTCAGCAAGAAGTACAGAAAAGGACCAATAAAACCTTTAGTTCTGCAATAACACCATCCTACAGTCTTATAAAATACATGAACACCTGTAGAATACTTACAGGTATACCGTCTAAACCTGAAAATCCTGGAACGCCAGTAGGACCCTGGAGAGATTAAATTGCAACAAATGTTAAATTACGCATTAATTTTAAAACTAATTTAACTTGAAGGAAAGATTTGCATAATACATATTCTTACACCGTGTGAGAAAGAGAACTATTGAGGCTCACGCTGTAATTGTCTTTATTTTGTTATCACAACATTAAATCACTTTCTTTGACCATTATTATTACCTACCTGACTTCCTCTTTGTCCACTTGGCCCAGGCAGACCAATATCACCCCTCTGGCCTTTTACTCCTGGCAAACCAATGGGTCCTATTAAACCCAAAGCCCCAATTGGTCCCTGGGGCCCCATCTGACCAGGTTGTCCCTGAAGAGAAAAAAAGAATTCATATTCATCAGTCTTAAAAAAATATATATCCCAAGGAAGATATGGAAGAATATTCATTCTACATTTGTTCATGTATTATTTCAGCTTCTCCTTCTAAGATACGATGTAGTAATGAATATAGCATGCACACACAAAAGCACAGGATGAGCATTGTTTTCAAAGTAGCCTTAAGCAGATTGTTCCAAGAGAATGCTCTCCTCCCTCTTCTTCCCTTGTGCACTCCCTAAATCTGTTGTGAGCCCTCCCCACCACAACCCTCCAAAACATCTGGGAAGGGCACCGGCTGTGCAGAGGGAGAGGAGGAGAATCCAATTGCACTAGTCCAACTCTTTCGTTGAATGCTGCCCTTAAGATACCTGAAGCCACAAATCTAGCCTTGATGAGAAATGCAATATAGCTTAAAATTTAACCACTTGAGGGCAGCAAACCCTTTCAGTTTATAAACTCCACTGCAGAAACCACATTTGCATATGCTCACAAATAGCAAACGTTAACATACTTATTGCAGATGTGAACATATTACAGATGTGAAATAAATACCCACTTCGCCTTTAGATGATTGACGTAATCACAATTGCAAGACTACAAATAGGTGTGAAACCTGTGCAGCACAATCTATGGCTTGTTCACAGAATCAACATGAACAGAATCAGAAATGGCCAGATGGAGAGCTTCCAGGCCTTTTCAACGAGAAGAAAACTCACAGGCCTTTTCAATGACTGCTTACCGAAACCTCTTTTTGCTTATACTTCTTATTTCATGAAGGATTACTGATTCTCAGTTTATTTGGAAAATTTATTTTGGCAAATCCCATAACCCCCTGGCCTCTACTTTGATTCCATGACTCTTTTTGACCTTCATGTTAGTTGGAAACACACTATGTAATCCTATACATGTCCACTCAGAAGTAAGTCCTAATGACTGCAGTGGGGCTTATTCCCAGGTAAGTTGGGCAGCCCATTCTGTTTCACTGCCTGAGGCCAAATGGGAAGGTGCTGCCCTGTGGTGGCATTCACACCCTATCCTCCTTGCCGCCGCCACCAAAGACTCACTTAGAGGGATCATGTGGCTTCAGCTTCTGGCAAGATCTCACAAGAACTCACATGATCATGCAGAGGCCTCATGTGATCTAACCAGGGTCCCAGGAAGGTTGTGAGAGTATGGTCTAGCAGTTGCTCGGATGAGATCTTGCCAGAACCCAGAAGCTGCCACTTCTCCTCGCTTCATCAGCAACAACTCACCCGTGAAGGTGCCCTTTGGATTCCACCAGCTGAGGTGGCTGCCTCAGTCTGCCTCACTGATGGGCCAGCCCTGAGTGCAGCCATAAATTGCCACCTTTGGAAAACTGGCTTTTAAAGATTCATCTTTGGTTAACATTACTAAAGTCTCGGCCCAGTACACCTGAAGGAGTGTCTCCACCCCCATCGTTCAGCCCGGACACTGAGGTCCAGCGCCAAGGGCCTTCTGGCGGTTCCCTCACTGTGAGAAGTGAGGTTACAGGGAATTAGGCAGAGGGCCTTCTCGGTAGTGGCGTCCACCCTGTGGAACACTCTCCCATCAGAAGTCAAGAAGATAAAGAACTACTGAACTTTTAGAAGACATCTGAAGGCAACCCTGTTTAGGGAAGTTTTTATTGTGTTTTTAATATTCTGTTGGGAGCTGCCCAGGGTGGCTGGGGAAACCCAGCCAGATGGGTGGGCTATAAATAATAAATTATTAATTAATTAATTAATTAATTAATTAATTAATTATTATGTTTGGTGTATCAGCTAAAGCACTGGGTCTGAATGTGCACAGAAACTTGGGATGGAAGTTCACATCTCTTATTGACCAATAAAATTCTCTGTGTGGTCTTCAGTAAGCCTCAGCCCATTTTCATGTTGCTGTGAGATGAATACCACTCAACTACAGAATCTACATGAATTAGAGCAGTGATCATTTAACTATGCTTTATAAAAATCACTGCAACCTTTGGAATGGCCAACATATTAGTCATTTTTAAAAATACAAGAGCAAATGAATCTGCTTAGTAGTCATGCTGCACAGAAGTATACAGCAAGGACCAGCCTATGTATTTAGTCAAGTGGAACTTCACTTGAAATTATCAAAATCATTCCTGGGTGAGTTGAATAAACTATAATACTTTCCAGAAGGCTCTCTCCTTTGGGCTGTAATCCTGAGGACAAAATTATACAGCAATGTGTATATTTATTTCAGCTATTTATATGCCCCTTTAATTTCAGAATTTCTAAGTGGTGTAATAAAAGTTGACTCCATCTTGCAGTCAGGACTTCACAGTCATAGGACTTATCTGCTCAGGTAAATCTGAAATATTGCACATAGCAAAGAAGGATAAGACTCAGAAAGCCTAGGTGACTAGAAGTGCCTATTCCCAGCTCTGTCTGGTTTGCCACCTACAACCCCTCTTAGACAGAGGACTTGGCCATTGTACTCAGTGCTCCTATAATGGTCCAATTTCATTACTGCAATGTGCTCTACATGGGGCTGCCCTTGACAATGTTTCAGAAACTTCTGTAAGTCCAAAATGCAGCAGCCAGATTACTGGACAGATATCTATTTAGAGCTTATATAACCTCTTCTGCTGTGCCAGTTCCAGTTTGTTTACAGGCTCAATTCAAGGTTTTCATATTGCTTTTTTTTAATGACTTCGGTTCCCAAATATCTGAAATACCACCTCTATCCCTACAGAACCTCCTGGGTTTTAGGATTAGCAAAGGATAGTCCCACCATTTTGAGAAGTGCAGGAATGGTTGCCCAGGTGAGGCCTCTCTTGGTGGCAGCTGTTAAATTGGGAAACTCCCTCCACACAGAAGAATGCCCAGCATCCCCACTGTATAGCTTCCGCTGTATGCTGAATAGACACCTCTTCACCCTGACCTTTAACAGTTAAGGTATTTTGCTTTTGTTCAATCTATATTATTTTGTCTTTGTTCAGATCTGTTTTCTTAGTTCTTATATAAGTTGTTTCTTTTTAAAGGAGGGGTGATCACTCATAAGGAAGTAAAAACTTTCAAAAGGTGGATTATTTGTTTTTTAAGGTGTCTTACGGGACACGGGTGGCGCTGTGGGTAAAAGACTCAGCGCCTAGGGCTTGCCGATCGAAAGGTCGGCGGTTCGAATCCCCGTGGCGGGGTGCGCTCCCGCTGCTCGGTCCCAGCGCCTGCCAACCTAGCAGTTCGAAAGCACCCCCGGGTGCAAGTAGATAAATAGGTACCGCTTACCAGCGGGAAGGTAAACGGCGTTCCGTGTGCTGCGCTGGCTCACCAGATGCAGCTTTGTCACGCTGGCCACGTGACCCGGAAGTGTCTCCGGACAGCGCTGGCCCCCGGCCTCTTGAGTGAGATGGGCGCACAAACCCCAGAGTCTGTCAAGACTGGCCCGTTCGGGCAGGGGTACCTTTACTTTTACCTTTACCTATGGACAAACATTTTTACCATACTGACCTAAATTACAATTTTAATAGAATTTCGAACAGCTCTTCAGCACTATTAATATGGCTTAGGAGGGTTTCAGAAGTTGGTTCATCCTGTAGGCTGCTAGTTGGCTATCCCTAATTTAGCTTGTCACCAGAAACACACCAACTAATCCAGAATTCACAATGAGTTTGACAGCTGAGTGATTCAACTTTGGCCCACCATGCAAAGCCAGGGCATTGCTAGTCTTTCTTTCAGCTAAAAGACCGATTATGAGTGGAAGCTTTTGTTAAAACCAAGTTGATACCGCCCATAACAACCATTATCTGTGCCCATCTAATACGACTGCTGCAGCATTGAGTCTCAGGACAGCTGTCAAAATAAAGCAGATGAAGGAAGCCATGCTTAACGGGGAAATGACAAATTAGTTCAGTTAAAACAGACAGAATGCTATGCCTGGCATCTGCTAGCTGATCCAAATAAATTCCATTAAGTTGTTAATTGTCCTAGGTCAGGAATTCTCCCAATGCCACGGCCAGGCAGTGTTATTTTAGTACATCCCGAACCTGACTGACTGTAGGAAGTTGAGTCTCAACCAAACAAAATATCTCAGTTTAAAAGTGAGGGTTCTTATTTTTATTTTTTAAAAAACATTAAAAACAACTTTTTAAAAAAACAAATCAACATTGCAGGCAAAATAAATGTCAACTGCTTATTTTCTAGTACTGCAATTATGACAAAACTCTATGATTCTGTTGTCCCATATAGGAAGTTTTGCTACGTATTTCAACCAGAAATGAAGACCTTTCACAACGCATACAGTGGTACCTCGGGTTAAGAACTTAATTCGTTCCGGAGGTCCATGCTTAACCTGAAACTGTTCTTAACCTGAGGCACCACTTTAGCTAATGGGACCTCCCGCTGCTGCCGCGCTGCCGGAGCACGATTTCTGTTCTCATCCTGAAGCAAAGTTCTTAACCCAAGGAACTATTTCTGGGTTAGCGGAGTCTGTAACCTGAAGAGTCTGTAACCTGAAGTGTCTGTAACCCGAGGCGCCACTGTACTACAATAGTTTTTATGAAGCAAAGTTATTCTACTTGAATTGAGGTTTCTCGAATTTCAACAATTAATATTAAATATTACAGCCTCCTTTTTGTTCAATATCTCCAGTACTAGATCCACATTATGGTTAAGGTAAAGGTAAAGGTAAAGGTACCCCTGCCTGAACGGGCCAGTCTTGACAGACTCTGGGGTTTGTGCGCCCATCTCACTCAAGAGGCCGGGGGCCAGCGCTGTCCGGAGACACTTCCGGGTCACGTGGCCAGTGTGACAAAGCTGCATCTGGCGGGCCAGCGCAGCACACGGAACGCCGTTTACCTTCCCACTGGTAAGTGGTCCCTATTTATCTACTTGCACCCGGGGGTGCTTTCGAACTGCTAGGTTGGCAGGCGCTGGGACCGAGCAGCGGGAGCGCACCCTGCCGCGGGGATTCGAACCGCCGACCTTTCGATCGGCAAGCCCTAGGCGCTGAGGCTTTTACCCACAGCGCCACCCGCGTCCCATCACATTATGGTTACTACGTTACAAATATGACCCTGGTTACTACGTTACAAATATGGCCCTGGTTACTACGTTACAAATATGGCCCTGGTTACTATGTTACAAATATGACTGCAGTTTGGTGACTTCCAGACTCTTTAATCCATCCTCTTCGCTGGCAGAGGGAAGAATCGGTTAAGGATTATGCCAGGCTGGAGCACAACTTGGTGGGTCTGGCCAGTTGCCTTTTTAGCAGATGCCAGGCATAACTGTATTGCATATTGCATATTGCCATGAGTCACTGGAACACCAAGACTCTTTGGAGTATTTGCTCAAGAGGATTATTATAAGGTCAGCAAGATACCAATGATCATTTTGAAGTCTTTTCAGACAGTTTAAATAAGAATATACTGAGGATCTGGTAAGACCTCTTATCTTATTAAGGGCATGCCTATCCTGATACTTTACATGAGACAGTTGGGTACTTGCTTTGCGTAATTACCTTTTAATGGGATTGCTTTCTGAACTACTAGTTTGTAGTCAAGAGTTGAACCAGGAGCGTGAGAAGTTGCTATAGTGACCTGCTCTACAATAAAAAGAGATGAGTTGAATTTCCATGGGTCCCCCTTTTCGTGTTTAAATTTGCACAGGTTAGATGAGGGGAGGCCATTTGTCAACTAGCTAAGTAAATGGAAGGAAAATCAAAAGAGTTTACCTGCTTTCTAGCCAAATATCTCAACTAATTACAATTCAGACAGAACTATGCATAATTGCCCAAAGGCTGCCCTTTCAGGCTCCCAGGAACTGGGCAGTCCCAAAGCCATAAGGCTCATCTCAGAGAAACTTGCATGCTTTAGAAGGAAGATGTGTGCAATACCTGAGCTTGCATGAGCTGAAGTGTAGGCGGAGTTTCTTTATATATTGAATAAACCTTCATCCAGCCTCTATGACTATAGATGCACTTAGGGCAGAGCTGTTACCAGCCAAATGCTGGGAGAAGATTTAGAACCTTCTAGACCAATGTTTAATTGTGAGTGCATTCTGCAACATGTTTTTAACACAATAGAGAGTGGCTCAGGAATTTGACAATACTTTAGAACCCTAAAAGGAAGAGTGAGGTGTTGTTGTTTTTCTTAAAATATTTCTTTGCATTACTGAGGACTTGGACAAACGAATAAATAAACAAACAAAATTCTGAGGAGCAGTTGAAAGCACACTAAAACTGAAATGCAATAAACCAATATTGAAAGTGAAGTTGTTAAAAAAAAGAAAAAGAGTAATTCAGCATATGGAAATACTGAGCAGGATATTTTGCACCAACACTTGAGAATAGTCTTTTTCATTTTCCCAGATGTAATGGAATAAGTGCAGTACCTCCTAGCATCCAATTTACAGTGATTACTATCACAAGGTCCAGCTTCATAGTACAACAGTGTACTGTCCTGCATTGTTAACAGTTGTGCTAAGTATTATATGTATTACACAAATGTATGTCTTAGCTGCATTTGTTCTCCATTGAAGTTTACCAGAGTATCCTTCTTGCCAGTGGGTGTCACTATTACTTCACACTACACTAAGAAGAGGGGACGCGGGTGGCGCTGTGGGTTAAAGCCTCAGCGCCTAGGGCTTGCCGATCGAAAGGTCGGCGGTTCGAATCCCCGCGGCGGGGTGCGCTCCCGCTGCTCGGTCCCAGCGCCTGCCAACCTAGCAGTTCGAAAGCACCCCCGGGGGCAAGTAGATAAATAGGTACCGCTTACCAGCGGGAAGGTAAACGGCGTTCCGTGTGCGGCTCTGGCTCGCCCGAGCAGCGTTGTCACGCTGGCCACGTGACCCGGAAGTGTCTCCGGACAGCGCTGGCCCCCGGCCAATAGATGTGAGATGGGCGCACAAACCCCAGAGTCTGTCAAGACTGGCCCGTTCGGGCAGGGGTACCTTTACCTTTACCTTTACACTAAGAAGAAGGAAAGATAATTTAGCCTACTACATGTAATTAAATGAAGAAACAGAATTTAAAACTTTTTCCGTGTGTGTGATGTTTAACATGTGTCCAGTCCTGGTAAAAGCAGAGCTAGCAGTGGGTTGGGAAGATGCAGGTCTAGAGCAGAGGGTGTGGCTAAGGAGGAAGGGATTGATTATTAGCAGGATCACAATCCTAGAAAATCAGAGTGGTTGCCAACAAATCTTTCAGTACTCCGGACAGTGCCAAGGAAGCAGGCAACTTCTTGTGAGCCCTTTGAGACTCCCTGGCTCTGACTGCACCTCGTAGGCTCCTTGCTGAGAAGTGCAGGGCCTCAGAGGCATGACAACAACACGACTGCTTTGAAAGGGTAGTGTTCATGGATGCTTCTGAATTTCCCCCTGCATGTTTCCTTGCATATTTCTTCCCCACAGGTTCTAGATACCCTAGCTCTTCCATTTCCATGTGCACAGCTCTCTGTTAAAGCCTTGCCAAAGAGGCTTGTAGTTATCCTTATGCATTCTGTTTAAGCTTCCAGTAATAAAGATACCCAAGTATTTCAATTTTGTATGACAGTTTGATTTTTTTTCTTAATAGGGTAGCTAGTTCTTTTTTTATTTTAGGGGGAACATTAAAGCACACAGCTTCAGATTTCTGAAAATTTACACAGTCCTCAGAATTTGCCAAAATGTGTCCATTCCTTTTGCAAAGCTCTTACTGTTGCAAAGAGGTTCTTGTGGTAACCATTATATCATCTGTATAAACACTCAGAGTGTATGTTTTATCTCTGAAGAGTACACCAGAAACTTCTGGGCCAGATCTTAGCCCTAGAGCCTCTAGCTATCAAACTAAGATAAGAAGCAAAAGGGAGCGGGGACACTCCTGATTTGTTCCCCTGTATATTTTAAAAGGAGTACTATCTAAGTCATTGACTAACTATAGTTTGGGATATAGAATATATTTGGTAAATCGTGGAAGGAAGTTAGGGCCAGATTTTATATTGTTTGAAGACCAGCACCAGAAAATTCCATTCCAAGCAGTCAAAGACCTTTCAAATATCTAGAGCCATGATTGATAGCGGCGACTTTGATTGTCTGGAAAGAGTGATAAGGTTTAATACCTTTATTATGTGGTCTGCTATGTTATGTTATGCCAAGGGACAGAGCCAGATTGATCGGGGGTAGTAAGTTTATTCAATTAGCTAAGATCAATGCAAGTATCTTATAATACTGATTAGTCAATGAAATTGGGCAGTATGACTCTACTTGTAATGGATCCATAAACGGCTTGGGTATTGTGACAATTTTAGATTCCAGCCAAGTTCTTGATAAGGTATTCCCTTTTCAGATATCATAGAAAAATCTGGGCATATAGGAGATCAAAATATCTTTGTAATGTTTATAGTAGAGAGCGGTGAAGCCATTTGGACGGCGGAATTTCTTAGGGTAGAGGTCTTTTTGTACTTTATCTATTTCCTTGGGAGTAATTTGTTCTTCGAGAAGTTTAATTTCCTCATCTGTGAGAGAATGTGAATGAAGTTCCCCACACATTCTGTTCATTTGTGACCTCACTCCCCTACCAGTGATGATATTATTATTATTATTATTATTATTATTATTATTATTATTATTATTACTACTACTACTACTACTACTAGTACTACTACTACCCCACCCCTCTGTCTGGGTTTCCCCAGCCACTCTGGGTGACTTACAACATATATTGAAACATAATAAAACACCAAACAACTTCCCAATACAGGGCTGCCTTCAGATGTCTTCTAAAAGTTATGTGGTTCTTTATCTCCTTGACTTCTGAAGGGAGGGTGTTTGCTTATTTTCCTATGTATGATGGCATCAAGATTGATGATGATGATGATAGCCTGTTGAATCAGGCCAATGTGTCCATCCAGTCAGGTATTCTGTTTTCCAGAGTGGCCAACCATATGTGTGCAAGAAGTCCACCAGCAGGTTATGTAAACAGTAGCCCTCTCCACTGTTGTCCCCTAGCAACTGAATATCAGTGTAGTGCCTCTAAATATGGCCCCTTATCAATGGGTAATAACAATCCATGGGCCTGTCCACTTGGATTTTTCTGAATCTCATTAGGTGCCATGTTTAATCTTTCTGGAGAACAGTCTTTTGAATGCTGCACCACATGTAGAAGACATTTTCCTTTTTCCAGTTTCTGAACAGTGAATAGTATCAACTCCATTCATAATAAATATAACCTTTTCTATCTTTTTCTTATTAGAAGAATGAAGTAGGGAGATTTGATTTGGCTAACAAGGTCTGATCTGACCTTGGTCTGATGCTTTGGTTTGTTAACTTTATGGTTTGTTCAAACCAGTTTCCAGGGCGAAACAGCAAACTGTGACTTGTTACACAGTTTCTTCCCCTTGTGTGTGGAGAAAGGGAAGGATGGAATTTGAGAACTTTAGACTCACATGGATCACACACATAATGAGAAACCATTACATACTTATTGGACCACAATGTGCAATGACAGATCCCTGAAAAAATTGGATTGAAATATTCTGTTTAAGTAGACCCCCCCCCCCAATTTACTTTCAGAACTCAGAAACAAATGACAACCTTATGGGGATAAAATGTTGGTGTCAGGGCTGCTACCCAGTCCCAGCTCACATAGGACCACGCTAGCCAGCTTTCACGTTATAAGAGTCTTTATTGGGTTACAGGTTCCATTTCCGAACTGCAATGTGCAGCCCTACGTCTTCTATGTCAGACCGGCGAAGACCTGTCTGAGTCTCCGCCTCTTGCACACCAGCTTAATACCCTAGCCTTGCTCCACCTCCTGCGCCTTTCCTTCCGTCTCTGGGTCCTTCTGCCCCCCGGGGTCTCCTCCCTCCTACTCTCTTCTGACGCTGACCCCCCAGACCCTTCCGCCTCTTTGCGGCGGGCTTTGGGACCTGGCTCACTCTCCGGGCTGCTTACTGCGCCAGCTTCCGCTGCATTTGAACTTGGCGCGCGCGCCCAACTCTCTACCTTCTTCTTGACCGTTTCCTCGCTCCCTGATGTGGGCGTGACTACTCCTGACTCATGCCCTCCCTCCTGCTGAAAGCCTCCGGACCCCGATGTCTGGTCCCCTTTTTCCCCGCTGCTCCCAGCTGGGCACGTTGGTCCCGATTTCCAGCTGCTGCTCTCTGATCCCTCTCTGGCCCCTTCTTCCTGGGGTGTCCCCCTGCTTTCCCCCCTTGCTCTGACCGCTGGCGCTCCCTTCTGGGAATCCTCGGACTCACTGGACAGGCTCGGGGATCTCGGGTTGTCATCCCCACTCATCCTTCCTTCGTATTCCTCCCCCTCGCTCTCTGTCTCCTCCCTTCTCTGCGTCTCTGCTCCTGAACCCCTGACAGTTGGTCATTCATTTTCGCTACAGAAGAAATGAACATAAGAGGAGCCATACTTACAACTGGCTCTGCTCTGAGCATGTGACACAATCTCTTAGGAAACGCCAAATTAGGTCATGCCATGAATGCAACCTTGTTTGTATGATCTGCTTAATTCTATCAAGGAAGCTTAAAGTAGTGAATGGGATCTAACTTCAGAGGTCAGAGCAGAACATCTTGTGGTGTTTATTATTAACAACAATATTCTTATTAATTGAGATCAATTTTAATAAGGTAATCTGCTTATACTCTTTGGCTTCTGCATTTATGGAAACAAACTGCATGTTTGGAGAAGGAAAAGCAAGAACAAGCTTTACAGAAAAGTAAACCATCTTTGTAAGGAAAAGGAAATCACAGAATTGTAGAATTGGAAGGGCTGGCTGGAAACAAGAATAGGTTACAGTTTATTCTGAAATATCTGAAATATTATGGTTATGCTGGTTCAAACATCACAATAAACAATAACAATGGCCAATTGGGAAAGAGAGGATATAATCCATGTGACTAGGACAGGAAGTAGGTGGAGGGGTGCTCCCAATCTCCTCCCTAAATTTTGGTAATCTGGCCCTGTGTCATTTGAACAGAGCTTGAATTGCCATTTTTTCAAATAAAATAAAATAGTATTTGGAATATAATGGGACTTAAGCTGCCCTAACTATATACAAGATAATGGCCAAGAGTCTCCATAATCTTTCCTGTGCTATTCAACAAGATATTTTGGATTCCCTCATAAAACAGAGAGAATAGGTAATCCAAACTGGCTTTTGTTCAAAGACAACTGCAGTTATGCACGTTGGTGATTTTATGCATTCTGCTAACAGCAAGTGGAAGCCAAGTTTCAAAGTACTGTTTACTCATGTGCTTCCATTTTATTTGATCTTGGTTTAACATTTTAATGGCTGCATTTTTCAGCAATTAAAATTCCAGCTCATTCAACTGTGGTCAAATGGCATTTTCTATTTCTCATTGCCATATGGTTGATTCTCCCCCAAATAAACAGAGGGCACAGGGTAAAGGACTGTGTGTAAAGTTCATTGACTAATGTGTTAAACTCTGTTCTTGCATATAATAGTGGGAATAAATCTATTATCATCATACAGAGAAATTTAAAGCTAAATAGTTTGAAGTGAAATTGAAATGTTGGCTATATATTATTTTGGAAACACAGATTCCCCACCCCCCACCCCCCAGCCTATCTGTAGTATCTTCCTTAATATCAAAACATGATGTTAGGTGAATTGCAAATGTATATCAGGCTGAAAAAAATCATCAAGGTTCGCAAATGGATATGAAGCTAAAAATATTTACATCTCTTTGAAATTCCAAAGGTATACTTTTAGACCAACTGCCTTGGTCTAAAAGCAGTAGTTCTGTGGTCCCCCCCCCCCCACTTTCTTTTAAAGTGTTATTGTATTTTTTAAACTTGTAAACTACTTTAGAATACATGTTAATGGAGGAAAGAGGGGTAAACAAATAAAGTGAATTTAACACTTACTCTTGAGCCTTTCTCGGGAAAACATTGACAAGCTGTGCAATCCTGTCCACCACAACGACTAATATACGCATACTGGCCCTATAAATAAATGGAAGTTAGTTTTCTCATGTTTAACAATTTATTATTTTCAAACCTGTTGGCCCCAATCTTAGCTAAATGTGCAGCATAATACGATACAAAATTACTTGGAATTAGTCCCATTTGTGTGCAATTGAGTTATAATCTCAGTAAATAGAGATAGGATTGTTGCCATTTGGCTCAATAGGAGCAAACCATGTATAACCTTATCTGGGTTGGGATAGTTATATTTTAGTTAACATTTTGATATAATTCGGGAGAAATAAGGCATATCGGTGGCAGGGGGAACCAGCTTCAAGCTTTCTGCTGGCAGGCAAACAAATAATATCGAAATATTCCATTTGACAAAACAAGGTTTAATGTCAGTCAATGGATTTCCAAAGGCATCTGTAACCTGTTCAAATAGTAAATGAATCACATAAACCGTATTGGCCTGAATATAAGACGCACCTGCAAATAAGCTGCACCTTTAAAATTCAAGGTTTATTTGGGGGTGTAGCCCAGCTCCAGGCACTACTGTCCCAAATGGGGGGTAGAGGGGCGCCCGGCGCCCAGATCTAAGCGCACTGCATACCCACCTCTCAACACTACCTCCCCAAGCCAGCAGCGCTCGGTTCAAAATATGAGCCACACTTAAACTTTTCACAGTCAGAATTCGGAAAAAAGTGTGGCTTATTTTGGGGCCAATACGGTATGAGAACATCTGTGGAAGCATCACTGGATGTCCACCAAGTTGGTGTGATTCATTTGGCATCAATATGAAACTGAGCCTTCTGTGCTATTGGCCCACTCCTCAGGGAGTGCTCTTCCAATGGAAATTCAACCTCTATATTAACCTTCAAATATTTGCTGAAAGCTTTTCTTTACTGCCAGTCTTATGCAGACAATTAGGAGAAGCCGTTAATAGCCAGCTGATGGTCTGTTTAAATTTTGAGTGAATTTTATTGTATTATAATTGTTATAAACTGCTTTGATAATTTCAAAGGAATTGCAGTATAGAAAGATTTTTTGTAAATAAATAAGGTCAGTTTAACAGAAAGGGGTTCGACACCCCTGTAATATACCTGGAACAGCTATGCCACAGGGATAACTGAGTGTTGAAAAATAGATGATATACTGTGTTTTAACTTTAATTTCATTTATGTTGACAGTAGCAAGGGACCTCCCGACTACACAGAGATTCGGCCAAGTCCACTGGTACCTGGACTGGATTGAACTATGCAGGTTGTATCTATGCGTGTTGCCCTGGTCATGGTAGACTAAGGCTTCCACAAGTGGAAGGGGAATGGAGGCGCTTTTTGGAAATTCCCTTATTATCCTGCAGTTCCCAATGTCATATTTCATGCTACTCCAAAGGATTCTCCAACCACCTATCAGAGATTTGTGGGAAGGAGGACACAGAAGGCAATCAGTGAAAGTCACCTTCCCTTTCTGTCATGGAAAGCACTGCTGGATCAAAGAGGCTTCCCTGAGTGGAAAGAGACAACTGGATGCAACCCTGGTATGACACTAGTCACATACCTTTTTTGTGAGTTTGTTTCTCTCCCTAATGACACATACTGTAGGTTTAAAATTCCATTTTTTCAAGGAGAACGCAGAGTTCTCTGGTAAAATGAACTAACTCACTTTTTTCCTTATCTAAAATATTTCCAAAACATTTTGTGTTCTTGACCTTCAGCATGCACAAAAATCTGCTTTCTCTGGTCATTCACCCTCCCAGCCTGTTTAATATCTTGAGACAGAATTAATGTGGGAATGTGGAAATGTATTTCCTTTGTCTCCCTTGTTAAAATCATGCTTTTTAAAAATTGGGTTTTTTTCCTCCCAAAAGCCAAAACTATTTCTTTATCATTCTAGGCAAAGTATTTATTTTTTCAGTATTCTGCCTTGCACTGAAGATTAAAATGCTGGAATAGTCAAAACATAGATTAACAACTATTCATGATAGTTTCTCATAAAATAACTGACAATTCTCAATGAAAACTACCACTCTGTGGCTCTCAAGCTGCATTCCATGGAACCATCTGGTTAGTTCTAAGTTCACCATGGGTTCCTCTGTAAGAAGGTCTATAATGGCAAGCAATCTTCCATTGCTAAGAACCAAAACAGATGTGACACCATTCATGAAATTAGCAACTGGGAAAATGGCTTTCTAAAGGTAAAATGCAGGGGTGGGGAACCCAATCTGGACCAATCAATATCTGCCTGAATGAACAAAGTATGTGCCCTAGAAAAGGCATAAGCAAACTCGGCCCTCCAGACGTTTTGGGACTACAACTCCCATGATCCCTAGCTAGCAGGACCAGTGGTCAGGGATGACGGGAATTGTAGTCCCAAAACATCTGGAGGGCCGAGTTTGCCTATGCCTGCCCTAGAAGGTATTCCAAGATCTCCTGAGATGTGCTGCAGTTCCATGCCAGATGTGAAGGTTTTCCTCAGCCATCAGACTGTGAAATAGCCAATGTACTGACAGTCTTCAGTTTTTAAATTAACTGAGAATCTTTAAACATCTGAAACTATAAAGTAATGCATGCTCCCAATCAGCAGGTGTTTTCTATAATGCATACTGTTAAAAGAAATACTATGGGCACAGAATATAGATATGCATAAATTAAAACAGTCTAACACAAGAGTAGTCTCTTAACTGATTCTTAAGTATGCATTTTTTAATTTTGCAATTATAGCTTTAAAACAAAATCCTATTAATGTCTACTTATTAATCCTATTAATGTCTACTTAGAAATAAATCTAGCTGAGCTTACCAGTAAGTGTGTATAGAATTGCAGGCACATCAAATCCATCCATGCCTACAGCCTTAAATTTTACAATAACTGAGGTTTTTTTTATATGATTATTCCATTGTTGGTGTCCTGAAATGAAACTAAGTATTCAATAGTTTTTGTTTGTTTGTTTTGACTAGTCCAACATATATATATACATTTTTAAGGTTTTACAGCATATATATATATATATATATATATATATATATATATATATATGCTGTAAAACCTTAAAAATGTGCCCCTCCAAGTGAATTCCAAAGATATCCCCTTTAAAAGCTCCTTCCAAAGTTTCCCACTTGTCTGAAACAAAAAACGGCTGATTAAAGTCATGCAGCTGAGCAGGAGGAACCAGCTCAAACTTCCTCACACACCAGATTGAAATAGTAGACTGAAACAAACAAAGACTTGATTGCCTATTAGTTCCTCTCAGGTGAAGTGAAGTGACGTAGCTATGGATGGCAGGAAACTCTATGATTTTAATGCCTTTATGCATGCTGGTTATACGAGGCTGGTTACCCCATAGTATAAACCTCCCAAATACGAAAAGAAGCATTTGGGAAAGGAGATCTCTGTGGAAACGTATTCTGTTAACAGATGGAAACAGTAAGCGAAGCAGGAAACTTTGATTCAAATAACTTACCCCTTTAACTGGTTGGAGTGAAAGAACAAATATCAGCCAACTGGTGGATAAGAAAACCGAGGTTAATTTATTCAACCCCAATTGACTAAAATACCAAGGAATCTAAGAAGCAGAGAGAAAAACTAAGCACTTTTAAAACTCTTTAGCATACCCAGGGTAAAAATTTGGCGGCTATTCCATGACGTTCACTGTCTCCTGTATAATTTCATAAATACCATAATTTGATTTGGATAACATTCATGCACAGAGCTGGCCCAAGAGAGTTGGAATGGGGGGAGGGAATGCCACCTCCCTGCTGCCTCCTCAAGGGTGGGGCAAATTAACTCCATTGTGAACAACTTCCTCTACCTGAGCTGCATGTGCAAAATCAAAAGCTTACAGTGAAACCTTGTCTTTCCTTATCTTTTGCTCTATCCCCCAAGTAGGAATACTGTATGCTCCTATCATTCTATAGCATTTATTTACTGCTTCTGCCCCCTTTTGTTCTCTATTCGAAACACCGTATGCTTGGATACAGAGAACCACAAGCAAAGTTCTGTGCATGAAAGGGGACTTTCCTGCCTTATACTTACCACTGGAGTACTTACAACAATCTTCTCATCAGTACTCTCTACTATTTTCCTCTGCCCTGAATGACCACTGTTACCTCATCTTCAAATCTAAACAGAAATGTTTCAGGGAATTGATAAAGATGGCATATAATGCTTACCACGCAGCTGTGAAAATAAATGTAATCCGTTTTAAAGAACACATAGTGGATGCAGTTCATATCAGGACATTTGAGTTCAAGTCGTCACTATTTAATTTTCAATAATCAGGACTGTGTCTCGCTGCTCCTACTGGCCTGAAAACCGTGTTCCACATTCTTCTGCTGTTCTTGATCTGATGATAAGAGAAGTATACAGATGACTCAGCTTCACATGCCACATTTTAAAAATTATGTTTCAGGTGAGGTATGTTGGAAAATATCAACAAATCCTCCCAGAGATAAAGTCCAATGTAAATGATCAATTGCGCTCTCTATTATCATGGCTCAAACGCTCACTTGTTTTCCGTGTAGGTTTCCTGTGTATGACGTCTAGCTGTTCTAGGTATTTTGATCCCACTATCTGGCTAATATAAATTTGTTTTTCAAGGACCAAGTTCACCAGCAAACACAAACAGATAAGAATGATTTGTTTGATGTTTGCAAAATATTTGTCCATGAAACAAATCTCATGAGGGTTAAAGGGATGCATTTTTTTAAGCAATTATGAAGGGTTTGATACAAAGGGAGAAAATAAACACAGTTTTGCGGCAATGGTTCCATCAGCAAAAGCATTTCAGCTTACTTGATTGAATGATCTCCTCTCCTTCCCCCACTTGCTGTTTTGGAGGTCCTCTCAATCCTCTGCAACAGCTGGAGAGATTAGGGGGAGCCCTGCTGTGCTAGCGGAAGTACTTGCTTCTGCTAGTAGGATACATTAGTTAAATCTGGCCCAGTAGGTCATCATCTTTATAGGGATGGACATTGTCCAGTAGCAGAGTGCATGTTTTGCATGCAGAAAGTACCAGGTTCAATCCTTGGCATCTCTAGCTAAAAAAGAAAAGGATCGTGGGATGCTTGCTGGGTGGTGTGCTACTGCCAGCCAGAGTAGGAAATACTAGCCTAGACAGGACAAAAAAAAATCTGGCATAAGGCAGCTTCCTAATTTTTCCAAAATGACCTGTGTCTAAAACCTTCTCTGATTATGCTTTGTGCATGCTTAGTGGGATTCTTAACATACTTTCTTTTAAACAGCAGTCTCCACTGTCATGTGACAAACTGGTTTCGAAACTAACCTCAGTTCCAAAAGAGGTTTATCAAGCCGTACAGCAAATGCTCCTGCTTGAAAACCTCAAGCTGAAAGCCCCTTTGGCACGTGGAAACTAGCCAGTATTTCTTCTGTGGAACTAGCCAATATTTATCAGAATCCAAGCATGTTTCTGGAACTGAGTTGTGGATCAAGCTAAGGCCACATGTCTGGTTTGATATAGGGGTTAAGAGCCTGAGCTTCAAATTAAAAAGTTCTCTGTTTGAATCTCCCCTCAGCCATGAGCTAGAGTTCAGAACAAACAGATACGGTATGATAATAAATATAAGACTTTATTTTACACATCTATTTCCCTGCTTTTAACAATAGAGGAATGGTAGGTGGCAAGGGGGAGTTAATATTTTACCCCAAACCATGATTCCATTAAACCCTCTCCTCGAGAAGCTGCTGTTAGCTTCAAGAGAGGTAAAGGACCCCTGGATGGTTAAATCCAGTCAAAGGCAACTATGAGGTTGCGTCACTCATCTCGCTTTCAGGCCAAGGGAACCAGCATTTGTCCACAGACAGCTTTCCTGTTCATGTGGCCAGCAGGACTAAACTGCTTCTGGTGCAACAGAACACCATGATGAGTGCCAGAGTGCACAGAAATGCCATTTGCCTTTCTGCTGCAACGATACCTATTTATTTACTTGCACTGGCGTGCTTTCGAAATGCTAGGTTGGCAGGAGCGGGGACAGAGCAACAGGAACTCACCCCGTTGTGGGGATTTGAACCACTGACCTTCTGATTGGCAAGCCCAAGAGGCTCAGTGGTTGAGACCACAGTGCCACAGCTCCACTGGTACCTCACAGCAGATTTGGAGGTTTCTTTTTCATTGGGAATTGCAATGTAGGGGAAAGGTTAAAGTAGGGTTACCAGACATCCCTGTTTCCCAGGCACAGTACACGGATTTGCGAATAAGTCCCCAGACAAATTTCATCCCTGGATTTCATCTAATGTCCCCAGCAAAAACAGTCTCAGCAGCCTGGAGCAGCTGGCTCTGGCTGGCTTCAGGAGCTGCTCAGAAGTCCCCATATGATGGTGGTGCAGGGGCTCGAAGATGCAGCTTCCGGGCTGCCTCCACCTTCCCTGACCCCAGAAACTAAGCTGTGAAGGGAAGCTTCATGCTGCCTATCACAGCTTGCGTGCAAGCAGGAGGGGGCAGGAATCTCTCAGTTAGGCAACGGGAAGCCTCCCTTCCCAGCTGAGGGATCCCCACCCCCTCCTGCTTACATGCAAGTAGGAATGGGATTGGGGCTGCTCCGATGGGAAGGGAGGCATCGCGCTGCCCGAGCCTCGCCGCTGCCACCGCACTCGGCCCTCCTTCTCCGTCTTCCATGCCTGATCCACCGTGCACCGCTTCCCCACCACCACCGAAGAACCAACAACTCAGGGGTTTCCCAGGCTCATGGAAAAAAGGAGACAGAAGCCTCAGAGGAAAGGGAAATGTGGCGGTTGAGGTCAAGGCGGTGGCCGCCCCTCTGCCGCCACCACCACCACTGCAGCATCAACACCCCGAACATAGTATTTATTTATTTAATTATTTCATTTTATTTAAAGTGTCCCTGGATTAATTGAAAAAAATCTGGTAACCTTAGGTTAAAGCCCTATTCCCATGTGCTATATTCCTGACCCTCCTCTGTGGACCCCAAGGCTTCTATTGCTAAAATAAAAGAGACAAGTTAGATGCATTCTGTCACAGATTTAATATATCTGTTTGGTCCCTCCCAGGGTAGTTTTTGGTACTCATTTTATTCCCAAAGCCTTCCTCACAAATAAGTATAGGCAGTGGAGGTTTAGGACCAGAATTCTCTTCTAGATGGGCTACCTTTCCTGTTTTGATGAGCATCATCTGCCCCTTGTTTCTCTCTATAGCATGTGCTGTAGCTGCCTTTCCACTATTGGTTTTGTCTGTTCCATCTGCTGGAGGATGAGTTATGATATTATGAGACAGGCCTCTCCACACAGTGTATAATCTTATATATCTATTTATTATGCTCCCCACCCCAAAATCATGTCCCAGTGAGTCTACACAGAAGGAAGAGGAGGGCGGCTGCAACTTACTCTTCCACATATTCACAGCAGTCTAATTCTTCCAAAAAGAAAATAGTGGCAGATGGGCATTGTTACTCACAACATCTCTCTGGATAGCACTAGAAACATAGTATGGAGGTGAACACATCTTTCAGGAAGGATTTCTATAATGTTACTTACTTGCATCATCTCTTTACTACCAGTTAGCAAAAGGTTCTCCTGGTGGTTCACAATTTTTACTCACTGACATCAACAGACTTGACTTAATCATGTTCATTCATTTCAATGGCTCTGCTCTGAGTAAAACATAGTGGAATACTACCATAAACCATAAAATATAAAAAACCTAAAGAACCTAAACATCAAAAAACAGCTAAAACAGAATAAAAGTAGATGAAATTTAGAAAAAAAGAAAAGAATAATACCAACAATAACCTAAAATGTTATTGTGTTTCTGAAAAATAAAAAGTAAGGAATAATACATGGGTAGGCAAACTAAGGCCCAGGGCGGGGGCCAGATCCGGCCCAATCGCCTTCTAAATCCGACCTGCGGATGGTCCGGGAATCAGCATGCTTTTACATGAGTAGAAATGTGTGCTTTTATTTAAAATGCATTGCTGGGTTATTTGTGGGGCCTGCCTGGTGTTTTTACATGAGTAGAATGTGTGCTTTTATTTAAAATGCATCTCTGGGTTATTTGTGGAGCATAGGAATACATTAATCCCCCTGCAAAATAAAGTCTGCCCCCCCCCCCAAGATCTGAGGGACAGTGGACTGGCCCCCTGCTGAAAAAGTTTGCTGACCCCTGGAATAATATATTTACAAATTCTTCACTCAGTGCAGCAAATACCACAACTGGTGTCAGGAGAGCAAGTTGAGAAGACCCTCTGAATATTGTATTAGACCCTAGGCAAGTATAGATGTATGGGAGGAGACAAGCCCTCAGGCAACCTGGCTTCAAGCTTCTTTAAGGCTTTATCAGCACTTTGAACTGAGCCTGGAGATAAACTAGGAGCCAGTGCAGATGACAAAATATTGATGTAATAAGGTGGGGCCGGCCCATTCGAGATGCTGCCCTATTTTGGACCATCTGGCAGTTTCCAGACCATTTTCGAGGGGAACTCTACTTATAAGACATTGCCGTGCTCACTTTCTTCAGAAATCCCAAGGAGAGACTTAACCACTGTGAACTGTGGGCTACCCCAGCTTTCCCCTAGATACACAATCATGGTGTGTGGATGCACTTAGCAAACCAATGCAAATATATCTGCTGGTGCTGAAAGTATGCTACCATTGCTGTCAGTGGTTATTGATACTTCTTTTGAAATGTGTTTTAAGTCTATTAGATTTCAGGGGGATAACATGTCCACAGGACTCTGGCATTGTCAATATAAACATGAAAAAAACGGGCAAGTATAGCTTAATATTAAATAGAACAGAGGAGGAGGGGACTACTGGAAGTATGTCATTCTTAAATGGAAGCATCGTTCCCAATTTGTACTCAAGGCTGGTTTTCAGGAAGTAACACCTTCTTTCCCTGGATCAGTTAATGCAAAAAGCCTTACAGACAAGACAGCAGGATCATCTTACTGCACCTGCTGCAACAGCTCAATCTGTTGTGAGCAGGGAAATGACAGGGTAACTCAATGGCCGTGTTAGTCAAGGCCAAATCTTTCTGCTATTGTGGTCAAAGGCAGTAATCGATTGGCGCTGAAGGCCAAGGAACAGCCACTCCTATAAGCCCCATGGTAAATTCCAGTGAAAAGTTAATGTTCATAAGGGACTATTCATGTGAGCCTGTGCAAGTTAACAGGTTACATGGCACGCTGAAGAGCTGTACATTTTTTTAAGAATGTACATAAAACTCACTGATATAATGCACCCCATTATATGATACAATGGTGTACAAAGGGATGGTTATGCACACAAATTCACATTGTTTCTTTTCCAGGGAAAAGGACCAGTAGCAGTTCTGTATAAGGATTCAGACTAAAAATATAGACGCACAATGGACGCTATTCCCGAGCAGCTGTCATGTCTGCAAAGCCAAATGCCAAGCTATATGTTATGTTAAGTGCACTGTGCTGATAGCAGCTCTGGGGAGAGAGGATGTTTTCCTTGGGACTGCAATGCAGGAGTTAAGGGTAATTCCCCACATGCCATGGGCCTAATCTTGATCAGAACTCCCTACCCACCCACCCCTTTAGCACCTGCTTAAAACTAACATTCAGTGTGATCACACAGCACACATAGCATGTACTTCGGTCCCCAAGTGACCTGCCTCCAGATAGACTGCACATCCCACCTCACCAATAACTGACTTGGTATTTCAATTCCTAGACATGATCATGCCAATGTACATATTCCAACTCAGTAAAATTAGGAATGTAGCATTTAAAGTTAAAGGGACCCCTGACCATTAGGTCCAGTCATGGCCAACTCTGGGGTTGCGGCGCTCATCTCCCTTTATTGGCCGAGGGAGCCGGCGTACAGCTTCCGGGTCATGTGGCCAGCATGACTAAGCCACTTCTGGTGAACCAGAGCAGTGCATGGAAACGCCGTTTACCTTCCCGCCGGAGCGGTACCTATTTATCTACTTGCACTTTGATGTGCTTTCGAACTGCTAGGTTGGCAGGAGCAGAGACCAAGCAACGGGAGCTCACCCCGTCGTGGGGATTCGAACCACTGTCCTTCTGATTGGCAAGTCCTAGGCTCTGTGGTTTAACCCACAGCGCCACCCGCGTCACTTTTAATGTAGCATGTACTTATACATAAATTGCTTCAAAGTGAGGCTATTGGTTTAACTTCTCTATTCAACATACTTTGCTTATTTGTAAAGTATCTCCCTTGAATACTGAGATATCAGAAGAAAAGCTGACATAAATTTATTCAGGACACACTTCTGTGCCTCACACACAAGCGTCGTCCACAGCCATTTTCAAAAAGATTAGGAAAGACTGCAATATTTCCTTTGCACATTGAGGTGCACGCGGAATCATAAGCGCTGGAAAGGACCCTGAGGATCATCTAGTCTAACCCCCTTCTCAAAGCAGGAGTATGCAGGGATCAATCCCCACAGATGATGCAGCCCAGAACACCAGCCCTTCAAGTTACCCATTTGGTTCATGGGGTGAAAATGGGGTTGATGGAACAGACTGTTCATGCTCCAAGGCCAACTTTCTAGTGATGGTGCACAAAGGAAAGGAACAGATGCTGTAATGGGTGTGGTAACGCTTGCTCTACAGTTTTGGACCATGCCATGTGCGTGAATTGCTGCTGCTAGACAGGAATTGCTAATGGGAGGTTCCATGTTCAACCACTGGCATCTTCATAGATGCTGGAAGGGATCCTGAGGATCATCTAGTCTAACCACTTGCAATGCAGGAATATGCAGCTGTCCCGAGAGTCTCTGCTAGCTTGGCAATATCTGCACCACGCTCCAACCAACTGAGCTATCCAGAGTCAATGAAGCTTTCGGAATTTCAAGTAGCAGCTCAGCCCCGGCCTGAGACCCCGTTGAGAGCTACAGCCAGTTCAAATAGCCAATACTGGGTGACATGGGCCAGTGATCACACTCTGTGTAAGACTGTGCCATATTATTTTTGCTTGCCTTGGTAGGATTGGCCTAGTGCCTGTATAACTTACATCAGGGGTAGCCAACATGGTGCTGTCTTGATGTTGCTGGACAACAACTCCCCATCACCCCTGACCATTGGCCATTCCATCTGGGACTAATTGGAGCCACATCGGCCAACAATGTCACGTGCATTGGCTCAGTATGCCTGATATGTTTAAAGTTTCTACCTAGAAAGTCAGCGGAAATTGTGCCTCCTGGATCTAGGTGGGCCAAAGTTTTTTTGCTGCCTGAAGCAGAGCTCAGATTGTGCTTTGCCAGCCCCACCCTAGCACTGGAGAAAGCTGAATATCTATGCAGGTTAGTAAAGCAAAAATATTTGAGATGCCTCCCTTCAGATATCAATTTGCAGTGCAAGAGTTACGGTACTTTGTAAGCATACATACCAAGCTTCCTAGTGATATTTATTGTCCTGCATATATATCCTGCCTCTCTTCTGCCATGGAACATGATGTGGCATCAATGTAGATCCCAGCCAGTCACCTAGCCAATCACTAACCAGGTCCAGACCGCCTTAGCTTCCGCAAGGTGAATTATGTACCTCCAGATAGCTCAGCTGGCTAGAGTGTGGCGCTGATAACGCCTAGGTTGCAGGTTTGATCCCCGTATGGGACAGCTACTGCCTATTGTTGGCGGACCCGAGAAACTGCCTGACATGCACCCCTACCCCGCCACCTTTTTATCCAAGCGCCCACAGGCAACAGCCTACTTCATCCTTTGCCTGACAGGAAAACAAACCCCGGAGAGCCAGCAAAGATCCCAGCGTGCAGCCAGCTGTACTGGATGCTTAGGCGAATGTCTGACGGTTATGTTGCTTTACCTTGTCAGCATCGCCCTTGAGCCAGTGCCACCAACTGGACTCATCCACTTTAGCCCCGACTGGGCTAGGCGAGCTGGGAAGCACTTCCAGAGACCACCTTCTGGACAGGAACAGGTCAAAGTGCTGTGGACTCACAGCTTAGAGATGTGAGCACCGGATTCACTTCCACAAGAAGACAGTCGTAGCACAGCAGAGTACAGCAGAGTCTAGCAGAGTAGATAAACAACTCGGAGAGCAGCTCTGTAGAATATCTTCTTTATTCTATCTACAACTATACAAAGTATATACAGAGCTTAATCGGTCTAAGCATAAATAAATGCTGCACTGCACTGCACCTCATACCTCCCGTCCCTGCTCCGCCGGGGGCGTGGGGGGGGGAGGAGGGGGAGTATCACGGTGGGATTTTATCCAAGAGACTTTTTTTTAGGGCTCGGAAGTTCCTGGGTGGAAACTGAAGGACCACCATAGAAAAAGGCTGAGAGGAAAAGACGCCCTTTCCCGCAGAGAACGTCGCCACAGGTGCCTGACGAGACGCGCCCCACTTCCCCGGACACCTTCGCTTCCCCGCGCGCGCCACGCACTCCCTTCCCGCGAGAGTCTCTGAAGTACCTCACTTCAAGGGGACCAAGCCCTGAGGAGCCGCTCGCGTCTCCCCGCCTCGGCGTCCCGCCGCGCTCTCCCGGCCTCGGCGAAGCAAGCACCGCCAAGCCAGGCGTGAAGCGACTCTCGCGCTTCGCTTCTCTCTCTTTGCGGGTTGCTTCGCCCCGCCCTCGATTCTTCCCCCCTCCCTTCTCGCACCTCCAGCTTCCACGCGCCTTCCCGCAGCTTCGGCCCCGCCCCGGGCTATCCCGAGGGGGCTGCCCATACGGGGACCTCTCTCGGGGGGCGCAAAGCAAGCAGCGAGAGAGAGAGAGAGAGGCGCCAGCGCCGCGCCGCCGCACCGTCGGGGGAACTCACTCGACGCTGAGGGAAAGTGGCAAGAGGAGGAGGAGGACAGCGGGTCTGTCAAGGACGGAGCTGCGGACCGCGCGACCTGTGGCACTGAGAAGGCGAGAGAGAGAGAGAGGAGGACCCGAGAGGGAGAGCGCGCGCCAGAGAGCTGAGGGGAAAGCGCGCCGTGAGGCATGAAGGAGCCCGCGCGCCCCGGCTCCGGGTGTCTCGGGCTGTTGTTTTTCGCTGCCCTGCTGAGCGCTTCGCCGGGGCAGCAGGAGGACCGCCTCCCCATTGCTGAGGCTGCAAAGGTGAGTTGAGGGCCAGCGCTGAAACCTGCTGCCTCGGGGTTGGCTGACGTCCCTCCCGCTCTGCTTTCCTATTCGTTTCTTTACAGGGCGTCTGTGGCCTTTAGAAGTTGCGTGACAGGCAGAAGTCCAGGTGCAGCTCTGTCCTGCGTAGAAGTGGCTTCACGTGTGGAATGTCTTATCTTTCAAGTAGCCCAAAGGCCTAGGGACTCTGCCAAAGGAGGAAAAGGGAGCAGCTCAGTGCATGCTGTACCTTCCACCACCCCACCACCCAGAAGTATGGGAAGGTGGTTGTGGTTACTGTGTGGCAAGGGGAAATCACACTCTGTGTGTGCTCAAAGGCACTCTTGCCTTCATTAATTACTTGCTGACGTTCCATGCCCAACGTTCTGGCTCACTCTGAGAATCTGACTGATCCCATGGTTGAGACCAATTCCTGTCTCTCAAGATTGGCTGGTGAACCTTCTGGTTTTCTGCTCTTTAAAGCTTGCTCGTCCATCAGGAGGTATCTTTCTGAATTGCACCTGCCTTTTGCTTGGCATCTGCACTGCACTGCACAGGTGGATTTGGGAGGGTAATTTGTGATGGGCAGCCTGTCTTTGGCATGGTTAAGTGGATGGATATTTGGGTTCCTTCTGTCTTTAGATGTTTGCCCCACACGTTTGCCAGTCAAGTTGTAAATGTGAGAACCATCCCGGAAAGCAAAAAAGAAAAGAGACAGTGCAGTGATGCAGCTGCTTGCCTGACACTTCCCTTGTATGAATTACAGTACTGGGTTGACAATGCTGTTTGCCATATGGCTCATAGAGATCAGATGCTCATCCAAGCTGCAGCCAAAATCCATTTGTAGGCATGCATGCCTGGTGATAATTTAGCAGCACTGCATCAATCCTTTTGGAGCCACTGTATGGAGGGGTCACCATCATAACATCATGATATCACTGGTTCCCAGTACATTTCCAAGCATAATTAAAAGTGTTGGTGCTGACCTTTAAAGCCCTAAATAGCCTCGGCCCAGTATACCTGAAGGAGCGTCTCCAGCCCCATCATTCAGCCCTCCGAATTCCAGCTCCGAGGGCCTTCTGGCGGTTCCCCCTCACTGCGAGAAGTGAGGTTACAGGGAACCAGGCAGAGGGCCTTCGCGGTAGTGGCACCTTCCCTGTGGAATGCCCTCCCATTAGAAGTCAAGGAAATAAACAACTATCTGACTTTTAGAAGACATCTGAAGGCAGCCCTGTTTAGGGAAGTTTTTAATGTTTGATGTTTTATCATGTTTTTAATATTAAATTATAATTATCATCATCATCATCCTCTGCAGGGGCATGTGTTCCCACAGAGGCTTTCTTTGGTGCTCCTCCTTCCAATGATTAAACATGAAAGAAGCATGTATCCAGTAGAATAGGGTGTGGGTTATATGTTTGTGTGTGTGTGGTGCCCACAACAGTTTCCCCAGTTGGGAAATGTGCCCATTGGCCCAAACAGTTTGCAGCCACTGCTGTGTAGCTATTACAGTAACACCTTCCACTGTAATATCCACAATAAACCAATACTCTATCTGGGAATCCTGATTATAGGTTTATAGGCTGGAGGGACCAAAGGGTATTTAAATATAACCTGTTGGCCCAAACCTACTCCCTCCATGCCTTCTTACCATCCCCAATTAATTTATGTTATTTGGATCACAGTGTGCCACAAATTGAAAGCTGGAACAATTGGGCTGTCATAAGAAGGGAGCTACTGGATGAGATGATAAGTAGATTTGTCCAACATCTTGTTTCATATTTAAGCTGGCCATTAAAAAAAACACCTTCCCTCTAGCAACTCCTGTTATGAGGCATGGGCCCTTTGAACAATGGCTAACAACCACTGACAGATTTATCATCTATGAATGTGTCCTATCTTCCTTTAAAACCATTTAAGCTAAGAGCTATAATCACCACACGTTGTGGCAGCAAATACTTTAAATTTATGGATTGTGTAAAGAAGTACTTCGTCTTGTGTGTCCTAAATCTAACTCTCCATCAACGTCATTAGTGACCCTGAGTTCTAATTAGAGAGGAAAAAACTTCTCTACACATTCTTCTGCAATTTGATAAACCTCTGTCATATTCCCCTTTAGTCATCTTCCCCACTCCCTTTTAAAAAATAGCAATCCCTGAACACTTTAGCTCCAGGCTTTTATAAACCTGATTGCTCTTTTTGAACCTTTTCTAGTTGTCTTAATAACATTTGGAAGAAAAAAAAAAGGAGGAAGAGGAGGAAATCAGGATATTGCAAGCTTTCCAACAGAGTGCTTGCAAAAACTAACATCCCTCTTCACAGGCAAATGAGGGCTCTGCTCATCTTGGCCCAGTGAGTACTGCCCATAGCACCCACTTCCCCTGCCCCTCAAGTTCATCTAGGGCAGGGCAGCGGAAGGGGATGACAGTGGGTAGGCCAATGTGGGGAGTCTTCTCCACTGGGACTATGTGTACTGGATTCCCCTGTTGATGCAGCAAACAGCGCCTTCAGGGGGCAAACAGCAGCCTCAGGCGTGGCATTGGGTGGGTAAAAAAGGTGAAATTCTCTCCTCTGTGCCACAGTCCTTTTGGGGGGGGGGGCGGTATCCAGATGGAAGCTGTGTGCTTCACCAAGGACAGCAACAAGGACTGAGATAGCTCTTTTGTGAACAAAAGCAATGAAAACCAAACACGGATTGCCATTTTGCAGAAATAATATACAATAAGCCACAATGTAATGAATTGGGGGAGCAAGCCTAACTATGGGGAGCCAGTGTAAGTTATTCCAGCTGCAGTGTAGCTGGCAAAAGTTGTGCCAGATCCAGTCACTGTTCAGGAGCAGGGCTAAGCCTAGGAGAAACAAGCCTTTTAAACCACTCTTTTTGATGGCTCAACTTATGCTGGGTTCCCAGGGTCACGTGGCCATGCTGTGTCCCAGCTGAGCCGGGATGGGCAAGAGATGCTGGCATATCTCTGCTTGGGCCAGGTGAGGGAGTTATGCTGGTGTAACCTGGCTGAGCTTGGAACATCATGGCTCAGTCAGAGATCCACTGGATTCTTAACCCCATAACCCTGACAGATCTAGGGTTCAGACTGTGCCCTTAATTTCAGCAATATAAAACCTATAATAATGCATTTAATGCAAATTGACAATACTGCAAAACACTTTTTTGGGGGCCATTATTACAAGTTAAATGTAAATGCAAATAACTGATATAGCTATTTCACAGGGAAAATAATCTACAATAGAAAATACTTATTTTTCTTGTAAATTATTTGTGCAGGTAGAAATGACTTATGTCTATTCTATACTATTATATATACATTATTTGCACATGGTTGCAATTGGCCACTTTTTCTTCCTTTTTGGCTGTTCTCAATTCTGAATCATTTATCTCACCCTCATAAATTTATCTCAGTGCTCATTTCTGACTTCAGTGATTTATAAATAAACATCATTTTTTCTGTTTATATTACTATTGTTATTGTTATTATTAAATGTTTATGCCCATGTGGTTTGTAACCCATTTACAACTATAAGATCAGTTATGAAATCCATACATAATTAAAATGCACAATAAAAATTATTCCACCAAAACATTAAAAATTTAAATGTACTATAGAACAAGCCTTTGAAAAAGCCTGCTAATGTTGTAATAGCAAGGGAATTTCAAAGCAAAATCCCTCCCCCAATTGACTGTTTGTCCTGGGAAGTTTTGGATGCTAGAATTGTTATTTACATTCTTTACCAATTTTCTAATAGCATTCCTTAACATACCTAAACAGATATAGTATCCTCCCTTGCTTCGCCTTGCAGCTTCCTAGGCAGGTCATAGCATCCAAATACCGCTGATTTAATTCTTTGGGTGGCTGTGCCCTCTCTTCAGGCGTTGTGGCCAAAATGCTTTATATACTGTTGCATGCTACCCCAATCTTCAAGTGGCGAGAGATTCCAGGGGTTCCAGGCAGAGGCATAGCATCGGGAAGGGGGGCCTACCATGGCAATTGCCCCAGGCGCAAAAAAAATTAGGCACACCTCTGCAGCTGCTCCCTGTCCTGCCTGCCTGCCTCACCTGAGCAGCATACTGAGCAAGAACTGGGAGAGGATGAGCCCTTGAATCCCTTGGCCACACAGCGTGCAGCACCAGTGGAAGAGATGGGTGGACGGTGAGACTTGCGGCCATGGTGGCACTCCCCAGCTCAAGGAAGAGCACACACATGTCCTGCCACTGCCCTGCAGCTCCGGCTTGTGACATCAGCGCTCCGCATGGAGGCTCCAGTGAGAGGGCATAATACTTGCCTTAGAGGGTGCAATACCCAGGTTTGGTTTCCTTGGAATAATGAGGGACAGCATAGACCAGGGGTCAGCAAACTTTTTCAGCAGGGGGCTGGTCCACGGTCCCTCAGACCTTGTGGGAGGCTGGACTATTTTTTTGGGGGGGGGAATGAACAAATTCCTATGCCCCACAAATAACCCAGAGATGCATTTTAAATAAAAGCACACATTCTACTCACGTAAAAACATGCTGATTCCCAGACCGTCTGCGGGCCAGATTTAGAAGGCATTTGGGCTGGATCCAGCCTCTGGGCCTTAGTTTGCCTACCCGTGGCATAGACTCTGGTATCTTTATGGTGTATCATTTATTTACACATATATACATCCAGGGCTGACAGCATTAACACCCTGGAAGGTCTTGCTTCTCCCATAGTTGCAGCCTTGGACTCAAGCAGGAATCCATCATGGCTCTCAGCCTCTGGCTTCTGCTAGCTTCTTCCCAGCTCTCACATGCTCCGCTCTGACTATTGTCCTTCTCACTACCAGCCAGGTGAGGTTTCATTTTGCCACAAGGCTCGTTCAGCCTGTGGAAAAGAAGATGTAGCAAATATGTCAAATCCAACCATAAAGAGCACATGAATGTTCACAAAGTGGTGTAGGAAGGAGGAAAAGAAAACATGGTATGTTGTAGGGGGTTAGAGTGTTGAATCAGGACCTGGGAAACCAGGGTTCAAATCCCCACTCAGCTGGGAAGCTCACTGGGTGACCTTGGGCCAGTCACTCACTCTCAGCCTAGCCTACTTCACAGAGTTGTGAGGCTAAAATGGGGAGAAGGAGAACTACATAGGCCACCTTAAGCTCCTCAGAGGGAAGTTGAGATATAAATGTAACTAAGTTTGGTGCTCTACCACTGAACTATGGCTCCTCTGCCATAGGGTCTCATCTCAGGGCTGGTGCTTCCACTGAGATACTGCCTTTGAGCAGTGCACTCTGAACATGCTCAGAGGAACTCTGAGGCCCTCCCTCATTTGTCTCCCCAGCAACTGGCCCTCAGTGGCTTGCCACCTCTGAATCTGGGTGCAGGGTTGGCTCCTGCCTTGAGAGGAAGATGCCCTGTGTCATTCGGCCCTTTTGAACTTGGTTGGTTGCAATGGCTCCAAGCAGCACTGGGCAGCTGTGTATACATTCCTCTTTAATTTACCACAGTGCCCCAGAGAGGAGGGAAATCAAAAGCATGGCTAGATCCAGCTGACTGGCACTGCTCAGAGTGCTGGGCCAGAAAAATAAAAACAAGGAGGGGTAGAAGAATAACAATAATAATGGGAACACAGAGCAGGCAAGACATGCTGCCCTGGCATTTGGATCAAGGCAGTTTCTCAAGGGTGTCAGGTGCAGATGCCAGCCCTGCCTATATGTTCCTGTTTAGTTGTTACACTGCAATGTGTTATACGTAGGGCTGCCTTTGAAGATGGTTTGGAAGCTTCAGCTGGTGGAGAATTCAGTGGCTAGGTTGCTCACTGGGACAAGACGGTTAGAGCATATTTCACCAATCCTGGCCTGACAGCACTTGTTGCTAGTTAGTTTCGGGGTCCAATTCAAAATACTGGTTTTGACATATAAACCTTTAAATGGCTCAGGACTGCAATACCTGAATGACCGCCTCTCCCCATATAAACTGTCTCAGAGTCTGCGTTCACCAGAGGACCTTGTTTTACCGTTCTGTTTTACTTATTTACTAGTTTTTATCCTTTATTTTGGGACGCGGGTGGCGCTGTGGGTTAAAGCCTCAGCGCCTAGGGCTTGCCGATCGAAAGGTCGGCAGTTCGAATCCCCGCGGCGGGGTGCGCTCCCGTCGTTCGGTCCCAGCGCCTGCCAACCTAGCAGTTCGAAAGCACCCCCGGGTGCAAGTAGATAAATAGGTACCGCTTACCAGCGGGAAGGTAAACGGCGTTCCGTGTGCTGCGCTGGCTCGCCAGATGCAGCTTTGTCACGCTGGCCACGTGACCCGGAAGTGTCTCCGGACAGCGCTGGCCCCCGGCCAATAGATGTGAGATGGGCGCACAAACCCCAGAGTCTGTCAAGACTGGCCCGTTCGGGCAGGGGTACCTTTACCTTTACCTATCCTTTATTTTATTCTGTGAAATGCCCTGAGATCTTATGATAAAGGGTGGTGTATAACTCAATCAATCAATCAATCAATCAAAGAAGCAAATAAAAGCCGCTGAGTTTATTTAATACACTTCTAAAACCATCAAAGCAAGTCCTCATCACACACCTTGTGGCAGAGGATGTTGTGAACAGATCATGAATTGTATGAGGGGTAGAGCTAGAAACATACCTGTGGCAGCATAGTGAACTTAAAAGGCCTGTAGAATAGATCAGAGCAATAGCATGGGGGGAAATGTCTGGGAAGGCATAGATAAGGAGTGTAGCTGTTGTGGCATCTCGGGAACAACAGCTAAGACTCAGACAAGACAAGATGCCCATTGCACAATTTCTAAAAAACAAGAACAATTTACAGGTGTGGGGGCCCTGATTCAGATTGCTAGCCTGGCATGGGGGTAGGAGGGCTTTAACTCTTTGCCCCCTCCTCCACTCCCAGTCTAAATCACAGTCTCAACACCTGCAATTTATAATTCTGTAGGAAATTACATGCACCAGGCAGTTTGCTACACGTATTTCTCAATAGCAAAGAAGTTTTTACATTAAGTAGTGCTTTCTCCCTGTCCCAAATATCTGCATCAGCTATACAGTGGTACCTCAGGTTACATACGCTTCAGGTTACAGACTCTGCTAACCCAGAAATAGTGCTCCAGGTTAAGATCTTTGCTTCAGGATGAGAACAGAAATCGTGCTCCGGCGGCGTGACAGCAGCAGGAGGCCCCGTTAGCTAACGTGGTGCTTCAGGTTAAGAACAGCTTCAGGTTAAGTACGGACCTCTGGAATGAATTAAGTACTTAACCTGAGGTACCACTGTAAGGTGTACTAATTTTGGTGTGTTTACTTTTTGAACTTTAGAGCAGTGTTTCCCAACCTTTTTTGGGCAAAGGCACACTTGTTTGATGAAAAAAATCTCGCGGCACACCACCATTACAGCCCCGTGACGTCAGCGCGCAGCGTCACGCCAGGAGGGACGCACGAAAGTGAAAGTTTTCAATTTTTTTCCCTCCCCCTTGCCGGGGAACCTCCAAGCTTTGGGGGTGGGGGGGGAGGAGGCAGCAGAGCGAAGGACTGAGGGACGGCGGCAGCTGAGGCGGCGGCGGCTGTTATGGTGGTGGCGGCGATAGCGGGCGGAGGAGGGGGCGGCGGCGGGGCCGAGGTGGCCGGCGGCGGCGGGGGAGGCGGCGGCGGGTGGAGCAGGAGGGCGGCCGAGGCCGGTGAGGGAGTAGGGTTGCCCGGGGCTTGAGGAGCCGTCGCCGGGAGTTGCTGCTGCTGTTGTTGCTGCTGCTGCCCGGACATGCCGGCCTCCTCCTCGTCCGCTGTCTCGCGCTCCTCCCTTTTGCACGCGCTGCCCCGCCGCCGCCCCATTGGCTGGGTCCTGTCAGCTGATCCTGTGTTATTTCCTGTGTGTGTGTGAGGGGAGAATGGAGAGAGAAACCTCGGCACCACCACCGCGGAGCCACCCCCGGCTCGACGCGGATCCTCGCCGTCGCCGCCTCTCACCGCCCGACTCGCCCGCCTCCCTCCCACGGCACACCAGCCAACGTCTCACGGCACACTAGTGTGCCGCGGAACACCGGTTGGGAAACACTGCTTTAGAGAATGGGCACTGGCCACAGTTTCTTTCTGCATGATCATTGATCTCTGCTACTGGAAAGTAAAGCTTTGGCTGTTCGAGATTAAGCTCACAAGATTAAACTCCCTATTCATTCTCTTGCAAAAAAACAAAAACAAATCTCAGCTTCTAGAAGCACTGCAAATGATGCTGCTTTATCTGGCCAGATAATACTTGAAAGTTAGAAGGGCTGCTTACAGAAATGTTAGTCTTGCACTTAAGTAATGGTTCACACACCTTCCCTGGCATTGTTCCCCAGTTTAAAAAAAACTGTACAAGAGTAATCCATTAGCTCTACTTTCTTATAATGATAATGCTAGATGAAATAAAAATTCCAAATGTTTGAATCATTCTGAATGTATTTTTCACACTTGCCTGTACTTAAAGTCCTTCTAAACCCTAAATTGGCTTCTCTGGTCACCAATCTCACCTACTCTCATTGTTGCCCTTGTATGAGTACCTGCCTTCTTAAGCATTGCCTCACCTTTTACCTCTACTGCTTTCCTCTTCTCCTCTTTATTACATCCTCTGTTCCCTCGGATTAAGCAGCACAGATGTTTTTTCTCCTTTGCTTCCGGCCATTTCTCCAGACTATAATCTGCATTTGGAGCAATGTGATGATAGCGGTTTCTGTAATGCTTAGTTGACATGGTGATTATGTAACACAAAAGACTCAGTACATGCCTCATTACTGCCCACTGCTCACTTTTTACAGTTTGACCAAATTCTATGAGTAAATCAGTAATCCTTTTATACAGCGTCAGCTGGTACAAATCTGTTCTTAAAACAAAGGTCGAGGTGATGTAAAAAAAAATTTTTGTGGCTGGATGTTATTAATCAAGTGCCAATCCAGAACAGGTCCCATTGATTGTGCCTTCAATCAAGTAAGCAAAATATAATCCCACAATTGTCAATGAAATCAGGAACAAGAAGTTATATTGGCTCTAGTTCACAGTCAAAGTTTCAGATTGCAGCAGTCTTTTCACAGTATCTTATTACTATCCTATTCAATGCACTCTTCTTGTGCTAATTTTATCCAACTTTAATGTTTCCTATTTCAGTTTATTTTTTATTATAGTGTCATCACCAAATAGCAACTTTTGTGAGCCTGTTAAATAGTTCACAGGGCTTTTTTTTTTTAGGAGGGGAAGGGAATAATCAAAGGAATGGATTGCATTGCAATTAGTGTAATCATAACTATTCTTATAGACTGTGATTCAAATAAATGCTATTTATATCTGCCAACCAGATTCTGCAGAGGTCAAGTACCGTCCAGTAATTATTCTTGAGTTTGCAAAGCTGTTTCATTTGGCATTGTGGCTTCAGATTCAATTCATACAGTAAATCGAAAGTAATATAATTAAATGCCTAGCTATAAGCGAGATCCTGTGCATGTTTACTCAGAAGTAACTGTGTTCAGTGGAGCTTTCTTCCAAGTAAATGTGTTTAGATTTGCAGCCTAAGTATTTGATGTGTACAGAAATACATATTCTAGGGCAGGCTTCCTCAACCTTGGCCCTCCAGATGTTTTGAGACTACAATTCCCATCATCCCTGACCACTGGTCCTGCTAGCTAGGGATCATGGGAGTTGTAGGCCAAAAACATCTGGAGGTTGAAGAAGCCTGTTCTAGGGTAAAGTGTATTTTAGTGAAAATAACACACAAAGTTGCATCCTATCAGGGGAAATGGCTTTCAAAGATATCAAAGGTACATCCAATAGAATTCAGTGTAGCTTATTCCCAGTTAAGTGGGGTTAAGATTGCAGCCTTAGTTCTCAATAAACATGCATAGGATTACGCAACATAGTCTTTAAGCATCACACCAAAAAAAGGAGAGGTGCTGGTGCTTCTTACTCTTGAGTACTCCCTGGGTGGGGAGAGCACTGCTCTTAGGGTAGTCATATGGGGAAAGAGGACATAACTCCTGTAAAAGAGCACAGGAACATTGCACCTTAAAAGTTGTATAGAAAAAGGGATGGCAGGAGGGGTAGCTATCTTCTTGAAGTCCCTTTTCTATTACCACTATTAAAGATGCAGAAGCCCTGTGCTCTTTTTCACCAGGCTATCTTTTTTTTCACCAGGCTATCCTCGGCTAAATGGGTAACTTTTTTCAGTAATAATTAATAAACAGACTTGCCAATCGACCGTTTGTGTGTGTTCTGCACCAACAATTTGTTAATTCCATTTCTAACCTTGGGAGGAATTCAGTGTGGTGCTATGGCAATCATTCCTTCCACACAAGCATTTCACCTTGCCAGACAGAATTATCCACCCACCCACTGTCCTTGGGTTCTGCCAAGCCAATTTTGGGGGGTACAGGGGGAGGAGAAGATGGAAAGTCCCACTATGCCAGCAGAAGTCCTTGTGTTGAATCTGGCCCCTAGAAATTCATTCGGTGTTCACCCTACCCCCTCTGCATGCTAAATTAGTAGTGCAATCCTGTACGTGTTTACTCAGAAGTAAGCCCCTTTGAGTTCAATGAATCCCAGCTTGCACACCAGCAGCATTTGGTGCCCCATAGCCCACTGCTGGATCCTTGTGCACCATTTGCAACTCTCCAGGAAATTACATTATTTCAGTAATGAACTGAAAAACAATCTAAAGAAATCACATTGAAGAACAATGAATCCTGAAATTAGACAGCTGATATGTTGCTTAATAGAGATGTGGATGGCGCTGTGAGTTAAACCACAGAGCCTAGGACTTGCCGATCAGAAGGTCGGCGGTTCGAATCCCCGCGATGGGGTGAGCTCCCGTTGCTCAGTCCCTGCTCCTGCCAACCTAGCAGTTTGAAAGCACGTCAAAGTGCAAGTAGATAAATAGGTACCATCCTGGTTGGAAGGTAAACGGCATTTCCGTGCGCTGCTCTGGTTCTCCAGAAGCGGCTTAGTCATGCTGGCCACATGACCCATAAGCTGTACACCGGCTCCCTCGGCCGATAAAGCGAGATGAGCGCCACAACCCCAGAGTCGGTCACGACTGGACCTAACGGTCAGGGGTCCCCTTACCTTTACCTTATGTTGCTTAATTGGAAATCAAAATTTGTGATTATCTGAAAGAGCTAGGTTTTTATCAAGTAGGCAAAGCTCCACACATTTTGAATGCATATGTGTTCATAGCTAGAATCCATTGGAGACATTGGTTACCTTCCAGTGTCTGTTTGGCTGCCTTCCAGAAGAAAATCCAGTTCACAAATGATTGCACAGCATGTTAAGATTTGGGGAACTGACATATTTTCTTGCATCTCATCATCTCATAATTTTGCTGTATGTTGTCTATACTTATTGAAGGCTTAATAATTGGATTTTATTATACTGGTTCCAGCAATCACCAAGAAAACATATAAAGCTCTAGTGAATTCATGTTTGATGCTCACAATGCATGAAACAATTTTAGTATATTGGCATTTTGCTTTGCTAGCAGTATTCTAGAATTACGGGCCTGACTCACCAGTTCCTTGCATTTGCAGTCAGGTCCCTCCTTCTGTAAACTGCTGCTTAAGCAAAATTCTCCACTTACTTAGGCTTGTTCTTATAATTTGAATTCATTTTGTCTCTTCCACTTGGGTGAATTTCAGTCTACAATACAAGACTGGGAAGTGTTAAGTATTTGAAAGGAACACTAGGCAGGTGGAGTCTAGTGGCTAGAGAGCCCAGTATTTACCGAAAACTCTTTGCACTCTTTTCTTCCCTGTGTGAAAACTGGAATGCATCAGGTTTCCCAGTAAGAGATAGGCCTGGCCATGATAACAACATTGCCCTTGAATGCCGTGATAGACACATAACTTGGCAATTACATTCAGTTTAGTGGACTCACTGTGTGCCGCAGTGGCTGCAAACATAATAATCCTTTCTACCAGCTTGACTTCAGTTACTCTCTCATTGACTGGGGAAATGTACATTCAAACTGTTTTAAAGACAATGTTTTATAATTTTACATTTGGAACAGGGGAGGCAATCCTAAATTTAATCCTGAGTGGCACTCAAGACTAGGGTTGTTGTTATTTTATTTCATGTCATTTCCCCCCCCCCCCCTGGTGGCCCACCGCGGTTGCCTTGAAGGCTGGCCGGAGCCTTTTCGTTGGCCTTATCCCCGCCATGGCGGGAGGGCGGAGAGCAGCAGCAGCAGTTGTTGTTATTGAGGGAGCCCAAGTGGCAAGTGGTCCAGATCTTTTGCACTGGAGCAAAGATCTTCTGCCCCCAACCCTTAAGACACACACCATAAAAATCCTGTTGTTTACAGGGTGGCTGGGTGTGCTGTGAAGTGATGGAGAGACTTCCCACTATCTTAATTTCATCAGAGGTCTAAATTTGTATCCATACATACAAATTAGCATATGAACATTTTATGTAAATTTGTGCCATGGACCTGTGCCCTGGTTCCAGGGATTTGTTTGTAATTTCAGCCTTTTAGATTTCAGTCATAGATCTCTTTAGGAATGCAGTCAGCATTGTGCTTTAATCTTTATTTGGGAAAATAACAGTTTGGTCAGTGGCCCACATACCAACCACCTGTGTAGGCATAAATAGCTGAGATAGCTTGCTTTGTCTGCCTGCCTGACTCAAGTACCGTCTTACCCTGAGTGGGGTTTACTACCTGCAAAAGGTATGAAAAGTACATCAGAAAATATTTGTTTCCTACACAGACACATTCCTTAGGCTGGAACACTATCCGTTTCAACAGCCACGTTTCTGTCTGAAGACTTTTACTTCCTACAGTTAAAATATATGTGATGTTTAATATAATTTTACATATTAATTTACTAGCAGCCTCATACCTGGTGTTGCTAGGGAATTCTAAGAAACAAAAATATACAGTGGTGCCTCGCAAGACGAAATTAATTCGTTCCGCAAGTTTTTTCTTCTTGCGAGTTTTTCGTCTTGCGAAGCACGGTTTCCCATAGGAATGCATTGAAAATCAATTAATGCGTTCCTAGGGAAACCGCCTTCAGACCAGGTCCGGGGACAGTCTGTCCCCCGACCTCTTCTGAAGGCTGGGGGGGGACAAGGGCTTTTCTTCCCACCCCCAGCCTTCAGAAGGCTGTTCTGAAGGCTGGTGGTGGGAAGAAAAGCCCTTCTTCCCACCTCCCGCCCCGCAAGCTCCGGGGACAGGAGGGCTTTGCTGCCGACCGCCAGCATTTTTAAAGCCCCTGCTGTCCCGGGGCGATTTTAAAATGCTGGCGGGCGGGAGCGAAGTCTCTGCTGTCCCGGGGAGATTTTAAAATGCTGGGGGTCGGGAGCGAACACTTCGCTGCCGACCCCCAGCATTTTAAAATCTCCCCGGGACAGCAGAGAAGTCTCTGCTGTCCCGGGGAGATTTTAAAATGCTGGCGGGCTCCTGCCATAGGCGCGCGTCACCTCTCCAGCTGGGAGAGGGTCGCAGGGGGCTGCTTTAGCCCCGCGCGCGCTCTCCCAGCTGGAGAGGTGACGCGCGCCTATGGAGACTCCTGCCATAGGCGCACGTCACCTCTCCAGCCGGGAGAGGGTCGCAGGGGGCTGTTTCTCTGGTGTCCCGGGGAGATTTTAAAATGCTGGGGGTCGGCAGCGAACGCTTCGCTCCCACCCGCCAGCATTTTAAGATCGCCCGGGGCAGCGGAGAAGTCTCCGCTGTCCCGGGAAGGCAGGCGGGGGGAGCAAAGACTTTTGCCCCCCGCCGGCCTTCAGAAGAGGTCCAGGACCTCTTCTGAAGGCCGGCGGGGGGCAAAAGTCTTTGCTCCCGACCGCCAGCAATTTAAAACAGGTCCCCGGAGATTTCCCTATGGGCTTTCGTCTTGCGAAGCAAGCCCATAGGGAAATTCGTCTTGCGAAGCGCCTCCAAAACAGAAAACCCTTTCGTCTTGCGGGTTTTCCGTCTTGCGAGGCATTCATCTTGAGGGGTACCACTGTATGCTGAATGCTGTTTTGAGATCAGTGGTTAAAATCAGTCAAGCTTTGAAAGGTTCATTCCACTTTCTCGATCCATTTGTATCCAAACACAGACAAGTACCTGGTCCTTGATCTCAGGAGCCATAATGCAAAATTTGGTAATGATATCAAGAGCATAAATATCAACATGCATAAAGAACAGGTAGATAACTTTTCAGATTACATAGTTTTTTTCTCATCCAACCCATCCTCCAAGGATCTGAGGGTGTCATGTATGGTCCATTCTTTTATATCCACAGCCTTTTGGGGTAGGTTAGGTCAAGATCTAACCTACCTTACCAAGGAAGCCTATCTAGCCCCTTCTCTTATGACCTTTTGCCAGTAGACAAAGGTGATTTTATTCATGCAGACCTCTGCAGTGCTGAGACATTTGCCGAAGGGGGTGATGGCAGAATAGGGAGGGTGGTGAATTTGTGCAACCACCCCCAGTTCAGCCACACAAATTGCACCAGAAAGCAGGAGTTCTGCCACCACTTTGCCATTGCATTGCAGCAAAGTGATCAACACAAAGTGTGGACGGCGGGATACTAAGGGAGGTGTGGAGATTGTTGCAGGATATAAAACCAGGTAACTTTGTTTAAAGTTATTTACTTGGCTTAACTTTTAGTAAAGAACTGTGTGAAATACTGCTTGCTGGGATATTTTTCTTTATCTTTCTACATATAAAAAGGCTCAAAACTTCTTTTTTTAATGAATGCTGAATGTTCAGGGAGGGGTATGAAATATCCAAAGGAGACCAGGCCCTGACATGCCTTCCTGTTGCTTTAATTTTGATAGTGCAGCTGTTTTGTTTGTACAAGCTGTTCCTACACTGGTGATTATGTATACTTCAGGGAGTTCCTTCTTCCGTATGTACCTCCTCCACATTTATTAAGAGCATCTCACTTAGCATTTCTCCATTTACTTTTATTAGCTCCAGGAATGTGGAGAGTCAGACCCTCATTCATACTTCAGAACACAGGTTTCCAAAGTGTGGTTTGCAGACCGGTGGTCCAAAAGCTTTGTTCAGCTTGTCCATAGCGGTGACTTTGGCATCTAGGACAGTGTGTTACAATTACTAAACCACAGGCAGCAAAACCATTAAGTAGTCTACTAAGACCCTCAGCAATTTTCAAGTTGTCTAGGGGTTTGGCAACCACTACTATAGTGTGCTCTCTGCTAAGAACACTAGTTTTTGTTATCCTGTTGCCTGATTTTATTTGATATTTTCTGGGAGATTTTAGGTTTTGGTACAACACGTCCTGCACTTAAATGCTGGAAATACTCCTTAGACATATTATCAATCAATAAGTTTCATCAAACAAACAACAATTAAATTATATCAATGTATTTTACCTAAGAACCAGCAAAATTCAATACAGAATGAAGCCCCTTAAAATCCCATTACCTGAGGCATTACATTTTCATGGTCCCTAGTTTGGAAACTAGTATCTTCATCTTTTCACGAGAAATTTCAAACAGTGTTCTTAGACTAAACATGGGGATTTCTTGTATGAACTCTTGATAAGGGTGGCAGCAAGGTGGTGCATGGCACTGAAACGGTTTTTAATGAAATTGCTTGTTTTTTTGAGACTCGCCATCTATGCACACCTGTTGTAGAATGTACTATCATGGTTAATAATAGCACACCCTGCAAGCATTATACTTTGTTTAATTTTGACATAGAACAGGTTTCTCACCCAGTGGGCACATTTTTAATTTTGAGAAAATGCCATTGGTGCCAGTCACAAAATGGCTGCCATGAGGGTGTCACATAGCCAACAGAGCTGTCACAGCTGAAGGAGCAGAAAAAGAGAGACAGGAACAAAAAAATCATGAGGTATCTATATCATCCCTACACTCATTCACAGAGAGAAGCTCTTTGTACTGCTACTCTTACAACATACAGCAGTGAAAAAGTATCACAGGAGTGCCCTGTATTTTCAACAAGTACTCTTTCTGGCCTTTTTTATCCCTAAGCATCCTTAGAATTGTTGATTGTCAAAATTTTGTTAGAATAAAATTATAAAATAATAGAAAACCCAACAAGGCTCATCAAGTTCCTAGGGAGTGCCCAGAGTCTTTTCACTGCACATCTTGCTTGGGTCATGAAATGATCCTAAACCACTGTTAGTCCAACTACAATGTATGCCCAGTTATTCAATTCTTATTTCACTTTCCCATCTCATCACTCTAACCCTTTTGTTCTTTAATTTAAAACAAATCAAACACTGTCATTGCCCTGTTTTCCTCCTCTCCTTCTAGCATTGTGCTGTGTCAGCTAACATTTGCCCTTTCACTGACAGTTCTAATTCAGCACAGTGGCAAAGCAGGCAGAGTGGCACGGACAGTAATAATAGGCTTTTATAAAGTAAACAAAGTCATTCAATGGAGGTCTGGTTTTCTGTTGAAAGAATGAAGCCACCTCTGTTTTGGAATAGTTTTTTGGAAAGCGCTATCAAGTGCTCTGACTCACCTTTTGTTCTCTCCATTTTTCTCCCTTTCCACTATACAGCCCCAAGTGTACCATTGGTCTGCGTCGGAATCAGAATAAATGGAACATCAAAAAATGGAGTGCAAGTGTTCTTGCTTGAATAGTTATTTCCCTTTCACACTGTCCCCTTCCACTGCCTGCATTCCCTGGATATGGTGTTGGGGGATCCCTGGCAAAGGTGTGAGATATAGTGTTAGGGGAGGTGCACACCTTATGTGAACAGAGGTGCCACTTCGGATCTTAGCCACACTAGTTTTGTAACAAAGAAACTGTGCAATTAAAACTTAAGGTGCACCCAGCCAACACATTCCATCACTACAAGGATTTATGCTTGCACAACAGAAATTTTCCCCTCTCCTGCCCTTGCACACACTCCCTAAATCTGTTGTATGGATTCCCCCAACGTTGTCAGGGCCAACCCAAGGACAATGATGGAGAGGACTAGAGGCTTCTGATCCTGAGGAGAGACCCAGTGACTTGGGGGCCAGACAGCCAGATCCTGGGAAGGGCCCAAGTAGGTTAATAGAGAAGTCTTCCATCCTCCCTCTGGAGATGCCTAGTGCTTCACCTGCTGAGGAACCACCTTTGGTGCCTCCTATCACTCAGGAATCTACTCCCTCTAGAGAGGTGGCTAGCAGTAAGTCTGATGCTGAGCTGACCCTGTCTCCATCTCCTTCATCGCATACACAGAGATGCCAGTGTCAGCCTGAACATGGCTCATAAGGCCAACCCACCCAAAGGAGTTACTGCTTGCTTGTCCAGACTTGGGACCCTAGCTACTTCAACGCTAAAGCTGTGCCCACCCCACTCTTTAAAAGGAAGGTTCAGTGGGTGTGTCACTTGTTCCATCAATAACTTAGCTTATGCTTAAAAAAGGGTTAAGGATCCCTGACAGTTAAGTCCAGTCGCGAACGACTCTGGGGTTGTGGCGCTCATCTCACTTTACTGGCTGAGGGAGCCGACGTTTGTCCACAGACAGTTTTTCTGGGTCATGTGGCCAGCATGACTAAGCCGCTTCTGGTGAAACCAGAGCAGCACACGGAAACGCCATTTACCTTCCTGCTGGAGCGGTACCTATTTATCTACTTGCACTTTGATGTGCTTTCGAACTGCTAGGTTGGCAGGAGCTGGGACCAAGCAACGGGAGCTCACCCTGTCGCGGGGATTCAAACCACCAACCTTCTGATCGGCAAGCCGTAGGTTCAGTGGTTTAGACCACAATACCACCTGCATCTGCTTATGCTTAGCCAAGTGTTTAACCTTCTGATTATTGTAACCTGTAACATGCTTTATGTACTAATCTAATCTGAAAATTAAAGCCTCTGGGAGAATGAATTGTGAGTTCAGGTTTTTCATTGGATGGGGAGGGACAGGACAGGCGGGGCCATGCAATGCTGGGGGAGGCCATTTCTCTGCACAGACTGAATTGTCAGGGAAGGAGGAAAGCCTGGTGTTGTCTCCAATGAAAAAAAGACAGTCATGGAACCAAGAAATTACACAAAACAAAAGAATTGCCGTGAAAATCCCTGAAACGAGAAGTAATCGACTATAGAGTTAAATCAAAAAGTTTAAGGAAAAATTAACCTAGAATTAAACAAAGACTTAACGAGATGTCGGCTACAAAACTCATTTCACTGAACTAATCAGTTTCCTCAGAAGGAAATAAAGAAATTATAAACCTTAAATGATTTTAAGTGCTATCAAACAAACTCAAGAGCAGGGCTGAAACGCTTCCCTGAGTTTCAAAAAAAGGTATGAAAACCTCAATGAAAAAGTTTTAAACATAGTTCTATTTAAGAGAACATTATAAACCTTAAACGATTTTAAATGATTTCAAGCAAACTCAAGAGCATTGAGGTTTTCGTACCTTTTTTGTATATTCAGGGAAGCATTTCAGCCCTGCTCTTGAGTTTGTTTGGTATCTTATAATGTTCTCTTAAGTAAGGCTATGTTTAAAACTTGTCATTGAGGTTTTCATACCTTTTTTTGTAAACTCAGGGAAGCGTTTCAGCCCTGCTCTTGAGTTTGTTTGATATCACTTAAAACCATTTAAGGTTTATAATTTCTTTATTTCCTTCTGAGGAAACTGATTGCCGTAGTTCAGTGAAATGAGTTTTGCAGCCGGCATCTCGTTAAGTTTTTGTTTAATTCTAGGTTAATTTTTCCTTGAACTTTTTGATTTTTGTTATTTAATCTAACTCTACAGTCAAGTACTTCTCGTTTCAGGGATTTTCACGGCAATTCTTTGGTGTTGCCTCCAAGGCAGTTGAAGGGCATCAGGAGGCAGGAGCAGATGCAGCACTCAAGAAGAAGCACCCAGCTCAAGGCTAAGGGTTATTGCTGGGACAGGCAGGTCTCTATTTAAAAGTGTGGTGGGTAGGCAGGGCTGACAGTTGAAATAACTTCACACTCCTGTGCAGTCTCAGCTCACTGCTCCTGATCCTGAAATCCTTAACCACGGCTTTGTCCCTGAATTGCATTTAGGGAACATTAAAGCTCCTCTCCTAAGTTGGTTTGATATTTGCTGCATCTCTGGCTCTTAAAGGTGTCTGGACTAATTCCTGCTCCTGTTGCTGAGTTTACACTATCTGTTTGCTGAAATAAGACTTTGCTTCTTTACATGCAAGAAAGCACACTTGCCATTCTTGGAGAGGAGGATCAGGACAAACTCACTATGGAGGAGATTTGGGGAGCATTCAGGGAAAGATGGGGGGGAGATGTTATGTTGCACAAGTGGAAATCCTTCTTAGTCAAATGCCATCCTTATATTGGTTGCTGCCAAGGCTTATCATGCAAATTTTGTATTGCTGTTCTGTGTACACAGCAAATTGATAGAAAGAGAGATTATTCATGGGAACATTCTTGTGTATTGTACAGTTTAATCTCTGAATGAGCAGCACTGTTTAAATTATTCAAAATATGGAAGAAATGAAGGTGTCATGTCTGGTGGCATGATAGCAGAATACCACAAAGTTGAAACTATTCCCCCACCCCCAAGAGTAGACTGTACTGCATTCAAAATACCACCATCCTCAAGAAATGGTTGTGATGGCTGGTTTTTTCTTTATTTTTGTTGGTGTTTTCTCCCCATGTCCAAACATATGAGTTTCCCAGCAACCTCTACCAACTATTATCCTGCATTTTGAAGTTCCAGTTTCATAAAACTCAAAAGGCATGCTGGCTAATTCTTGGTATAATATATGCAACTCAGAGTTTTTGGGTCAAATGTGTAGTTATCAAAGATTGGACTATGCCGAGAAGTGTGAGAAAAAATAATAATCCAGAGCTATCCAGTTTGAATAAACATTTGTGATCTTGGTGCACTTAATATAATGCTTTAGTGCAGAATCAGAGCATGCATATCCACAAAACATATCTCAATGTGTCTGAAAAATATGAGACACATTGACTTTTTTCTGGACATCAGTCAATTATATATATATATAAAACCATTTAACATTAGTAGCGTTGTTGTTGTTGTTTAGCCGTGTCCGACTCTTCGTGACCCAATGGACGAGAGCACGCCAGGCACTCCTCTCTTCCATTGCCTCCCGCAGTTTGGTCAAACTCATGCTGGTAGCTTCGAGAACACTGTCCAATCATCTCGTCCTCTGCCGTCCCCTTCTCCTTGTGCCCTCCATCTTTCCCAACATCAGGGTCTTTTCCAGGGAGTCTTCTCTTCTCACGAGGTGGCCAAAAGTATTGGAGCCTCAGCTTCAGGATCTCTCCTTGCAGTGAGCACTCAGGGCTGATTTCCTTAAGAATGGAGAGGTTTGATCTTCTTGCAGTACATGGGACTCTCAAGAGTCTCCTCCAACACCATAATTCAAAAGCATCAATTCTTTGGCGATCAGCCTTCTTTATGGTCCAGCTCTCACTTCCATACATCACTACTGGGAAAACCATAGCTTTAGCATAATGCATTAGCATAATGCAGAGTAGTATTAGTATAATACTTTATAATATACTCAAAACTCCTTAATCACTAGTCACAGAACAAACTATTCTGATTGTGCAACATAAATTAAATGTACATGTATCAGTATTCTAAACATTGGTACCAGGAGGTTAATTTTTCTGGATGTTGTGAGTAAAATGGAGAACATTCCATCAAAAGTCTAGCATAGAGTAGCCAACGGGATTCACTTCAGCTGTTGTAGAATACAACTCCCATCGTCCCTGTCAATTGACCATGCTGGCTGTGGTTGATGGAAGTTGGTAGTCCCAAATACCAAGGAGACACCACATTGATTACTTTTCTGTTAGGAATTCAAGTCTGGATAAAAAATACTTCAGATATCAAGCACTGTTTTCAAGTCATCTGCAGGCGTCAAGTGACTTCTGGGTCAGTCATTGGATAGGAACACATCATTGGGGAAAACCCACCTCATATTCTCTGAGGTCACGTTCACACCATAAAGCACATTCAGTTTGCATTTAAAGAAAATGGCTCCCCCTCCCCTGGGAAAAAAAAAAATCTGTGAAGTGTAGTTTTGTTCAGGGTACTGGGAATTTTAGCTCTGGGGGTGCTTTAAATGTGTGGTGCAGATTTGACCTGGGTTTTCTCTATTGTACATAGATTCATCACATAATTGTACAGTATTTCCAATCCAGAAGGCACAATGTTTGCTGTGTGAAGTAACCATTAGATGAAAGGAAGCAATGTTGCAAGCCACCCAGGGTGTATCCAATGAAAATCCCAAGCTATGTTCCAGCAATCCAGTATGGTTCATAAGAGCAGAGGCCTTATGAAGGCAAATTTTTGGCTGATAAATTCCAACCTTCCCTGCCACCCCCAATGCCTAATCAGTCGACTGTGGAAGAATCTCTTCCTTTCCCTTGCCTCCTCTCTTCCTCTCCCCCACAAAGCCTGCTTTTGCCATTGCACTTCTTTCTCTCCATCACTTTCTCTCCTGTATTGCATGCATTGCACATCTTTCTTTCTCTTCTCTTTTGTTTTTGTGAGTGTGCATATACACACATTGCCTTTGGCTGTCTGTTTCTCTTGCTGCCTCATGCTGCCCTTTCTGTCTCCTCTCTCTTTCCCAAAGCTGATGCACGCACTTTTTATGACAAGATTTCACCAGCACAGATGAAATATAAATAGTTTTTCATGCATTCTTATTACTGCTCGATATTCTGTTCTGATTTGTGGTCATCATGTAACTGAATAAATTACCGTGAAAGACTGAAGATAATAATGGTCATGTCTGCAATCGAAGTAATCAGCTTTGATTTTGAGTTTTGTGTTTTTTTCTGTAATTTTATGCAATCTGCCCAGGCACCTGGGTCAAATCGGTATGTTTAGAAACATGTGGTCTCTTTCACAGATTGGAGTACCAAGTATACTAAATGTTTATTTGCATCTGAGATGCAGATTTTTTAAAAATGCAGTTGGAGGGGGGACTGATAATTAACAGAATTCTTCTTCTGAAACTAGTGGGGGGAAATCTACTATTGGGAGATTTCCCTCAAAACCAGGAGGGATTTTTCTTGGGATCACAGAATGAGTGGTAAGGGCTAAATTCCCCTTTTCATGCCTGCCCTAATCCTCTTAATTCACTTGTACGTGCACGCACACGCACACACACAAAATGCAACTTGCATTTTAAAGAACCTGCATTTTATATGCAAGGATGAATTTGACAGCGCAACACAACACAGATGCACCATGCTTTGATGCATGGTGGGCTAGATGAGGGCCAATAAGCTGAACCCTGAGAAGATAGGAGGCCTCGTGAATGGATGGTTCTCATGCCTGGGAACTGGGCAATTTGCCTGTTCTGAAGCAGCAAGTACATCACCTGGGGGTGCTCCTTGATCCATCATTGTCACTGGAGACCAAAATGACCGGTGACCAGGAATGCCCTTGACCAGCCATTCCTGGACAGGAATAGCTTTTCCACAGTGATCATGCATTTGTAACCCCAGTGGTAGATTTGTAATTCCACGGGGGGGGGGGGGGCTTTAGGCTGATTCAGAAGCTGCAGTGTTTAGGTTACCGAGTGGAGCTGTGCAACATCACTTATAAAAGGACTGCACTGACTGCCAACTTGCTACTGAGCTAAGTTTGAAGTTCTTTTGCTGGCTTCTAATGCTCTGAACAATGTGAAACTACACTATCTGAAGGAATGGCTTCTCCCATGTAGACTTGCCTGTTTGCTGAGATCTTCAGATAAGTCTTTCTTGGTAGCTTGCTCAGATTCATCTTACAACAACCTGGAGGAGAGCCCCTTCTGTTGAGGTACAGAGCTTTTGCAACCACTTCCCCTATGAAATAAGGCATACATAAACTGAGTTTTTGACGCTTGCTAAATACTTATTTATGCACCCAGCCATTTATCCTTACACATCAGAATACTCTTACACGAAGATGTGTGGGGAAAGTAAAAACAGACCAGGTTTTTCATTTAAAGATAATGCATTGCAATTTCAAAAAAGAAAAGAATGAACCCATAACATATGGATTTATTGTAAAGATCCTATTACATTTTTTTCAGAATTGTGTCTGCAGTGGTAAAAGCCACTGTTCCTGTGATGCGATCAAAGGCAGTAAGGTAAGAGGTTGCATATTTACTTTTTTTTTTAAAAAAGTACATAATAATTAATATTTGCATAATACTTTTGAGAGTTCAAGTGCTTCTCATACATTATATGATTGTAATCCTCAGAGCAAACCTGTAAGGTCAGCCAGTATTATTATCCCCATGGCGAACTAAATTAACTGGTGGCGGCAGCAACATTTTGATATTTCAATAACTAGGACGTGATAGAACATTTTGAGATTATATGCTGTACCTTGTACTAAAAACAGTGTAACAGTTTGGGCATCATTTCAGAAACTTATTCCAGAAAGAGTTCGAAATTCTGATTTGTGCATTCAGTTCTGTAGTATTCCTGACAAATCAGCTCACTTATAAGCATAAAGAAAGCTGAGAAAATTCTGTGTGCACAAAACAGTAGTGTGCCCCCTCCAGCGGCACATGTTGGAATAGCATGCCATGAGAGAAAATAAAAATGAGCTGGCAACTATATTTATGGGCTAACAAGATTAGGGGTTTAGTTGGACCAATAGTAGGACTAAGCAATGTTCACTTGGTGTTTCATTTTGCTTTTTAACTTGTTCATAAACGACTAGAGATAGGGGTGAGCAGTGAGGTAGACAAGTTTTCTGATGATACTGATGGTGGTTTATAAAAGGGATTGTGGATAGCTTCAAAATGATCTTTCCAAGCTGAGTGAATGGGCATTAAAATGTCAAATGCAATTCGGTGTAAACAAGTGTAAAGGGATGTGCATTGGGGCAAAAAATAAATAAATCATAATTTTAAATATTCAGTCATGGGGTCTGAACTGGCAGTGATTGACCAGGAGCAAGAAAATTCTTCTTCGCACAGTGTGTAGTTAAAACTCTGGAATTCTCTCTCCAAAGGGGCAGCGATGGCCCCCAACTTGGATGGCTTTAAAAGACGGTTAGACAAATTCATGGAGGCAGCATACCTCTGAATACCAGTTCTGGAAACCACGGGACAGGAGAGAGTGCTGTTGCGCTCAGGTCCTGCTTGCAAGTTTCCCATCGGCATCTTGTTGGCCACTGCGAGCACAAGATGCTGGATGAAATGGGCTACTAGCCTGATTAACAGGTTCTTCTTACGTTTTTATGGATAAATATATTGGGTAGCATCTGATACTGCATGAATTGTGTTCCATTCATGACACACAGGTTTCCATTCCCCTCCTCTCTCCATGCACTTCCAAAATTAATGTTGAGGGTGCATGGTGGGTGGGAGCAGCTGCAAAGGAGAGGAAAGGGAAGCTCCATTGCACCAGCGGAGGTCTGCTGGGCAAGCAGAACAGTACCATTGAGTGCAGCCTATTATTTTATTGACCCTGATTAAATTAATCAATTTTTGTTTATACCGTCACTGTAGCCTATACTATTATGCTAGTTATCATAATAGTGTGGTACGCTGGTTTGACATCATCTGATAGGAAGTGCCTACAGAGGGTGGTGAATACAGCACAAGATATAATGGGCTGTCCCATGAATCCGCTGGATGACATAATGGAAGAACGTTGCCTCAGGAGAGTGAGGAAAATTCTCAGGGATGATTCACACCCTGGCTGGCACTTTCTTGATCTCCTGCCCTCAGGCAGAAGATATAGAAACATGATTAGTCGCATCAACAGGGTAAAAAACAGCTTCTATCCGTGGGCTGCTAGGCTGCTGAATGAAAAGATAACAACAGGGCAACTGACTTTCGGGTTTGGTGGGTGTGCGTCAGTAAACGAGGGGAATTAAGACTAAGAGAGCTGAGGGGGGGCGTTGTGTAATCTCACTGTATACAAGTTGTACAAGTGACAATAAAGTATTTCAATTTCAATTTCAATTCAATTTCAAAATTCAATTTCAATCATCATTACACCTTGCAGAAAAAAGTTTACAAACATTTAAGTACAATATATAAATGTAACGCTTCTGCTGTTTGAGAAATTCTTATGGATCGGTGCTTTCCCAGCTTCCTCAGCTTAGTTCTCAAGTGCAACATCAAACATAAAGTGGGATGTTGATGCCCGAATGTTCTTAGTGTCTGTGAGACTATACTGATGGGAAGGCATGTGCTTGGATGGTTTAAGAAAAAAATAAAATAAAAATCCAGAATGTTATGTGAAGATCTGTAATGAATTTGCAGAAGAAATGACAACAGTGCAAGCAAAGTCTTTACACAGATTGTGTATTGCAGGGTGAAAAGGGCTTTCCTGGTTTCCCTGGTCCACCTGGTCAGATGGGTTTCCCTGGTCCAGAGGGTCCTCCTGGGCCACAGGGACCGAAGGTATGTTGTGATCCCTGATGCATATTTATGGGTGCTGCTGTGTATGCAGATGGCAAGTGTGAAAGAGAGAACAATACAGTGGTGCCTCGCAAGACGAAAAGAATCCGTTCTGTGATTCTCTTCGTCTAGCGGTTTTTTCGTCTTGCGAAGCAACCCTATTAGCGGCTTAGCGGCTTAGCGCTATTAGCGCTATTAGCGGCTTTTAGCGGCTTATCGGATCAGCTGATAAGCGGCTTAGCGGCTTAGGAAAAGGGGGGAGGGGAAAAAACCCGCAGGAACTCACAAGACATTTTCATCTTGCGAAGCAAGCCCATAGGAGATTCATTTTGCGAAGCACCTCCAAAACGGAAAACTCTTTCGTCTAGCGAGTTTTCCGTCTTGCGAGGCATTCGTCTTGCGGGGCACCACTGTACCGAAAAAGTAAATGACACCCGCGAGCTTACAGTTTAGTCCCTCTCTCTGACTGACACTGTGCCCTTGGAGAAACTAGGTGTGGGCCTTTAATCAAACTCCAAAAGTAATTAAGTAAATTTGATTTGTCTGATCATAAGCTGCGGCAGCAAGCTGCGAAAGTCCAGTATGCTTTCATTGCATTATTTCTTCCATTCTCTAGTTCTTTCAATGCTGCCTGATTATAACAATAAAGATGCTACTTCGGTTGTGAAACAGAAGTTAAATAAGGGAGCAATTCTACAGCAAGATCCGCTGGGATGAGCAGGGGTAAAATGGGGAGAGAGTTTACCTGGCGAAAAGAGAGATGTAACTCAAGTACTATTTTTAAAGCCTAATTTTCCCTTTATCAGGCTTAGGCTGGCTCAGTCAACAGAAGACCTGCTCCCAGATTGAATTTAGATCTGGAGCATTTTATCCTGACTTAATTTACACCAGCCTGCCTTACAGCAAATTCTTGTGTATAGGATTGCTCCCTTAGATAGCAATCCTGAACCCACTTGGAAAAAGTGCCACTGTATTCCATATGACCTATTTCCCAGTAGAAATAATAGTAGTAGTAGTAGTAGTAGTAGTAGTAGTAGTAGTAGTAATTTATTATTTATACCCTGCCCATCTGGCTGAGTTTCCCCAGCCACTCCAGACATGTTTAGACATGCAATCCCCAGACATGTTTGGGATTGTCCTGTACACTGGTATATTTCAGCACACTCCAGCGAAGGTTAAGCATTTTGAAATCCCGTTGATTTCAGCATGAGAGTTTAAACAACATATTACACCTTCCCATTGACTAGTGAGATTTTAAAGGGCTTGATGACTATGTGGCGGGCATTGCTGGGAACAGAGCAGGAAGCCTCAACACATACCCAGTCTATGGGCATTCACGAGGCTGCATAATTTCTGTGGATATGCAAAATATGTCTATGTACATATGATTTGAAAACCTGCTTTTCACATAAACATCTATGCACATTCTTTTCTTTTTTATTGTGTACAGTTAATGATTGAACCCATTTTAAAGCCTCTTGATTGAAAAAAAGAGAACTAGCCATTTTCAAAATTGAGATAAAATGATGACTCTGTGTGTGTGTGTGTGTGTGTGTGTGTGTGAGGATCATGAATATTGTATTTTATATTTTCTTTTTCTATGCTATTCTTTTCTTTTGATATATTGCCTTTTATTAACTTTCTATAAAAGAGTTTAGATTTTATTGCTTGATACTGTATGTTAAAAACCTCTAATAAAATTCTATATAAAAGAAAAAAGAGAGAGAACTAGCACATCCTATGTAATGAAAATTCTGTTATATTGCTGGTCCATTTTTTTTATTGCTATGTATTTGCCCCAAGAGATAGGTAAGAAGTAATTCTTTTAGACAGAATTTTTACAGAAAAATATTTTGTGCTTCCAATTCTGTTGCTGTTATTATTATGGCTGTATTTTTGCTAAAGTCCCCCCCCTAAAAGAAAATATTCATTGTGGGGTGTGTGAAGTAGTAGTCACTGGAGTTGGATTGGTTTTTGCCTGTTACTTGAATTCTTTTGATCATTAGACTAGAGTATAACAGATATCAAACGCCAGAAGAACAGATTGTGTCTTTGGACCTTCTACAAAAAGACAGGAATTCCAGTATAATTAACTATTGTTTCCTTTGCTTCCTAGGGTTTTCCAGGGCCAGCGGGCTTTGTTGGGCCTGAAGGTTCAAGGGTTCGTATTTTGTTCAGTAATATATTGTGATGGGATGATGAGCTGCTTGTGCGTAAAAGCCAAGTCCCTCAGAGTTTGTTCAAGTCCGCAAACCTCTGTCTGTAACGGAGCCCCTTAAACATGGCTCCGTCAGTCGCTGGCAGATTCCGACAGTGGCTGCTTTCGGAATCTCTTCCAACATAAAAGCTCCTTAACGGAAACACGTCTCCTGGACTCTCGGCGTGACAGTTTCCGGCGAGGAGTAGGTGTCCCTACAGGAGGTCCTGAAAAAACCTCCCCACTGCCCTCGCTGGATGTGTCCCTGGGCCATCCCTCCTGCTCACTTTCCCTCGGAGCTCCTCCTCTCCCCCTGCTGGTTCCCTCTTCAGCTGCTGAGTCTCTCCTAACCTCTGTGAGCCCTTCCACCTCCTGTCCCTCCGATGGCAGTTCCCTGACATATATTAACCTGCAGTGTTCAGAACAGCAACAATTCTCAATTTTCTAAAAATGATGGACATGATCTCAGTGGTGCTATGATGTGCTTTTTGATAAGTGAAATGCAGCTTCAGGGGACTGCCAATTTTGGGGGAAGCGGTGCTGGGATTGGGTTGGTGGTTAGGTTGTTGCACGGGGTTGTTGTGAGGATAACATGGGGAGAGAAAGAACCATGTGTGCAACCTTAAGCTCCTTAGAGGGTGGGGTATCAATGTAACACATAAATAAACATTTCCACTGTGCCATTTTCCCCCAAGCTACTTTGCCCCCAGGAAAGCAAGCAGAGGTGCCTGTATTTCCTCTGCCACTGCAGGGCAAACAGCAAAGAGTTGGGGAGGGGGCAGTTTTAATTAGGAAGATGTTGTGCAGGAAATGTGTTTGTTATGTACTGAGTTCAATAGGATCCAAATTGCAGCAGTCTGATTGGTCCTAGAACCATAGGATTCAGAATGCAGCAGTCTGATTGGTCCAAGAACAATGCAGCAGTATGATTGGTTGGCAGGAACCACCCAATCATGCTCCAGATATAAGTGAATCCACAACCTGATTGGCTTACAGTAGAATTCCAGAATTAACCAATCATGTGCAGCCCATTGTGTAAATAATGTATATAAAGCAGATACTTTGAGGGGACTTTCATTCATTCCTCCTCACCACTATGAGCTGAATAAAGAGCATGAAATCACTTTGCGACTCTGAGTATATTTCAGTGTTAAACAATGCCCCGCCTCACTTATACATATTCATTCTCTCTCTTTCTCTCTCTCTCTCTCTCTCTCCCACACACACACACACACACAGAGGAAAGAGAGAGAGAGAGAGAGTTCTGAGAAAATTGTCCGTACTTCACAGCTGTATTATAGTGTGGAGAGCTGGAAGAAGTAATCATGTTTCTACGTGCTTGCACACTTTTCAAAACATATGCATTTCTTTGTTTTATGTGATAGTATACTTTTGTATGGTAACATACGCTGAATGTTGGATTGCACATGTGAATATTATGGTAAACAACTGTTTCCCTAACAGAAATACTTAATCCTGAATCAATGTATTCAACAGCTTTTTAAAACTACAGGCAATGTCGACAAACACAGTATTTACTATTAGTGGGTACTTTCCAAATATCAACTGCACGTGAAATAAACAACTTACTAAAAAGAAGCATGTACAATTATTTCTGAGATGGAAATCCTACTCCTTAAAAGCCACACCACCCATCTCTAGGTTTATTTATTTCTTAAATCATGAAAGCAATGTCCAGTGTCCCATACTCTTCAAATACAGATTTAAATAGCCAGTGCATTACCAGTGACTCAAAGTTCAGATACAGCATAATCTTTTTTTTAATAATGAAAAAGGCTTTTATAAATGAATTTCCTCATGCTCGGCTCAGTGACGGATCCTACAGCATTCTGGTGATACAAATAATAATATGGTACAAACAATGTCATGAATGCCATTTGTTAAGCAAGTTCATGGAAACTAAGCACAAGGAGAGATCAATACATTTGCTGTCCTGGGATTGTTTTGGTCTGCTAGGTGAATTAAGGCTTACTTGTATAAAGGTACTTATCCTAGCCTTAGCACAGTCCATTCTTTTGGACCCTTGAACAATTACAGCTCCACAATTTTAGATAATAATAGGCTTGCTTTATTAAAAAAAAACAGCCTACTGACTGAATTTCTTTCTGTGTTTCTTCTTACCATCAGGGTTTGCCAGGAGTCCCTGGTTATTCAGGTCCACCAGGCCTTCCTGTAAGTACAACAAAACTTAATTGAGCAGCTTCAATATTGACGTTACTGATGCTAATAAACCTTTAAGATAATGGAGGCAATAATCATCTTAAAGGTTTATTAGTGTAAGTGCGCTATTACTGAAGCACAATGGTATTCAGTTTTAATAAACCAGCCGCCCATACAGTCAAAAGGCTATTACGAGTAAGTTTGCACTAATAGCTACCTTGGCAATGTTCTAACTACTTTTAGGGCGAAGCAGGAAATGCAGGTGCTCCAGGACGTCCAGGTATACCAGGTTGCAATGGGACAAAGGTAAGAATGAAGCAAGAACCAATAGTGGACCACCTGTAAGAGGAAGAGTTGGTAAAGCATCACACTGTGACACTTTATCCCTAGGATAAGGAGCCTGTGGGAGGTGTGTGCATGTGTAGTTAGAGAGCACATTTCTTGGGACCCATGCTTTCTCCTTCCTCAACTTCTTGTTCACTGTCTCTCTATTTTCCAGGGCGAGCAGGGATTCCCAGGATTCCCAGGGCAAGGAGGGCTCCCAGGATTACCAGTAAGTTTCAGTTTACGGTAGTCAAATGTGCCTTATGTAGAGCTTTCTCATTCCAGGGGTTCAAAGCACCACATACTAACTGACTGGAAAAATCCTGAGGAGAGAGGCTGCGAAATGTGTTGCAAAATATCAAACGGAAGCTTGTAGTAAAGGACAAACTCACACAGCAAGTACTTGTGTCCCAAGCTTGGGCCACTGAATAGAAAGGGGGTTACCTTTTATCATTAAAGCCACACGATATCCTGCTGTTCTACTCTGATGATCATCTGGAAAGTCATTATTGCTACACAACAAACCATTCAGATACTTTTAGGTATCTTCTGTTATCATTCTTAACTTAGTTTGGGCATCAGTTTCCAAATTGTAAACAGCCCAATTTGCAAGTTCTTTTGATTTCAATATTTCAGTGTTTCAATACTGTTTCATTCTATATTCAAGTGACAATAAGAGAAAACACTCTATTAAAAACATAGTTTAGGAAAATATCAAAAGTTTATTATGTTTGATAATTTCCAATAGTAAAATCGGCAAGTTTCGCTCGTATCTTTCCTTTTTCTGTGATCCTGCTATTTCCACCTATATTTGACAGCAATTGTAAGTACTTTGAAATTTTAAATACATTACTTGATTTGTAGGGCTCCATTGCAGAATTTACCTGCATAAGTTTCTAATATGAGATCTGAAGCATTTATAATGTGATGTGTGTCTATCTCTCCCTTCCCTCTACCTAGGGTCCTAAAGGAATCAAAGGAGAAAAAGTAAGTTAACTTGTAAAAAGCAAGTCAGAATAAAAATAGTTCTATGACACAGGAAATGCAGTTCTGCTCATTTGTTCACTATAGGAATATTTCAGTTCTAAATTACTTGTCTTTTTTCTAAAGCAGAACTGAAGCATTAGGAACTCTTCCAAAATTTGTACAGAGCAATATGCAGTTAATTTACAACTTCCACTTCCTTTAGTTCATTAATGTCTTCCTACCTCTATTTTGTCACTGTGTACATTTTTTGCAATGTTTTATCAATCTTTATATAATTGTAGCAGTAGTTATATGCAGTGTTTTGCCAATGTTTACGTGTTTTTATGTGCATTGATATAAACACTTGAGAAAATTTAGCTTGATATGATAAAAAAACAAAACTTGATATAATTGTAGCGATATTGCCTATGTGGGGTATTTTACCAATGTGCAGGAGTGCATGTGCTCATCAGTAAAGCAGAATATAGGAAGAATTTTGTGCAATCCTTCATATGATCACATCAATATTGCTTTTTTCCAAGAGTTTTATAAATGCACATCAGTAAAACAGATGGGGAAAGGTTTGTAAAGCTAGCTGAAGGAACTTAAAATTGCAGCAACAATGCAAGCTCCAAGTCTATAATTAATTATAGGAATTATCCGGGTTAAATCAGAATTCCAGTGTTTTGGGAGCCAGAGGAACAATGAAAAAAATGGAAGAAAGTTTTTGACGTGTTGAATATGGACAATGTGTAAACCACTTATAATTTTTCTATTAGTAGCTGTTCATTTGACTGTATTCATTTGACAGGGCTACAAGGCATCCTCAGGTTTTTCTTTAAATATCTGGTTCCAAAAATAATGTTTATTCTCATTCTGAGAAATTGACCCATAAATTAATGTGTATCTTGGGGTTCAGCTAGACCTATGGATTCTCTCTCCATTTGGCAGTAATCTGTTAGTTATATGACAGGTTAATCATGGGGATGGGAAATCCCAATGAAATGGGGCTTTGTTTGGTATCGATAACATTTGAGTTGTATTCTCCCTGTATCAGATCGGTTTTTGTTACAACATCTAATTCATTGTGTAGTCTCTTGAGAATGTACTTTATTTTATGAGATGATGGCTGTGAACCCTAGTGTTTGTTTTGGTACAGTTTTCTTAAATAAAAAATCTCAAACTTCTTACTAGATTGTTATTTTAACTTCATAATAATGTCTCGAAAATAAAAAGGGAAATGGGACAAATCCTCTCATCCTCAGTTTTGTATTACAAGGCAATTTCTTGAATCTTCTTGCCATTATTAAAACGTCATATCAAAATATATTCCATTTGCTACACTTATTTTGATGCTTTCTGGCAGCCCACCCCCTTCAACCCTGACAGGCTGGTCTATTGTTCCACCTGTCAAGAAAAAGCGGGGGGCGGGGATAATAACATTAAATAAAATGGGCTAACTCATTTTACCTCTCTCTCTTGTTTAATTTTCCAAGGGATGTTCCGCAAGTGGGTATGACCAGGCTTATAGTTCCAAAGGTGATCCTGGATTGCCAGGAATGCCTGGATTTCAGGTAAGCCTGAAAAACATTCTATTTTGAACAATAAATAGATGGCTGTTGAGGTCCCTTCCACCCTAAAAGTCTGTGTGTGGACTTCCATTCTCACAGTGCGTGTTCCCCTTTGTTTCCTTTCCACTGCAGCTCCTCACACACCCTGGGCAGCTGCAGAGGGAAGTAGAGGAAGGGGAAGTCCTATTGCATGTGCAGAATTCCAATCCCAGCATGTTTACAATCACCCTATCATATTATGGTTCTGTGAAAAGTCTTTCAGATGTGCATAAATATATTCAGTTTAGTGGGATTGCAAATACAGTGGTACCTCGGGTTAAGAACTTATTTCTTTCTGGAGGTCTGTTCTTAACCTGAAACTGTTCTTAACCTGAAGCACCACTTTAGCTAATGGGGCCTCCTGCTTCCACTGCGCCACTGCTGCACGATTTCTGTTCCCATCCTGAAGCAAAGTTCTTAACCCAAGGTACTATTTCTGGGTTAGCGAAGTCTGTAACCTGAAACGTCTGTAACCTGAAGCATATTGTCAGGGGATGGTTAGCTGCTTGTGCTTAAAATTGTGCCCCTTCAGAGTTTGTGCGACCCCACAAACCTCTGTGTGTGACAGAGCTCCTCAGACATGTCTGCTCTAGTCACTAGTAGAGTCTGACAGTGGCTGTCTGCGGAAGCGCTTCCAGCAAAGAAGTTCCTTAACGGAAACGCGTCTCCTGGACTCACGACGTGGCAGCTTCCGGCGAAGCATGGGTCTCCCTGCAGTAGCTTCTGACACCTCCCCGCTATTTTCGCTCGAAGTGTCTCTCACCCCTTTCTCTTCCCTGCTGCTTCCTGCCTGGGCTGCTGCGTCTCTCTCAGCATTACTGAGATCCTCCTCCAGAGACCCCGCGCTCCCCCTGCTGGTCCCTGCTTTGGCTGTTGACTCTCTCCCAGTCTCTGGGAGCCTTACCACTTCCCTTTCCTCCGATGTCAGTTCCCTGACATCCACCTCCCCTCCAGGGCCCCCCTCTCCCCCGCCCCTACTTTCTCCTCTGGGCGGTGAGGAGCTGAAACCCCTAAAAGAATCCTCTTCATCTTCAGACGTCTCGAACAATTCCCTCCATCGGTCTTCGTTCCGACTCGCTGAATCCTCCTCCACCTCGGAATCAGCGAACCCCTCCAACTCTTCTTCGTCGTCGGTGGTGGCGAAGTATTCCCTCCGGAACCTTGCCACTGGCTGGGGTTTTCTAGGGAATCTCTGATGAAAAGTTTCAATCAAAACCTCGTCATCTACATCCTCTGCCCTGACCCAGGTGTTTTCCGACTCCGGCTCCCCTTCCCACATTACCAAATACTCTACTTGCTCTCCCCTCCACCTGGAATCGAGAATCTCCGCTACATGGTAGCTGTGTTCTTTTTCCTCCATAGCTGGTCCCCTATTGACCCTCCCCTCTCTGTCCCCTATATACGGTGACAGCAATGATCTGTGGAACACTGGGTGCAACTTCATGTGGTTCGGTAACCGGAGTCTGAAAGCCACTGGGTTGACCTGTTGCGTGACTTCAAATGGGCCCAGTCTTTTGGGTCTTAACTTCTTACAACCTCCTTTAAATGGTAACCCTTGGGTGGACAGCCACACCTGGTCCCCCACCCTAATGCTTTCCCCTTCCCTTCTGGTTTTGTCTGCCTGCCTCTTATATTCCTCCTTCGCCCTGTTTAAATTAAGTTGGAGCTGGCGATGGATCGCTTCCATTTCTTCAACGAACAGTTCTGCGGCAGGAACGCTCCAGTTCTCCCCCTCCCCCCCTGGGAAGGCTCGGGGATGACACCCGTGATTGGCCAAAAAAGGGCTCATCCCCGTGGACACGTTCTCTGCATTGTTATAGGCAAATTCTGCCAACGCCAGCTTCTCCACCCAATCATTCTCTCTGTCATTCACATAACACCTCAAATATTGCTGGAGGACACCATTAGCTCTTTCCGCCTGCCCATTGGTTTCTGGATGACGGGCAGTGGAAAAATTCACCTCTACGTGCAATAAGCTCATGAGCTTCCTCCAGAACCTGGAAGTAAATTGTTTCCCTCGGTCCGAAACCACCCTCAAGGGGGCACCATGCAACCTAAACACATTTTCCACAAACAATTTAGCGGTTTCTTCTGCTGTGACCGCATGTGAGCAGGCTATAAAGTGGGCCATCTTGGTTAACAGGTCTACCACAACCATAATGGCTGTCTTCCCTTTGGACCTGGGCAGATCAGTCATGAAATCTATTGCCACTGCCTCCCATGGTCTTTCCGGCGTGGGTAGTGGTTCTAATAAACCTGCCGGTGCCCGCCTCTCCCCCTTGGCTCGTTGACATCGGTCACACCCTCTCACATATTCACGCACATCTTCCCTGACCTTGGGCCACCAGAATTCCCTGGTAACCAGCCACATGGTTTTGTGTTGCCCAAAATGCCCTGCTGTGGGGCTATCGTGCAGTTGCTTGAGTACCTTTTCCCTCAATTCCCCTTCAGGTATGTATAACGCTCCCTTGTAGTACAACGCCCCGTTTCTCTCCTCAAAACCCCCGGGTTTGTCTCCCTCCCTCCTGAGACCCCTGAGTTTGTCCTGGGCGTATTCATCCTGCACCGTTCCCTCTACCAGTTCCCTTTGCCCCACCAAAGCCGCCCCACACACCCAGCGGTCCTCGGGAATAACATGGGTCTCTTCGGGTGCACCCTCTCCCTCCAAATATTCAGGTTTGCGTGAGAGAGCGTCCGCCCTAACGTTCTCCGGGCCTGGTACGTAACAAATCTCAAAGTTAAATTTGGAGAACTCCTGGGCCCATCTCAACTGCCTTTGGTTGAGCACTCGCGCAGTTCTCCAATACTCTAGATTCTTATGGTCCGTGCACACTTGCACCTTCTGTTGTGCACCAATTAGTAGGTGCCTCCATCTCCGGAAGGCCTCATAAATCGCAAGAAGTTCCCGGTCGTGCACCGTGTAGTTTTTCTCAGATTTGTTCAGCTTTCGCGAAAAGAAGGCACACGGTCGCCACTCTGACCCCTCCTTCCCCGGCTGCAGAAGAAGCACCGCCCCTATGGCTCTGTCAGAAGCGTCTGTTTCGACCCTCAGCTTTTTTTGTAAATCCACATGTAGAAGTTGTTCGTCAGAGGCGAAGGCCCTTTTCAGTTCCTCAAACGCTCGCTCCGCCTCCCCCGTCCAAACAAACTTCTTTTTGCTGCTGAGACAGTCCGTGATGGGCGCCGTCAGGTGGGCGAAGTTTCGGATGAACTTACGATAAAAGTTTCCAAACCCTAAGAACCTCTGCACATCCTTCTTGGTCTTGGGTGTTTTCCATTCCAGCACCGCTTGAACCTTGCCGGGGTCCATGGCCAACCCCTTGTCTGACAAGCGGTACCCCAGGAATTCCACCTCCTTGGTATGAAACTGACACTTCTCCAGTTTCACCCACAATCTGTTGGCTTGCAGCCTGCTCAACACTTCTCTGACGTCTCTCACATGTTGCTCCTCATTCTCCGAATACACCAACACGTCATCTAAGAAGGCCACGCAATTCTTGTAGAGCAAAGGCCCCAGTACGTGGTTCATAAAGGCTTGAAAACACGCGGAGCCTGTTTGTAATCCAAAAGGCATAACGAGGTATTCAAATGCCCCCAAAGGGGTGAACATGGTGGTCTTCCATTCATCCCCTTTCCTTATACGTATCAGGTTGTACGCCCCCCTTAGGTCCAGCTTTGTAAAAATCTTTCCTTTTCGCACCCTGGTCAAAATATCATCAATCCTGGGCATAGGAAAAGCCGCCGGCTCTGTCACTGCATTTAGGGCCCGAAAGTCACATACCAGCCTCGGCTTGTCCGTGTTTTTTTTATCCACAAAAAACACTGGGCTACCCCCCGCTGCCTTGGACTCTCTGATGAAGCCTCTCTTCAGGTTCTTGTCAATGAACGCTCGCAACTCCTGCATCTCCCTGTCTGACATGGCATACAACTTGCCTACAGGAAGCTGTGCTCCAGGGAGTAAATTGATCTGGCAATCAAAGGGCCTATGCGGGGGTAGTTGGTCCGCTTCCTTCTCGCTGAACACGTCGCTGAGATCAGCATACTGTGGTGGCACCTTCCCCTTCTCCATCACTTCCGTCCCTGCTAGGGTGGCTTGGGCCCCTGCTGACCCCTTTTCCCCCCTGCAGTGTTCCAAGCAATGTGCTGAACCGAAGGAAACCACTCTTTGATGCCAGCCCACCAGCGGATCATGTAGGGCTAGCCAGCTCATTCCCAAAATAATGGGAGCGCCTCCCAAGGTGGCCACATTAAACGCTATCAGTTCTGTGTGCCTTGCCACCCTCATTATCATTGGGACGGTCTGCAAGCTGACGCCTCCTCCCAACAGTTCCCTGCCATCAATCGTGGTCACCTGCAGGGGGTTGCTTAAAGGGATAGTCTGTATCTGGTGCTCAGCAGCAAACTCCTTGCTCATGAAATTGCAGGAGCTGCCTGAGTCCAACAGCGCCTTTATTTTTAGGGGGTGTCCATTTTGCAGCTCTAGAGACACTTCAATCACTAGAGCAGGTCGAGGAGCTTCTGGCACTGGCACTTGGGGAAGGGGCACTTTCACTGCTCTTTGGCCTGGCTGCAGTGCCCTGCTGGCAACCAGGCGTTGGCTTTTACCTGTTCCGTTTCTCCCTGCTCTTCCCCCTCAACAGCTCCCACCATCCCTTGCCATTCCTTCCTCTGGGGGCAGACTCTGGCAAAGTGGCCTGGCTGTTGGCAGAGATAGCATTTCCGGGCTCCCTTTCCCTCCTTCTTCGCCCCCTCACTGGGCTTTGAAACTGCGCGCGCGCGGGCTGTTCCGATTTCCATCGGCTCTGCCGGCGGGAAAGCTGGCTCAGGAATGTCTGGAATGCGTAACTCCTTCCAACGTTCCCCTCTCCCTTCCCGCCTCTCCAAGGCTCTTGCCTCCTGGCGCGCTCCAATGGTCAGCGCAGATTTGGTCAGCTGATCCATAGACCCCGCCCTGGGGCTCCTGGCCAGCTCGTCTTTCACAGCTGAAGAAAGACCTTCTTCAAATAGCATCTGAATGGGTGCCGCCGATAAATCCCACCCCAATCTGTGAATCAGCATGGTAAATTCAGTCCAGTACTCACGGACAGATCTGCTTCCCTGCTTGCAAGCCATTAGCTGTCTGCGTGCCACCCCTTCCTCAATATCGCTGGAAAACATGATATCCATTGCACGAAAGAATTTCATAGTGTCCTTTAGGATATCGTTGTGCGTTGCCATCAGGGGTCGAACCCAGTCCCGCGCCCCCTTCTCAAGATGCCCAATTACGAACGCAACTCGCGATTCCTCATCAGGGAACTCATCAAACTGCACATTCAGAGCATATTGCATCTCAGTCCTAAAGGCATGGTAATCCTTGGGGTCCCCCCCAAACTTCTGCACCAATCCTGGTACCTTTCTGGGGAACTGAGTGGTTCTCCCCTTTTTGTCAGCATCCTGAGCCCTTCTCTCCTCGAGCCTCGCCGTCTGCAGCGCAAGTTGGACCTCCAGAGCTTGATACCTTTCTTCCAAGCTTGGACCAGCTCCAACCCCTGCATCTCCGGTTCCGACTGGGTTGCTCATGATGCTTTCTCCTGCACAGGCAGCGTACAGAGACTGTCAGACTGCTGTCAGGGGATGGTTAGCTGCTTGTGCTTAAAATTGTGCCCCTTCAGAGTTTGTGCGACCCCACAAACCTCTGTGTGTGACAGAGCTCCTCAGACATGTCTGCTCTAGTCACTAGTAGAGTCTGACAGTGGCTGTCTGCGGAAGCGCTTCCAGCAAAGAAGTTCCTTAACGGAAACGCGTCTCCTGGACTCACGACGTGGCAGCTTCCGGCGAAGCATGGGTCTCCCTGCAGTAGCTTCTGACACCTCCCCGCTATTTTCGCTCGAAGTGTCTCTCACCCCTTTCTCTTCCCTGCTGCTTCCTGCCTGGGCTGCTGCGTCTCTCTCAGCATTACTGAGATCCTCCTCCAGAGACCCCGCGCTCCCCCTGCTGGTCCCTGCTTTGGCTGTTGACTCTCTCCCAGTCTCTGGGAGCCTTACCACTTCCCTTTCCTCCGATGTCAGTTCCCTGACACATATGTAACCCGAGGTACCACTGTGCACAAATCTGTAGTTTGAGACAGGGCAGTATAATAATACAAGTTATGAAGCAAGACTCTGCCCAGGACCAATTGTGAAGTTTATTTTTTTCCCTCCTTTTATAAAGTCCCTAGAGAAGAATTCCCTGGATTTCTTTCTTTTCTTTTCTTTTCTTTTCTTTTCTTTTCTTTTCTTTTCTTTTCTTTTTTTTTGCGGGGAGAGGGGCATTCCTATGTTTCTCTACCCATTCCTGTTAACATATGTGTTAAATCAAGTGATTAAATGTGGAAGTTTGAAAACTGCCCAGTTTCCTCCATTAGTAGCTAAAATTAGACAGGCTTTTATGGACAGGAATGTCTCAGACCATAGAGGTGACAGTCAAAATATTTAACAGTGGAATCCTATGCATGTTTATTCAGAAGCAGAATGGGAATAACTCAATAGGACTTATGCGTAGGAGTGGGCTGTTTGTCCTGTTTCTTCCACTTTGGTCAGTGTGACCTGCAAGAATGAAAATCTGAAGCTCCTTGGGCAGGGCTTGGGCTGCAGCCTAAGGGAGTGAAAGAAGCCTAAAAGCAAACAAACAAAACCAATAACGGAAGCATTATTTTTATTTCTTGTTGATGTAAAGGGTGATCCAGGACCTCGAGGATTACCAGGGCTGATAGGGCCAGAGGGCCCCCCAGGCTTTCCGGTGAGTAGAAAATCTGAATTTCCATGTTGATTAAAAATTGGTATTATTCAAAGGGCACATAAGACATAAGTTGCAACGTTCTGATGTTGGAGAGCAGAAAATTGTGCACATTAGCTCAGTGGCATGCAAAACATTCTGGCATTACTAGGTAACCCCAGGAACTAGCCTTGAATACATATCCTTTGATATTTTTATTGTGCTTGATTATCCAAGACTCTGCAGAAATCTGCTTTGGTGCAATTTTGAAAATGTAAATGACCTTTTCTGAATTTGTTCATACTTAAAGTAAGTTACAAGTAAGTATTATCATTTAAGCACCTCTTTACTTATTTTGTCCCAGTTTTTTTTTTAAAAAGGCAAGGTGGATGATGTTTCTTCCATAAAGCATTTCAGGCAAAATGTGTAATGTGTTTATCTGTACTTTTAGGGAGCACTAGGAAGACCAGGACTTCCAGGGCCAAAGGTATTTTCAGAATTGCAATATCAACACTGCTGAATTGCCCCTACTACCATTTTCCGTTTCCATCATTAATTGGGGCTTTCAAAACATTTGTTAAAGACATTTTGGTTTTGTTTGCAGGGTCTTATGGGTGTTAAAATCATTGGTGCCAAAGGATTAAAGGTAAAAAACAAACACATAACTATACATATATTTCCCTGCTCCCCTCAAAATAACTGACTATTTTTGTTTTTCTACCAGCTAAGGGCATATCAGTAGCATGCGGTAATGCTGCTTTCTCTAGGGCACTTTAAGTCTTGATCTTATTAAGAGTGCAGCTATCTTCCTTGTGTTCTTACAGTTGCCAAATGAATTCTCAAAAACCAGATTGGCTATTTCACTTCACTTCAGGCCTGCTATAGGTGCTTTGTTCTCACAGTAGGGTCTATGTTACTCTTACAGTAAGTGTCAGCTGTCCCAGTCTGCTGTACCCACCATTGATTCAGCTGGCAAGTGTAGTTTGCGTATTCAGACCCAGAGACCTCCCCCCTAAATAAACGCACATTTGACTCAAATTTTAGTTTTGGTTTTTGGCAGAATTTAGGTCACATCTTTATTGATTACAGAAAGTGAGTGGTTGCATAGGCTCTGGTTCAACTAGCTCCCTGCACCCTTGCAGGTAGCGCTGACCCAGAGCTCTATCATAGGTCGACCAAGGGTGAACACCTGAGGTAGGTGGAAGGCCCGGGAACAGACTATATCCATTCCCCAGATGCTCCCCTGGACTCAGGACGGGCACAACCCCCTCTCGAGGGTTGACCAAATCAAGTTGAGTCCCTGGATTCCTTTAACGGAATACCCTTCACATAGGGATTGGCAAGACCGTTCTCCCATCCCTATCACCTGAACCAGTGCCTATCCGCAACCTTACAAGTTGTGATGGTTTGCTACGCGTAGGTGAAACCCAAGTGGCAACAGCCCATCAGCCAAGTGGGGAAAATTCCTGCTGTGCCCCTGTCCCAATGACAGACGACACACAATGGCAAAGCAAGGTCAATCGCAAGATGCCCTAAATATAGCGAGAGGTGGGTGGGTGTTCTAATGCACGAGCCGAAAGAGGAAACTCTGGGTCACGTACATGGGTATATATAGGTCCCTCAATCCGTTTAGACTGCACCCCATTGGCCAGATTCAACCCAGCAATGAGGGACCTACCAATTGGGTGTTGTGGCTGTCCAATATACCCACCCACAACACAGGAGGTCAGTCTCCAGGTCTCACTGCAACACGTGCCCTCTTTTAGGGAGGACACACTATCTGGGAAACACAAACGATTGCTGGGCCAAAGTATTGGACCAGGTGTTTGTTTTTTGTTGTTGTTGTTTTTTTTGGTTTTTTTTTTGCGGCATTCCTTGGACTGAGTGCTCTGTGGGAATAATGCCCTGCCATGAACACTGCTGCATTTATCAGTGTTGTCAAACTGCTACATGAAGCAGTGGCAAGGGGATTTTTGTGACAAACTTGTCTTTAAAAGCAAGTTCTACCCTAAAGAAAAGTAATTAGTATGCCCTGCTGAAGTTGTTGAATTTCACCTTGAATATGAATATTTGAAAGGCAGTAATATTTGATCCAACTTAGACGTAACACAAAAGGCTGTGGTGATATTGTAGAGCAATCACTAAAATAGCTGGCTTCTTCGGAGTATAATGAAGAGGCAATTTTTGAGAAATTAAACAGTTGTCGGTTAACACAGTCAGTGAGCAGCCCTTTGCTTGAAAGCGTCAGCATTCCTAATGTGCTTTATATTATAATGTAAAATGCAGAATTAGACCAAAAAATGAAATAACAGGGTTGTTTTGAATGACAAAATCAAATGTAAGAAAGAAAGGGTATGAATAGAAGAATCTCAGAACTTCTGGTATGTTATATGCTCAGGACAGGACAGAGTTGGAGATAAGATTCTTGGCTAGAAGGGCTGTATCTCGAACCCAAGAATTTCAGTCTCGTATCTTTTTGCCAAATTATTTTCATGGTCAGCATGCCATGTTAAGCTAGCATATTGTTATGACTAGTACACGACTTCGATAATGTAGAATATTTGAGCTGAATTTTTTTAATTAGATCAGGTCTGCTTCAGTGGATTTTATTTGTAACGAATATCCATTAATGCTAAATGCATTGGGGTTTGTTTGTTTGTTTGTTTTGCTGCTTTTATTATATAATTGCAATGTTGCACAAATAATGCTTTAGCAAACAGATTGAGCCGTTGTCTGCAAAACATTAAATACATGCCTGAAAAGTGTGCTTTTCCTGTAGACAATAAACACCCATTTTCAATAGATCTGTTATGCCTTCCTGACGTCATATATACTGTATGCTAATTTTGCCATTAGAGCAAATTTTTAAACCTCTCCTCCAGTCTTCTATTGTGAGTACAGTGGTGCCTCGCAAGACGAAAAGAATCCATTCTGTGATTCTCTTCGTCTAGCGGTTTTTTCGTCTTGCGAAGCAAGCCCATTGACAGATTAGCGGATTAGCGCTATTAGCGGCTCTTAGCGGCTCTTAGCGGCTTATCTGCTGATCGGATCAGCTGATAAGCGGCTTGGCGGCTTAGAAAAGGGGGGGAGGGAAAAAACCCCGCAGGAACTTGCAAGACATTTTCGTCTTGCGAAGCAAGCCCATAGGATATTCGTTTTGCGAAGCACCTCCAAAACGGAAAACTCTTTCGTCTAGCGAGTTTTCCGTCTTGCGAGGCATTCGTCTTGCGGGGCACCACTGTACATTTTATAATCCCTGGTATTTGGCATGTGCCATCCTAGCTGCCATAAACATATATGAAATAGCTCTTTTGATTTTTCTTTTTTACCACAGGGTGACAATGGACTAATGGGCCCTCCAGGACCAACTGGAACAGTTATTGTTACCCTAACTGGAGCAGAAAATATGACGGTAGCAGTATAATGACCATTAATGACCATTAATATAATAATGACCATTAATATAATAAGCATTCTGTATAGCTGTTCATCTTTTTCACTGTATGAGTCCCATCAGGGGAAAGGGTGGGGTATAAAGTATATATTAATAATATATACATTTTATGAAAAGATAAACCAAATAAAGTTTATATAGAGTTATTTTAAAGAAAGTGTACATATATAGATTTTTTCTACCAAAGTGTGCAACACTTCTACCTCTTTTATGTCGGATCCCTAAATTCCATTAGCAAACATTCAGTTCGTATCTTTGCTTGTTCCTATGACTCAGTTAAAATATATCACTTTTGTAAGTACCATCTTTGTTTTTGGGTTCACTGAATAAATAAATAAATAAATAAATTCTATTATTATTATTTTTGTGACAGGAATTAAAAGGAAATAAAGGAGATATGGGTTCTCCAGGACCCCCTGGACCCCCTGGAGATTCAGTAAGTGGTATTGAATTAGCACTTCATACTTCAGAAGCTAGAACGTGGGTGGCGCTGTGGGTAAAACCTCAGCACCTAGGGCTTGCCGATCGCATGGTTGGCGGTTTGAATCCCCGTGGCGGGGTGAGCTCCTGACTTTCGGTCCCAGCTCCTGCCCACCTAGCAGTTCGAAAGCACCCCTAAGTGCAAGTAGATAAATAGGTACCGCTTTCTAGCGGGAAGGTAAACGGTGTTTCCGTGTGCTGTGCTGGTAACGGCTCGCCAGAGCAGCTTCGTCACACTGGCCACGTGACCCGGAAGTGTCTCCGGACAGCGCTGGCCCCCGGCCTCTTAAATGAGATGGGCGCACAACCCTAGAGTCGGACACGACTGGCCCGTACGGGCAGGGGTACCTTTACATTTACCTTTTTACTTCAGAAGCTAGATAGTAAAACATTTTTTTTAAAATAGCATATATTTGAAAGCTGCTGACATGACCATATATATATGTACAGTTCGTTCAACATATTTAATCAGTATAGAAATACATTTGCTTACATGACCTCAACCTGAGGGTCATGGAATAAAATACAAGTTGGATGTAGAATGCTGTGAAATGATGTTAAATATTCTGAGCTACACTTCATAGCGGTGGCCTTAATTCAGAAATAGCTACTTTTAAATATATATTATTATAAATGTTAAAAATCAGAAAGGGAGGGCAGCTGGGTACACTTGCCCTGGGGGGTAGCGGCGCCAGTGGCCTGCCAGACTGACACTATCATGCCAAGAACAGCCTGGGCCAAACAGCTGACCAGGGATTCCCTCACCAGGCCTCAGGCAAGCTCTGCACTGGCCTGCTAAAAATATAAAACAATATGAGTTGTGCATTCAGTGTAGCAACATAAATCTAAAGGATGTGTGTTGATTGGTAGATCTGTGTTTTAGGGCTCACCTGGTGATTTTCGAAGTGCAAAAGGAGATCCTGGAGAGGCAGGACCTCAGGTTTGTAAACTACGCCCCCCTTTTGCAATTGATAGATTTTATTATTATTTTTGAAAACTACCTAGTGTTACAGATATTTCTTTTGTCGTCTAGAAAGGTTAACAGTACAGTTATAGTCTGAAAATACATCTTATGGTTATCAAAGCCATACTGTGGTTGAGGAAATGATTAATACAAATACAACCTGAGTCCATTGGCTCTTTAGTTCCATATATCCAGCTTTATTAAACCACGTTTTATTAGAATCATATATTGTACATAGGAAAATAATAATATTATTAGCATATTTTGTTTCACAACAACAAAGTATTAAAAAGTGGTTTGTTTGTTTGTTTGTTTGTTTGTTTGTTTGTTTAATTAGGGTAGACCTGGAAAGGATGGAACTCCTGGTCCACCTGGCTCGCTGGTAACAAAGAATTTTTAAAAATGTTTTGTGTCAATGTACATTAGTGGTCATGGTCTGGGCTGGACAGGATGTAGGCTATTGTCTATTGGCAAAATAAATGGTAGTCTATATCTTACTCTCGAGCATCATTAAGGTGGATCAATACAGGAATTGGATAGCTTCTGGAGAAGAGCAGAGTAAGGGGCAGAATGGCTGAAGAGCTACTCCTGCACAAACTTTAATGTTTCCCCAGAAACCGCCTATAACAGGGTAGGAAAACAGGGGCCCTCCGTGTATTGTTGGACTACAACTCCCGTCATCCCCAACACTGGGAGTTGGAATAAAAAAATTCCTTCCAGTAGCACCTTAAAGACCAACTAAGTTAGTTCTTGGTATGAGCATTCGTGTGCATGCACACTTCTTCAGTGTATCTGAAGAAGTGTGCATGCACACGAAAGCTCATACCAAGAACTAACTTAGTTGGTCTTTAAGGTGCTACTGGAAGGAATTTTTTTATTTTGACTATGGCAGACCAACACGGCTACCTATCTGTAACTGGGAGTTGGAGTTCAAAAACAACTTGAGGGCCGCAGGTTTCCCACCCCAGTCCTATATTGATCCAGTGATTTTGAGTGGTCAGTTCATGGAAGAGGGACACAGACCAGAACCTGGATCTTCATGCAGCTTTGGGCACAAAGGTTGCTCTAAATGTATATTGGTGCTGGAATGAACTGTGTCTTTGGACACAGCTAGATTGGTAAAAAAAAAAAAGCGTTTGATATGTGTTGTGTATGTGATATAAGACTGCGACACCTGATGGCGCTGTGGAGCCCCGTCTTTCCCTACCGGGTTTCCCTGTATGAGTTTACAATGCATTTAACCGAATCGCTTCGTTGACGTGTCTAGATCCAGCCTTTATGTACAATTTAATTTCCTGCAGGGAGAAAAAGGAGAACAGGGTTTGCCAGGAAGACCTGGGAAAGTTGGTCCCAAGGTAAAAGCTCTTGTTTTCATTTTTGTCTGCTGCGTTTTGCTTCCCTTATCAATTCCAAAAATTTGGAATTAAAAGTACAGTGGTGCCTCGCAAGACGAAATTAATTCGTTCTGCGAGTTTTTTCGCCTAGCGAATTTTTCGTCTTGCGAAGCATGGTGTCGGAAAAGTTTTGGAAAAGCTTCAAAAATCGCCAAAAACCTCAAAAAAGGCTACCACACCGCGTTCTATGAGTTGCTCCTCGAAGTCAAGTCACAACTGTATTAATGGTGTTAAGAAAAAGGAAACAAACTTGCAAAAAACGCAAGACGTTTTCGTCTTGCGAAGCAAGCCCATAGGGAAATTTGTCTTGCGAAGTGTGGGAACCAATTGACGGAAGCCAGCCGTCATTTTGGGGTGCAAGGCAAAGAAAAACACACACAAAGGCAAATATTTCCATAGACGGAGGGCAGCTGAATCATGCTTCTTCCCCTTCCTCCAGTCCGTTTATTCTCTTTTGTCCTCTCCAGCCACATGGCTGCATTCCAATGTCTCACGTTACCTACATCCGGTCAAGGCTTTAACCCACCCACAAACCATATAGGGTTACATAGCCCAGAGGGGGGGGGGACATAACTCCATATGAGGTCATGCATTCCAATACATTGTAAAGCTCAGAGTGCTGGTCAGCCGAGGTCAGGAGGCACCCTGCAATATTACAAGCCTTTACCATGGCTATGACTCCCACATGCCCTCTTTCTTTATTTAATTAATCAGTACCAATACGGTTATATCGAGTGCGATAGACGACTCATGTGAGACCGGAAGCGGGCCGCGGACTGGAGAACCATGCAGTACATATAGAGATTATAGAAAGAATACATTGTATACAGCAACACAAAATAATGCAAATAACTACTATAATGATCACTAAAATCAATAAATGTCGAAGCCAACTTTCATCCGGAAGCCAAGAATATAAGAATTCTGATTCCAAGCTACATGGTAGGCTTCCTTTCTGGTTTTTAGCCATGCACTGGTGTCACTTAGATAGCACTGAGATTGGTCATTGTATGTTCCTGTAAGAGAACAAGAGCTATGAAAAGTGAAATTCATAGTATATTGACAGTTTGGATATATGCCCCATGACTCTTTCCCCTCCTTATTTTGAAAATAAATGGGTGCAGGCTCATGGAGGGTCAAGTGTACTGGGGGCCAAAAAGATTGCTTAGGGGATATAATATTTGTAAATTGAAAAGATCCATTGACAGGCACATCATGAAGCATTATGCCTAAATAACTGGCAAAGGGCGGCATGTGCATACATAACCAACATTTAGAAGCATGCAATAAACTGGTAAACTTAATCATATCTTGTACAAAATATTATCCTTCCATATCTTATGATAATTTTCTACCCTAAAAGTCTTATTCAACAATGCTGTTCTTATAGTTCGAAAGTGGCTGAGCCGTGGATGCTGCCAGCCAGAGTAGGATTCAGGTGACAGCTGCTTGCCAGCCAATAAGGTGAAATATGGTGGTTTCAACTGGACTGGGTCGTCTGCTTCTCTTCCTTGTATAATGATGCAGCAAAAGATGGCAAGGCAAATGGTTAGGAAGGCGCGTCTGCGGTTAAAGAGGCTCGCCATGGCCGCACGCATCGAGCTGGAACCCACAAAGGCTTGTCCTCGACGCCCACTGCTGCGTACCCTCGTCCCCACGTGATCAGCAGGACAGGTCCATGCCACGGGGGATCAGGCAAACGTCGGTACACCACCAAGGGGCAGGAGAGTGCCTCCTCCTTCCTAAAATGCAGTTAGCGGGAGTATGGGTCCTATTATGTAGATATAAAAGATGGTTAAGCACAAAAAGAACTTGGTGAACAGCCGAAGGGATATCTGCCGTTGGTATGCTTCAGCCGCCAAGCTGTTGAAGCAATAGTGTTTTGAACGTCAGGTGCGCTCTTTCCACTATAGATTGACCTGTGGAGTTAAAGGGTATGCCATGAGTTAATTTCACATTCCACAACATACAAAATTCCGAAAATGTTTTAGAAATATATGCTGGACCATTATCAGTTTTGATACGCGCAGGTTTACCCATGACTGAGAAACAGCAGATAGTGTGCTGAATGACATGCTATAGTATAGGATCAGAAAAGAGAGAAAAGGCAGAAATGTTCTTCAATGCTGCATCTGCTCTTGCATTGCCCTCTGCTAAATACCCTGGGTGCGATGTGTGGGAGCGAAGATGTGCAACATAATAAGGGAACTCTCTATGCTGAAGTAAGGCCTGCAGGGTAAGAAACAAGGAAAACAAGTCAGAATCCAAGGAAGGAGTTATATAAGATATTGGTAAAATAGCAAAAAGGTGATATACATACTGAGTATCCACAATAAGATTGAAAGGTAGAGTAGGAAGGGATTGAAAGGCAAGAATCACAGCTAGCTCTGCTCGCTGAGCAGAAGACTGTGAAGGGGTAAATAACATTTCCATTTTCCTCCCTCCTTCCATGTCACCACCCCCCTACTTTTCGTTCCATCCGTGAAGAGGGTTAGTGCAGAGGAGAGAGGTGTGAGAGACAAGGGGGTAGCCAAACATAGGTGACCTGTGTCAGAAATGTCAAACGGTCATCCTTTGGAGGGTTAAAAATGATGACACCTATAAAATCGGCCTAAGCAATGGTGCACGGCAGCATTTGTGATCAATAAATGCTGCTGTTCAGTCTGTGAAAAGGGAAGATATATTCATGCAACATCATGACCGCTCAAGGCTATTTGCTCGTGAACGTCCTTTGATAACAATGTCTGATGTGGATTCAATTATGGAATAAATGCTCTTTGGTGGGGTATGCGGTAGATGTAGCCATTCTATAATGCAGATAGTCTTCTTCTTGTTCCGTCTGAGCATATAAAATTCCTGTAGGCAACAATGGTGTAGCAAACACTGCCAGATGCAGCTTGTGTGCAGCACCTCTAGGTGGCGCATGCGGAAAGGTTTCAATGTTTCACTCACAAAATGTTGACAAAGTGTAGGGGAGTTCCGCATGCCTGCAGGACAATCCACTGATATTGTTGCGAATTGTGATATACTGGCAATGTAAAAGCAAACTGTTCCTTGTCTGCTGGAGCCAGTGGGATGAAGATGGTTCAATGTGGCCGAAAGTCAATTGTTCAGAAATAAGCTGTTTAGAAACAAGATGGTGCCATTGCTGCGGATTTTAATTTTGGTGGAGGCCACCGTTCTACCCACACTGAGGTATCGGTGATCCTGGTTTGCCACGCTGGAAACGTTGTATCGGTGGCTACAGGCTGGTTTTCATTGAGCGCTGCTGCTAGCAGATGAATCTTGTGGGTGGCTGTATCACCAGACTGACAAATGCGAAGCATGGCTGCAGTATCTGTGGCAGGATTGTGTATTATCGGTCTTAACGCAACCTTACAATCCTCTTTGGCATATTCAAAGGCCAATTGTTTGATAATTATTTGTTTGGCGTCAGGATTTTCACTTTGGCTACTCACTGCTGTAAGCAGCCTGTCCATAAAGGAATAATATGATTCTCTTGCCTCTTGCCTGATTGAACTCCACCTTGACTGAATACTGGTGGGTTCTGGGATTTTTCTCATTGCTTGTTGAGCAGCAAGAGCAGTATCCCTCAATAAGATCTGCAGCAGTGTGGCTTGTGTTCCTGCTGGAGCACCAGCAGGGGGCACAATAACAGGGAATGCCACAGTATCCTGAATTAAGGAACAGGCAAGGACTGCACGTTGAAAAGAGGTAGCTGGGTCTGCCTCTGAAAGATTTGGATTATTTCCAGCCAGACCACGGTATTGTTGCAGGATTGGGTCCTCTGGTGAGGAACTGTAATCCGGAGGCTTGGGATCTGGACTTTCTGCTGGCAGGGCAAGGATTGGAACAAACTCTAACACAGCAGACTCTAACACAGCAGGCTGGATTAAAGAAGCTGAAGGTTGTGCTGGCAATGCAGCCAGGGAGATATTTTTTGGTGATAAAGAGCCCATAGCATAATGAACCTTGCACCATGCATTTAAAATCCGAGTACTGATGCTGGGGAGCTCATGAAAATGTTCACCAATCTTGTCCCAAAGTTTTAATTCACAAGTCCCATTTGCAGTTACACCCAAGTCCCAGGGAGAATGTTCATCAATGGCCAGAATGAGCTGTATCAAATCACCCTCTGGAACTTCCAATTTGTTGGAGGAGAGGAGAAATTTTAAGTCTTTTAAAAATTTCTGTTGGGGAGTAGTCAAAGAGCTGCCCATTTTTCAAAAATCAATATAATAGAAGAGAAGAGAAGAGAAGAGAAGAGAAGAGAAGAGAAGGGATCGGACTCACCGGGATCTTTTTAAGATGATTAGCGCTTGCAATCCTTGCCGGACGTAGTGAGCCGATGATAACCACTGCTTGGATCGAAAATCCTCTCACAGTTTCTTTTAAAATCCTCTTAGTCTGCCTCAGACTGTTTGCTTCAAGTTTGCCTCTTTTCTTTAAGTTGCCTCACACTTTTAAGTTTGCCTCACACGGGGCACCACTTGTGGGAACCAATTGACGGAAGCCAGCCGTCATTTTGGGGTGCAAGGCAAAGAAAAACACACACAAAGGCAAATATTTCCATAGACGGAGGGCAGCTGAATCATGCTTCTTCCCCTTCCTCCAGTCCGTTTATTCTCTTTTGTCCTCTCCAGCCGCATGGCTGCATTCCAATGTCTCACATTACCTACATCCGGTCAAGGCTTTAACCCACCCACAAACCATATAGGGTTACATAGCCCAGAGGGGGGGGGAACATAACTCCATATGAGGTCATGCATTCCAATACATTGTAAACTCAGAGTGCTAGTCAGCCGAGGTCAGGAGGCACCCTGCAATATTACAAGCCTTTACCATGGCTATGACTCCCACAGCGAAGCAGCTCAAAAACCGCAAAACCCTTTCGTCTAGCGAGTTTTTCGTCTTGCGAGGCATTCATCTTGCATCACTGTATATTACCAATTCAGCAAAAATGAAATGCAATTTTTAATGAACACCAAATTTCTAAAGCAACAGTTTTTTATATTTTATTTTAGGGTATTTCTATCCCATCTCTCTGAAGCTCAAGGCCACTTAAAAAAAATAAGTAAAAAACCAGCAGACTATGAATGAGTCATAACTCTGCTGGCACATTCTGTTCTTGGCTTACAAATAGATTCCTCATTCTAGTGTTTTTGAAGTTCATAAATGGCAAGTACTCTGATAGGACAAAGGGTTGTAAGAATGTCCTTACAGGGTTTGACTACTGATAGTGGTAGCTGATGGTAGGGCAGAAGGAAGAGAGGTCAACAGTAGGCGGAGCCAGAGCCAGTGACAGGCAGAGCCAACCCTCTTTCCTGCGGAGTTCTACCATGGCAATGATGAGCTAAAGAAGGAGGGAGGTAATAGCCAGTGCCACTCCTTAGACTGGTTGTAAGAAGGCAGGCAGGTGGGAGCTCATTGGGGGCAAACTGAGACTGGTGGGGCAATGCCCCATTTGCTCTAATGGGCCAGTCTCAAGTGGACAGTAGGTACGTCTTTGCAGGGTTTAGTTCACAGAAGCAGGATGAGGATACTAAAAAAAACCCCTGAATATCTGACCAGACCTGCAGCATGGAAGACATTGTTGACCCCTAGTCAATGGTTACATACCTAGAATAAGGACAGATAAACCTTGGCCCTCCAGATATTTCTGAACTACAAGTCCTATCAAACCTAACCATTGGCCGTGCTGACTGGGGCTAATGGGAGTTTTAATCCAGCAACATCTGGAAGGTCACAGGATGCTCAGGTCTAAACTAGGCAAAAGAATAATCAAGCCAGAAATTTTTAGACATTTTAATCTTTTTAAAAAATGAACTTTCTAGATAACTTGCTAACTGTTTTTAACATGTAGACCAAGTGGCCACTAATCTATATCCAACGTAGTCAATAGGTTTCAGAATTCCATTGGATTTGATAAATTATCATGTTTCTTATATTTTTTTTTCTGTTTTCTAATATAGGGACAGAAAGGTGAAATCGGCAGCAAAGGAATTCGGGGTCCAGTAAGTGCAAATTCCATTTGTCTTTGTATTTCACTTTAATATCATAAAATTAATAGACAAAGCCTGGTTTTAACATGCTGATCAGTGTCAGATGCCTGCTTCAGGATATGTGTAGCTAAATTGTTGGCCTGTGTTTAGCTTCACATAGAAATCACATCACCAAAGGAGCCCTGGTTTTAAAAAAATGGAATTCGGCTTATGATTTTAGCAAAACCAAGTCATCACACCAATGCGCCACATTCATATTACATGCAGCCATGCCTTTCTCTTCATTATTACTATTTTTCTCTCCTTTTTTGTCTGTCTGTTCCCTCTTTTTATTTAAGACAGAGTATTATGATGAATTGCCAGGTGAAAAAGGAAACCAGGGCTATCCAGGACTCCCAGGACTCAAAGGCCAGTTTGGAGCACCCGGTAAGAGAGCATCAAAGGTTTAAATAACATACCAGGAGCTTTCTGAACTACCAGTGCTCAGATGAAGCATATTGACATGTGAAAACTACATCACACCATTGGCTTCTGGGTAGCAAGTAAGGATGAGAAAGAGGCCATTGGGATTTCACTGCCTCTTCAGTGTTAACAGTCTAGCCCTATGAGATTAAAATACCTTGGGACTGAATATGAGGCCTACTTGACCTCAAGGAGAGTGGAGTTGAGGCTATAAAATGCCTGTTGGTCTCAGTATACATTATTAGGCTAAGCCTGCATACCTGTGAGTAAACCCCATTGAACTCAATGATGTTTCGTTTTGAAAAGACATAGACTCATAGAATTGTAGGATTCTGAGGGATCCTGAGGGTCATCTAGTCCCATCCCTTGCAATGCAGATATCTCAACTAAAGCATCCATGGCAATGATGTATAGACGGTATCTGACCCCTGTTAAATTAGCAAAGATTTATCATACCTGTGATAATCTATGTTGGAAATGTAAAGAAAAAGAAGGTACTTTCTAGCATATGTGGTGGACCTGCCCCAAGGTGAAAGACTTCTGGGAGAAGATTTATAATGAATTGAAAAAAATGTTGAAATATACATTTATTAAGAAACCAGAGGTCTTTCCTCTTAGAATAACAGGTTTAGAATTGCCCAAGAAATATGTTAAATTATTTTTGTATGCCACAACTGCTGCTCGAATTTTATTAGCTAAGAATTGGAAAACACAGGAAATACCAACAGTGGAAGATTGGCAGATGAAGATGATGGATTTTTCAGAGCTAGGCGACCTGACTGGAAGAGTCCGTGATCAGAAGGAGGAGGATTACCAGGAAGAATGGACAAAATTTAAAGATTATTTAGTTAAATATTGTCAGAGCTGCTCCAGATCCTAGCTCACAGAGGATCACGCTAGCCAGCGGTCACTTTGTAAAAGTCTTTATTGAGTTACAGTTTCCATTCTCAAGCTGCTGCGTGCAGCTCTACGTCTTATGGGTTAGACCGGCGAAGCTCCGTCTGAGTCCCCGCCTCCTGTACACCAACTTAATACCCTAGCCTTACTCCACCTTTTCCGCCTGACCGTTCTTCTCTGGGTCCCTCTGCCCCCCGTGGTCTCTTCCTTCCGGGACTCTTCTGACGCTGACCCCCCGGACCCTTCTGTCTCCTTGCGGCGGGCTTTAGGACCTGGCTCCCTTTCCGGGCTGCTTACTGTGCCGCCTTCCTGTGCATTTGAACTTGGCGCGCGCCCAACCTTCCACTTTCCGCTTGACCGTTTCTTCGCTCTCCGATGGAGGCGTGGCCACTCCTGACTCATGCCCTCCCCCCTGCGGCGAGCCGCCTGATCCCGATGCCTGGCGCCCTTCCTCCCCACTGCGCTCTGTTGGGGATGTTGGCCCCGATTTCCAACTGCTGCTCTCTGAACCCCCTCTTGTCCCTTCTTCCTGGGGTGTCCCCCTAAGCTCCCCCCTTGCTCTGGTCACTGGCGCTCCTTTCTGTGAATCTTCCGATTCACTGGACAGACTCGGAGACCTCGGGTCGTCGTCATCGCTCATCTTTCCTTCGGACTCCTCCCCCTCGCTCTCTGTTTCCTCCCTTGCCCTCGCCTCTGCTCCTGAACCCCTGACAAATATGTTAAGTTAAATTAATTGGAAAAGCTTGCAAATACCAGATAGGCTTAGGATTTAAATATGTAACGTGATAAATTAATATGTTGAACTCTAGATTGGGAAAGAAAGAAAGATGTTAAGTGACTAAGTTAATTTTATGAGAATATAGGTTTTGGAAAACCATTAAAATGATATACACTGAAATTCAACCAAGGGGATATGAGGAAGTTGCTTAACAATGTTAATAAGATTAGTTTTAATAAGGCTAGGCTTTATGTTTGTTTGTTTATTTGTTTGTGTGTTTAAAAATTTGTGGAAAACTAATAAAAAATTTTTTTGGGGGGGAATAAAAATAAAGCATCCATGGCAGATGGCCATCCAACATCTCCTTAAAAACTTTCAGGGAAGGAGAGCCCACCACCTTCCAAGAGAGCCTGTTCTACTGTTGAATGGCTCTTACTGTCAGGAATTTATTCCTGATCTGACACGCTAAATCTACAGGGCTGTGGTGACTTTGGCTCTCTCAATATTTTGTTCGAAGAGGACCTGGCTCCCCCCCTTTTGGGTGAAGATATAGGCAGAGTAGGTGTTGAGCAGATCTGCCTCACATAATAATAATAATAATAATAATAATAATAATAATAATAATAATAAGAAGAAGAAGAAGAAGAAGAAGAAGAAGGAGTTTCTTAAAAGGTGAAATATTGTAGGCACAAATGCAGACAATTCCCACAAGAAAGAAAAGTGGGAGGCATCTTAAGGAACCAGTGTAGCTTAGATGACCTAAGAAGGACATGTATAAGAAATGGGGAAAATTGGGGGGGAGGGAGGGAAGGAAGAGTCTACATGAATAGCCAATAATTGCAGGAGAAGGTCAGGTGGGCCAAAGCTCAGAATGAGCTCAGGCTTGCAAGAGAGGTTAAAACAGCAGCAGCAACAACAACAACTTCTTCAGCTGTGTATAGAGCAAGAGGAAGAATAAGCAAGTGGTAGATCCTCTGTGTGGAGAACATGGAGAAATGTTATCATCATCATCATCATCATCATATATTTATTAGATTTGTATATCACCTTTCATCTGAAGATCCCTGGGTGGTTCACAAAAGAAAACTTGAAAGTGAGAATACAACATAAATAATAGAACAAAAACAAACTAATAACCCCCACAAACATATTCAAAAAGCCGTGAAATGTTAATCAGCTAAATGCCTGGTTGAAGAGAAGCTTTTCTGCCTGTCACCTAAAGATATGTAATGAAGGTGCCTCCCTGGGGAGAACATTCCACAAATGAGGAACCACCACAGAAAAGGCTTGTCCTTCCAGCATGTTTGTTTCATGAGTCCTAAGTTTATCTTTATATGATGATTCTATTGTATATGTGGAACCCTTACAGGGGGTGATAATTAAAGTTTGTTGGTAACACTAGATTAATGTGCCGATCTTTATTTTAGTTATTAAAACTTCAGGAACTTTCCAATGCCTCCCAGGACATATTTGAGATAAGAACTAAGACCAGGAGAAGGTGTGTGTGTGTGTGTCTTTTTGTATGAAATTATGCCAACTTTTCTCATGCCATGATAGACACTACAGAAATAAACCATAGACAAAAGTTCAGATTGGCATGCACCATTACAAACCTGGCAGCAAAGGCATGTTTTCAGCAAACATTTAAAGGCCCATGCTGATTCTCTGTTGGAAGAGCACTCCACAGGGCTGGGCCAATGACACTTAAAGCTCATGTTTATGTTGATGTCAAATGTGCTTCACCAATTCAGGAGGGTGTCAGCAATGCTCCAGTGATGATTTCAGTGATTGATCTGGGGATATAATGTAAATGTTTATAAGGACCTTGAACCTGGTTCAATAGTAGATGGGTAGCCAGTACATATTTGGCCGGCCGGCATAATATAGATATGTGATGAATATACTGTTCTTGCAGGACCACAGGGTCCCCCAGGTGCCACTGGAAGACCAGGTAAGACCAATAAATATTGTTTGTTTCAGATATATGAAGGAATTATGGAATATTTAAAAAAACAACAACATGAAATTAAATCCTCTGAAATGGCTACAAGCACTGGTACAGAAAACATAGAAATGGAAGTAATACTTTTAACTCTTGCATTAGGTGTTTCGAGACCTGGTCCAAGAGGTCTAACAGGCCCTCCAGGCCTCAAAGGAAGTAAAGGAGATAGAGGACAACCTGGCATGAATGCCATTGGACCTCCAGGACTTCCTGGATTGCAAGGAAGACCTGGCCCAGCAGGATCACCAGGTCTTTCAGGACCACCAGGTAGAGCAAGATGATCATTATTTGTATGTAGCCAGAATGTTTTCATGGCATATTTGTGCAACTCTGGAATTAATGGACTATCCAACTGAACTTCTTATGGCTAAAAGCAGCCACTACTGTTGCAACCATCCCTGCAAAGGAAAGCAGAAATATTAAAGTAGAGAAAGTATGATGGGTTTGCAAATGATAGAAACTGGATTAAATCTAGTATATAAATTCATTGATTCCTATTCCAATAGCTTTGGAGTGAGAGACTGGCTAAGTTCAGATAACCATATCTCAACTTAATATGCAGTGTGAAAGTATCTAATTAGTCATTGTTTCCTGTTTCACCGTAACTGAGAAACTATGGTTCCCAGCTCAAGGCAGGATCTTAAACCATGGTTTGATACTGGTTTCCGAAATATTATTTCTATATTATTGTGGCCTGCCTCGATTAACAAACTAAATAAATATGCTCATTAGTTAACCAAAGGTATTTTGTAGGTTGACCAATAAATGCCACAATTATTAGACATTCCCCAGTGACTTCCCAAAGTGGTAAGAATAACTAGCAAATGTCAACATTTTCCAGTGTTTTGTTCTTTGCTATGACTTGAATGCACATAGCCTGTGTTTCTTCCATGCTGTCAACACCATAGTATAAGTTCACCTTAAATCTGAGGTCCTTAGAACACCCTAAATGGCCTATAACAGAGGCTATCATGATATTTGTGAGCAATGCATGAATATTTTGTGTTGTTCTCACCCATAAACAGGTATAATAACTTTTGAAAGAGGCCCACTGGGACCCCCAGGAACCCCAGGATGCATTGGACCTCCAGGCCTTTCAGGAGATAGTGGAGCAAAAGGTCAGTTGCAAATACATTTCCAATCTTAATAGTTTGAGGACGGCATGGTGGTGAACAGAAATCTTAACCATACAGTGGTACCTCACAAGACGAATGCCTCGCAAGATGAAAAACGCACAAGACGAAAGAGTTTTCCGTTTTTTGAGTCGTTCCGCAAGACAAATTTCCCTATGGGCTTGCTTCACAAGACAAAACGTCTTGCGAGTTCTTGCGAGTTTGTTTCCTTTTTCTTAAAGCCGCTAAGCTGTTAATAGCCGCTAAGCCGCTAAGCCGTTAATAGCCACTAAGCCGCTAATAGCCGCTAAGCCGCTAAGCTGCTAATAGCCGTGCTTCGCTAGACGAAAAAACCGCAAGACGAAGAGACTCGCGGAACAGATTAATTTCGTCTTGCGAGGCACCACTGTAATGATTATTAGACTCTGTCAAGACTACTTAGGCATAGAATATACTCAGTTCCTTTTCATCTTGCTAAGGGCAATTAGACCTGATTCTGCTTTTCATTCTGAGCTCATAAAGGCAACCAAACTGTCCCAGAGTAGATTGGCATCCTCTCTCTCCTTCCAAACAATAATGAGGATTTTACCCTGTACCAAATGCCAATATTTATATGAGCATGTGTGACAATCAGTGTTGGACTTAGACTGGGGAGACATGGATTCAGTTCCCCAGCCAGCCTTGATTCTGAGTGACCTTGAGACACTGTTGGGTTGCTGTGAGGATAAACTACGGATCCCCTAAGCTAGACTAAGCTCTTGAAGGAACAGTAGGATAAAAATCAGAGAGAAAGATAAAATGTGATCTATGTGGGCACTCTCTTTCTCACTGTTGACTAAAGGCTTGCCCAATAACCCTAATAATATATTTATCGTTTTTAAGGACAAATATTCTTTACTGGGGAAATTTGCCTCACTATCTGCTCCTAGGGTTAACCATATTGCTAAATATGGAAAGCTCAGGGGAATTAGATGCACAAACATGATTACACTCTTTCTCATCCTATCTTTGTGTTTTTATACATTGTATAAAATGTATCTGTGATCTTCGAATGAAGGGCCCTGTGATCTTCGAATGAAGGGCAGTAGAGAAACTTAATAAATAATAATCCTTGCTGATAAATACATACAGTGCTGTAGGGCACGTGTGCTTTTGACATAGCAATAATTTACCAATGTCACCTTTAACAGAGGAATAATTTTACTGCAGGTGAAGAAGCAGGCCCATGTGACCAGTGCACCTTTCTGACGGGGCCACCTGGCCTTCCTGGTGTTCCTGGAGCACAGGGCGAACAAGGAGTTAAAGGTAAAAGAATCTGACAATGCTTGAGAATTGCTAAAATATACCAAGAGCTCAGGGAAAGGGGTAGAAGAGGGTGAAAAATCTCCAACTGGCAGTATATTCCAGTTTATAGAACATTTTACCCCAGCCATTCTGATGTAGAACATAAATTAGTAACGTGGTTTTGCTTATATACTTTAAGAAGGGAGGCTTTAGAAATTATTAGGATAAATAATGTGCCTTATGGTCCATCACCCTGCTGTCAGAGTGCCCTATAGAGTACCCATAGTGCTAAAGGGCACAGCTGGTGTCAACAGGATTGTAAAAAACGCAACTCCAGGACACCAGCAAACAGCTGCACACTGGCTTTGTATAATAAAAGTTTAACACACTAGTGAGGAACAAAGGTGCTTCTGGAATGGAGTATCTTGGAAAAGGTCATGGCTGGCTGAAACCCTATACTACAACATTTTGTTGTAGGTTCCAACTTGTATTCTACTTATCATTAGACTATGATTCATCTCCCTTAGGATATTATTGTTTAATATTCTACTCAGGGAAAGCTAACCTGTCTCCACCCCATGCAAGTAAGCACCCGCAGTGCTAGTGTTGGGAGGGCAGCTCTGTGGCATCCCCCACACCTTGCCAGCCACTTCTGTGCTACGGAGAAGGACCTACTCTGAGTTCCTAGGCAGTGAACTACAGACATTAGCAGGAGCACAGACAGCCTTCTCCTGATTTCAGGATTTGGGCTGGCTGATATCGGAAGAAGCACTCTTGCTTTCAATGTCAGTCTGTTTATTTCTGTAGTATATGGCCAGTTACTTAGGAGCAGGTGGAGCTTGTCAACCTGGGAAGGGGGCCCATCTATAAGAGAAGGAAAACTCTGGTCCTAAATGTCTGCTGCAGTTCGAAAGCACACAGTGCAAGTAGATAAACAGATACCGATCTGGCGGGAAGGTAAATGGTGTTTCTGTGCGCTGCTCTGGCTTCACCAGAAGTGGCTTAGTCATGCTGGCCACATGACCCAGAAGCTGTACACCGGCTCCCTCGGGCAGTAAAGTGAGAGGAGCACCACAACCCCAGAGTTGTCCGCGACTGGACCCAACTGAACCTTTACCTTTTAACCCTGCACAAATCCAGTGTGGAGTCCCTAAGATGGTTGGATGGTGCTTTGTACACCTCCTGGCAACTCCTGCAGCCAAGCTGGCACCAAGCGTATTGCTCTGTGAGGCTGAGGAGAGGGGTCTTGTCTTGTGGGCAGCCCAGGACTTCCATACACACTTCCCAGGCTTGCATCCTGAGAGGTCATTTCAGTGCTGCTAATGCATCAGTTTGACTTCACCTCCAGAGGCACACTCCATTGTCTCTCTCGAGAGATGGATGCCAACAATTGCGGTACTTCAACCTTCCAGTTCTCTCTAAATCACTGTCTCCACCATTACAGGTATAGAAGGAGCACTGGGGCCTAAAGGATCCCAAGGAACCCCTGGGATTCAGGGGCCTCCCGGCATTCAGGTACGGTTCACGTTAAATTGTTTTTAGAGTTGGTTTATATGTAGAGCCCTTTGTAGTTTCCATCATAAAAGGGCCTCTACCCATTGGAGGATATGGGTTCTTTCACCTGCGGTAGCTGACAATGGGAAAAACCTCTTCACACACAGAATCATTTCACCACAATGCCTTAGTGTGTTGATTTTACTGTACCTTTCATAGCATTTATATAGATTCAGCGTTACAGTTCCTGTCATGTTTTATTAACAACATGTGACCCAGGGACTTCCAGGTCTTCCAGGAAACCAAGGCCTTAAAGGATTGAAAGGTGAGCCAGGGTATGCAGAACCAGAAGGCCCAAAAGGAGACAGAGGAGAACCAGGACCAAGAGGAAGCTCAGGAGAAAATGGTGCAGACGGGTTACCTGGGAAACCTGGACTGAAAGGCTCAAGAGGTTCTGTGGGAGAACCGGTTAGTACCTGCTACTTTCACATCTAGCGCAATCATACTGATTTTTGCATTGTTTTCAATCCATTGAAAAATAAATAAGGTAAACATATCTGAAGACATTCGTCAGGGTACATGCACATATATTATTTTTTGTTGTGTGCCCTAATTCTATTACAACATCTGAAAAAGTCATGTGGAAATGTGCATGTCTGCAGCCTATACGCAGCATAAATCTGTAGTAGTCACTGATTTCCCTTTTGGATTTAGCTGAATATCCACTTTAAAGTGCTTGGAAGGATTCAGCGTAGTGCTATGGCAGTCCTTCCAGCCTTTCCATTTGCCAGATGAAAGAATCACCCCCACACACTGTTCTCCTGACCCCACAGAGCCAAATTTGGGGGAGGAAAAGCCCTATTGCGCTCATGGAAGTCCTTGCACAGACTTCCAGTAGTGGATAGTTGAATCTGGCCTTATTTGTGGTGATCAAAATGAAATTGTTATGTTACTTATTTCTGCTTTGAGTGCCATTGCTGAATCATGGTGGCAAGTGCAGACTCCATCATGTTTCTAGCAGTGCATATGCAAAAGAGCTATGTTCATCCAGGGTCTTTGCTGTAGGCCACCAACCTTTGTTTCTGACTGTGACTTACCATTATATATGCAGGCATTTTGAGTGTTTGTTAAGCAGTGTTTTCTGAATTCTTATCAGGGACCTGATGGCACAAAAGGAGACAGAGGTGCACCAGGACCAGTTGGTATCTCGGGTCTTCCTGGAGAGAGAGGGCTACCTGGACCACCAGGATACGGACCACCAGGAGTGGAAGGGTCTAAGGGATCTCAAGGGAATCCTGGTTTGCCTGGGTTGGTTGGAGAAGCAGGTCGGTAGATATTATTGTTGTTATTACTAAATAATTTGACTGTGGTGTCTGTAGTAGATTTAAAAGCTGCAGTGGGTGTCAAGGCGTGTGTGTATATATCTATATATATTCCTAATACAACATTGCAGAGCATTCTTTAGTTATGTAAGCAGGATCATTTCTGTATCCTGCTCCAGAAATGTCTGTGGCATCCAAGCGCACTCTTGACTTATGCATATTTTAGTTAAGTCCTTTCAGGACCTAGGGCTTCCAGACAGCACTACTGTTGTGATTTTGCTATCTGTGGTTTATATCCGCCTACTTTTCTGCAGTTCAATGCAGCTCATCTGACTGCTGAAAAACTCAGCTAATTTGCTGGGTTTCCTTGCAGTGTGCTTATCAGCCATTTTGGAGCTACAAATCTGCTACCCCCCTCCCCCGAAGTTGTGTAACTTCATTGTGCTGCTGTCTTTAAATAACCACTGGCATATTCTAGTTTGTGTTCTTCTTGTTATACACTTTTAAGGTCCTAAAGGTGAGCCTGGTCAAGTAAATGCAATTCCTGGACCTCCTGGACTTCGAGGGCCAGATGGTAGGCCTGGACCACAAGGAGAAAGAGGTGAGAGCTACCTTTTCAAGCTGGACTACTGTCAAACTGACCCTTCTAAAATATTACACACACACACACACAAAAGGCTGCAACTTGTCATGGTCAAGCAGCAGCCACTACGCAAAGTAGTAACCTGCAGAAGAGGCTGAAAGAACAAGCAAGGTAAGCAAGCAAAATCTTGACAGCAAGGAGCAAAGATGCTCTAGTTTTGTAGGCAAGTGGCCAGGATTGACTAATTCCCTTATTCAGGGTGTTTACATGGATGGTTAAGGCTGCATCCTAGCCCATCCTTAGCTGGGAAGGCAAGCCCCATTGAACTCAGTGGGACTTCCTTCTAAGTAGATATAGTTGAAAGTGCACTGTTGGCCACTGTTGAGAGAGGGCTTTAGGCACAATTCCTGTATAACTTGTAACTCAACTCACCAGCCAATCAGTGGGGAGAGAGACAGATCCGTGAAGGGGGGAAAAACCCAGGCAGGTACTTTAGTTTCTTTAGCCCTAGTTCGTAGGGAAGACACTTCAACCCCCTGGGTTTTTGTTCTAGATAGAGTGTGGCTTGCCATTTGATACTGCTTCCAGAACTACTTTGCATTCTTTGATAGGTAGTGTTGGATCCAGAGGGCCACGTGGATATCCAGGCCTCCCAGGGCCAGAAGGTGACCCTGGCTTTTCAGAAAATGGATTTCCTGGCTATCCTGGCATTAAAGGTAACGTATTTGTCTTTTCTTGAAGGAAAAAAGAGAGAGAGAATAAAACGAAGTAATGAAACAAATGAGAAATTTAATAAATAATCATCTATGAAGTCCTCGAGAACTGCAGAGAGAGAGAGAAAACTCAGTTAGATCTGTATTATCATGGACATCGGTGGTAGCCACTGCGTTGGATTCTGTAAGCTGTTGGGTTCCAACTCCCAACCCACAAGGCCAGTGATGAAGAATAATGGGAGCTGTAGTCAAACAACATTTGGAGGGTTCCATATTGGCTCCCCATGGTGTACATATAGTATCTTCATTAGAGCACTTCAGTAAAACCATATAATGCATTTTCAAAATGGAGGACAGCTGACAATTTGACTTTAAAAAGTAACATGCATACAAATTTCATTTGTTTTGACATACTGTGCTTCTGGTGCTGTAATAGCATCTTTGTTGTAAAAGTGAACAGAGGGTTGTAGCACTGAGTGGCATATCCCACCAGCACAAGGATTTCTCCTTGTGCCATGGGATTGCCCTCCCCTCCTTGCACACATCCCTAAACCTGTTATGGGATCCCTCAAACTGTCCAGTGCAGATTTGGGGAGGGCAGTGGGCATGCACAGTGGAAAGAGAGGTGAGAAAGTCCTATTGAGCAAGCACAAATCCTTGCCCTGACAAGACATGTTCGTTTGATGCTCTCCAGTTACAGTGGTGCCTCGCAAGACGAAAAGAATCCATTCTGTGATTCTCTTCATCTAGCGGTTTTTTCGTCTTGCGAAGCAAGCCCATTGACGGATTAGCGGATTAGCGCTATTAGCGGCTTTTAGCGGCTTATCTGCTGATCAGATCAGCTGATGAGCGGCTTAGCGGCTTAGAAAAGGGGGGGAGGGAGAAAACCAGCAGGAACTGGCAAGACATTTTTGTCTTGCGAAGCAAGCCCATAGGAGATTCGTTTTGCAAAGCACCTCCAAAACGGAAAACTCTTTCGTCTAGCGGGTTTTCCGTCTTGCGGGGCATTCGTCTTGTGGGGAACCACTGTACTTGGTTGATTTTCCCCCCCCCTGGTTCTGTTGTCTTTCAGACAATAAAAATTGCATTAAAAAAATTAAATTCATGTTCAGTTTTTGCATATTATAACAGCTGCATTTATTTATTCATTCAAAACTTTTGCATCCCACCTTTCTTCAAAAAGTTCAAGGCAGCTGACAACAAAATCTAACCATAAATTAACAATTTTTTAAAAAACCAGTTGCAAGATTCCTAACTTAATTAGCAAGAAAAATGTCAGAACCTAAAAAAAATGACATAGCCACTTATCGCAAACCTTCAAGAGCCTGTGTTATATCACTGAACATTGTTTCCCCTCCACTTTGTAGGAGATAAAGGGTCTCCAGGACCCACAGGGCCACCAGGCTGTCCCGGACAGTTAGGGGAACCAGGCTTACCTGGAAAACCTGGAATTCCTGGAGAAAAGGTTGGTTCGCAAACTAATTCCACTGAGTTTAATGGGTTCTACTAATCAGCAAGAGCATTAACGATTTTAAGAATTTTAAGAAATGCTCAGAATATTAAGAAATAAAAATTAAGCTTTACTTACAGTGTTTGAGACATGGCATTTATTGCTATTATTTCCTCCATGTTTTAGGGTGAACCGGGCCCAGTTATACCTGGACAACAAGGTAGACTGGGTTCACCAGGAATAGATGGCATGCCAGGTGAGAAGGGCGAAAGAGGATTCCCAGGACTTCCAGGGCCCCAAGGTCAACGAGGTCGTGATGGTGCTGATGGGCCAAGAGGTAGAGTATATTTCGAGCAAAATGTTCGCCTCCTTGACATATTAACTAAACATTATGAATTTTCATTCAGTGGCGGTTTCATTCAAGAAACTTATATCTCTCCATTCCATCGCATTTGAGCAATGTTCAGTTTGTTGAACCTGAGGATACAGAAGGTATCCTTGAAGAAGTGAAGCCATCTCTCTGTGCACTCAGCTCTCATCCCTTCCTTGCTGCTACAAGGGGCATGGTGAAATGGGGGGGGCACAGCTTTAGTGGTGGCTTATCTGAAGATTGGATGGCTGCCCTGGAAGTGCAGAGATTTAAATCCTGTCAAGCCATACTTAAAAGAAATGGATCTGGCATACTAGGCAATTGAAAAGGGCAGATATATAAAGTCTAAGCTGAATACTTTTAGGTCTCTAGTCTGAAGGAAGGATGCCTGTTGGAACTGGTTTTTCTCCAAACTGAGGTGCCTGTCTCCAAATGGACTTGGTCATTAGAGTGCTGCCCCCCTCCCCAGCTACAGCTTTCCACACCTGTAAACTAAATGTGTGAAGTGGATGCATGTATGTTCTGGAGTGTGTGTGACAGAGAGAGGGGGGGAAGAAGAGGGAAAGAAAGAATGGAAGCATAAGGAACTCATGGAAGCATAAGGAACGGCCGCCGAGACCATATAACACCGGTCTTGAAAGACCTACATTGGCTCCCAGTACGTTTCCGAGCACAATTCAAAGTGTTGGTGCTGACCTTTAAAGCCCTAAACGGCCTCGGTCCAGTATACCTGAAGGAGCGTCTCCACCTCCATCGTTCTACCCGGACACTGAGGTCCAGCACCAAGGGCCTTCTGGCGGTTCTCTCACTGCGAGAAGCCAAGTTACAGGGAACCAGGCAGAGGGCCTTCTCGGTAGTGGCGCCCTCCCTGTGGAACGCCCTCCCACCAGATGTCAAAGAGAACAACAACTACCAGAGTTTTAGAAGACATCTGAAGGCAGCCCTGTTTAGGGAAGCTTTTAATGTTTGATGTATCACAGTATTTTAATATTCTTTTGGAAGCCGCCCAGAGTGGCTGGGGAAACCCAGCCAGATGGGCGGGGTATAAATAATATATTATTATTGTTGTTGTTGTTGTTGTTGTTGTTGTTGTTGTTGTTGTTGTAAAATGGGGCCCTTCATCACATGATATTAAGTTACCTTAATGCTATCAATACTATCTTTTAGGAGAACCTGGGTCCCTTGGAGTTCCAGGAGAAAAGGGTGTTCCAGGAAAAATAGGTGACTGTCTTGTTGGCTTACCAGGCCCACCAGGTCTATGTGGATTAATGGGCCCCCCAGGTAAGTATTACACAAAATATTGTCACCCCCCCCCTACTCTAAGCCAGCACATGCTCTTCTGAACACCTGAAGCAAGGTCATGAAGCACACTTCACTGATTTATGGGTTGGAGCAGTGCTGATCAAAACCACAGACTTGTCTGTCTCATTTTCTTCACATAGGATATCTTAGTGAAGTATCTTGTAGGCAGTCATGGTCCTCTCTACAAAAGGGACATGATATCTCTTTGAGAATATATTCTTATTTATAACGTTGTTGATACTTCAGATAAAATCCTATTGAGTTTAGGTTTGGTTTGTTGATCAGGGAACAGGCAAAATAATGAAAGTGCAATCCTATACTTGACTACCTAATAGTAAACCCCATTTAATTCAGTGGGCTTATTCCTAGGTAAATGGAGTTAGGATTAAGACCTAAAATATTTTAACTCTGGGTTATATCTTCTGCATAAGTCTCCGGCAGATGGTACCTGAAATTGAATTAAAAACCCAGAAAAAAGTATAGGCATACAAAATATCCAGACACATAGATACTGGTATGTTTAAATCTTTTTCACTGTTAATTTAAATTCCTTTTAAAATGTTTTAATTATATTTGTTTTTATTGATAATTTTAACCGCTTGGAGGTTTTGCTTCAATATAGTAGTATATACATTTCAATCAATCAATCAATCAATCAATCAATCAATCAATGTTTTCTTCTTTTTTAAAGTGACCCGAAAGGGTTTTTGTCATTATCGTTGTTCAAATGGCTTTTAATTTAGTTCCTTTTTCTATCATGTCTGGAAGAAGCTTGTATTTTGTTAATAGACTCTGGGTGTCTTCAATTATTCTGCAGAAGGGATTCAAGTGCACACTGCTTATTTTGATTTGCCACAATTAAAGTAGATTAAAGTGGTCTGTTGAGCAAATCCACTTTAAAACAAAAACTGACGTTTTAAGGTTGTAAAACTGATGAGGAAATGCACTGAAAAGTGTGGGATGAACAAAATATTAACGGGGAAATGTATAGCTTCTGGGCTGGGATGAATGCTCATTGTTATATAACTTCCCTACAAACAAATCAACAAATTCTCAATAAATTCTAGGTGTAATGTAACCTCTGTGTAAGCTTTACACCGACAAATTACCAAGTTATCTGGAGGATCCCTCTGTATACAGTTTGCTGTACTTCTTAGTTGTCCTTGTCTGTAAAACTACTTCTTACAAAATATGCCCCCAAACCCATGTTCTTGACCTCAAGATCACAACCTTCTTCGGGGGGAGGGGGCAGGGAACATTTTCACATAATGGTCATTTCAATGTGTCTGTTATCATAGGAAAACGTGGAGTTCTAGGAGCCAAAGGAGACCCAGGTTTTCCAGGATTAGACATCCCGGGGTTCCCAGGACCATTTGGGCTGCCTGGATTACCTGGCCCACAAGGAGAAGAGGGATCTCCTGGCATCAAGGGACAACCTGGCAGGCCAGGAGTACCAGGTGTACCAGGTGAGTATTTCTTGAAGGGAAAATAACACACTATTAGTACCACTTGCTTGCCATTTTATTCTGCAGGAGTTTTATAGATATGACCGGTACGATCAAATGAAGGCGATGGCATGGTATTAAGTCTGTAGATAATGCATAGATAAATACTCATTTTGCCTGGACTCTGACACAGGCAATAGGGAATGCACAATCTCTGAGTAATACAGTATTCTGTTTTGCTCACTTCCCACAGGTCTAAGAGGAGAAATAGGCTTGATGGGCACTGTAGGTAATCCCGGGCTACCTGGTGTCTTTGGAAATCCAGGTATCCGTGGCAGCAGGGGTAAGTGATAATGCACTTCTCTTATCTGCTCATTATTTATACAGCCATAAGTACACATTGTCAGCCTGTTAGATCTTTCCTGAGACAGCATCCCTCCATAGCTGCAATAGGAGGCAAAATTCCTTCTGGGAGGACCCACTGGGAACTGTCCATGGTCCTTACTTTCCTGACCTCTGCTTAAAAAGAAACCTGCCCTATCTTTGCCTGTCCAGGAGAGACTCTGTCTGTGTCCGTTTTGCTCGTAAGCTTCCTTTGCTTGGCTGCTTTCACCTGCAGCCTTCCAGGCTTATGGCAGCATTCAGTACGGTCCCTCCTTCAAGCCCTAACAAACAGAGAAGAAGCATGGATCCTGCTCCTAACTAGACTAATAGGTCAATTCTTAGCAGTGCTTTGTGGTCATATGATTTGCATGTCATTTGGATTTGGATTATTTGTGGCTGTTAATTGGTGCTGGAGTATTAAAGGCCAAAGGGCTGAATGAATGAATTAATTGATTTATTACAGTCACAGGCCAGAGATAGGACAAAGGGCTGAAATTAGTGCGACTTCTGGATAAGACAATGTATAAGTTCTAAATTTCTCGTGGTCTCCTTGGTAAAACGTTTCAAAGCTAAAACTGTAAATGGCCCACATGAGTTAATGTAAATGTGAAAGAGGGCCTGCACATGTTTCACTGGCCAAATGTGTGTCATGCTATTACTTTTCCAAATGCAAGTCAAGTTTCTTCCAGCTTTTGAAATAATAGACAAAGTACTGCAATTGCAGAGAAGAAAAATAATAAAAGCAGTTTTGTTTTGTTTTGTTTTTCATTTGCAGGTTCTCCTGGCTTCCCAGGACCAAAAGGAAGAAAGGGATCCTCAGGTGAAAAAGGTGAACCAGGTGATAAAGGTTCTCCTGGAACATCAGAGTCCAAAGTGAGTTTTGGAGATAAAGGAGACAGAGGACCTAAAGGTATATGCAGCAGTTACTGCTACTGCTAAAACCAGCTTGATGCCATTACAATTATCATGTTATGTTTTTTAAATGAGAGTGATGGTGATACTGACTTCCAGTGTAATGCATGTCATTGCTGCTATAGGATTTCCTGGAAGACTGGGACTCAAGGGAGAAAAGGGAGAGCAAGGTCTGAAAGGATGCATAGGACCTGATGGACTACCAGGAATGCCAGGGCCACCAGGTATATAGACTTACCTATATATTAAACTGTATCAGATATACAAAATAATATGAACCTTCTTTTAGTAATTTGTCAAACTAAGACAAGAGTTAGTTAATACAAGAGTTATGTGAGGAATAATGCATCCATAATCATCTATGGTTATGCGCTTGCTCATGGTTGAATGGAGAATAAGATGAATGAACAGTTGCAGAGAGTTCTCATACCAGTGCTGGTTAACATGGTGAAACGTACTTGAAATATTAAACGGTTAAAAACTCATGCCCAATCTTTTATTTTTAAAACTTGATGAAACTCAGTAGCAGCTGCACCTTAGTTTTGGGATAATGCTAACCACACACTCATTATGACATGTTTATGAGATACCATCGGACAGCTTGGGAAAACATGAGCTGTGCCATATTCCCTGTAGGAGTAGTCACCCTTTGAGGGGCAATAAGTAGCAGGTGTAAAACAGAGAAACCAAGAACACTGTTCTTTCTTTTGGATAATGATCCATAACATCCCACCTAATCTTGAAGTGCATCAAAATATGTTCAATTGATTATACTTTCAGGTTCCAAAGGAGACAAGGGACGTCCAGGAATTCTTGGTGGACAGGGATTGACAGGAGCTCCAGGAGACAGAGGGGACATGGGAGTGCCAGGTGATTTTACCCATGTATCTGAATAGTCATCAGGGGAATAGGACTGTAATAGCCACCTGAAAAACAAATAGCTGAATTTAGTGATTAATGCATTTGTAAGGACTGAATTGGAGTAAGCTGTGCATAAATGGGGAATGGTGTTTCACAGGTTTTTGTGGGGAACAGCACATCTCGTAATAAGGTTATTAAGGCCAAAATACTCATTACTCATTATTTTTCAAGTTCTTCCTGTATTTGTCATGAATATACCTTTACTTAGAGGGGGAAAGAATCTCTCTCTCTCTCTTTCTCTCTCTCTCTCTCTCTCTCTCTCTGTGTGTGTGTGTGTGTGTGTGTGTAAAGTTGTATTTGTGGAAGGGTGAAACTATGATACAGCTGCTTATAATTCAGTCTCATTTCATATTTTCATTACTTGGCTTGGTTTTGGTTTGGTGGCTTTCCCCCCCTTTGGGAAATTAAAAAAGTCTAAAATCTCTATTCTGATAGCCATGTCTATGCCATTGCAGGTTCTAAAGGCGAACGAGGTTCTTCTGGTTTTCCTGGGTCACCAGGAATACCAGGGCCACCTGGCTTGCTTGGTATTCCAGGGGATAAAGGAGAACCAGCCTGTCCTGGATCTGGACCTCCTGGCGACCCAGGACCTGAGGTACAGAAAGTAATAGATCCATGGGTCCAGGCTGTGCTTAATAGGTTTGATTGTTATTTACCGTGATCCTGTTTCCCATTGATGCTTGCTAGGGTGATCCAGGTCTCCCAGGAGAAAGAGGAAGGAAAGGTGAAAGTGGATCACCAGGCCGGCCAGGGCTTGTCGGAGAACCCGGACTACCTGGAAACAGAGGGGATTCTGGTTTACCAGGAATTCCAGGTGAAGTGTGTGTTTTTAGGCACCAGTGCAAAGCGTTAAGAGTGGAATATAATTTCTAAGTGAACTAAAACTGCAACTACTGTAAGCAGCTTCTTTCTATGGAAAAGGTACCAGCTAGCCTGGGGATTTTGTGCCACAGGAAATACTTCAAACACTGCCAACTGATGCCATTCCTGCTTGACCCTGAACTGCCATTTGAACCAGTAGCAATCATCCTAGGAATCACTAACTGTGCCCTTGTGGCTTGTGATTGATGCTCCATCTGAATGCACGCTAACAGAAACAGTATAATGCCATGGAAATCATATTATTCAGTAATGCTGTTTCACTCATACAGCATAGGTTCTCCTTGGGGTATTTTAATACAAAGCTGATCTAGGTAATAACTTCCCATGCAGCTGGTTGAACAACTGAATATCAAATCAGGGAGGAAGTAAAACCCATTGTGCAAAAGAGATACAAAGCGGTGTGTGTGTTAATACAATGATCCAAAATACACTCTTCTGCTATTGATGGCTCTGTTAAATCCTGAGTTTCTAATTTAAATAAGCAGGGTTCAGTACAGCACAGTTTAGAACAGAGAGCACTGTAATTGGGAGTAATGTATTTTTACTGAAGTTGATGGAGCTGCTTCAGCAATGGTCTCTGTGTTAGATGTATAAAGAGCAAACATTCGCAAATGAAAGTTGCATTTCTTCTCTTGCTCGCTCACTCCTTTGCAGGACAATCAGGACCTACTGGCAGTAATGGTGCTAAAGGTACTAAAGGATTACCAGGACAAAATGGCATCAGAGGCTCTCCAGGTCTGTTGCTTGTTTGCCTATTTGTAGTTATTTTTCTGTCTTTATTTTTCCTGTTTTTCTCACTGTTGAAGAAAAATCAGTGGGTGATAAGCAATGCTGGTCCTACTCAAAATAGACTCATTTAAGTTAATAGACTAACTTAGGTTCATTAATATCAATGGCTCTATTCCGAGTGTAAAGTTGGATGCAATCCATAATGTTTTCGTTTTTCATAGCTTTTTCTTTATACTTCAATGAAAAGCTGCTTCATCTCTTCTGGTCTCTATCACTGAGGTTTCCCACTGGTGGGCCAGAATTTGTACTGGCCAATTCTAGAACTTGCCTATATTTTTCAAGGTACACACTTTCCACTGTGGGCTCTATTTTGCAGGAGGTATTTAACCAGAAGCTAGGCAGCTGTCTTTTCCTACTTACATTGTTTAGAATGGATCACTTGCATGCTGCATTACAAACCCTGTGCTACTAGATGACCAGAAGTTTTCTTCCAACTCTGTGATCCTATGAAACTGACTGCTACAGTTAAGCAGCAGAGCAGCAAATTGTGACTCAGAAAGTTACATGCAGCCCATCTGCCCTGTATTGTGCAGCTTGAGAAAAACACACATACTCATACCCACCCCATCTCTTTTTGCAGTTCTAGGCAAACTGTCAAACTAGGAGGTTTGCCAAATTCCTGCTGAGCCACCATATTTCACTGATAACATTTCACTTCGTGGATTATATGTCACATAGGTTTTCTCTCTGGACACAAACCTCAATACTGACCAGAGGGAAAGGGTGGATGAGCAGTTGCTCCTTCCTACTTCCTACTGCCTACGCCTCTCCTTCAACTTGAAGAAGAGAAGAGTTTGGATTTGATATCCCGCCTTTCACTCCCCTTAAGGAGTCTCAAAGCGGCTAACATTCTCCTTTCCCTTCCTCCCCCACAACAAACACTCTGTGAGGTGAGTGGGGCTGAGAGACTTCAGAGAAGTGTGACTAACCCAAGGTCACCCAGCAGCTGCATGTGGAGGAGCAGAGATGCGAACCAGGTTCACCAGATTATGAGTCTACCGCTCTTAACCACTATACCACAATGGCTCCCTTGAGATAATGGCAGATGATAGCAACAGCAAGAAGGCACAGGAGCAACCACAGTTGCTGATCACATATCTTCCACTGGTGCCATGGGAAATGTGGGTGGATCACTGTGGAATAGGAAAGCACAGTTCCTGGCAGCTTTATCCTATACCATGAAGTGCTCCAACAAAAGCCTCTCATTAATCCTCCAGGACCACTCTCCTGCTCACAATAGAAAATGCGAGCTTTCCCATTCTTTTCGTTGTGTTGTGAGCAGCTTTGTACCTAAGAGTGGCATGCACATTTAAGTAATGAATAATATGTGAATGATCAACACATCACTACAATGATGCACCAATATTAGATCATTTCAAAACCTAATATGACAACGTAATTAATTGATAATATTGTAACTTTTTAAATTATTATAAAGTAAATTGTCATTCTAACTTATCCATTGATATCAACTATAAGAAGCATTTCTGGTACAATCACATATTAAGAATAATAAAACCATCAACCACAAACTAACAAATAAAGTGTATAATATTTTTTCATCAAGGCTAAATTTTCAACATCATCCTCAGGTTCACCTGGGTTACTGGGTGATGATGGACCACCCGGTATGAAGGGTAGCCAAGGACAGGATGGTATCCCTGGACCCCCAGGAGAGAAGGGAGCACAAGGTATCCCATTAATAACGTTCATTCTGTTTCAATATGTTCTAATATTTTAGGGGTCATTACAGAATTCATGCCATGTCAAAATTTATACTGTTGAAAAGCACTCACATTTTTAACTTTTTGTTGCGTTTATTGCAGATTAAAAATAAGTAATGTATTGATCAAGTTTTCAAAGTAGTTTGATAATTACTAAAAATTTCAGTTTTGATTCTTTAAAAACAACAACAACACACAAATAGCAGTGATTTGGATGATAATAACTGGAGATGTCAGCTGCTAGGTACAGATCTTTTTCAGTTATTCAGGTTTGTTAAGAGGAAAATATTGGGGAAGATAACTGAGCCTGACATTCCATTTGCTTCTAAAGCTGCACTTTTGGAGTATTTGAAAGGAGGGATCCTGAATAAGACCTAGAACTAGTAATACATTGGTTAATATCAGCTAGAATGTGTAATGCAGTAATGGTACAGGCAAATATGTGCAAATACTTTGTTACTGGATAGATATATGTTTGTGAATCCTAGAAATAAGGACTTTCAGTATTGCATTCAGCTATGTTTCTATTCCCGTTCTTGCAATGTATTGTATTGTACTTTTGTTCTGCATTTGTAATGAAAACAATTATGAATACAGGTTCTCCAGGACAGCAAATTCCTGGTCCTCCAGGCATTCCTGGTCCTAAAGGTAAAATTAAATTGTTGTGGGGTTTTTTTTGGGGGGGGGGGGAATGAAAGTCAGAACTGTTAGTCTTAAAACGAGCTTAATTCTGTCTGCTTAAATGCAGAGTAAACCAGTTTACTTCAAAATGCTACTTGTCTATTGCTTTTTGATTTTGGTTGCCATGCACCTAAAATGTGTCATGCCTCTTTAAAAGTATATTAAAGTTGACTAACCTGTACCTAATGGTTGTTTAAATACTGCATAGGTGTCAAAGGAGACATTGGGGTGCCTGGTATACCAGGGCCACCAGGTATTAAAGGTAGTATGGGAGACCAGGGACCAATTGGACCTCCAGGCTTACCTGGACAACCAGGACTTCCCGGGAAACCAGGTGCAATAATTGCTGGCCAAAAAGGAAACAGAGGCCCCCCTGGTCCTGATGGAAAACCAGGTAGGAACTGTTATTTTATCATACCTAACACAAGTAAAATAGAGACTGTGAGATAATACTTAACAAGTTAGGCTGTCTCACTTTCAGTTATAATGTAGGTTGTGCCTCTCTGAATTCCACACAATTCCTGGTATAAAAACAATTTCCTGTTGTATGTATTATAAAACTATCTCCTTTTTAAAACGATACAGGTGTCCCTGGTATTCCAGGACCTGCTGGACTCCCTGGCTATAGTATTAAAGGAAATAAAGGTGTTCGAGGAAATGATGGCTTACCAGGCCCGCCAGGAACTAGAGGTGACGTTGGTCTACCTGGGCCAGCAGTAAGTGAAATAATTACATTTAATTATCCACTCACTATTTTAACCTTTGGTTGTAGGCTGCAACACATTTCAGCAAATAAACCAAAACAAAATTACTACAAAATAGAAAAATGAGATGTGAGCATCAGTGTGTAGGCACCTAGGAGATTTCAATTATTTTTATATCATACAGCTATTGGTGCATTTAAACAAATTCATATTTCAGTAATGAGATATTGTGCTTTATTTTATCAATGCCAGGATATTTATCAACAGTTAGGGGAATATCAGCCAGACTGTTGTCTCATTTTGCCTTTCTCTGCCTCCATCCTCTCCCTGCTCACAGAAACTGCTGAAAACCAACAAGCAAGTCTAGCTTGTGTACAGTTACTGAAACAAGATTATTTTTCTCATCTTGTTGTCCTACAGGGAATTGAAGGCATCCCTGGCTATCAAGGTCCTAGAGGTGAACCTGGTTTCCCTGGATTCCCAGGCATCAAAGGTATTTGACTAACTTTGTAAAGTACCTTGTTATTTTATACAAAAGAGAGGCTGGCATGCAGTGGACACAGAGCTTCTTCCTTAGAATAAGGGGTAGAAAGGTGGCAGAGCTCTGGAGTTGTGGTTGGTTTGTTGCTAGCATTTTACAGTGCAGGTTCCATGTTTTGGGAGGCCTTGGGCAAGGAGCTATGAATGGGTCCCACCTTACGCAGCGACTCTGCTGCTCATTTGCCCTCTCCCAATTCACACAGCTGTCCAGGGGGAGAATGCAAGGCAAGTGCAGGATGTTTCTCCGTCTCCTCACTACTGACACTGATTTAGAGAGGGCAGGTGATCAGGCAATAGAAACAAGGAGGAGGAGAAACACGACCTGGAAGGGTGGGAAGGATGCAGAGAATGGCAGGAGCGGCTCACCCAGCAAAGCAGAACTGCAACAATAGCCTCCCAGCAGTGAAGTCACTCACTACAGCTTACCAGGAGGAGCGAGGCAGTTGGTGAGGTTGGGGCTGCACAGGTGTACCACCAGGGGAACACCACATTGGTTATACTGGGTCATCCTTGCAGACCTGGCCTGACCTCCTTCACATGCCTCCTAGTATTGTTGCAGTTCCACTCCTTAGGTGAACTGTTTCTGGGGAATGATATTGCCAGAGTCCCCTTCCTTGTGTGAACCAGCAGTTGAACGGCAGACAATGTTTGCGCCTACCTGCCTTCCTAACAATGCAGTGTAGAAAGAACTAGTTGCCACCGATGACTAAGTAGGATGAATCCCTCCTTCTTTTTCTTCTTTGCCTTTGGACATAGGCCAGTTAAGGGGAAAGTTTTCCTTTTTAAGTATCCTGCTGTGCAGCTGCTTTGGAAATGAGCCTTTGAGCTAAGCAACAGGAAGCATTTGGAATGTGATAATTCAGTTCTTAACTAGGTTACAGCTGTCGTTGTTTTTCTGTTCTGTATTTCTGTTTCTACCAAGGTACACAAAGTGACTTATAACTAAATGCACTACAGAATGTAAAAGCTTGCCTTGCAATGCAAGTTAAGGGGAGAAACAATTAAACAGGGTACAGTAGTGAGCACCAGAGCATCAACTGGATGCTGCAAGTTGTATTTATTTGATACAAAATCAATATTAGGCTGCAATTCTATGCACTAGGAATGTGAAACCTCTGGCCCTCCATATGTTGCTAGACATTTCCCATCAGTCCTGGCCAATGGTCAGCACTGATGGGATTGTGGTCCAGCAACATATGGAGGGCCCTATCCTTGCTATACATAGTTATCTGAAAATAAGTCACAATGAACTCAGTGCAGCTTGCTTCAGAATCAACATGTATTAGGATTGCAGTATTAATATACTTCATATTAGTTGCTGGGAGATTGCGCAGATTAGATCAGGAGTGGCTAGCCTGCAGCCTACAGGCCATATCTGGCCTACAAACATTTCTATGTGGCCCCCATGACAGCTTCCAGGTGTTGTTGTTTTTAAAAAAACTACCTATTATTATGAACATCATTCATAACAACTCTTAACAAGACTGTCTCATTTCTAATAATGTCAGGTCTTCTTTTCAGGAGAAATGGGTAATCAAGGGCCACCTGGGCAAATAGGAGTACCAGGACCTGCAGGGTCAAAGGGACCACCTGGTGAGTATACTTGACTGGTATCTATAAAGCTGCCCTTGGTTCCTTTGGGAGGAAGGCAGGATTTGCATATCCTCATCATCTCTCTGGGTCTACCTTCCCACTTCATCTCCTTTGTTTTTTAATACAATAACCAATTGTTTGTTTATCCATTCATTTACTAGGTCCGCCTGGAGCACCCGTGGCTGCTGTCTCTTTCCCAGGAAACCCAGGACCTGCTGGACCTCCAGGAAACCTAGGAAGCCCAGGTGATCCAGGTCCCAGAGGACCACCAGGGCCACCAGGTACAAGTTTCATAATATCTCCCTCCTGTTTTATCTAATAGAGGAGAGGAACATCAGGGACAGATAACATGTCCTGCATAACCTAAGACATGGCACCATAGAAGTTTTTGCCCCGGCTGGAATGGGTCCTTTAACTCTTATCATGCCTTTTGCTTGTCTGGATAGAGAGAGAAAGGTGAGAGAGAGACAGAGAAACAGAGACTAGCCTACTGTATAAGTTGGCATTTGTTCTTATGCCCACGTTTTTCTCTGGCTCCACCCACTGCTGGTATGTGGCCCAGAAGGAAATGTGACCCTTGATGGAAAAAGATTCCCCTGTCCTGGCATTGATAAACACAGTGGGGCACATAGATCTGCAGCAATTTGCAATCCAGTTGCATTTATTCATTTAACCATTCTTAGGCTCTGTTTTCAGGTCAAACCCTTTCAAGGCAGCTTCCAGCATACAAATAATGATAAAAGTTAACAATAGCAACTAGCAACAAACTAGCACTAACAACAAAATACTAAAGCTTTTGAAACATTAAAATATATTAAAATGTTAAGCCCAGAATGTTATATACGAGTAACATAATACGAGCCTTGGAAGGACCTTTTATTTATTTTATTTTTTAAAAAAGGCATTGCAAATTGAAATGTATATTAAAGCAACAAACAGGTGCTTTTCATTACTGTAAACAGTCACTCACCACCTACACAGCAAAATATTCCTGCTATCTAAATATTTCTTGTTTGCTTCAAAATCAGAGAGGTTATTGAAACCCGAGGACAAATCCAGAGGGTGCCTACATTGATACCTTACTATATGCTAACATGTGCTTTATTATATGAATCCAGGACCTCCAGGTGTAAAGGGCCAGCTAGGTCGTCTTGGAATACCTGGCATACCTGGACCACCTGGACCAAAAGGAGAGAAGGGTTTTCAAGGCCCGAAAGGTACTGTAAATAAGATATAGATAGTGCTACACTGTAATAATTACATTTGTGTCATTAGTTAGTTTTGAGTGCACAGGCCTGCAATACCTGAAGATCCCTTGTAGGCAGTGCATTGGCCACCGTTGAATTTTGAGGGGGCCCGACCCCCTTCTTGAAAAATTTGAGGGAGCCCTTGGTCCTCCCCCCCTCCCCCCAGATAGCGCACCTGCCTTTGACTTCAAGCAGGGACGGCCAAGGTAGAGGGGACACTGCTTCCACAACCTTCTTCCCCAGCCAGCAGGATTGGGCTGTGGCTGTAGTGATAAATCCACCGCCCCATGACTCATGGTTCCTCATTAGGATTGCTCTGCCCCTCTTTAGTTTGTCTAGGATTTGTAGAATACTGGAAGCTTTCTCCAGCTACTTCATTGGTCTGTAGTGCCAGGGAAGATGTCATTTTTTAAAAATACAAAGGCACTGCCACAGTCCTTAGATTATTAACACTTTCCCAGAAATGTTTCCTTTCACATTCAGTTTGTTGTATTACAGACTATCACCACAAAACAAAAACCAGGTTGCTCTGTAAAATTTATTTCTCCTGCTTTGATGTGGCAAGTCTAACCGTATGCTAACAGTGACTTTTTTTTGTCTAATATGTTGATACCACAAGGTCAGGTTGGCCAAGATATGATAATTGTGCAATTTGTGTTCACATACAGCAGGGGTGGGGATCCCCCAGCCTATGGGCCAACCTCTGCCTCCATGGGGTCCAATTGGCTATTCCATGCCGTTTTTCCTAAACCATGTGTACCCATCCATCAGCTGACATCACTGGTGATGGATGGGAGGGCAGGGTTTAATCTCGCATTGGCTGTGCTGCCCTGGATCACACAGGATTTAATTCCCACTTATCAGTTGATGAAGATGTGTACAAAAAATGGAAAAGGGGGGAAACCACCAAAGAGGAATTCAAACAAATAGCCAGCACGTGTAGACACAAAGTCAGAAAAGCTAAAGCACAGAATGAACTCAGGCTTGCTAGAGAGGTTAAAAGCAACAAAAAAGGCTTTTATGGGCATGTTTGTAGCAAAAGGAAGAACAAAGAAACAGTGGGGTCACTCAGAGGAGAAGATGGTGAAATGCAAACAGGGGACACAGAAAGGTCTGAACTACTCAATGCCTTCTTTGCCTCAGTCTTCTCCGATAAAGAAAACAATGCCCGACCTGAAGAATTTGGAGCAAATGATTCAGCAAAGGAAACACAGCCCAGAATAACTAAGGAGATAGTACAAGAATATTTGGCTAGTTTAGATGTATTCAAGTCTCCAGGGCCAGATGAACTGCATCCAAGAGTATTAAAAGAACTGGCAGATGTGATCTCAGAACCACTGGCAGTCATCTTTGAGAATTCCTGGAGAACAGGCGAAGTCCCGGTAGACTGGAGGAGGGCAAATGTTGTCCCTATTTTCAAAAAGGGGAAAAGAGAGGACCCAAATAATTACCGCCCAGTCAGTCTGACATCAATACCAGGGAAGATTCTGGAGCAGATCATTAAGCAAACAGTCCATCTGTTAGATCCATCTTTTAGATTTAGGGGAGCTAGTCTCAAACGTTTGTTGGGGGAGATCTAGGTGTGTTTTTTTTTGTGTGGGGGAAGTTATTTGTCCATCTGTTAGATCCATCTTTTAGATTTAGGGGAGCTAGTCTCAAACGTTTGTTGGGGGAGATCTAGGTGTTTTTTTTTGTGGGGGGGAAGTTATTTGTCCTGTCTTCAAGCTTTTTATGATGGAGGACCTCTGTAGCCAACCCCAACGACACGATCTCAAGATGGAAGGGGAGGGAACAGCTGCAGTCGCCTGCGATTCCTGCGCAATGTTTGCCATCTTGCCAAAGGTTGCAGGCAGCTTTACCTGCAGCAATTGCATGTTGATTGCCCTCTTAAAAGACAAAGTCCAGCAACTGGAGGAACGTGTAGCTACGCTCCAAAGAATTAGAGAGCTGGAGCTCTTCTTGGAAGCAACAGAGCACACCGTCTCCACCAAGGAGGAGACAGGGGACTCCCCTGAGAAGGAGTCTAGTTCACCAACACAGGAGCCAGATATATGGAGAAACGTGACTCAAAGAAGTAGGAGGCCCAGGGTTCACTCTGATTGCTTAGAAATACACAATCGCTTTGAGGTCCTCTCCCCTAGCATGGAAGACAAAGAGCAGACTCCATTTGAGGATCTCTCCCTCATTACAGTCGATCAGGTATATGAAGACGAGCAGCAAAGTCAGTCCTCAGGGAATGTGCAGGCGACCTTGGAACGGACAGCTCACGGAAGAACCCCAACCAAACCCAAGAGGAGGCGTGTAGTGGTGATAGGGGATTCCCTACTGAGGGGAACAGAAGCAGTGATCTGTGGGCCTGACAAGATGTCTCGGGAAGTGTGCTGTCTCCCCGGGGCTAAGATCCAAGATGTAACTGAACGACTGCAAGGAATCATAAAACCCACTGACAAATACCCCTTCCTCTTGGTTCATGTGGGAACCAATGACACTGCAAGCAATAGCCTCCAGAAGATCAAAAGAGACTACGAGGCTCTCGGCAGGAAATTGAAGCAACTAAATGCACAAATTGTCATCTCATCTGTCCTCCCAGTTGAACGACGTGGCCCAGGGAGAGAGGGGAAAATAGTGGAAGTGAACAGCTGGCTTCGCAAATGGTGTAAACAGGAACGGTTTGGATTCTTAGATCACGGACTGCAGTTTCTTGAAGATGGACTTCTGGCAAGTGATGGGCTGCATCTCACAACGGTTGGGAGAAATGTTTTTGCCAAAAATCTCAGAAACCTCATCAGGAGGGCTTTAAATTGACTAATGTGGGGGAGGGAGACAGTGCTCCTGAAGGTAGGAGTCTATCAATTAATGAAGATGATCATCCAAATGTCATAGACCAAATGGAGCAAACAGCACGCGGACCTAGTGGTGGGAGGAAAAAATCCTTAAATAAGAGACACGGGGGAATGATTAATGGACTTCAATGTCTGTACACTAATGCGCAAAGCATGGGAAATAAACAAGATGAGCTTGAGCTCTTGGTACAGCAAACTAAATATGACATAATAGGCATCACTGAAACCTGGTGGGATAAGTCCCATGATTGGAATGTAATAATGGGGGGATACAATCTATTTCAGAGAAACAGACCAGACAAGAAAGGAGGAGGAGTGGCGTTATATGTCAGGGATGTGTATACCTGTGAAGAGATCCAAGATTTAGATCCTCAAAGCCAAAGTGAGAGCATTTGGGTCAAAATTAAGGGAGAGAAGAATAACAGAGACCTCATTGTGGGAGTTTACTATAGATCCCCAAGCCAAACGGAGGACATAGATGATGCCTTCCTGGAACAGATGGCCAAGCATGCAAAAGGAAGGGAGATGGTAGTAATGGGGGACTTCAATTACCCGGATATTTGTTGGACGTCAAACTCAGCCAAGAGCATAAGGTCAAACAGATTCCTCACTGGCCTTGCAGACACCTTCATTGTCCAGAAAGTGGGAGAAGCAACAAGAGGAACAGCCATTTTAGATCTGGTCCTAACCAATGTTGATGACCTGGTTAGTGGGGTAGAAGTGGAAGGATCATTAGGCGCGAGTGATCATGCTCTTCTGAAGTTTACTATACAGCGGAAAGGAGCAGCCAAGCATACTAGGACTCAATTTCTTGACTTTAAGAAAGTCGACTTCATAAAACTTAGGGAAGTGCTGGGTGAGATCCCATGGACAACAATACTAAAAGGAAAGGGAGTTCATGATGGCTGGGAGTTTGTTAAGAGGGAGATACTAAAAGCACAACGTCAGGCAATACCAATGAGACGGAAACATGGAAGGTGCCTAAAGAAGCCAGGGTGGCTATCTAAAGAACTTTTAACTGAATTAAGATTAAAAAAGGATGTGTACAAAAAATAGAAAAGGGGGGAAACCACCAAAGAGGAATTCAAACAAATAGCCAGCACGTGTAGACACAAAGTCAGAAAAGCTAAAGCACAGAATGAACTCAGGCTTGCTAGAGAGGTTAAAAGCAACAGAAAAGGCTTTTATGGGTATGTTCGTAGCAAAAGGAAGAACAAAGAAACAATGGGGTCACTCAGAGGAGAAGATGGTGAAATGCAAACAGGGGACACAGAAAGGGCTGAACTACTCAATGCCTTCTTTGCCTCAGTCTTCTCCGATAAAGAAAACAATGCCCGACCTGAAGAATTTGGAGCAAATGATTCAGCAAAGGAAACACAGCCCAGAATAACTAAGGAGATAGTACAAGAATATTTGGCTAGTTTAGATGTATTCAAGTCTCCAGGGCCAGATGAACTGCATCCAAGAGTATTAAAAGAACTGGCAGATGTGATCTCAGAACCACTGGCAGTCATCTTTGAGAATTCCTGGAGAACAGGCGAAGTCCCGGCAGACTGGAGGAGGGCAAATGTTGTCCCTATTTTCAAAAAGGGGAAAAGAGAGGACCCAAATAATTACTGCCCAGTCAGTCTGACATCAATAGCAGGGAAGATTCTGGAGCAGATCATTAAGCAAACAGTCTGTGAGCACCTAGAAAGGAATGCTGTGATCACCAATAGTCAGCATGGATTTCTGAAAAATAAGTCATGTCAGACTAACCTGATCTCGTTTTTTGACAGAATTACAAGCCTGGTAGATGAAGGGAACGCAGTGGATGTAGCCTACCTTGATTTCAGCAAGGCATTTGACAAGGTGCCCCATGATATTCTTGTAAAGAAGCTGGTAAAATGCGGTCTTGACTATGCTACCACTCAGTGGATTTGTAACTGGCTGGCTGACCGAACCCAAAGGGTGCTCATCAATGGTTCCTCTTCATCCTGGAGAAGAGTGACTAGTGGGGTGCCACAGGGTTCTGTCTTGGGCCCGGTCTTATTCAACATCTTTATCAACGACTTGGATGATGGACTCAAGGGCATCCTGATCAAATTTGCAGATGACACCAAACTGGGAGGGGTGGCTAACACCCCAGAGGACAGGATCACACTTCAAAACGACCTTGACAGATTAGAGAACTGGGCCAAAACAAACAAGATGAATTTTAACAGGGAGAAATGTAGAGTATTGCACTTGGGCAAAAAAAATGAGAGGCACAAATACAAGATGGGTGACACCTGGCTTGAGAGCAGTACATGTGAAAAGGATCTAGGAGTCTTGGTTGACCACAAACTTGACATGAGCCAACAGTGTGACGCGGCAGCTAAAAAAGCCAATGCAATTCTGGGCTGCATCAATAGGAGTATAGCATCTAGATCAAGGGAAGTAATAGTGCCACTGTATTCTGCTCTGGTCAGACCACACCTGGAGTACTGTGTCCAGTTCTGGGCACCACAATTCAAGAAGGACACTGACAAACTGGAACGTGTCCAGAGGAGGGCAACCAAAATGGTCAAAGGCCTGGAAACGATGCCTTATGAGGAACGGCTAAGGGAGCTGGGCATGTTTAGCCTGGAGAAGAGGAGGTTAAGGGGTGATATGATAGCCATGTTCAAATATATTAAAGGATGTCACATAGAGGAGGGAGAAAGGTTGTTTTCTGCTGCTCCGGAGAAGCGGACACGGAGCAATGGATCCAAACTACAAGAAAGAAGATTCCACCTAAACATTAGGAAGAACTTCCTGACAGTAAGAGCTGTTCGACAGTGGAATTTGCTGCCAAGGAGTGTGGTGGAGTCTCCTACTTTGGAGGTCTTTAAGCAGAGGCTTGACAACCATATGTCAGGAGTGCTCTGATGGTGTTTCCTGCTTGGCAGGGGGTTGGACTCGATGGCCCTTGTGGTCTCTTCCAACTCTATGATTCTATGATTCTAAGAAAAATTAGAGTCCTTTGCCCTTTGCCTAGTGATGGGGGGGGGAGAGATGGGGGAATCCCTCCCCCACTGCCACGGCTGCCATCCACCTGCTTAAAGAGACCCAGAGCAAAATGGCTGCAAAGCACCATTTGAGGCATCCTCCCTCCTGATAAGGCTTGCCAAACCACACAGGTGATTTTGAATGGAGGAGGGCAGTCCCGCACCAATCAAATTTGCCCCTTGAGGCTGATCCTGATAAAGATCTGGCACATGGAGCCAAAATGACATATCCTACCCTGACATGCATGCTCTCTCAGATATGAAAACACAAATACATCTGGTTTGTTTGTTTGTCTCACCTATTTATTTTTTATTTTAGGTTTGCCTGGAATGCTTGGGTTTCCTGGTAGTAAGGGACTCCCTGGATTCCCAGGAAGTTGCTTAACTGGCCCAGTCAAAAGGGGCTTCATCTTTTCCCGGCACAGCCAGTCAACAGAGATTCCATCATGTCCATCTGGGACATCTCAAATCTATAGTGGTTATTCTCTCCTATTTGTACAAGGGAACGAGCAAGCACATGGGCAAGATCTTGGTACTTTTATAAATATATGCTTCAGTTGATTTCTTTTAAAGGGGACATTTTTATTCAGCAGGACAACCATACCAACTCTGTTGTTACACAGAATAAAAAAATCTCAGTGCCTGGCTTAGATTACATAATTATGTAAGGAAAAGTATTTTTTTAATGCTACTCAGCCTGGAGCAGATTGTGGTTATTTGAACAGACCTGAAAAAGTAGCCTCCTATAGTTATTTCTCTTGATGAGAACTCCTGGAAAATAATAGCGTAGCAGAGACACTACATTTTCCTTTAGCCACTTCAGTTCCTATCTGCATTTCTTTACATGATATTGTATGCTCCTTTATTACAGCTGTTGCAGAAATGTTACAGAAGTGCTGCAACATTGACTTCTCATCGTTTCCGACTTTTTAAGTTTTATCTCATGCAATTTCATTTCCTTTGTTAGAGTGGAGGGATGATTCCAACGGTAGTGACTAATCTCCAAAATATTTCCCACTCCCTTATCTTCCAGTCACACTATATTTAGGTGCTTAATAGCATGGATTAAAACCTTTCTGCATTAATAAAGGGACTTTGCCACCCCTAGTTATTCTGAAGTTGCCCCTATTACAGCATCTCAGTTGCTTATTACTGTACTATAAATCGGATTTTGCAACAGATCTATACAAAGAAGCTCATCATAGCTTCTCTTCTGAATCTTCTAGGTTCAGCCGGTAGCTGCCTTCAGAGATTTACCACCATGCCTTTTTTATTATGTAATCCCAGTAACGTTTGCAGATTTGCTTCTCGCAATGACTATTCATACTGGTTGTCAACGGCAGAGCCAATGCCATTAGATATGGCACCAATTTCTGGGAAAGCTTTGGAGCCTTATATTAGCAGGTAGTAGTTGTGTTCCTTTTCTGTTTGTGTTTTCACATGGATTTGTTTGCTCATTTGTTTTGGATAAATGTGTCGTAGATTATGATTTGTCAGCTGTTTCTAGTACAGATTTGTGGAGAAGGTCAGGGCCAGCCCAATCATTGTGCAAATTAACACAACTTGCTAAGGCGGTGGGGGCATGGAGGGCAGAAAATTGTCACCCCACCAGGCACCTGTTCATTGCCAACCAGGTGCCCATTTTCCAAGATGCCACGCTGTTATGTATTCAGTGGTGTGTGTTGCCTGATCTTGAGTCTGGACTAAGGATTCTGAGCCCCTGTGTTCTGATTCGATACATGATATCCAATCACAGAACATTTCAGGATTTTGGCCTCTGCCATTGGCTCTTAAATTTTGTCTTATGATTTGCAGCTTGGAAGTTTAGACAGCCAATCACGTTGGGAGTGGGAGTGGCCCAGGCCTCCAGAAATGTATATAAGCAGTTGCTTTGCCCCTATTGTTCAGTTCTGTAGTTCAGTAAAGGTTCTTGCTATTATCACTATGTCTTGCCTTGTGGGAACCCACCTACGCTTCACACCCCACCACCAGCAGCAGTGGCATTCAAGTGGCAGTACTCTAGAGGGTGACCCTTTGCAGCCATGCTCTTTAGTACCATTTTGTTTTTTGGGGACAGTAGAGTTTCTTCCTAATAGCAATGATGTCATTGTTAGTTAGATTTGGCTACATAGCAACATAACTGAAGGCAATTACAATTACATCCTAAACGAGCCCTTGCCTATTTCCCGCCTAATGACTTTGTGTGCCATGTTGTAGATGCACTGTCTGCGAAGGCCCTGCAGTGATGATAGCAGTTCACAGCCAAACCACTTTAGTTCCACCATGTCCTCAAGGCTGGCAGTCTGTTTGGAAAGGGTATTCTTTTGTCATGGTAAGAAAGAAAAAAGCGGGGGGGATCTCACTGCACTTTGGAAGTAGTAATATGGTAGGAAGGGGTGGGGGAACAGTTCCTAATAGTAGCCAGTAAAAGGTATTACCATGATTCTGGCAAAAATTAGAAACTGCTATATAAAACCTGTTATGGGCAACTCTGGTTCCTGCATTTTGGGATACACCTAGTGCCTCAGTTTTAAGCTGTGGATTTCATATCGTCAAAAATTTGCCAGTGATCAGGTTTTCATGGAAGACATGTATGCTCACAGTACACAGGTGCAGGCTCAGAAGCTTCTGGACAAGCGCTGGCGTCTCCAGGATCATGCTTGGAAAAATTTCACGCCATTCCATTTATTGAATGCCATGGCCGAGGGACATGCAATTATTACTCAAACTCCTACAGCTTCTGGCTGGCTTCAATAAACCCAAGAAGAATGTTCAGGTATACTAACTAACCTTCCTTTGTGAATGAGCCACCACAACAGAACAGCTAATGCAGCAGTACCAACAAAAAAAGCTCAATGAAAGCAGCAACTGCTGCACTCGTATCAGTACTGAAGACGGAGGGCAGTATTCAAATACATTACCATGCTAGGACAAGGTTAACTACCAGCACAAGGGGTTGGGTCACCCCCTCTCCTTCCCCTGGTGTGTACCCTGGATTTAGGCAGCACATTGGGGAGAGGAGAGGGGGAGATCATTCTGTTGTGCAAGGAAAAATATTTGCACTAGCCAAACTATTTGGATAGCACTATGTTGACTACAGGGACGCGGGTGGTGCTGTGGGTTAAACCACAGAGCTTGCTGATCAGAAGGTCGGCAGTTTGAATCCCCGCGACGGGGTAGGGTCCCGTTGCTCGGTCCCAGCTCCTGCCAACCTAGCAGTTCAAAAGCATGTCAAAGTGCAAGTAGACAAATAGGTACTACTCCAGCGGGAAGGTAAACGGCGTTTCCATGCGCTGCTCTGGTTCGCCAGAAGTGGCTTAGTCATGCTGGCCACATGACCCGGAAGCTGTATGCTGGCTCCCTCGGCCAATAAAGCAAGATGAGTGCCACAACCCCAGAGTCGGTCATGACTGGACCTAATAGTCAAGGGTCCCTTTACCTTTACCTTATGTTGACTACAATGGAATGCCTCCTGCAAAGCCCATACCTCTTAAGCTGTTCCACCCTGTCAATAGCTGCATATTTGTATAGAATCTATTTGTATAGAATCTATTATTCTAATTGTATGTGTTGGGGTGCTGGCACCGGCACAGGAGCAAAAGTGGCATCAGTACCAAAGCAGCACTAGGATAAGGAGAGCAGCCATCTCCATAAGCCTTTGTTAGGATTACTATGTAGGATCCTGTGAGCCGCTGCCATGTAACCACTACCACAATTTACAGGAGTGTGCCATTAATTTGGCTGCCTCTGTACCTCTTTAATATGTAGTGTGCAGTACCTTTTTGTGGCATGGCAATTTAATTGTTTATAACCTTGCATTTTGAGATAATACTGATTACTATAATCCTGAGTTTCATAGATGCAGATTGAACCGTGTTTTTCTTCACTATAATCACCTATTCCTATTCCTCCTGCTACTGGTTCCAGCTTCTGCATGTAGCACTAAACCAGTTTAGCATTATGTAGGAATGCAGCCAATGACTCATACTTTTGTGGAACCACTGTGTTTAGCAGCCTGTTTTTTATGCAGAGACATTTTCATACGTACATTTAAACATTTTCATGCACTGCTAACATGTACAAGCACATAAACATTTGTCCTTTGCTAGCTGCCTGCCATTGTGGGTCCCATTTAAGTAGACACTGCTATGATCAGTTTGTTATTAATGGCTGTGGTTTAAGCCACTTAGTGCAACATACATGAGGTGGAATAAGCCCAAGCAAAGCCTTGAGCTTGTTTATTCCCTCTTGTTCTACCTCCTGTGTAGTCAGGAGACTTTGGTTGTGTTAAGTTTCACTTTCAGTGAATCTTGGCTTGTTATATCATATGAACCATGGAATGATTCACACACCACACTAAGCCAAACAGTGGTATAGCATGATGTGTGAACCAGGCTGTTGTAGTTTAAAACCTTTGTTTTAAACCTCTTCTCTGGTTAATATGGCATAGCAAACTGGGATTTTCTGAAAGTGAGACCAAATGCGGAAGGAGAAGGGGCAGCAGAGTACATAAGCCAAGGGATTTGCTCAGGTTTGTTTTAGCTTTTGCATGTAGCACTAAACCACAGTTTAGTGTTATGTAGGAATGCAGCCAATGACTCATACTTTTGTGGAATCACTGTGTTTACCAGCCTGTTGTTCTTTTTTAACACGGAGAGTTTCCTTCCCTATAGAATGTGCATGGTTTTTTTTCTTTTTAAGGAAACCATTGTCGCAGACTCTGAAAGCTGGAGAAATGGAAAAAATCATAAGTCGCTGCCAAGTCTGCATGAGGAGACCCAGCTAAACAGAACTGTCATTAGAGAACGAAGCTCCAGTTTTGTGTCGCCAAACTAAAATAAACCAAAAAGGTTTTGTGAACTTGTAATATGGTGTTTTAAAAGCTGCAGAGATGAGAATGCACTCCACAAAGTAGTGGAAGCAAAGTGAAGGGGAAAGGTAACCTCTGGACCAAGCATGCCACTCATTTGTATGTCGGATACAGTTGCACTCTCTGCTGTTTTAGTGTAACTGTTGGAATCTTTTCAATCTCCTCTCCCCTTTACAAAGAGAAAAGTAGCCCCCTGCCTGACCAGATATGTGACCCTGCTCTCTAGGGTGAACCAGCATACAGCAGCACTCTTACTGAAGGTAGCTAGCTGATAATAAAGCACAAGTGGCCCAGGCATCATTCTCTGTGTTAGTTTATTCCAGCAGTTACAGTATAACACAAGGCCGGACTCAAGTGAGTTGTTGTGCTGGTGGGAGCCAGTGCAACAAGTCCTGCTAGGGCAATGGGACTTCCCCACTCTCTTCTTCCTTGGATAGCTCAGTTGGTTAGAGTGTGGTGCTGATAATGCCAAGGTTGCAGGTTCGATCCCCGTATGGGACAGCTGCATGTTCCTGCATTGCAGGGGGTTCGACTAGATGATCATCAGCCTCCCTTCCAGCTCTACAATTCTATGTATCTTCCCATGCAAGCATCTGCTCGGGTCAGGAGAACCCCTGGAATGGGTCGCAGGGGAGGAGAGAGATGATCATTCCACCTAGCAGGCAGAAATATTTGTGCTTACAGAACAATTGCCTTTAATATGACGCTGAATTCCACTCACAGAGTGAAACTATCCAAAATGCACATGAATGTGATATGCTGGGATCAGATACTATGCCTTCCCTCCACTTTCTGTTTCCAACACTAGGTGGCGTGTGTTCTTTTCCTCTACAGTTTCACAGGTGCCTTAACTAAAGCCAAACTGTATTTGCACAGTAAACTTGAAGATACCAATGCTGTACTATAATGGAATTTGAAATAGTGCAATATTTTAGCTTTTGTTTTTAGTAAAATGCAAAGCACTTTCTTGGAGTAAATTGTTTGTGTTGGCAGAACTAAAAGGTTGTCACCTTCTGAACTCTGCCAACTCCTGGGTCCGTATAAATCTGAACTAGAGCATCACTGGTCTTTTTAATCTAGAAAAAGACAGCTCAAGCTGCCATTCTTGTGCTTTTCTACCTGCAAAATGGAGCAATCAGGGTACTGTTGGTTTACATAAGTGTTGCCAAAGCAGATATTATTTAAGTTGAAACTCTGGCGCAACAAGCAATTAAGTGGGAGGGGGCTGCATGAAACTTTCGAGAGTTCATCAAATGAATTATAATTCTCCAGTCGCCCTTCCTTTGGCAAAGAAAGAGAATTTTAACATATTCATAGCAGTGCAATAGAAATTTACAAGATGAATTTGTAGGTTAGTTGCCCTCTTAATACATCCGCGATACATTTGCCTATTTAATGGATCCTACTAACTTCAGTTAGAAGTTTGGCCAGCCTTACTAAACGAGTCCTAAAAAACGCAAATCTTACGTGATTTATGCTGCCTTTGGATTGGTTCCAGATAAGCTAGCTATGCTTTAATCCCAATGAAATAAAAGGGAAGCATGAGTACCTTAAATCCCTTTGGGACTAAGGTATGACTAACCTAATACGGCTCCAGCCTGAGGCTACTGAGGCAGAACTGACAAACTATAAATGGTCACTCTCCTGATAACCCTTAACAAGAATAATCAACCAGAAACTGAAATGGAAGAAAATTGGTTTTCATTCAGCCTGTATATGTAGCACAAATGATTAGTATACAGTATTGTACTATGTGTTGAAACTGTGCTTGTAATTTTTATTTTTATTTTGAGGCTGAATAGGCTTATTCAGAATGAGGCTGAAGTATGATGTCAGAAATGTGCACCAAATTTAAATGGGATCTCCCATAAGAATATTTTGTATGGTACTTTAGCCACTGCAATAAATGCAAAACCTCTCCTTTTTTTCTCTATTATAAGGTATCAGGTAGTATCTGCACATTTAATTTGTTATAAACTGTTTTATTGTTTGTATTTTACGGTACATTGTTGTGACCCACCGTGGGGCCTTATGGTGAAGGGTGGATAATAAATCTAATAATAATAACTTTTGTGGACATAAATGGTGGTTGAAAACATCAGCCAAATTTAATCAGAGTCCATCCAGTGAAACCCAAGCAGCTAAAGGTAATAGCTTTTCAGCAAATTCAAGTGGTACTGTCTGGGGAGATGTTTATATAGAACCTGTGGTTTAAGTAAACCGACTCTGCAACCCTATGCATTTACTCAGAAGTAAGTCACACTGTATTCAATGAGCTTTCAGAGCAATCTTATATGTGTCTATTCAGATGAAAGCCTCATTGACTTCAATGGGATTTGTTCCAAGGTAAAGTGGTGTTCTTGAAGCTACTAGCATGAGTTTGATCAAACTGCGGGAGGCAGTGGAGGACAGAAGTGCCTGGCGTGCTCTGGTCCATGGGGTCACGAAGAGTCGGACACGACTAAACGACTAAACAACAACAACAAAGTGAGTATAGGAGTGCAAATTTAGGTACGTCATTCTGATCCAGCAAAGGAGACTTCCATGCACAGCTAATGCAGATGTCCATCTGGATCTAAAAACTCATGACAAGGTACATCCAATTCCTGTTGAACTTGATGATGGGGGCTGCACAGGCAATCCCAGCTTAGGGCCACTAGTTGCGTTAGTGTGCAACAAAGCACAGCTGGAATTGGATCAGGGTCTTTATATATTATTATAATTTATGTACGTTTTTTGTATAAAAGTGTAGTTCTGAATGTTTTGTATTTATAACATTGCACTTGAAAGAATTACGGAAAATATTAACGTTAACATTAAGGTTGCTCAATGCTTTTGCACAAGTATCAGCACTGCAATATTTAACAATAATAATCTTATCTCATTAATCTACATACTTGTGTAAATGTATAATTCTAAATAAAGGATTTAGAGATCTACAAGTGTGCCATTTCCCCCTCATTACTAATGGGTATTTTTGCAAGTAAACATTTTTATTTAAGTTATATTTTAATTACTCTGGTGTCTGTCTTTTAATGGTGGACTTTTAGTGATAACAATGCTGCAAAATCATTCTGATGCCAAAGCTTGCTGTGCTGGAAATTAAGTGCTTAAGCCAACCCCAGAATCATTACAGCATCACAGATAATTACATTATATGGTGGAGCAAGAACACTTCATATGCTCTGTAACTGCAAGCAATTGGATGTGTCAATGCAAATGTTCTGGTAGTAAATAAAATATCTTGTGGGACAGATTTTTGAATTATATTCTTCTTTCTGGCCTCTTATCAATAGCACAAATCAATCAAACACAAACTTCTTTTAAAGTGACTTTTTATTAGATGCATGGGAAAGGACATAAATTCCTGGCCCCCCAATATCTACCTGAATGTTAACTATTGGCTTAATACATGTTTCATAGAGAATAGATTGTTATGCAGCTACAACTAAAATTTAGAAGGAAAGCTTATATGCAATAAAAGATGAGAACATAGCAGATACAAAGTAAAAACAGCATACAAACTAATTTGCTAAGAGTTTAAAGTTCTTAAAGGATGGGGGGATGGGGGATAACATAGGAAGCCTGTGCTTGATGTCAAAAGAAACCTCCCTGGATGCTCCCATTTCACAGATGAGGCACAATCACTGAGAGGGCTCTTTCCCCAATTCCCATCTGCTGTATCTCATTTGTTGAACACCTACAGAAAACCTCCAAAGTTGATCCCAGGGCAGGCTAATAAGCAACCCTAAAACAAGTAGACCATTGCATGTTTATAGGTTTCCCATCCTTCCAATAAATAAAAAAATGTACAGCATCTACTGTTTATTTTGGAAAGGGGGTTGTCTGTTTGATGTGCATTTGGACACCTCTTCAGTTACCATAACCAAATTTTGCATTATGATTCCTGAGATCCAGAATCAGGATTTTGTTTATGTTTAGATATAATTGGGCACCATTTTGAATCAATATTAACCCTTAACCCTTTCCAAGCTGCACTGATTTTAATGACTGACTTCAAAACTGCATCAATTTTTTTTGTTTCTTGGAATTCCTGAGCAGCATCAGGTATAAGGCTGCTAGTATCCAATAAAGAACCTTTGTGTGTTCAATGCATGTTTTTATATGGAGTTTTGCATCACATGGCAGCTATGGAAAGTTAGCATCTTAGATCACTGGAAGCACCTGTAATAGCTGCCCTATGTTGATAAAAGAACTTTAGGAAGCTCAATCACAGGGAAAGACTAACAGGTTCTTTTAAACAGCTTTGGCTAATGTACTTGACTCTCACTATCTGGTGTATGCAACAACATATCTGAAACACACTGATTCATCAGCTAGTTAACAAACAGTGCCTAACAACTCAGAAGTAAATCCTATGGGATTCATGTATGGTAAGAATTGTAGCCCAACTCAGCAGCATCAGTGGAATTGTCAAAGGAGGGAGTTTTTTTACAGATTACCAACGGTTATGGTTTGGCTATCCCTTAAGTTTTTTAACTACCAGCCTAGTCTTATGCATGTTACTCAGCAGTCTCACTAAGTTAAAGGGTGCTTACTCTCTAGCAAGTGTACATAGGGCTGCAGCCTTGGACAATTTTGATTTTGTGGTACTTGTAAACATTTAAAAGTGCAGGTTGGCTGCATGCAAGTTAATAGAGCACAACATTTTTGTGTACATTTGAGTGCTGGATTTGGGCTGGCAGGGGGCAATATAAAGAACATGACTTTTTTGCAATCTGAGTAGTTTATTTGGAAAACTTTTGGCTGGAAATCCAAACCGGCCTCTGCCTCACCTAACCTGTACTAATAATAATGGACAGCACTGCAGCAGTCATAAACCTCTTTGCCTGCAAAATGGGCTGTACTGGTGGCGTTGGAAATTGCAGGTGCCAGCCTTTTATTTTTAAGGGTTTGATTATAAGTGCCTCACTCAGAACAAGACCTGAGTACAAGAAAATCTCTAAAGACAATGAGATGCCCCCCTCTTATTTTTTACTTATTCTGTGTGGAAGCAAAATGAATGATTGACAGGAAAGTAAGAGGGAAGAGAATAACATAATCCATGAGAATTATGTTTTGAAAAAGAACCTATAAACAAACAAGCAGATAAATTTCCAAACGGAATACATGTACTGTAATTCAGTAACCACAATGCAAGCGTACATGTAACTAAGCCCCATTAAATTCAGTGGGAGTAGACACAAGACTGCAATTCATTTTACAGTTAGTTGAAGTGTGCCTATGCTTGTGGAAGTTAAAAGGAAATATCTCCTGAGATCATACTTCTGGGGGTTGGGTTGAACTATAGAGCAAGGCAATAAATCCCACTCGCTGAGCATAATGGTTAAAAGCAACATCCTAGGCTAGTCTACTCAGAAGTAAGTCCCACTAAGTTTATAAGATCAGGCTAGTGCAGTGGCTCATCTAGTCCAGTATCCTGTTCTCGCGGTGGTCAGTGGAGCTTCCTCCCAAGTATGGGTGTACCGGCTTGAAAGCACTGATTCGAATCTCACAGCCCTAACTCCAATATCGGAAAATAATAAAAATTGATATACCTTTTATCGTAGGATTCTAATGTGCGTGAAGCGCCCTGAGCATGCGAACGTGCAACGCATGTATATACATATACATATACTGCTTCTTGGGAGAAAAGCAATGACAAACCTAGACAGCATCTTAAAAAGCAGAGACATCACCTTGCCAACAAAGGTCCGTATAGTTAAACCTACGGTTTTCCCAGTAGTGATGTATGGAAGTGAGAGCCGGACCATAAAGAAGGCTGATCGCTGAAGAATTGATGCTTTTGAATTATGGTGCTGGAGGAGACTCTTGAGAGTCCCATGGACTGCAAGAAGATCAAACCTATCCATTCTTAAGGAAATCAGCCCTGAGTGCTCACTGGAAGGACAGATCCTGAAGCTGAGGCTCCAATACTTTGGCCACCTCATGAGAAGAGAAGACTCCCTGGAAAAGACCCTGACGTTGGGAAAGATGGAGGGCACAAGATATATTACTTTGAAAGCAAGTGGGGCGGATCTACAAAACAACAAAACCTTAGCAGGATACTGTATTAAGCTCCCTTCCCCGCTCTTAACCCTGAATATCTAGGTCTTCGCCGCCCGCAGCCGCCAGTGTATCAAAAAAACCTATCTGCAAATTCCGCAGCAAACTGAAGCTGAGCATCACGTATGAGCCAAATCCCCCACACTTATATAAGGGCCTGAGCTCTCTTACAGCACATGGGTCTCATCACCTAAACCACGCTGCATCGCCGGGAGCAGCAGGGAAATGAATCCACGGTACGGTACTTGCTTCCTCCGAAGCAGAATCGTCACCACAGTAAAGATGGCCGCTGCACCTTCAGCCCCTGCCGGCTACCTTTTTTTTTTCCTCCCCACCCCCTTTTCCCGTCACGTGAGGTGTCACGGCTCATTCTTCCCCCCGCCGGTTACGGCAACTCTGTGGGGCCAATCGGGGTCGGTTTTTTTTTTTTGTTTCGTTTCGTTGCTTCTGTTCCAGGGCCGTGTAGGCGAGGGGCTGCTTGGAGGCCCTTTGGCTAACGGCCCCGGAGAGAGAGAGAGAGGAACCGAGACCAAAGCGGTCGGAGTGGATACCCGGGACCCAAGAAGCCGCCTCCCCGTTGGCCTGAGGGTGAGAACCGGAGAGAGTGCTGGTCTGGGCCTTCCCTTCCCCTCAGAAGGAGGCGGTGGCGGGGGGCGCGGGAATGGGGAGGAAGCTGCGAAATTAGCACACACACCTCCCACCGCCGACCAGATGCCCGAGTCCAACCGCCGTTGCGCCTGGTTCCCTCAGCATTGGCGGGGGGGGGGGGCTGGCTTTATTCCCGCCCCATCTTTGAACCCCCTTCCTCGTAAATAACGGTCCCTCAGCCCACACAGGTTCCTATCAAATCGTTGCCTCAGCCCGCCTCCCCGGCCGTTGCCGTTATTCCTCGCCCCCACCCCCGTCGCCTTTGTTACTGTCATGTCAAACCCCCCCCCTCCAAAAAAAATACCCATTGACCTGTTGGCTTACTGCGCTTTTCTCGGTTTCTGACCAGAGTCTCTCTCCCCCCCACCACCACCACCCTTCCCCACCTCTCAGTTCGGCTATGGCTGTAATTTCTATGCTCAAGAGGCCTTTCCATGCTATATATTACATGCTTTGTGCTGAAGGTTCTTGTCAAAGCACCCAGCTTGCCACTTTGAGGAAATGGGTGCTGAATTGGGTAGACCTCTGCTCCGATCCTGCCTTGGGCTCTCCTTACCTGTTACTACAGAGTTTGCCTTATGAACCTGTTACACTCCTTGCCCTCAGGCCGTTAAGCATTGCAAACCACGCCTTTGGTGCGCCTTAAGAAGAGCCCTGCAGGATCAGCCCAAAGGCCCATCTCATCCAGCTTCCTCTTCTCAAAGGAGTCATCATGGGAAGCCCGTAAGCGGGATCGGTGCACCGCAGCACTTTCCCCACTTGTGGAGTCCCAGCGACTGGTATTGCGAGCCAAGGGTCAGACACTTTTATGCCAAAAGCTGATTTCTGCATGTGCCAGCAGTTCCACTGGCTTTTCCCCAAACCGGTGTCCCCCAGATGCTGCCGATGTAGAGTGCTTCAACCTGACACACTCATCCACAGGTGCACAAGGCTTACAGGGATTAATGTTGGTTCTTTGGGCTTTCTTCAGTGGTTGAAGGGATTGGCCCTGGATTCTTGGCCTTTGCTATCAAAGTCGGACCACAGGTACCTCATCTATGCTGTCCTTTGTTCACATCTTAATGTGCATCTTAAGATTCTCAGTAGGGGTTGAGCCTTTTTACAGAAGTGTGAACATGCTGACGTCCATGTCATAATTGTTCCCACTTTTCTGTATGGCAGCAAAATAATATCTCTTGCTACATTGCAGCGTGGTTAGTTGTATTCTGATTTCTAAACTCCCACCACATATACTTATTCACCCTTGTGAGATTTGCAATAAACCATATGCTTAAGTAGGCAGATTCCCTGTCTTGTTTTTGGATCTGCTTGCCATGTGGCCTAGGATAAAAGCAAGTGTTAGAAACCAAGTAGTCTCTGCTTTGTTGTAGTTATATTTAGATAGGCACAAACACAATCTATTTTTCTTTAGGATGGTTTAATTATTTTGTAAATTTAGCAACTGCCATCTGATTGCATATTTTGCTCCTTCAAGAGTACATCTGTTGAATTATGCTTCCATTCTTGTAAAATTCAGAACTGGGGACTTAAAAATTTGGCATTTATGAAGCCTCATAAGTTTAAGTATATGGAAGATATCTGACATTTACTTACTGAGCTCACATTACGGAATAGATGGGTACAGATTAGATATGTCGTAGGTAATAAATATTTAATTATGTAATATGCCTAATGCTGTTTTCTGTTCTTTTTTCCCCTCCCCTCCTTTACAGCTCGAAAGCAGTTGTCATGCTGTCTTATGTACAAAAGTTCCACTGTTTAGGGATACTGTTACATAAAGTGAACAGTGCTGCAGTGTAGTGATATTAAAACGTTGCAAGCAAACAACAAAATGAGCAAGCGATCAAGCAGTGACATTCCTGTAGGAAGGTTAGTGAAAGCTGTAGAGCTGAACTTGTGCTTGTAGAAGCAGATAGAAGATTGACTCTTGTAGGTATTTTTATCTCTGTTGATTGCAATATTTTAAAAAAACTGTTATCTAGCCCAATGTGTTCCCTTACTTGAGGAAAAGGAGGCCTTGCCTCCTTTTCACAGAAATTTGGATAAAGAAACAATAGAAATGTATTCTTCAGTTTGCAGCACAGGTAAACATTTGGTAGTTAGTGCCTATACTTGCAAGCAGACTAGTGGAATTTTGGTGTTTTGTGGAGCTACATCTCATTGGCCTCAGCCAACATGGGCAATGGTCTGGGAGTTGGAGTCCCACAACATCTGGAGGGCTCTGTGACCTCTGGAGGGTCTCTGCCTTAAATGCTAAGAAATCCTTAATATGAATCTATATTGGTGAATTTAAAATGCATACAGGTTGTAACTGTGAATTTTGTTTGATTGGCTTTGGAGAAGTCTCATTATTTGAGAATGGAGAATGCTGATATGGCCTGTGTTGTCTTCCATCAGAACACTGGCATCTTCAAAAGTGTGCTTTGTTCTTGGCCAGTGGTGGCTAAGCTTTTTTGGCCCAAGGGCCACTTTCACCCTTGGCTGCCCTTCTGGGAGCCACATTCTAAAGTTGGGCATGGCCAAAAGAGTGTGGCCATTCCACAGTCTCCTGCACACTGTTCCCCCACACAGCAAAGGACACAGGCAGTCAGGTGCATAGCCCCTTCTCCTTTACTTGTATGCGCATAGCAGTTAAGGGGAGAGGTTAATCACCCCTGTTCTTGCCTGCTAGAAAGATATGTCTTTAAAATAAATTGCCCAGAGCTAGGCACTCATTTGGAATAATTAGTACTATTTAATTTAGATTGTTGTAGATGCTTAATGAATCTTGAAGCAAGAATCTAAGATGTGGGGTTGAGACTTGCTCACTTGCGGGCTCTCTTTGCACCCTGTATGCTTAATATTAGTGGAATTGGTCTCTTTACCATCTGCCTCCAATATGGTTGCCCTGGGTTGGCATAAATTGGCCACATTTGCACAAACAAATTTCTGTTTAATAAGGCTTTGATATCTTGGTGCAAAGATATGTAAAAGTTTCATGCACCCACATGCAGCTCCTGTGCTCTCACTTTGCTTTGCCCTTCACACACGAAGCTATGGTTAACTCTAGCTTCCTTTTGCATCTGAACTGGGAACTATGGTTAATGGCTTTCAAACAAGCCAAGATATGGAAGCCAACTTTAAACCTTGGTTTATATTATGGTTTGTTTGAAAGCCATTAATTAATTAATTAATCATTGCATCAAAACCAGAAGCTGTGGATAACTGGCTATGTGGCTTGTTTCTCTACTCACACGGAGCAAGCAGTAAAGCAGGTGTATGCAAATTTTAATTCCAATGTTAAATCATAGGGGACATCTTATACACGATGGCTGTGCTGCACATCCACCGTTACATATACTTAAAACGCATTCTCTACCAACAGTGGAAGACTTCAATTTACTGTGGATCAAAACCCATGTTGTGTTTCTTTTTACTACTGAGGGGTAATTCAGGTTGTTTTATCTCGTATTAGGATGAGCACGACAGCATTCCCATCTCCGGCTGCCGAAATGGCAGAAATGAATCGAATTCAGTATGAAATGGAGTATACTGAAGGGATCAATCAGAGAATGAGAGTTCCGGAAAAACTCAAGGTTGCTCCACCAAATGCTGACCTTGAACACAGTGCTCATGAAGGGGGGATTCCAAATGCCAGTGTAACAATGCAGGTTCCAGAGCGGATTGTAGTGGCAGGTACGTTTGCCTTCAGGTGGACAGAGGTGATAAAGCAGCATGCTGTCAGACTTCACACCCATTCAATTTATTTTTACATATGAACTTGAGTGTGATTTGCTTAAGACCAGCCAGTGAATTCATACTTCATATGGGATTTGAGCTTGATTTTACCCAGCTCCAGCAATCTACCCATTGAGCCATTTTGAATAATTTGTTAGTAAAAAGTTCTTGATCTTAATATCAACTTACAGGTAATAGTGAAGACATTCCACTCTCCAGGCCGCCAGATCTAGATCTTCTCCAGTCAACTCCATTCAAGTCTCTGTCACTGAAAACACCTCCCCGTGTTATTTCACTCAGTGAACGACCACTAGATTTCCTGGACTTGGAGCGAGCCCCTACTCAGACTCCTCAAAATGAAGAGGCTAGTATTCTTTATGCCTTTCATTTCATCATGTTTTGTTTCAATATTATATTTAATAAGTCAAAAGAGAAGTCAAATATTTATTGCTTTATACTCCATTTCAGATCAGTACTATAAAATAGGTTATTGCTTTGTAGAATTATTTTAATACTCCCTGTTGAAAGCAAAGATACTCCCAGAGCACTTCTTTGTGTGGTGCTTACTTGGCTGTATTTTTGGTACCAGGCTGCTTAGACATAATTTGGACTATCTTGATTGTTTTTATCTGGCTTATAAGACTTAATGCCTTTTGGTCTTCAAGTTTTTATGATAATTTGGATTTGCATCTTAATCATTTGTATTTTATGCTTGTGTAAACTGGCATAAGAATTTTAGTGGAAGGGCTGTATATGTTCTTGGACTACAGTTCCCATCTTTCCTGATGTCCTGTGCTTGCTGGGGCTGATGAGAGCTGGGAGTCCTACAATGTCTAGGGACCCAATGGTTCTCTATTTCTGTCTTAAACCAAACTTAATTTCAAAAGCTGTTGGTAAACTTAAATTATTTTTGACATTTTTTTTCTCATTTTAAAAATTGGGGACATGCAAGAGAGGGGAGTTTTTGTTCTCCTTACTTTCCAAAATATCAGGAAAAATGTCACCATCCAGGAAGACTGTTTTTATTCATTTTCTGCTTTACTAAAAATGAAAATAGTTCAGTTGTTGATATTAGGTAAAGCTGGATACTGATGCCATAGCAGTGGTGAAAGACGTACCCCCCCCCCCCGCTTTGTTTTGCAGGTTCGCTCAGTTGGGAGACTGAAAAGAGAACGCTCCATGAGTGAAAACGCAAATCGTCAAAATGGTCAATTGATGAGAAATGAGTCAATGTGAGTAGAGGGGTTATTGGCGCATGCAACATTTGTAGAAAAAGCTTCTTCATGTGTTCCTTACCAGTTCATGCTTAGGATATGCCTTTCAACTGATTATCTTCTTTATAAAGAGAAGTTACTTAATCTTACACAGCTACAACTGACTTTCCACATATTTTTTCTTCTGTTTGTTGGAATAATAACTAACTATTAATGAAGTAAATTTTGTGTGATTGTTCTCAAAACATTTTTTCAGTTGCAGAAAACAGCATTTGCTAAATGACTTCATATAGCAGCATTTGGTATCCCCCCCACCAAGTATATATGTATATAGGGATGTGGGTGGCGCTGTGGGTTAAACCACAGAGCCTAGGACTTGCCAATCAGAAGGTCAACGGTTAGAATTCCCGTGACGGGGTGAGCTCCCGTTGCTTGGTCCCTGCTCCTGCCAACCTAGCAGTTCGAAAGCATGTCAAAGTGCAAGTAGTTAAATAGGCACCGCTCCGGCAGGAAGGTAAATGGCGCTTCCGTGCGCTGCTCTGGTTCGCCAGAAGCAGCTTAGTCATGCTGGCCACATGACCCGGAAGCTGTACGCCGGCTCCCTCGGCCAGTAAAGTGAGATGAGCGCCGCAACCCCAGAGTCAGTCACGACTGGACCTAATGGTCAGGGGTCCCTTTACCTTTACCTTTAAAGTGTCACTAACCTAGTCTGGATCCAGAACTCTCTTTATAGGATAAAGAAAGTTTGTTTCTAAAATACATTTATAGTGGATTTGTGTGAAGGGAAGTATTTCAAATTATTATTGGATCTACTTGAATCTTCTGCTGCCTGCATGCTTAGAATTAATTACATCGTCTTTGTTTATGCAATGCAAAGGACAGAGTGGGTCTTTATTACAAACTTATAAATGCTGATTCATTAAGACTATGGGGTGATCAGTATCTTTTAATTAAGATTCTTGTAGTGAGGTAAACACTTCATTTTGCTTCCAGCTATGAGCCTGAAGAAAGAAATCACTTCCCACTACTGTTTTCCTGCTTGTCCCCTGTTGGCAGGAGAGGAAAGTGGGGAGATGGAAACAGCTAGAACAACAACTCCTTGTCTCCTCTGTAGTTGAAGTTATATGCTATCACAAGGGTGACTGGGAGTTCAAGGTCTCACAGAAAGGTTTCTAGCTATCTGTAGGTCACTATTGGAGCTGGTGTTGTGAGGCCTTTTTGTGAGGTTGGTGCTGTGATGACTCATTCAAAGGGTAAGTGGTCGTTGGATATAAACTATGTCCTCCAAGTGTCAAGCTAAGGTATATGACTTTTCCTGAATCTATCTGCAGCCATCGCAGTACTTTTGACAATCCCACTTGCATTTGAAAAGGGTAGGATGATATTCTAGTGCCGCAGTGGTGCATACACTAGTGCATACATGGACTGAATTAATGGTGTTGCTTGATGTGGTATACTGATAGCATTGCCTTCTCAGTTCTGAGTTTCCAGGCTGCTGCCTCCAGTTTTCATTTTCAATTTGTTTCCTGTTTTTCCACAAAAAAAGAAATTGTGGCCAAAGAAGCTAACAGTGTATATAAATAGTCATCCTTTCAAGTGCTGTTGTGCAGCATTTTGGCAAACACATATTTTTCTTTCTTTTGGAGGGTGCATATGCATGTTAGTAGTTGGAACTGTGGCCATGCATGGCAAGTGCAATCGCACAGGATAGCTTCCACATTCTAGTATAGGAACTGTGACATGGCATTCTAGTATGTTTGTTGCAACAATGAGAAAATTCTGTGCCAAACCTTACCATGTCTAGAAGAGGAATTGGCTTGGTTCCTTTTCCTCATCTGCCTTCTTGGAACAATATATGTTGTCATTTCTGCACTTGCCATACAACTGTATGCAGTGGCTTTCCTGATAACCTTTTGAGCATACACAGATTCTCAAATGCTTTTGAGGACTAATAATAACTAGGCACAAGAAGTGATAACCAGTAATGATGATTGCCTTAATGACCTTCCAATTATTTAGAAAGTTGCTCCCTCTTTAAGATATTAACAACTGTGATTAATGGTGGCACAGTCTTGAAACTGTCCTGAGAGTTAAAATGCCAAGGTACCAGTCACCATTCACAGCTAAAGATGAAACGTAAGCTTGACCACTAATTATAACCATTCACTTTTAAACATGTCAAGTGTGTACTTAGTGCATTGCCATCTAAGAGACTTGTCTATATTGTCTGATTTGATTTAAAAAAAAATATTCTGTATGCTTGGTTCCACCTGTAATTAAGACTCAAATTAACGGAATATGAAAATTTGTCATTCTTGTAATGAATTTGGGAGCATATTTTTGCTTAGTTTTTAACTATAAAATTTGAGAACAAATTTTAGGGATAAACAGTGGTTGGTGGAGAGGACAAGGCTGCATGTTTCTGGCATACTAATCCTACATGAGTGTAGTAGAGATATGTGTGTGCAAAATCCAACACATATCAGCTGAACCATGTGGTTGGTTTGTGGATTGACTGCACTGTTCAGACCTATGCACTTTGGATTTTATGCATGCAAATTTTAGGCCAGTTCAAGGATATCAGATGGGCCCAGAGGCCAGATAGGTATCATATTCATGGTGGAAAAATATGACAATGCATAACTTCTATTTGCAAATATATTTTTTCTACATAAGTGGCTTAGCCAGTGCTTTTTTTCTGGGGGTATGCATACCCCTAAACATTTTGTGAATCTAAGTTTGGCCTCATTGAGGGGCAGTATTTCAATATGAGTAGGTAAATGAGAGTACCCCTAAACATTTTTAAAGAAAAAAGCACTGGTATAAGCAATGTTATTAGTTGTATAAATACTGTAGGGAAGTTGGCCTTCTTTAAGTTATTGTCCCTCTGTCTCTTCCTATTGATAGTGATCTAAGAAGCCTTAGCTTTTAACTAACTTGATACAGGGAATTGAGGAAGTGGAGAGACACATAATTTTTAATAAACCCTTCTTTTCTTGTGCTAGCCTTGAAGCTTCTTGCTTGAACTTGCTAGAGGAAGTGACTGCATATCATAGCTAATGAGAAATTATTGTCAGATTTTAAGCTGTATATGATTTTGTACATGTTCCTGAATTTCCCACAATTCTTTATGGGTTTATATTACTTGTGATGTCATTATGAATGTTGTCTGTTATTTCCCCTTTGCCATTTTGTAAATAGTGTCACCCCCAAATTTGTAAATAAGAGTTTGATCCCTAATATACATCTTATCACACAACCTGGGGAAAGCTCAGCAGCAGAGTGCACTCTTTGGATGCAGAAGGGCCCAGATCAGCTCCTATTCTCTCAAGGTAGTGTTAGGAAAGATTCCAGTCTCGAATCCTGGACAGATGCTTCCAAGTGTAGACAATACTGAACTGAATGAAGTGATGGTTTGATTATTATATAAGTCTGTTGTATAGCTTTTTGAGTGTATCTTAGCTTTGACTTTGGTTTTTAGCACCACATTTTCTCAGACATTATATACACAACTAGCCTTGCACAGAGTCCCTGAAGACGGTTTTTGTGGCGATAAAAGCAGTAAATGTAGTTCATGAGCAAATGGTGGATGAATCAGTTAGGTTTTTTTTTCTTTTAATGAACCTACTTGTAGTCAAATCCTATACATTCTGAGGAAGATCCATTGAATTCAATTAGCTCTTCTCCTGGTAAGGTTTAGAGCAGTGGTTTTCAACCAGTGTGCCGTGGCACCCTGGGGTGCCTTGAATGATGGTCAGAGGTGCCCTTGGGCAACACTGGCCTCTGTCTCTTTCCCTTCTTCCTCTGATGCCCTCTCACGTCTCTGCCTCCCAAAGGCTTGCACAGCTGTTTTATTGCAGCAGCCCTGGCTATAGGCTCTGGGAGGCACCTATCTTTGGGGTGGGGCAGGTCAAAGACCAGGGACCACAGCAGCAGCAGTCCAGAGAACTCCCAAGGAGAGGAGGCTGAGGGAACACTCCACAGGGGAAGGTGTTCGAAAAAGGGTGAGAGGCTGCCAGTTCTGCAGGCAAGGGGTCACATAACTGGGATTCGGAGCCCCACAGGGGTGCCACAGAAAGAATGTAGTTGGTTAAGGGAGCCATGAACTCAAAAAGGTTGAAAAGCTCTAGTGTAGAGGATTTCCTCTTCAGTCATAGAATCAGTCCCAGCAGGTCTTGACCACCATAGTTGGTTTTCTGGTATGTGAAGATAGCAAAGAATAAAATAAATTTCAGCTTATATTAGCTGAAAAATATATTGTTAGGTATATTTCCTCTCAAGTGGATAAGTGAGCCAGTCATGAGAACGCTCTGCATCCCAGGCCACTCACGTTAATCACAGCAAATCCCCCTTTTCTCTGTGTCAGGTTCAGTATGGCATCCTGATTCCCTAGTCATATTTTGTTTGTCTACTGTTCTGTCTAGGTTCTCAGAAGCCTAAGTCAGTTAGCCACATGGCCGTATTTTGGACATATCACGTTTCATGGCTGACTCACTTATCAACCTGAGGTCCTATTCACAGTAAGAAACCCAATGTTCCATTTTAAGTAGTAAGCTTGCTGAGACAGGAACCTGTTCTCTCATTTTTAAATTTTTTTTTTGTAAAACACTAGGATCATAGAACAATATTAATTTGCAGCCTTGTGTTTGCTAGAATAGTTGTTTTTGGTTTACTTGCAGAACTTCATATCAAAAAATCTGCATTTTACTGTTGCCGAAGTAACAAGGTACAAGAGGTTTGCAGTTCTAATGAGACTTCCTTGAAAGCAAGTTCCACTGAAAACTCTTTGAGGTTTCGTTTTATATACATTCAGGATTGTGAGAATAGCTTTTCTTATTTGTTGGTTGTGCAAACATAAGTAATAATTGTCCATTTGAAGCACAACAGACATAGCCTCCCTGCGAGAATATAGGGTTGTGTGTGAGGATATAATTACAATATATAACCTATATATAGTCATTTTTAAAGGTGCATTGAGTGTATTCATCAGAGCTATTTCTATAGAATATATACGTACTGTACAGCAGGCTTGGCAGACTATTATATGGGGACACTACATGTGTATGGTTGTTGTTTTTTGAGGCCCAAATGTTTTTATTTCCAGGTTATCAGTACTGCTTTTCTTTTCTCTTTCCACAAGCTCTGTATTTTTCTCTTTCTAACATTCAATAAGGATTTTTCAAAATTGTATTTTATATATAATTGTTTTGTTCTTAAACAGAGGATAGGCATGACTGCCTTTCAATCCCTTGATGGATTCCACAGAGTACCCTCTTAGTTCATCAGGTTCATTTCAAAATAATTATTTAAAATGTTGCTTGAAACAAAAGTGCTTGTTGGCTTGCACCCAGATTGTGTCATGAACTGATTATTCAGAAGGACTTAAAATGCTATACCCCTAATGCTTCTCTTCCTGCTCTTCGTAAGGCAGAGTTCAGACTAAATGGTAAAATCTAGATTAATGTAGTTAAACCTCAAAATTAAAGAACAATCTTAATGTGGAAAGGGAGAAATGTTTCTTTTTAAACAAAAACAAAAAAGGTCAATACTACAAGCTTTGAAGATTTTGCTTAGTACTTCTTTTGCCTCTTCATATGCGTAGTTTTCTGAAATCTTGTTGGGATCAATAGCTCTCTGAGAATTGACCTTTGAAAAATAAAAGTTTAATCAATATCCTGTTGAAGTGAATTGCAAAATTCCCATTTATATAGATGGTGCTAAATTGCACTTTCATTTGTCTTATAGGCAATGAGTGCTTTTGATGCAATTTTTTTGGTTAATCCTCAGCCTCTTGCTTTCATGATAAGTGCTAAAAGAAATTTTTGCTTATCGGAATATTTGGGATATAAGAAGCCTTAACCAGTGTTTTTGCTATCTTGCATGTTTCTTTTGTAGTCCTATATTTGCATGTTTTTCACATAGCCCTGTATTTGCAAAAAACAATCAATCAAACTATTATGTTTATGTCACTCTTGTTTTATATAGGCTTCTGTTTTTCAGAACGTTTTCAACATACTCTCCTCCAGTCTCTGAGTAACTTGGATATATTTGAGGCTGTGATCTGCATTGTATGATTCTGGCATACAGTGAATCCAAATCTGTCTTTACTATCTGCTAAAGAGTGCTGTTGTGTCCTGTGTTTTTTAATACAGACCTGCTTATTATCATGCCTCTGGTTTTTAGTATTCTTTGATCACAATGAATTAAAGCCATTATCCTTGATATTTTGCCTCATATAAAGGGTTCCAAGAGTCAGTTCACAAGATACCCACTAACATTTCCTTGATGTGGTTTTTAATCTGTTGATGGGGAAGGAAGAAGAAAAAATGGGGGTCAGCTTTAATTTTTCAAAAAGGGTTGGTTGATGGATGATTTTTTTTCCTGTCTGAAACCTGACACTAGTGTTTCTCTCTTCATTTGCTACACTTGCACAAACAGTGTGACACCATCACCTCAACAGGTTCGTGTCTGTCCACCCCAAATGTTCTCTGAAGATGGATCTAATCTTTACTCTGCTCGGGGCATATTGTCGCTTATCCAGTCTTCTACCCGTAGGGCTTACCAGCAAGTCTTGGATGTGCTGGATGAAAATCGCAGGTGATTGGCCATCACTGATTCTGCCCAGTTTACTGCTTTTCACTTCTCTTTCATTTCCTAGTTAATTGGTTTTGGTTTGCTTAAATTACATGAAATAAAATTAACTCTTTTTTTTGCTTTTGCTATTTGCGAATGACATTTCCAAACTTCACATTTCATGGAGCTTAGTTGTCATTTCTTTGGTCAAGAGTGAAACAACTGAACAGTGACTTAAAACGTCAGTCTCACTCTCATTGGAATTCCAAGAACAGAAGGGCAACAGTGCTACAAACATAGCTGCATACTCTAGACAAAGTTGATTGTTTAAATCCTCTTGCTTTCAGTGGGAGAGTTTTCTTTTTGAATGCAACTAAGAGTTTGAAATGTTTTAAACACAAATCCCAAAATGGCCTTAATAAACTAAAAATTCAAGGTCCACTAATATTGAGGGGGATCTAGATGAAAATGCTTTTATTGACATTCATCTCAGCTGAGTCCTATCTGCAATTCCTATGATTATTGTGATAAGAAAAACCTACATTGAAAGGCAAGTCATATAGTAGCTCTGGACAGAAACTGGAAAAAAAATCTGTTCTTAAGATCTGCTGCATGGGGGAGAGACTCTTTCAAAAAAATACAGAGTCCTTGTTTGTTGTCAATCCACCAGTTAATTGGAGGTGGGTGTGCAAATATTATTTTTATACAATTTAAGTTGTAAGACCTCCTTCTTACATATGAGCCATATATTTATTCATTTTTTTGTTTCCTTTTCATACTAAAATAAGTGTTATTTTCTTATAAATTACATTTTTAACCCAGTTGTGTCTGGACCCTCTCTTGTTTATGTAACTGTCTTATCAGACTACAGATCAGAAGTCTGCTCCTTTGTCACAGTCTGCTAGTGGAAGATTTTTGTGTTGGCTTTTGATAATCTTAGCCATACTACAGAATATTACCCAAATAAAATTCTTTGTTTAGCAGCCTGTGATCCTCTTGGAGGTGCAGGGGGTGCTGAGGACACTTGTGCAAATGAAGGGTTCACCTCCTTTGCCATAACTTATTTTACAATGTGAAGGGCTAGGTTGGGGTTCAGGTAACTGCAGAATCCTCAGTTTGTAGTTTCTTCCAAGGCCAGTTCAAAGGAGCTTTTAGTGGGGAAGCAAAGCCTTAAATCCCTTCCTCCTTCACGTCTTTGTACTAATCTTGAAACCAAGAGTGGTTGGAGGAACCAAACCTAAACCTACTGCCTTAAAAGACTAATAATTGATTCTGTATGTTCAAACTTCTACGGTAGTAATCCTGATCTAAGAGTTTGTCAAGCTCCAGTACGTGTATGAAGCACCACCTTATCATGGGCTGCTCACTGTCAAGAGGAATTTTTTATTTACTATTTGTGCCCTGCTTTTCTGCTTTAAAAATCTTGCAAGTGGAAAAACTTAGACAAAGTAAAATAGTAATTTGGCATGCACCAGAAAGATATGCACACATAGCTTCCCCAAATTTAAATAGAAAGTTTTAATATACTTATTTTCATTTTTATTGGGGGGGAAACAAAAGCTTTCACTTTTATCCCATCAGTGAGTTCTCAAATTTTATAAACTATTTGAGCAGGTTTTTTCTTCATTTGGTATAAGAACCTGAGTGTTATTGGAAACTCTGATTGCAGTTGTTGCCAATGTTCATTTTCAAAATCTAGGATAACATCCTCTTTTTCTTCAGTTCTCAATACACCTTTTTGTCAGATGAAACTTTTCTAACCTGCATGTATGAATGTGAAATTTGGAAAATGCATCACTTGCATGGCTGCAAAATACTGTCTTTTTTAAAAAAAGCATTTCACACTATACTCTTTCTTTTATTGGCCTTGGTAGCATATTCTCACTGCTTAAAAGGTATGTTTTCTTTAAGTGTAAGTACAATACTTATTTCAGTGATTGAGTTTTGGCTTTGTTCTTCTTCCTAAAGCTTCTGGTTTTAGTTCTGTTTTCGTTGTCTCTTTCAAAATATTTTTCTGGTTCCTTTTCCTACCAGTTTTGCATAACTATACCATGTTATACTATAATGAATTGAAATGTTGAGAATTTATCATTGCTAATAATACTGTGGTAAAGTAACTCTTCTCTGTTCTTCAATTCCCTGCCCCACCCCACTCCCTCATTCCCAATATGGGAATGCCTTGGTAAATACCAACACTTTAGAGTTAACTTGGTATGGTTCAAACTATCCCATGTGAGCAAGGTGTTGTGCATAAAAAACATTTTATAACCTGGATACTTATGTTACACACAAGTATGTTATCATAGGGACATCAGTAAATATGCCCAAGAGTTAGTGAAAAAGTACTCACTGGACTGAACTATTCCTATTCATGCTGCCTATTATTTCTCTACCTTAGCTTGGATAATGAAAAGGGGTCAGATTATCTCTCATTTTTAAGAATCCTTTATTTTAGTGGCTGAGAAATTACAAAAAAGTATACCACCTGCAGTTTATGGGTGTTTACGTTTTACAGGCTGTAGCACAAGAGAGGACCCCTTTAATACATCTTAGGTTCTATGCATTGGTTTGGATCCAGACTTAGTCATTCTTAGTCATGATTAACGTAGGTTTCCTGGGTTTCAGTTGTTGCTGAATGTATATTTTCTAATATAAGAAATTGTTACATTAAGACTGCAATCCTTAATAAGCCCATGGAATAAAATGGAATGTTTGGGTATGTTTACAAAGAATTGTGATCACAGAAGGATATATATGGCATTTTAAAGGCAGGTATAGGAAAATGAACATCAAGCAGAAATAGCCATCTAGTAGACGGCTAGTGATTATTTTCTTTCTATGCCTTATTTTCTTTAGGGAATAAATACTGAATTTTGAACATGAAACTTCAAGTCAGTTAAAGCATATATTAACCTGGGACAAATTTGAGCAGCTGCATAGTGGCTTAAAGTCATATTTGAATGTGCTACTTGAAGCATTACTATTTGCTATGAGGTTGTGATCATTAGTTTGTTAATGCAGAACAATATCATTCAGTCAATACGTCATTTCAAGATAAAATTTGGTCATAGCTTGGTTGTAGAGTGTAGCTTTCACATACCAAAGATTTCTGGTTCAGCTCCTAGCACATGGGTAAGGCAAACAAAGGCCTGGGGGCTGGATCCAGCCTAATCACCTTCTAAATCTGGCCCACGGACGGTCTGGAAATCAGCGTGTTTTTACATGAGTAGAATGTGTCCTTTTATTTAAAATGCATCTCTGGGTTATTTGTGGGGCCTGTCTGGTGTTTTTACATGAGTAGAATGTGTGCTTTTATTTAAAATGCATCTCTGGGTTATTTGTGGGGCATAGGAATTCGTTCATTTTCCCTAAAAAATATAGTCCGCCCCTCCCAAGGTCTGAGGGACAGCGGACCAGCCCCCAGCTGAAAAAGTTTGCTGACCCCTATCCTAGCATCTGCAGTTAAACTTTTTTTGGTTGCTGTAATTATTCTTCATCCCATATATTAGCAGCCAGTCAATAGCTATTGCAGACTAGTGTTTCTGGGGTGGGGTGTTGTTGTTGTTTTTTTAAAAAAAAAACCTCTGCGAAGAGTACTCTGTGAGAGATGATAGTATGGTATGGAACCTTACGGTGGAATTCAATGTTGCACACTTCCAGTCATTCTATTTGTGCAAGCATTACAGCTTGCTAGATAGAATGACACCCCCCCTTTCCTCTCCCTGAGTACTGTTCTGGGGGTTCTCCTGACCTCCCCAGAGCTAATTTCAGGGGGAGGGGGGGAAGCCCCATTGTCCAAGTGAAAGTCCTTTCACTGAAACCTATCCCCAGTCTCTGATCTCTGATTTCTAAACCATTATGGCCATTTACACATGCATAATAATGATTAGAGGTTGCAGTTGGCAAGCAATGGTCATGCATATTTAGAATCTCCCTAAGTCTATAAAATATTAAACCTGGTAATGGAATGTCATCTATTTTTCCACTTATGTTGAGTATAATGCACTACAACTTACCCATGTTCTGATGTCATTACCTTGTGTTTCTCTGTACCCCACCTTTCTTTTCCACATCTGGCCGTTGCTGGTAGACACTTGGTAACGCTCAGTATAGGGAATTGAGACACAGGGTGGACTGTGCCTCATGTTATGCAGAGAGTTGGAGGGAAGCTCTCAACTGGCCACCATGTCTTACAATGTGCAGTTCCAGCTTAAGAAGAATGAACTCTGGTCTTGTTCAGATAGCAGCACACTGATGATGTATGATGTATACAGTTATTGTATTTGGTTTTACTGGAAATGCAAAACCTTCAGTTGATCAGTAGCTGTGGTCTAAAAAAAGTCAGGTACGTAACAGGATTCTTCTGTTTTAACAGCAGTTTGTACCCGTGGTCTTGTCATTTCCAACAGAACATGGGTATTTATGGCTTCTTGAGTGCCAATTTAAAAAGTATTCAAGTGAGTTGTGAGCAGGATTTTTTGTTTATTCTCTCATTGTGGGAACATATTTTTCATCCCTCGTGATTGTAGAGAAATAGAGATGACAAGTTTCTTTGGAAAAACATAGACAATACAGGGGAATTAAGTAGAAATAGTGCTGATTGCAGAAATAACCTTTTCCATGGGTCAGCTCTCAACTCAGGGCAGTAAGTTATTGCACCCCTGTTGTTACAGTTGTTTTCCTTCCTCCTACATTTTTTCTGAGTTCCAGTCATTTTGTCTATACAAATTATAGAAACACTCCATCTCTGACACAAAGCAAAATTATACAGCTCTATAAACATAAACTGTGTGCACAACACACATAAAAATAAATTGCAGCCATTCTGCCCCCAGAGTATATTTTTAAAAATGTGAGTCCCATTGAACAAAATGTGACTTATTTTAAGACTACATATTCAGCAGATCAGGCTGTAAGTATCTAAAACCAAGGATTGCTACTTACTGGGCAAAAATGTTTCTCTATGAGCTGGAAAGTAAATGTACATGCTGTTAAGTTAATAGTTGTAGATTATCACAGTTTGAAACAACACACTGCAGATTGTTTGAGGCCGTAGAATTGGAATGCAAGATAACCTATATGGACTCAGCGGATTATCCTGTTGAGAAACTAGTCCCTAAGTAGTAGGAAGTGCACAAAAATAAATATGGTGCATGATTATAATCTATTTTGCAGATTCTTCCTCATTGATGTCTTTCTTTTAGGAAAACAGTTTTTTAACTCAAAATAGTCTTAATCCAGTTTTCAGGGGAAATGTGTAGGCTTAAAAACTGTTAAGAACAGAGCAGGGAGAGAAGAAGAAGTGGCAGTTTTGTTGCTTGAGTTCATCACACAACTTTAGGTATCGCCCAATAGTCTTACATAGTATAGCATTTTTTTTAAAAAAAACCAAGTTATTAAATTGGGAAAAATAATTTTAGACCATAGCAACTGTGAAATAAACAGCCACAGTGTTCTATTACGATTTATGGTCGCTTTAGGCCCCTTTTGACAAATCTGTAATTGTGGTTATGCACACTGGATTGTTGCATGGAAAACTTCAGTTTAACTTCTAACATGATTGCACCTTGACCATACTTTAGATGGGTGAAAATGATCTATATAGTTTTAAAACTATATAATCACATAAAATACCTGCATGGGCTACTTGTATGCTACTGCATCACCTTCAGGGTTCTTAAAGCCCTGGACAGCTTCAGTCAAGAATACTGTAAGGACCGCTTGAGCTCTCATATTCCAGCTCAGTTACTGAGATCACGTGGAGAAGCATTGCATCCCATGTTCAGAAGCCTTGTGAGCAGTTGCATGCTGTGGAATACTCTTCCAGCAGTGATTTGGTAGTGTCTTTGCTGCTAATTTCCAGGTGTCTCTTGAAGGACTTTATATGTCTACAGGCCCCGTCAGTTGTTTAAACTTTCCAAAGTGAGACAGTCATTTTTATGATTATTTTACATGGTATTTTATGTTTTTGTGTATTTTGTTGTACACCACCTAATTATTTTATATGAGAGAATAGTAGATCAGTATTTTAATAAACAAATAATGTGTAAGCGTTAGTTCCAACATTTCTTCACAAATTTTGTATCTGGAAAAGCTACAAGCAAATAGTTAAGTTCCCTTCGCACATTGTTAATTAGTATTTATAAAATGGAATATATTGAAAACATAACCAGGGTTTATATTTGTAGTGTTTCAGTATAACAGAAGAAAAATATTTAACAATTTTTGTCTCTGGTTTTTTATTCTGCTTCTTTTCTCTGTCTTTCCTGTTTTCTTCTTCTGTCTTGTGTCTCCTATCTACAAAACGTGCCCTAGGCCAGTGTTACGTGGTGGGTCTGCTGCTGCCACTTCCTCTAATCCTCATCATGACGCCAGGTAAATTTGCACTTAGTTAGCCATTCTAGTCTATATTCAGCTTTCACAAAACCTGAGACTAGCTTGCTCCTGCACTTTACTTGAAAGTAAAACCCTCTGAGTTCAGCAGAGCTTGCGTCCTGCTATTAATTGATATATAATCATTTTTATCAAACAGGCTGTGATTATGTGTACTAATCTAACTTCTGGTTTCTATATTAATTTTAAAACCCTTTCACTGACATTCTTTTGCATTGTACTATGCCTGCTGATTCTATGGATGAATCTTATAATAAAAGTATTTGATGCATTTCCCATTGATTTTAGCATTCAATATAAGACCTGAGTTCAGGTTGGAAATCTGTTTCAAAATAACTAAAAATCTGGTGAACACTCCCAACAAATTTTGCAGTACATAACTCATCACAGAATTAAAGAGAGAGAAAGGGTGAGATTCACCTGTCATCTGTCAACAGAAGGATGAAGCAAGCTTGTTTTCTCCTGCTCCGGAGACTAGGAGCCAAACCAATGGCTTCAGGTTACAAGAAAGGAGATTCCAGCTAAATATCGAAGAAATTTCTAACAGTAAGAGCTGTTCAACAGTGGAACAGACTCCCATGAGAGGTGGCGGACTCTCCTTCATTGGAGATTTTAAAGCAGAAGTTGGATGGATCTAGTTGAGGTTCTTGCATTGTAGGGGGTTGGACTAGATGGCCCTTGGGATCCCTTCCAGCTCTGCAATTCTATGATTCTATAAGCCCTGAGCAAATACTTCTGCTTGAGCAATGGGTCTTCCCCCCCCTTAATTGGCTCTGAGTGGATCAGGAGAACCCATGGAACAACAAATGGGGAGGGGGACAAGGGGAGGAATTCATTCTGACTGACAAGCTGAAATGCTTGCACAGACGGAATGATTGGAAGAGCATCATGTTGAATTCCACCCCAAGTAGTTTTTCAAATACAAATTTAAAGTTAAATCAAAAAGTAATAATGCCAATGGTTGTGCAGAATGCTTTCCTTCTCCCTCCTTTCCTATGTTCCTTTTACTAAGTCTACTTGGATCTCATTGTATACAACTAAAATATTATTCTCTTTATGCATTTAAAAAGTTTTGTTTTCTCCCTCTCCAGTCCCTGGTGTGGACATAGGACTGTAAAACTGTTTAACTTGTTTCACTATTGACAGAAGTAGGGAAAAAAAATTGCTATTCAACCTTAGAAAATTGATTTGGACTTTGAAGAAACAGGTTTGGCAATATTTGGTTTTAAAAATATGCCCAATATGGTTTACAAAAGGAGAATGGAGCACATTTAATATAAAAGTTTCCTGCTGGTTTACAGAAAGGAAATAATTTACAATCTCATTGTGTAAAGGATTATGCAGGGCTCCCCTGTGTGTTTAGAGAACTGTATGTCTGAGCGTAATGAAACCCATAGCATATGAATCTAGTGCCCAAATATAACTTGAAGTTTTTAAGCTTTTTCATTTAGGAGTTCAGTGGAGAAAGAAAAAGAGAGAATAAAAGCTCGTGGTACCTAGGGCAGAACAAGTACTTTGCAAGAATAACCCCTGGAGGCAGGGGAACCTTTAAAGTAAAAAGGAGTTGGTTCATTTATCTTTCCTCATCTCCCTTTCCAGACCATCAGTGTGCCACAAACTGTTAGCATAAGTATATACTGAGATAGTAGGTCTAATATTTTTTAATGCCTATTGTAAAGGTTTTGAGTAACTTTTGTCTGCAGAACATCACAAGTCCTTCTGTAATTAAGGCTGCAGTCCTGTTTCCACTTTCCTGGAACTTTGTCCCATTGAACTCAGTTGGACCTAGATGTTTATAGGATTGCACTGTAAGGCGTTCGTTGCACAGACTGTAAACTGATAGGCATTCAGAGATGGTCTTTGTATGCATCTTTCTTAAGCCACAAGACTTAAAATACAAAAATAAAAAATAAAAAATGGTGCTTGTGGGTTGCTGTAAAACTTGTTCAGTACTACAGAACCAAGTCCCAAATTTGAAATTATGTACTATAAAATAAAGGACGCGGGTGGCGCTGTGGGTAAAACCTCAGCGACTAGGACTTGCCGATCGCATGGTCGGCGGTTTGAATCCCCGCGGCAGAGTGCACTCCCGTTGCTCGGTCCCAGCGCCTGCCAACCTAGCAGTTTGAAAGCACCCCCGGGTGCAAGTAGATAAATAGGGACTGCTTACTAGCGGGAAGGTAAACGGCGTTTCCGTGTGCTGCGCTGGCTCGCCAGAGCAGCTTCGTCACGCTGGCCATGTGACCCGGAAGTGTCTTCGGACAGCGTTGGCTCCCGGCCTCTAGAGTAAGATGAGCGCACAACCCTAGAGTCTGTCAAGACTGGCCCGTACTGGCAGGGGTACCTTTACCTTTACTATAAAATAAAAAACCCCAAAATGCAATTGCTATGGAAAACAAGTGCTAGTCCAATTATAACTATAATTATATATTTATAACTATATATTTGGATTTCTCTTTTGGGTTAGTGGTTAGTGTTAGATCAAAGGCTATTTATTTACTGTGCTTTTTCAGCTGTGAGAGCTAGAAATCTAGGTCAAGATTGAATGTTGCAAAATTGGGCATCCACTAGTACAACAAGGCTTCTCTTTCCTTTCTTCCTCAGTAACCCCTTAGGCGACCCCAAAATCTGATCCAGAAGGCTGAGAGACCCCCTGGAGCAGATTTTGAGGGTGCAGTATATGGGGGACTAGAGGGGAGGAGAGAAACTGAAAGTCCTGTTGTATCTCGCACTTGTTGGCCTGCCCCCTGGCTCCTGATCTAGTTCTTCCAACTCCGCCGGCAACTGCCTCAGAGATACTGCTGGCACCGGGGAAGGAACTGATGAGTGGGGAAGGTTCCTCCTCACTGGTGCCATGGAACCCCACAACTCACTGGACTATTTCCCCAAATCCTCCTCCTCACTCTCCCATTCCTCTGCCTGCACATCCCCTCTCCCCCCAACCCCTTCATCCTCCACCTCCTGCCAGTCTCTTGATATGAAGCAGTCTTTTAGATATTTGGGGTGTTTAGGGCTTTTAACACAAGCACCTTGAATTGGTCCTAGAAACAAACTGGCATTCAACGCAGCTGTACTAAAATAGAGGTTGTATGAGATCTAAATGGAACCCCAGCCGGTAATCTGACCACTGCGTTTTGGAGACATTTAGGTTTTTGAGTCATCTTCAAGGACTGCTGCACATAGACTGCATTGCAGCAATGCAATCTGCAAATAACCAGAGCATGGAGTACTGTTCAGAAGGGACCATAGTTGGTGGGCCAGCCAGAGGTGGGAAAAGGCACTCCTAGCCACCTGAGCTCCCAGTGGCAATGTTGAATCCAAGCGGACCCCAAAGCTGTGGACCTGCTCCTTCCAAGGGAGTGCAACCCCATACAGAACAGGCTGTCTTGCCACTTACTGGACATGAGAACACGGGACACATAATTCCTCTGTCATTTCAGGCTTCAGCTTCAATAAATTTGGGAAACTTGATTGAAACTCCTGAAATTTATCAGGAAGCCCAGGGCCGGTGATGTACTAGACATTATGAAAGGCACTTTATACATAAAAACTAACTGAGAATATTTGATCATAGCTCCGTCAGTACAGCATGAGATTCTTCATCTCAGGGGCATGGGTCTGAGCCCCACATTGATCAAAAGATTCTTGCTTTGCAGGGGGTTGGAATAGATGATCCTTGTGGTCCCTTCCAAATACAGTTCTACATTTAGATGGAAATTGCTAGAGAGAGAATTCAGCCAAGGTTATGTGTTTTTTTAAAACAGCAAATCTGTGTATGTAGGAATATAAGAACGTAGTCAAACCTGTTCAAGAAAGCACTTTAAAATGGGTTGGCCCCCCCCCTTCATCTAAAGAACAATTAATTGTATATTTTGAATGGAATCCAAATACGCCCAGATGTATACTATGGTCACTCCTATATGCACCTGAGAGGATCTACTTATTTCCTTTCCCATTTGTAGCCCCTCAACCTGCATTGCATACAACTATGGAAAGGCCTCTGAATTTCAGCAGTTGCTTTTCAGAGGGCACAGGGAGAATGGAGAAATTGAAATGACCCCATGCGTGCACAAAAGACCAGCCTGTGTGCAGTTAAATGTGTGCCATTTGAGGCATATTTTTGTTTGTTTTTTATCTCATAGATATACCCTTTCAAATATGGATACAACATTTGAGGGAACACCAGAAGATGTCACTGTTGTGGATGCTGTTTCTTTAAGACGACAGGTAATTAAAATGCTCCAACTATTATAGTGGAAGTTTGTATGCCTCTTTCCAGTTTAGTCAATGCAGAATGTAGTAAGATTAAGAATGTAAGTTCCGAGGGGGGGGGGGAATTAAATTTGGAAGTCTGAATACCACAACTTTTTCTGTGGCATGATGATACATTTTCTTTTCTTTGAATGTTAATATGTCTATGAATAAAGCTTTGTGAATTCTCAACTCAGAAACATTCTAATATTATATAGGAACTAAATAGTGCATACATGATTGAAGGGAGAGGAATTGAGAAAGAAGTACCCACTTGGATGGAAAATATCCAGGGGTGAGGTGTGGCTGCCAGTCAATGTGTTTAAGGTTTAGTTTAATGGTAATCAAACAAACAAACCATGCAGCAGAATGGAATCTGTTCTGTTTTGTATGTTCTGTATCTTATTTTTCTGTTAGGTTTCTATTCTCTCTTACTGGTTTTAAGCAGCTGAATTGATTTGCTTGCTTTCCATACTAGTTTTGGTTGTATTGTGATTTATTTATACTATATTGATACATGGGCCTATTTGCATATCATAGTAAGTCATAAACCACGGCTTAGTGTGAATGAGTAAGGTGCTAGCGCATGCTGCTTAGATGCTCCTGTTTTTTTCTGTCCTAGCCGGATACCTATCAAAGTTGGCACACAGACTCTCCACCTCTAAAATGAGAGATCCAGCCCACACATTTTTTGCATTTAAAAAGGATGAGATTTAGACTGGAAGGACAAAAAATCAGAAATGGAAACTGAAATTTTCCATTGTGAATTTGCCAGAAGTAGGGATTTCTAAACCCAGCATTGATATAGGTATAAAGAGCCAGGGTTTTGAGGCTGGAAGCCATATGTGTGGCATCAATGTACAGAAATATTCTACTGTATTAACAAGAACTGCAGACTTCCATTACTAAGTCCCCCATGTGAGCAGACTTTTGGGGTGAGAAGTGATACAAATCTGAAGTACATGAACGAGAAAAGTCTTGAAATAATTAGTAAACTTATAGTAAGCACTAAAATTGAAAAGCATTTCCTTTCTTTTTCTTTTTTAGATAATTAAACTTAATCGTCGTCTACAACTTCTGGAAGAAGAAAACAAAGAGCGTGCTAAACGAGAAATGATCATGTACTCAATTACTGTAGCTTTCTGGCTACTAAATAGTTGGCTTTGGTTTCGGCGCTAGAAATGGTCACAGTACTTCAGAAGATTTGTCAGTGGAGAAACATATAGAGAATTTGCAAAGTCCTTTGTTTCATTCTCTGAATTGTATGGTGATTTAGGATCCATGCACTGGATATTTCTGACACAGTAAACAGCTGTAACATAACTTTACAGTGTTAAAGGGATGCCTGGATGATTGTGTATATATTTTCAGAATTGTTGTATCATCCTATTATCTTCCTTTTGCATGACATGTACATTTGCATTGAATTATTTTGCAAAGGGAATTGCCTCCAGATAACAAAGGTATACTGCAGACAGTTCTTTCTTGTGTAGAAAGAAACAACTGGGTTTTGGAATTACCTGCAAAATGGCCTAACTTATAGTTTCTCATTGTTATTCCATAATTAAATGTCGCACCTTTATAGTTCACCTTATTGCACTTGTTTTATTTTAGCCAAATTTCAGGTAGTAGAGCAGCAGATTAAAAAGCATCCTGAGTATCTCTCATTCAAGCACATGTACATATTGACTAAAATACATTCTTTGCTAAAATAAGTCAGCAGATTATCCAGAGGTGTGTGTAAGATGTATTTGAGCTTTAATTTTGCAATGTTTTTTCTAAAAAAAAAGATGGTTTTTAAGCAAATCTGTCCATGAGTGATCTTAAGATTATGGAACAAAGTACCAATGTAATGTATTTAATAAAAGTCAGCCCAAAGCAGTATTTAATTTCTTATTTTTCCAATTAACTGTACCTTTTGCCCTTTGGATGTGTGGAGCATACAAAAAAGCTTTTAAATCTCTCAGTCTAGATCAATATACTGCATCTAAAATCACCACTCCCATTATTGATTGTATTTTTTTGCTTGCTCGTAGATTTCTATTCAATCCAACCATTTGCACAACTCTTATTTTCTTACATTAATACACACTTTATGTTGGATTTTAAAATATCTGTCTTCTTTAGGCAAATAAAAACAAATGGACATGAAAAGTATTTGTTTGGGGTGAGGTGGAATTAAGCCCTGCTCCTAAATACTTTTATGAGTAAAAGCTAGGTGAGCTGAGTGCTGAAATCTTTAAGAATGGTGTATGCTAATTTGCTTAAATATCAGTGTGATAGGCCTAAATGGACAGCTGGATAGCCACTTTGCACAATGGGACTGCTTCTTGTCTTCCCATATCCCCCATGCCCTTCAAAATCAGATCTGAAGAGTTGGGGAGTAGGCAAATGTGTGTGTGACAGGCTGCAGGAGGAAGGAAATGAAGTATTGTTGCATAAGTGGAAATCCTGTGCATCACTGGATTTCACCCTTAGTTTCCAAATTGAAAGTGGAAGGCACCAAAAGACATCAGGCAGAACTGTGTTTGGAGTTATCCCTATACAAAATCCAAATTGGTGTGTTACCAGCCGTTAGTAAGTATAGTGGATGAAGGTGTTTGCAGAGCAAATAGCTTGGCAAAGGAACCAAATAGTAGATTTTCTACATATGCTTATAGGTTCTAGTAATAGGCTTTCTTAAAGTTAAGAATGAAGGGAAAGGTGGGAGTAAAATTTTGCAACTTAGTCATGCTGTTTCTTTGTTCACCCTGCCCCATTTTTAAATAGTGTGTGAAGTGAGATACTACCCATAATGTGAACTTTCAGCTATTTCACCACTAGTATGGGAGAAGCAGCAAAAGAAGCACACATTTTTTGTTTCATTCTTTTTTATGGAAGTTAGACAAGACCTTACAACATTTCTCCAGTAATAACAGGACAGGAATTGCCTGACTCCACTCGTAAGAATTAAGTCCATTGCTTGTTGTTGTTTAGTCGTGTCCAACTCTCCGTGACCCCATGGACCAGAGCACGCCAGGCACTCCTATCTTCCACTGCCTCCCGCAGTTTGGTCAAAGTCCATTGCTAGCTAGTGACTAAACTCGGTAATGATACAGCTACTCTGATGTGCAAGACAGATCAGTTAGCATCTGCAGCCCTTGGCCTGCTTTGCATGTCATGCTTTATTCTTGGCTACAGCTAATGGTTAGTGACGAAAGAGCTTAACAATCCTGGGCCTAGACAACACATTTGACTGAGCTCAGTATGGGGTAGGAGGAAGAAAGATTGAGGAGGATAAATGCAGCTGCAGGCTCCTCTCCACAAGTCTGCACATTCATGTCCCAGTAAACCATAGTTTAGCTTACCATGATGTTTGAACCAAGCCATTGCTTATGGCTAAAAGAAAAAGAGTTAATAAGCTTTGTTCAGGATAGTTGTGGGAGCACTGTAGCAGAACTCTGCAATATTTGTAAATTACTTGCTTTGGCTGAGGAGAACCAAGACCATGACTATTAGTCCTGGCCAAATTGGATGCACATTTTATTCCCAAACGTAATGTATTTTGATCAAAACAAACCTTTTCATAAAGAACTCGGGAACTCTCAGAAGTTGCTGACTCATTTGTTAGAAGCCTGTATAAAGTAACTAAAGCACGAGTTTGGGGATTAAAACAAAGCACCTTTTAAGATAGGCCTTTGCCTCGAATCCCAGGCAGTTAATAGTTATGTAGGTAATAGAATCTCAAGGTAATAGTGATGACAAGGCCGGGAAAGTTGATTAAAACTCATGTTGGAGAGCAATAGCACCCAGGCACCGATCCAGGGCCTACACGGCCATTCCCAATTCATATGTTAAAGAAATAGTTGAGATATCATCAATGTACACTGTGCTCCAGATCTAATCACTTCCTACAGATGTTAAATAGCATTACAGACAAGATATGCAATGTTATCCTCTGGAACGGTTCTTGAAGATAAGACCTCATCTGAAGATCAAAGCGTGGTTCACAACCTAAATACACAAAATGAGAACATAAAATACATAATAAAACAAACAAAAGCAAACCAATAACCACACTCCTAAAAACTATTCAAAAGTTTTCCACTTCCTTCTATATCAAACAATTTTACTTAAAACAACTCAGAAAGGCTTACATTCATCACCCGGTGTTTTTTGTCAGTCCTCACTGCAGCCCAGTGAAGTAGACTGGGCTGATAGATAAGGACAGTCTGAAGACCACTGAATAAATTTATGGCTGAGCAAGGATTATAAATCTGGAACTGCCCCAGTTTAAGCCCAGATTTCTGGCCTCTTTCTCTGTATTGCCCTTCATCTGAAGATCACATGGCAATTCACAACGTAAGAACGCAAAACGAGAACACAAATACATAGTGGAACAAAAGCAAATTGATAAGACACAAACATGTTTAAAAGGCCATAGAACGTTAATCAACCTCCGGACCTCCCGAGAAGGCACATGAAGAAGCGCCTCAGAAGATGGTCTTAGGATCCAGGTCGGATCATATGGAGAGAGAGGCAGTCCTTGAAATATTACAGCCCTGAGCCGTATAAGGTTTTATCGGTAAAAACCAGCACTTTGAATTGGGCCTGGGAACTAACAGCCAGAGCTATCAAGCCAGGATCGGTGAAATATGCTCAAAGCATCCTGCCCCGCTGAGCAACTTGGCCGCTTGAATTCTGCACCAGCTGAAGTTTCCAAACCACCTTCAGTGATCCAACCGGTGCCAGATTTACATATAAGCTAAACAAGCTATAGCTTAGGAACCCACTTTCTTGGGGCCCCCCAAAAAACTTAAAGGGAAAAAAACCACTGGATGTACATTTCCAAAATACAAGATAAAAAACAAATAAAATAAAACCTACATACAGCAACAGTGTTTTGTGTCGTCTTTTGTGTCCTATGATGTAAGTAATGGGCCCCGCCTGCTAGCCTGCTCCCTAAAATATCATTGGTTTGCTCATTTCTATATAAAGATTGCCTACATTCTGCATGGACTGGTTGCATGGCAACATGCGCAAATGGCTTTAGATACCTATTAGGTCCATAAATTACCACATAGCATACTGTATATTCAACACAAAAAACAGCGACAATTTGTTGTTGACGAAGGACAGCTGGACATATAAAGGACCCCATTACCTTCAGTAATTTAGGACCTTATCAAACCTAAATCTGGCCCTGGATGCAACCTAGAGGTTACCAGACCATCGGGAACACTGGCTATCCCTGTCCAGATGAGGACCACCGTGGCCACACGTCATTCGCCTTCACCTGTTCGTAGGGGCAAACCTGCCCTACACTTTTCTCATTCACCTTTCTACAGCTAGGGGAAAAAACCCAGTCCCGAACTTGGCCGGAACAGAAAACGAAGCAGCGCTTGTTTCCGGACGGCGGGGCGACCGGTGCGCCTGGTCCCCCGCTCCTTTCCCTCCCTGCCTGACTCCCTTCGATGGAAAATGGCGTCCGCGCTGCTTCGGCCTCTGTTCCTTGAAGGCTCCCACCGCTTACTCTCTGCCGCGCCGGGACGTGTCGCGCTCCGCTCTCAGCCGCGCCGAGATAAGCAGCGTTGGGTCCGCGCGTATGTGGAGCAGCAGCGGCTGCTCGAGACCCCGAGGCCCCGGTGAGAGAAGGGGGGGGGGGAAGGAGGATGCCTGTTGGGAGGACGGAGGCTTAGAAATAGCGGGGCCGAGGGCTGCTCGCCATTCCCGCCCGTCTCCTTCCCTAAGGCAGAGCTTTGACCGTCGGCTAACGAGCGTCCCTCGCCGAGTAGGGCTGCTGCCTTCGCTTGCTTCTGGGGTTGAGGAGAAATCAGGAGCCGAAAGGGTTTCTTTGGCGGGATGCGTGTCAGAAACTCTGGAAAGGAAGAAAGTAACGTGGGAATGGCAGGGTTTGTCGTCCCCCCCCCAAAAAAACCAGGCTGTTTCAAACAGCCCCGTCTTATCTCTTTGCCGGGCTTGCAAAGTGACTTCTTTTGAGGAGGTGGGCTGGCGAGAGAGACGGGTTGCGCGGTCAGTTGTGGAGTATTTATTTTTAGTTATTTTAATTAATTAATTTCATTAAAAAAATCAATTTACCACTTGATTGTAGGGGGGGGGGGGAAGAAGCCTCAAGGCTGCTTACGAAAAAATAATAAGGTTATATCTCTAAAACCTCCACAGCCGTAATTTGAAACATGCAGGAAGTTAAAAAGCATGATAACGTAAATTAATACTCATGCATTTTTTCCTAAACCTGTGGATAGGCTTGTCTAAATAAGAATGTCTTCAGCAGACACCAGGGCCAGTGCCAGCCTGATACTGGTTGGTAAAAAAATGGTAGGGAAGGAGGGCTGGCAGTGTCTGAAATGAGAGGCTCCCCATATGTTTAAGAGTGCATGGGTGTAACTGGGATTTATTTTAGGGAGGGGCAGGCTTTATGTGTGGGGGGCAAAACTGAGTTATCTGCGACACAATTGGTCAGTTAAGTCTTTTAATTTATTTACTTGAAGGGGGCAGCCCCCCCCCGGCTGGCTACGCTAATGTAATAGTGTGTACTGTATATATTGGCTCTGTATATATTTGCATCCACAAAGGCTTCAAGGTGGCTCCCGCCCCATGACATAAGTTTTGGTGGACCAGAGAACACTTATAGTCAGATGCATGGAATATCAACTTGAGTTGAGATGACAGGTTTTTCAATCAGAACCATAGCTCATCACAATACAGTGGACGCTCGGGTTGCGAATGTGATCCGTGCAGGATGCACGTTCGCAACCTGCAGCGTTCGCAACCCGCATCTGTGCACGTGCGGGTTGCAATTCGGCGCTTATGCGATTTAGTGCTTCTGCGCATGTGCGACCACCGAAACCTGGAAGTAACCCGTTCTGGTACTTCCGGGTTTCGGCGGTCCAAATCCCCCCCAAAAGGAACCTGAAGCGTCTGTAACCCAAGGTATGACTGCATAGAATAAAAAAGCCATAAATCATCATGGTTCAAAATGCTATAATGAGGGGATAGGTAAAACTGGAATTGAGTATAATCTATAAAAAGTGACTTAATTGAAAATTTGTAGTCAGCCCTTCAAATGGCATACTAACCAACTGGCTAAGCTGGACTTACTTGCCACACATGTTCCAAATTTTAGTTTGTAAGTAACTATTGACCATAGTGAAAAATACATGGATTTCTCCCATTATGGACTAAAAGTCTGTTATTTCCAATAAAGCAATTCATCATTCACTTACATTTAGCCAGTAGTTAAATACCTGCTGAGGACTCATGATGAGGATTCAAAGTAAGGATACAAAGTAGAGCAGAGTGATATAATACTATAGTAGAGCAGAGTGATATAATACTATACTGTATTGCTTGAGAGTGTTTTTTCATTCTTTATCTGTGGGAAGAGGCATGGTGTCACAGTGAGGCAACTCCAGCAGTATGACACTGCAAAGGCTTTCAGGATGTTTGACAGGGAGTGCAAAGTAGGCAGGAGTTAAACAAGCCAACCGCATGAAACAAGCCAAGATCTGTTTGATTGTATGTGGGGTGACTTGTCCTTGTTTAATAAACAATGGCTTGATTAACAATAGTTTCACTTTGGCTTCGCAGGATGTGCAAACCAGACTGAAGCATTTGATTTCTACATGAATTTTATGCCTGCCTTTTCGCCACTTTGTTCAACATTAGATAGTTTACCCTTGCATAAATTAATGTACAGTAAATTAAAGCTTACGTAATTAAAGATAGTGGGTGATATTCAACTAAGTCATAATAAGAGTAGAGCCATTGAAATTAAGGGACTATGGGTAATACCATTCAAAGTTCATCAGATTCTCTCTTCCCAAAATGTTAAAGCTAACAGCAAATAACTTGGCTTATTGGGCATAATGCATTATTAAGCTTTGCATTCTTGCACTCAAGGTTTTCCTAAACTGTCAGAAACAAAACATGGAACAATTGGGAATGTAATATTTGTTTTGTAAAATCTAGTTCAGAATGATCGGCTAGAGTTGGGATGGACAATCTGTGGTGGGACTCCAAAAGCCCCAGCTGGCATGACCAATAGTCATGGATAATGAGGGTTGTAATCCGACAACATAGCAGGGCCACAGGTTCTCCATCCCATTCAAATGCCTATCATTACTGTTTTCTTGCTTTTTGTCCTTATTTAGCTCTGAGAAACCTAACTGGGATTACCATGCAGAAATACAGGCTTTTAGCCACCGATTACATGAGAAGTTTTTATTGGAATTCCTCAAAACTGCATTTGTTAACCGTTGTTATATTAAACAAGAAGAGTCGAGACGCCAAGAACTGGGACTAGACAAAGAAGCAATTGCCCTTAATCTCAAGGATAATAATGAACTTTCTCTGAAGGGTATCTCTTTTTCACGATCTTACCTCACGCGATGCTTGGAAGAAGCCTATCCAAAAATTCCACAAGCTGGCATTGAGGCACTTGTTAACTTTCTTACCAGTGAGGAATTAGTGTCTTACTTGGCCAGAAACCTGTCTCTACAAGACTTCACACTTTGCGCAGAATTTCCTGTGCCACCTAATGTGCTTCAGAAGACTTTCTTTGCTGTAATAGGAGCATTGCTTCAAAGTAGTGGCTCTCAGAGAACAGAAATCTTTGTGAGGGTAAGTTATTGTGCAGTATAACATTGTTATGTATAGCGTAATTAATAGTTCTTTGGCACCCATCCAGGACTACAGTGCTCTCTCTGTCATAACACTTAAAGGAATGATAAATTGCATTCTGCTGCCCAAGCATATAGTGTGTAATCTCCTACAACCATCCTCTTAGCTTTAACTCCATGTGTGTGATTGAAGTAAACAATGCTGCAAGCAGCTTATGGCAGGAGTGTTTGTAAATTGTGCCCAAGAAAACCAATGTTGCACCTAGAAAATAGAACCTATATTACATTATATATTACTGTATTACCCAAGTTGTAGTTGGGAACTGCCCTGAGATCTACAGATATACAAATTAAATTAATAACAATATTAATAATAATTCAGGTAAAGTGACCTTTATGACCCAGTCTTCTTTTGGCATGGTGCTTTCATGCATTGATATCACTCCAACTTACTTTTGAGAATTGGATGATACAAAATACTAACAGGGATTTTAAACTGTATTATTTTTAAAATGTTAAATGAAGCATTAAGGTTTGGAAGAGACAAAGGCCTGCATACGTACATGTCAGGGAACTGCCATCGGCTCAGGGGCGAGAGGGGAAAAGCCGGGTGGATTACAGAGAGCCCCCAATGATCGTGGGAAGCAGCACCTCCTCAGTGGAGGAGAGTAACCACGCCTCCAGTGGAGAGGAGCTTCAGGGCTCAGAGGAGGCGAGGCGGTGCCAGGACACCTTGCCTGGGCAAAGCGGGGAGGAGAGAGGTCCTCCATTACCCACACCCTCCCTGCGCAGGAGGCTTCCACGCCGAGAGGGGAGGCGCAGATTGGGCGTCAAGAAACCACTCTGCTGGGGAAGGTTTAAGGACTGCCCACTCACAGATTCTGCCAGTGAATGAGCGAGCCACGGAATAGTGGCGCTCTGCATGGTGAAGGGTTTTTGGCACCAATAACGAGGCTTTACAGCCGACCAGGGAGGCATTTGCCTGATTGCTCTTGAGTAACCCCCTGATATCCTTACAGCATATTTAATACAGACATCTGAAAAATGGAGGGCTCCCACTGCTAATTACAAAGCATGCATATCCAGCTATATTAGTAGAACTTTAATAGTGTTATGGCATTGTTTATTAGTCTGCTTACAGCATACACATGTTTGACTACTGCAGTAAATAGGGCTCTGGCCTGAGTTCGGGGCAAGGCACTTCACAAATATGTGGTTGTGTCTTTGCACTGCCTTCAGGGGTCAGAAGGGCCACTAGCTTAACTACCTCTGTCCTTTTAGTGGGTGATTTCAGAGAACATGTGATCTAACTAGCAGGCTGTCTTGTATCCTTGATGTCTTTATCTGCATGCAGGCCTGTTGGTGGGAACAGGCACCAAATCGTAATAACTGGCTTTCTCTGTCCCCCAAAGAGGGATGCAACGTGTTCATCTCAGCTGCATTAATCTACAATAAACTTTTTCCTATTAATATGCAAATCAAAATGTCCTTGATTGTGAAGTGTCTTGAGAGGCATACTTAGTTCATTATAAACAGCATGATGTATCAGCAGTTAGCCTTTGAAAGAAATACAGAGATGTATCCAACTAGGTTCTACTCAGAGCAAGCTAGTCATGCATTCATTAATTTTAGTGGATCTACTCAGAATATGACCAACATTGGATACAACCCATAGCCATGTAATCCTTAACAGTTCTGTTTGACTTTAAAGGATTGTATGATTTTATTTCTTAACATTTATTTTAAAATATTAATCTGTGCTCTGTATTACTCCCAGCCTGTTGGCTACCAAGTTTTTCTGTCTTTGAACAATTAGAATTAACAAGATATATTTATAACCATGGCTCTTTGTAACAATCATTGTCAATTAAAAATACATACCAGGAATCAAAGTGAATTGACATCTGAAAATTTTCCATTTTTATATTCAGGACTTCTTTATTCCTCAAATGATAGGAAAAGATCTGTTTGAGATGTGGAATGTTATGAACCCAATGGGCTTGCTGCTGGAGGAACTGGCCAAGAGGAATGTGTCTGCTCCAGAACCAAGACTAACTCGACAGTCAGGAGCTAGCACTGTACTGCCCTTGTACTTCGTTGGATTGTATTGGTTAGTAAGACCTGAGACTGGTTTGAATGACCTTACTGGCTGTGTATTGTGAGATCATACCAGTCCTGCTTCTAGGCCCACAGGTTGTATGTGTGGATGTTGCATTTGAATCGGTGCATGAAATATATCACAGCCTAAGCCCTGACCATGCAATCAATGTAATCTGGGAATCAACCATGGCATATTGGTGAGTCAAATGTGATGCCCTCACAAGTAGATCTGCTAGGGCCTGTGATGTGGCATTGGCACTCCTAGCGGGCACTTTTATCCCATTTAGTTGGTAAGATAACCAGAACTGGCTTTTTATCTAGTCACATGTTTTGCTAAGGTGTGAGATGCATCTTATAAAGAAGCTACATGCTTCTGTTAGTTTCCACTCTCCAAAAATGTTAGGTATCAGTGTACCAATAAATCTTTCAGCTTGGCAGTTGTACAAGAAATGTGTGTCAGACTGTTCTGACAGGAGGAGACTTGTCTGGCATTCTTTAGCCTGATTCACTGTTCACTTCCTTGAAATGTCAGTACAGAAAGTGTAATGTCAAAATGTTAGGTTGCTGTGAATGCCTCAGATTTAGTCTGATGTATTTTTAATCTTTAAAAGGGAGGAGGAGAGAATTTAATTACATAACCAAGCTTTTGTCTTGACTTTATCTTAGTCCTACTATTGGCTTTGTTATCACTACTGTTTTATAGTTCATTCCTATCTCCTTGTCTTCTCTGAATGCTTGGAGTAATCTTACAAATTCAATTCTTGGTTGTATAAACATGACTGTTGTTTATTTCCTGCCAAGTACTTAACTGGACTTCATTCTGAATTTGTTAGATCTTGTTACTCAGCATGTAAGTTGAGGCTCAGTGAATTAAAATTGCCTGTGAATATTTATCACATGGCCCATTTGGGACTTGGACATACAACTTAGGAAAAATGAAGGCAGTATTGTTGTTTCCTTCTATATTGTCATATATACATAGTAAATGTTGTTTCTGTGCACTCTGGCTTCCATCATGGTGTTCTGTTGCACCAGAAGCTGTTTAGTCATGCTGGCCACATGACCTAGAAAGCTGCCTGTGGACAAACGCCAGCTCCCTTGGCCTGAAAGCAAGATGAGTGCTGCAACCCCATAGTAGATTTTGACTGGACTTAACTGTCCAAGGGTCATTTACCTTATTTACCTTTATATATATGCACAGTATTAATAAATTAATTAAGACTTCTCATAAAAGTATTTCCTCTTTTTCAGTGATAAGAAGCTTCTGGCAGAAGGTACTGCTGAAACAATATTAGCAGCTGAAGAAGAGGCTGCACGTGTAGCCCTGCGGAAACTTTATGGGTTTACTGAGAACAGAAAGCCATGGGATTATTCTTCTCCAAAATGGGAGCAGAAAGCAGAAAATGCTATTAGCAGCAATTAGGCAGAAAAGGTCACTTCTTATGTGTGCAAGAATGCTACATTTTAGAAGAACAATATTTAATGAGTGAACTATTAAGAAACTAAGATTTTGAAAATACCAGTTTCCCTTACTGCTAATAAACATGTTTGTGGTACATATTTTTTTCTACTAGTTCATGCATTATGGTGTGCTGAAAGCTCTTTTAGACCTTGTGTTGCATAGGCTCAGAGCCAGTGTGGAGTACTGAGGGAACTCTACAATACAAAATGCTAGTATAATTTAGGCCAACACTGCATTTCAGATTCCCCTACAGCATAAAATTAACTCATAAATAGGAGTTATATAACAGCTAGTACTGACTCTGTCTTCTGAACATCTATGTGTCACAACAACTTTCAAAAGTTACCCAGCTGTATATATTTTCTCATATTACAAGGAACAAAAAAGGGAAGAAAATCTGCTTTTAATTTATTCATGTATCCCAAAGAATCAATATAGTCCATTATCCCAATCTCTAGAGTCATCTATTTCCATTACTTCCAAAACCCATTATGAAAAATATCTGCTAATTTCATCAGGCATGCTTAGCATTAATGGAACTGAGTAAAAAGCTACAACAAACATGTTAACCTTTGCATCCCATTTTTCTTTCCCTTCTACTTAAAATTCCTCTCGGTTGATTAAATCTGTTTGGAAAAAAAGAGTAATCAATATGTAGCAATGATTCACATGAGCTACTGTCTTCAGCATTCCTTTCATTGTGGAGAGAGGCCAGTTCTTCATTCCTTTGTACTCTGTTTATTTGAATTCCCATACTTGGAAGAGAAGATAATATATCTCTCTTGAAGGAAGTAAAACTGAGATTGTGTCATCTTCCTTGATTACTCAGTGAATTCATGACTGTGTATAGTTTTATGACCAGGTCCAAGTTATGCATTCTAGTGGGCAATGCTGGTTTGCAACACATTCTTAAAAAGGCTTCACTCAGTTTCAAACAATGTTCCCTTTTGCTACTTGCCTGTTGTGTGCTTCTGCAAATTTCTACTGGACTATTACTGTGTATGCATCTCTCACTGGAATGAACAAGAATTGTGCAAGACCAAGCATTCCAATGGAGCATGCAAAAATATATTTGCCACTGTGCTATGCACATAGGGATTTAGAAATGAAAATGACAGCTGATCATAGCTTTCAAAAAACATTAACCCATGCCCAAGCATGCTTTTAGTTCCTGGTTTTTTATTCTGAAAATGGAATGCATTTGTGGCATTAAAACCTTGAATTAGCTTCTTAAAGTGAAAGTAAATGTTAATTCTAAAAGCTGCTATTAGCTATAGAGAGCTTTTAGAGAGCAATTCTACACACCGGTTATGCGCTGGTGTGTGTGTGTGGGGGGGTAAATATGCTGCTGAATGAGATGTACGTAGCCCAAGGAGATCAGAAAATGCAGAAACTAAAAATGGAATACACCCACTCCCAATCTCCTTGAAAACGCTGCCAAAGCCACCAACTGGACTGCTCCACTAGAAGTCCAGCAATCCAATTCAACTCATGACCACGGAGGTGGAATCCCTGCACCACCTCATTCTGCCAATCCCTTAAGGAAGGGGTTCAAATGCCCTTATCTGTTCACAGCCACAGTTTTGTAGCAGCATTCTTAAGGGAGGGAGGCAACTTATCTGAGCAGAATGCCTGCAAAGACCATAAGCAGCCCTCCTGGATGAGGATTCAAGACACACCCAGGAGGGGTCAGTAGTAAAAAGGAAGGGGCCAGATGAAGGAAGCCACAGACATAGCAGAAGACAGGAGTTTGAGCCCTGGTATAGGGTAACATGTTTGCATTCACATTTCGGATGCCTAGCAAAAACAGTGAATGAATGGGACAGAAGAGCTTGTGGGGCTTGCACAGGTCAATGAGCTCTTTCTGCCCCCAGCTCCCACCTCTGGGAACCAATGAGACCAAACGTTCCCTTTCTGTTGCCTGAAAAGCAGGGGTGTACCCAGGGGTTGGCACCAGTAAAGGGTGTGGACCCACAGGAGCACAAAAATTGCACCTCTATTCTGGCTTGACTCCTCTGGCAAAGATGCAAGAGACCAAGACATCTTGCCAAGGGCACAAGGGAGCCTTGGTATGCCTCTGCTGATAAGCCAGCTCTACCGGGTAGCATACCAGCTGGACTCATTGCTCCTCTCACAGCAGCCTTTTCTGCCTTGCCCCACACTTAACTGACTTGTACATGGTGATAGCAGCACCCAACCCACCTGGGTAAAGTCCAAAAGCTCTCATGTGCTCTGCAGGGAAATCCTTTCCCCTTAGATTCCTCTTGCCAGAATTCCTCCTTGCAATTTCTTAAGGGTGCACAAAATATCAGGAATTTTGACTAGTAGGTAAAATGTGAGGGGAAACCTAGAAGTATGGCAATGCGGTGGAAAAAGCCCAAAAAAGCTCAACAATTTTGGGATCTTCCAGTGTGGTGTAGTGGTTAAGAGTCACGTAATCTGGGGAACCGGGTTCGCGTCTCCGCTCCTCCACATGCAGCTGCTGGGTGACCTTGGGCCAGTCACACTTCTCTGAAGTCTCTCAGCCCCACTCACCTCACAGAGTGTTTGTTGTGGGGGAGGAAGGGAAAGGAGAATGTTAGCCACTTTGAGACTCCTTAAAGGGAGTGAAAGGCGGGATATCAAATCCAAACTCTTCTTCTTCTTCTTCTTCTTAAGAGATCTCAAAAACTTTGCCGGGTGTCAGGAATTTTCCTTTTTGAAAATTGCAACCCTAGCTACAGCATGCTATGCTCGCCGTCAGTCAGAGTAGACCATGCCTTGATGGACCAGTGCTCTCACTTGGAGAAGCACTCAGGCCACTGTCCAACAACAGTGAACGTGGATAGCACTGCTTACGGCACTGCTTTGATCCGCATACTGATTAACTCTGTTGGATCGGGGCCAGTGGATTTAACGAGCTGCCTTGTAGTGGTTTGCTCGCATAGAACACACCCTCGCTGTGCGTGGGTGCAACACACACCCTTTCTCACACACACGTTACCTTACCAACGAAATAGCGGGGTGGCTATATACTGCCTCCAGCTTCGGATCCTGCCTGCTTCTGAATACAAGCAGCTTGAAAATAGCCGCGGAGGGCTATGGAGCTACCGTGTCCTGTCTGCTGGGGTCCTTTTGGGCAGGCCACAGCTAGGAACTATGGACTAGACATGCCATGGGTCAAATATTTCATTAAAATCAGGCAAAATTGCGGGGACAAAATCTCGGGGGGGGGTCATTTTCTGCTTATTGGCCTCCAGTTGTCCCATCTTTCTCCATCCCTTCCCTAACTCTGACATTTCTCTCTTTGACCTCTTCTCGCCACCTCCCCCTGCAACTGGGCCAGGTTGTTGTTTTGCCCCCTCTCTTCCTTCTCCTTTCCTATTTACTTATTTTTAACCACCTGCAGGGTCACGCCAGGTAAGCGTCTCCCACAGGGCGAGGTGGGGGGAGAGAATGAGACAGAACGGGGAAGGAGCCGCTGGTGGAAAGAATCCTCCTATGCGGGAGGGGGCGCTCGTCGTCAGGCGCCTTCAGGGCGCAGGCGGCGGCTTATCGCCGAGCTGCTCTCCACCTCCTCCTCCTCCTCGCTCCCCATCTCCTCCTCTCCTTGTCTCTACAGAGAAAAGGTGCCGCGCGGGTTCCGCTTCGGCTCGTCATCCAGCCGCCCCGTCCTCCTCCTCGCCGAGGGCCGACGCCGCTCCCTTCCCCCCTCCTTCCCTTCCCCCCTCCCTCCCCTTCCTTCCTTCCGTCGGTCCGTCAGTTGGGGTTGCGCGCGCGCGCCAGGGGCGCGGGCCCAAGCCTCGTCCCCCTCACGGGCGTCTCGGAGCCGGACGGGTCCCGGCCTCCCTCCTCATTCCCCGGCCGGCGTGAGCGAGCCCGGGGAGCGGCCCTCTATACCTCCGCGCGCGCGCGCTCACAGACACACACACACATTACCCGGCCGCCACCTCCGAAGCCATGGCGGCGAGCGCCAAGCGGAAGCAGGAGGAGAAGCACCTGAAGCTGCTGAGGGAGATGAGCAGCCTCCCGCCCAACCGCAAGTGCTTCGACTGCGACCAGCGCGGCCCCACCTACACCGACATGACGGTGGGCAGCTTCGTGTGTACCTCCTGCTCCGGCATCCTGTGAGTTGAGGAGAGGAGAGTTGAGGAGACGTAGAGAAAAAAAGAGACACTGAGAGAAAAAGAAAGGAAGGAGGAGGAGGAAGGGTTGACCTCCTCCTAGGCGGGAGGAAACAATCGAGAGCTTTAAGCAGGCGATGGGAGGGAGGGGGTGGTGGAGCTGAGGAGAAATAGGGGGGCTGGGAGGGGGGTTGGTGAAGACTCCCCCCCGCCCCGCTCCTGATCCCATATGGGAATTGGCAGCGGTCTCGGGGAGGGGGGTGGGTGGATGGGGAGAGGCTGAAGCGTAAACGAGACTGCGGGCAGTTTGCGGTGGGGGGGGATTTCTCCCCCCCTCCTCTCATTTTCCCCATAATTGCTGGGCCAGATCCTTTGAGAGGAATGGGGCGCGTGGTGTTAGGCAGAGAGCGGGGGTGGGGTGGGGGTTGTTTGTGTGTCTTTCAAGCGAGTGACAGGGGCACACGGTGTGCAAGAGGGCTGCGCATTGGTACGGGTGAGAATTGGGAGACCAGGCTGAAGAGATCCCCGGAAAGAAAAGAAGGAAGCTGATGTGGTGTGGAGGATAGATGGTGTGGGGCTTGCTGAATCTTCCAGCGTCCCTTAAGTGTAGAATGGGTGGGTTTTATTTCCTCAAAGTGGGAGGAATACCGCTAAGGAAAAATTGAGGGTCTTAACGAGCACATTCTCTCTGTATATAAAGTGGGCTATGCCTTTAGGAGGAGGGATGCAAACTTTGTCTGCTAGTTTGATCAAGTTCCCTTAGAGCATATGAAAGGCTAGAGGTGGACAGGTGCCAATTATGATATTAATCCAGGAAGTATGTAAAAAGGGTGGGGAAAGCTTGACAAATACTCTGCAGATGCATTTTTATTTTTTGGTACTTGTGTAATTAAGATGGCAAAGACACTTTTGCCTGAGTGTTCCCTTCATGGGTTTGAGTTTATTGAGCACATTAAAAGTCTGCCTTGAGGGTTTACAACAGGAAACAGATTAATGGTTACTGGTTAACCTCTGGATTTGAGTTCACCATGCCAGTTGTTTGGTTAGCATAATTTGGTCTTTTTTCGTAACCCAATTAATATCAAACTTGCTGTTCAAATGGTTTGCAAACTGTGCAAATTGTCCCTCATTATTTTGAAGCAGTTTCAGTTTTCTCCATCGTGTTATCCTTTTTACCTTGCAAGATTTGTTTTGTTCAACCACATGGTGTTGCACATGGAGCTTGATTTGCTGTGACAGTTACTAAAATGAAGGTACGGCACTTGTCAAATGGATCAGAACTGTTGACTCCTGCTTCTGGATTGGAGCTCATAGGTGGAATATGTGCTTTGTATGGAAGGTTCCAAACTGATAATTGGATATCCAATTTAAAGCGTATAGTAAAGAAAGTCACTGGAAGGCCTTATGCTAAATAACTTGTAGAACCAAAGTTATAGTGCTCCCTGTGTGACCATGTTTAAGGAATCCATCACTTGCCATCCATAATTAGACACATGTTCATGTAAAAAGTTCTCCATAAAAATTATATGTTGAAAGACTTGCTGTCAGCACCATGTACTTATATACTCACAAGTTTACTCTTAATTGATTTTTACTAGTTCATCTTTACAAGTACACATGAAAGTAACTTTAGCCATATCGCTATTTCCGTTGAGTCACTAATCCTTCCTGCAGTAATCCTTATACAGAGGTGTAGCTTAGATGTATTGCTGAAGTTTCCTATTTAGTACTTGCAGGAATCATTAGTTCTCTCACTTCCAGACCTTTGGGTTCTATTTCATACATTATAGCAGTGACAAGGTTGCTGCTGAACTTTTGCAGTTGAAATTAGCATAACCATTCTCAAAGTGAGACAGGACCATGTGCGATATGACAAGGGATGATGGAGGTTCAACAGTGTCTGGACCGTAAATTTGCCACACTCATTTTAAGGAACAGGTTTGATTTTAAGAAGTCTGAAGAGACAAATATGTAGAGAGGTGGAGCAAATAAACTTCTTCCTGTTTGCTTGTTTATTAAACTATATTGCTTGGAAATTTTTGAAATATTAAGCAGTTTAAATAAATCAATTTCTTGGACATATGTGCATTTTTAGAGTAGAAAAATCTGTTAAATTAATAAAACTTCAATGCTAGCAATACGATACTTAAATAAATTTCAAATACTTTGATGATGTTGTTATTATTATTATTTATTTATGTACTGCCCATCTGACTGTGTTACCCCAGTCACTCTGGGTGACTTCCAACAAATTAGAACGCAGTAAGACATCAAACACTTAAAAATCAATAGAATATATGAAACCTCAGGTTATCTAACACTTTTAGCTTTCCAGATCTTAAGTAGGTAAATAGTAGGGAGAAAATGCCACAGATTCAAGGCAACCAGGTGAATCTGTATCTTTACAAAGTACTTTAAACCATCCTTAGTCCCTTCAAAAGATTTGTCATTAAGAGAAATGGCTAACTATGGAATTGAGAGCTGATATTCTTAATTGATTCCTGTAAAATTATAAATTCATTAAACTAAAATTATTAGGCCTAACTTTTTCACTGCTCTTGGGTAAGTACTCCAAAACAAGTACTAACACTTAGAAAAAATTAGAAGAAATTATTATAAAAAAGGCAATTTTCTTTCATGCCTAAGATTCTTCAGAGCTAGGATGGTTTCTTTGACCAATTGTAGCTTCAAGGTGTAGTAGAACTTTATTTTCTTCTTGAAAAGTTTATAGAATGACTTCCTTCAATTTTCTTGTTTTATAGACGAGGTCTAAATCCACCTCACAGAGTGAAGTCAATTTCCATGACCACATTCACACAGCAAGAAATAGAATTTCTGCAGAAACATGGGAATGAAGTAAGTATTACAGACTTGTTTTTAAGGAAATAAATAGTCCTCAAATGAATGTGATTTATCATTGTTCAAGAAGATAGAAGCCTTTAATTCAGGGATGGTTAACTCTTGGACTAATGAAGTCCCCAAGCAAGTTTTTCTGCCCTAATAAACCACACTGATTTTGGTGTTGGTAAAAATGGAGTGTTAAGTAGACATGGTGCAGGATGGTCATAGATTTATAACCCACCCTGCCCAGCACCCTGATGGATATTAGAAATGGCAAATTATCATCAGATTGATCACTTGATCAGTGGGGAGGATGCAGTGACCGTTATCCTGAGCTGATTGTGGACCAGCTGGGGGCTGTGTGTGAGGGTGTATCTTGTGTGTGAGGGAGAGTGGCCAAACCCACCCACTAGCATGTGCACCCTAGAGAGATAGCCAAGGATGAATATAGCCCATAAGGCAGAAAAGGTTAGCCACTCCCATGCTGAAAATGAGAATTGAAATTTTCTTTGCTGTTTGTAGCAAAAAAATAGTATTTGAGAACTATGAAACTTCAGACCCCTCCAAATTGGTTTCTGCAGCAGGAACGATGTCTCATAGCCTTGTGCCAATTGTGTTTGTTACTCTTTTCCCTTTTTCTTCTACAAAACTGTTTATTGTTCAAAATACCGCAGTGGTACATTTTTCAGTGTGGGTAGAGCTGTCTGTTAAAGACGAGTGGTCTTTCCTCAAACCATTTAATTTCCATCCATTTTACACAGTGCAGCAGTAACTTGCCATATGTTAATTATAGGGAGAAAGGAAGAAGTTGCTGCATGTGGGATCTTTGAAATTACCAGAAAATGTAATGGTTTTGTAATATAAAAATGGAAAATCCTGGAGGAAAGAAGAACCTAAGTAGAGCCTGCTGAATCAGGCCAGTTGCTTGTCTAGTCCAGCATCCTGCTCTCACTGGCCAAGCAGGTGCCTTTGGGAAGCCTGGAAGCACCTGCCCACCTGCAATTCCCAACAACTTGTAGAACAAGCAGCTGTTGATAGCCTTGTCCTCCATGAACTTATCTTAATAGTCTGTTAAAGCCATCCAAGTTGGTGGCCATCACTGCTTTCTGTTGGAACCAGTTCCATTGTTTAAGTATGAAGAAATACTTTCGTTTATCTGTCCTGAATCATCCAGGGTTCAGCTTCAGTGGATGTCCACGAGTAGTGGTGTTATGAACAGGGTTTGAAATTAGCAGGGTGCCAGGCACATTTTGCACCTAAAGAGTCTCCTTTTGCGAGCACCTCCAAAAGTCTGGGTGCCATTTTTTTGTGCCTGGCTGACATTGAAGGATTACTGAAATGTATGTGATTTGAAGCTTCAAAGTCTATGTTAAGGACAGACAATATGTTAAGGAGTTTAACAATAAAGAGTAGAGGGTTTTGAAAACTGAAGTATGGTACCAATATTTTTATTGTAAACACAAAAATAAACAGGTACTAACTATTTCTGCTAAAAATGTGATATTAACAATGTGTCACTTGTGTGAATTGTGTATTAATTCATGCTTATCAAAATAATAAATAAAAAGTGTTGCTTCCACAACCCAGGTCCCAGGAGCCATTTGGCTCCTAGTTTTTCTATTCCAGTTTCTAACACTGGTTACGAGAGAAGGAGAAAAACTCTTCTCTATCCATGCTAAAGCTGCTTCAGCAAGCCTTGTTCTTCTGTATGTTCGGCTATTTTATCTTTAACAATACTTTCCACCACTTTTCCCAGGGTAGACATAGCTAACCAGCCTGTAATTTCCAGGATCTCCCCTAAGTCCCATTTTAAAAATTGGTGTTACATTGGCTACTTTCCAGTCCTCTGGTATGGAGGCTGATTACGAGGGACAAGTTACGTATTTTTGTTAAAGGTTCAGCAATTTCACATCTGGACCCAGCAATTTGTCAGCTTTTATTTTGTCTTTTAGGCTGAGAACTTCATCTCTTATCAGCCACTATCTGCCTCAGTTCCTCAGACTCCCTTCCTGCAAAAGTTAATTCAGGCCCTGGGATCTGCCCCATGTCTTCTGTTGTGAAGGCAGATAGTTATCAGATTACAGGCACTGGTTCTGGAATCTTTTAGAAATGATCTCTTAACAGCATTGTAAAAGATCTAAGTAAATTTGGCATAAATTTTGATGTTTTGAGACTTGACACTGAACACATGACATTTCATGAAATGAGTATTTCATTTAGGCATTAGCAGGGTATCCCAACTACTTTATGAATGCCATAAAGACACCATAAATAATAAAATTGTAGGTCTTTATAGTTAAAATAATAGTAGGTGATAGCTAATAAACATGGATGGAGCCTGGCCCATGACTCTGTCTTACATTATTCAGCCAGATCATCTGCTTGCTGAGGAATATAGTTCACTTACATCGGCAATAAACTTTCCCTTCTTCGGCAATCAGTTAAAAGTTATTTTTAGAAAGGGGTTTATAGCACTTAGTTTTTCTGGTGGAGCATAGTGAAACATAATTCTGCTTGATTAGAAGGTAAAAGAATATCACTTGTGCCAATCCATACTTTTCTTGTCTAAACAGGCAAACATAGTTGGTGTTTAACCTGCAAAATGGGATTAAGAACCCGGTTTTTATTCTGTTTTGCTACATAACAGGATTGGAGTTATTAATTTCCTCATGCAATGGGACAAAGCACATAAAACCAAAGCTCCTTAGGCCTTGTTCTTTTAACGCTAAACCTTTTGCAGCATTAGGGCAATAGAATTCTCATAGTCTGACAGTCTATCCCATGTGTAAGGTGGCATGGTCTTCATTGGGAGTGTTGCCCTCTGCAGTGCACTAAACTTAATGTTTCAAGGCTTTGACCCTTTGGTGTAGTAATCTCCCTCAAACTTATGTTATATCTAGGATGACCGGGACTATGTGTGCCAACCTTTTCTGCAATACAAATTCTTACAAATATTGATGCCCCTATGATGCATGTGTAAGCTAGTTGTGACGCTATACAAATTTATCATAGGTGTCCTTTTTCTATTAGTTATTGTCTCCCAGAGCAGCTCACATCAGTTAAAAAGAGAGAAGGGCACTTATTAAGCCACAAAAAGAAAGTGGAGGGAAAAGGTAGGGGTGGGAGATCAGTTCTGTAAACCCATAACAAAGTGGTGAGAAATAAGTGGGCATTTATATCCTCTTGGGACCAGGCTAATCAGTATATTTTTCTTGTTTCTTTATATTTTTCTTGTTTATCGGAAATGTAATATGAGCAGTTGTGGTCATAAGTTACCGTTGAAAGATGCAGAAACTATTAAAGGGTCTCTGTAAGCAGTTGTGGTATTTAGAGCAATTCCTCACACAAATAATTGACAAGTACAACCTTCTTACAGTTTGATAAATTTATTTTTGTCTACTTAATATTTTTTATTGTGTGATACACAAAAGTTGTTCCCATTACAGTATTTGCAAAGGAATAAACTGCTGCAGATGAAGCGATACTGTGCCATAATGAATTACTATGCTCACAAAACAGGAGTGAGGCAGTTCCTGTAGAAATAGAATAGAATGTAATCAAGTAAAATGAAAGTGGTATAGAGGGAATATTTATATATCTTATAAAGGCAGCCAAGCAAGTAATTCCTGACTGATGTGCAATTATTATTTATGGAGTATCTAAAATTGTGTTGGACTAATGCTTTCAGCTCTTGCATTTCTAGGAAGCATATATTAGCCAATAGATCAGTGACTAAGACAAAGGAATTAGGGTATTTACTGAATACAAGTTACTGCTTGTTTACTCAGGAACACAGTTTCAAAATCCTTCCTGTGGCAAGTTTCACTTGTACTATAGTTCTGCTTTGTTGCTATGTCAAATTGTAAATCTAGTAATTGGCTGCTGCAAAATATACGTTATTCATTCATTGTATGGCATATTCTGAAATGTTCATTATCTTTATTACCAAACTGTTTTTATACAGAGTAGTCTACAGATGAATGAAATGTGACTTATTTGTAATTGTGTATCAGACCACCTATTTTTAATTAGAAGTTATCCAAATGATCTCTGTGCCATAAGGTGGAAAATACTGAGATACAGGGTTTTGACCAGTCTGCATAAGCAACAGTGTGCAGTTGCATCTTGAATGAAAGATAAACTGGCACTCCAGTCATTCCATACTTGCATCAACTGTGGAAAGTGTCTTTTCTAGGAAATAGCTGGAGTGCACATGAGGAAGCTTTCATAAATCAAAGGATGCTTTTCAGTACATTACCAACTTAGTTGCTTTAATTTAAATTGGTTCACTTTTTGCTAGGATTTGAGATATATACAGCTTGTAGCTCTCTACCTGTATTATCAATTCACTCGAAAAAACCTATTGAGAATTTTCTTAAGCTTAGGGTTAATATTTGGTTTCTGGAAAGAAAATTAAATTATTGTGCCTGCCTGCCTGCACTTAGGCAGCTAGCTGTTCCTGGCCAACTTCCTGGTTTATATTAGTCAGGGTGACCCATGGGAATCCTCATTTTCGTCATTGCTGTTAAATGCAGACTGGCAACAACAGTCTGCATGCAAAATCCCAGTTTCTTTGCATTTGCTAGGAGGGAAGTAACGGAGAAGAAATAGATGCCCTTATCCCTGAACACATTTATTCAGCTTTATGCAACAATAGTCCTATCCTCTCACAATGAACTGAGCAACCACTTGGCCTCCTGCTGTAATATATGGGACGCGGGTGGCGATGTGGTCTAAACCACAGACCCTAGGGCTTGCCAATCAGAAGGTCAGCGGTTTGAATCCCCGTGGCAGGGTGAGCTCCCGTTGCTCGGTCCCAGCTCCTGCCCACCTAGGAGTTCGAAAGCACGTCAAAGTGCAAGTAGATAAATAGGTACCGCTCCGGCGGGGAGGTAAACGGCATTTCTGTGTGCTGCTCTGGTTCGCAAGAAGTGGCTTAGTCATGCTGGCCACATGACCCGGAAGTTGTCTGTAAACAAACACCGGCTTCCTCGGTCTATAGAGCGAGATGAGCACGCAACCCCAAAGTCATCCGCTACTGGAACTAACGGTCAGCGCAGGGGGTACCTTTACCTTTATCGCAATGAACTGAGCAACCACTTGGCCTCCTGCTGTAATATATACATTCTAAAAAAAACATTTTAAGTCCTGTGGATCTCCTTATGTGTTGCCATTATGCCAAAAGGCCTTTTGTGTCCCCAATTTTAAATTTATCCATTTAAAAAAGTTTTAGGTTTTTTTAAAAACAAACAAACATTTTTTCTTACAGACCACTCCCATGATGTGATTTTGTGATGTCAAAAGGCTTTTGTGTGCTCCCCTCAACACCAAATCTGCATCCTTTTTTAAAAAATGGCCATTAACATCCTCTTCTAGAAAGCCATAACCAGTTTGAAAACTGTATGGTTTGTTTCGGAAACCTTTTTGTACCAAATTATATCTATTGGACTAGAATGCATCTTTCAATTAATCATTTGTATTAATTTAGGCATTCAAGGTCTTTTGAGTTACAAATAAAAATTTAGATGCATTTTTACAGAAATGTATGTAAAGGTTTGAAACAAAACCCATCAATTAAAGATGTACCGTATTTTTTGCACCATAACACTCACTTTTTTCCTCCTAGAAAGTAAGGGGAAATGTCTGTGCATGTTATGGAGGGAATGCCTATGGGTGGCATGCCTACGGATTTTCCTCCTCTAAAAACTATGTGCGTGTTATGGTCAGGTGCGTGTTATAGAGCGAAAAATACGGTAATTTGTAAAGTGCAGGTTTTTATTTGGGGGAAAACCTGTTGTATACTGTTTTAGGGGCCTTTGTTTGGGTTGAAATGCAGGATGAGAATAACTGAACTTCTGTGATATGTTTTGGTGATACTATATTACTCGCTCTACGTGGGGCTGCCCTTGAGACTAACCCAGAAACTCCAGCGGGTGCAGAATGCCGCAGCGAGACTCCTTACGGGGTCCTCGCTGCGAGATCACATTCATCCGGTGCTATACCAGCTGCACTGGCTCCCGGTGGAGTACAGGATCAGGTTTAAGGTGCTGGTTTTAACCTTCAAAGCCCTATACGGCCTAGGACCCTCGTATCTACGGGACCGCCTCTCCTGGTATGCCCCACAGAGGAACTTACGGTCCTCAAATAAAAACATCTTGAAGGTCCCAGGCCTCAGAGAGGTTAGGCTGGCCTCAACTAGAGCCAGGGCTTTTTCGGCTGCGGCTCCAACCCGGTGGAACGCTCTGTCACAAGAGACAAGGGCCCTGCAGGACTTGACATCTTTCCGCAGGGCCTGCAAGACAGAGCTGTTCCACCAGGCCTTTGGTTAGGGCACAGCCTGACTCCCTCCTTTGGCAATCCTTACAATACTTTAGTTTATGGTTGCCATCAATTCTGATTTTAATTAATTCTTATGATGTTTTTATAATGTTGCACTATTTTAGTGTTGTTAGCCGCCCTGAGCCCGGCTTCGGCTGGGGAGGGCGGGATATAAATAAAATTTATTATTATTATTATTATTATTATTATTATTATTATTATTATTATTAAACAATTACACTGTCATGAAACGGATGGAGATTTATGAAAAGCACTAATATGCACACCAGTAAATTCTTAAGCACAATGCTTATTCTGCTTCTTGATATAAATAGTTACTATTGTAGAGGAGCTAAATGGCCTTGCAGGTATGCATAGCAAGATCAGATTACTGTGTCTCAATGCACACCTATAAATGCTTACTCCGAAAGTAACCTGGTTGAACACAGTGGGACTTAACTCCTTGGTAATGTATGTATGCACTGTTTATATGAATTAAATGATCAAGTTGAAATTGATTTAACCTAATACTGTATTGTGTTTCCTTCACAAGGTGTGTAAACAGATTTGGCTAGGATTATTTGATGATAGATCATCAGCAATTCCAGACTTCAGGGATCCTCAAAAGGTCAAGGAATTCTTACAAGAAAAATACGAAAAGAAAAGATGGTCAGTACACACCTAATTTTGCTAGTATTTTAAAACAACTTTTTTTGTTGCTAAAATTGGTGTTTCTTAATTTTGATAGTATAACTATCATTTAAGTATATACACGCTCTTATCTGTATTGTTATTTACTTTGCCTGGATGCTTTGCAGGAAGATAGCTTCCCACGATTCATTTCTAATTGCCAAATCTTGATCACTATCTTAGAGGTTATTCCTCTCGGGCCCCTGGAACTATTTCCTTTCTCCATTATTATTATTATTATTATGTTTCATTGGGCTTGGGCTAGCTAGCATGAGGGTTGGCACTTCTCCCAAAGAATACAAAACAATTGTTCCTGACCACAAGGAGCAGTGTATTCTAAAACTATCCGTTAGGTAGTATTGAGGGTAAGACTGGACAAAGGAAAATTTGCCAGGAAGCAGTTCTTGTGGCACGGGGGCATGCGTTCTCTTTTTGTAATAACTTTCAGGCAGGCTTATTGACAGTGACTATGATTGACTAAGCCAGTCTGTAGGTACTGGACAGAAGCAAGAGGAAGGTTAAGACTGCAAATTCAAATCCCAGTGATGGGACTTTTTGGAGGAGAGGCGACATAGCTCAGTGGTAGAGCATCTGATTTGCATGCAGAAGGCCCCAGGTTCATTACCTACGACCTCCAGTTAAGGCAGGAAATGTCTCCATTCTGAAACAATGGAGAGCCTCTCCCAGCCAGGATAAACCTAGCTAGCTGAACCAGTGGTCTTCTGTAGCATGAGACAGCTTCCTTTCTCCACTACTTATGTGACAAAATAATTTATTACATACATATTGCTTCCACAAAGGTGGAAAACATGACAAAAGCATACTCTTTGGTAGGTGTACCTGAAGTTAAAGAGATGTACAGGTTTACTGTATATTCAACGAACACTGGATTTTCCTCGATGAAATAGACACTGATGTGGGAAACAGTCTTGTATGAGCAGACCTTGGGGATACTTCAGTTTGGGATTAAAAATGTCAGTAGCATTAATTGAGAATTTAGTTTGTTTAGTGTACCATTCAATGAATTCCTTAAAGTTTAGTATGCTGCCAAAATACTGTAAATTTTATAACACATTCCCAAATGTGCCGCGTGTTTGATTTGCTCTTCTTGAGGTTAGTGCAACTTGGAAGCAGTTGACATAAACATTAAGAGCTGTACAGTTACAGAAATTGTACTTGAAACTGTTAGATGATATTGCCCACTGCCTCCATTCATTAATTACCTTATACTCTTAAGACCAGGATTGGCAAGTTATCAGAGTATTTGAGATGGATTCTAGGGCAGACAACTGCTGGTAGTAGCTTAACTGGAATTGAATTGAAATAGTCTTGCGAAATAACTGTTCTACTCTGGGGTCTCTTGTCATAAGACTGCCATGGGGAGATTTGTTGAAACTGTTTTTGCATGGCGGCTGTTCTGTGTTGTAAGCTGCTATAGTGCAGTGGTTCCCAGCATCACCACCCCCTGGGCCACTTGAAAATTGCTGAGGTTCTTGACAGACCACTTAATGATTTTTCTGCCCAATTTAACAGTTGTAATGTACTGTGTTAGATGCTATATGATATTTATTTTTATTTTTATTGCTGCTTTTGTTTCTTACAGTATTTTATTACAGTTTGAATTCCATAGAATTCCAATTTTAATACAATATAAGAAATAAAAGCCATAATATGCAATTAGAAATCAATATACATATTTAAAGGAATGACTTTGCCACCTCCCATCTTCAGCCACAAATCCACAGACACACCAAGACCACCTAAATGAAGCTCATTCAGTGGTCTGTGGACCACAGTTTGTGAACCCCTGCTATAGTGCTTGAAAAAGTAACTTTGGGTTCTCTTTCTGCTAACAAGATATATTGGGACTGTGTCTATTAAATTTGTAATATATATTTGTCTTAGGTATGTTCCACCAGAACAAGCAAAAGTTGTGGCATCTGTCCATGCATCTATATCTGGCTCCTCTGCTAGTAGTACAAGTAGTACTCCAGAAGTCAAGCCACTTAAATCTCTTCTGGGAGAGTCTGCACCGGCACTGCACTTAAATAAGAGCACACCTACACAAGTGAGTAGAGGGGCAAAAACTGTTTTTTCACACCCTACAGTTCTCCTGAATTTCTGATTTTTCCTCCTACTCTCATTTCTTTTAGCCATGCTGAATCTCAGCCGGCCTTATTGCTTGCTCAGCACTCGTATCTCTTCTCTCAGATATTTGGATCATATAACTGCTATTCTGGCTGGCTGCATTAGCTGCCTGTATATTCCCAGGCCTAATTGAATATGCTCATTTAAACTTGCAAAGCCTTACATGGCTCAGGACTCCAATATTTAACAGAATGCCTCTCCTGCTATGAACCCAACCATACTCTTAAGTCAATATTTGAGGCCCTACAGTTACCCCCTCTGAGAGAGGTTCAGAGCATGATGACAAAGGGCCTTTATAGCAGTGGACCTTTGTGGAATGCTCTCTCCAGCTAGGCATTCCTGGCACCAACTTTGTTATTCTTTCTGTGCCAGGTCAAAACCTTCCTCTACTCGCAGAGAGTTGGAGGGATGGAATGGTTGCACAGATCCCTTAGTGCATTATCAGATAGAATAACTTGATCTGGGTGAAAAGTAAAGTGGTGTGTCCTTCTACATCAGGAATAAAACCTTGGATTAATCTCTCTTCATGTTTGTTTAGCCAACTTTAACTTGTTGTTTACAGTCTCCTGTTGTAAATCGATCTCAAGGACAGTCACAAGAAAAGAAACAGTTTGATCTTCTCTCTGACCTTGGTTCAGACATATTTGCTGCTCCTGCTCCTCATTCCACAGCCACAGCGAATTTTGCTAATTTTGCACATTTCAACAGTCATACAGGTAATAGTCTTTTCCATTCCTGGATTTGTTACTGATAACTGATATTGAAATTCAGTCCCTACAAATGCACATAGTATAGTTTTGTTTGTTTGTTTTAAAAAACTATTTGCCCAATTTGCTTCAATAAGAATGGTTAAATTTTCCACTTAGCTGTTACACTGAAATTGCCACTTTCCCTTTACTGTTAAATGTAAGCAGGAAACTTAGTCTGAAAAAGTGGACTGATTGGCCTGTCTTAATTCTGAAATAACTGGCAAAAAGGCAGTCCCTCACCATTATGAAAACCTTATTTATTGAAATTGTGCACTATTTATTGTTTTAAACATCTGGCCCTTCCAATCTATTATTTTAGGATCATAAATTGATAATTTAGTACTGGTAGTATAGCTTATATGGAATACCAAATCTACAATTAAATTGTTCATAGTGTTTTGCATACGTTCTCTCAATAATCCTTACCACAAGGTAGGTCATTATTCTTACATTGCAAAGGGAAGGTTGAAAGGATAACATACTGAGTAGCCTGATAATCAAGCACCTGACAGTTTGTATAATTGAATATATTATACCAGCTCTCAATTTATTCATTCACTTCTGTTTATGCAAATAGTTATGTATGCGAAATGAGTACCGTTGGTTGTGTTTTAAGCAAATGTATTGGTGTGGCATTCTGTGGTGAGTGGCCTTTACAGAACGGGTGGAGAGCTGCCAGACCTTAAGCCAGATCGGGCCTATATTGTATCTGGATCCTTTCTGCATGGCCCAACCCCATGCTTGTTTAATTCATATGTCCTGACTGCAGAGGGAGACAGGTGACATGGAGAATTGCTCTGTCCCTCTTCCAGCACCTTGCTCTGCTTCTGTGCTGTCAGTAGAGGAAGAGAAGCTTCTTCATCACTGGTCATCAAGGAAAGTGAGCAGTAAGCACAGAATGCATACTAACTGCTTGGGATTTCTAATCCCATGCTGATTCTTGGGAATTCCCTCTCAGGACTTCCTTCTTCCTCTTCCATTCTCTCTGTGTATGTGTGAGAAATTAAATATATGGATCGTAGGTGAATTGGGTACAATTTTATAAGTGAATGCTTGTCTGACTGCTTGCATTTGGGTCTGGCCACTGCTTGCATGCATTTCCCAACACCCCTGAGGGATTTTGACTCAGAAGCAAGGAGGTTGGATGAAAGGAGCAGAGTAAGCAATGAACTGAGAGAAGAACCAGGACGGAAGGATAGGTGGAGATTATGCATGAGGAGAGAACAATGTGCTTTGTAGCAGAAGGAGAGAGGAGTGCATATCAGGCTTACGAAAAGTCAGGGCAGTTAAAAGGAGTAACAAATAATGCAGGAACCAAAGGAAAATAAAGTTGGACACTTTCTACTGAAGAAAGAAGCAATGGTGCATGATTGATGGAAGGGAAGAGGCAAGAAAAGCTTTGAGGGCTGGAAACTAAAATTGAGAGTGCCAAGGGTGATAAAAGTTTTCCAAGTCCAGGCCCTGATGGGAATTCTATGAACTCTGTTTTCTATTGTTACTGAACCTCTGTGATCTGGCAGTCTAAAGGAACAACAGAAAGAGGTGCTGAATTTCAGAGTGGTTTCAACTCACTAGTTAACTCTTTGATTGCATGCTTCTGGAAGTGATTATAGGAACAATATATTCAAACTTGGATTAACTTTGTTGCGTCTATGGACAACTTTGTAATGTGTGCACTTTGTTACTTGCCTTACATTCTCAATATTGTAAAGTGATGGAAATACTAAAAATCCTAATTTCTTTTGGCCCAATATTTGACAGTGTTGTTTCCCTTCCTTTTGGCTTTTTCTCTTAAAATTTATATTGGCTGTCTTGTCTTCTTTTATGGCTCAGTAACTTCTCAAAGGCCATGGCCCAGAGAGCTACCTTAGGTGAGCTCAAGGGGATTGTCTATACCCAGTGGGGTTACTGACTTTCCATTGCATATTGCACAATGCTTATGAAACTCCTTCACAGTTTCAAGAGCTATTTTGTGGCATGGATATTTTCTGTTCAAGTAACACCAAAAGCCTTGGGTGCACAGAACTTGCAGCCTGCTTTGTACGTCAGCCAAAATGTTGTAAGATCACCATGATACGAGATGAAGCTGTCCTAAATGGATGCCATAGTAGCAGTGAACAAAGATCCAACTGGCCCATTGCTCTATCCAACAGAGACCCAGGAGTATTGCAATATGATGACATCCTAAAAGAACTCCAAATTGTGTGAGGTGGAATTTGATAGCTGTTTTTCTATTTTTTAAAAAAGTGCAACTTATTTATTATCCATTACAAAAAATGTGTGTTTGGAGGTATTGTGATCAGCAGAAGTGATATTTTCTGTGTTGCGGACCAGCATGAGAGACAAACATCAGTTCTATGTATCTTGCACAGATCCCATGGAAATAACTATATTCCCATTTGGAGGTTATGTTTTCAAAATTATTTGTCCCATACTTCATAAGTGACAATTTATGTCAGTGGCATGTTTGAGGTGCAGCTTTGCTACCCTCAAAGCCTACCATAATCTGATTCAGTTTATGACCTATTTTTTGTTTTCATACCATTAACATGTTTTGTTCATTTGCAATTTACAGCGCAGAACTCTGCAAATGCAGGTTTTGCAAACTTTGATGCATTTGGACAGTCTAGTGGTTCGAGTAATTTTGGTGGTTTCCCCACAGCAAGTCAGTCTGCTTTTCAGCACCAAAATACAGGTAGAAACGCTCTAACTTTGTTAGCTTTCTTAATGTAAACTAATCTGGACACAATTTAGAATATCTTAACTCTTTTCTTCATCTAGTTGTCTTAACACACACACTTTGAAGCTCTGGGGAAACCTGTAATGAATGCTGCCTTTTGTTTGGTGTGGATTGTGCTTTTTTCTCGCATGAAGTTTTTGCCCTGTAGCTTCTTAATTATCCCTACACATGAAATATTTGTGTCGTGTTTGTTGGCACTGTAGAATATTGGCTAAATTAAAGAATACTGCTTTCCATATTCCAAGTTGATGATAAATACACTGCAACTAGAGAAGAAACTAATTTAATGTAACACAAGTACATTACTCGATCACGAAAAAAAATAATCTCATGTGTAAGGGCTACTGCTTTGCTTTTTCTTTAATTTCGGTCATGTTGTATAATGTTTGCTTGTCTTGATCTATGGCTGACTTATTTTCTTTTTTCTTTTCCTTTTTTAAGTGTGTTGTCTTAAGATTTTCTTTTAAAATTTTGTTTTTCCCTTTTGTTAACTTTAACCCCTCACACAATTTCTGGCTGTCCAGCGTTCAGAACGCTTTCATCTAGCTGCAGTTTTGGTGAATTTACTACTTCCGCTTTCCCTCTCCAGGCTGTGCGCAGTAAGTTCCACCAAGGTGGGAAACTCAGCTCACTTCATTTACAATTCCTTTCTTTCTTTTTTTCATTTTCATGTCAAGCTTTTCTTATTAGCCATTGAATTAAAAGATGTTAGCTTGTAGTTTACTAGAGCAGCACTTGATTGAGACCTCCTAATATAAACAGTTGGAGTCAAAGTTAAAATGGTTTTCTTTTTCCTGCAAATTGAAAATGTCACTGAATTATCAGCATATATGAGAATCTAATAACTTTAGGATAGCTATATAAAACCTGGTCAGTATCTCATAATTGGAGTTTTGAGGTATTAAGGATGGAAATTTTAATGACAAATTTTGTAGAACCCACACAAACTGATCTCTCAAATGTTGTCATGAGTCAGGTCATCCAGTGGCAGTCTCTTGTGAGGAAAGAGGCTGTATATGCTGTTACCTTCAACAGTGGAATCAGATATTCATCAGTAGTTAAGGACCACTTGGTGGCAGCCTTTGAGTGGAATCTCTTTCAGTTTAAATTTGAAAACATTAAATGCATGGTTGTCACAGGTACTGATGTGGATTTTATTTTATTTTTAAAATGTGGTGTTCACTCCTTCTACGCCTTTCAGCTATCTTTGTTCGTCAAAGATAGCAATAGGATGTGGGGTGCCCACAACAGTAGTCCCTGGGAAGAAAGAAATTAAGGTCACAATAAAGCCTTAGGATCCTTTGTGTTTACTTCTTAACTTGATATTTCTGCTTCCCTGTCAGAAATAATCAAAGTATGATTAGTCAAAGGAATTCTTACTTAACTAAATTTGCAGCAGGAGATACAATATTAAAATACTTGCTGCTTATGTGAATCGTTGAGGTTAGCCTTGTTGCGACACCTACTCTTGCAGCACTCTGCTATAGCACTGGTAAGCTAGGGCTTTTAGATTTTGGAAATAAAAACCGGCTATTTTAACCAAGTGAAAACCTGGCCATAGGAGAAGCTTCTTGAAATTTGTGACCCTTTAAACATGTCCGCACATGGCCACCAATAGTATTTGAAGAGACATTCATTGAGCTTGAAAGTATCCATCATGTTTAACTTATTTTGTTACAGGTGGGAGCGCTGGATCAGTGAATGCTAACTTTGCACACTTTGATAACTTCCCCAAATCCTCCAGTGCTGATTTTGGAGCCTTCAGTGCTTCTCAGAGCAACACAACTGCAGCCAGTAAAGCTGCAGTGAATAAACCGAACCTCCAGTCAGCAGATAAATATGCAGCTCTTGCTAATTTAGATAATATCTTCAGCACAGGGCAAGGTACTAATTCTTATTCTTTGACCTGTTCTCTTACACTATTTATCTTGGCAGTAGTGGTGTTCTGTTATGTTCTAGTAGGCATTTATTTATGAAACGTTTATAGACTTCCTTTTGGCCCTCTTAAGGGCTCCCAAGGCAGTTTGCATAAAAAAAACCCTAAACCCCCTAAAATCTTGATACAATAAAAATATGAGAACAGTAAAACCACTATTAAAACAAATGAAAAAACAATAGACAGCAAAATAAAAACTAAAATAAAGTCTGATGAAATTAAAATGTTTTGATTGTTTACCTAAAATGTTTCTGATTGCTATACACCATATAAACTGATACCCTATTGCTCGAAAATGTGATACACTGGCAGTCGTGCAAGCATTGTAGATCTGGAAAAGGAAAATTAGTGCAGTAATAGTGGTCCCTACTCTATTCGGTTGTTTCCTCCATCCACACCAGGATCCAGAGCACCATTTATATTCTGTCAGTTATCTGGTGGTGTTATGTCACTGTGTATATAGGTGATGACGCATTTGATTTGACTGAGGACAAAGCTTCCAAGGAAATACATCTCTTTCAGTGTAGTTAATACCATCAGAGAACTCAAAATGTGGTCAAGTTGGTGATGCTAGAAATAGAGATCTTAGAACCTGAATATTTTTTCAACTTTTCTTCTACTTTCCCTGCTTATTTTTGTATCAATGTCACAATGTATTTTTTATCCACAATGCATAAAAACCCTCTGATGCAGTTATAAAAATGAACTTGTGGAGATTTATGTGTTGCAGTTATTATATCTCATATTTTCGAAAGGCAAAGTAGCCTTAAAGTTCACAAGGGACCATCCAGCCAGGTTCCCTTCAAGCTTAAAAAACCAGAGTAGAAATGTCCACTCACAACAGCTGCTGAATGGTCACCCATCATTCGGAAATTTGTGCACCAAAACTGCAATTTCCAGAAATACATGACTAGCTGACTTGTGGTACAATGTTCCAGAGTTTCTGTCCATCTTTTCTTCCAAGCAGGTCAGGGTAGCATAGATGGATCTCTTGCTCCTGCTCCCTTGCCTCTCATTGCAACCTTGTGAGCTGGGTTGTTTAAATTGTTTTATTGTAATTTTAACTTTGTAAGACACCCAGGTATCAATCAATCAATCAATCAATCAATCAATCAATCAATCAATTAAAGAAAGAGGGTTGTGAAATCAGATAGAGAACTTGATGGCTGAATGGGGATATGGCAGAATAGGTCTTCCTGGTTCTAATCTGACACTACAACCACTGCACCACACTGGCTCTTGGGTCTCTCGTACCCTTATAAATTCTATCGAGTTTCAAATAAAGTAGAAATATGCCTAAAGCTGAACATCTATAATAAAGGAGGTGTTTGGAATGCAGTACAGTATTTCAAACTAAGTTCAAAGTCCTCTGTGGGATACATTTCTCATTAACCTAGAGCTATGGGTCCACTAAGAATCAGAAATACTCTATTAGCCCAATATGATATATAAGCAAAAAAAAAAAGGGCCTAGGGTTATAAATATATCTTAAAAATATAAAATTGCTGTATTCCTTTTATTATGCCTTCTGTTTTTTTGTGTTTGTGGACCTTGTTGTACACTGCCCTGATATTTTGTATGAGGGGTGTGGTGTATAAATAAATAAAGAAAGGATAATAGTACAAGTTAACTGTTAGTATTTAATATCAGCTTTTCCCTGGCCAGCTCTGCAACCATTTGGTTTCTTTATTTCCTGCAGCTAAGCTAGGAAAAAGCCTCTTAACAATGAGGAAACTAGCAGAAGCCTCATCCTGATCTCATTGGGCTCTCAAACAGTGGATTGTGTCCAACTACGTTTTTCCTCAGAGTAGACCTATGGAAATCAATGGACCCATGTTGGGCATATTCATTAATTTCAACAGGTCTACTTTGAGTAGGACCAACATTGGATACACTTGCCCTGGGGTCCTTTGAAGGAATTTGCAGGATATAATCTTATAAAATAAAGCTCAGTAATTTCAGGAATGTACCCTCCAATTGAGGTTAAGGACTCAAAGGCTTGTGAATGTGTGTCTCCTAAGCAAAAAAATTACAGCCTTTAACTGTACTCTAATTTTTAAGATTTTCATGATGTTAGAAGTTTAACACTACAGAGAATAACTTGTGTTGAACTGTTTGGGATGGAAGCTATGTAATTGATTATTGGGTATGTAGGTTTCATTTTCTTTGTTCAGTATCATATTAAAGTTGCAATATGCTAGACACAGATACAAAAAATGATGCACATTTATTAGGGCAAAATCCAGTGGTGTTTGTGTGTCAGCAGAAGAAACACCACTATGCAATGAGATTTCTAATTCCTCCCTGCGAGCCTCCCAAATTTGCTCTGGAGGGTTCAAGGGTGCTCTGGAGCAGACGAAGGGAGCAGGGCGGAAAGAAAGGAAGGCCTGTTACATAATCAGAAACCTGCTTGTGTAATGCTGGAGTTTGCCACAATTTCTTTTCATATCTTTAGTCAATCATCTTTTTGTTTTCTAGATATTAAATATAAAAGGGTTCACTTTGAATGGCTGTTACCATGTGAAAAGCCATTCACATGCAGTGACTCTTCACTTGTCTCACACTACCACAACGATTTTGGAGGTAGTGTTTGATCTGCTTACTTAGGTTCTACATATGAATAGCAGTTAAAACAAGCATCCACATGGCATTCCTAACATGTATGCTGGTCTTGCATGAGCTGATTGTATTACATTGAACAGGTCAGCCTATGTCCATGTGTGACTTTCAGAAAGTGCTCCTGACTTGGGACTCTCTTTTAATGTTCATATTTCTGAAAATGAGGTGAATACAAGGTTTGGTTTGATACAATATGTTGAATAAAGTTTAATGCTGCCATGGAGAAGGTTTGCATTTGCTGGGAGCATGACTTTCTCTAATTTTAAAGAAAATGGAAAAGCATGGTTGCCACTCTCTAATAGTAGGTTGCTCAACAAAAAAATGTCATCTCAGTTATTGCTAACTTAACCTCTAAAGAAATCTACTCTGTGAATTTTTAATCTGGTCTCTTTCTTCCTAGGTGGTAGTGAGCCAGGAAGTGGCTTTGGTGCTGCCCATACAGTACCAGCAGGTCCCACTGTGTCAGCCCCAAGCCAGCCAAGTGCATCTTCAGACAAGTATGCAGCTCTAGCAGAATTAGACAGTGTGTTCAGCTCCACAGCAACCTCTAGTAATGCATATACTTCCACCAGTAATGTTAGCAGGTACTCTTTCTTGATAGAAGTTGTTGTAAACCAGTCATGTTTACAAATGGCAAAAAAATGAAATGGTAAAATTTTGAAGTGCAGACATTTTGTGAAAACCCATAGTTTAAAAATTGCAGTTGCATTGGGAGTTTCGGCTTCAGTGGGAGGATGAAGAGGTTGATTGGTTTACTCAGATGAAAGGTTTTTAACAAGCTATAAGTATCACCAACTCAGAGTAGGAAGAATAAAAATGTAACAAATATTCTGGCAAAAGGGGAAAACGCTTTCAGTATTCTCAGTGCTTTAGGGCTGCATTCCTATAGACACTTACTTGGAATTAAGTCTTGTTGAGTTCAGTGAGGCTTACTTCCAAGATAAAATTCGGATTGCTTTAAATTGTTTTCAGGGATAAGCCATTTGTATGAATATTTTTATTGGTTATAATGGCATAATTGGTTCAAATCTTTTCATAGAGAGAGGTTTGCAAAACTTGGTACTAGCCATGTCAAAAGAAATTAAATATATTATTATTGTAACTGTCTAGAAGTGCAAGTTTCTGCTTGAACCGTAATTACGTTTATTTTGTTATACAGCTGTGACTACTTTTGGCTACTGGGGAAAACAAATTCTGATCTAGCACCAGTTAGCTTTTGACTTGTGGTTTAAGTTGAACGAAATGGAACCAACCCCCCCCCCCCCCGGCAAAATGTGATTTAACAGCCTCCTATGTTTTCACATGCAGTAATTAGCTGTAGGTGTCTTAATTGTTAAGTAACTGACTCTGATCTTGATGAATGTGAATTATTTCCAGTAATGCTTTTGGAACAGTACCAGTGGGTGCTAATACACAGACACAGCCTGCGTCATCAAGCGTTCCTGCTCAGTTTGGAGGTATTGTAAAACATTACTAAGCCATATTGCTAAACTGTGTTTGAGAGATTCAGCTGCACGACCCCATTTTTCCTGTTCCAGTAGCTATGCTCTACATCTTGAAGGCAAATGTGCCTAGCTGTGCCAGGCTCCTCTTTAACCAGGAAATGATAAAAATATGTCTTAAACATAAGAGTTATCATGCTGTTTTCTTTTGATAGGCAATTTGAGGGATGTATAGTGTGTTAAAAATGTCCATTCTTAATTTTTCAGCAACACCATCCACAAATCCATTTGTGGCTGCCCCTGTAGCCGCAGTAGCACCTTCAACGAACCCATTCCAAACCAATAGCAGAGCAGCAACAGGTTAGAAAAAGAAAACATGCTATGCATTTGTTTGATAGCAATTAATGTTTACCTTCTGGTACTATAGAATTTTAACTTTGAGGCAGACTAACATGCTAAATATAGTTAAGCTCTTATGAAATCAAATGCAGGCGTCTCCCCACTTATGCGGGGGTTATGTTCCCGGGGACCACACATATACGTGAAATTGCGTAGAGTGGGGAGCAGCATCTAAGAAGCCTGTAAACACTGTCTAAACCTCTGGAAAGCCCTTGAAAAACCTCCCTACAAACCTCCTTTCTCAAACTCAACTTTCCACAGGCCTCATAGGTTGGTGCAAAGGCTCATGGGATTGCTAGCCATTTTCCTGATCTTTTTGCACCATTTTTGTAGTTTTCCTGCAGGATGTTTTTGCTCTTTTTACACCTTTTTGTGGTTGAAATCAATTTATTTAATTATTTCCCAGTGTCATGCATATACGCAGTCGCATGTAAGTCAAATTTGTGTAAGTGGGGAGACGTCTGTGCTTTTGTTGTAGCTTTATCAATCTGGGACAGACAATTAGAAGCAGGGAACATAGATAAGTCCAGATAAAAATCTTCCACTTCCTGCTTTTTAAAGTATAAATTGAATTGTTTATATATTTGTGTTTCAGACATTTGCATTGTGTTGCTACTTTTAGAACACTTAATCTTTGTAGTTCATTTAACATATATAATGTATGCAATAAAATTTACACATTTATCCTTGCGGCTTTTGGGCCCTTGTGCACATTAAAACTTGTATAGTTTCTTTATTAGAGGAATGAATTTGACAAGTGACTTACACATAGTCTATGAAGTATTCTGAATTTTTAAACGGTGTTTAAATACTGGCTATTTTATCATGCAAAAATATTTCTGCGAGAAGTTGTTTATAAATCATTTGACACTGTCTGGTCTCTTTGTGACTTCCCATAAGGCCTCTCAGGAGCAATGCACTCTCATATATTTCCTCAGGCTCACTTTGGTAGGTGGCCACATTTTATATGAGCTTCATGTGGCTAACTGTCCATTTGCTTGTGATAGCTTATTGCCAGTTACTGGTTTCTCTGCATGTACGACTTTTTCAACCCTCCTTCCATATTCTGAAATGGAGTGGGCATGGATGGTGATGCACCTGAAATACATGATGACATTACTCGGTGTAAATGTTAATACATTTTACACCTCGCTCCTAAACACACATACTCAAAAGTACATGCCATTTATTTCATTGGGACTTGCTGTCAAGTAAGTGCGTTTAGGATTGTAAGCGGAAATTGTTACCTTACGTCCATGGTCACATTAGTAGGTGCTTAAAATGAGTGGAGTTTTGAAGCTTGTGTTCATAGTAGCTCAAGTGAAATGAGTCATAGCGCCAAACCATTTTGCCACAATGTGTTTGGCTTTGCTGTTTTAGCAAGCTTCACTATTAAGTATCCTCTCTGCTAATAGTAGCTTGTGTAAGTTCTGTCAGTGCACTATTTGTATCTTGTCTATTTTTCTAGTCATGTGTGGCCGCCTTATTCCACAATTCCCTTCCGTTAACTCTTATGCCATGTATTTCCTGGCTAGCCATAACTATTGATGGATGTGATGACATAAATCTGTGCCAGATCTCAACAACAAATTCCTTGGAAGCGTCATTCTAAATCTGTAAATAAAGCAAAAATAGTTCCTGGTTCAGTAAAATAATGTTCTAGAAATTCTTGTGAGACTTTTATATGTCTAGTAATATTAGGTATAAATTAATTACTAGACTGTTTCACATGCAGTGCTGCCACTGAAAAATATTTTTCTTTTCTTTACTGTGACCCGGGTTAAGAGTTTTCTTGAGTAGTACCTCCCTCAAAAATCAGCTTGAAAGGGCAGAAAGATCAGTTGTCAGAGTAAAAATTTCACTGAGGTAGCCAATGAAGCTGCTCTTGAATCTTGACAACTGCTGTGTATTGAACAGAATTTAATAGTGGTTTGCACCTCAGTGAACAGGCAGCAGTGTTCTAATGCTTTCTGCTCATTCTTTCCTCGTTAAATTATTTCTGAAAGTGCTCTTGAATTACTGAGCTAAATGGCTCCATTGCACTTTTGAAATTAGGTGCTTTTTCCTGCCCTTTTATCTTGAAATTAGCTGCCTGTTTTGTATTTTTGCCCCCTCTAAATAATTTCCGTCTATCTTGTATTCACTGAAAATCACATCCTGATTGCCTGTTATATCTAGTTTCCATGTTCTGTTTTTTTTAAAAAAAAACATTTGGAAATATCTAGGCAGAGATACTGGCAAATGTTATGTTGTCAAAAGGAACAGGCCCAACGAATTTTTGGCCGTGTTCTTAGAAAATCCAGAAGCTTAATAGTTTTAAGGCTAGCCATGTGACTGGCTGCTTCATTAAGGGATTCTGAGGATATGCGTGACTTCACAGAAAAATCATAGCTCAAAAATAATTGAATGCTTACATTTCCCTTACCAGCAGCAACATTTGGCACAGCATCCATGAGCATGCCTGCAGGATTTGGAACAACTGCCTCATACAGTCTTCCTACTAGCTTTAGTGGTAACTTCCAGCAGCCTGCATTCCCAGCCCAGGCAGCCTTTCCTCAGGCTGCTTTCACTCAGCAACCAAATGGTAAATGCTTGCATGTTACATTTTGTTTTAGCTGATGGGAGTATACAATAGTAGCTTAAGAATGTCTTGGAAGTTGAGACTGTTTATTTCAAGAGAATTTGCCTATACTGTGTAACATCAATTGAATGTTACATTGCTGCTTCAGAATATCACTGGTGGTATAACGTTGGTGCAGGGAGGAGGGTGGGGAGAGTCACCTGAGCAGCGTATTTTATATTCTCATGTTCTTTGTCCTTAGACACAGAAACAATTGTTGTGAAATTTATTCTACTAGCATGAGCTGTTTTTATTGTGCAAATAAATTTTGTCAGCCTTCCTTTTCTTTTATAAGGAAAAGAGTGTTATAATTTCTAAATAAGTTGTGTTTGGCCCTAGCAAAACCAGGTTACACCTAAGTTGCTACTTAACAAACACAGGGAATGTCTTCAAGATGATACTCTGAATCTTTTCACTTAAAGAATCTGGCAACTATACTACTGCATGATTAAATAGAAACTTAGTTTCTGCATAATTTTATACTGTGAAGTTTGAATGTGCCTTTATGTCAGAAAAACATGCATGTTTCATAGGCTTTGCTAGCTAGCATTTTTATATTTCAGACACACCTAGGATCCCAGCCTTAAAGGACTGGGCACAAGAGAAACTAAGATGGTTGTAGTAAGCCAGGCTTCCTCAACCTCGGCCCTCCAGATGTTTATGGCGTACAACTCCCATGATCCCTAGCTAGCAGGACCAGTGGTCAGGGGTGCTAGGAATTGTAGTCTCAAAACATATGGAGGGCCGAGGTTGAGGAAGCCTGTAGTAAACCCTTCTGAGTGCACAGAGAGCAGTTCAGGTTGTATTTTTAATTGACATGATTTTGTTGAAGAAACCTACAGTAGGGAAGCAAGTCAACTAAGTGATTAAGTCCCATTGTTTAGATTGGGATCAGATACTTTATTGAGTTTAATTGCTGAGGGCAGAGTATGTGCGCAGTGTGATACTTGGTTACCAGTCTAAATTTAACTTCTGATATTTTATTACAAAGGAGCCGGCTTTGCTGCATTTGGACAGGCAAAACCAGTAGTAACCCCATTTGGGCAAGTTACAGCTGTTGGAGTATCTAGTAATCCTTTTATGGTAAGTGAGCTCTGGTGATATGGTAGTCTAGATCAGGAGGTAACTTTTTCTGTCCTTATTGACTTGGATTCATGAGACAGTTCAGTTGGGATGGAGCAGGGGGCCATGCTCTTGATGCTTGTAATTTTATATATTTGGAGTCATAGCTGATTCCAAAGGGATACAAAAAAGTAAAACTTTCACCTCCCATCCTGTTTCACACACTCATCTGTGTACATTTGCTCTATGCTGTTAGCTCTTTTCCTCCTGTGTCTTTGCTAAAAATGTATTATAGGCAGTTGGCCCATCTAGAGGAAATTGAAAAATTAAGTTTTGTCCAGATGGTATGCTTGGCATGTGGCTTTTTGTGTGAGACTTATCTTTTGTTTTCTTTAGGCAGGTGGACCAGCAGGGCAATTTCCAACAGGAAGCTCATCAACCAATCCTTTCTTATAGCCTTATAGACACTTTACCTAAAAGAACTCTTATGTGATCACACAACATCTCTGCGCCTCTTGCACTGTTGTCTTGTTTCACTGATCTTAGCTTTAAACACAAGAGAACTCTTTCAAAAATAAAAATAAAAAAGCCTGCATTGTGTATTAAAACCAAGAAACACCAGGTAATGTGCAAAACAGGGGCCATGGAAACATCTTTTTATCTGTGCGTTGGCAGGAGAATGTTAATGGTATCATGTATTTTAAAATTGGCTAATAAGTTATTGCAGATACCACATTCATTATGCTGCAGTACTGTACATATTTTTTCCTTAGGAATTAGTTATTTGTGCATATCAGTATTTGTAACTTTTAACACATTGTTATGTGAAAAACGTTACTGGGGGAAATAGATCAGTCACTTTAAGGTGCTGTCGTATTTCTTGGAATGAATGGCCTACATCATTTTAACCATTGCTGTTTGGAGTTATGAGTTCAAAATTGAAGGTTTTATTCATTTCTTGAAGTGTTTTTCCTTTCCTAAAGAGCTCTTCTATTTATACATGCCTAAATTCTCTATAATGTAGAGGGATACCTGTCTGCATAATAAAGCTGATCATGTTTTGCTACAGTTTGCAGGTGGAAAAAAATAAATATTAGAAAAAAAGTGTTTGTCTTTGTCGGCATTTGCACTAACCAATTTTGTTAAATCTTTAGGAATCCTTCCAGGATGCGTTTCCACAGCTGCTTATGGTAATGCTGAAAAATCTCCTGGTGATCAGCCAATAAAGCCTATGCACAACATTATATAGGTTTACAGATGTCACAAGACCAGTCAGCCGCACGTGTCACTTCCTCTTTGATAGTTTGTGTGAAAGAGGGGGAAGAGAAGGTGACACAGTGAGCCCTGAGAGGAAAACAGATGGGGGGGGGGGAGCCACGGGAATCCAAAAGGTGTGTGTGTATAAAGAGACTGCCACCTTTCAGTGAGCAGTAGAGTGGAGAAGCCATCTACAAATCAGGTTGCATGAGGGGAAAACTGAGTCCCACTTCATTGCAATGAGCTGCAGGAGGAGACTGCTGGAGTAAGGAAGGAAAGCTCTGTAATAACTACATATGTCAAGGAATGGGGAAGGGAATAGCAGGGAAAGGAATGAGCCCTGTTATCTTGAAGTATCTCACTTAAGATACTCATTGCCTTCAGTGAGCTGCCCACTTCTTTACTCTGGAGCTCATGAGACATTTTCTGTGGCTCATGGAAAATATCAAATAAAATATCAAACTGTCATTATTTTGAACACTATAGCTAATCTGATTTTAGATGGGCAGTATAGAACCTACTTAACTTCTTGCTCAGTTCTATTCATGAAGAATCCCACTCTGGTAGGGACACACATTGTTTGATTTATTGATCTAGGCTTGTATCCCATGCACTGCAAGCAAAACTCTGCATGTGCAATAGGCCTTCCCTTCCCTTTCCTCCATGCCTCCCAAATCTACTCTGGAGAGTCCTCCAACCCAGAGCTGATTTTGAGGGCATGCAGAAAACTGCAGGGAAGAGGAAGGAAAAGTTCCTTCTGGAACTATTCTGGAAGTGGACAACTGCATTAACAGAACCAGAGTGTTGGATGTTGCCCGAGGTTTCTGTTAAACTTATTTTGAGATCTCCATGACAGGATGCAAGAACTTAATAGGCCTTATTAGAGGCTAGATACCTGTTGCGATAGTTTGTGACTACTTGAATCATAGCAGCAGTTTGCTCAACATATCCTGTGTATTTTGTACAATATTCATTGAAGGTTAGAGGGTTTTACTTTAATATGTTGACTCTAAGCTTCTGTAATGGTAATAAACAAAAGTTCTGTATTTTACTACAGTTGGCATACAGTTGTTTCTCTTTCGTTTAGTTTAACGGTGTGAGGTGGTAAATGCTGCTTTCTACATAGGATCAAAAAGCAGTATGAACATGATTTTTGGAGAGAGCTATTCAATATGGAGACTTTCCAAGGGAGTTGACTTATAAAGCAGACAGAATATTTTGTTCAAGAATTATCTAAACTATGGTAATGCAGTTTTTTGCTTGCTCCCCCCAAAAAAACAAGGCAGTGAAATGTACCCCACCTGGTACGGCTTTTGCTGCATCTTATTCGAAATCTTTTTGATGAGGGTAAAAAGAGGGTAAAATAAAGGAATTAAACTGGCCAGAAAATATCAGTTTATGTAAAGTTGGACCAAGCTCCCATTATATTGTTCACAATAAACTTCTGGGGAGCTCTAAAAAAATATCTACCTTGTATGATTGTCACCCTCACATGCCTATTTTCAAATCAGGAAGTGGAAAGCAGAAATTAGTACCTAAATGCAGACTTCACACATTTGACCACAGAGCTCAAAACGAATATCACATGAGAGTGCTGTGATGGGGGATGTGGTCTCCCAACTCGCTTAGCTGTAAAGCAGCTGAGGGCTGCAATTTCCATTGAAGTAATAGCTGAGGACGAGAGATTCGTAATTTCTTCCTCATGCAGATTGAACCCTTCTATCTACCAGTCACTAACCGTTGGTACTGCCTAGGGGAAATAACAGGTAATAGTCATACCTTCACCTGGACGTAGAATGTAATGAGCAGCACTCTTGCTTTTCTGCCTCATTTTCCCTTCAAAATAGAACAAGTGTACTTTTTCTAGAATTTTGCAAATAATTATTATGCCATGTACTTACGGATTGGGCATTATCACAATTGAACTTGCTTAATATAATATAAACATCTTTAGAATTATTGATTTAAAGTTAATATTAATGCTCTTATGTCATACTAACCTGACTTTGTTTTCTATGCTTCCTTCATGCATTATTTTGAATTTCTGATAAACAGTTACATGATTAGGCTTGGTCATTTGGTTTGGACGTGAAATGCAGTTTATATAGTGGGAATAGATACAGCTTGTAACTGTAACATTATTTCTTGTGTTGGGGTGGCAATCCTAGAATGCATTGAGTAGCAGATTAACAAATCTCAGGTTACCTGAATATTAATTATGGATGAAGGACTGGGTTAATGAGTGTTTCAGCAATACTTAACATAGTTTGCCACTGTGGATTGGCACAGTTGCAGTGATGATATTTGTGAAATGTTTGCACCAGGGTATTTGGTCTGAAATCTCAATTAGCACTTTAAAATATTGTCTTTACAAAAAAGAAAAAAGGATACTGGCCTTAATCTAGCTGTTGTCATACATAAATAGAGGATAGGTCCATCAGTTTTCAGCCTACTATTTCCACACTCGCCTGCTGTATTAAGGCCACTCCAGGATTGGATGCAAGTTTGACTATAAAAAAACATGATAGGCACAGATAATTTACAATAGATAATTTAAACAATGAAAGGGTATGTTCTCGCAAATACTTAATATTCACACTATTTATTTACTCCATTCCTTTCCTGCTTTTTCAGCTAATGAGTCTGCAAGATGACTAATATCCATACAAATTTTATACAAATCACAATAAAACTATGGAAAATAACATTGAAATATATGCTGCTTAACAAAGCAGTTCCAGCAAGTAAACAAAACAGCAGAAAATCAGAGAGGGCCCACGAGTCTTTTAAAACAATGTTTTCACCTGATTTCTAAAGGCTGCAAGTTTCAAGAGGGAGGCAGAGCTACAAATGTGTAGCACCAAAGGGCCCTGATTATAGTCCAGAAACCTTGCCCACTTGTGCAGTATGTTCACTGCCAGTCCAATGTTTACCATGTGACTTACCTCATGCAACAAGGGACTTACAAGCCATAATTTACCTTTCGTTTGGTGAATCAAACGAAGGAATGCTAAACAAGGACCAAAACTGGAAATTTTAGTCCGATAAGTTGTGTAAACATGATAAACCTAACTTCTGAAGATTCAGACTACCAAAATTCAAAATTCTATTTTTGTTTTTGAAATTGAAAAATGCAATTGATAAAAAAAAAACAGCCATGACCTGGCAAAATGATTTGGAATTGAAAGATGCTCCAGGCAGTTGCTCTCTGGCTCACAAATGACTAGGAATGCAATGGTGCACCAAACATGTTTGCTTCCATTTCTTCCTCCTCCTTGATTAACACTGTGTGGATGAACAAACCCAAAAATGAGCTTTATTCTCAGGTAGTTTTTTGCTGAAGGTGCTAAAGTCACAGTCTTGTGTCACAGTGGACTGCATTCTGCTCTTCTGCCTCAGTCTTCTGAAGATTTTCAACCAGGTTCTTTGACTCCTTTTGGCATTTGAGTGATGTTATCGTAAAAATACTCCTGATTAGGAAAATCACAGCTATCACTGCAAAGTAACTGCCATATATTAGGAACTGCAAGAAAGCAGAGTGAAAAAATACATCTGTCAAACAGCTTTTTGAAAAAACGTAGCTTCAATCGTAGAGCTTTTGCAACCATTTTTAAAATACCTACTGTTTACTAAGCCCTGCTATGTTCCTAAGTTCCTTGGCTCCAGCACAGCTTTAGCCTTGGGTTGCTGTCCTATGCATACTTACCTGGAAATAAGGCCCAGCCCACTTGGTAGGACTTAATTTTGATGCATGAGATCACACAGTCTCCTATATATCTTCTCTTACGCCCATCACAAGAAACTTAAATACCATAATATAAAGTCTATAGTCAAAAAAATGACTTGCAATTATATGAAAGCCAAAGCACTGAAATCTATATTTTGAAGACTGAAACTTAAAATCCACTGATACAGTATGAAAAGAGTGTAATGCATTTTTAAAAAGTATTATATTTTGCTGAAGTAAGCAAATAAGCATGTGATGTCCTCAACTTCACCCCAGTATTAGGGAAGATGATTCCTCTCCTCTCCATCCGTTCTATCATGAATATACTTCCTCAGAACTGGAAGATGACTAATGATCCATCTCTTTGTCGCTACACCATAATTGTGAAAATGCATATCAAATGACCGTATGTTGCAACAGCAGATGCTTATGGGAAACACACAGGGACCTGAGCACAGTAATATTGTCCCCTCCTGCAGTTTCCAGCAACTGGTATTCAGAGACATTCTGCTTCTGTCAGAGGAGGCAGGACATCCTCCACGAACCTATCTCTTATCTTTTTGAAAGCCATCCAAATGCTAAATACTGATGAACAAAATTCACCTCTACTTTGCTGTCAGTTACTTCAAGGCAAATCCCACAATTTGTCAGAGTGATGCTAGTTTGAGGGCATTGGGGGAAATTAAAATGGTGACAAGATCCAACCACCTGCCACTGTTTTGTGTGCTGGTCCAGAAAGAAAATTAAACAAGGCCTAGTGCAGACATTGGCAGCAAGTCCTGGCAGCTGCCCAAGGGTACCAGGTGCTGATGCCAACCCAGCCAGGGATACAGAATATCAAGTCACTGGGGAATTGGAGGACAGCCAGTATTGTGTGTATGCACACTGATGTGAAGGCAACACACTGGAATTGCTGTGTGCGGTGAGATAATGAACAAGAATTTTTTAAAAAAATATGCTTTTGCCAGTTTAGATGGATTATTCATTGGAGATCTGGGTGGTGGGGTGGTAGAATGTTAATCTAGGCCAGACATCAAGCATGCTCATTCCACCCTGAGTGTAAATTCTGGGCTGATCTGAACTTCATAACCTGCACAGTCAATTCTCGAAATTCATGGACCACAGAAAAAAGTGCTTGTTAGCAGTTACTTGTTTGGGTGGGGCACTTGTTTCAGTGATTGGCTGAGCAACTTTGAACAAGACTAAAAAGTCAGTTTTAACAAATGAGCCAAAGACTGCAGGCAAGGAGATGTGAAAATTTGGCAATTAATGTTAAAATTCTGGTGAATTGTGGTGAGTTACTCCTGGCTAACTTGTAAAATTCCCAAATATGTTTTGTATATTTCACTAATAGTGCAATCCTATGCATTATCTAGAAAGTTTTGCTGTATTTATTGGGGCTTACAGAGAAAAATGATTGTAAGCTAACTATTTTTAAAGTTTAGATGATTTATACTGTAAATCACCCTGTGATCTTCGGATGAAGAGTAGTATATTAATAATGATGATGATGCTAAGGAATCCAAACTAGAAAATTGACACTCCTGTGGAATCTTACGGTATTCAAAGCACCAAATCACATCACATCATTTATTGAATTATGCAGTTGATAGGTAGGCAACCCCGCCTACTTGTCAAATTTGGCTTACAAAGTAGATCCTGAAAAGGATCCAACCTGCGAAGACAAAAAGGTCCCATTTACCTGCCCTAAAGGATGTGGTAGAAATACATTATATAAATAACATGTGCTTACATATCTATAAACAGAGGTTTATAAACAAAACAAAAAGCCTCTTGATTTGAGTGCCGCCTCTTGCAAATATGTGAAGCATGCAAATGTTACTGAATTAGCAATAGTGCCCACAATACAGCATTAACATTACAACTTACCTGAGTCCCAATATCCAGTCCCAGTCCTTTGGAATCCACCACTGTGACAGTCACAAAAGTTTGAATTAGCAGTGCAACAAAGTTGTTGAATCCAAACATTAAGGCATAGCGTTCCATGCTGAGACTGATGGCAATCTGAAAACTAAAATTGAGCTTATTTTAGAATGTTGATATCACCATGATATCTAAGTGTAGATGACTTGTTTTTTTCAGACCTGGCAAAATGTGCACACACTTGTGTGAAATGGATGCAGACAATCAGGATGAGGAAACCTCAGCCATGCACATAGCTTATTTCAGGGGGTTGGACCAGATGACCCTGTGGGTCCCTTCCAACTCTATGATTACCATAGGATTTCAGGAAATGTGGGGAGTACCGAAGGAGCAAGAAGAGGCCTGCAAAAGTTTCATTATTATGATAAGAGATCACATCCCATGTTTGCCTTAAACCTGTGCATAAGTACTAGTCTGAACACGAGCTGTTTATTTTATTCACAGCAGGTTTGAACTGTATCAAGTACAGGCCTATGGAGGGTATGCGGGTGTATATTGGGCAACACTGATGTGTGGCTGGAATAGCAATTGTCAAACGGCTCTTACACTCTTACACTTAAACTGTTGCAGCAGAGAACTGGTCTTAGTCCTCTTCTATATGACAGCCATTCTGATATTTGAAGAGAGAGTTCTGCCCTTCCCTCTCAAAAGTTTTTATGTCTCACAGGGTATGCCCCTGAACCTCTCCCCCCATTTTCCCTTTCCCCAATGTTTCTTACTTTCACTGGCTTTATCTAACCTTCCTGTAATAAAGGGCCCAAACAATAACAAATTGGCCTAATATACTATACCTATATATACTTACGTTGCTATGGTTATAAGGAGCATATAACATGCCTTGAAAACTAGATAGCTAGCATAGCAAACCCAGATGTTGCTGGTAAAATGCATCAGAAGCAGGGAACCTGCATCCAGGGCAGAGAAGATTCCCAGCGCCATCTCCCCTGTAAGGTCCCAGTTCATTTTCACATATCCCACAGCCAGTGATGTTACTGAACCTGGATAAAGAGATAAGTTTTAGACTACTATGCACTTGCAGCAAGGGTGGCTAACATTTGGCTTTCTAGATGGCCAATGATCAGGGATGGCTGGAACTGGCATCCATCAGCATTTCCAGAGTAACAGGTTAGCCACCCCTGTTCTGCAGGTTCTCAAGTCTTGCTAAAATGGTTTTAAAATAACCTATTTCCCTCAAAATGTAGATACAAAATAATACTGTAAGATGCCTAAAGCATTTCTCTTAAAGGGGAACGAAAATACTTCAACTGAATAAGATTTAATAAACAATTACAGAAGAGTAGCTTACATTTTTCTGCAACAAGTCCTAAAGATTATGGGACAAACTAGAGCAGGAAAAACGTTGGAAGTGGACGGAAGAGTGGGGGGAAACCATGGACAATTCCACCCCATTGCACTCATGCGGGACAGCGCTCAGGTGCAAGGAGAGTCTGTAGTGGCCTTGGGAGAGTGCAGTAAGCTTATAGTTTACAAAGGGTTGTTTTGACTATACATGATTTTGGCCCGAAAATAAGTCGTACCTTTAAAATTTGGAGGCTTGGGAGCCGCAGATGAGATGGGCACCATTGCCCCACGCTCTCGGTTGGGGGGGGGGGAGCTGCACCGCTTTGCCGGCTGTATAAGGTCGTGAATATAAGCCGCACTTTAACTTTTCACAATCGGAATTTGGGGGGGGGGAGTGCGGCTTATTTTCAGGCCAATATGGTATTTCCATAGCATAACCGCTGTATAAGCCGCAAGTCATCTATTTGCATATTTGTACAGAAAGCAAATACAATAGCAGTACCTAAATAAACAAATCTATGTGATCAGACACTTCATCACATTTCTAGATAGGCACAAGTTGTGAGCTGTGGACCAAACTCACTGCAGAAATAATTTGTTCCCTCCAATTTATCTATTTCTTATGACTATGGAATCTCTGATGTACACAAAGAGCTCCCCTCCCCAGATATCTGTTCATTTTCACTGCTGCATGTGAAAATTACCTCCACTGAAATAAATGGAGCCACTTGCGTGCCCCAAAACATTATGCACACCACACCTAGATGGCGTGTGGGATTCTGGAAAATGTTTTATGATTTCTCATACCTGGTTATCTTGTTCACCTTCCTATGCTTCGTGGGAATGGGGGAATTAAGTGCATTTACATGGTTGTTTGCATACAGGATATATTTTAAGAGGGATACTTACTCAGGAATGTTGCTATGGCTTCAACAGCTCCATTGTACACTTGAGAGCTATGGGAAGGTGCTTTAGCATCCCACAGTACTTGGACGTAATTCAAAACCTGGTTAAATCCTGCAGTGGCTAATGCCCACCATATTGACCAGTAAAGGAGTTTCTTTGTGGTATAGCATTCCTTCAAGTCTTTACAGAGCTGGAGAAGCACGGTCAGAAAGCGATTCTGGTCTTTTATTTTGGGCAGTTGATCCACTGGCACATTCTGGAAGTTGGCAGATGATGTTGTTGGAACACACGGATCCCATTGGTGGCTTGGCTGGCCTGAGACATTTGGTGGATCCTTATCTGTTGGTCCGATGGATGCTTCTGGGGAAGACGTTCTATGAAAGAACATACTTTTTTGAGGCATGGGTAGAAAAAATGAAGACATAAAGGCCACAGAGACAGAGGCCATGGTTATGGCATTGAGGTAAAAATAAGAGACACGGGCCAGAGAGACTAGAAGCTGGCCCAGCAAGGAACCTATGGTGGATGCCACGAGAGTGATGCTTCTGCAGTAGCCAGTGACTTTTTGGTAATGGTCAGGACTGACAACACTGTATATGTAGGCATAATAGGCAACCTCTGTGGCAGTCACCATGCCATAGAAAAATTCCACCAGCTGCATGGCAGGCACACCATATGCAAATAAAAGCAGCAGCCAGGTGATCAGGAAACTAACTCCCTGGAGAATAATGACAGGCTTATAGCGTACATAGTCTGTGATCAGGAATACTGGGATTAGTAGAGCCAAGTAGGAGTATGTCCAAACAGGGAAAACGTGCTGCGTCACCTGGAAGGGAAAAGGAAGAATTTTGTAACACTGAAAAGCTAACAAATATAAGGCATGAAAAATATAGAAGCAATTACGGTGGAGACCCTAGATGAACTTTGGTAGCCAAGGCCTGTTTTCTCCTCTAACAGCTCCTCTGTCTCTTCAGTCCCCTATTCTCTCCCATTCAAGTTTTGCTAGCAGTTAGTGGCTAGCTCACCATCTCATTCACAGCCTGACCTTTCTTTAGGCACAACACATGGGCATCAACTTGCTTTGGTTAATTCCAAACTGGCATTCCAGAGCTAGATTGATAGCTGATCTTTTCACACATGATGCCTGATGCTTCATTGCTGTCATTTCTTTTTTTCACACAGGGCATTTTCAGTCATTCTTTTACTTGCAAGGATAATACACCTTGCTCTCTTGGAGCTTTAATAATGCCAGCCACAGAAAGTAATGTCCTGGAAAGGAGTGGGACAAAACTTGCTTGCTGTGAGTTTACTGTGGGCCTGCGTGTGCGACCAGGTTGCTTTGTTACCAAAACAAAATAAAAATAAACAAAAATCAGGATGAAAGCCTTGAAATTATGTTCAGAAGTAAAAAAGAAATGTATTGTGGAAGTATGTCCAACAGGTATTGGTCTCTTCAGGAGGTGTAAGAGATGGCAAACATTAAGCACTAATGGAATTCTAACAGGTGGCAGCATAACATGGTAACATGGAGGAACTCTGAATTATTGTGGCAAGGAGTTCCACAGACCCTGAAATATAAAACATAACGAAATACATGTATCTAAACTTACATTTATAAAAAGTGAGATGAAGGTAACGGTTTCTCCGTAGAAAATTATAAGTTACCTTTTGTTTATAAGGTTAAACGAATTCCTTCCCCATTTGTAATTCCTTCCCGACATACGACTGAATACCTTAGTGTGAATAAAATGTACATCACTGTACCTCATCAATAGTCAGGTTTTTATCAGGCCCAGCAAGATAAGGAGTCAAGAAAGCCTCAGATGGTCTCATCAAGGAGAAGAAGCCATATATGCAAAGGATCAAGGTGGGGAAAATCCATTCACTGCTTTGCATTTTCCTCCAACAATCTGTCGTTTTCCCAGCTAAAATACAATGAAGCAAGAGATGGAAGGGAGAGGCTCTCAATTGGAAAGAAGACTCTTATTGAAAAATGCACAATGAGCCATTTTGTAGAAGGACTGTTGCTTTCACTTGTAATACATCTGAGGGCAGCAGGCTTAGGGGCACATAGCTCTCTGCCCCCCAACACCTTGCGACAGCTTCCAGCATTTGCCACCTGAGGCACCTGCCTCATTTTGACTAATGGTATGGTTACCCCTGTAAGTTGGCATTTCATTAAGAAAATGGCACAGTGGAAATGGCTGGACACTCCCTGGTTTGATTTCGCAATCAAATTAGCAAGCCACCCACCCAACCCCAGGCAACGAGGCAGGTTACTCCCAAATACAAAGCAAGTCAATATTTATTTATTCAATTTATATCCCACTTTTTCCTCCAAAGAGCTCATAGTGGTGTTTCTCCCCACTCCATTTTATCCTCACAACCACCCTGTGAGGTAGGTTAGGCTGAGAGACAGGGACCAGCCTAAGGCCACGCCAGTGAGCTTCATAGCTGATTTAAACCTTGGTCCTTCAGGCCCCAGTCTGATGCTCTAAGCATGTGTGGTGTTTTTTATTAAGTCTTAAAGTGTACAACAGCTATGCCAAGAGTTACCGTATTTTTGGCCCTATAGGACGCACTTTCCCCCCTCCAAAAATGAAGGGGAAATGTGTATGCGTCCTATGGGGTGAATGCAGGCTTCCGCTGAAGCCTGGAGAGTGAGAGGGGTCAGTGCGCACCGACCCCTCTCGCTCTCCAGGCTTCAGGAAGCTATCTGCAAGCCTAGGGAGCTTGCGGGAGTTCCCGCAGGGCTCCCTAGGCTTGCAGATAGCAGCCTGCTGCCCGAAGCCCGGGGAGTGCAGCGCTGCACACCCCAGGCTTCGGGCAAATAAAGATTTTTTTTTTCTTTATCCCCCCCCCAAAAAAACCTAGGTGCACCCTATGGGCCAGTGCACCCTATGGGGCGAAAAATACGGTAAGCCCTGGTCACGTTCCTATTCATGGGCTTGTCAACACCCACAGCCATATTTTTATATTTTATGCTGGGCTTTTTTCAGCTGGAACTCACCAGAACTCAGTTCCAGCACCTCTCAGGTGGGCGCCATTGCCATTATAAGAAAACAAGGGAGGCGTTCATGGTGAGTTCCAGCACTTCATCTAGAAAAATAGCACTGATTTTACATATACATGCCCTGGGCTGACTGTACTAGAAAGCCTCTTTGTAAAACTCCAGCAAAATGCAAGACAAACATTAAACACTGTATATACTGATAGAGTCAATTACTTATGTACTGCCCTCATGCACAGTCTGAACTTCAGCCTTCCTCTCCCCTCTCAGGCTGGAAAACCTTCTATGCAACCCTTTCAGCAAAGCTGTTTATTTACTATTACTCAGATGGAGCCTGAATCAATGGTCAAGGTTGAAAAGACACCAAAAACACAGCCCTAAGGTAGTACAAATGATTCTGTCCTTCTGCATTTGTATTCAGTACAATACCTTTCAAAAGCTTGCAGCTGTTCTTTGAGATCCACAGGCACATCTGCTCAAAACCTTATGAGAATCCTGTGTAAAAATGCCTCTTACTTATTAACCAGCTTGACTTTTTTTCTGAAATTGTCAAGGCTCTAGTGTAGTTTCTCCAGGTATTTATTACAGTGGTTTTAACTTGCTTGTCGGAAATAAATACATAACTATGTCGAAGTCCTTCTTTACATCCTTAGCATAGGGAAATAAAGAAGAAAGCTTGCTCTTTTACTGCAAAACAAAGCACCATGCAGGACGCAAAATGATGTAGGGGGAGAAAACTCAGCCTGTGTCTATACAGAAGCAGATGAATCCAGGTAGCATTTGGATAAGGCAAACCTTGTTTCATGGCAAAAATCAGTAAAGTGACTACATTGCCCCCCCCCACCTTCAATGATCATGCAAGTTTAGAAAGTCGTTAACAACAATAGCAATTCTAAGTAGATGCACACTTAATGAGGATCAAATGATTGGCATTTTTTTTACCAGCCCCCAAAATATTATCTTTATATTACTGCTTAGAACCCTCTCTAGTTTTTTTTAAAAAAATAGTGTATCATCATATGTAGAGAAATTCAGTTCTAATTTAATGGTGAACCTATTTAATTCACACTTTCCGAAACAATACGCAAACCAAACACAGCCATCCTTAAAAATTCACTTTTGTGAAATTTGCAATGCAGTTCTCCAGCCAAGTAATGTCTACAGAAATGCATATACAGTACTGAAGCAAAGTGTGCATAAAATGCTTATATTAATGAAACTAGCATGCAAAAATGATTTCTATTAGGGGAAAGTGCTTTGCGAAATGTGTATATTAGGCATAATAATACATGTATATTAGTAGAATTAACACGAAAATGTTGGTGAAATTTCACAAGGTCCTTCAAATTATATATTCACAAACTGGAAATGTTGAAATGTGTATAACTAAATTTAAGAATGGAAAAATTAGAAACAGAGAAACTGAAATTGACAGATTTGCTCATGAATAGCAGAAGGAAGAATTGCAAGAGGTTCTGGCTGATGGCTTGTTCTGTGAATTACTGTCAGCTTAAAGCTATGCATTAAAACCATTCAAATAGCGAGAACCCAACAGCAAAAGCAAGGGCTGATGAGTGTGTTTACACCTGCCCCCAAAATAAGAACAAGGGACTGTGGACCAGGGCCTCCAAGGAGCATGTCGCAGCCACCCTACCACTGCAGCACCTGATGAGGATGATCTGCTGCCCCAGTGTATCCTGCCACCAGAGGCAGTTGTCTCATCTTGCCTCATGGGTGGGCCGGTTCTGCTGTAGGCATTTTTGGCTTTATCCCTGACTTGTTTGCTCTTACTACATGCCTCTCTTTCATTTGGATGAGATTTCCGACCTGCTTTGCAAGATAGCTTATTCTTCTCTTGTAAACACAGCTGGAATCCCAGCAAATCTTAATCAAAATTACTTCATCTGCAATTCCCATAGAGACTAGGAGTGGTCAGGTGAAAAAGAGGAGCTTAGAGTAGCTACCAGTATATCAATGAGGGATTTTCAGGAGGTGTGACTTGTCATGCAAAGGCACACCTGCTGGAATCACCCCTTCTAAAGTTAGTAGTACACAACCACTAAGGTGGATCCAAATTACCTGGCAGTGAACATTCATTCCAAATTGTTTACAGGGAGGTTATACAAATGCCAAGCAGTCATTATACCAAACTTTCCAGTTAATTTCTCCACCCCCTTCCTTTCAATATTTATTTAACTCCTGAAAGTGGGTCTGTTGCACTTGAGCACCAAGGTTACTTTAACTGCACAACCTGAATTTGCCAGCCTGCTTTTTCACCTGATCACCCTAAGATAGACTTCAGACAAAGAGGGGCTTTTATGGATGGAAAGAAACTCTGCCCACAGGTCTAACACTCCACTGTATATTAGTACCATGAGTTTTCATTTTCTCTTAACATGAGAATAGTCAATGTGGTACTCTCCAGATACTGCTAGACTCCAAATCCTGATGGTAGTCTTTAGACAATGTCTAAAGTTCACCATGTTGACTATATCTTAGCACATCTCTTCTAAAGTTTCTAGAGATAACTTTGCTTTATCATGTAGTTACCCATGCTGTCTTCTCAAGTCCTACAGACTTCTCTGCTTTCTTCAGATGATTGAGTTAACTTTTCTCCTTTTGCCTTCCTTTTATTTCTTGCCAGTGCATGTCCTGGATTTCGGATGTTTTAAAATCCAGACAAAGTCAAACCTTTTCGAATATAGCGAACTCCTGATCCTGTTTCCACCTTTGCTGTAGGTTAACTCTCGGCACTTCTTATTCCACTGGCTGTGCTTGTAGTTTAAATCTTGTGGATTGTTTTATTCTAATATACTTTGGTGCAGTCTCATTCGTGCCTTGTTCTTGTTACTCCAGTCTTTCAACTTTGAAAGCTACCACCGCCTTGAAAAACTGGCTCCATTTCAACATCCTCCTCTCAAAGGAAATGAAAAACATATTACAAGGATCTTTTAATTCTGATTCTGTTTACAAAGTGGCTCCTGCTTTTTGTTAATCAGGGGGAGAAGGTGCAAGCAAGCCGAGATACAAAATGAAGTTCTGATGAGGTAATATATAGAAACAAAAGGGACCTTTGGCCTGTTTTAAAGCCCAGGCTAGGCATGCTGTATGATAGTTTTACATTAAACTAGGACTGTGACCTGGGTAGAATCTACACTTATCTACCGTGAGATTGCTTTCAGCATGGATTCTCGTGGAGTAGAATATGTGGGAAGGGCTGTGGCAAACTGAAATAGCCATGTAAAATTTGCAAGAAAGATCTGAGATCTGCTGTGTGAGCCCTCCCCCCCCCCCCATTAATAGAGACCGTACCCAGGATAATTTCATTTTGCTGCTTGAAAAAGCAAAATGGACAATGTTAATGTGATTATCTTTACAGTATGTTTTATTTAATTTTACTACAAACCTTTGTTGATTTATAAAAGTATTTATATTCCACCCTCCTTAAAAGAAAATCTGGAAAGCTATGTTGTCCATTTCAGTTATATTTCACAGTGCTGTAAGAGGGGAGATTAAGAGGGAAATGAAAGAGGCGTTATCAGATTTTAGCCACTGAGAAGTCTTCTCACCCTTTGTGTTGATTGGAGCCAATTAAAGTTAAAGGAGGTGAATGAGCCACTGGGAATTGGTCCCTAGAGTCACTCTGGAGGTGTGTAGGGAAAAACACTGAGGAAGAGTTCTATATACAGCACTCCATCTAGAAACACTGAGAATGGTGTGCAAGTTCTGTTATGTACTTCAAGGAAAACACAACTTAGTAAAGGTAAAGGGACCCCTGACCATTAGGTCTAGTTGTGGTCGACTCTGGGGTTGCAGTGCTCATCTTGCTTTATTGGCCGAGGGAGCTGGCGTACAGCTTCCGGGTCATGTGGCCAGCATGACTAAGCCACTTCTGGCAAACCAGAGCAGCGCATGGAAACGCCGTTTACCTTGCCGCCGGAGGTACCTATTTATCTACTTGCACTTTGACATGCTTTCGAACTGCTAGGTTGGCAGGAGCAAGGGCGAAGCAACAGGAGCTCACCCCATCGCAGGGATTCGAACCACCGACCTGATCGGCAAGCCCTAGGCTCTGTGGTTTAACCCACAGCGCTACCCGCGTCCCTCCCAAAACACAACTTACTTACATCATTCCAAAAGGAGACATTGGAGCATTCCAAATCACTTGCCTATGAATGTGCACAGAAAATAGTAGATCTAGCTGAAAGGCAAAACATGTAGATTTTCACTGATTATTGCAATGCATCCTAGTTATTATCATTGTGAATCTATATGATTATTGTACAGTCTTAGATGGCTGTATAATCTTTGAATGCTGCGAGAGGGCAGAGCTGTAACTATCAAGAAGGGACCCCACATATCTGAATTCGCCATGACACTTCTGTCAGTAGAACTTCCATGTTTCCAGCAAAGGGGTCTTTCCTATCATTTGCTACCTGACCATTCAACTGGAGATGTCCAGTGACTAAACCAGAGGACTTCTGCATACAAAGCAACTGATTGAACACTGAACTACGTCCCTTCCCCAACCAGGATCCTGTGCTACACAATAGGACCCCTGTTGCTACTTCCCTGAATACAACCAGATAAATGGTGTTAGCATACTTCAAGGTGGGGGGGGGGCAGAGATTTCTCTGATCAAACATAAGCTGGGGGGAGGCGCGAGGAAGTCCCATAGCAGCCAGAAAGTGTATAATTACTCATTGTGATTCCCAACTTGGTTTGAACTTCGGCTTCAAAGTTAAAGCGGCAAAGGACCTGAGCTGTTAGGAAACTGGATACAGGAACAGGTAAATAGTTACTTTTCGAGATTGGTCATTATGTGAAAATGTTTTCTTCTTCAGTGTGCTCAGTCTACCCACAAACCCTCCCACAGAAAGCAAATAATGATGTGCTGCCACCTTGTCAGATATATGTAGGCTGAAACTCATGTGGGTTTTGTACCTCAAAGTAGAATAATGGAATGAAACAGGTTTGTTTAAGTGGATCTATCTCCCTATCTAACAACTGCTCAGTCATCAAAACCTCTTAAGTGGTTAACATAAAATATAAATTAAAACATTTTTATAATACATATTTGTTTGTGTATGTGTGTGTAAACAGTTTTTCTTAAAAATATATAAATTGTAAAATAAAATTACATATTAGAATAGGTATCAGATTTACACGTCTGGGTAGGCTTTAAAAAGGTTTTAACAGATGGCAAATACAATACAGTGATACCTCAGGTTACAGACGCTTCGGATTACAGACACTTCAGGTTACAAACTCCACTAACCAGGAAGTGGTTGCTCCAGGTTAAGAACTTTGCCCTAGGATAAGAATGGAAATTGTGCACCAGTGGTGGAGTGGCGGCAGTAGGCCCCATTAGCGAAAGCACGCTTCAGGTTAAGAACCGTTTCAGGTTAAGAAGGACCTCTGGAATGAATTAAGTTCTTAATCCGAGGTACCACTGTACACCAAAGGCATCTGTCTTACATCAGTGAGCAGGGCGTTCCAGAGTACAGGTCTTGCAACACTGAAGGTTCATTTCCATGTGTGTGCGTGCGTGTGTGTGTGTGTGTGTGTGTGTGTAGCAAACAATATGTGACATAGAAGTGCCAGTTCTGCAGATGGAAGTGGTTGAGTGGGCCTATATGGAAAAAGTCATTCCTTCAAGTCAGCTGGAATTTTGCTTCTTGAAATTTCAGTAGCCATTGTTGACAGAGAAACCTTCTTGACAAGGAGATTGCTTTGCTGTAGAGTAGGGTGGCAATGACAAATCCCCAAATAAAAGGAAATGCATCACCCCCCACAAAGGACAAAAGGGTAACACTCATCTGTGGGGCAGGAGGGTGATTTACCTAACTGGTGGTGGTAGGAAGCTGCAGCAGTGTTGCTGCCACTCTGATGGTGAGAGGGTCATCACCAGACAGAGGTGCAATGGCAGAAGGGCTGGCAATGGACCCTATTTAGCTATCAGGCCCTTGGAAGGTCCTGATAGTGCTGAGTGAGTTTGGGGAATCTGCAGATTCAGCCCAGTTTAGAACACCTGAACACAACCATTTTTATGGATAAACAGCAGAGAGAAGGAAACGTCCACGGAAAAAGCTCCATCTGCCTGGTTTCTGCAGCTGAGGGCATGCACAGGCCACTATCTCACTTGCTGGACAGGTTTTTATGGCTATTCACATCAGGAAAACAACACATGGGAAGAAGGTACCCTCTTCCAGCAGCACACCCCCAGCCTGATTTATGCACACACATGACAGCTTTTAAATGTTTTTAAAATGCAAATATCCAATCATATCTCAAAGAGGCCCTGGACCCTTATTGCTTTAAAGGAACAAATGTGGGCCATTAATATAAGGCAAGGCTGAGGAATGTGTTGCCCTCTAGAAGTTGGGCTTCAGTTCCCAGCAGCCCTGGTCTGCCTGGTTGATGGTCTGGGATAAGAGAAAGAGAAAGACTCTCCTCCCTGAAAGAGAGGGGAGTGGTTGTGGGCAGGAGCCCAAACACTGCTCCTAGCAGGGGGCGTTGCCCCCTGCCTCCAGCTCACCTGGCTGGCACTCACGCCCCCCCGGTGGCCGCCCAACCAGGTGCCATGGGGGGGGCGTGTCCAGCAGCCTTTATGCTGCAGTGCCAGCCTCTCCCCGGCCTCATTTCTCTTCGTCGTCCTGTGCAAGTCACCCACCCTCCACTCCCTTTGAGTTAGGGCTTAGGTCATTGGCCTTGCTATGGACCTTAGGTTGGTCGCCCCGGTTGCCCGGGGGGCCTGGTAGGAGTTTTTCCATTTGGCATTAGGCTTTTTGGTTTTTTCGCCTACCTCGTAGCAATCGTCACAACTTTCTGGTGGTATTGGTGGGTAGGTTAGGCATTGGAATAATGTGTTGTGGTGTGTCGAAGTGCTAGGTGTGGCCATCGCCTATGCCTTCAATTTATAGGGGTATTCCGGTAAAGGAATCTGGCGGTCGTGTATTCCGTCCGAAGCCTGCTTGGCGGGAGGCCATGGCACGACCCGCGGTGACATCAGGGGTGAGCCTATAGTTGGATTAGCATCAACAGGTGATGAACCCCTGGTGAATAAACCCACTTGTTTTGCGATCCAATGCCTAAGCCAATACCTTTTCATTGCTGTAATCAATAAAGTTGTGGCCTTTTCTAGCCCATTAACCTTATATCACATGTCCCTGTGTCTTCATTTTACTTTGCGGGGGTCGGGTCCTCGAACCACAAATGGTTGAGTCTTGGATGGTCACTTGCCCTTTGACAAGCTCCTAAAGGAAGTAGTTTCCAAACCAGAGACCATTTTAGTAATTACAGTGGTACCTCGGGTTATATACACATCAGGTTACATACGCTTCAGGTTACAGATTCCACTAACCCAGAAATAGTACCTCGGCTAAGAACTTTGCTTCAGGATGAGAACATAAATCATGCTCTGGCGGTACAGCGGCAGCGGGAGGCCCCATTAGCTAAAGTGGTGCTTCAGGTTAAGAACAGTTTCAGGTTAAGAACAGACCTCTGGAACGAATTAAGTTCTTAACCCGAGGTACCACTGTACTTCCAAACACACTTTTTCTAGGGAGCCATACTCTGACTATGCGACTCTCTAGTCTTCCTGAATGAGGGCAAATTGGTTTCATAGATTTCCAGTATCAACTATGACAAACGGATTGAGAAAGGACATCTCCAGCACATCTCAACCACCCACCTCATTAAACCATGCACAGGAAAAGGACGGGCAACCCTGGGAACATAACAGACACAACTGTGAAGAGACGAAAGAATGAATGGGGTCAACTGCCGTGAAAGGAAGCAATAATGAACAGAAATCTCTGTGATGATAGGAAATTACTGGCTATTTCCCAAAGCGTTAAAATTAATGAGAGCTCACGCAGGTTAAACCTCTTGTAGTTGCCTTATCTTGCTTTCTGTAAATATGAGAATATAACCAAGATAGGATAAGTATGTCATAGCAAAACAGTATGGCTTCCAATAGAGAACTCTATCTATCAACCTTTCTAGATTGTCACTGAATAGTGTGACAAATATCCGCAAATGTTCTTCTGTTATATGGATGTCTAATTTTCTCACCTTTTGTGTGAATAAAGCTCCCACGTTTTGTTTCTGGAAAGTGATTTCATTCCCTGGCTAGTATATCAAGAATGGTTGTTAGGTAGTTTCGTGAAACACAGATTTGTCCCTGACATGCACAGCAGGATTCCATTCAGGGACTGGAAGCTTTGGGTGCCCCAGATATTGCTGGACTGACTCCCATCATTCCTGACCTCGGGTCATGATGGGAGTTGAAGTACTTGTCATTTTACAGCTGTTGGTGAGCAGCGGAGAAGGCAGACTTTTCCTAACACAAGCACAGCTGCGTTGCTGCACAGCCCCACAGAGTATCAAATAAATGTTTCCTGAATTATGCAATGAGATGTGGGAGGAGTTCCTGGCACTGAAGGGACAGACGAGTCAACCGCACCGCATAGCCTAAAGCCTTGGTTTGGGCAGGGACATGTTAAGATTAGACCTGTAGTGAATATTTCACATACTGGCATTTGCTTGTAATTCCCCCCGCCCCCTGCCTTTCTATTTTATTATTTGTGTGAAACTTGGCTTGTGTGGTTTTCCAGGGCCAAATTTTGCTAGAAGGCAGCTATTTGGCAACTTGCTAACCGCAGCAAGGTACAAGCAGTGGTGACTAGTGCCCACTGGGACTGGTAGGGTGCAAGGCAGGGAGGCCAACAGCAGGTGGCACCAGAAACAATGGTAGTTGGAGGCAGAGCCAACAAATTCTAGTTTTGTCCCTATCCCCCCCTTCCTGCAACAATGAGACTAAGGAAGGGGAAACTGATAGCCACTGCCACTGCCCTGGAATAGCTGTAAGAAAGCAAGCAAGTGGGGCTGGGTTGGTACCACATTCATTCTAATGGACCAGCCTCCTCCTGGAATAAGGGGAGAATCCTGAGGCATGACTGCCATTTAGGTGATCACCTGATATATATATATATATATATATATATATATATATATATATATGCAGGTTTTGGTGTCTTCGGGTGTCTTCCCGTGTAAGAGTCGGGGTGTCTGTGCGACGTTTCGACGAGGTCTCACTCGTCATCTTCAGGCTGGTGCTTTCGGCTTCTTGTTACTGGAACAGAGCAGAATCTGGTGTTTGAGTTCCTATAAATACTGTTGAGGGGTGTGGTGTATAGCCTCCAACGTTCTGGGCAGAGAGGAAGTTCCTAGATTAGTGTGCCTTTTCTTCTTTTGTTCCTTAATTACTTGAGGGATATCTTGAGTGATTTCATGAGTGATATTCTGAATACCACTGGGTGGGTCATTAAGTGTAGATTAGTTGCTAAAGCTTTCGTGTCTTGACCTTAGCTTTAGCAACTAATCTACACTTAATGACCCACCCAGTGGTATTCAGAATATCACTCATGAAATCACTCAAGATATCCCTCAAGTAATTAAGGAACAAAAGAAGAAAAGGCACACTAATCTAGGAACTTCCTCTCTGCCCAGAACGTTGGAGGCTATACACCACACCCCTCAACAGTATTTATAGGAACTCAAACACCAGATTCTGCTCTGTTCCAGTAACAAGAAGCCGAAAGCACCAGCCTGAAGATGACGAGTGAGACCTCGTCGAAACGTCGCACAGACACCCCGACTCTTACACGGGAAGACACCCGAAGACACCAAAACCTGCATTCCTGTACCCGTGAAAATCTACGAAAGTACTTAACCCGAAGTACCACTGTATCTTCATTCATGGGCATTGTGGGGAGAAATGTCAGCCACCAGGGTGGAGGCGGAGGTTAAACTGGTAAAGAACATTGAGAGGATTCAGCAAAGTGGCCTTCTTTTTCAGGGGTGGGGGAAGAGAAGCTAAAGAAAAACCTTAGAAAAATGTCTTCCGAGAAATGTTGGCTCTGCTGTAGAGGAAATTCTGAGAGAAGATTTGTGAAGTACACTGTGTTAAGCCAACCCATTACAGTGCTAGGGATTAAGCTTTCCAGCATGACATGACAGGGCCCTTTGAAAAGACACAGAGGAGAATTTGAGGGAGCTGGACCTGTTCCAAATTACATCAACACACAGCAGCATGTTTCGTGTGTCTTCTCTCCAGTTTGGCTTTATTGGAGGAACAGCTTCCTCCTCTGCTTTGTGCAGTACAGCCCTCGCAATCGGAAGTTACGCTCTGGACTTTTCCCTTCCAATTTGCAATTCTTTCTTCCTTGTCTCTGCTTTGCTAAAGAGTTTCCCCTCCCCCACTTCTTTCTTTTATAATAGCTTTGAGTGTGGCAACAGAAATTGACGTAAGGTTACACTTCATTGTAAATGCAGGAAATCTGCAGAATGAATAAAATACATTTGACTCTCATTGGCTCTATCCTTCCTTTCTTTAGGCAAAAAAAAAAAAAAAAATCCCCCACCTTTTTGTGGGTGGAGAGAAATGGAGCCTGGCCAATTTTATACAAGCTGTACATCTGACCTACTCCAGAATCAGAGGAATCAGTTGACTTTAGCCTGTGGCTTCAAGTCTTCTGTGCTGCCGCCAAAAATGTTCACAAATAAACCATTCAAGATAGTAAAGCACCTGTAAGGTCATGTAATGAAAAGGAAATCAGTAATGATAAGAAGCCCTTTGCAATTGTGTAAGCAAATATAAAATATATTTCCCACAGAGATAACAATGGATGGTATTCAACAAGTGTGTCTCATCAGCACAGTGATGTATGCTTGTGCAACGGGATGTTCCCACTTCCCCCTTGTGCCCACTGCATCCTCCTCAAATCTGCTCTAAAGGGTTTGGAGAACGGTCTGTCCCCCCCCGAACAGAGTTAGTGGTGCATGGGTAGAGGAGAGGAGGGAAAATTCAGCTGCTCAAGGATAAATCTTTGTGCTGACAGAACAAGTTACTTAGAGCTACATTGGATTAATACTACTACTACTACTACTACTACTACTAATGATAATAAATATTGCCAGGAGCTCTGTGGAGATATCATGGAGGGGATGATCATATCCTGAGGAGGAATGGGAGCTTAGGGAGCCAGCACTGGATGACCATGGGAAGGTTCCTAGGGGGAATGTGAAATTGGGACGCCAAGAAGTGTGTGAGTCCAGGAAGATGGCTAGCAGTCTAGAGGGTGGAGAGCTGGACCCAGAGGAGGGACCAAGCAGATTGACAGAGGAGTGCTCTGCCCCTGTGTCATTGGATACTCCAAACCACATACCTCCTCCAGTCAGTGTGGAACCAGGGAAGTGATTGAGAGTAAACTGGAAGCTGAGCTGGCATGCCCATGGTCGAGAACATGGCCAAACTCACTTGAAGGAGTGCCCATTTACATGACTAGTCCTGGGACTATGGCTGTTTGCTGTGCTATAAGTTGTGCTTGCCCTGCTCTTCAAAAGAAAGATTCAAGGGGTGTGTAACTAATTGGATGAACGTCCTAACTTGCACTTAGCCATGTACCTTGCCTATGTGCAGTTCTGATTTACGCATTAAAGCCTTTGGCAGAAATTGAACTGAGAATCTAAGTTGTTCGTCTAGTAGTGAGGGCCAAAACACCAATAGATCTCAACCCCTAAATTTGACAAGAAGCTTAAGCTTCTTGTTTAGCCTTTGTTCTTCTGTGGCTTCTGAGAAGAGACTAGAATATCCATATTACAGTAGATCTAAGAGGTGACTAATTTGGAAGGTCTAGGTACTTAAGATTGAAAACAGAGAATGTCTGAACAAATCAGTTAAAGTCTGAATAATGCACATAGTTGTCTCTCTGGGCCAAAGTAATGTCAACTGTGTGAGTGCAATCAATGTATGTGTGCTTTTGTTATGAAAAAAGGTGCAGGGGAGCTTTGGAACCATGGGGTAGCTCGGTTGAAGAAAGGGGAAGTTGGATTTCTATGAGAGGCTGAGGAAAAGGTGAACTTCTCTCCACCCGTTCTTCCCTTTATAACTAGGGGGATTAAATAAAAAAGAACCCTGGGTGATTGAATGGAATATTCTGCCTTGGTTTGCATTTATTTACACTGGGGGTTTCCAAACGAACACTCCACGCCCTGACAATCTTGTAGCATAAGATGGAAGTTCCCTGGAGTACAAGGCTTGTTTGGTGGCCGAAACAATAATCTCAGGGCATAATCAGGGCTGGGAATTTTATTTGTTAATTAAACAAAGTTATAACTGATTTGTAACTTCCTTCTTATTTTAGAAGGGCTTGCACTTCCCTTGTAGGAGTGGGTAGGAGCTTGGGTAGTCCTAGAACCATCTGTCACTGGACACCCAGGTATTTTCAGTGGTGAGGAGTGCTATTTCCTAGTTATGGCTGTTTCACCAGCTATGGCCATTCCTGGACAGAGATTATCTGACCACAGTAATCCATACTGTGGTAACTTCTACATAGGGTGTCCTTGAAGAGGGTTTGGAGGTTGCAACTAGTACAAAGTACAGCACTCATGGTGCTTGTAGAACCTGTGGGACAGTGATATATAACACATGTTTTGAAAGAACTGCACTGGTTGGCTATTATCTTCAAGGCCTGATTCAAGGTGCTTATGCTGACATATAAATCCCAAAATGAATTGAGCCCGAAATATCTGAAAGAATACAACTTCCCATACTAATCTGTCTGGGCATTAAGTTCTGCAGAGGGAGCTGTACTTGTTTGCCCACCACTGAGTGAAGTCTATAATGCAGGGGTCCATGAAGGAGCCTTCTGCATTGCAGCATCGCACTTATGCTCCAACCTCATTTTCATTTTACAGATGGTTTAAAACATACCTATTGAGGAACATTGAAATGTACTGTGAATTGGGAAGGGCATTAATGTTAGATCACTGCCTTGTCGTAGCGAAGGGGCTTAAATAACTCAGAGACGCTATGAGATATCGCATGCAGGGCCACCCAAGACGGACAGGTCATAGTGGAGAGTTTTGACTAAATGTGATCCACCTGGAGCAGGAACCAGCAAGCCACTCCAGTATCCCTGCCAAGAAAACTCCATGGACAAAAACAAAACCCAGCAGTGGCCAGAGAATTGGAGAAGATCAGTGTTACATCCCAATCCCAAAGAAGGGCAGTGCCAAAGAATGCTCCAACTACCACACAATTGCGCTCATTTCACATACAAGCAAGGTTATGCTTAAAATTCTACAAGGCAGGCTTAAGCAGTATATGGACTGAGAACTCCCAGAAGTGCAAGCTGGATTTCAAAGGGGCAGAGGAACCAGAGACCAAATTGTAAACATGCGCTGGATTATGGAGAAAGCTAGAGAGTTCCAGAAAAACATCTACTTCTGCTTTGTTGACTACGCAAAAACCTCTGGCTGTGTCAACCACAGCAAACTATGGCAAGCTCTTACAGAAATGGGAGTGCCTGATCACCTCATCTGTCTCCTGAGAAATCTCTATATGGGACAAGAAGCTACAGTTAGACCTGGATATGGAACAACTGATTGGTTCAAAATTGGGAAAGGAGTACGACAAGGCTGTATATTGTCTCCCTGCTTATTTAACTTATATGCAGAATTCATCATGTGAAAGGCTGGACTAGATTAATCCCAAACCAGAATTAAGATTGCTGGAAGAAATATCAACAACCTCAGATATGAAGATGACACAACTTTGAAGGCAGAAAGTGAGGAGGAATTAAATAACCTCTTAATGAGGGTGAAAGAGGAGAGTGCATAATATGGTCTGAAGCTCTACATAAAAAAACAACGAAGATCATGGCAACTGGTCCCATCACCTCCAGCAAATAGAAGGGGAAGAAATGGAGGCAGTGAGAGATTTTACTTTTTTGGGCTCCATGATTACTGCTGATGGTGACAGCAGTCATGAAATTAAAAGACGCCTACTTCTTGGGAGAAAAGCAATGACAAACCTAGACAGCATCTTAAAAAGCAGAGACATCACTTTGCCAACAAAGGTCCGCATTGTTAAAGCTATGGTTTTCCCAGTAGTGATGTGTGGAAGTGAAAGCTGGACCATAAAGAAGGCTGATCGCTGAAGAATTGATGCTTTAGAATTATGGTGCTGGAGGAGACTCTTGAGAGTCCTATGGATTGCAGGAAGATCAAGCCTATCCATTCTTAAGGAAATCAGCCCTGAGTGCTCACTGGAAGGACAGATCCTGAAGCTGAGGCTCCAATACCTTGGCCACCTCATGAGAAGAGAAGACTTCCTGGAAAAGACCCTGATGTTGGGAAAGATTGAGGGCACAAGGAGAAGGGGACGACAGAGGACGAGATGATTGGACAGTGTTGTTGAAGCTACGAACATGAGTTTGACCAAACTGCGGGAGGCAGTGGAAGACAGGAGTGCCTGGCATGCTCTGGTCCATGGGGTCACGAAGAGTTGGACACGACTAAACAACAACAATAATTGTTTAATTGTACATTGAAATGGAAAATGATTCTGTATGTGTGTTGCTTAAGGTTTAACATAGGAAATTACCATTGAAGCTAAGTAAGAACTCCCAGTAAGTGCATAACAAGTTGGTAGTTAACTAGTAATGTATCTCAGCTGGCGCTTTTATAAACCTAACTTAGATCACATGGTATTCAGTTGCAAATCACCATTTGGAGAGAGTTGCCTTTGTTCTCAAGCCACTGAAGACAAAGGTCAGATCAGACACACTTTGCTCCAAGGCCTTTCCCCTAGGAAACACAGATCTCACTTCTAACACCAGTGTTAACAAGCCACCCCAATCTCTGCCAAGCAGTGCATGAAATTCCAGGAGTCTTGGCCCTGAACAAGGGTCTGTGTCTCTTCAAGGCAAAATAAGGCAGTGTCTGTGAAATATGGTTTATTTACAACCCAAGTGTGGATAGAGTACAGAATTTACAGCATCCTCACCTCAGGAGCAGCTAGTCCTTCCCCATCACCTGGCATTGCATTCAGAGCCATCCTATGTGCCATCTCTTTGTTTCTGCTTCTTGCCTCCACAGCAGCTCGCTGAATTCTGCCCCACTCTTTCCCAGCAAACTTTAAATTTTCTAAAGGCACGAATTTCCCTGTGACATCATGCCCCCGCCATCCGGCAACCTGCTAATTCTCCTGTCTCTGACCACTCCTTGGAGTGGGAGGGGGCTGAAGGACAGTTCTTTTGCATTGTCAGCAACCCTTAATGGCGCATCACCTGGTTCCCCATGGTTCCTTGATGGCTCTGCACTTAGCTAGCCCAGCCATGCTGTTTTGCATAAGCTAACCCATTAATTCCTTCTCTGCCACAGTTCTGAAGCTTGTACTTTCCCTTCATATCCCCAAAATTAGCTGAATACTACTGTTTATTGGTTTCTAATATTCACTGACAGACTCTGGTACCCCAGCTGTGGCAACGCAAATGATGTAGAAAAATGATGGGGGAAAGGAGGAGGGGAAACTCCACAGTTCCCTAACACCGACTTGATATTCCAGGGAATTAACACAATGTGCTGCATTAATACCCCCCTCCTACTTGGGAAATAGTATTTTGGAATTTCCTGCACCTAACTAACACTCCTCAGGAGTTTTGTCAGTGAATGGTGATGTCACAAAAAGGATCTATTCCCTCTTCTGTTTGGCTGCACATACATCCCTATATTAATTAACCAGCACTCAAACAATGCTATAAAATCAGCTAACTAGAGTAGGTAAGAGGGAAATCCCCATAATTGCAAAGCGGAACAAACGCCCTTAGGTGAACTGCCAGAGATCTCAAGCAGGTGTTATAAATAAGCTGACTGAAGCTAGTTCACTCACATCTGAAGAGTCAAATTCTTTTGATGCACATAAGCAGCAGCATGATCATGATGAGTGGCTTCAACATGAAGAATGTGCCCTTAGCTGTTCTGGTGGGTCTGCTGCTACTCTTGGGAATGTGTGAAGGTAAGTGGTATTTCTGGATACCTCCTGCTCCAGGACTCCTTGTGATGCTGAAGTATGTGCCCTGAAAATTAAGATGGAAGATAGGAGGATTCCCAATGGCTTAAAAAGAAAGAAGGGAAGGAAAGACAGATTAGTCCGGAATAGTGTACTTCAACTTTGTGTCTCCATCTGCTGTTGGAATACTTTCCCCATCTTCCCTGACCACTGGCTAAACTGGTTTAGGATGATGGATATTGTACTAGTTCACCAACTTCTGGGCACTCAACAATGAAGAATAGTCTAGAACATTATTGGAAATCCTTGCTATCTGATAGCAAACTGATCCAAAATATGTGCACTAGGAAAGGCAGTGATAGAGATGAAAATGTTACTTTGTGCCTAATTTAATATATATATATTTTGTAATCTGCCCTGGGACCTGCTGGTAAAGCCCAAGTAATGAATTAAATTAATTAATCAATGTATATTTTTCCTTCCTCACTCCAGCCCAAAGCAACCAAGATTGCTGTCTTTCCTATACCAAGACGCCTCTTCCTCGCCGGATTATCAAAGGATTCACAGAACAGCTTTCCAGTGAAGTCTGTGACATCAATGCTGTCATGTGAGTTGACAAAATGAAACAATTACTTGTATCAATGAAGGAGAGTAAAAATAGATGCCCCATCATCCAGGAGTTTAGCTCAAAAAACGTCTCCAAAATGCTTCAAATACTGTGTTTCCAGCAGCCACAATGAAACATTATTTTGATCCCATAGTTCTTAAACCCTGTAGAACTTGAGAAACCTAAGATGGTACAAAAATTGGCAATTCTCATAACCCAGGTCAGAGCTTGTAGCTGAGCTATTTTTAGTATCTATTTTTGATATCAGTATTTTTGCTTTATCTGTAGTGTACACAACTTTAGTTACACTGTACATAACTTCAGTTGTTGTTGCTTAGTAGCTTTTAAGCCTTTTCAGTTGAATGCAACTGAAAACAGTCAAGCAACAAAGCTTGCCGGAGAATCTCAGGGGAGCATTCCTGTCTCACATTTTCCATGCAGTCAAAGTGTACTAACATTTCATGCTGTCACTAACAATGCATGACACAACTCCATTCCTCTTCACCTCCCCTATTTTTTTTTTTCATTCGTTGGTTTCAGGAGGATCTCTTTCCACCTTAGTTTGTACACACAGACAAAATGCCGACAGCTTCAATCCATACTATGGTGATTGATTGCCATGCAACAGGCTCTGTATGCAGCAAACCCAGTGCTACTCATTGGGCTGAGAAAGGACCCCCCACAACAGCATGCTGATTTTGTCACCTTAGAAGATGTGACCTTTCTGCATTATTCTACTGACTGTAACTGTTTGTTATTTTAAAACTGATAATAGTTTTTGCTCTTTCTAGATTTCACACTAAGCGTGGCTTGAAAGTTTGCGCAGATCCCAGAGAACCGTGGGTGAAGAAACAGCTCCGCTTGTTGAGGTCAGTAGGAGGGATGAATTGGTTGCCCTGGCAAAGCAAATTTTGCAAAGATCCTCTAGCTGCCCTATAACAGTGCAATCCTAGGTTTGCCTGTCAGAATATTAACTATGGGAGGTTTCTGTAATATCGCAGCTGTGCTTAAGGATGGTGAGCCACACTGTGGAAATGAAACATTTTATTCTTCACTTCTCCAATAGGAAGAAACAGCAGCTTAAGGCTGGAATCCTGTGCACACTTGCCTGGGAGTAAGTCTGAGTGGAACTAACTTCTGACAGGCAAACCTAGGATTGCACTGATATATAGATATAGGGCAGCTAGAGGATCCTATCATTTCATATGATGTTAGACTCCAACTGTCTTCAGCTTCAGCCAGTATAGTCAATGTTGAGGGAAGATGAGGGGTCTCCTCCACTAATATCTAGAAGACACAGGTTCTTCAGTTTTTGTATATAAGACAGGAGAGCTGTATGGAAGCAAGGAAGAATTTAGCTTACCTATTTATTCTTTCTCTTTTTTTACAGTAAAAGACTCAATAAGCTGTCACACTTTACTTTTTGAAATGAAGCAAGAGGCAGAGCCTGGTCAAAAAACTAAACTAGGTTGAAATCATACTTCTGGACACTGTTGTGTGCTTGCTGACCACTAATCCCTGGATTTTCTGGAAGCATAAAAACTGATTCATATTGTATCAAGTATTTGTTTGAATGGAGTACCCCATCCAAGATGCTTTGTTTGCTTATGCTGGTTCACATTTTGTGATTAACTGATAAATAAGTGTGTGTGTCTAATGTTCCTCACTGGGTCAAGTTCACAAGTCTGTCATATGATGTAGATGGTAATGATCACTGTCATTGGCAAAAGGCTGCTGCTATCACGTGTACTACTCATTTGCAATATTTATTTTATAAAATTTATATACTGCTTGATTATAAAAAGAACTCTACAAAACTTTAAAGTTGTTGTCTTATTGCATGTTATCTCTGGACTGCGGCCTTTGTTTGGACATTCTTTTTAGATGAATAATATAACAGTTCCATTGTGCATATGTTGCTACATGTGTATGCGTGCGCGTACACACACACACACACACACACACACGGAGAGAGAGCAAGAGAGAGATTTGTAGGTTTAGGTATATAGACCTTTTAATGTTTGAAGAACACAAGGCAAGCCTGCTGGACCAAGCCAATGCTCCATCTAGTCCAACATCCTGTTCTCACAAGGGCCAGGAGATGCCTGTGGAAAGCCTGCAAGCTGGGCATGAGCGCAAAGCACTCTGCCTACCTGCGACTCCCAGAAGATTCAGAAGTTGCTATACAAGTACATGTCCATGGGAGGTTTGGAGGGTGGCAATATGAGATTGGGCCTTTTCAGTGGTGGCCCCTAAGTTGTGGAGGGCACTCTCCCGAGAGAGGCATGACTGGCACTATCCATATCAATTTTTGGGTGCCAGGCAGACTTTTCTCTTCACCTGGGCTTTTGGCTCTTAATCCAAAGGGTAGCCTCTCTTAGTGGGGTGGGATCACTAAGTCCTGATCTGTTTTTTTCTGTGCTTTTAAATGCTTGTTGGATGTCCTTAAGTGGTTTTAATGCAAGTTGCTTTGGGTCACCTTGTGAAAAAAACAAATAACAAATACAATAAATAAACAAATATGGGAAAGAAACGAGAAAATAAGAATAAAAAATAAAAAATAAAAAAAATATTATTTATACCCCGCCCATCTGGCTGGGGTTCCCCAGCCACTCTATATGAACAAATAAACTTATATCCTGCAATAATATTGCTTATGCTGTATTGTGGATCTTACGTATTTAGGGCTAAAGACAAGAGTGAATGATAAGGCAACTCCACAAATGAATGTTCAACAATGCCTGAACAGGGAGTGGTGTTTAGCCATAATCTGGCTAAAATTGGAGGGCGAGTCAAGGGATGGGGTTTATGGATGTTATTAGTGACCCACTTAATCCCCCCCCCTCTACATCATTTGATCACTGTTCCCATAGGCCCCCTCAAAATCTTAAAGGGGGTCTGCTAGAGTCCCTATTTGAGTACTGGGGGAGAGTTTTACCAGGGACAGATGTCAGAAAATAAGGTATTTTCCTTGTAAATACAATAAGGGATAATTGGTATATGCAAGATTTGTATTTTTACTCACTACCTCCTCCTCCTGAAGATGTCTTGTTAGGCTTCTCTTTCCCATTTCAATGAAAAATCATTCCCTTCAGCCTTTCTTCATTGTCTTAGATTCCTGAGCAGTAAATATGCATGCACCAAAGTACAAAACTGCTACCTAGCCACTTAGGACTGCCTAGAAGTGAAGCATGGTTATAATTATATGCTGTGCATGAAGTGATGATGTTGTTTTTAAAAAAGGTATGCCGAAGTCACTTGTTACATGCAACCCACAATGTAGAACTTTGGCTATCGAACCAAGGTCTCAGACAATGTCTGTTTTGGGTATCAAGAGAAAGCATGATAGATTAATGATTAATGATTCCATCTTTAGCTTCATTTCAAGTGTAAAGGAGCATATTATAGATTCCTGGCCCAACACTGGTTCTACTATCCATCCCAGAAATCCAAAAGGGAGAACTAATATGTAGAAATTTAATTATCTTCTTGCTGGCAGCAGCTCTATGAGAGATTGCATGCCATTGGAAAACAGCTGATTTCTTTGTCAAAGATTGGTCTGCCTGTGTCTGGCAACTAGTGCTGCCTGAAAAAAATTATGCAGTACTGCAGGGTGTGGGTTGGCATCAACCAGCCTCATTCTGGGTTTCCAATATGTGAGTGCTGGATTGCAGCATGACCCAAGGATTGAATTAATCCTCTTTGATCTTGTTGACTGGAGCTGATGATAGTCCAACAACATCTAGAGGGTCATAGATTCCCCCGTATCTGCTGCAAAGTCATGGTGATATTGAGTGGACAAATGAGAAGCCATGAATGCACCTTCCTAATAAGTCTCTGCTGCATGTTTCCAACCCACCACTTCCTTTCCCACTTTATGACGGTTGCAGAGCCAAAACCAATGTCCTCCCAGCAAACACCTCTGCTGGTTAGTGTGAATTAATCCTAAATGAACCAGCAAGTGATTACAAACCAATACTATTGTGCATATCAGAACACTCTAGAAGCATTTTTTCATTTAAACGAACACCTCATTCTTCAATGCAAATAAAATAAAACAAACAAACCCATTCAAAAAGCCAAGCATTCTTATCCCCCAAAGTATTTTAAAAACCCTCTGCTATTGTATCTTGTTTCCTGACTTTGAAGCATAAAAGATTCATCTTCAAAGGGTAAACAGCAGGGAGTCATAAGAATGCTTTGAAAATGTGGTGGTTTATTAAACTCTGACCTGTATCATATTGTTGGCTTTTTGCAGTATGGTAGCGCTGCAGAGAGCTTGCTGGGGAGACCTTGCATTAAAAAGGGACTCAAAAATAACTTAAAGAAGGTTTTAATAAGAAAAACAAAAACTCCATTTACACTAAATACATCAACAAACCAGACCCAACCACCAACCCATCCCCCAGGGTAATGGGAGAGCTAGGTGCTGCTCCTTATATACTCTACCCAATTGCTGACATAGTTTAATCAGTACAACTCAGCAGCACCTGCTATGTTTCACAGCTGTAAAGCTGGGTCTCGTTAGTTTGCTCTGGCCCTTGCTCTGGCCCCTTAAAGACACACACATCGGGTGGAACAATGATGAACCTTTACATGTAAAGAAACCATTCAACACATATTTGTATTGACTTATAATGTTAATTTTCTTTTCAAGTTTTAAACAACTTGGCCTTTTTCACTGTTGCATATATTTCCCACAGTATATAAATTTGTTCATACTGTCAATATGAATAATTTGAAGGTTCACTGATTACCACCAATATTTATTTGGGTATCTGATCAGGATTAATTAATATTGACAATTGAAGGAAAGAGTACATGGTCACTGCTCTTTTGCAGAAGTATTTCTCTGCAAACTTGCTGATTTTCTCCAAAGCTGCAGAAAGATATGTTAGATCAACTCTCTTGTAGACGGTACTGTTTCTGAAATAACTAATACTTTGTGCTTATAAGATAACCCCACAGCAGCTACAGAAAGTCTCAATACTTTCCAGTGACTTTGGTGTGCTTGAGGTTTTTCTGTTTCATTCCCCTTTGTTTGGAGGCATAGTAATGGTTAGTATCATGCCCTTTCTACTGGTAGAGGCAGCTGTGAGTTTTGTTGTCACAACTGAAATTAGAGGAACTAGGTTTTTGACAGGTGCTTGGGGATGGGGAGGTTAATAAATTCTATATGGAATTTTGTGATCCCGATAAAGAGCATTTAAATAATTAGGGTGGGGCAAGGGCTGTTACACTTCAATTTCACTGGTAACCTCAATGCTTGATTATTGCAATGTGCTCGGTTGTGGTGCTACATTTGGGCCCGGTCTGTGGGTTCCAGCTGTTACAAAATGCTGCAGCTGTTAACGAGGACAGACCATTGCCAGCACATAACTCTGGTACTAAAAAAATTGCACTGGTTGCCAATATACTACCAGGCCAGGTTCAAAGCTCTTGTACTCATTTACAAGGCCCTGGATACCTCAAGGACTGCCTTATATCCCTGCCCAATCACCAATATCTTTGGAGGGAGTCGCTGTTGGTGGGCCCCCATAGCTTGGATGCATGGCTCACAGGCATTTTAACTGAAGTTTTGCTTTATGATTCTAACTGATTTATTGCATCCCTGTAAACTGCTTAAAGATTACTTTTCCACCTGTCCAGCACTAATACACAGAAGATGCAACTTCTGACATTCCTTCTGCACAACTTTTAAACCTCCACACCTTTCATAGTAGCACCCGATCATTCCTTGAACATAATAGGCGTCATCTGCTAAGATTTTGCACACGCTGTTGTGACGGCAGGAGGGAAGCTCTTCTCTAGGAAACACCCACAAAGCTGTCTGCACCTTTTGAAGTATCTCTGGGCTACACTCCTTCCTACACATTTCCCAGTGAGCGCATGCTGTCGAGTTCAAGGGGGCTTCTTCTTGGTTTGGATCATGCTACAGTACTGCAGGTGAGATGCGGGTGGCACGATAATTTGTACCTACTTAAGTGAAGATATGATTTGGGACGCGGGTGGCGCTGTGGGTTAAACCACAGAGCCTAGGACTTGCCGATCAGAAGGTCGGTGGTTCAAATCCCCATGACGGGGTGAGCTCCTGTTGCTTGGTCCCAGCTCCGGCCAACCTAGCAGTTCGAAAGCACGGCAAAGTGCAAGTAGATAAATAGGTACTGCTCTGGCGGGAAGGTAAACGGCATTTCCGTGCGCTGCTCTGGTTCGCCAGAAGCGGCTTAGTCATGCTGGCCAGCTGACCTGGAAGCTGTACGCCGGCTCCCTCGGCCAATAAAGCGAGATGAGCGCCGCAACCCCCGAGTCGGTCACGACTGGATCTAATGGTCAGGGGCCCCTTTACCTTTAACCTTACTTCCCTTTAGCTAGGAGCAAGCCTCATTGAAGTCGGTTGGGCCTTTTGAGTAATAATTCGTTTTATTATTATTACATTTATCTCCCCTCCAAGGAGCTCAAGGTGGAGAACAACAAGACCCTTCCCCTCTCCGTCACAACAGCCTTGTGAGGAAGGGCAGGCTGCGAGACAATGACAGGCTCAAGGTCACCCGGAGGGCTCTATGGCTGTGTGGGGACAAAACACAATAATACAGGCTCGCGCACCGCAGCTTCCGTCTTGGGCGCAATAATGGTTCATAGGATCGCGATGCAAGCCCCTCCCTTACCCTCTTGCGCGGTTTCCTCTCCGAATTCCTCTTACGACACCGCCTCCCCCCCCCAAAAAAAACAACAACAACCCACTGTGAGGCAACGGGAAGCAGGTGACCTATCCCCTCACGCCCTGCTGCCATAGCAACGGGCTCAAAAAACGCGCCAAGCTCCCACGGCGCTCGCGCACAATGCACCCCGCTAGTCAGCCCTCTGAGGGCGGAGCCGGAGTAGCTGCGGGCGGCGGAGGAGAGGGGGCGGGGGTGGTCCCGGGCCGCGCGTGCGCGCTGCTGAGAGCGTCGGTTTGTCTGGTTCCTATGACAACGGCGCCGGCTTGGAGGCCTCGGCCGCCCGGGACAAGATGAAGCTGAAGCGGTTCTTGCTAAGATATTACCCGCCGGGTGCGGAATGGGGCAGGGAAGGGAAGGGCAGTGTGTGGGGTGAATGTTAAAGTTGGGGAGCGGGGGAATGACGACGGGGAAGCCTTACGTGCGGCGGGCAAGCGTGGGCGATGGAAAGGAGGGGATGGTGGAGTCGGGGAAGAAAGGGTTAACGGATATAGATATATACAATGATTGACACACACACACACGAGAAACACAAATGTGGAGGGGAAAGAGTCGCAGAGTGGGGGGGGGGGAGGTTTAATTGAAAGGGTTGAGCCCCGGAACCTATTTGCTCAGCAGGTCTGTTGAATGGAAAAGAAGCTCCGTTGTGTTCTGTCTTCAGTAAGAGCTTCTTCCGTAGTAGGTTTAATACGTTGAACATATTGCATGGAAAGGCAGTGGACTGGCAGTGCTTCTAAAGAAGCAAGCAAGCAAGCAAAATCAATAAGTGAGCACAGGATTGCAGCCTCGACCATGAAATGTGAAATAACAACAACAATGGAAACATAGTTTCTCTGAGGTTGTGCAGAGGGTCTTTTTCTTAACTCTTAAGTAACCATGCCTACTCTTTTGGGGAACCTCTTTTCAAATATGTTCTTGTGCTTTTTAGAAATTAAATTAATAGTTAAAGGGGAAATCAAAGGCAAACGTAGGAAGGGTTTCAAAAAGAAAAATCACTTGCAAGTGTTCAAAGATGGAACTTACCCCGTTGAAATGCACTTCTGTGTATGAGTCCCCCACACTGAAGATGTACCGGAATAATGCACAATGAGGGCCAGAGTGGTGTCATGGTTAAGAGTTCTAGTTTATTATATCCAGGTGCAAATCCCAACTCAGCCATTAAGCTTTCCAAGTGACTATCAGCCCAAACCTACCTTTTAGGGTTGTCGTGGGGATAAGATGGGCAAGAAAATCATGTTTGCTGCATTCAGTGTTGTGGAGAAATGATGCAATTTAAATGTCATAAATAAAATAACCGGGCCCTATTTGTCTGACCCTTTCTATCTGTGACAGCTTTATCTTGTGGTTGCCTAGGATGACATTTAGATGGTTCTGATAGACAGTTACATTGACCACTCTGCTGAAGTCAGTGCATAGGCTTTTGACATTTAATAGTTGTGGAGTTTTAACTAAAAGTACCTTATGGTAACCAAGATAACTTTAGCATATGACAGACAGTAGGAACACAAAGTACTCGGCTCATGGTTGTGCACCATGGGTAGATAAAAAGCCATAGCTGCTGTCAGCTGAAATGATTTATTACTTATGAATTGATGTCTGAAGTGACTTGAAGAAAAGCTGCATTCTACTAAATCCCTAGTGTTACAAACATTTGTGTAACGTTGACAATTCAGCCGTAAGCCAAATAATGGTATACTGTATATCATACTGTTTCCTATAGGGAACAACAGACTAATATCAAAGTATTAGTCTAATACAGAATCCACAAATTATTTGTAACTGGATTACACACAGAATGCAATAAAGGTAATGTGGCAGTCAGTTTGCTTCTATGTATATCTCAATTGTTATATATATTAGACAGAGTGTCATATTTTGCAGATTTACTTTTATATTTGGAAGATCTCAAACTGGTAAATTAAGTTGGCGAAGTAGCTTCTGCTTTCCTACACTATCAGTTGTTTGGGCTATGATCCTACAGTAACCTGAAAGTATCAGTCTTAGATGGCAATGACCATCTAAGGGTAAGCTTTGAATTCCCAGGTCAATTACTCAGACCAGCAAATAGCCATTTAAAGTGTTTGAGCCTTTGCCATTAACAAACACAAGTGGGCTTATGCAAGCTACTGTAACTCAACTGTAGCAGGAACCACACTGGTATTCCTAAAAGAAGCATTTCTGTTTCAGGGGCATCACAAATTGCACCACTCAATTTTGTTGCTGGAAAACTGGATTCTTTTACTAACTAGAGTTTCTCCTGTATTGTGTATAGTTACATGTACATGGATTGTATCTGTAACATTAGTGAGAGTTACAACTATTGCCCCCTATTTTACAAAGCCTTTAAATTTTTTATGTTTCATTCACCTTAGCAAGGTTGGTCTACCTTTTTCTTTAAAAACAAAAACAAAACAATAGCAAAGCTTCCTCCTCCATTTACAGCAGTACTTCTGCTGTTTCCCGGACCGTTTTCCTGTTCTCATTTTTTATCTTGTGCCAGAGAATCCCATAAGTTAATGGTGTGGTGTTCTATCAGATGATCCAGAGTTTTGTGTGTATCATGAATAATTACATTGGTTATAAGAGTCAGTATTTATTTTTTCTATGTGAGGACTAGCTGAAGTTCAAAAGAGCTGCTTCAGTGACTGGGAATCCTTTGCACATAGAGGGACATCTGAGAGGATGTAGGATTGTGTGGGCTTGTACATGGACAGTGGAATTTTGGGCATTTCCCCTTTGAACAGGAAATCCTCAAGCCATATCACAGCACCCTTCACATTTGAAAAGCAGCTTGTCATGTGGAATAGGGGTTGCCTTTGAAGACCATAAGTTCAAAGAGCCTTTAGCATATGCATCTGGTTTCACAGTTCTTTGGCCCCTGACCTGTGTCTTACCATGTGTCACTACAGAAAATGACAAGATGTCTGCCTGATTCTGCTCCCTTATATGGTTTAAATTAGATGTGTTGCTACTGAAATCAATAGGATTTTTTTTTATCAAAGGGAAGGTCAGTCTTTGTACTGTGTGCCATCAGAACCTAGCTTGATTCTCAATTAATAATTGTCTTGTTTTGCTTCTCCAAAGGCATTATTTTGGAATATGTTCAAGGTGGGGAAGTGAAAACGAAATCTATAGATTTACTGGATCTCAGTGCTGCGTGAGTATTATATTTTGCTGGATATTGACACAGAACAACTTTACTGATATATACAAATCTGCTAAACAGCTAAGAAATGTATTGCAGTGTTTTTGCTTGTCATATTGAATAAGACAAGCATGCTGTCAAATCATCCTCTTCCAAGTACAGTCATTTAAGATTGAGGTGTTAGTGCTAGTGTGTTAGTGATCCTGTCTCCTGTGGTATATCTAGCAATATGGCTGCTACTTTCAATGAAAACTTCATAGGATTGAAAATTCAAGGGTGTGTGGTTTCCATTTAACAACTGCTGAAATTACAGCATTTTTGGAAAGGGCTGTAGACTTTCATAGAGAAAGTCCCAGGTTTAATCCCTGGTACCTCCATGTGAGGTTGGGAGGGACTCTGTCTGAAACTCTGAAAAACTGCTGCCAATCAGCATAGAAAATACTGAGCTAGATGGATGAATGGTCTTACTCAGTGTAAGGCAGCTTCCTATGTTCTAAAACTTAGTATTCCCACAATGGGATATATGTGAGTAACAAATATAAGATGCATTTCATGCCTTGTAAGAAGATCTCCAGCATTCATAAAGTGTATCTGAATTAGACATATAAAGATATATATTGGCTTTGATGTTCATATTTGTTGTAAACCTCTCTTGCACACCTCTGCCTTGATTACTTGATGTGCACTGGCAGGAGCATGCAAAAGGCATCTTTCAAAGCCACAATTAAGACTTGATTCTGGGAGCTTTCCTGGGCTAAATTGAATATGTCAAAGAAATGTTTCAGAAAACATTGGGTTACGATTTAGATTAATTATGCTGAAGTCCCCTTGAAATAATTGGGATAAGGTTGTCATGATGGCTAGCTTTAAGTCCTATATTTATTTCAGCAGGACTAAAGCATTGAATGGAACTAAATTTTCCATCTGGATCCAACTCAGCATCTTATGTGTAATATACTTTTGCTAGCATACCTAACAAATGTACTCCTTGAGCATGTCAGTGACCTGTATGGAAAACATACTGGACAAATTCCATTTGTTCAATGGATGTTATTCCCTAGTGGAACATACATCCTTCACCATTGAGACTATCCATACGGAAATCCTTCACAAACAGGATCTAGTTTTGTAAATTGTTTATTTGTTCCCTGTGATGCTGCTGTGCTTTTAACATACCAAAACCTTTGAGATTATTTTTAGAATATTTGTTTTTTCAGCTTAAAGAGAATTTTAACTCCTTACCTCCCATGACTAACCCTGAGAAACACAATGCCAAAGTAAACTTTTTAAGACTATGTGATATTTTTTGACAAATTAGCATGTTGTTTGAAATTAAAACAAAAAACAGAAATGAGTGCTGTCACTGAGGTTATTCAAATCCAAGCAGCAGAGTAGAGCTGACCACTTGTTTTAAAACCTGCATGAACAAGTAACTAGGAAAGACCTAAACATACAGAATATTCAAAAGTAATCACATTCAAGTAGAAAACATTAAAATTGTAAATAAAATGACTGAAAAATGGGAAACCTGTCATATACTCAAAAGATGCAAGGCCTAACCTAGAAAAAAATGTTTTACAATTGGTGTGGATTATGTTAGTAGCTGACACTGGACTTAGGTATTTCTAGGTGAATCCAGGAATTTCCAGTGGCTGTCTACTTCTTATGTGGGGGGCAAGAAATTTTGTATCTATCTTCCTGACTGATGTGTGCTCTGAGGCTTCTATGACACAGTCCAATCCTCTATGTGTTTATTCAGAAGTAAATCCCATAGAGTTCAGTGTAAATAAATGTACATCTGTTTTTATGGAAAGATAAGAAAAATACATCTGTGGAGACCCACAGGTACCCTGCCCCTATTCTGAAGGATAATCTCTGTGGTTGGCACATGGGAAAATATCAAAATGACTCCCCTTCCCCCTTTCATCCTGGTTGATAAAAGCAACAGAAGGATTTCATTTTCTCTTAACTTCAGGAGATGAAAATTGTGTTTTAATATCTTTAAACATTATTCTACTTTAGTACAGATGTAGAAGCCTTAGTAGCAGATATAAGAAAAGCAGAACCTCTCATCACAGCATCACGTAAAGACCAGGTTGTACATTTAATACTGCGACTACAAGAGAAGCTAGGACAACAGGTGGACCACAAATTCTATCTTTTTAAGGTAAGAGCCATGAGACAATTTCTGATACTTGCTTTCAGTTATGTAAATACACAGAAACTAGAGGTTTTAAATGGCTGTTGGTTAAACTGTCCTGCTCTCAGGTCATTATGAGAGCTGGCAGAAATGGAGCCAAAGCAGGGTTGCTGAGAAAGGAGGAGATCTCAGCCTGCTTATGCTGCATAAACAGATGTTTGCAGTAGACCCTCACACAATCCAGTGAGCATGCTCTGTAGCCATGGAATGTTATGGGGGATAATAGAAACTAGGTTGTAGAGATGGAATGGAGTATTCTGGAGGAGGGCAGGGCCGGCTGGCACGCTTTTAAGGATACACAGCAACATTTCATTGCAGGTTTTAGTTGTTTATTTGAATATGGACTCTAAGGATAATGTTTGAGTATACTGAAGCAGCTTATGAGTGAGCAACGTGGTTATTTACATGTTGGTGTTTCCTGTGTTTGGATAAGCAAGCCTGAGCTGGTTGTGTCCCACTTCCCCAGAGAATGCCAATTAGCAATGGCTTGCCTCGAGTTCAATTTCTGCTGCTCCTGGCTGGCAGAAGAAGCAGGTTTATCAAGCTCCTAGTGGAACACCATGCATGACTATGGGCTGCATTCAGGTTGTTGCCTCTCAGGTTGTGCAGCCCTAGTCCACAGACTCTGTAAAGGCACAAGTAGAAGCAAGTGGTAACTTGTGAGTGGGGTGAAGGCAGTGATGTCCTCCCAGTGGTGACAATAAACTTATTGGGCCATTTTGGCTAGTTTGGAGCTCTCTCAGCCTCACTGCCATTGCCTGATGACTACAGCACTGCCACTGCCTCTGCACCCCATGAGCCACTGCTCAGGGGAAGATGTCACATGGAAGGCCAAGCCTGAGTGCAGTGGTTTTGGGCTTTTAAACTAATATTCTGTTCTGACAACAGATCACATGAATATATTAATTCTCACACAGTTCCAATTCTGTGACTGCAAGTTGTTTTTAACTGTTTTTATTCTTGGATTTTAAATTGTTGCAACCCACCCTGAGACCTGCTGATGAAGGGCAGGTAATACATTTAATAACAACCACAACTCCTGTGAGTGGTGGAATTGGGGGTGTTTTGTCTGTTGTCAGTTTCTGTAGCTTTCCCACAATCTGCAGTACCTTTTTCACAGTGCCAGATGGCAGTGTTGAGTTACCTAACCAGCAAGTTAATTGCTGCTGATTTTCAGAAAGAGGATTTCAGCCAGAGCCTAGCCTCTCCAGGGAGCTCACTCATCACTCCCTTGGTTATCTCTACTGAAAGAGACTGGCACTGGGAGCTGACCAATACATACAAGTAGTTGAGCATGTTGGAAAATAAGTTGCAGTGCTTGATGCACATATCCTTGCTGCATTATGTGATTAAGTGGTAGTTTTACAATCAGCACAGACTCTCAGAAAGCCTGTATTTGTATGGCAGGGTGGGAGGGAAATCATAGGAAGACTATATGAAGGGATGGTCTCTATGTAAAATAGCTGTGTGGAAAAAAATGATTTAAATATGAACCAGAGCTATTACTGATGTCCCTTCCTCATCTGCATTTGATGTCAAAGAGTGTGGATAGATCTCTTAAGAACAGCACACTACCTTCCATCTAGCAGCATGAGGTTTATCTACACATGAGGATCATTGTCTCTTCTAGAGCGCCAGCTGACAGGCAGTCTGTTGCTGAAATTTGGGGATCTGATAAAGAACAGCACAACACTGAACTCAAGCTGTTAGTCAATGTTTGGGAGAGGCTTTCTTTTTTGCTGATTCTTTCATGCCCCACCCCCTTTTCCCCAAGCATTGAAAAGTGATCTGTATCCTTTGGCTAGCAATATAAGGATGCTTTCTGCTTCTGAACAGGGTGCAGAGTGCAGGGTTGGGTGGGGAATCTGTTGCGAAGGTTGAGGTGCTCCATGTTGCAGACCAGTAAAAAGCTGTTTGTGGAAAGACAGCAGTGAGTTTGACTGTTGATGAAAATATGTCAAATTAGGTACACTCACAAAACATCTCATGCATGCTTGAGAATGTCTTGGTACCCAGATCAACAGAGCCAATGTTGGTGCAATCTGCTCTTGATAATATGCATAAGGAAGCGGTGTCTCTCACATTCTCTCACTATTTGTACTCGACTTTAAGAGTTTCTAAGTGCTTTCACACAGTTGGCCTAGGAATAGTTTATCTTTCTAGTCATTGTCTTAACATCAGCTTCTTGAATACTGGCTTATTTTTATTTTTGGAAAGGTGATTACACTGATGTAATGTCATTGCAGTGCTCCACACTTTCACATTGTTAAATTGACTGCTATTTTGTTATTTTTTTAAAAAAGTTGAACTTGGCTGGTTCATGACCCCACAGACAGGCTACTTCATAATTCCAAATCTATATCCCCTTCTTTTGTTTTGTCAGGATGGTTCAAAGTCAGGCGTTGTAGATAAATCTTTTAAGAGTTATATAGTACCTTCCACTAATTCACCTAGAGGCATGGATCCAGTTCTGACAGTTGAGCTTTGAATATCTGAGATTGTAATAGTATTGGGAGAAGGAATAATGGATATGTACCTGTATAGTTAGGGACGCGGGTGGCGCTGTGGGTAAAAGCCTCAGCGTCTAGGACTTGCCGGTCGGCGGTTCGAATCCCCGCGCCGGGGTGTGCTCCCGTTGCTCGGTCCCAGCGCCTGCCAACCTAGCAGTTAGAAAGCACCCTTGGGTGCAAGTAGATAAATAGGGACCGCTTTCTAGCAGGAAGGTAAACGGCGTTTCCGTGTGCGGCTCTGGCTCGCCAGAGCAGCTTCGTCACGCTGGCCACGTGACCCGGAAGTGTCTGCGGACAGCGCTGGCTCCCGGCCTCTAGAGTGAGATGAGCGCACAACCCTAGAGTCTGTCAAGAGTGGCCCGTACGGGCAGGGGTACCTTTACCTTTACCTGTATAGTTAATTACTCAAAGATTTGTTACAAGAAAGTTACAGACAAAACTGACTTTACCTGAACTGTGACAAAGCAGGGATGAGGAATCCAGAGCCATCAGTGCACTTCTTTCCATGCTACATTCTAGCCATGCAGTTACAACAGGTTTCTGTATCCACACATACATCTGTTAATCCTTCACCCAGGCAGACAAGTAACATTATTTCAGCGAGGCAAAACACTCAAGGAGGCTACAGACGAGGGCTGTTGATCAGGGGAAGGGGTGAGTCCTGAGGGTGAGATAGAAAGGTCTGGAGGGCTGCATTTGGCCCCCCAGGTCTGAGCGTTCCCATCCTTGTAATAAAGAGTGCTGCTGGTAGTGATTTTCTTGTGCAGTAATAAGAACTGCACAAATCTATTGAGCGTGAGGAATAATTAGGGGTATGCAGAGTATAATTGGAAAGAGGACTAGTGTTGCATTTCCACTTCATAGCAGATTGCAGTTGCCAGCAACACCTTCTGAATGAAGACACAGAGTTGCTGTAAACCTATACCTTTCTTTGCAGTTTCCTGGGTGATAAAGGTTTTTTGTTGGTGGTGGTATTCCCAGCATAGTAGCAAGCTGTCGTAACATAACTTAATAGGGGTTTCAATGTGTCATGGATACAACATGCTGCTATAGCATAAGGTTTTAATCCAAATGGGCCCAGTCTTTCCAAAGCCCCGCTGAGTTCAATAGGAAAAGTAAATGTATCCTTAAAACAACACTACTGAGATTAATGTGACTTAAAAGTGCTTAACTTTAGTTTAGCGGTTCCCATTGATTAAAATAATATTTAAATATTTAGATTTGTGAAGGCAAATACCTAGGAATGTAAAGAAAATTATATTACCTTTATTTTCTAATTTCAGGTCCTCCGGGCTCATATATTGCCACTGACTAATGTTGCCTTTAACAAATCAGGTTCTTGGTAAGTTTGGGTGTTTAAATTCAAACTATGGAGGTCTTTAAGCAGAGGCTTGGCAACCATATGTCAGGAGTGCTCTGATGGTGTTTCCTGCTTGGCAGGGGGTTGGACTCGATGGCCCTTCTGGTCTCTTCCAACTCTATGATTCTATGATTCTATGATTCTATGATTCTATGCATGATCTACCAAGGCTTATCTAAATATAAACTGAATACTGTATAGTATTTTACGGTCTATAATTTCCTCTGCTGAGATTCTGGTTCAAAAAAGGGTTATTAAGATAATTAGTAGGATTGGAAATGCCAAAATCCAACATATTTAGTTAACAATTCTTATTTTGTAAAAGAAAATACAGCAAAATGACAGTGGAAAATGTAAGATATCTCTTGTTTTGCCTCCCTCTCCTTTTATTAAATCCCCAGTTGTTCTCCTTATACTCTTCTTGCCTGGTCTTTGATCCTTCATCAAATCAACTGAGAAAAGTAAAAGGGGATGAGGAGCAGGGGAAATACGTAAATTACAACAAAAACCCAACATGTTTTTAAAAATACCATTAATTGAGAGAAACTTAGAAGCAGTAGAGTCCATTCACAAGAAGTTGTATTTTTTCTGATCCCTCTGACATGTTTTAGCAATGTAGTCAGCAGTGGCTTAAATTGTGGGGTGAGGAATAGGGAAGAAATGTTTCTTAAACCTTCCATTCTTCTTGTCTGCTCTAGTTTTATCACTGGAAGCTATGACAGAACATGCAAACTTTGGGACACTGCTTCAGGAGAAGAGTTACGTTCTCTGGAAGGACATAGGAATGTGGTCTATGCAATTGCTTTCAATAATCCGTATGGGTATGCAACTTTTCAGAATCTTTGATCTTTAAAGCCCTAGATGGCCTCAGCACATTATTTCTTTCGTACTCTACATCCAAATCATTTTAATTTTTCTCTGTAAATCGTTTTTTACTTTCCCCTTGTACTCTGTTTCATTCTTTAAAATTTAGTGACAAGATTGCGACTGGATCATTTGACAAGACCTGCAAATTATGGAGTGTAGACACAGGAAAGTGCTATTACACCTTTAGGGGACACACGGCAGAAATAGTGAGTACAGGAGCTTTGGAATTATCATCACTATATATGGAATAATCTAATTCTTAAAAAGTTAAGTGTTGCTTTCTCTGTTATTCTCAGTGAAACTATGCTAACAAGTACCACAATACATGCTACTATTCTTTAAAAAAATCTGGCACGATAATTTGTACCTACTTAAGTGAAGATATGATTTGGGACGCGGGTGGCGCTGTGGGTTAAACCACAGAGCCTAGGACTTGCCGATCAGAAGGTTGGCAGTGCGAATCCCCGCGACGGGGTGAGCTCCTGTTGCTCGGTCCCAGCTCCTGCCAACCTAGCAGTTTGAAAGCATGTTAAAGTCAAGTAAATAAATAGGTAAGGTAAACGGCATTTCCGTGTGCTGCTCTGCATGCTGGCCACATGACCCAGAAGCTGTACGCTGGCTCCCTCGGCCAATAAAGCGAGATGAGTTCCGCAACCCCAGAGTCGGTCACGACTGGACCTAATGGTTAGGGGTCCCTTTACCTTTTAAGTGAAGATATGGAGCAGTGGTAGCTCCATGTTTGCTGTAACATATTTTTCCTGATTCTGTGGAATTATCATTACAAGGTAGAATGGGCTGCTTTATTACCGTAATTAAAATGGACATTCTCCCTCCACATGGTCTAATTGTGAGAGTAAAATTCCTTCCTGTACCCCAAGGAGAATATTCCAAGCAATCAAATGAGTGAATGTTTATTACCAGCTATGATCCTATGGCTGTCATGTTTTATTTTACAGGCCTATAAACAGTCAGTGGGGCAATGACTAGAAACAGTTACTGTCACACTCTAACATATTGTGACTGACCAGTACCTAGGAGAACAGAGAATCGAATAATTTCTTATAAAGGTTTTCCTTCTCTCTCTTTTTCTAACAGGTTTGCTTGTCATTTAATCTTCAAAGTACATTGGTTGCTACTGGAAGTATGGATACCACAGCTAAATTATGGGACATACAGACTGGAGAAGAAGTAGTCAGATTAACAGTGGGTTGCAGCTCTTATTAGTGATGACTTGGTGTTTTTTTGAAAGTGCTATTAAAAGAGCAGTTCTTAATTAAAAGAGCAGTTCTTAATTATCATTTGCAAAAGTCAGAGACGAGAATTTATTCAGAACTCTTAGCATATGTAGCTAAATAATGCATTAAGCAAACATAAAGGAAGACTGAAAGCTGTGATACTAATTAAAAACCATTAAATCTTAAGTGCAGAGCAATCCTATGCATATTTATTTGGAAAACTTACTGTGTTCCGTGCGGCTCCCTCCCAGCTAAGTGTAAATAGGATTGCAGCCTAAATAACATACTTTTTCCAAATTCTGTGGCTTTACTACTACAAGGTAGAATGACCTGCTTTATTAATTAAAATGGACTGGTAATATTCTTTGAAACCTCTCCTGCAGTCAAAAGCACTGTATAATTGCTTTCAGATCTATTACCTGGGATTACAAATAAAGGGGTTATAATATACCCTGTAAGATTGAAGAGAGCTCTCTTAATAATATCACAAATACATGTAGACAGGTATTGCTATTGGCTTCACACTTTTTAAAAATCTGCACAAACTTTGGATGATGGTATAATTCTATCCCTGTAAGATGCTCAATTTTTAAAATTTCATTTTTCTTCTGCCTTTCCTCCAAGGAGATCAGGGAAATATTTAAAAATATATAACAACTTTGTAAGGTAGGCTAGTGTTGAGAGACAGTAACTGACCCAGGGTCACTGAGGGAGATTCATGATTTGAATGTGATGTTTTGAATCCAGATATCAGTGTTATTGAATTAACCTTCCCACAAAGAAATCAGAATGAATGCTCAGTATAATAGCTGACTGTCTAACCTCCATGAAAGCAACTGAGACTGAATGCTCAATAAGCAGGTTGTCTAGAAGTGACCCAGGACCTTACATTACATAATACTTTGCCCATCCAGACTGGGATTTTCTATGTTCTTTTTTGAATCTTTGGGGGGAAAAGTTTTTTTGAATAAAACAAAGTTTGTATGTTTACAGACAACTGGAAGGATTTTTTTCAGGATTGCGTTCCATAAAATAATAGTAACAAAGAAAACAAAACACAGAATCAATAAAGTTTGTACATCTTTATAAATCCTAGATCAGGCATAGGCAAACTCAGCCCTCCAGAAGTTTTGGGACTACAACTCCTATCATCCCTAGCTAACAGGACCAGTGGTCAGGGATGATGGGAGTTGTAGTCCCAAAACATCTGGAGGGCCGAGTTTGTCTATGCCTGTCCTAGATTATTTCTACATAAAAATCTTTGTTTAAACTTTAAACCTTCTTTTTATAACTTTAGGGGCACTCTGCAGAGATTATTGCATTATCATTTAATACTACAGGAGACAGAATCATCACTGGTTCCTTTGACCATACAGTTGCAGTGTGGGATGTTGGCACGGGCAGGTACTATTTTAAATCTTGTTTTATTTCATGCTTTACAGAACTCTTAAAATAATTCTATACAGGCTCTAGAGTTGTTCAAATTATAAATCTGCCTTTATTTGTTCATATTTAATACATTTCGAGCAACAATAAGCTTATAGAAACCAGGAAGGTAAAAATTAGGCATATTGCTTCTCTACGATTATCACAAGCAAATAGGAATTTTTTCCCCTTCAGAATATTTGCTTTTGTGATGTTTTCATTTGGTGCAACCATTAATTAAGGTGTTTCTATGTTGCTCGGTCCCAGCTCCTGCCAACCTAGCAATTTGAAAGCACATCAAAGTGCAAGTAGATAAATAGGTACCACTCCGGCTGGAAGGTAAACGGCATTTCCGTGTGCTGCTCTGGTTCACCAGAAGAGGCTTAGTCATGCTGGCCACATGACCCGGAAGCTGTACGCCGGCTCCCTCGGCCATTAAAGCGTGATGAGCTCTGCAACCCCAGAGTCAGTCACAACTGGACCACAACTGGAGTCACAACTGGTCAGGGGTCCCTTTACCTTTAAGTATACATAGGATTGCACTGCAAATGATTGGGGAAACATTAAAGATTTAACCTGTAGTATTTTGTCTATTTCTTTTTATAGATGCCCCTTTGCATAATATATTTATATTTGAATCAACCACATAACATGTTTTTTATTCTTTCCTGGCAGGAGGATGCATACTTTAATAGGCCATCGTGCGGAAATAAGTAGTGCACAGTTCAACTGGGACTGCACTCTTATAATCACTGGATCAATGGACAAAACATGCATGGTAAGATAGTTGGATCCCTATTAACCCAATTTAATAGGTGGTATACGAAAAATAATCATAGTATTGACTAAACCATACATTTGTAGGTCTGAATCCAGGAATACATTCTTCTTGGCCTGCATGAAGGAGTGTGGGGAAAAATAGCTTTTCTCCCAGAGCAGGTATAGAATAAAGGTGTAGCTTTACTCTTACTTCTCTTTAAAATAATAGACAAAGGGCATGTACACACTGCCTGATAATATGCATTCAGTGCTGGAGTCAGAAAACCAGAATATTTCATTTGGAGCAAAAACAAAATTAGTTAAATGTGATCCACTTTGCCTAAAAGATCTCAACCCACCAGGCTCTTAGTAGGATTCCTTGTTCACAAGGAGGCCTTTCTTCCTTGAAGCCTTCCTCTCAAACTCTCCAGAATCTCTGTGTATCACCTGCTTGGTGAACCCACCTCTTGGCTATCCACCTGCTTATATAGCTTCTCCCTGTCTGTTATTTGATCCGTCCAGAGGCTGCAGGAACAAGGAAGCTGGGAGCTTTTAATTTTCCTACCCCTAGAGACAGGTGTGCAGTTAATCACATCAGCAATGGTGGACCCTATGCCTTGATAGTTTATTAGTTTTGGGGCACCAGCTAAGACTCCACATTAACCCTATACTTCCCAAATGAGCAGACAGGTAAAAAGATGCATTCCCATTTTATAGACAAACAGTCCAGGACAGTAAAGGCCAATTCCTTTACACTCCATCTTTCTAAAAAAAAAGGCCCAAAGCTTATTCCTAGAAATGCCCCGCCAGTTCATTTGCAATATCACACTTCAAAAGAAAGAAATACAGAAAATAAGAGGGACACTATAGGCTAGCCTGGTTTAGGGAAGACACACCAACATTTATTGACTTCTGGGGAGTTCTTTTCTTTTTTATTTTATTTTCTAGCCTTTATTAGCATAAGAGTTGAATCTGTGAATAAGCTGCTAGCATGGAAATCAATTCCAGGAGATATCTGGCTTGTGCTGGTAACACATCAAGCAAAATATTTGTTAACCTTGCTTTCTGCCAAATCTGTGTGCTCATACGAAAGAACAAATAGTGATTGACTAGCTACACAGGCCACAAGCAGTTCAGTCAAATAAATAAAGAAGCTGATTTGGGTTCCCTGTCATTATTTGCCTGCAATTTTGCTTTCTGTCCACATTGCAGTTGTGGAACGCACTGACTGGCAAGCGTGTGGCAACATTAACAGGCCACGATGATGAAGTATTAGACGTTTGCTTTGATTACACTGGCCAGCGTATTGCAACTGCCTCAGCTGATGGTAGGTGAAATTGATTTTTTTTATTAAAATGTCTTCATCCCGTGTCAGCTGATTTGAAGAGCATTTCTTGAGGGGTAACATGGCGACTCCCAGTAGCTCCTTCTGTGCATCATGGATGACTCCACATGAGGGCAAAGAAAGAATCCTCTAAGAGAGGAACTCTGGTGAGGTGAATGCATGTTCTGGAAACTGGCTAAGTTTTCTAATACAGCCAATCTTGTGGAAAACCTCCATAATAGCACCAAGGAACGATTATATCCATATAGTGAGCCATTTTTTATGTGTTATGTGATGTGCTCTTTGGCAGCTTTCTCACAGGGCTGTGATATTTAACTCAGTCTTCTGCCCCAAGCTATCTCATATATTGGATCAGTCTAACGAGTCTAGAAGCTTCCAAACCATTTTCGTATGAGTGCCGCCTACTCATAAGGCCATGCAATTTTAACCTGCTTTCAGTGGCCACCACAGAACATCAAAAGTTTATGGTAAAAAAGTATGCATGGCAACTGTAAGTACTCCCATATAGGGATTGGGACAAATTCAATTCAGTTTACATTTCAAGGCAAACCCACCAAATTTGTACTTTCCCAAACAAAACAAGAATGTAAACACAACCATCTTTCAAAATTTGAACTCTGAATTTTGCAGTGCAGCTGTCCAACCAAAAATGCATATACTAAAGTGTACATATAAAAACATATTTTGTTGAAAATAATATTACATTATATTAGTGAATTATTTTTTTGCAAAAATGCATTATATTAGGGAAATCGTATACAAAAATGTGTATATTAGGATATATTTGAAAAGGCTGATGAATTTTCATGAGAACTTTAAAAAAATCTGCCAACTGATACTGAAACATTGAGAACTGTACTTAAGATTTGAAAAATGAGAAACTTAAGGGAAACCAAAATTGACAGATTTACCCATCCCTTCTCTAAATCAGTGGGCTTTGAGTTGCAGCCAGTCATTTCTAACATTTGCCTTCTCTGGTTCCTGACAAAATTGCAGATGTATTTAAGCACAACAGGTAAATACCTATAATAAACGCATGATTGTTTGTTTGTTTTCTACTTAAGGATCAGCAAGAGTTTATGATGCAGAAACAAAAAAATGTATATCAAAACTTGAAGGCCATGGAGGAGAAATTTCAAAGGTGACTGTTGTTTTATTTCTCTGTACTGCTGCCCTGAGTAGAATGTTGTTCTAAATTACAGTTAGCTTTGGCCATTTTGCTTGTTCGTATGATCTCTCGCTTCTTGAGTATGGACCAGGAAAGCAACTTCTCTCCCTTGCTGTTTTTTATAGTGCTTTATCACTTTATGTCTCCAGTGTGTTAGGAAAGTACAGAGGTTAGTATTCTGTTATAAAAGCTGCTAATTGAAAAACATTATTCTTGCAGTTTGAGTGAACAATCCTGCAAGTACATACCACTGACCAGTGGGACTTACTCCTGAATAACTGGAGGTGGGATGTCAGCCTTTGAGATTTATGTGAGATTTTTGAGGGCATTCAGGTTATCTATTAACTTGAATAGAAAGATTTTTTGGTGAAAATGGGCGATACTCTACTGCTACCCTCCTATCCTATAATTTTAAGTACAGTAACATTAAATAAGACTGTATCTCTGTGTTGGGCTTTTCCAGCTGCAACATTTAGTGTGGTTTTTCATGCATGTTTCATATGGTAATGTGTGCATGATAAGAAAGCTACAGTCTAAACTACACCTCTCTTACATCCTTGGATGATGCACCTTTATAGTAACCAGAAGCAACAGAATGTAGGCCTACTTTTAATAGTGCTTTAAAAAGGGAATTTGGGCAGCATAGGAAGGTCAGCTTTTAAATTATCTATATTATATATGGTGAACAGAATCTTTCCTCAGGCCAGTTTAACATTGAAGGTAAAAAAATTGAGAATATTTGCATAAATGTATATATATGTTAGAGACAGATGCTTAGGTTGTTCTTAAATCCATACTGCATGAGCAAGACGAAGGCAGCCCATACATATGTTTCCTGATTTATGGCAGTGTTGTTGGCTAGATACTCTGTTTTGTCATTTAATTTTTGGAGAGCAGTGACTGGTTCAGTATCTGTTTGGATGATTAAAGGAAATATTAGTGTCTGTGTGATGAAATTTGGCAGCACTGTGATATGATGAATCTAATATAGCAAGGATAAAATTATATTTGCAGATTAAAATTTCCAATTTCTTTTTTAGTTCCAAAAGCTTAAAGAGTAGTAGTAATTATAGTTATTTTACATAAAATAAATAAACATTGTAGATTCAATAAGAAAGGAAGAATTGCTACTGATTCTATAACTTTTTTTAAAAAGCAGAAAGCTATTCAAACAGAATACAAAACGGTTTCCATGTAAGGTTTTGGAATGCCTGTCTTTGGATTTTGCTTTCTTCTTTCTAAAGTTATTTTTATGAGTTTCCTAAGGAAATAACAGTTCTACATCCCACAATTTTATATGTACTTCATTAATGTTTCCCATTTGCTGTGCACATATGAAATGACAAATGTCACGATTCAGCTATCAGATGTGCCCCTAAGTTGAGAGGCAGAAATAAAGGTTAAAGGACTGCTCTCAAGAATCGGTTTATGTGGCTCATGAATCTATGCACTAAAGAGATGCAGTAAGGCCTTTGGAGGCCTGCAAGGAACCTCCAGGGTAACATTTAGGTTTAAACTGACCTATTTGGTAAAGGAGAGAGAAGGGCAGAAATTATTGAATAAAGGTGCAGGCGGATGAGAAAGAATTTAAAATTTTTGGAATGTTGATTTCAAACATGAGGCTAGTCACTAATTGAATATTAACGTCACGATTATATTTGGCTACTGAACTCCTCATTGCATATGTGACTAGTTAACTGTAATTCATTATTCTCTCCATTGCTCACCTGGTGCCTTCACTGCATATCTTTAGGCTCCAAGCAAAATGTTTCTCTGTAACCAGACCTTTGGCTGAATATTCTATGGCCTTTTAAATGTGTTTATGGGAGGGGGGCTATTGGTTTGTTTTTGTTTCTGTTTTTATCATGTATTTTGTGTTTTCATCTAGTATTTTTGTGTTGTGAACTGTCCTGTGATTTTCAGATGAAGGGCGGAATACAAATTTGATAAATAAATCCTAAATAATCTACCTGAGCAAGCTCCTTGATCATAGTGGTACCTCGGGTTAAGTACTTAATTCATTCTTGAGGTCCGTTCTTAACCTGAAACTGTTCTTAACCTGAAGCATCACTTTAGCTAATGGGGCCTCCTGCTGCCGCCGCGCCGCTGGAGCACAATTTCTGTTCTCATCCTGAAGCAAAGTTCTTAATCCAAGGTACTATTTCTGGGTTAGCGGAGTCTGTAACCTGAAGCGTATGTAACCTGAAGCGTATGTAACCCGAGGTACCACTGTACTGTCTTGGATCACTTTAAGTCATTGTGCTGGCTTGTGGAACTGAGAATAACAATAGCAATTCTGCTATTGTTTCCTTGGGAATGCTTTATAAGTTATTATTTAGTTCTCAGAAATGGAATCCCAAATATAAAATACGGTACAGCAAGTGTTGTAATTTTTGAAAGGCTCGTGTTTAGCATTAAAATCAAAATTTATTCACAGAAGCCACCCATGATTGAGCCACATTGTGAATATTTGTCTACTTGGAATCAAGTACTTCACAGTATTTCACAGGATAAAGTATTTCACAGGATAATGTGTGACATGACCCTTGTTTTAAGATGAAAGACAGAAAAGCTCCTTGTTTTGGAGGGTTTATTATTGATCAGCCCACTCCAGCCTCTGAATCTACCCGTGTAGATAGAAACTGGAAGACAAAATATATTTAGGGGCTGTTGTCCCAGACTTCAAACCTGTGTGAACCATGGTGGACAAGCTTTAAGATAAGTAATGCCACTTCCTTGCCTTTTAAAAAATAATTCTCGTTTCTTTGTTTTTAAAAGATCTGTTTCAATCCTCAAGGCAGTCGCATTCTTACAGCCAGCTCAGATAAGACAGCTCGACTTTGGGAGCCTCAGACAGGACAATGCATTCAAATACTAGAAGGCCACACTGATGAAATATTTTCATGTGCTTTCAATTACAAGGGCAATATAATCATTACAGGTAACTAACAGCTATATTGAAAATTGTCCTTCTACTTGTTTACGCTAAAGTGATGTCAAATAAGGACAGTTTCCTGGTTTCTGTTGTCATGCCTCATTCAGTCCAATTCCGTTGAAAACTTGGATCAAACAGTTATTTCTGTGGCATATTGCTTTTTCACACAAGTTGAATTGTTTCAAAACGGGGTGCTGGCCTAGAGAAGTTGGGTTAAGTAAGTAGGGTGGGGTGGGGGAACGGGACAGCCATTGAACAACAAGTTTCAACAAATAGACATGGCTCCACTTTTTAAACTTTTCACTGGGTGGATGCATTAAGGCAACCTGCAAATTTGAACAGCTAAATACATTTTCCAGTGCTATATACATTTTATTTGCTAGTATCTCATTGATTCTGGGGGTGCTTTCCTCTTTCATCAGCAGAGGTGTTTTTCCAACATTGCAATAAGAGGGAAATGGGGGCATAGCAGCATTACTAAGGCAATTGTAATCCTAGAGCCAAATTTAAGACGCCTTTTCTACAGCATTTCAACACAGCTAGTTTAGAATATGTACAAAAGTTAGGTTGGCAATTCTTAGATGGTGGCCTCGCATTCACCGGAAGATACTGATATCTGTAGGTTGCAATCTGTGTTGGCACCTTTTTCCTGATAGCTCTATGCCTTTAACAACAACATTGCAGACAAATATTCATGGGATGCACAGAGATTTAGTGATGAGAAAAGGTGCACCTTTTGAATGTATGCCTGTTGGGTTCCTGTTAAAAGCCCAGAACACATGAAACTGCCTTATGCTCAGTAGTTCTGTCTTTTCTTAAAACTAAGTGCCTCTCCAAGATCTCAAGCATGGAAATTTCTCAGCCTTCCTACCTGAGAATTTTTTTGATCTAGAGATATTTGGGCTTCAACTTGGGACATTCTATATACAAAGCATGTGTTCTATTACTGTGCAGTTGGCTCAAAGTGCGTTTGCTAGACTCTTAATTCATTCAACTGCATCAGAGTTGGAAGACAAGATTGCCAATGAATTTGAGAGCGAGGGGTGTATTTGAAATATCTCCTGCCCCAAATAACAGGAAGCTGTAGTTTTATATTATAGATATATGTATGACGTTTGAAATGTTAATCTATTACTTTTCTTTCTAGGTAGCAAGGATAATACATGTAGGATATGGCGCTAATTGAGGACAATCTCTGACCCGACTTCCCAGAGGCTTTTGTATGAGGAGCTTCTTATTATACAGGCAATAACTACTAAGCCCTTCAAAAACCTGTTTTCTGTTTTTGCCTTTTTAAAAATGTTACTGAAGAAGACTTATTTCCTGGACTCATGAAATTAGCAATGTTAGCTAGTTATGTGATAGGTTCTACTCTAATAGCATTGATATAAGTGTTAGTGACTTAGTTGCGACAAGTGGCATTGTTTTCTTTGTAATGGTTTTTAGGCCAGTTGGGGGGGGGACGGGGGGGGAGCACCGTTATCTTATTAGCAATGCATTGCCTTACTTGAATGCCTCTCACATTTGGTTGGATACTTTTTACTATACTTAATTTTTATTTAATAAAAACATTTAAAACACTATAAAAGTCCAGCTTTTTATGTAGTATTAACAGTTGAGCATATATTAAAACTGTCTATTCAAGTATTGCCTGAAACCTCTGGATAAAGTGCTTATTAAAACTTTTTTTAAAAAAATTAAAAATCTGCCATATAGCTCTATATTTACTCATCAAATTTTTAAAAAAACACCTTATTACATTTTGGATTTATAGTCTCTTCCATCTTGAAGCCTTAGAGTGACCAGCAAAATATATTAAAAACCCGTATCTGAAATGCAGTATTAAGCTTCAGCGTAAATCACTTAGTTCCTAAACTTCAGGCCACACACTACGAAGCAGCATAATGGATGGTAGTGGGTATGCACCAAACATTTGGTAAATGTTTTTCTCAACTGCTACAAAGGATGCTTCACTTTTTAACCTTTTCCTTTGTGCTATATGAATAAAAATATTATATATTATCTAGGTTCTGGAGTGTAAAACACTGCATGGGTTCATGCATTTAGCTTGGGAGTGGTACTACTGTGTCATGGTAGGGAAGTTGCAGAAATCCTACCCCTCCCTTGTGAACTGAGTGCCCAATCTCAAAGAAGCCTGGCTCTTGTGATCTGCCGCTTTGAGCAGGAATAATTACATGAAAATTGGGCCTCGATAAAAGGTCTGTCTGGCCCACACTGGAGAAGTAGTTTGCACCATAGAGGAGAGGGGCTCACACCTTTTTAATCAAGCCTTTGCGAATGTATGAACCATGATTTGTTGATGTGTAGTTCACAGCTTTTCATCCTGTCGTTTCACATCCATTTTCTTTTTCCCCCCAATCCCGTTTGTCCTCTTAATTGCAGTAAGCGATTAAAGTGATTTGCCTCAGCATGTGTGTATACCTGAATATCCAGATGCTGCCTTGGTACTGGCATGAAATATAGCTTCCAAGTGTTTTTGAATTCCTAGTGTCCTCACTATGAGAGCCTATTTGCTGTGCTGCCCTGAAAATGTCAACTGAACTGAAATATAATCTAGCCTGATTTCCCTGTTCAACTTTATCCTAAGGAGTCTCTGATATTATGCATGGTTTACCTCCCATGAAGGCTGCGGAAGTGCTAGGTGTGATCTGCTATGAAGCAAAGCACTGGTATTTGCTACAGAGCAATGCACAATACCTCTAGGCTCTGGAAAGTGTCGCTTTGTTTTTCAGAAATACGTGAAGATACTTTTCCTGAGAAAGAAAACTTTTGTTGCAGACTTCACAATATTTTGAAGCTATTGGCATCTACAGTATTTAAGTCCCCCATGGAGGCGAGGTAACCTTTAACTCAGGGTTACATTGCTAGAGCCTCAGACATGTGTTTTGGTGAACCCACTTTTTTGCAGTTCTCTTCTGATCCAGCTCTACTTGCACTTCGTTATGTGCACCTGTTTTTCTTGATCTGAAATATTATCTCTAACTCAGATGCACCTATTAATTTGAGTGGGGCCAGATCAGTATTGTGAGATCTCTGCATTAGCAGAGATGGCTTAGAATGTCAATACCTTAAAGGTCCATAACATGTAGTCCACCAACAACATACAATGGGGTGTTTAATGACTCTTTGAGTTTGCTGCCCCACATAAAACAGGCTTATCAAACCCCTAATGCAGGAGTTCAGAAGTCACTGAACTAAGTCTCCCATCAGTGGCAGCCAGTATGGCTAGTGGTCATGGAAGATGCAGTACAATAACACCTAAGGGCTACAAATTAGCCTCCCCTGTGTAAGCTGCTATGTTTGCTGGGCCTGTTGAGACACAAGCTGTGCAGTTTTGATCTAGAATTATATAGATTTAATTTTATATAAAAATGAATTGATCTTTCACTATTCTTTTTTAAAAAGAAAAAACTTCAAATGCTCCCCGCTTCCCTCTTTAAAAGCTTGTTTGTCTATCCATTTAAGATTAAAACTCCAAGAGCAGTTCAGTATTTCTTTGGCTTCCAATTCAGAAGAAGGCATACATCAGAAGTAGTATTTTGGGATAAGTTTTTGAGTGCACATGTCTCCCTATTTGATCCACACATTAAGAATTCTGGTCTCATAGCCTGCTCCTGCTAAATGTTGAGATATTTGTGCTTTGGATTATGTACTTTTAGCGGCCTTCCATCAATCTTCAAGCTACAGGTGACCAGCTACTTTGAAAACTGAAGCCTTTAGGGTATGTTGGCATTCCAATTCTATGTACTCCCTTCAGCTTGTACCGAATGCATTTCACAGCAATTCAGAACTTTTGTAAAATACCTTTTTGTCTGATGTCACACACTGATCCTTTTTCTTGCTGAGCTGCTATATGAAAATACTTTATGTCCTCTCTACTGTGTAGAAAGGCTAATTCAAAATTAGGTTTTACAAAGGCAAAGAGGACACAGACTGTTAACATAAATTTATTTCAAGTCAGGCTGCAATACTAAAAAGTAGCATACAGAAAGGAATTGCATCACACTTTCACATGTTAGCTATGTTATTTGTGCTTGTAAACATTTATTCTACCACCGAAAAACATCTGTGTAACACACAACTAACTGGAATTGGTCTAAAAATAAATAACCTTTCCAACAGTATAATTTCAATCTATAATGCTCCATAACTTTATTACTGTTTTCTCAGAGGTCCTGAGTGCACACTGGTCTTGAGAAGCTTTCTGGATTGTGGCACATCTCCAGAGTGGACCCAGGTGCTGTTCAGCCAAAGCTAGTGCTTGCAGTATAAATTGGCCTTTCTATTATTAACCACGACCTTTACTCCTCTACATGTATTGTGGTGTAACTATATAGTCAGCAAAGTCACTTGAACACTTAGATTAATATGCTGGCAAATGTCACCTTTGCGAAAGAACAGGCATGGGTGGAAGTGGATTTAACAGAAGCAGTGGTGACAATTATGGCTCTTAATAATTTTATTTAAAAGTACTGCAAAAATAGTGTAAAAAGATAATTTACTTTTGGACACATTACAGAATCATATACTATCTTAATGAAAATAAGAGTTGTCTTTCATAGTCTTCAGGAACATACAGGCAGAATCTGTATATGGCCAAACGATTGAAATTCTGTTTTTCAAAAAAAGCAAATGACAGAATTGCTGCTTTGCTAAGATGCTAGTAAAGGATATTGACAATTTGGAATAGAGATATTTAGTGGGTAATGAGCTGAAGATTTTTATTGCAACAGTTCCCTTTCCTGACTTTAAATTAAAAGCAGTATTTTTGGCCAAAGCCAAAGAACGTTTTAAGTATGGGTGCAAAAACTACTAGTTATTTGAAAATCAGGGTATTGGGGATGTACACTGACAATCAGGCAAGTTTTTATGCATTAAAAAGATCACAGGGACCCCAAACATTTAACCTCATTAAAATTTTGGTTTTAAAGTGTTGATAATCACATGATTCTACCAGTATAAAAAGAATAATGAAAAAGGAGAAACTTGTTCTCAGAAGTGCCATCTAATAGAATTCATCACAGCTCAGTATATTTTGGAGCCCAGGTTCCGTCAGAAGCAATCTTAAAACTTTCACATTCTGTAGAATAGTTGAGGCAGTTTGAACAAATATTCCTGCCTAATAGGCACCCCTTTTTCCTTGCTTTGGTGTTTCCCTCTTTAGGATAAAAAGCTTTCACACTCACACCCTTTCTATGAGGGTACAGTCTATGAGGCTGGCCTAAGCTAAACCAATTTGAGTGCAGCAGTTAAGACCAAATGATTGTAAATCATGAGCACTTACTTGGAGTAAGGCTTGTTGAACTCAGTGGGACTTAGCATCTGAATAAATCTGCATAGCATCAATTTGTATAATTTGAGTAGTAAAGATGAATTCCTTTAAAAGCAACTGTTCATTCGCAGATTGCAACGAACTTTACAAAGGACGTGAATCACCATTTCAGGTGAAAGTAAGGGGAGGCTTAGAAATGCCAATACCTGCCCACAGTCTCACAGCGAGTTGCTAGTAAAGCTGTGTGTGGGACTCAAATCTGTTAATGAGCAGTCCAATATTAGCATTCACTGGAGCACAGAACCTCTGAAAACTGCAGGGAAAGAACACAACACGATAAGGAGTTTTAAAGACCTGCATGAAAACCTGCCAACCTGAATTTTGTTCCTTTCAGCAGAACATATACGCCTGCCGAATGGCAAACGGCTTTTAAAAAGGAATTTCAACAGCTTGCGAATGTCGCTTCTTTGTGACACAGTTCAAGAGCTCAGGCTCCTCTTTCTATTCTTCTGGAGTAATTTGAAAACATAATTACACAGAATTCATTGAGAGGCATATCCTCCTACGTATTCGTTTGCCTCGCATTCTGCAAACTGCTAGTGTAGTCAAACGACAAATACTAACCTCTCTTTCTCTCTCTTTTAAAAATGCCTTTGTTACTGTGTGATTTCACTGTCAGTCAATACACATAGCCGACAGGAATGTATGTATGTTTGATTACGGGAAACAGATGTTGTTTTTTCCTCCGGTTTCCACAAATGTCAATTCAAAATGCGCACGCCCCTGTCCTCCAATGCAAGGCTCCCCATTTGATACAACTGTATACTCCAGGTCTTTCCTTTCAACCCACCACTTTCTTTCCTGTGCACAGCTCTAAAACAGACCCCATGGCAGAGTTTGTGCATTTCTGCTCAGTTCTACGTGCTGATGTTTTGAAAAAGAGGGCCACTCACAAATCACTGCCACTTAAAATGGATTAAAAATGAAAACAAGTGTAACAAGGTCTCTTATCCCAACTCGAGTAGCCAGTCAAACAGGCTCGGAGTCCGCTCTCTGCTTTCTTCATGGAGTTTGCAGAATTGTACCACGGCATGAAAGATATCGCCCACTTTCCAGGACTTCTCGTGGACAAGCTGCACAACATCTAAAAACTGGAAGGGGGGAAAAATGTTTACTCATAAGAGTTGGTTTCATCCAATTAGGTTCTCTCCTTTTCACTGTAACTATATGAATCCAGGAGGGTTGGCTCACACACTGCTGTAATGGTTCATCACTCATTGACTACAGAATCAAGTGAGGACTTGCGTGTGAGAGAATGAGTCAGCTCAGTTGGCTAGAGCAGGTTGCTGATAATGCCAACGTTTCAGGTTCACTCCCCGTATGGACAGCTGCATATTCCTGCATTGCTGGGGGTTGGGCTAGATGGCAGGGTCCCTTCCAACTCTATGACCCTGTGACCACAGGCCAATCATGTTTGATCTTTCCTGCCACCTCCACAGCAAAACCTCTGACTGGAATCAGTGACACACTCAGCTGTCAAGTGACAAGTAAATAAGTAATGAGAAATCAATTGATACTTAAATGGTTGTATGAAGCAGTCCTGAGGGAAAAGCTTTGGTTTAAGAATAGGAGGCAAGCTATGTTTAGGAATTTACAATGCAAATAGTAAATACGGTGGTTTCTGCACAAAATGTTGCAGAGTGGAAGATCCCGTTCAGGTTACAAACTAGCATTGCTCTCCCGCTGGAAACTCCATTCCTCCTCCAATTCTGCCCACCCCCTTGCCCTGGCAAACAGTCAGAATTCCATAGTAACTAAGTACACGTCATTCTCATTAGCTGTCTTGGACTCCCCTCAGGATTTTTCCATATTTTTTTAAAAAAACATTTCTTCCTTTTTGAGAGTGGTGCTTTTTGACTACTTGAGCAATGGCGCACGCACACCTGAACATGGGGAACAGAGGGAATGAGGAGTCTCAAATAAGAGTTCTTTTGTGCTCAGGCTGCCCCAGTGTTGGCAGCATACTTAGAATCTAATCCTCAAATTGTCACGCTTCCCGAGGAAGGTGAAGGGGGAGAGAGGCAGCCGATGTTATAGACATTTACGCCTCAGGCTCATTGTGTTGCATCGTTACATGAAAGAACACCCAGTGGCAAATCTAGAGTACCAACTTGAAAATTTCCACTCAGGTAGTGGAGTGAGGTGGTTCAACAATGGGCAGACCAGAGAAATCTGTGTTGCACCAGATCATCTGGTCGTATTCCCTACAGAAATGCCTCAAATTAGGCCTGAAGGGGAACGCCCCCACCCCTGTCCTCTCTCTAAGCACATTGCATTTTCTTTGTAGAAGGGGTCTGTACATGTGGTAGCTGGCCCACCAGCAGCATCACTGAAGTCCCTTTCTGCCTGCCTGTGGCTACAAGAACTACAGTTGGGTGTATGTGCACCCGCCCTGCGGAACGCCTTCCCACCAGATGTCAAAGAGAAAAACAACTACCAGACTTTTAGAAGACATCTGAAGGCAGCCCTGTCTAGGGAAGCTTTTAATGTTTGCCCGACTATTATATTTTAATATTTTCTTGGAAGCCACCCAGAGTGGCTGGGAAAACCCAGCCAGATGGGGCGGGGTATAAATAAATTATTATTATTATTATTATTATTATTATTATTATTATTATTATGTGTAGAGTACAGAGTATCCCATAAATCTTCAAGGGTCCCTCCAAACATTCTTTTTTGTTGTGCATTCATGATGTTGCCAGGGTAGTTATGCACGATTCTGTTTTAAATATGCTTTGTGCCTACAGACATACTGCTCCATTTCCAATCAGGGCGGGTCCTGTAACTTCTTGCTGAACTCCTCGAAGTTTTTATACCACAAATGTTCCCGTTTATTTCCTCTCCCACTTTTGTTGTGCTGTAATGCAAGAGTGTCCTTCCAGATAACAATGATGCATTGTGGAAGCATCACAGAACAACTAATAAAGCGGAATGATATCCCATATAAATCTGCCACTAATGCAACTCTTACTGTGTTAATGATGTGTTGCAGAATATATGTGCAAAAACATCCTATTTTGAAGGGGTTCTAAAATGCCCAGAACTCCTTGTCACTGGAACTCAAATCTAGAAGGAACAATAATGCATTGATTTTACTGCATACCAATTATGTGTTGGTGTGTATGTGTGTGTTTAAAAATCTTCCTTAAGATTTCCAAGCAGCTGGGGGGAAATATTATACTGTCTACTTTTGTGCTTTGCTGTTATTTGAAACGAAGAGTATCATCACACCACACACCCAGGCCCTTGGTTTGCAAATGGAAATTAGCGCTTTCTCCTTTTTCTTCTTCTTTTTTTTACTTTTCACAATCAATATCTGATTAGGCTTCATCACTCCACTTTCAAAACAAGGGAGGAAATATATTGTGCCTCCGTAGCTAGCAGGACAGTTTGCCATTTACATGTGGTCTTTTAAACTTAAGCACATATTTTAAAGATGTTCATCTAGGCTTGCTGTTTCCAAGGGCAGGCTTTCAGGCAGGATGTGTTTCATCACTTTCTGGGGTGTTTTAGGAATTGGTTAAAGTATTTGCAGAGGCATATGGTAAAGCTGACAGCTGTTTCTATAATGGGAAACAATTTAGGCAGTTGTTACTGAATGCAGCTTAAATTATTGCTGAAGATTCCCAAATATTTTGCCTTAGAAAATACTAAACAATGCCTCAGCTGTACCTAATACCAACTCTCTCACCTTTTTTTTTTTTTAAGATCCAGGGCTTGATTCTATGAGCTCTTGTCCTGACACAGCAGCTCATAGGATCCAAGGCAAGACCTTGTGCAGTACCTGCTCCATCCCTGTTGAAGGCAAGAGGGAGCAGGAGTCCCACTTGCTGCTCATATCTATTTATACAAAACATTTTCATCCCATCTAATTTCACGAGCCGAGATGGCTTAAACTGAGGGTACCCAACGTGGTACCCAGATATCCTTAGATTACATCTTCCATCACCCCTGACCATTGGTCATGCTGGCCGGGGCTTCTGGAAGGCAACACATTGATTGCCCTTGTTTAAATAAACTCCTGCTATGCATCTCAGTGCTTGAGATACTAGAGCAAGCCTAGTTTACAGGAGCCTCTGTGCCCCACATCTGTGACTGCACAGGTTTTTGTGATACCTTAATGTAGCACAAAGTGGCATCCAAATTATAAGGTAATTCCTGAATGGCTTTTCTGTCACAGGTTTGTATTTCATTATTCCCACTCAATCGTGAAGCTTAGTGGATGACCATGGGCCAGTCACTGTCCCTATGCAAACCCCATCTCACAGGGTTGTTGGGAGGATAAACGGGGAGGGGGAGAATATTATATGTCACCTTGACCTTTGTGCAGGAAAAGTGGGATATAAATGCAATAATAATAGATAAAAATACTAGAGGCGGGGCAGTATCTTAGTTCTTCAAATACTGTCTGTCAGTGGGTGCTACTCCACATTTGCCATCATTTTTCTCCTGCAACAGAGAGCCATACCTTTTCAATTTTATTTTCCTGAGATTTCTTAAAATAGATCATGGGGATCCCAAGCTCTGATGCAGCGATCCACTGAAGGGTGGTACGCAATTCTGCGTCAGGGCACTCTGGTTCCAGGTCAAAGTTGATCACCAAGAGATCCTTTTGCCCATTGGCTGTTCCGGTGGATAAGCCAGAAGCGCATTCTGAGGAAAGAATGCCACCGTCATTTTCCCAGTGCTTGAAGCAAAACAAAATGTTCTTACACCCTGTTTTACGACATACAACTTACCTTCTGCCTTTTCTGGCATTTTGTTGTGGAATGTGTTTTCATTTACTAATTCGCTTAAGAAACAAAAAGAAGAAGAAAAGATTATTGTATATAAGTTTGCAACATGGCCTGACATCCATTCATAAAGCTGAAATGATTTCAGAGAGGGACCTGAGACGCTGCAGTTTGATTTCTACATTTAAAATGAACTTGCTTTTGGGGTACATGTTTCAGCATTCACATTAAGGGATCTTTTATGTTTTTATCATTTGCTACCAAGGTATCAAACTCAAAGCCCTTTGAAACTCTGAAGTATCTTGTGAAATTGCATTAGTCACAGAACCTTATAGACAGGAAGTTTAAGCATCAGTACTCAGTTTTAAGGCTATCAAGTTGATATTATTTCAGAAAATGTGTATCTACCCCCCCCACTGTATGAACTGTGCTCAGGGTGACTTAAAATATTTTTTAGGAACATTGAGGGTCAAAAATTCTGTGGGGATCTTTCCCCCCAAAAGGAATTCTGGTTCCTTCCCCTTCAAAAATATCTACGCAGCTGTCAATCAAACCTGGAGCAAAACCAATGCGAAACTAAGAGGCAGGGCTGTGCACCCAATCTGGTCAACTCCTGAACCGAACTGGGCCCATTCCAAATTGGCTTGAGGCAGCTCCAGATTCTGTCTGAAACTCTGGAAGGCCATTGCTGTTGTACCATGAAGCCATAATGGAGCTCTCCAAATGTTAGAGTACAATTTCTATCAGCCCCAGCTTGGGAGTGAACTTGGGACATTCTGCATGCAAATCATATGCTGTGCCCCTGAACTACAGCTCATCTTATTCTGGGTTCACAGACCTTAGGGAAAGCTCACTAAGGTCTCTGCCACTGCCCAGAGCCCATAAGGAAGTCTATCAGACCAGCCTTGCCCAATCCATTGGTCAGAGAAGCAACCTTGCAACCCACTCCCTGCCGGAAGGAATTTTCTGATTCAATATCTAGTTCCCTTGGGCTGGGTGCCCAAAGGAAAGCATGTTCTGGCCCTGTCCATTAGCTAGAAAACTAAAGGTTGCTGGACTGTGCATGTGTGTGAGATTTATAGTTATATATATATATATATTACAACCTATTGTAAATCACTTGAATGAAAGGTGGGGTACAAACCTTCAAGATAAACACACAAATGTGCTGCTCAACCGGGGCCTGTGTTTGCTGTAGGCAGTTGTTTATATCAGAAAGAAATGGCTGCTTGCCAGAGATAGCAATTGCTGAATCTGTAACTGAAACTGCTGGCTTCTAACATTTCAGGGAGGAAATTCACACCTAGCGTTTGCAACAGTATATTTAGAGAATGAGGGCAAAGTGTAGCTAATCTGCACTTTGGAGCACACTATGAAATTAAGTGTGAATGTGGTGGGCAACTGGAAAATGTGGACACCATTTTATGGAAATAATTGATCACCACTTAATGGAAATAACTAACTTTGAATTGTAACCATTGCTGATGGGAGTTAAAGCGGCAGCAAGAAAGGAGAGCAGCTGGATGAATAATGAAGTCGCTTGGCACATTCTGGATGATGTGAATGGTTTTCAGCTGAAATGGAGCAGCGCTTCCCAAGATCAGAGGTCACCTTAGCAGCTACTTACTTAATTGCATGAGAAGATGGCATGTTTTCCTGATAAATTTCCAGGTCCATAATGCCAAGACTGCTAGTGGTACTGCTGTTGCCATTGCTGACGATGCAAAAATTTAAGTATTAATGCCAGTCTGCACCAGCATGCACTTGAAGACATTGTTAAGCAAAGTGGCGGACAGAGCGGCTGCTTTTCTGCTTCTCAGAACAAGGGCACACAGTTCTTGCCTGACTCAGCAATTTGTTACCAGCAACACAAAAGATGGGAAGTATTTAGTCAAACAATACACAACAGTTACACATCTATTGGTGCTATGAACTGGCAGAGAAAGAATCAAGTGTTAAGCTGAGGGTTTGGTAAGGCAAAAATGAAGATTTCATTTCAGCTCAGAGCAAAACATGCTATGTAAAGTCTGGTTACATCACTTGATGCCTCATCACTTGATGAGTGGCAGACTATTGTCCTGAAAGTGATGTCAGGGGATGTGAACATTTGGTGGTATTTGAGTCATGATGGCTGCTTCATATATGTGCTAATTATCACTTGATACTGTGTCATCAAGTGGTTGCCATATTATATAAAACCCTAAGACTCATCACAGTGTAGCCAGAGATAATGTTGAGTACACTTATACCTTTAAAGTGCTAAATGGCCTCGACCCTGCATACCTGAAGGGGTGCCTTCACCCCCATCGTTTAGCCTGGACACTGAGGTCCAGCTCCAAGGGCCTTCTAGTGGATCCCCCACTGCAAGAAGTGAAGTTACAGGGAACCAGGCAAAGGGCTTTTTTGGTAGTAGTGCCCGCCTTGTGGAACACCTTCCCATCAGATGTCAAGGAGATAAACAACTATACGACTTTTGAAAGACATCTGAAGGCAGCCTTGTATAGGAAAATTTGTAAATGTTTGATGTCTTGCTGTGTTTTTTTAAATAATTTGTTGTCTCTTATTGTCTCCAGCCTCAAACACAAGATTTTTTTTTTTTAAATCAATTTATTGCATTTATATCTCATCTTTTTCTCCAAGGAGCTTGAGGTTACATACGTGGTTCTCTGCCTCCTTATTTAATCCCCACAACAACCTAAGAGGTAGGTTAGGCTGAGAGGCAGTGACTGGCCCAAGGACACATTCATGGCCAAGTGGAGATTTGAACCCTGGTCCCATAAGCCCTACACTGGCACTATAAACAGTACACCACACTGTCTGTGAGTCATATCATGCAAAGACTGAAAACAACAGTGGGATCTCAATAGTGATTTTCAACTCATTTATGACTTCTTGGAACAGATGACCTACAGTGAGATCTCAACCAACTAATGACTTTTAGTGGTGGTGAATTTGGCAATTACATTTAGGCTGCAGTGACAGCAGAGATTTAGATTTGGTTAGTCAGAAACACCTGATGAGCAATGAGACAAATTGCCCAAAGAGAACTGGATTTTCCAGGGCTTTTCTCTCCTTACAGACTGAGTAGTTCTACTGAATCCAGTTTCAAGATCATAACAAATCTATATGGACCTACAGTTCCCATCTTGAAACTGTGCTGTTGACTCTAAGAGCTTGCAATGATATGATAATACTTAGATGCTAGGAAAGAAAGAAAGAGGTCCTGCTACAGTAATTTGTCCAGTCCTTAGTTTTCTATCGTGTCCACGCCAATAGAGAATGAGAACTCAATACAACAGTGTTAGATGTAAATGACCCAGATGGAACTGACAAATGAGCCATGATTGACTCAAATTAGCTTCTCAGATGGTGTTATCCTTGCAGGAACAGGAAGTGATTGCTTAGGGTTGGGTGGCAATTTCTTTCCATGGTTTCCAAATACTTAATGAGGCCTCCTGCAGCACCGTATGAAAGCTAGTCCTCTTTTGGACACACTCAAGCGACATTCATTCTGAGCCAATGACAATCAAAACGTTTATGCTGGTGATTATACCCCTTGCAGCTCAAAAGGGGCATGCGGTTACCTCATAGATCTCTCGCTGAGTTGCAAATAGCTGCTTGTATCCTCAGGATTGTCCTCGTCATTTGCCAGCTGGCACCAGCTGCTACCTGTGCTTTCGTCACTGCTGCTGGGAGGGACTGGAAACTCTTCCACCGCTTTGGCCTCCTTGGAAGCTGGAGGTTCAGGATCACTGCGTATAGTCAAGCTGATTGGGGAAGGAAAAGAAAGGAAAGATTCTTATAAAGCAATGAGAAATCTCTTGGGAAATTCTTCCTGCTCCTAAGCACTGTTGTATCGGTCAACCAAACCACTTGGACCATTCTTTATTTTATTTTATTTTTTCCAAGTCATGGAACATCACCAGCTAATAGATTTTTGTTGCCTTTTTGGATATTAAAGGGGGCACATATATAGAATATGCTGCCAACAGGGCTGGTAAATTGCATCATGGGGATTGCACTGCTGCATCTTCTGATCCGTTCCCTTCTGGTCCCTGTCACCCACCTTCCTTCTACATCTGTTGCCTGGCAAAATCCAAGTCCAATGTGCTTCAGTGGGCAGAGAAAAGGAGAAGACTAGGGAAGGAACATAGCATAAAGCAGGAACATTATTTCTTGCTGCATGTAGCCGAGCTCATCTTTAGAAGTTCTTCTCTCGGTAACAATGCTTGCCCTCCAATATCTAATGTGCGGTGGGTGGTGACTTGGAGTATTTCCATAGTCTTAAATCTGCGCACAATATGAAACCGAGAGCTCTTTAGCCTTCACAAGTCTGTGTGATTTTGGAGTTCAAAGAAGAAATGTGCAGGGCAAGGCAGCACACTTCAGAATCTACAGTCACCAGCAGCTTATTGAAAAAGGGATAAATTGATAATTAAACTTAATATAAACTACTTAGTAGGGATCTAGTCATAATGGAGGTCCAGGTCTAGATCATTTACAATAATAACAGAGTGTCTGCCCAGCCAGATCTTTACAACGGGGGAATGTAACAGATTATTTTGGCAAGGTTGAGGAGTAGAGATTATGCTCCAGATTACAAGCAAAATGGAAGAACAAAAAAGTATGTTTTGCAACCTGTGCTCATGCACTGGCTAGCTATATGACCCATCATGGCTTTCCTTACAGTACAATTTTATAATGTCTTCTCAGAAGTAAGCCCCATTGAGTTCAGTACTTCAAAATAAGTGCAGGATTCTAGTATTCATGCCTTATAAACATGTGTCATATGTAGTTACAGATTCTGTTATGACATTTAACTTTCTTTGAGTGGGGAGGGAGCATAAGACATAAGATATTCAAATTTGCAAATTAGGGTCCTTAGATTTGAAAAGCGTAATTCAGCTTTAAGGGGTACAGCAGAATAGAGATGGAGGGAGCTGTTGTGTGTGTGTGTGTGTGTGTGTGTGTGTGTGTGCATGCCTACATTTCTGCGTATGGGGAGATGTGTGGTGCTCCACAGGTTTATCAGGCACAGGGCCCCATGCTTTCAACCTGGTTGTAAAACTTACCTGCTGCTTGTTGAGGAATCCAGGTGCCTTCCTGAATCTGCTTCCGCACGTTTTTGTTTGCTGAGATACCCCCTTGGTTTCCCAGAGGCCACGTTAACTTCCGCCAATGGTTCTGAGACTTCGTCAAAGTCATCTCTTTGTTCTGTTTCTATCTGAATTAAAGGCACTTCCCTTAGGCATACAGAACAGCTTGTATGGTTGGTAGGAAAAAATCCAGGGGGTGAAGAATGTGGTTTTTTCACATCTAAATCTATTCTGTCTCCTATTGGTGTACAGTTTTTTTGCATCCCTATTGGGACATGGCTGCTGTCTGCTGCGTGATCTCTGTTTGCAGAATCTTGGTAATGGACAATTAAAGTCTTCCCACTTTCAACAATATTAGCAGCCAGCCTGTTTGCATACTGTTGAACATGCTGCGGGGAGTCGTGAGGATGCTGGTCAAGCTCAGAAACTTCTGCATCATTTGCTATTATTTTGTTCTTGCACATTAGAGCTTTGATGGAATTCGCCCATGTCTCATGAATCAGCATGTCGGTTGCCTGATCAGTCCTACATCTTTGGTACAGGTAAGAGTCTGATTTGCAAAGCCCTGTAGAGGAGGCTGTGCTGATTGGCTCTACACTTAAAGAATCCCTGTGGCCATTGCGAGAGAAGCCGTCTAACGAATTTGCCTTGATGGGCACATTCACTGTTAGCCTAGAAGCTGAGCTTCTGCTATCGGGCATCGAGGACTGTCTGAAACAAAAAGGTGAGCGTTGGGAAGGAGGTAATAAATTGCTACTCCAGTCCTTGGCACTCCTAGCAGAAGACACATTCTCTCTATTTTCCTTTTCAATTTCCTTCAGCATATATCTATAAAATTCTTCTGTTATACTTTCTGTGCTGGACTGTTTGGATGGGCAACTTGGCCTCACATTGAGGTGGCCATTTTTCTTGGCAACTTGTTGCATTGCAGAAGTCAAGATGCTATTTGCATTCTTCCCAGCATAGTAGTCAAGTAGTAAATCAAACTCTCGACCTTCATTTTCCATCTGGTTGACCATAAACCTTGAAAACTCGTCCGTGATGCTCTCGCAGCTGGACTGTTTGGAGACAGAACTGGTCCTGCTTATTGGCTGCCCTAAAGTGTTTGTGAGACCCAAAGTATTTGCAGACCCTTTGGAATCGGAGTCCTCCTCGGGAATGCTTTCACAGCTGGATGCGTTGACTCTGCTCCACCTGTCACAGTGCAGTCTATTTCGAGGGTGATTTGGGCTTTGCCACGCATTATCAGCCACAGAGAACTCAGCCAAATTCACAATTTTAGCCGCTACTTCATTGGCAAAGCTATTGCATGGATCCAGTGTGTCATCAAGGTTAATGGATTCGTCCACCACCCTGTTCATAAGCCTTTCTTTTAGCTCAGGGTGCTCATCCGTTTTCCTCTTGATCTCACTAAGCCTGGGCGGCCGATGCTTTCTCACGACCGATCCGCTGGACTGTGCCTCCTTCTTCCTTTTCATGGTTCGGCATGACAAAGCTTGGGGCATCAAATACTCGCCGCCTCTTTTCCACGCGCAGAACCAAGGTTGCTTGCCGTTTGAATTGTCAAGGCAAATGGCAGCAATTTCTGTTGCCATAGAGACCACCGTCTCTGCCAATTCCTCTGCGAAATCTGCTACACAGTATTTATCTGCTGGATGCTTCAACTGTAGCAGAGGTTGGGAAGGCAACAAACCCTGATTACCCAATAAGGAGAGGCTGAGTTGGGCTTCATTGTGCCATGTGTCACCACACACATGCTTTTCATGACTTTCTGTACTTGGTGCAGAGTTGGAAGATGGACGTTCCTGAATGCCATGTCTGCATTCATTGGCTAGCGTTGTGTCTTCTCTGCTGGTAAACGACCGGAGTTCTTTCTTTGTATGATTGCTGCTACTGGGATGTATGGATTTGTAGCACTCTCTTGCAGTTCTTTTCAAATACCTTTTTTTGGGAGACGTTTTTCCAGAAGGTGAACTATGGGCATTGACCCTAGGTGGTGAAGCTGCACGAGGTGCGGCCGATTCCCGGGTCTCCAGCACAACTTCCCCTTTGACGTCTTTTGTTGTGGGTACAACACCAATGTTAGGGCTATTGCCACAAAAAGTACTAGGGGGCTTATTATCAGAGTCGTCTGGAGATGGTTGTAATAGATCATTTGTAGACTCCCTTGGTTGGCTCTCCATTACCTGCCAGCTAAGATTATCTTCAGCAAAAGTACTTAAAGACTCAGTGAGCTGTGTGATATCACTCATTTTCTTACAAGTAAAGTACAGCACATCAAAAAGCAGCTTATTTGCAGTCGCAATAAAAACATCTTGGGTACTGAGGTCTACGTTACTTTCAGATTGTGTGTTTAGCTGCTTCTTCCTGACCTCTTCCACTGAGTGTCTCAGAATAACATTGGACAAGTTCTGAGCAAGTTCATCAACAATCACTTCCTCCAAAGGGGGAACTGAGGGCTTTGTCACAGCCTGGACAATTTTCCCATTTACAGATTCCATAAAGTTGCCTAGGTTTCTGTACGTTTCTGGCTTGGCTAACACTAAGGATGCCTCTTTGAATAATGCTTGTGCAACACTATTGTTCAGATTCTCCATGCTGCTCCCTACGGCTATGCTACAGTGAAGAGTGATGGCTGCCGACGTCTCTGCAGCAGACAAGAGTCCACCGGAGGCTGCAGGATACTTATCATCTTTCTTGTCACCAAGACCACAAACTGCAACAGCACTTGCTACTTGAGTCATGCCACACAGGGCAGATGGGAATGAGTAATCCACAGGTGGGCTGTTACTGACGCCTTGGGGAGAGTTTTCCTCCAACTCTTCATTAGAAATTGTTTGAGAGTCCGCGGCTTCCTGTTCTCTTTTGAGCTTCTCTGCGGCATGTGGGCTCGATATGGTACCAAGGACTGTAGCGGCACAGGCCAAAGCCACCTCCAAGGCACTTTGAGTGCCTCCACTGTTGTCTTGCAACCCGTCTGCAGCTTCACGGGGACTCTCAGCGTCAGACCAAGGACACAAATTTGGTAAGCTAGATCCAGGCCATTCAGATGTGTTTTCGGAGCCGTCTGGACTCTGCACTATGACAATTTTGGGGAGTTCGTTCCATGGCCGCAAAGCCATCGCATCCTGTGCTGCATATGCAGCTGGAGTTAAGGAGCTACCAGCAGAGATGCTGATGGCAGCCTCTTTGGTAAAAGTAGACTGAGACAACCTGATGAACGCGTCTTGCAGGACCGACTCTGCCAAATTTGTAGCGAACTGACCTGCTGTGGCCTGTTCATTTTGCATGGGAGGATTATCTGTTCTTTCATCTCTACAATCCAAGGGGTCTAAACGAATGTCTTGTTCTTCTGCTGCATCATCCAGAGAAATACTTTCCTCCTTGGTTGCTGCGGCCAACAACACGTTTTCCAACACATCCGAATTGTCTGTATCACCTCTGGAAGAGTCTTCCAGATCATCAGTATTAGAGGGTGGCTTAGATTTCCCAGCTATACCAGATTTCCAGTGCTTATTGGCTTTGTCCACGGTTCGCAAAACGCTGTCTTTGCCCTCAGCATTCAAGTCCTCATCAGACGAGCTTGAAATCCTAGCAGGAGCTGCGCTGTCTTTGTTAATACAATTCGCTTCCAGAGCAAATGGCAACCTGGGATTTTTGCACTGTAAGCTTTCGAGTCCTCTCCCTCCATGCTTTTTGAACTCTGCTGAGGACTCGGTGACATTCAGTTTTTCCTGACCTGGAAAATGAAAAGCAACATGTTAGCCTTTAGAAAACCAGCCGTCGTGTCCTGAAAAATGGACGTGCCAAAGTAGCATGAAGAGGAAGTGTGCAATCACCATGTATAATGACCACATTTTCCATCTCGCAAGCAATGGTATTTAACGGCATGAGGGATTTTGGATCTTCCTCTAATTTCATTGCTTTCAAGCGGCAATTAAATGTATGCACCAATTAACACCGAGTGCTATTTACATGAGCACAAGCCCTTTTGTATTTGACTGCACAGGTTGTGACAGGTTCACTTTCAGCCAGCTAGATTTTACCGTTTTTATATTCATCGGCCTCACTCTCATCTTCAAAGTGTTCGGAAGCTGTAAGAAAATCTTCTTCTATTGAGGACACAGAGCAGTTAGTGTCGTCCTCAGGCTTTAAGATGCTGGCCTTGATGTGCAGCTGCTTCTCCTGCACAAGCTCCAGCCCAATCAGAAACTTGTTTATTTCAAAGATGATGCAGTTTGTGCTGTTCTTTCTGTTTCCTCTTGCACACTGAACCAGACAGACATCTGCCAGCCAAGAACACTGGAGGGAAAAGAACAACAACACCCAAATTCCAGTGATGCAATTAAACGGAAAAGAAATAACTTTTTATCAAAATCTTTTCATTTTCTCCTAGCTATGCTCCGCAACAAAACGTCAGCACCAGCACCAGCAACATTTATAGGCTGTAATGCAATGGACACAATGGACTCCCAAGCACATAAAGGAGCTCAGCTGTCTCCTCAGCATCAGCTCTGGAGGGTTAGGAAATAATAAAACAATATAATTATTAAGTTTGTATGTGTGAGGGTTTGCGGAAATGTTTTGTTTTTGTGTTCTCTAATATCCATTTTTTTCAAAGTAAAGGAATCTAAATACGTATTTGTATTTTTTCCCCCAAAGACGCCCACGCTCTTTTTATACACGAGTGTCTCTGTATGCTAGCTAGCTAGAATGCATCCTGCCGTATGTCTGGCATTTTCCCTTTGAGCATCCAACCACTGGAGGCATTCCCAAAGACTGATTGAACGTCCATACCTGGGGTACTTCAAAACCAGCCTGAAGGCTCCCTGAAGTCAATCCACTCAGCAGGATGATTTCATTCTCTTTGGGAGGCTGTACATTCATAGAGCTGATAAGCTTCGGGAGATTTGGAGAGATACCGATCAACCTCTGAAGCACAAGAAACATGAGCATGAGAGGCGAACCACATTTCTCTATCTAGCCATGCTATCAAACATGAAAGAAAAAGCAGTCACTGGCACCCCCTTGGAAGTGCCGTTCACATTGAAGCTGTCCCGTAAACTCCAGCAGATGCAGAATGCTGAGAGAGGCTCCTCACGGGGTCTCTACCATGGGAACATATTCACCCGGTGCTTTTCCAGCTGCACTGGCTCCCATGGAGTACAGGGTCAGATTTAAAGTGCTGGTTTTGACCTTTAAAGGCCTTCACGGCCTAGGACCCTCGTACCTATGGGACCGCCTCTCCTGGTATGCCCCACGGAGAGCTTCAAGGTCCATAAATAGCAACACCCTAGAGGTCCCGGGCCCTAAGGAAGTTAGATTAGCCTCAACCAGAGCCAGGGCCTTCTCAACACTGGCTCTGGCCTGGTGGAACGCTCTGTCTCATGAGACCAGGGCCCTGCGGGATCTGATTTCTTTCCGCAGGGACTGTAAGACAGAGTTGTTCCATCTGGCCTTTGGCTTAGAATCAGTTTGATTCCCTCCCCCTCTTTCTTTTTCCTTTCTCCTCCTGTGAAGAGGCTGCATCCTAATGTTTTAATGTTGTATTTTAATCTTTTTTAAAAATTGTATTTTAATCAACTTGTTTTTATTATTAGTTGTTAGCCACCCTGAGCCCGGTCTTGGCTGGGGAGGGCAGGGTATAAATAAAAATTATTATTATTTATTATTATTATTATTCTAGTTTACATTAGAATAATACGTTTTCTTCACAAAGATGCCCCATGCATTTGGAGTGGCCATGCTTCCTGCTCAACAGAGCAGTGATTCCCAACCTTTTTTGGGCAAAGGCACACTTGTTTCATGAAAAAAATCTCGAGGCACACCACCATGCCAGATGGGGAAAGGTCACTTTTTACTTATGTAAAAAAAAATAAAAAAATAGTAACAGCATAGAAGGTAATGGTTAGGCTAGCATCCCTCTTCCAAATATGCTAGGTTTTTATTTGCAGGGACTGTTCTACATGGGAAAGCATTCAGCACTGTCATTCGCCCATCTGCCATCTGAATTGGTACTATTCTGGGTCAACTTACTCTGCTGCATGTGTAGATGAAAATGGCACCAAGTGTGGGGGAGGGGGCAGAACAGGTTTCAGATACAGGATATTAAGCATAAACGTACTTCAGATTGAACTGGTTGCTTGCTTTGCAAGTTTTCATTTCCCAAATGACTGCCTTGGCAAGCGCAATACCTACCAGGTTCAACGCCGGTCTCGCGCTGCCGCTTCCCGCGCTCTCAAGGACCCGGGAGGAGGAAGGCGTGAAGGGAATCCCGAAGGCGCGAAAACCTCGCGCATGCGCAGGCCTTCTGCCTGCAACAGCCCAGTAGGCCGGCCGAAACGAGCGGCGATGGGATGTGGGAGCTCGCTCGCTCGCCGCCCCACGTGTGCCTATGTGGGGCACGTTACAGCCCCGTGACGTCAGCGCCACGCACGCAGCCAGGCAGGCAGACGGCGAGAGCCCCACGCTGGGCGGCCTCTCCTCGCCGCCGCCACCCCGCCTCTCGCCGCCCGACTCGCCCGCCTCCCTCCCACGGCACACCAGGCAACGTCTCGCGGCACACTAGTGTGCCGCGGAACACCGGTTGGGAAACACTGCAACAGAGGACAGTGTCTATTTTAAGGTGTCTCCTCTTTGAGGACAGTCCAGTCCAAGTCTGATTTAAAGGTGACAAACCATAAAAACGAGAGCAGGAGCTTAGAAAATGCCCACCACCAAGAGTTAGAAGATTGAGCAGGCTCACAGGCCACCTGGTATGCTCCCACTATGGTGAGACGCATTGTATTTCTATTTGAATTGCAGTAATTATACATGGCAGTTTCAAAGCAGTGTTTCAATTCCCCCTCTCAGAGGTGGGTAGTGGTTGAGACATCTCTTCGTCTTTCTGTTGACTATCCTGTGAGTAGCAAGAGCTACTTCTGTATTTGCACACACTGTGTGTATTAGCAGAGCACTTGCCTGTTTCATTCGTTCATCACTGCAGTTACCTTCATGCGCATCCAGATTCACAAAGCAAACCTGCAATTGGAGAGGAAAAAAGGAAGGAAAAGAGCAGATAAGATTCTGAAACTCCCACAGAAGTATTTAGGAAACTATTCGGAAATTAAGCCAAGGTTATTTTTTTCCTAAACAAATTGTGCAACCTATCAGCTTCTGCCATGAAAGAGAGGATTGTCAAAGGTAAGTGGCTCATCACTTGGGAGAATCACACTGGAAAGAAATAAAGTATTCAGTTTAACTGGAACATAGAAAACCAAATTACAGTGGTGCCCTGCAAGACGAATGCCTCGCAAGATGGAAAACTCGCTAAACGAAAGAGTTTTCCGTTTTGGACGTGCTTCGCAAAACGAATTTCCTATGGGCTTGCTTCGCAAGACGACAATGTCTTACGAGTTCCTGCTGGTTATTTTCCCCTCCCCCCTTTTCTAAGCCGCTAAGCCGCTTATCAGCTGATCCGATCAGCAGATAAGCCTCTAAAAGCCGCTAAAAGCCGCTAATAGCGCTAATCCGTTAATCCGTCAATGGGCTTGCTTCGCAAGACGAAAAAAACCGCTAGACGAAGAGAATCACAGAACGGATTCTTTTCGTCTTGCAAGGCACCACTGTAGTTTTATTTGTTTGCATTGTCCAGTGAGCTGTGCCTTTCCTAGGATAGTCTAACACACACACACACACACACCCATCCTCCCCTTACAAAAAACCCAGAAAGCACTCCTTGGATACTGAGCATGCTCAGTTCTCATTGTGCTGTACTTTCTTGGGAAGGGGCTTCCCATAATAAGCATGCTAAAGCTGGCCAGTTTATGGCCCACAGCTTTCTTCCTTCACCCTCCTACCATCTGATGGTGCATCTTATAATAATTGCAGATTTCCTCAGCCTCTTAAGAAACAAATATTGCAGTGTTTCTAACGGGAGCTCTTTTTTTCCTTGTTTCTTTCGGAATTTGGAAAGTCAATGATGCTTATACTTCCCCTTAAGGGTGTCCTTATTCTCCTTTGCAGGAGAATAATTAAGCTTGCTCTAAAAGAGCAAATTACACAGAGAGCTGGAAACACAACTTCAAAATGCTTACAGTGGAAAAAAATTCACTTTAGAAAATGCATGGAATGGAAAAAGGGGAAGAGTTTTGTACTTCTACACCTAAACCCTCCTCCCATTATCCTTCCTTAGCAATACACTGAATTATTGGATGGCCATCTGTCATAGATGCCTTAGTTGAGATTCTTGGAATGTAGGGGGTTGGACTAGATGACCCTAGGAGTCCCTTCCAACTCTACAATTCTATGATCTATGAAATACCACAAATGAAAAAGAAGTCTGCATAGCCTTGGGTGTTTGGGAGAAGCTAATTACTTGGTGCGTATGATAAACATTTTTATTTCAGCAAGCCTACCCAGACATGTAGAATGTGGAATGCTGTGGGTTATAATTTGGCTTTTAACTTACCACTGGTTTTTTGTTTTTTTTAAAGGTTTAAAATAGTTGTTTTTAATCTTTTTTTTAAAAAAATACTGATGATTTCATTGTTTTACTCTTTTTGTAAACAGCTTTCAGGGTTGGTTGGTTTGTTATAAAACAAAAAATCATCAAGCCAGATGTATATTTTATGAAATATTAACCAGATCCCAAGTTTTAGCCTCATAAGCATGGTTTATAGACAATTTACCAACTCTGCAGCAAACAGTGAGGCAATCCTACTTGCCACATGCTGTTTGAAGACACAAAATAGCTCCTTAGAGGAGTGAAGCAGAACTTTCCCTGTCTCTCTGTCATCATTGCACTGGGCAAGTGGTGGCCAAGCCGATGTGCTGCATCAGAGCAAGTCACTTTACCTCAAACAGGTGAGGCTCCTTTGTGTTGCACAAGACAATCCAGTAGCCTGTTTAACCTTGGGAGAAAGTTCTGTATCTGCTGAGAGCTGTTTATAGGCAGTGAAGATGTATGGGCTGCTGGATCATCCAATACAAAGCTCAGAAGAGACCTAAGCATGAGTCAAAGCGATGGTGTGCACTGCCAGAGCCACAACTCACCCGGCACAATGGTAGGTAAGAAAAGAGTTTGTTTATCTGTTTTCCAAATTTACATTCTGACTTTCTAAACACACAGACAAATACACCTCAACTCAAGGCAGTTGATGGCATGCATATTATGAAAACAATAAGCTAAACACATGAATATTCTATTAAGATGCTAAAAGTAGACCAACAACAGAGAGAAAGGCAGCAAATAATGAGTCCTGAAAAATACACGCTGAAAAGGAAAAAGCATTGACTACCAGCTGAAAGGAGAGCAGCAAAGGGTTGTGGACAATTTCTTTTGGAAGGGTGTTCTACTGCCTTGGCAGCACCAGAAAAGGTCTTGCCCACTATCCCCCACAACCATGTATGATTAGCTGTTATGGAGAGTCATTCCACAACTTGGTTTGCACACATACACACTCGCACATGGAAACCCTAATCAGGCACTGGGATCCTGTGGCCCTACAGATATCATTGGACTTCAGTTCCCATCAGCCCTAGCCAGTATGGTTGATCGTCAGGGATGATTTTTGATTTTAATTAATTCTTATGATGTTTTTATAATGTTGCACTATTTTAGTATTGTTAGCCGCCCTGAGCCCGGCTTCGGCTGGGGAGGGCGGGATATAAATAAAATTTATTATTATTATTATTATGGAAGTTGTAGTCCCACCAATACCCAGAGAGTTCAAAATTCCCCGTCCTTGTCCCTGGTCCTGAAAGCATAGCTACTCGTATTTTGCAATACTAACAAAAAAGCAAAACTAAAGGGAAGAGTTACTTTGCAGTGACCTTGCCGCATCAAAAATGATTGGAACAATTAGAATACCAGCTGACAGAACATTGTTAATGATGCTAGAACATTACACAGGACCATAGCCTTGTAGGGTGGGAAAGAATCTGAAAGTCAGTTCATCCAATACCTTCCAGTGAGGCAGGACATTCCACAGCAAAATGGTGTCAAGAGATTATCATATACAACAAAAGAATAAACCAATGATCAGGCAGATCACAGCATGCTAATGAAGAAGCTACAGGAACATCAAGGCGAGGGGCTTCTGCAGGGCAAAGAAAAAGATGCATGTCATTCACAATGCAGCAATGGCAACAATTTGTTGCATATTGGGTTTTGCATTAACCTAGTACTGACTCAAGCCTGTGTAATATGTAACTTATCACATGCACAAAACATGGCCATCTGCATAACAGGTTGCATAGCAGATGGCCAGATTCAACCCTCCTAAGAAGAATCAAGAAAGGGCAAAAAAACCAACAAAAAACCCCCCTTATATATCTTTTTAAAAGCTTATTCCCCACTCCACCTCACCCAGCCTTAGTTATGTAACTTTTTGGGATAAATAACATAACATTCCCTTTAAATATACTAAAATATGAGTCAAGTTGGATGGTGCACTGTAACTGTGAGGCTTTACGCTAGGCTAACTTCCAGGAAGTACTGCTTGTTAGAAATGTAAATGTCAAAGCTATAAAGATACCCCACAGCTATAAAACACAGCTCTATTTACAACGTGTACTGGACTCGGTACTAAATGAATTGTTCATAAGGACATCCTCTTTTATGGGCTTTTAAAAAGTCTGTTCTCTGTTACTGCTAATCTGTGAAATACATGCACATGTGACAATTCCAAGGAAACAGTGCAGTGAGCTGTTGGTGAAACAATTAAACTGCCATTAAATAATGGTCCTTTCCAGTATATATATATATATATATATATATCTCCATTTTAAACACTTTTAACCCATGGTGCCTTTTAACCTGAAGTAATTTTTAGCAGATTGGTTTGAAATTATTTGGCACACTGACCAATCTCATCAGGTAAATCATGTATACAAAGTTTTGCGTTATTAACTCAACAGGTGGCACTTTCATAAGCAATAGACTTTTGGGGCTTACAATAGTAGAACCTTGTTATTTGTTACTCATGTTAACTCAAGGTGTGCCTCCTCTTCATATACTTCTTTGTAAAGATAGATGCATGCTACGGATGAAGCTGTGGCGGTTACATGTGCACCAAAGCTTTGGTCTGTTCTGGTCTGGAAGATCCACTAGTTTGAAAAAGAGATTATTAGTTTCTGTCTTTATATTGGCTCTATATTCAGTTCTACATTTAATCAGTTTGTGTTCAGAACAAATAAGGAAGTCTGCTGATTTTGCTTTTATTTCAGTAACTGCACCAGCTAGTCTGCTCTAAAAGAACATTTCTCTGGATTGGGGACATTATGTTCTTATTTCATTAGATACTGTATCCCTGATCATGTGGGTAGGTTGGAGCTAAATGGAAACAACCTGCTTCCAAAATTCACAAGCAGGAAATTAGGGTGGTGGTAGTGGTCTGACAATTTCAGGAGGAAGGGCATTGATGATGATGATGATGATGATGTTACTTGCTATTTGAAAACTTTGTTGTTGTTGTGGCTGCAGCCAGACTTCTTTAATGCTGTAAGCATTAATCAGGCTAAGATGAGCACTTTGAACACTCTGAAATACTATATAAATGTGAAGCATAATTATGTATGCTTCATTATGTCCCAGGGAAAACATAAATTCATTTCTTGTTTTTTCATCCGGTTTGTTAATCTAGTAAATGCACTCTATGCACACCTAAAACGATATTGAATCAGATACATGAAATTGTGCATTGAAGTGCATTTGTGTACCCATTTCAGCCAATGATCTCCAGTATAAAAGGACAGAAATAGATTCTGTACTTTTATACCGGAGATCACTGGCTGATGACAGCTATAAAGGCTGCTCCAGTGGATGATAGATCCAGTTGAGAGGCTGCTAACCTATAGTTACTCAGCAGGCCACATTTAAGTGCTTTTCTCTGCTTTTTCTCCTTGCCCTCCCTGTTCAAAGTTGTGCCAAGGTACAACCTGAATTCTAGAAGTCCTGTTTATGTGATAATCTAGAAATGGGTAACCAAATTACAAATTAAAACCTACTGTTTTCTGTGTGCCAAAACCCAGGAGGACTGCAAAGCTGGTTCAAAGGTTAAGAAGTGTTAAAAACTCAGAGCAAATGACCTAGAGACCATGGATTTCACCATGGCTGAAATTAGTCCCATTTCAGGTATTCAGTGTCTTGGACCTTTGCTTTCCTTTGGTTGCAATATCACACAATATATTTGTCAATTTGCTGCTTAAATAGTATGCAACATGGATTTAACTGTTCAAATTAGTGCAGGGAAGGACTTTCTGAAGATGTCATGGTTTCTTTTAACAGCGGTATTGAGACTTCTCTAGTCCCTCAAGGCTGAGGTTCGGATTCTGAATTAAAACATACGTCTACTGATAATTTCAATTCTGTACTACCCTGAAATATATGGCAATGGTAATTACTGAAATTGGTATCTTGTAAACAGAGACAGAATTAAAAATTTAGGGTGCAATCCTAACCCCACTTACCTTGGAGTAAGCCTAATTGAATTAAATAGGACTTACTTCTGAGTAAACACAGTTAGGACTGCAGTTTTATAGACACAGGGAAATGTGGACTGCCTATTTGACAAATGAATTCCTCAGAAAGGTGGGTAGTGCTAGACATGGAGCTTTGCAGTGGGGAAAAGGAAAGTTTAAGGTGGAAAGCAAAGATAAAGTTGGAGAAGAGTCTAGGGCTTTCTCCCACCCATCTCTTCCATGGTTCAAATCGCCCCCACCTCCTGCTATAGTAATATAGCATCACATTTCTAATGGAGACAGAGGTCTGCATCAGCCATGCCTAGTTAGCCCAGCCTTTGCTGACCTGGTACCCTCCCAGCCAGCTGATGGCCAGCCCTCCAAAACAGTTGGGGGGCACCAAGTTGGCAGAGCCAAATGATGGTGTGCTCACATTGACTGGTACCATGTTACTTTCCTTTGTACCGCATCCAGCTAAGTGGAGTATTCGCCAACTCATTTTCATATCTCAATTCTGTCGGTTCAGATTGGAAGCAAATTGAATTCATTTGGATACATGGTAGGGGGAGATCACAGCACGATTTTATACTTTAAGGGGGGGTGGGGGAAGATGGCTTAAAATAAGAATGATTTCCCAACAGTATCATAACTGAATACTGAGCTTCTCAAAATCATTGCTCCCTTGAGCTCCTTCAGCGTCTGGGCAAACATCTTTTGCAGAAGCTGGAGTCAGCTAAAGGCTAGAAATGAAAATGTTGTTTTGCATTATTTTCCTTTTGGGGAAAGCAGAATCCAACCCCAGGAATCGCTCAAGAAAGGCAGAGGGCCAAGTGTTATCAAATTTAGTTTCCAGTGTTTCATTTCCGAAAACGAAGCACAGTTCTTATTTCTGATGTCTCTTAGGATGATGCAAAACGGTGTCTTCAGCAAATTGCTATACTGGAGCCATCTGCTCCCCTAGCCTATAGAACAGCCCCCAATCATTTTGATGGGCATCAAAGTGCTGAGCCACAGACCTGTCAAGTAAAATGAATTGCATTTATGATTTATTGAAATTCATAGGGAAAAGGCAAGAGAGCAGATGTGTGCAGGATCTGCAGCCTTTGATAAATCTTGGCTGTGTAGTGCCTTGATAATTGACCCCAAGCTTCCACTTGCCAGATTGCCAGAAGTTAAGTACCACATGCCCTGTGCCAAGCCCCTTTCCTACCTAGGATGCCAGATGCCAAATCTCCTCTCGCTGGTTCTCAAAAACACAAACATGGTGTATTATGTTGTGCTGAGCCTTGGAGTGTTTGATGAGGGTAGATGAGTCAGTCTCCATTTGGTCCCCTAAGGATGATGACATGACCAGATGCAGGTCAATTCAATTACAAGATGCCCTTAGTGGGTTCAGGCATACAAAGTCTCCCTAGTTCCAGCACTGGGGAATAAAAGAGACTGAAATGAGGACTAGCCTCTCATACACCTGGGCTCCTGGAAGAAGCCACGGCTTCCTGGTTGCAGAAACAACAGGATAGCTGTTTCACTGCTCTTTGGGCTCTCCTTTCTCTCTCTTCTCATTACAATTCTCCTCTGCTTCCTCGCACTGTCTGCATCTATGCCTTTTCCTGCATTGTCCATTGGACTGACGAGCCAAATCAAAGCTTCCTCTTCTCTTTTTCAGAGTTCTCTTTTTTAAATTTCATCATTTGACAATTATTATCAATCATCAACAAAACTCTATTCCAGAAAAAAATAATATTTCACATCATAATATTTTGCAAGTAAATGTAAATTAACAGAATATATTTCTTCTAAAAGAATTCTAAACCTACTTGGATTTGTTTTCGCAGGTGGTTAAATATTTTCTTGACAATATGATTTATTTATCGCTCCCCACAATTGTTTTCTATATTCACTTGCCGTTATCGCTCTTAAACACTAAGTTATTTTTGCCACTGGAGCCAAATACCAAACTTTATTAAGCCATTTTCCCCCAGGGAGGGAGTAATGCAACTTGTGATGCTATTTTATGCCAATACCATCTTTGCAGTTGTTAACAAATAGGAGGAAAGTTCCTTATGTTCTTTTTTATGACAGGTGACATGTAGTTTAGAAATATCAATACTGGATCCAAGAAAACTTCCCATTTTGTTATTATTCTATTAACCACCTTCCAGTATTTTTGTACAAAGCTACATGTCCATCACATATGTTAATATGTTCCATTCTCCTTTTTGCACCTCCAACTTATTTGTGAATGATTTATTTATCGCTCCAGTAAATTACAGAAGTTAAATACCGCTGTGCCATAACTTTGCACCATTTTTTTTCTTACAACTGTATTCAGTGAAAAATTATGTTTCCCCCTATAATTTAAATCCCATGTTTATGCTACTTCCTGTGTCCTTTTCCTGTTTACAATCATATTTTATTTTTTATTTTTTCATTGCCAAAAGGAAATATGTTTTATTAAGTTTCCACAATAGACAAGCATAAACAAAGAAAATCACAAAAAACAATACAATACAAAAGAAGAATACAAACATTAAACACATCAAAAAAGATAAAAACACATATAATAACAAAAAACAAAAATTCCCCCTATAATTTAAATCCCATGTTTATGCTACTTCCTGTGTCCTTTTCCTGTTTACAATCATATTTTAACAACAGATGATGTATGTAGCATAACTGACATCTGGATTTTTTATGAGTTACCTGGATTTTTTATGAGGGTCTGATTGTTAAACCACTCTGAAAATCATAGCCCAATGCAGAGAATAGGGGTATCCAGCTTTGAGCACACCTAAAAATCTGCAGTTCCCAGGAAAAGGAAAAGATTGGCTGCTAATGTCATCTGAGTTGTCCTTTTAAAGATTTCTCATCTCCTTGGTTTGTGATTAGTGCAGTGGATTTTTTAAACTGGCTGCAGATTTATGTATGTTACTAATTTTAAGCTCTTGGCTACTGTTTTTTATTTTTTTCTTTATTATGCCTATTATATCTTTTATTATCTTTTTCCATTGTGAGCTACCTTGAAACATCTGTAAATAAAACAGAATATGAATCTTTGTACAGAAAAAAAACATAAACAAATAAGAAAATGTAAAGGACACAGGTTTGACTAAGGCCATCTACTGAATGCATATGTTGTGGCAAATCTTCTCATCTGATGTGTAAGTAACCCTCAGTAATGTGGAAAGCCACCCAAAGTGTTGCTTGCCTGTAGTCTCACAAGCTGAATGGAGCTTACTCCTAGGTAAACATGAACAGGACTGCAGCCTTGTTAAGTTGTCTTTGCTTCTCTTGCCTTACCTTTGGTTTCCCATTGACTCTGATCCTAGCTTTCAGCTGCAGGATCCTGCTTTTGCAAAGACACCCCCACTTACAGGGAACACTGAACTTTAAAAAAGGCCCTGTCTCCAATCCAGAACAGGACAAATTTGCATTTAAACCCAACAGTCCAAAGTGAAAACTGGGAAGCAGGAAGACAGACTTTTCTTAACCTGCCACGTGCAAGTTCCAAAGGTAAAGGTTAGCATACAGGGGTTATGGCTTTTACTGCAGTCTATTTATATCATTGCTTCCTGGCAGATGGAACTGTAACCTTGAGTTACAGGAAGAGAAGGCAGGAAGTCTGTCACAAAAGTAGCTTCATAGTCTTTCCTTTATATAGGTCACCCATTTCAGATAAACAGCTATCTATGCCTCTTAAGTAATAGACACTAGCCAGCTGGCCTGGAGAACAGGATTAGGTTTGTTGCTGAACTCAGATTCTCTCATTCACACTCTACTGAAGGCAACATACTGTGGCTTCGTACCAAATCCATCCATCCAATTAAGCAGCATCACTGGCACATTTTGAGAAGGGCACTTCAAGGTAAAGGTAAAGGTAACGGTAAAGGGACCCCTGACCATTAGGTCCAGTCATGGACGACTCTGGGGTTGCGGCACTCATCTCGCTTTACTGGCCGAGGGAGCCGGCATACAGCTTCCGGGTCATGTGGCCAGCATGACTAAGCAGCTTCTGGCGAACCAGAGCAGTGCACGGAAACACCATTTACCTTCCCGCCGGAGCTGTACCTATTTATCTACTTGCACTTTGATGTGCTTTCAAACTGCTAGGTGGGCAGGAGCAGGGACCAAGCAATGGGAGCTCACCCCATCACGGGGATTCAAACTGCTGACCTATTGATCAGCAAGCCCTATTTAACCCACAGCGCCAATTTCAATGGAAGGTACTGTCAAGGAAATGTGCTCATTGCTAGTTAGGTGACCTCTGGAATATCAATCTCATAAAGATTTGTGAAAGCAAGTAGGACTGAGTATTGAAAGAGCCATTTCCTGCAAAGAGAAACATCATAATTCCCTCAAACGTTCTTTCTAGAATGACCCAGCAAGTCCTTTTTGCCACCCACAATGATGAGCTTTTAGAACAAAGACTGTACAGTCCTTATAAATCAGGTTGCAGTGTGTTTAATGCCCTTTCCTCAATCAGCCTTCAACTCGGAAGAAAGAAATAATTTGCCAGAAACTCAGTAGCAGCACACACGTTGAGCCCCTTGCCTCAGGCAGCAGATGGGAAGAGGCACTGGATTAGTACCACCCCAGGCCCACCCACTTGCTACCACAAGCCTACAGCCTCTCTTACCTGCAGATGCTCATCACCTGCTGCTGTTTTGCTGGCTAGCTGATTGGCTGACTGCTGCTGCTCCCTCTCTGCTACTGCCACTTGGAAGTTACAGGAATGTGATGGCAGCTCCCTTGTTCTTGCCTGCCTTGCCTTGATCTCAGGAGGTTCCTTTCTCAGCAAGGAACATTGTGGGCGAATTGGACCTGAAGCAGGCCTGTTTGTGTATTGCTCATGACGGCAAATAGTACTAAACTGCCAAACTTTAACCACAAAGGTGTCGGTCACTGCAGGCAGGCACTCTCCAGAGCTACCCTGCCCACAATGTGCTGATCTGAGAAAGGGCCCTATGTTCTTCCAAATAAGACATGGCTGATAAGACCTCAAAGGCCACCAGGTGGGTGGAGCAGAGGAGAAAGTGGGAGCAGTGGGAGAAGGAGGAAGAGGAGATGATGCGAGCCACCCCACACGGAGGCAGATGTAGATGGTCTGCCTCTCCTCAGATGACAAAGCATCTTGTGTTGGCCCTGGCAAAGGAGCTTTGGTATGAGCAAGGGCAGCTAAATTGAACTAAAACCTGCCTTCCTCCATTCCAAAAGAAAAGAATTAGTAACAGAGGATTTTTTTAAAAAGTTTCAATCTGTTTTCTTTATCTCTGCACTTTCAAAACAATGCAGGAAAAAAAGAGATGTTAAAACTAATTTTAAAATGTAAGTGGCTTCCCGAAATAAAGTTGTCACGTTTAAAAATAAAAACCATAACCTTGGCAGGCAGAGATGCTGAATAACCTCAAAGCTCCTGCTATGTTGGGACACCACAGTGTAGAAGCGGAAAAGCAACAATGCATTCATCAACTACATCATACAGTCAATCATAGCTATGAAAACCGGAAGTTACAGCATAAAGATGAGCTGCTTTGGTGTGCTATTTTTTAAAACTGCCCTTGGATATCTCTTTGTATTGTAATAAAAGTTATGCCACGGTATATAGGCATTGTAGCCATTTGGGCTGGCCCAAGGCACTTGGGCCGGCCCAAGGCATTTTGATGTTCAAGGCAAAAAAATGACAATGTCCTTCACCTTTACTTCTTTTGGAGCTACTAAGCTAGCCTAGCGACCCCCCTCATCCCCCCTTGCTTGACCTTTTGGATTCTGGAAGCTGACTGACATATATTTGTGGTTACCAAGCTCAGCATTTCTTTGTGATACGTGAGTTCTGGGTGCGAGGGGGTGGTACTGTTTACACGTGCCACAGCCATTTCCAATGCTGTCTTAATCTTGTTCAAACAATGCTTTGAACAAACCCTAGTCTTCCACTCATTCAGGCTAAATGGGAAACTGAAGTTTGTTCCATATCAGTTTGAAATCTCCTGTCCTCGTGCGCGAATGCAGAAGGGGGAAAGGGAGCATACAAGCTGGAGACTTACTGTATAATTCATGCATGTATCACTAAAGTATGATTTCATATTGTATAAACTCAAGCGTCTATGTTGCATTGCGCCCACCGGTTTGACCCACTTACTGACATGAACCAGACCTATAGGGAAGGTAGTTAAGCAGCACCACTTTAGACAAACCAGGAATATTGTGAGAAAAAACACCTACCTCATTGTTGCCATACACTTAAAAAAATCAGTAGCCTAAGTAACAATTTCCCAAAGGTATGCATGGTTGGTTTTATGTAAGATTTGACTTAAAGGTGACTGTTATTTCAGTAACTTCCATCATATATTTTATGTTGGGCTTTGTTCTGCCAGTTCAGGCTAGCCAATTATGCTGCATTACAGTTTTTGACAAAAACCAGTATTTATTTTTTGAGAAAGGGGGAAGAAAAGGTTCTAAAAGCTCTGTGCATGACTGTGTTGACAGGTTCAATTATTTAAAAACTCTAAGAATTACCTCCTAAGTTTCTGAAGGAGTCTTAAAACACCAGCCAGCTGTTAACAATGACTTCCATAACATTACTGCCCTACCGGGTGTTACAATTAAATGCTCAAAACAAGTGGTGAGTCATTTTGCGAACTACCTAAATACCTGAATAAAGAAATATACAAATAAATACGCACACAACTTTGGAGATCCACGTGTGAAACGTTTACTTGCCACTTGCAAAAAAGAAAGGTGACTGAAAAAAATGGTCTGTTAACTTTAGTGACTTAGTTTTATATGTAATAAAAAGAGGTATAAATCTCCTGTCTTGCCTGCTGCCTCTGAAGTCTCTCCCTTCTGTTTCAGATGCTTGAACCATAATCTAATCATCTGAGGCACTAATTATATATCATAAGTTTGCTTAAATCTAATCATGGGGAAGGTTTTTTACGCTACCTTGCATTTGATTATTTTACCCACACCGTTCCCTTCTGCCTAGTCTTGCCCTGCTACCCACCCCACACGGGTCCATCAAACCTCTGCCGTTAACAGTTTAAACACCTAAAGGGAGCGAACCATTTCTGCAGTCTTCAAACCAGAGATTTCTTGACGAGTCTTCGGGGATTCACGTAGGCTTCTACAGCTCCTGTTTCCTCTAATGTGTTTTATTTCCTTGCTAGGATGGCCAGGAGTCTTAATTCACAGAAGCCAGTCCTCTGTTTTGAAGGACTGCATCCAGTTTAAAGATTTTTTAAAAAACCATTAGAAAGCAGAACAGGAGCCCTGTAGCTGCCCATCACCAGAAGGCAGCTGGCAGCAGACTGAGCAAGCAAGCAGGTGACTTGGTCATTCTTCCCCACTATGGTGAGATGCATAGCATTTCTATTCAAATTAAGACAACCCTTTCTAAATCTGCACTGAAACATGTAAATCTCCATACGCAAATTTTATGCAAATAGCTGCCCTCTTGTAACTTTTTTTGGGAGGGCGGATGATGTTTAATTGGCCACCCTATTCCATGCTCCTCTATGCCTCCCACCCATTTTTCTTGCCAATGCTGACCCTAACTGTATTTACCAACAACTTCCAGAAATTGAGGCTTATGCAGTGCTTTTTTTCCTTTAAAATATTTAGGGGTACTCTCATTTTGACTCAAGGAAATCACCATTTTATAGTTCGAATCCAGAAAAATAAATACAGTAAATGGACAAAAGTACAATGATTCACAACCAAATAAACATACACACATGTGTGCGCGCACAAACACACCATAGCTGTCAACTTACAGATTTGAAAATAAGGGACCAGCAGCCTTGAAAATAAGGGACCAGCAGCCAAAATAAGAGACCTGCAGCCTCACCTGTTCCAGGCACTCCAGTCTTCCTGTCCTCCTGCAGTCTGGTCAAACTCAGGCTGGTAGCTTCGAGAACACTGTCCAACCAACTTTGTAACCAGAGGTTCAACTGAATAGAATCTGAATCACATGCACCACAAGGCCTATGCAGCCTCAACTTAAGATGGCTCCCCGGCCTGGCTTTGCACTGCAAAGTTTGCGGCAGCACGTGCAACAAAATGGCATCCAGCATTCAAAAACCCCCTCAGCTTGCATTAACTAGCCACACACAAGGCATGCAAGCTCCACCCCCCAGTCGTTCTTAGACTCTTTATTGGGTGAGCAACGCAGCCAAGCAACACAGTTGGAGCCTCCCTCCTCCCTGGCCGGCAGGGAGGGAGGGAGAGGAGCTGCTTCCTTTGAAATTTAAGGGACACCATTTAAGGGACATTTAAGGGACATCCATCAATAAGGGACCGCAGCGGGACATGGCGCTGGAATAAGGGACTGTCCCTTCAAATAAGGGACACTTGACAGCTATGACACACACACACACACGCATGTCTGGAAAACCAGTACTAGGGGAAGTGGGCTGGTCTAGAACCTTGGGGGGGGTGCTTTGCAGCAAGTTTTTACATGGGAAATGTGGTCTGTTTTTAAGGCACCCCCCTCCTCACTTCCAGTTTGAAACGGTATGCTCCATTCTATGACCTCAGGATCCTGCTATATGTGGGCCCATGCAGCAGAATCTGCTGTTAGAATACTTAGGTGGCAGAGTGGACTGTACCACTTCAGACTGAATGTGAGTTTTCTCCTTGATGGACTAAGGTCTCCCCCCCCCCGTTTCCTTTTTACTTGCAGTGTTTGTTTGTTTGTTTGTTTGTTTGTTTGTTTGTAGGAGAAAGGTAGCCAAAATGGCATCTCTCTCTTTCCGCCTGAAGCCATGAACCAAGTCAATGTCAGCAAGTAAAAATGTGTGCTTTTATGCATTACATCTTTCAGTTGTCCTGCACCCACTGACGGAACTTATTCAATAGTATACATCCAACTTTTTCTTTTGTGTACTTCCCCCAACTTGGTATTACAACAGCATCTAATACTGGACCTTTTCCTGCCAACAGTACATATTTTGACAGCAAAATATTTCCAATGTGTTTGAAAACTGGATCTTAAAGCTTTGCTGGGATAAGATGAATTTTAAAATTCTGATTTATTTGTTTTGGGATTATAAATGAACACCATTGTGATATTAAGGTACAACACATGTGAACTCTGTAATTTAACAGAAATGCATAATGTCCCGTTAATCTTTCAAGGAGTCACTGACAGGACACACTACAAGGACCTGTAGACACGTGTTACATTCTAGAAACCTCTTGTCTACTTACTGTATAATTAGTGTGTACTTAAGACTGTCAGATGTAGTACAGAAGTGGTAGTTTAGTGACTAAATTTAAGAATTTAATTATACTCTGTTGGTGCCAATGGGTCGGTCTCAGTCAACTGAGAAAGGTTCGTGATTTGCTAATAGTCACTATTTTTTCATTTTAACATCACATTTAATCTCTGAAATCTCAATGAGACACGTTGAGACTTGTTCTCAGTGTTACAACCACAACCTTGTAGTATCTGCCTTGTAGCTCTGTCTGCCCTTTCTGGTGGTGTTAGGCTTTGCTGAGGTGATAATTATTATTTCCACACTTTTTGCCTATTTTTAAACACATGCATACTGTATCAAAGGTCTATAAAAACAGCAGCTATAAGCATCCTCTGCGAGTCATGAATCATCAACACTTGTCAACCTGCTCACCTGCGTTAAAGTCATCAATTCAATTAATTTGACAACTTAAATATATGCTCTTGAAACCTTAAATGCCACTGTATAATTCAGGGAAAGGTTGCCATAGCTGAACTTTAACATCCACATTTTAAAATCAGTCCATTGTTTTAGCACATGCTTGACTTCACTATCATATTATTTATAATTTATCTCACAATAATATCCCTGAGAGTAAAATTTGAATTATAAACCAGGGTAAGGGTTAGCTAGACAATTCTCCTAGCTACTAGATCATTTAAGTAATACACACAGCACATGTGATGTCTATTTGATCCATTTCTGAGGATATAATGTTATATGCACATGTGTAACATTCCCATCCAGCTACAGCTCATATCAACACCTCACACAAACTGCTTTCTCCACACGGCAGTGGTTATAAATTTGCTTTTCAGGGGGGGGGGGTGAAGGGTAATATGTGTGACTTTAAAAAAGAAACCCTGCACCGCTTTCTACACACCCACATGTTGGAAAGTGTGGCTTGTCTTGATGTTTTAGTATGCTGAAAGCCTTCTTTAGACATTACAACACACACACACACACACACACACACACACACACGACTTTACAGTGAGGAGAGGGCATGCAAGGCCCACTCACGATGTCCCCACACATTCCAGCTTCTTCCCCAAACTGCTTAGCATGAAGGTCTGAAGCAGGATTCTAACCACATTCACTTGAACCCAGTTAGAACCTTCCATGTGATTCCCTCAACCAAAGGGCCACCTCCAGAAGCTCTGTTTATTCAGCATCCATCCTGATGAGCTTTGCACAAAACTTATGTAGTGGTTAGATTATGCCAAATCTTTATTGAGCATTCATTCTGATGAGCAGAGCTGAAAGAGTATTGATCCTGATTTGATTGTGGGGTGTTTATGTGTCGTCTTGCTAACCATTCATTCACCTCATACTTTTCAGCGCATTCCCCTGTCACTTTCCTAACCACAAAAAGTCTGTGTTCCTTTTTTAATGTGGATTTCCCCCCCCCTGCAGTACACTGAAAGAGCAGTTAACCCACTTTAATGACGCATGCCTGCATTTCTAGTGTGCACTAGTATTCCTCCCCTCCACACACACACACACACAAAACAGCAACAGTGTGCAGGCACTGTAATTCAGCTAAACACTGTCAGAATCATCTAGCAGACTTTGTGTTCAGGAGACGAAGGGGCAAGGCCACAGAGATGTTGGTGGCAGGCCAGTACCTGCTTTCCTAGACACTCTGCACCAGGGTTTCCCAAACTTGGGTGTCTAGCTGTTTTGGGACTACAGTTCCCATCATCCCTGACCACTGGTCCTGCTAGCTAGAGATGATGGGAGTCGTAGTCCAAAACCAGCTGGAGACCCAAGTTTGGGAAACCCTGCTCTACACTGTTCTTCTTAACACAGTACGTAGAACTATGGAACTTGTCCCTGTAGGAGGCAGGGATGGGCAGCAACTTGGGTGGCTTAAAAAGACAACAGGACAAATTCATGGAGGATAAGACTATCAGTGTATACCAGCCCTGGAAGTAATGCTTCTGAATACCAGTTGCTGGAAACTAGGGGTGGAGTGGGGGACAGTGCTCTTGTGCTCAAGTCCTGCTTGCCGGTTTCCTACAGGCATCTAGTTGGCAACTATGAGAACAGGATGCAGGACTAGATGGGCTACTTGATCCAGAAGGCTCTTCTTATGATCAGTGCAGGACCCAAGGCAGCTCACAGCATTCACGGTTGCTAGTTATATGTGGCAGATAAACCAGATCAACATTTCTCATATTCCAGAGGATTGTCATCAGGAGACAGTGCCTAAACCTTGAGGCGAACTGCAGAGAGCAGCTGAATCACCAGAGGCACAGCACGTCAGCATTTGTACTTCAGGCAAAGTCTGCACCTGTCACACTCAGCTTGACTGAGGAGGTTTTAAAATAGTACCTAATTTTGATGAAAAGTCAGTCGTTATATTTAAAAAAAGGAGGGGGGACTGCTTAAAAATGAAATAGCTCATAGCATCGTGAGATTTTGGAGGCAACAACCTATTTAATTAAATGCATGAAGAGAGCCAAGAAGATGGTGTGAACACAGTAGGTACATATATCTATAGGGGTTTAAGTACAATGGAGAAGAAACAACATTGATAAGGTGAGAACTAAAGAGGACGGGAATTCTAAACCTTTTGTAACTCCAACAACGAATTACACATAATGATCTCAACTCAACATCCCATGATTTACTAGGCTGAAAATCAGCCTTGCAAACCTTTCCTTGCAAACCAGCTTTGGGACTTCTACCATGGTCTGGTTATACTTTAAACTACAGTTTCCTGATGTATCTGAGCAGGGAAACTCTGAATTAATCTCAGTTTAATAACCACAATATGGCTTGAACATTTGTATACCACGAACCCTTCTTATGGTTAAACTTAAAAATATATGTACATCAAATGTCTACAGAAGTATACAAGTATGCAGAAGTGTTGTATATGGGCACTGCATGTGACCATCTTGCTTTAGTAGCTTCAAGTTGCTGCTTCCCTTCCCTAACCCTAACATCTGGGACACACCAGATGTTTTAAGATACAATTCCCATCACTCGTGACCATTTGGGCAAGCTGAATTTTTCAACTTCTGAATTCCAAAAATGCTAAAAAGTTTTAACATGACTCGGGGATTCAAAAGGTCAGCATGTCTGGCTATTAGCCAGAAGGTTGCAGGTTTGAGCCCACCCAGGGGTAGATGTGAGCAGAATTTGCTGCACACATGGTGTTGAACTAGATGACCCCTGGGATCTCTTCCAAGTCTACAATTCTATGGTTCTATGATCATATGAATATGCCATGAGGCACAATCTTATGCAAAACTGCCCCCATGCACTGACAGGACTTTGCCATTTTCTCACCACTGCTCACTTATACAGAACCCACATTATCACTGAAACTGTGTCTTTACTCCCATGGCTGTATGATATTGTTCATGGGTGACTCAACCCTGAGTTGTAGATAACTGATAGGTAAAAACAGATGCCCGTGCCCCATGAGCTTTGCGTATTCCAGGATAAGAATATAGCTCTTAAGAGAGACCTCATAATGCCAAGTAATGCAAGGATGACTTATTTAAGCAAAACATGTCAACAAAGAAATGTACAGAGGCACAATATTTACAGAAAATGAAACCCATCTCACTGGAACACATTCAGACTAATTATTTGGAAGAAATTGATGGAGTGCATCTCATGGTAATTTTCATAGATGCCAAAACCTCGTTGGCAGGGGGGAAACCACACACATAACAGCTACAGAGAGTGGAAATGAAAACATTTGGATTAAATGGCCTTTCATTCATCTCATAAAATCATGCTCATGGTGATGGAACTGAAAATATAATGAGGAAACAAGAGATGTTTTGAAGTTTCTCTTGGAAGCACTTCCAGAACCTTGACTTCAGTTATGGGGTTTCAAGACAATACTGTATATTGTGACAGGAAAAGAGCCACTCAAGTGGGATATTTATTATCTTTTGGCACCTTGTTTTGATGTGACCCATTTTAATTTATTGCAAGTTTCTCCGGTTGTGCAGTCATGTACTTTTACAAGCACAGCTCTGATATGCACGAAGGAGGCTCTGATGCCCCCATGGAATCTTGCACCATGGAACAGCATCTCTGGATCACTTCCCAATATGGAAGTGGAGAGAACGCTTGCGTATATAGAGCTTGGAGGTCTAGAGTACTGAGGTCCTCTGAGTGTCCTGCCATAAAAGGAAGCATCTGGAATTCAACAGGTGCATGCTGATGTTATTACCCTGTGACATTAGAAGCACAATTGAAAAGAAGCACACAATTCATAAGAAGCACTAAGGCAGCCTGCCTCGGAAAAACAGATAGCAGTTGGAGTTACACCACCTTTTTTGCCGACATATCTTAGATCGGGTTGGCAGGTCCACATGACTGAGATGAACAGATAGGATCCAGGCCAAGTCTCCTGTCTCCTTGTTCTGCCCCCACCATGCCACTGGAATGCCCCATTTTCAGGCTTAAGATCCACCAGGCTCAGCTGATGCAGCTAAGCCAAGATGGGGGAGATATGCTAGCTCAGCTGAGGGTGAGGGACAGCAAAGCTCAGCCAGAGACCCCCTGGATCCTAACCCCACTCATCCCAGTGAATCTCGCAATAGGATTGCTCCCTTATTATTCAGTCTGGAGTCTGCAGCTTGGAACTGAGGCTATAAGCTGGTCACATGGCTACAACATTTAGCCTAAGTTGTGTACTTCTTTGCTAGTTATTTAATTATATTTATATTCCACTCAATAGGCAGAATAACCAAGACGTTTAAATCATCATCATCATCACCACCACCACAAATAAACTACATGTATCATAGCAACATGCATCTAGGATTCATAATATGCACCTAGATTCATAAATATAGCAGAACGTTGCAACCAAACCCAGTTAAGACTTCAGGGGGCATTTAAATTGAACCAGTTTCTGACTCATGAACATCCTGTGGCATGTGGAATGGTGCCACACCTGAGAAGGCCCACTTTTTGAATGTCATAAGACATTTCCTTAACCTTCTACCTCCAGCTCTGCATAACATCTTGCCTAATACAGAATTCTGCAGAACTCCAAAGCATGCCACTATTTTGGCATTTTGGTTGTTCCTAATAAAGGTATTGCCCTGTTGTGGATTTTGGAGTTATTTCTTAATGAAATTCACAAGACAACAATGTAATAAAAACAAGAATAACTGAGGGATCACCCCCCTTCCCTGAATTGTTCTATTTACTTCTTAACCTGCTCATTAAATTGCAGCAACCATAGGAATATAAACATTCCTGCTGAGAGCAAAACAGCTTGCTCCTACACTCTTACGAGTAACTTGATGGTATTCTGTTTTCTCTGTTAATAAACGATTTTTAAATAAGAACAATAGAGTTACTTATTAAATCGTAAAGATCATTTCCTGCAACACTGTAGATATTATCTCTAGAACAGGCTGCTCCTCCTCTGCTAGCTAACTAGATGACTTAGCCAGTTTCAGCCGCCTCACCTTATCCTTATGCTCAACAAATCTGAAAGAGACAATATGTGTGAGAGGTGAGTGCTGCACTTACATGCGTTGTTCAGATGGGATAGCTCAGCTGATTAGAGCTTGGGTGCTGATGCTAAGGTTGCAGGTTCGATCCCCATAAGGGACAGCTACATATTTCTGCATTGCAGGGGCTGACTCTATGATTCAAGCAAGTTGGAGAGAACATTATTCATCTCAAATAGCAGGCAATGTAGGGTTGCCATACATCAGGACTTTTCCAGACATATCCGGAATATTGCAGTCGGCAGCAGTGTCTGGGTGGAAATCGGAGAAAAATCTCCAGGAAAATTTGGATGTATAGCAGCCCATGTTGGCAGTGCAGTTTTTGCCATTTTCCCATAAAAATAGTTCAAAATCGGCATTTTTTGTGAATTTGCCCAAAAAAGCTCAACAACTTTTCTGCCCGGATTTTTTTCACTGTTTGAAATATGACAACCCTAGGTAATGCCAACTGGTTTGCAAGCTATTCTCCTCTCTTTCATTTTTGTTACCATATCCTACGAAGTACATGGAAACTGTCACGCCCTCGTTCCTGCCACCCGTCTCTTGGCATTCTAAAATCACATGGTCCGTGCTGTCACACTCCTTTCCCCATTCCTCTGCTTAGGGTGATAAAACATGGCAGCTGCAGGGAATAGCTCTCCTTTTGACAGAAGACGTCTGACAAAGCACTTAACCATTTCCTCCTGACCCAATTAATGTTTGCCCTTTGGGGAGAAAAAAATGTCATGATGCAGATTTCCATGTCCCAGTGGTATAACTTTAGCCAAAACACCTGAAGGACACTGGATTGGGCAAAGGCTATGATGATGATGATGATGATGGATGATGATGTATTGCATGTATATCTCACCCTTCCTCTTGAAGGAGCCCAGGGCAGCAAACACATCCACAATTCAAAAAAGGAAAGTCCTCTAAATAGTTAAAAGCATTCTGAATGTTTACTCTCTTTGGCCTAGGAAGGTTTTGAAGTTGCTGCCTTAACGCAACACACACCAGATTTGGTCAGATTTCCCACTCTACTCCCTGCCTAAATATTTCAAGAAGCACCACTATGTGTCTTACCACATTTTGGAAAGTGCTCAGAAAAGAATGTAATTGACACTTAGTGCCAATTATATATCAAGCGCCTGTAAGAAAAATAATGTCCCAGTGGCTTTATAGGCACATTAAAAATTGTCCTTAGTTTAACTACTTGGCTGCATTGCCAAGAGTCCCTTTCTTCAGATTTCATTGCTTCAGAAACAGCTGTAAATGTTTTCTTCTCATTAAGGATTACTCCTTTTTGGTTTCGGTCTAAATTGATTGTCACTTGTGATTTAAACTTAAAGAAAATATGCCAATAAATATTTATGTCATGCAAGCCATCTGCTACCCTTTTGTACAATATGCTAATGATTAGCAAGGCACCATTTCTCTATACCTGACGTCATCTGGGTCACAGTAAACCCTGGACTCATGATAGCAAGCAATCGTGCCAATGCATAAGCAACATCAAGCTGAAGACTCATTGGGGATTCCGTTTCTAAGGGCTGTGATAGATCACAGGTGCAAAGTAAAGGCCGTATCTTCAAATACGCATCATGCTCCGCATCAACCACCTGGCCCTATGGAGCATCATTTACAGCCTTGCCAGCCCCGGGCTATATGCCCAGTTCTTCTCATAGCACTTTTGCAAGTTTCCTATTTATTTATTACTAAGTGGATTTGTCAAAAGTGGTCTCCAAATACACCCTTAACAGGCAAGAGCAAACGAGCAAGAGAACAAACCCAGTAGAATAGCAATTATTGGATGAGCTGGGATATTTCCCCAGTGTACCCCACAATCCTGAACATAGTCGGGCAACAATAAATTAAAACAGATAAAACATAAGCTTCCAGTTCATGAGTTGCCACTTAAGAATGGCAGGGACTTGTGCTGCAACAGCCCAAGAGATATCTTTTATGTGGTAAGCAGGGCAGGTCTATGCAGTGCCGATCTATTTGCTCTCCATAAGCCTTATGAGATGACCATTTGTTTTTAAACAGAAGCCATGGTCTGAAGTGAGGAAGGGAAAACGCAGCAGTAACTTTGGCTCTGTCCAGACTCAGCAGCATTTAAGGTGCCTGAGAGGAGAACTAGGTGTCAAACTGCACATTATGCTTACGGCAGCTACATCTCCAACTTTCTTTCTTTATTTACAGGCACAAGGGAAAACCTGATTGTTAATAGTACTGTTCCCATCTATGATACCAGCTAAAAACTGTCCTTTCCCCAGCATTCAAAACTCCCATTGCTCTAGCTGTGTTTTGTGACAGGGAATTTCATTAATGCGGGCAATTTCTGAGCTCTGGGTACTGTACTGCGCCTAAGATTTCAGATTAAAACTGCCACTGCTGGAAGGAAAGGAGGACCCTTTTCTGCCTCCCCACTTCCAGCCACTTTCTGAAGATTGAAGATAGGATCCTCATAAGAATATTAGGGGGGGCGGCAGGAGAAGTATTGCTTTTTTGCAGTCTTCAGATGAGAACTAGACCATGTGAAAAATGAACATAAGATTTTAGCTGCAGTTCATTCATTTTCAGCTTTGTATTCTTGTTGTAAAAAAGTGTGCCTAGACATTCTGTTGTTGTGCCCATAACCTAGGTTTATGGTGCCATTTAGCTCCTAGCTTTCATATTTCAGTTTCTAACATTGCCTTTCTCCTAAACAGCTATGAAGGCTAGTAAAATAACCTCCACTGGGGCCAGTTGGAACCTTTTTACTAACTCACATAGTCTGGGGACAGGAGTTTTATGGAGGTGGGGGGGGGGGAGTCACAGCTGGGGAAGGAAGAGCCAAATTTCTGCATTTCATGGTCCCAATAACAACTGAGGCTGTATTTAAACAACACAGATTTAAATCTGTGCAGAAATGAAGAACTTCTTTCCCCCCTCTGCCTGCTATATGTTAAGCATAATGTGCAAAATTTGGTCCTGAACAGCTTGTTTCTTTTCACACTGAATGGTTGGGGGGGGGGAAGCAGGGTATGAAAGCACTATTTGATTACTTATGTATTAGAGTTTGCAATATTTACATTTTAATGCAAACTTCCACAACAAAGATCAGGGATAAATTATTTTCCTCCTCCCTCATAACAACTCTGTTCAGCAGGCTAGCGTGTAAGTGTGAGAGACTGGGGCACGAGAATTCACCGGCTGAGCTGTCATTTGAAGTGGAGTCTCCCCCTTCTGAACCTGATATTGTCAACCACCACACCAAGCATATAAATATTGGCTTGCATGAGAGAAGCAGGCACAGCAGATAAACAACACCCTAATCATCTGTTGGGACTGGAGATTATGCATGGGGCAAGGCTGAGCCCTAGCCATGGGCTCTCCTTTACAGACACCCAGGGGAGAATCTTTTGCTGACATGAAGCCACTCCAGCTTTGGGAGGATGGCACCGTGGATGGCCACAACACCGTGGAATGAGACACAGAGAACTTTTGCTAGCGGAAACAACCCAGAATTATACGGAAGCTGTTGCTTGGCCACTTAAGCAGGTAAGAACTGTCTCTAGGTGACGAGTCAGGGAAGCTTTGCACAATTTGGTTATTTTCTCCCTGTTACAGGCAGCAAATGATTAACACAGGCATGTGTGAAGCAGATGGGCTAGTAAACAATTTTGTGATCTAATAATAATAAGGGACATGTGCGACGCTGGAACAGAGAGGACATTGTATCTTGGCTGTATTCCTTCACATTTACTAATGAGAAGGCCACGTGATGACACGCCTTTAAAAGGCCTTGTGTTCACTCATGTACCATATTTGGAAAAGGGCTGTGGCTTGTTACTGCCACGGTTTTAACCTCCAGCTAACTTATTCTTCTTCCTTGGCAGAATATAATTAAGGTGTTTTAAAGACTGAGCTAGGGATTAAGCTAAAAATACCTCTCTAGTAATAACAGCTTAGGTTTGGGGAGGAAACAAAGACCCAAAGATGCAAAGCTTTTTTAAAAAATAAAATAAAAAATAAAGGGTAGCTTGACTCATACTCACTGTTGCAAGATAAAGTAACTACACACCACTAATTCTCAGTTGGCATGCCAAGTACTAGGAACAATGCTTGAAAGCAATGTAAGAACACAAACAGCCCTGTGGGATGCACAGCTTCTTCCACTCCCCATTATAAACAAATTGTTCTTGTTGATTAAAAAGTGGGCAGCAAAATGCATGCCTTATTAAGTTATTCCTACAGTAACCATAGTTGCTACTGGTAGTGGTTCAGAGATAGCATGAACACAGCATTAAAGACAGGGGTGGGAAATGTGTAGCAGTCCAGATACTGCCGGACTACAACTCCCATCATCCCTGCCCATTGGCCATGCTGGCTGGGGTTTAAGGAAGCTGGACTACAACAACATCTGGAGGGCCACAGGTCCCCCATTGCTGCATAAGGAAAGCATCTTTAAACAAGTAATCTGGGAAGAATAAGTACAGTTCTCTTTACCAATATTAATGTTGCAAAGGTATACCTATGGTTGCTTAACTAGCTCTCAAGCCAAATAACCATTCTTCATGTTACAATTTCTCTATACTGGGTTATAAACATGTATCACTCTACCGAGCAAACTCCATTAGAGGAGAAATGTAATATGAAAAGCAGTCCTAAAAGTAACATTTTAAAAGTTGAATGCGGCCAAGATACTATATAAGTTTCATCTTAACAAAAGCCACATTACTGACACTGTTTCCCTTCTACTCTGGGTAGTCTTCTCTCTTGAGATCAATCTCACATGCCACCCCTTCTCCTGCTCTGTAATCCTGTAATTTCATGTAAACCAGCACTGATAGCAGAAATCAGAAACACGCAGCAGAGTTGCGAAATTTCATTTTTGATTGCCTAAATAGTTGACTGTGTTTTTGCTAATAGGCAGTGGTTTTCAAACAACAAGCCAATACATTTTCAGATTTACGATTTATTCACTGTTCTGACTGCACATTCCTTCTCCTGCTAGGGTTCGGATCGCTCAAGGACTTACAGAGGCATAGTTCTTCTCCAACTTGTCCTCCACGATGCCAATCCGGCATGGTGTCCTCTGATTCTGGAACCAGTAGTCTGTTGATTCTAGCAGGCTGTTACTGCAGAGAACCTGTGGAAACACAAGATTTCATAGTCCTCCTTCCATCAAAGTCATGAAGCCTGGATGCCTGCATCAGTGGAAGCTTTCAAATCAATTTTGCTTTTGAGTCATCAAGCAATTTAAAGTGGTAAGTTCCCCCCAAAAGGGATGGGGTGAGGCAGGGCAAGGAGAGAAAATCCAATCCTCTTGCATCTCGGTGACATGACGTGGCAACCCAGCAGAACCTACACCAGGAAAACTGGTGGTGTAAGTCAAACTTTATTTTAAAGGCTCGTTTTCCAAAATTTCACTTTGGAAGCTCAAACCATCATGTAGGTTCTTAACTATGACTAGCACAGTTCACGTATCTGAACGCTGCCATTGGGCTCATCTGGATGCAACAATATTTTGGCTTAATAAAACATGGTTTATTCAACTCGGAACAATCATTGTGCCTGCATGCTCCTTCCTTGCTCCTTCCCTTCAATTCCTGTACATTGACTTTGACGCCTGAATTGTGATTACCTTAAACTAGAACCTGGCACGGGAAACTGTGGTTTAATCTTTGGGCTTCAAATTACATTAGGGCATTAGCATGGTTTCAGATTGTAGCGTACAATCCAAGATTAAAACTCGAATTTACATCATTTTTGATGTAATAAAAAATGAAAGTAATCATGATACGAGACCTAAAGCCTTGGAAGGAATGAGGGATGGGGAAGAAGGGCGAATGTGCAAGCATAATGTTAAATTCCTAGCTTACTAAACCATGGTTTCATTTGCTTTCAGCTCTATCTTTCTCATGTTTCAGCCTTGCTTATCCATCATCTGGCTAGTGTTCAAAACAAAAACTCATTGTGTCCTCAAGGACTGAACTTCTTGGCGAGGCTTTTGTGAGCACAAACGTGGAGCCTGCCCAAGCTCACTTTCGAACCCAAACTAAGCAAAGAGTGCTCAGTCCCTGTTTCTTTAAAGCAAAACTTTTTTAAAATAATGCATTGATACCTTTAAATAATTTTCCCCCAGATCATTATATGTTTCTATGCAAGAGATCTCATTTTGCATTAAAATGGGTTTCCCTCCTTTTAAAGCCACGCTTCATTGAAATGCCTCTTTTTTAAAAAAACGGTGACTAGCTCAAAATTGCAGGCAGTGACACCACACATATATTTGGTGCTAAGCATATTGTAATAAAGTATACTTATTATTCTAGGCTCTGATTCTATAATGTGAATGGGATGCCATTTGCCACCTTTGAAAATAAGCACAATAAATAACACCATATTAAAGTGATTGGAAATGTACATAAAAATTCATATGCATGAACTGTGATGGGAAATGAACTGAACATTATATGCTAGTAAGATATAAACAATGTGATGCAAGCCCTTTCTCTTTAGGGATTTCACTAGTTGAAGGCAATTATGCATTTGAACACTGGAATCCTAAATATGTCTACGCAAAAGCAAATCCTTTTGAATTCAATGGGACTTGCTCCCAGGTAAGTACAGGTAGCATAGCAGCTTCATGGCACATCTTACACATGCCTTTTCAAGAAGTACGTTCCACTGAATAAATTGAACTAATAAGCATGTAATCATTCTGTTTGGCACAAATAATCAGGATGACTCGTGCTTAATACAAACAATACAAGCAAATGGTTCCTGTAAAAAAATATATTGCTGCAGTGTTTTGGTTACACAAGAATCCACAACTTGGAGAATGACTTTGCTGTTTGTATAAAGGGATGTAACTGTCTCTCTCATGCATTTCACTTTGAGTTTGGAATACAGCGGGGGGGGGGGGCAGGGATTGATTTGAAAGCCTTCCTGAACCATCAATTGGCATGGGAAAATCTGAAATGTATGAAATAATAGTTTGGGGAGAAATCCATGTGCATAGAGATAATTAAGAGGTTATTATTGTTATTATTGTTAGCACCTGTCTGTCTCGAAAGACAATGGGGTGTGCCTCCAGGGGCGAAACCGCTGGAGAATCACAGCGCCTGCTGTGGCTGCAGAGACTGGTATCTAGTAAGTTCCTCCTGCATTGTTTTTGCTGCATTAGCAGCATGGTAATTAAGAGATGGATGCAAAATAATTATGAAACTTCCACCTGGCAGTTTTGTCGGATACCACATCAGTATATTGGGGTCTTAGCAAGATTAGCTCTCATAATCAGTTTCTCACTAGACATAACATCCCCCCAGCCATGGAAAAAAAAGTCTGCCTTTCCACATAGGAGTATATATGGTCCTATGGTGTAAAGCAGGAGTGGGAAATCTGTGGTCCCCCAGATGTTGTTGGACCCATCAACGCCAGCTAACATGGCTGACAACCGGGAATTATGGGAGCTGTAGCTCGACAACAACGTCTGGAAGGCTACAGGTTCTCTAATTTTGATTTAACTAAAGGAGTAACAGCCACAGCAGGGACACTTACTGAAAAAGACTTCATAATGCTATTCATTATCTCCCTCCAAGTGTCTGTACTGAGCAATGTTTTCAGCTTAATTTCAGGGAAGCAGCAATTTGCATGGACCTACATGTGTTAATTCATGTAAATGAATGCCTTTTTAAAATAGGCAATCAACATGGAGTAAGTGCCGGAATATAAACGGTCAGCTATTCATCCAATCATGGTAATGGAAATAAGATGAGGCTATTTGTTACCTGTTTGCGTAGGAGAGCTGAGCCGTTTGACTTCATTATAATAAAGCAGTTTATGATGCAAGAATGATGGGATTTGCTCCTTGAATCCGCTCTTGGCAACTTTTTTTATTTGCAAAATATGCTAATATGCATACACAGTCTTTACCTGGTACACTGGAATCCTAATGAAAAATAGATGTATTTCCCCACAGTTTGCACAATGCCGTTTACATAAAATTATAAGGATTTTCATGATAGCCAACTAAGCTTTACTCAGAGTAGACCCACTGAAATTAATGAATGTGGCTTTAATATCAGTATGTCTGCTCTGATTAAAGCATAGCTGAATACCTCCCTTTAAATATATATATTCATACTCGATCACAACACATCAGATTTTGGGATAAAGTATGTGAAATATTCAGTTTTTAAACATGCAATAAGAATGGGAAGGAATTGCTGCCTTGTTGCTTTGAAACTGTTCCTTGGTGCTACAGGGGTGGGTGAATTCTTGATGGTGACAGCCATCAGCCTGATCCAGAAGCAAGTTAGAGGGGCTTGTTTAAGAATATTAATTCCAGGCTGCTTAAATCTAAGTGCTGCCTTACATTCGACATCAAGGTTGAGAGAGTATGTGAAAGGGATTGCCGCAGCCAACCCCCATCATTTCATATCATGTCAAAAGCCACCCTAGGCACCCTAATGATAATTATTTTTGCCGCCGGTAATACGCAGGTAACTCCCAAGTGGAACTGTTCCACGAGGATTCAAGGATATTTAACGAATGGCAATCAGATTGCACTGAGGTTATCTAAGGTGAAGCGGAGAAGGGAGGAACTAAGTTCCCTTCCCACCACGTCTCAGTCCTTCGTTGCCTTCAGGGTACCTACACCTGGCTAAGACTGAACAAAATGACCTGACTCTTTAGGGATGGAGGGGAATGTCAGGAGAATATGAGCTGGTGAAACATATGCATTTTTGGCAGCCCTCCTCCTGTCTCCAGAAAGCAAGAACAATCCTTGTGCATGTATATACTCAGAAATAAGTCCCATTCAGTTTAATGGGGCTCACTCTCAGGTAAGTACAACACAGGAAGCTGTCCTGTACCAAGGCAGACCACTGGTCCATATTCTTATCTACACCAATGGGCAGTGGCTTTCCAGGGCTTCAGATATGGCGCCTCTCCCAAGCCCTACCATGAGAAGTTGGGATCTTTGCAGCACAAAGCAGTTATTCTTCCACTAAGCTAAAGTCCTCCCCCTAATTCAGACTCAGGGTTCTTTTATCTTATAGAAGGAAGTGGTAGGCTGAGTGGTGTCATTCACTGTTAGCATTGCTCTGTTATTGTCCTGATAGTACTCTGAAAACTTGCCATGCCTTTATGGTCTAATAAAAGATTTTCAAACAGAAGGGGATGTTAAACAATTGCTGCTACTGCTTCTCTAACAACAGCAATTCCCCCATTTAAAGCTATCTAGAGTGTAAGGCTTACTAGATCAAATTGATGATGGTTTTGCCTAATCAAATAATTAATTTCCACTGTCGGCATTTTTGCACAAAATAGTATCACATTCATCGCACCCCGGGGGTTTTTAACCACAAAAATTTGACACAATTGCTTGAGACAAGAAAGGATTTTTCAAGAGAGATCAGTAGAACAATCCCATCTGAGTATGAGCATCCAAATAAAATCTTTCATTATTTCTGAGGCAGACTGGTTCCCTGTCTCAAACAAACCAGCAAAGTTTTAACAACTCAAAGGCCGAACCTTGACATAAACCTAACAGGAAAAGGCTTGATTCAGTCTTGGTTTGCTTAATATAATCCCTTAACGCCTCTCTTCATATTAATAGATCAGTTGAATGAGATGCTTTTTTCAGAAGACCTGGGAAAAGGTGGGGGGGGAGCTTTTCCTGCTGAAATACTATTTGTATTTCAAATCCCAGGTACTGTGATTGAAGCAATGAAATGGGATGCTTCGGAGACTCTGGAATCTGCTTCCTTGAGCATGCAATGGCATTTCAGAAATGTTTGAGAAAGGTGACATCTTGATTAAGAGGAAGGATTTGGACTAGATGATCCTTGTGGACACCTCTAACCCTATGATTCCATGATCAAAATCCCATCTCCATCCTCTCAAAAACTGTATGAGGTAGGCCATTATCTTCCCATTCCACAAACAGAAAACTGAGAATCCATAATGTTATTTTTCCAAGATTGTTAAGAGAATTCATGGCTGAGAAGTCTAAGTGACAATGTCTCCACTGCCCCCCAAAACAAACAAAAACCCTTTGCCACTTCTGTCTAGACTAAACTGTCACCATTATCCAGTGTGTTGTCAACTGTCAATCAGTGAACACAAACAGTATCTAATAATACATGCAATGAAAACTTAATAGTTTTGCCCAGGAGGGAAAGCAGCCCATAAATTCAGTATAACCTCATCTTTCTCTAAGTGACTAATATTACAGATGAATCCTACACATGTCTATTGGAAGTAAGTCCCACTGAATTCAATGGGCTTACTCCCAGGTAAATCAGTATAGAATCGCAGCTTTAATATGTAATGGAGCTCTAAAGGGGCTCTGCTCCACACAGGAGATAGCAGCAAGTTTTTGCCTGGATGTCTTAATTGCTATAGTTAATTAAAGCTCATCAAAAAGAGATGAGCATAAAACAGGCAAAACAAGATGAGAGCTTGGTGGCTTGTTCTCAGCATTTTTTGAAATGGGGACAGTGAACTGATCTTTGGCACCTTGAATGCTGCCTAAAAGGCACCGTTCATGTCAGGAATAACTAATCAAATGCTAAAAAAAGTGAATTGGATGGGATGTGTAATTTATTCTCTGCCAGTGCCAGTCCATTGCAAATGATAAATCTACTTTTTTTTTAAAGAATGAAAGAAATCCATTAAATTAATAAAATGTGTGGAGAGAAGCTGATGGACTGTAATAGCTTATGCTGAGGACTCAGAGACGTTTCCCATGTTAACACATCTTATAATAACCCTTTCAATTTACATCAATTCCTGCTATTGTCAAAATGCAGGTGAATCATATTTATGTGGATTGGAATATTTATTTTTGGTTACACAGAATATTAAATTAGCCGTCAAGAGGCTGCAGTAAAAACAGAGAGGGTCTCCCACACTGAAACAGGGGTCAAAGTTGGCCACATTTTGCTGTTTCCATGCTTTGCCTGTAAAATACAGAAAAGGAGCTTGGGAATCTCCCTCATAAGGAAATGTATGTGCTCCCAGCGTGGGGATAGAATGTTCCTCTCCCAGAGCATCAAATCATAGAATTGTAGATTCAGAAGGGATCCCAAGACTCACCTAGTTCAATCCCCTGCATTGCTGTCCATGTCTCACTTTGGAATGTTAGGTAAAGGTAAAGGTACCCCTGACCGTTAGGTCCAGTTGTGGACGACTCTGGAGTTGCGGTGCTCATCTTGCTCTATAGGCCGAGGGAGCGGGTGTTTGTCTGCAGACAGCTTCCAGGTCATGTGGCCAGCATGACAAAGCCGCTTCTGGTGAACCAGAGCAGCACACGGAAATGCTGTTTACCTTCCCTCCAGAGTGGTACCTATTTATCTACTTGCACTTGACGTGCTTAGGAACTGGGACCGAATAACAGGAGCTCACCCTGTCGCGGGGATTCGAACTGCTGACCTTCCGGTCGGCAAGCCCTAGGCTCTGTGGTTTAGACCACAGTGCCACTAGACTCGAAGCTCGTTAAAATTTTCAAAAGCTCAAAAAAAATTCAATCGAGATTGAAGAGCTTTAAGATGCCAACATCTTTAGCACTGAAATTTAGGAAACCTGCATGAATGCAACTAACTATCTACAGGTAAGGTCTAGTATGGGGGACTTGGAGATCTATAGCTTGCCCTATAGAAAAGTTTTCACATGGCTTCCAACACTGGCCCAAGGATCAGTCACCACAAACTGAAATAGGAATAGCATTCTATAAGTAGGGCGAAATCACGGAATAGGCCATTCACCGATCAGCCAGCCAGCTCACCTCAGCAGGCAGGAGAACTTAAGAAGGGCCTCATAATGTCAGAATGAAACTAAAGCCCTCAGAGATGTGCATGGGTCAGCAGAAATCCTGTTCAATTATCTGACAAATTGTAGATAGCTAACAAAACAGTGCAGACCAATATCAAGCTTTTTTAAAAAATGGAATTCTCAGTCTCAAGCAAAGCTAGCTGCAGATATGACTCATAACCTGAATCCACTGTGAGAATTCGCTTAGGCACCATTATAGCTCTCAGTTGAGCTGTCTTAAAAGAAGCTGCCAAATGAGAGAAAGATTCTGCCCTCCACTGATCTTGTCTGGTTGCACCTGGACGCGAGCAATGTGAGTCCACAGCATGACATGAAGGCATAGGAAGCCACCACTACCTTGAAGCTAGGAAGGCCCGAGTCTGGTCAGTGCCCAGACTGAAGACTTACCTGAGTACCACATCTACACTGTCTTAGGTTTCACGATGGATGGAAGGAAGGTGAAATATAAATGCAAGAAAACAAAAAAATTAATAAAATGCTTCATCCATTGCCTGACTCAAATAAAGCAAATATGCAGTATGCGTGCTCCTTCGCATGTAATGGGAAGTGATGGTGCAAGGAACCCAACATCTCTCCCTATATGCTCTAGAGCTCACCCATAGTTTGCCACGTGTCTATTTGGCCTTGTTTCCTTTTCCTTTTATTTTCTGAACTCGAAATGTGGAGTCCAAGTTGAGATATTAGCTCAATTGCCTGTCTTAATCTTAAATCTTAATTACATTTGGAGCTTTTCCCACTTAGCAAGTTTTTTCTCAGAAGGATATCTGCAGGAAATCAATTTCCATCTTATTTACTTCAGCTAACTGAAAATAGAAGATTAACGACTGTGAATATTATCACTGGTAAGTACACTTAATGCTTGACCCATTCCAATCAAACTGATGATACGTATGATTAAGCTCAGAGGTTCCAGACATATATGGAGTGGGCAATTCATCCCCTCGACTCAAGTCTACCCTTTCTGTCCACGCCCAGTCACAGAAACTCCAGTGGTGGAGCATCTGTGTTCACTTTCCTAGAACCATTTGCCCTTGAGAGTGTCACTGGCACAAGCCACAGTTTGTCTCTACAGCGAAAGGAGCACAGCAAGATCAGGCTGTCCATAAACACAAGACACCAAACATTTTTGGATTATCCAGCCAATGCAAGACTTGCAATCTTTTTTGCCCATATCCAGATGTTCATGCTGATTTTTCCATTTCATATTTTTTATTTACCATACAGCTTGGGCTTCAAGCACTATTGAGACAACAGCTCAGCAGTACAGTCAACCTGCTGGTTAAGAATAACGTGAGCTTATTTTAATAATGCCAAGTTTATTTTAATAATGCAATCTGATTAAAAATAACGCAAGTTACCTTCTTACATGCTGTGACCGAGCTTCCAAGACTGCTTCCTGAACTATCTGTGCCACTGCTCTGGTGATCTGAAACTTCATACATCAGTGGAGATTCAAAGTTGCTGAAGAGAGAAAATCATTCAGTGACTCATTGGCATAAATAAATCAAATATGGCTTCATTTTTAAGTCCTACCCAACCACAGATCACTTCAATCCCTGCTGTTTTCTAGGTTAGCAGCGCAAGTCTATTGACCGGTTCATTTTGCTGCCTTTGGAAGTATGCTGTAAAATAACTCCCTGGTGCCTTTTAAAAACTGAGAATAAAGACCTTAGCTGGACATAATGGCATCTGTCTGCCTTCAACAATACAATTAAGTGTTCTCTTCCTCCTCAAGCACAGTTCTAGGGGTGCAACTGATATGTAATGGCAGCATTCATTCAGCTTGACAGATTCCAAGATAAAAACAAACAAACTTCATGCTGTGCTTCAGCCTTTGCCAACCTGGTATATATTTTGGATTAATGTTACAATCAAGCTCCAGCCAGCTAGCTCTACTGGCTCATAGTCCCAAAACATCAGAGGGCACCAGGTTAGCAAAAGCTGCTATGCCTCATCTCAGTCCCTTGATTCACAACCAGGAAAAAAAGACAAATTACTGTACAGCTATTCAGAGACAAAACAACAACAAAAAGTGCAATGGACTAGAGAGCCCAAGCAGGCTTTCCTCGTCATCATGGTTAATGTGGTGTGGTGGTACAGTACACAGTGTTGCAGGCGTGAAATCCAGAATTTGCAGACATAGAGGACAGTCCGGAGCTATCATCCTCAGGCGCAGCTTGTCATGCAGAGCCAACGCCAGTCATAAAATGTTGATACTGATGGATTAGCAACTCATGATGGCAGCCCATGGAACAAAGCTATAAATCATTGCCAACATCAAACCCACTCCACTGATTTGGCGCCGTGAGTGGCACTTTCACCATACACTCACGGTTGCTACATAATGGTCACACGGCGTCCATGATGAACCTGCAGAGGTGGCTCTTGCCAGAGGGCTCCGCCCACATTCTTTGTTTTTTTCATTGCTTGGGGATGCTCTGCCTCCTAGCTTTTGGAGTATTTGGAGAGCAAGTTTACATGTGGTGTGGGGGAGAAGGGAACTAAGGAGCAGATTTTTTTTTTCTACAGCTCCCATAGAACTAGAACTTCAGACCAGTCAGCAAAGTTCTTTGGAACGGCTTCCTCACACTGTACATAGTTAAATTATGGAATCCACTACCCCAACTTCAATAGTTTTAAAAGGGCATTAGCCAGATTCATGGAGGGTAAGGTTATCAATGGCCATGATGGCTGTATATTACTTCTGGTATCAGATGCAGTGTGCCTTTGTATACTGATACACTGGGGAGCGAATGGGGAGGAGTGCTTCTGTGTTCTTGCCATGCTTGTGAGCTTCCTCTAGGCATCCGATTGGCCATTGTGAGAACATAACGCTGGATCCAGCAGAGCTCACCTTTTATTCTTCTTTCTCAAACACTTGTTTCAAGCTATGTATTCTGGCTGCAGCCCTTTGATTATCTCCCTTGCATATCATCTTACCTTTCCAGGTTGGGGTTGGACCAGCCATCAGGCAGAGTGAGTCTGCCACCTTAGACTGTTGATTTTGGTATCATGAAGGGCTAGAAAACTGCTGGTGGTTTTATTTATCGTAACTGCATTTTTACTTGCCAGAAAGCAGGAGAGGCAGTTGTAGGATTTTCTGCTTCAGGTGCCAACAGAATCTGGTTGGCCTTGAGTGAAGATGGGCAGGGAAGGGCCACCATTTGCTACTCTGCCTCGGGCAGCAAAATGTCTTGCTTGCCAACGCTTTTCATCTTAGTCATTCATTTTTTTCCTCTGACTTATTTTATAATGATGCTGAGCTTTCCTTGGCTGGCTGAGCTATTCTCAGCTGCTCTGACTCATCTCTGGCACCATGTTTCAACACAGTCTCCAAATCCTTACTTGCAACGGCCGGCAAAAGTCAAACTCACTACCGTGATAGTTGGATCATTTGTTGGAGGAAATCAGGAAGCGGGGGAAATGACAACTTCCCCCTCCCCAACCAAACAAGGGCTATGTCCACACCACTCATTTAAAGCATCATTACACCACTTTAAGAATCATTGCTTCCCCCAAATAATCCTGGGAACTGTATTTGCTAAGAGTACAGGGAATTGTAGTTTTGCAAGAGGTCTCCTTTCTCTCAGCATGCTTAACAAACTACAGCTCCCAGGATTCTTTGTGGGGTAGCCATGATTGTTAAAGGGGTGCTTTAAGCATATGGTGTGGATGTGACTTGGCGGCATAGCAGCAGATCCACCTGTTTAAATATGGAACTCAGCCACACATAGGAAAGAAAATGAGATTCAGTTTTAAAATAAAATTGGGGTGTGTGGACAAGTTCAGAATGGTTCCACCACCTGCAGCTCTCTTACCCACAGCTTCTCTGCCAAGTGCTTTTCTCCTCAGCTGAACTTAAGATTCTGGAAATGGCCTTAAAACACTTTAAAAGGGGCTAAAGTGGAAGGATAGTTCTGTACTCCTCACCTGCACACGCCTTTTTCTTTAAAAACCGAACTATCACACCTTTTACGTGACTGGAACAGTTCCACAGGTAAACATACGGAACTGCCCCCGTAATGTCTAGTTTGGCCTTTAAGACTTGGTGGTAGTCACAACACTTTCTGTCTTTAGGCTGTGAGAAATGTTTCACATTTCTTATCACAGTCCAATATGCTGAATTTCAGTGTCACACTTTACCAACATTACAGCTACTTGCTCTTTTTACCTTGACACAAATGTATGTTGTTCATACAGACACTTAAATATAAGCTGATACAGGTTTTTTAAAAAGTTATGAATTGCTTTTCTATGAGGAAAGATGATAAATACCATGAATTTGTTTGACCATAATCAAGGAACAAACACGCTCCAACAATACAAAAGTCACACAAAAAATTTTTTATCTGTTCTTTAGTACTCTGAATTTTTCTACCATTATTTCAAACATATACATATTCGATTCAATCCTATAAAATGGCCTGCACACGTAGTCCCAGTTCACATGTAACAGTAAACCATGGCTTAAAATATATCATGGCTTGCTATGAATGATTTGCACCCACCCCTCTCCTCTCCATGTCAGACCAAGCGGGGGGGGGGGGGGAGCCCAGGAGAACTAACTTAGCATTACTTGTGAACAAGCGCTTATGGTTTGTTCCCTTCAGAGAAACCACAATCTGTTATTCCGGAATAAACCTTGGCTTCTGTCCATGTTCTGCTAGGAGAGAAACAAAAAAAATGAGTGCTGGTTCACACGTAACACTAAGCCACCGCTCTGTTTTATTTCCTCAAAGGGAAGAGCTGGTGGAAACAAATGAGCAGTGCAAACCAGAATGCTGCTATTTCACATTAAGCCCTGGCTTACAGTTTACAGCTTAGTGGCTTTGGTAATAAAGCAGCACAGAACGGAACGGAACAGAACAGGATAAAAATTAAAAGGTGTTATGTGGGTTTTGGGTCTGACACAGCAACTCCTAAGTGGTTCAATACTGGTTTAAAGGGGCAACATTCCCTTGCAACAGGGCAGATCCCCCCCTTTATTATACTTGTGCTAAGTATATGAACTGGACAGGTACCCTTTCGCAATGGGCAGTTAAGAGCCTACACTATTTGTACAGAATCCTATGGATACTCCTGACCCAAGAAAGCTACCAAGATTGGAATAAATGTCTTTCTATCTCTCTAAGATCGGGATCAAACTTTTTATTCTATAGTGGAATTGAGGGCTTGTGCCACTGCTGCTTAAGTCAATCCATAGGACTGATGCAGAGACACCCAAGGAGCAGATGTGTTGTTGTTGCTGCTGCTGCTTGTAGTTTAATACTATACGTATTCTACAAACCAGTGCTTTTCCCCCCTAAAAAATGTTTAGGGCTACTCACATTTTCCTATTCATATTGAAATACTGCCCCTCAATGAGGCCAAACTTAGATTCACAAAATGTTTAGGGGTGTGCATACCCCTGTGTCCCCCCAGAAAAAAGCACTGCTACAAACTAACTGAAAAGAGGTACGTATAAAGAAACAAAACATGCATTATATTATATTTAAAGGTATGTTGCCAAACAGTCATCATGTATATGCACAGGAGTTGTAAACGAGGTTCTGTGGGCCCACATATTTCCACAAAGGCCTTCCTCAGAGCCCATGGCTACCCTTTCCCACCCCTTCTCTCATTGAAATAGCCAACAGATAGTTTCTTCGGTTTGTCTCCACAGGCCCAAAAAGGCTGGCTACCTCTGGCTCAAATAATTTCTACCACAGATTTAAATAACAAATGAACTCATTTAACAGCAAGTCAAGAAAAGAAAAAAAGGAGAAAAGTTTGCATTAATAGGAAGTGATAGAGCAATATGATAGCAGAAAACCTAAAATGTCAGTGTATTTTGTGAGTGACACTGAAAGAAGCAGGCCACATCTCAGTCTGAAGATCAGAGTGACATTTAAATCTCTTGTTTTCGGGGTCACTGGAGAATGAGATATATCTTGCACTGCTGAAGCTCATGGCTATATAACTTCTAAATCCAGATACATCTTCCACTTGGCCAGAAGTACAGCAGATAATATGATAAGATATGGGCCAAATGAGTTGTTTGAGAAAAAAGTTAAGACCCTCTGAAGGTGAAGTAGGCTTGCTATCTTTGGTCTCTGAAGGAATTAGAAGTGCAGAATTTTGACTCTCCTCTTCATGCATCCTCATTTTTCTGCTTTGTGACTGGCAGGCTCTCTGTATGAACATCCAATGCTGGACTTGACTGCAACTGAACATGGCACAAACTTGGGTAAAAATAAATTAACAACTGCAATAGTGACCATGAGCCAGTTCCCAAGGCCTGGCACCTTGATCCGGTAATGCAGTCTCATGTGCACACAAATATAGCTCTTCCATTAAGAACAAAGGAAGCAGCCTTATACTGAGTTAGACCGTTGGTCCAACAAACTCAGTATTATCTGCACACTGAATGACAGAGATTCTCCAAGGTTTCGGACAGCGTTTTTTCTCAGCCCTAGCTGGAGACACTGGGGACAGAACCTGGGACCTTCTGCATTCAAAGCAGATCCTGTACTACTGCCCTTTCCCTTATCAGGAATGGCAAGAGTGTTGGGGCACAAGCTGTGGTCAGTCAAATGTTCTTGCACCGTTCTGACAACACGAGAATGTATCCAGAGTGCAATTTTTAAATGTAAGAAACAATTTTGCGGAAAAGCCATCTCTTAAAAAAGTTAGTATCCATTTTAACAACTGGAGAAAGTGAGAAAATAAGAGCCCAAGGGCCAAAACACTCCGAATGTTAAATTCGTGAATGCATTAAATGTGTTCTATTCTTTAACAATAGCAGCCATAGAGGAGCTGAACAGAAATGGGAGCATGACACATGGGGCGGGAGAGAGAGAGAGTTAATATGCCTAGGCTCAAGCCCTGCAATCCGCATACTGGGTAGGTGGGTAGGAATGCCCACCACAAGCCCTGAGGGAAACATTGTGGCTTCATATTATTTATTGGCTTTGTTGTTGTTTAGTCATTTAGTCGTGTCCGACTCTTTGTGACCCCATGGACCAGAGCACGCCAGGCACTTCTGTCTTCCACTGCTTCTGGCAGTTTGGTCATACTCATGCTGGTAGCTTTGAGAACACTGTCCAATCATCTCGTCCTCTGTCATCCCCTTCTCCTTGTGCCCTCAATCTTTCCCAACATCAGGATCTTTTCCAGGGAGTCTTCACTTCTCATGAGGTAGCCAAAGTATTGGAGCCTCAGCTTCAGGGCCTGTCCTTCCAGTGAGCATTCAGGGCTGATTTCCTTAAGAATGGATAGGTTTGATCTTCTTGCAGTCCATGGGACTCTCAAGAGTCTCCTCCAGCACCATAATTCAAAAGCATCAATTCTTCGGCGGTCAGCCTTCTTTATGGTCCAGCTCTCACTTCCATACATCACTACTGGGAAAACCATCTACTTCTGCTTCATTGACTATGCAAAAGCCTTTGACTGTGTCAACCACAGCAAACTATGGCAAGTTCTTAAAGAAATGGGAGTGCCTGATCACCTCATCTGTCTCCTGAGAAATCTCTATGTGGGACAAGAAGCTACAGTTAGAACTGGATATGGAACAACTGATTGGTTCAAAATTGGGAAAGGAGTACGACAAGGCTGTATATTGTCTCCCTGCTTATTTATTGGCTACCCCCAAACAAAACATTTTTTATTTTTACACTGCTGGTGTACCAGTCAGCCACAAGTTAATGTAACTTCACAGGTAAGAGGAGGATATTCCCAGGTCAAGTTCCAATGCTTGTGAAATCACTGGTTGGACATAGGAAGGTTATTCACAAGCTTGCTGTAAGACCAGTTGAGGCAACATGTACACATATGGTGTATTTTGAGCATTTAGAACAAATCACTGGAATTATTATCACATGCCCTTATTATGATGTGCAAAGTCTCCATGGCTCCAAGTCTTCCCTTGCTGACAAAGAATCCACTTTCCTATTGCTTATCCTGATTAAGCAATCTGTATCCTTGCTCATTTAACACTGTTGGAAAAATGTGATGCTATCTAGGATCTCTAGCCATGGGGATAAGTAAGTATCCTGCTGCTCGTAGTGCTGTGACTAATTGTGTGAGCAATGGAAGCGTTCCTTTCTTTCGACAAACAACTCTCAATACGCACCCAATGTGACTTGTTCATGCAAGCTGAGAAACCATTTTTAAGACAAGCTCTTTACAACACCACTCTGTGGAGTCAATCTTCTCTTAATAAGGATTGACCTGAAGCTGTGTATGTGCAGTTTGTTGGCCCTTTGAGCAGTTTCTGGACAAAATGTTCTAAATCAGCTTTCGCCAACCTGCTTCCCATCAGATGCATGGGACTACAAAACTGGCCGAGGCTGATGGGAGTTGTGGTCCAAAATATATGGAGGGCACCAGGTTGGCTAAGGCTGCTCAAAATGGTTTCCTCATAGTTGACCATAATGGAAGCTCCTATTCTGCATTTCAATTTTAGGCACATTCTTCTTAGGACTGCTAACATTACCATAAATCTAGTTACAGGTAGGTAGCTGTATCTGAAGAAGTGCATGCACACGAAAGCTCAAACCAATAACAAACTTAATTGGTCTCTAAGGTGCTACAGGAAGGAATTTTTTAATTTTTTATTTTGTTTCGATTACCATAAATGTCAACCCAGCTGGGAAGCTGTGGTTATTTTTGCATATTTATTCATGACACTCCCTTTTTGACAAGTGTCAAAGATGTCAAAGATATTCTTCATTCCAAACGCTTGTTAAATAGTAAATGTTGTCTTAAAAGCTGGTAACTTTAACCACAATGGTACAACATTCACACAATTAGATTATTTTTTTGTGCACTGCTTCACACTTGCTGCCCTTAGCTATCTTTTATATTATCATTCATACTTCCAGTCCCCAATAATCTCTCATAAATGCATCACAAAGTATGGAATTTCAAAGAAGATATAATATGCAAAGAAAAATATAATATGTAAAGTATCTAATAGAGAAAGATAAGCTTCCTAGTCAATGGCATAATCCAAAACTGTATAGTCTCAAGGAGAATTTAAAGTATTAATATTGGAAGGCCACAATTTGTACCCGAAGGATTGCAAAAAAAGACTTATATTTTGTGAACACGTCAACACTGATCTTAAATCCCATATGAAGTGGGAAATTGCACCCTGGCCCTTGCTTATGCATTAGGCAAACTTGGCCCTCCAGATGTTTTGGGACTACAATTCCCATCATCCCTGACCACTGGGGCTGTTAGCTAGGGATGATGGGAGTTGTAGTCCTAAAACATCTGGAGGGCCGAGTTTGCCTATGCTTGCATTAGGCTTAGCATGCATAGGGGATATGTATGCATGAAAACCAACACACATAGGCCTAATCCAAGGAACGTGCACACTGAAAAACAAAGGTAATTGGGTCATGTGAATGGAAAGAAAACACTTTGCTTTATGCATGTAGATGTTTATGCTAACTTCAAAGTGTGAATGTCAGGTAGGGCTGTGACCATGATAAGTGTTAAGGGATGAGAGAATGACCCCCAACCCATCAACACAAACAGTGACATTGTTGATTGCATGTCAGATGCCAGAGACCCAATAGCCACTTGAACAGAGCGTGGCATCTGCTTCCCTCTCTTCCACAACAGCTGGTCACCATTGCCAGTACTGATAGTGCTGACCATTCACTGAGTGGAGTGGCTGGTGGGAAGATTTGTGAGCAGAAGCCCACTTTCAACTGCAGATTTCTCTTGCTGCATTAGGGTGACTGTCAGTTATACACTTTGAACCTATCATCTCATAATACATAGTTCCACCATTGGCATAATTGGCATAATTATAATCCTGCAAAGGTTCAAAAAGCAATCATCTAATCATCTGTGACATAATTATAGTATTGCTATTATATGCTTATATATAACAAGATGTAATATCACTGTCCTAAAGCCAAAATTATATGTAATGTAATAAAAGCTGTAGGAGAATCATATCCAACAATTTTTAATGCAGAACTGTAGACCAGCAGAGCATGCTTTTGTATCTTTTCTCTAATGAAAGGGCAAACATCCCCTTTTGGGTCAGGGTACTCAAGAAGGTGGCTTCAGGTATGCTTGGTGGAGGCTGAATTATCTGGGTCCATTTCAGTTTGGCTTCAGAACTGGTCATGGGACCATGTTCACTCTTCTTGGCTTCTCGGCAGCTTTTGGTATCAAGGAATTGGAGGTTGTGGGTGGTTCTGCTCCTACCTCAAGGACTGTTTCCAGCAAGAAGTAATGGAGGGGCAGTGTTCAAGGACATTGGAGCTTTCCTATGGCATCTCCATCTTGTCCTTCATACTATTTACTGTCTACATGTAGTCGCTGGATGCTGTCATCAGGAGACACAGTCAGGATAACTCAGCTGGTACATCACGAGACTATTAATATCAGGGCTGTGGGTTCGTGCCCCACATTGAGTGAAATATTCCTGTATTGGAAGGAGTTGGAGTAGATAACCCTTGTGGTCCCTTCCAGCTCTACAATTCTCTCTCTATCTCTGATTTGAAGTGCAGTGTCACCAGTACTGTATGTAGACAATATCCACTCTATCTCTCTGTTCCATCTGAATCAGCAGTGGTGTCTAAAGTGCTAGACAGATGTTTGGAGACAGTGATTGGCTGCATGCGGACCAATACATTGAATGTGAATCCTGAAAAGACTGTGTGTTCTTAATTCCAAGAGATGGGGAAATGCCCACATGGATTGTTTTCTTGGTTGCTTGATGTACAAAACAAGTAGACAGCAAAAAAATAATACTAAAAATCACAGCTCTGAATTCTCAACTCTGCTTCTGACTTCAGACTCAAACTCACTACAAACTGTTTCTTTGTTTGCTCCACTGGATCCTAACAGCATTGCTCCTCCTCTCCAGATAGCTAGGGAATAGTGGCAGGGAATTATTTTGTCTCAGACTACTCATCAATATAAACACGATATAATTTATCCAAGAAAAGATACATATTTGAGGTGATACAGCTTTCTCTGGAATGAGCTTTCTCTGGAATCAGTGGGTGTAATTCAACATTGTCTGTCCATGCAATGGGACTGTCCCATGGGAGGAGTTTAGTTGTGCAAGCAGACCTGGGAACTGGAAACAAAAGCTTATAAACTCTTCCTCTGACGTGCAAGAAGGCAAAGTGGGAAAACGGGAATGCAAGAGTTCAAAACCTTTCATAGTTAATTAATACAGTGGAAAACCACTGTTCCCCATTACATCGGAACTGGGCCTTAAAGGTCTATAAGACCCTCAGAGGTCTGTAGATGTGAACTCGTCACTGTTCTTAGAACAGTGAACTCAGCTGGAATTGTAATTCCATGTCTGCAAAGTAACTGTGCTGTTTCTCAATCTCATTTTCCGCTGATGAATGTGATACAGGGCAAGATCCATTGTATCTTGGTTTTAATTCTAAAAGAGCACTATGCTCACTGGGATTCAGTAGCTGACTTTATCAAGATATCCCCTTTCATGGTGCAGCAATGTTCCTTCTTTGAAATGCTAAGGTTATGGATGATAGTTAAAAGATTAAAAACTGTAGACCGTGACAGTAGCTGCCTTAAGAATTATAATAGCCACATGGTGTTAAACTGAGTGCATTCCTCAGGTTGCAGCAATTACAGAATATTATCAGAAAGTATCAGTAAACTGATTTTCAGGTTGTATATATGTGTAAATAAACCATATATCATAAAGACACCACAGTCTCCACTGTCCCTCATTCCAAGGAAACACTACTTTCTTTCCACTTACATGAACAAGGTTTGCTGGATATCCCAACAGTCAGGAGTAAAATTAAAGTAGACCTATGCATGCCTGTTCTATTTTATGCAGGGAGGTATGTTTTCTCTCCTCTGCATTATATCAAAACCAAATTGTTTTTTTAGACGGTAGACTTTTTTTTGAGTACAAGAGCCTCCGAATAACCATAGGGTAAAATAAAATATTAATTTGGAAAGTCCCTGGTAAGGTTTATTTAGGTAAAACAGAATGTAAATTCAGGTATCTAAGGGGTGGAGGGAAGCTAGTGTGCTAACTCATGCACTGTTTCAGCTTAAGGTAATGTATGCTGTAAGCAGAACAAATTATTTATGAGAGTTTTATCTAAAGCACCTTTCAAAGTGAATTCCTCTTTCTGTTCTCAGGAAAGCAGATTGTTCCAGGTGGCTTGGTAGGAGACCCAGCTTAGAAAAACAAACTCATTGTCTAGGGATAAAATTGTTTGATATAAGACAACATCACCCTGTGAGTTAGGTTACGCTAAGTGATAATGGCTGGTGTGAGGTTACTGGATGAGTTTTATGACTAACAGTGCAATCTGACGCATGCTTACTCAGAAGTAAGTCTCACTGAGCTCAGTGGGACTTAATCCCCAGGAAAGGTGTTTATGATGGCAGCCTTTGTGAAGTTTTGAACCCATGACTCTCGGTTGGTTAGAGCATGGTGCTGATAATGTGAAGGTTGCAGGTTCAATCCCTGTACGAGACAGCAGCATATTCCTCCATTGCAGGGAGTTGGACTAGATGATACTCAGGGTCCCTTCCAGCTCTACAATTCTATGATTCTAAGTCTATATCCAGAACTATAAACTATACCACACCGATTCTATGATATAGACATCTGAGGTCTGGATAAATGAAATGTGTGTGTGTTTCCGCAGTTGCATTTGTGATTTTAAAGTTAAGACCGACTGCTATCATGAGCTTTGTTCGTTCCTAACCATGTGTATACTCCCGTGAAGGCACAGATGGTTAGTAAAATGACAGCTATAAATACCTCTAGCAAATGTTTTCATGATTTGTTTTGGATGTGAATCCCATGCATAATGTAAATGTTAGCTGCGGCCCAATTCTGTAAGATTTTCAGATCGCAGACTACGGCTCTTGTATGCTTGTTCTCAAGAGTACATCTGTGGTCTAATTGAGAGAATGTAAGTAATAAAAAGATATGCCCTTCTGGTATTACAGGTCAAGGCTAAACCAACCTTTACTAAACACAAGCTTTCCGTTAAAAAATGTAGCATTGCCTTCACTAGGTGCTCATAATGGGATTTTACAGAAGCATTTTGTCTTTGTCAGAGTTCTACACCTGCTGAAATACCACCTTTCAGCTACACATCATCTTGGAAAGCACACAGAATAGAAAAGTTGTGCCATTGTAATTGTAGTTTAACACACATTCTTTGCTTCTTTCTTTTCCAGGCCCTGAATGCCTGCTTCTATTTCATTAAATAAAAAAGGGAGACCTCATCTTGATGGCATACTTCTGGATTAAAAGGGATGCTTTTTTTAACAGAACTGAAGCAGTACTAAGCCCACATGACTGATTAAGCATTGCAATTTTCAAACATATTCAAGAAAGCCTCTTTTACAGGGCAACTATAAAATGAAGCACCTGGGACTGTCAAGCAAGTAAGAGCCTGGCTGAAAGAGAACTTCTTCTTTGGTCCCTGCACCACCTTGAAATCTTCTCCAGAGGTTTGGAGGAAAAACGCCGCACTTGCAAAGATTTAGTTAAAAACTAATATTCTGACCCCAAATATTACCCATACAGCACAAGTAAAACCTGAACATCAGATCTTTTGGGATTTTTCTTGGGGTTGAAGAGTTGTTGGGGTCTTTTTGAGGGTTGTTGGGGTCTTTTTGAGGGGGCTGACAAGCAGCTCATCTAGAATGTTACAAATAAATAAGGAGTAGTGCAACTTCATGCCAGTCAATATCCTGCTCCACACTTTCTTTATTACTTCTATTATAGAATCATAGAATTGTAGAGTTGGAAAGCACCCTAAGGATCATCTAGTCCAACCCCCTTGTAAATCAGGAATATGCAGCAGTCCTACAGGGGAATCGAACCTGCAGCCATGGTGTTATCAACCCCACACTCTAACCAACTGAGCTACCCACATGTCAATCATATTTTGAATTCCACCAAAATCTTAAAAATTCCATTCCACCAAAATCTTAAAAAGAAATGGTGTTTCCAAGTTAAAATGTCAAGTTACAAATAGCTCTGGCTGCGTATGTTTCAACACAGCTTCACAAGCTATCAGATCTTGTTTAAAATAAGCAAGCACAGCCTTAACTCACTGGCATTTCTTGAAAGAAGATCAAGAGCCTTTTATATTCCTCCTTCAGTCAAAGGTGTAAGGTGAGCCAGGTGTATTCATGGGCTTAATAATGCGCATCACTCTAGAAATGGCAACAAAACATACATTGCTCAACCTGTTCTGTGCCTTCAACTGGTACTGGCATAGGTGTAAAGCCACAAAGCACAGTGAGGCCATGTGAAATCGATAGAAAGAAGATTCACTGATGCACAACCTATTTTGACTCCTCTAACACAGAACAGCAGGGCTGGACCTAGATACATAAAAAAAACGTTTCAGGAAAATGCATATTCACGTTGGCAAAAGACGGAACTCAACAGTGCCATCTGATGGCAGTGTTGTGACATATTTAAAATGCTTTTTCTTTACTAATGTAGCTGAGTTTGAACTCTCTCTAAGGGATGACTACCAACATGAATTTGACGAAACTGCGGGAGGCAGTGGAAAACAGGAGTGCCTGGCGTGCTCTGGTCCATGGGGTCACGAAGAGTCAGACACAACTAAACAACAACAAAATTAAAAGATCAGCCCTATATTCATATGTGCCTAAATGTAAGAGCCCTGCTGTTTCAGTCCAGGAAGCCTGAAAGCTGGGTTTGAAAGCAGAAGAGCACTTGCCTTGTTGATCTTAAGTATCAGGTATTCAGTGGTATACTGCCTCAGAATCTGGAGGCTGCACAAAGCCATCATTACTAATAGCTGTTGATTGAGTTTCCTTTATCCCATGGGTTCTCTTTATCCCTCTAAGCCAGTGGAAATCAAAGCATATGAAAGCGAATCCCATAATAAATCAAGCCTGCATTGTGCAAAGGAGCGCTTTCCCTTGCCTCATCTGGATCTATTGCTTTTCAATTTCACAGGATGATCCCTAGCATTATGAGACAGGGGATGGGGGAAAGTTATCCCCAACCAATTTTTCCTAAACATTTACCATCTCCTCCCCTGCTGAGTCACTTTTCCCCTTAAATGTAAGAAAAGCCCCAGGTGCTGCAGCCTTTTCATGGAGGACATTTGGATCATTTGGGGGGGGTGTCCTTTCTTGTTCTTTTTGGAACATTATACCATCATTTGGGGATGGGCTGAACGAAATCTATGCAGCATTCCAAACGTGGCTGCATCACAAACTTATATAAAGGCATGGTACTGGCAGCTTTTCTGTCAGCCCTCTCCCTAATAATCCCTGGCGTGGAATTTGTTTTTTCAATGCGGCCACATGCTGAGTGAACAATTTCATCGAGCCACCCTCTGCAGAGCTACGCCGCTTCTTCCTCAGCAAACTTTGCTCTTTTGTATGCTTAGTAATTTTATCTTTAATCACGCTTCCCACTAATACACCCGGAATGAACATTTAAGCGAACCAACCTGTAATTTCATGGACTCCCATATATCCCTTTTAAAAAGCTGGCATTGGCTGGATTAGCACATCCCAATATACATAAACTGCGGCACAGGGCAATGGTGACCAGTTTACTCTTCCCCTTTCCTTCCCACTCATCCGCAGAGAAAACAAGCCATCATCACCGGCTGAGTGTTACATCCAAACCAGAGATTGTAGCTTGCTCTGCTCAAATGAACCACAGTTGGTAAACCAAGAACTACCACGTTTTTGGTGGTGGGTTTTTGTTTTTTTGGGAGTAAAACAAACCACAGCCCCTGGTTCACACATAAGGCTAAGACAGTTTGTTGCTTCCCAACATGAATGGGAAGGAGCAAAGCAGGCATGATAAATTAGTGTTCTCAAAGCTACCAGCATGAGTTTGACCAAACTGCGGGAGGCAGTGAAAGACAGGAGTGCCTGGCATGCTCTGGTCCATGGGGTCACGAAGAGTCGGACACGACTAAACAACAACAACCTAAACCATGGAATCATAGAATGGTAGAGTTGGAAAGGACCACAGGGATCACCTAGTCCAACCCCCTGCAATGCAATCCTCATCCAATCTGAAACCATGCCAGACCCTGCTTAGCTTTGCAAATGTGCCATCAGTTTTACTGCTGCACCACTAGGAGGATCTGCAACTTATCATGACATGCAAATGCAGCCATTATGCTGGCTACATTTCAGACTTTCAGCAACGAGGCCAATTTTTATGGCAAGCTGCATATTTTTCTTAGAAGGTCAGCATTTTCATATTTCAGCTCTTTATGAACCCTGGGTAGATGCCATCTGGATCCACTGACTTGTTAATTTTGTAGTCTACTTATAAGCCCCAGAACTTCATGTCTCTTCACTTCTCCTTCAGTTCCTCAGCTACCCTCCCTGGAAATAAGTGCTTCAGGTGTGGATTATCTTCCATAATGAAATCCAAAGGAAGTAATACACAGTGTTCAGCTCCTTTGCAATCTCTCTGTCCTACAGCTGAGGTCAGAGGTCAGTAGAAAATGCAACCTAGGCAAGATGGACAACAACTGAACACCTGCCCCTAATTTGCACTCTGATTATCTATGCATTCCTAGCTAATAAATATTGTTTCTATGACCACCTGCAGTTCTGCTCCTAAACTATCAAGCTAAACTCTACACATATAGCTTATCGGTTTGATGCCATAGGCAATTATTCCATTAAGAAAACAGCCTCCGGCATATCCCACTTCTTTATAATTTATAATGGGGTTGAAATTGAACACCATAGGAATAAAATAATTTGAGAGCACAAGCCTGGCCACATGGAGAGAAAGTTATTGCCTACCCAGATTCTGCAGATATAGAACAATAGTTTTACTGGCTCTAAATGCTTGACATAGGAAGCTGCCACACCAGGTCAGACTATTTGGCAATCTAATGCCAGCAGTGGGCAACATTTTCTTCTCTCAAGAGCGCCACAAGCAAACTCTGGGCAGGGCCAAAGCAAAACATTCCCCTCTCTTTCTGCCCTTCTGTTCTCTCTCTCGACACATTCACACCATACACCCAAAGCACTATGACAGCACTTTTATGGCTTCTCCCAAAGAATTCTGGGAGCTGTAGTTTAAGGGTATTGAGAGTTGTTAGGAATCTTTATTCCTCACACAGAGCTACAATTTTTAGAGTGGCTTTTAGCAACCACTAGCTCTTCCCAGGCAACTCTGAGGCTGGCTACTGCAGATATAGACACTGCTTTCCAATCACAGGCTCTGCCGGTAGGCTACACGAAGTCATGGAGCCCCTCAGACACGCAACACAGAATAATACAATCAAAGAAGTGTTGAGTTGGAAAGGACCACGAGGGTCATCTAGTCCAACCCCCTGCAATGCAGGCATATTTTGCCCAACATGGGGCTCGAACCCACAACCCTGAGATTAAGAGTCTCATGCTACTCCTACCCATCGGCAATAAAATCCCATCTTCCCCAAGGAGCCTTAGGAGCAACGCCACGCTTTACACGTGAACCCTATAATCCCCAAATGAACAGACACAAAAGATATGCAATGGACAAGAGAGATATGCATTCCATTATGACACACAACAGTCCTCACAAACAAGGTCCTTATGAACAGCTCGGGACACTAAGGGACATCATAGCTATTTGAATTCCATAGAATATGACAGGATTCAGATCAGAAGTATTCTTCAAGGACATGCCATGGACCACCTGAACCAAGCCCACAGGCCACAGGTGGCCCATGGACCAGAGTTTAGGAACCCCTGGAACAGGTGAAGGGTAAGCTATAAACATGTTAAATAAATGAATATCTATTTTAGCTTACGCACTAAATTAAATAAATTAACTATTTAAATTATAGATCTGGACATATTAGTTCATACCTTACTTAAAGCAAGGTAGGAAAACATTCAGTGCTTAACCTCTAAAAGCAAATGCTGCAAAGCTTGATTTACCTCCTCTGCTCCAACAACTGGCTGTATGCTCTCCCGTGATTAATCAATTTCACAACAAATTGCTCTCATAGTTCATGTTGTGAAAAAGGGACTTAACAACACTACATCATTAAGTATGATTTATGAGGCAGGCTGGAAAGAGCCACTTACCAGAGCTTGCAAAGTGAGGCCACAATTAAATGGCATTTTTAGCTGTAATTTCTTAACAACTGGGTGCTTACTGCTTGGCAGTTAACCTACATATGGGAGAAACTGTTGGCTCATTCTGACATGATGACCAGTTATGGAGCAGATGACTATCTTAATACACCTGAGTTAAATAACACCAAGAAGCAGCTGACAAGAACTATGTCTATATCTGGTGAACCCAGTCTTATTGGTATTGGCCACCAGCTTGCATGGTACAAGTAAGTCAGCATCCAGAGTTCTGTCTTGGCTCTGAAATTTTACATTTCGGCTCTGCATTCTTGCAGCATTCCAGTAGGACAGGCATGGGGAACCTGTGACTCTCCAGTGGTCACTGGACTCCAATTCCCATCAGCCCCCCAGCCAGCATGATCAATGGTCACAGATGATGGAAGCTGAAGTCCAATCACACCTGTAGGGCCCATCTTTGCAGTTGTATAAGCTAGAAATTCTTTGTACCTGTTGACGTAGGATTGTGCTAGGTATTGTCGCTCCTGCCCCCAATATCTAATATGTGCAAATTTTGCACAACCTGGCAGTTCCACGGTTGCATGTGCTCTGTTGCAAGTTGCTTGCATACACCACAATCTTTTTTAAAAAAAAATTATTTGAATGCTGCCTTTCCAGTTAAAAAACCATGCTTAAGGTGGCATACAACATGGGGGAAATCACATAATTACAAATGTAACAAAAGTAGTCATAAACAATAAATAAAACATCAAAAAGTGCACAACCAAATCGCACACTTTCCATACAAATCATAATAAATATGCAAAAAGTAATATAAATAAGAGGAACGCGCACATACCAAGAAATAGCCCAACCCAAGAGTTAATGCATCTGTGCAATATGCTGGATATGTCACAGCACCAGTGCAACACCATACTTTTGTGACACTGCACTGCTGCAAGGATGTTTGCATAGGATTTGGCTGATAAAATACTTGTGTGACAGGGACAGTGTCCCTACTCCACTGTCTTAAAAAACACGGTAAGATTCAAGGACTTTAATTCTCTGGCAGAGATTTATGTCTATTATGCTACCACGACATTCATGCAGCAGCAGTTTAATAAAATCATCCTTTGTGACACTGCTCTGGAGAAGCAGTTTATACCTCTCATTCCAGGTGGTGCAGCAAGTCATAACACCCAGACACAAGTTGCTTAAATCCAATTATTGCAACTTTACTGATTTGTGGATCCGATTATGTTTTATACTGCCTTAGAGTGATATGGTATCTTCGCGTAAAGGGGCATGGATCATCATAGGGAGATGAATCGTTTCACTTTTAGGGCTTATCATGCAATTACATCTTTGCCAAGACAAGTAGAAGCACTTTTTCTATGACAGCAGGCACAGGAAGTTGTAAAATTTAAATGTGACTCAAGTGAATTTCAATAATGTCGAAGAGTGAAACTACATAGATGAGAGAATGCAGAATTCTAGAAGCATGATCAACAACAACCTTCTCGTGCCAGAAATTGTTTCAACTACTACTTAAGGGAGGGGTAGCCAAATGTTGTTGTCCATTACCTCCAGCCAGCAAGACCAATGGTTAGGGATAAGAGGTGGTGTAGTCCTGCAACATCTGAAGGGTCACAGGTTCTTCACCCCTAACCTGACATCAATGATGTGAAAGGGACTAGCACATTAACCTTAAACAGATTCATGTGAATTTGGTGAGACTTAAGAATCAGGTCCCCCTAAGTTCAACGGGACTTACTCTGGCAAGTGTTTTTCTTGGGATTGCAGCCTTGCACTGAAATTCCATAATGTCTACTTACTCAGAAATAAACCCTATTGAGTCCACTGAGACAAATGAACATAGGATTGCAGTCTTAATGGCTCTGAATACAGTGGTACCTCGGGTTACATACGCTTCAGGTTACAGACTCCACTAACCCAGAAATAGTACCTCGGGTTAAGAACTTTGCTTTAGGATGAGAACAGAAATCGTGTTCCAGCAGCACGGCGGCAGCAGGAGGCCCCATTAGCTGAAGTGGTGCTTCAGGTTAAGAACAGTTTCAGGTTAAGAATGGACCTCCAGAACGAATTAAGTACTTAACCCGATGTACCACTGTACAGCTGTTCCAGATTTGAACTGAAGTACAGTAGTTAATAAGCACAATATGCCGTATCTCAGTCTCGCTGCATACATTACGTTTTTCATGTGTACACACAGTGCATGTGCTAAAACCATAATGCACAACAAAGGCATGTGTGTGCTTTGGCAGACACAGACATGGTCACAAAACACACATAAATACACCAGTGACATAGTGCTTGCTTAGGGCTCCCTACAATCTGAAATAAGTGGGAAGGTTCTTGATCCTATTAACAAGCTAGCGATTAACAGCAATATTAACATAATCTCTCAAATCCATAGGAGCACAGCCTCCTTGAGCTCTTTATAGGCATCTCATGGTTTTATCTTCTGTTTACCTCTGGAGATTTTTTACTACAAAGCTAATTTTCTTTCGCTTTAAGGAATTGTGATGGAATGATGAAAGAGAGATCTCACTGGTTATAAGCAAATGCAGTTTGTTAGTCTTTAAACTGCCTTTTCAAATATTGGTTTGTCAAAATGAAAAAGCTAAATCATATTGAAAAAGGAAGCCATTAAAAAGCCTGCAGCAACCATATCCCATTTTCCCCCTTATCAGTTTTGTTCTCACAGTGGAAACTGACTCTTAATTTACACCCTCTGCTGTTCAAATATGAGACATGTTTTGCAAAACACACAGGACTGCTGCCCTTGTATTCTGTTCAGCTACTTGCAGTGTGTATGAATGAGACAGATGCTGTCCATTAAGAGGCTTGAAGATGTCCGGTTGTTTATTTTTAACCACACCTCCAAGACACCATTAACCTTGCATAACAATTTTATATATTTGCTAGATGAGCTGGGTTAGCCCAAAGCAGTGAAAACTGTTTCATTAGCCAAAAGGATACACCATAAATCAATTGCTTCTTGTAGCAGTTGTGCTCACAACCTGTGTATGTAGGTCAGAGAGAGATGTATGTAGGCCAGCAACAATATATTGTGTGGAACAAAACTAAACAGTAATGAACATTAACATTGCATTTTATATGCATTAGAAAGTGCCTGGCTTCCTATCTGTGTCCTTAATACTGTTTGCACAAAACATTTAAGGAGAAAAATAGATTATCACAAAACCACAAGGGTATTGTCGTTTTAAGAAAATACTCAAAAGGAGACACTCTGCGATGTTGACTTTGAAAACCTAGATCACTTCCACCTGCTTAATTCTGAATGACACATTAAACCATGCATTCCCTTAGAGCCCCAAGAAAACGTTATTGCTGCAGTGCCCTTCACACCTGGGAATGTGTGTGCTACTAAAACTCAACACAAGAGATTGTTTACATGGTGATGGCTAGCTTTTGAAAGCAATGCTGCTTATGGTTTCTACATCCAATTAAAAATGTGGCACAGATAAATAACCAGGGTAGTATCCGATCAGTTCCTATTACCAAAATGCCACTCACACATTTTTTTAACGCTGAGACTTGAAAGCAAGAAGAGAACTTGATGGCATTTCAGGTGTGTGTTTGGTGTTGCCCAGTTTTAAAGCACATCAAAATTCAGGTTAACTTCACTCTGGCACATGGGCATATCATTAGAGCAGCCTCAAAACGAGTGCTCCAGGAGAAAGCCAATCCCATTCATGGAAATAATTTCGCAGGAAGATCACAGGCACACCCCCCCCCCGCAAAAAACAACAACAGTATTACAAGGGAAGCTGTCCACTGCTAGTATTCTCTGATACCTCATGCAAGGCAAGAAGCAATTTTCCAACCTAATTATTATTCATTTCCTGGAGGGCTCACCTCCTAACAGAGAACATTCTCAACAAACATATCACATGTAACAACCACGGCTTTGCTCAACTGTTCCGAATTCCTTCCATTTCCACGTGCTCTGCAGCCAAGAGTCGCATTTCCCTCAAGCCTCTGAAAAGCAAAGCTTCCTCCTGCATTTAGGAGCAACATGATCAACCATGAATGAAACACAGCTCTTCTAATGAAGCGTCCCACTTGCAATGCCAGGCTGGGTGTTTCGTGTGTGAACGCTCGCTCACGTGTTTAGGAAGGATTTCGACGCAGGCGAACAGCAAGAACCTTATTTATCAGTAGTGTCCTCCTAACGCGCTGGGGATGAGGAAGAAAAGGCTGAGTTGGGCAGCAGCTAGTTTAAAATTCGGAAGATGGCCGAGCCTTTCGATGCTCCCCCCCCCCACACCTTAAATTCCCGCTCGTCATTCTGCACAAAACACAAACACACACTCAAGCACAACTCCCACGAGCGTCCCATGAACGCATGGAGCCCTTACCGTCCCCTCGCAAGCTGGTCTCCGTCACGGATCTCCAAATGCGCCCTTGAAGAACGCCTCAGGCAGCGCGCAAGACACTGAAGCACTTCAGCTAGGATGTGCGTGTGCGTGTCTTGCGTGTTTCTAAAGTCAAACCCTCCTCCGGAGCTGCTGGCCAGGAGCGGCGAGAGGGAGGCGAGCTTCTCCCCAACCCAGCCACCCTCACCCCGGGAGGAGCTCCCTCTGCACGGGGCAGCGGATCCAGCGGCTGCTCCTCCTCCTCGGCAGAAAGGGCTACAAAGCGGGAAGAAGCGAGAGGTGGGCTCGGGCGCGGAGGAAAGCGCGGCTCCTTACCTCGAAGGGACCTTCAGCGTGGAATTCCCAGCCATTAGTAGGGCGGGATGCTCTTCCGCAGAGGGAGGAGGAGGAGAGGCAAGGCAGACAGCGCTCCGCCACTTCTGGTAGTTCCCCCCGTCCTACTTGGGCGGCTTTAGTACGCGGTACACCACAGCCCTGCCCTTTGCCGCCCTCTCCGCGCCCGCCTCCTTTTCAGGCTCTCCTTCCCGCGAATAGGAGGAGGCAGAAGGAGCCACATGGGAGTGGCCCGCTTCTGGCGCCAACAGCCGCTCTGGTGGCTGAGGGAAGAGCTTGAAGGCCAGTGGTACACCCAGATTCAGATCCCCACTCTGGCCCTCCAAGCCCACTAGGTGTGACCTTGTGGGTCGGCCACTATGGTTAGGGCTGTTCACACATTACGCTGAGACGTGCGAGGAGTCTGGAGGCATGTACGAATGTAGTCCTTAAGGGTGTTCACGCGTTACATCCGCCGAGCCTGCAGTATGCGTGCAGCAGCTCGCTGACACTTTTACAATTTGTTGTTGTTTAGTCGTTTAGTCGTGTCCTACTCGTTGTGACCCCATGGACCAGAGCATGCCAGGCACTCCTGTCTTCCACTGCCTCCCGCAGTTTGGTCAAACTCATGCTGGTAGCTTCGAGAACACTGTCCAACCATCTCGTCCTCTGTCGTCCCCTTCTCCTTGTGCCCTCCATGTTTCCCAACATCAGGGTCTTTTCCAGGGAGTCTTCTCTTCTCATGTGGTGGCCAAAGTATTGCAGCCTCAGCTTCATGATCTGTCCTTCCAGTGAGCACTCAGGGCTGATTTCCTTAAGAATGGAGAGGTTTGATCTTCTTGCAGTCCATGGGACTCTCAAGAGTCTCCTCCAGCACCATAATTCAAAAGCATCAATTCTTCGGCGATCAGCCTTCCTGATGGTCCAGCTCTCACTTCCATACATCACTACTGGAAAAACCATGGCTTTAACTATACGGACCTTTGTTGGCAAGGTGATGTCTCTGCTTTTTAAGATGCTGTCTAGGTTTGTCATTGCTTTTCTCCCAAGAAGCAGGCCTCTTTTAATTTCGTGACTGCTGTCACCATCTGCAGTGAGTTTTACAATTACTCACATGCAAACATTCAGTGAGTGTGCGGTCGTCGTGCTTGTATACACAATAGCTGAGACGTGCAAATCGACAAGCGTACACACTTTCGTACAAACACTTCTGTGGGGGGTGTGTGTGTGTGAAAGTGACATGGAGCAAGGGGGCCGAGAAAAGTTTCTCTCCTGACGCTAGAACTCGTGGGCATCCAACTTGGATGGCTTTAAAAGGTGATGAGGCAAACTTGTGAAGGATAAGGGCCATTAGTGGTTACCAGCCAAAATGGCTATGCTCTGCCTCCACAGCTGGAGGCCGTAATGCTTCTGAAAATCAGTTTCTGGAAACCACAGGAAGGGAGAGTGTTCTCGTATGTGGGTTCTGTTTTAAAGTTTCCAAGAGGAATTTGGTTGGCCACTTTGAAAGCAGGATGCTGGACTAGATGGGTCATTCGCCTGATCCAGCATGCTCTTTTTAGGTTCTTGTGTACAGGGATCTTGTGCCTCTGTGTTCAGTGCAACATGAACAAGTCTATTGCGAATGACTACACGTGGTTAAAAGGGACGCAGGTGGCGCTGTGGGTTAAACCACAGAACCTAGGACTTGCAGAAGGTCGGCGGTTTGAATCCCCGCAATGGGGTGAGCTCCCGTAGCTTGGTCCCTGCTCCTGCCAACCTAGCAGTTCGAAAGCACGTCAAAGTGCAAGTAGATAAATAGGTACCGCTCCGGAGGGAAGGTAAACGCTGTTTCTGTGCGCTGCTCTGGTTCACCAGAAGCGGTTTAGTCATGCTGGCCACATGACCCGGAAGCTGTATACCGGCTCCCTTGGCCAATAAAGCGAGATGAGCACCGCAACCCCAGAGTTGGTCACGACTGGACCTAATGGCCAGGGGTCCCTTTACCTTTACCTTTACACGTGGTTAATTTAAATGTTGACATGTGGACTAAAGGGCTTGAGAAAATAGAGTATGGATTCTGTGTAATGCTGTACACGTGTTGAATGCACCTCTGTTGAATGCACTGTTTGAATGCATACCAGTGTATGACTGCACCTCTAATCCTCAGTTATGCAGCTCACCATCTTTTAACCTAACCTACATCACAGGCTTGCTGTAAGGATGAAATTGGGGGGCGGGGGGGGGGGACCATGTACACCACCTGGAGCTCATTGGCAGAAAATGTAATATATGTATATATAATACATAATAATATATAAATGTAATATAGTATATATAATAAATGCCCAAACTGGGTGGTTGGGGTGTGTGTGTGTGTGTGTGTGTGTGTAAAACTAGGAGGCACAGGGCTTAGTCATACCTGGATGAAGTTGGGTGTCATTTCTATTGTTGGAGAGAGACACAATACAGTTTTTGTCTGTCTTCCTAACCGGTGCATCTTTCAAGCCCTCTGTAAAAATTTCCTTGAGCAAAATGAAGGAAAGGCGATATATAGCTGTAATAAATAAATACGGGCACCACAGCCTCCATTTAGCTCAAAGGGATTATGGCCCTTTGTCAAATGTGGGCAGAATTGGCTACATGAATGACATGAAATGAATGTGTGCAGGAATGAAACTAAAAGGTAGCAAATGGTATCTTGCTTAGCCCTTGTATGTTACAGGGAGGGGGGAAAGCCCCACTGAACTCAATTAGATCCCCCCCACCTCCAAATAAGCATGCATGGGGTCAGGCTACACTTACAGACCCTCCAAGTGTCCCTATTTTCCAGGGACGTCCCTGATTTAGAGGAGCCTTCCCGGTTTCTGATTTGATCCTGTAATGTCCCGCTTTTCCTCAGGATGTCCCTATTTTCATTGGAGAAATGTTGGAGGGTATGAAGTTATCTGACCCCCGAGCCGTCTCAAAGCAATCCTATATAGGGAAGGTTTTTTAAATGTTTACTATTTTATTATGTTTTCATATGTGTTGGAAGCTGCCTAGAGTGGCTGGGGCAACCCAGTAAGATGTGTGGGGTATAAATAGTAAAATTATCCTTATGGAATGGGACATCCCTATTTTCATCGGAGAAATATTGAAGGGTATGCACTTAGGTGCTTTAATTATAGTACATTGCATTTTGTACTGTATGAATAAAGGAGGACAGAGAGGGGGAAGAGTTAATTATAGTACAGTTGGGGAATACAAATGCCAAATGGCTTTTATTTCCCAAAGAAATAAAATCCTGTTCTGGGTTCCTTGGTTCTGGTAGATTTGTTTAATTCTTTCAATGTAAATAGTGTAAATTGTGACATATTGAATGTGCTGTATAATTCTGCACAATACTTGGTGTATGCTCTGTTTCTATTGCAGCCATGTCGGTACTACCCAATAATAGCTGCAGAAAAACACAGGCCTCGCTGAGCCTTTGCACACATAGCCTTTGCAATCCTTTGAAGCCATTGGGACTTCTGTGACATGCAATGGGATCATGACAGGACTGCAGGCAACAATTTAAAGCTTTGCACAATAGGATACATTCAATATATACTCCCATTTAGAAGGGGGGAGGGAGATGCCCTGAAGAGAACTGCCAATATTTTGAGACTTATTTTCTTTGAAAAGCCATGCTGCAGCTGGATTCCCATTCTTGCAACTTAATTATCAGTTTCTTAACAATGGCAGATGTTTCTGAAAGCCTGAAAACTCAGATTGTGACAAAACTATTAAAACTGCTAGACTGAAAGTTGGGCACAGTTCAGTCTGACTGAAATGACAAAAAGCATGTGGATGTTGACATGTGGTGCAACATTTGTAAGTGCCTAAAATCCAGTGTGTGTAGTAGGCTCAGATTGCAAAATCCGTCTCCAAAGTAAAATCCAGGGGTCACCTGTACAATGTGGGTTTATCTGCACTGGAATTTATGTGCATATCCCCTATTTGAATGCTAGGCTCATCAAACGAACACCTGGTGACATCAGAGGTCAGACGAGCGGAGGAAAGGAAGGCATGGTCTCACTCCCCAACCTGCAAAGGCAAGTGACTGGGTTTCACCTGATCTTGCCTAATGTGAAGCATGAAAGTCATAAGAAGAGCCTATAGGATCAGGCCAATGTCCCAGTGTCTCACAATGAGCCAACCAGATACCCATGTGAAACCAGAGGCAGGACCTGAGTGCAATAGCACTTTCCCCACCTGTGATTCACAGCACATTGCCTCCAATAGCCATCACGGCCAGAAGTCATAGCCATATTCTCCAGACTAGCCGCTCAACACAAAAGCCATTGGAACCTGCCAGCAAGGCTACAGCACAACAGTTTTGTTGTGCAACACAGCTTCTTTGCAGTCAACTTTCACACACTCTGTTTCACAGTCCCTATTTTTTATTGTTCCACAGAAGAACAAATGCCCTTATACATATTTTTAAAAAACCAGCTGCAGTTAATGTGATTGGTGAGCAAGTGCTTCATTTTTGCTGGATCATGTGCATGTTACCATCCCCTTTCCTTTCTCCATTTCTCTGGCTTCATTAGTTCATGTGGTATGAAACCTGCTGTCACGAAAGCTGCCATCTCCATCTGTAACATTGCTGACTGCTCTCATACAATAGCAGCTTTCCTCACAAGATTTCACCTGTTCATAATTGTTATGAATTGTTCATATTGAGGAAGCTAGGTCCAAAAGAAGCACAAAATGTAATATGGATGGTTTGTGGTTTTTTTTGTTTTCTAATTTATTTCTCTAAGGGTGGCGCTGTGAGTTAAACCACAGAGCCTAGGGCTTGCCAATCGGAATGGTGGTTTGAATCCCCCGACAGGGTGAGCTCCTGTTGCTCGGTTCCTGCTCCTGCCAATCTAACAGTTTGACAGCGCATCAAAGTGCAAGTAGATAAATAGGTACCACTCCAGCGGGAAGGTAAACGGTGTTTCCGTGCGCTGCTCTGGTTCGCCAGAAGCGGCTTAGTCATGCTGGCCACATGACCCGGAAGCTGTACGCCGGCTCCCTTGGCCTATAGAGCGAGATGAGTGCCACAACCCCAGAGTCGTCTGCGACTGAACATAATAGTCAGGGGTCCCTTTACCTTTAAGTTATTTCTCTAAGAAACAAAAGTGCCATTGGACAGCAAAAATCCTCTGCATCAATGCTAAAAGCTAATTTGGGATGTCTTTTTACTTGTGCACTGCCATGGCTTTCCTGTTCCTCCCAAATCTTTGTTATGTTGTTAACTACAAGTCTCAGCAGGAAATTCACCTACAACACATTCCCTTTCTTTGTACTAGGAAGGGTCCAACAGAGGATTCTCAGCACCCTTACCAAGCTCCAATTCACATGATTCTTTTGAGGAAAGGCATTATATTTAAACTGCTATGTCTGTTTGTAGGGTAGATCTGCCTTTAAGAGTCATAATTCCCCGTAGTTCTCAAATAGCTGTTCCCATTCTCTAGCTACTGGGCCACAACTCAGCTTTTTGATAAATTGTGCTAGCCTGCAATCATTTTTTAATGAGTGCGTTTGTGATCTCAAGATTTGGTTTCGGTGTCTGGCAGGCAAAGTTCAACTTCAGCTGCTTTGCTGTGCCATGATGAATGGAGGTGGCACATTTCCCTGTAATTGCAAAAAGCTACTTACGTGCTTTAAAAATGGTACTGATTTTATTTATGGGCTTATTTTTCCAGGTACATTGCTTGTTCGTAAAACGTAATATGGCCAAAGTATTTCTCATAAATATGATTATGTAGGTTCAACTTCAGTTTTTTTGTTAAATGGTAAACATTTTTATGCTTACAGGCCCACCCCCGCCCCAAGATACTGTACTTTCTGATGGGAGTGTCTTTTCCCCACTTGGATTTGAATTTAGCTTAAAATGCCTTCAAGAAGCCAATGAAAAAGCACACAAATAATAATAATACTTGCATTCATATCTTGAAGATGAGCAATGAGTAGTCTCCATGCTCACACTGTTCCTCTGAAGGTGGACACCAACACCATAATGATACCTGTCTTCAAAGTGGATGGATGTAGAGCGCATACCTTTCCTTGCCATTGATGTCCTTAAAGGTTTCAGCTGATGCCAAACATGGTAATTTGCCTCTTTGCAGAGACAGGTCTCTCCAAGGTCGTTACTCCAATTCTCCAGAGATTGTACTGTGTGAACTATATCTTCTAGATTCAGATCAAGGCACTGTTTATGATCAATAAATTTTAAAAAGTCTTGATTGCTATGATCTAGGGCTGCATCCTCAGGCATAAATATGGGAAATCAAGTTACATCTACTATATACTGTATTGTGGAAAGTTTGTCCGCTATGCATTTGGACACTTTTTAATATATCGAAACAAAGTTGTGCATGATGTTCCAGAGATTAGGGAGCAGATTGTTTCTATGTTTGGATAGCATTAGATGCTATTTTGAATCAATACTAAGCCTTTCAAAATGATACTCATTTTAAATAAATATTGCATAATGTCCTGGACATCAAGGAGTAGTTCCCCTCCTCTATGTTTGGATACAATTGGAAACCATTATGAATCAAGGTGGCAAACTGAACCTTTCAAAACTACACTGATTTAAAACACGGATTTCAAAACTTCACTTTGTTTTGGTTTCCTGGAATTCCTGAACTGCTAGCATCGACCGTGTCCATAAGGCTGCATCCTCAAGCACAGATAGAGGAAATTCACAATTGAATTGGCACTGAAAAGTAAAAATCTTCCTATTTTATTATGGACTGTCACTTTAGATGTGACCAAACCAAGATTTCACTAAAAGCCAGTTTCTGAGACAGGATTACAGTGCTAATTACTGCCTCCAGGAATGGATAGCGTATTAGTCATACTATGAAGCCACTGTTTCAATTCCTCAATAAGCACTTAAAATGACACACTAAAAAGGGCAAGAAACCTACTAGAAGTATGTGGAAGAATATGGAGAAGCCATATTTATTATGACTCCCTTTTTACCTACTTACAGCTGTTCTTTGCGTTCAACATGTGCAGTGCCCAGCACATCAATACAGATGGCAACAAGGGACACTTTTCAAAAACAATTGGTATTGTTTCTAGGCATCCAAGCCAGGACGGATTCCAATTGTTCATCCTGAGAGAGTTTGTTCCTGACCACAGCACACTCTTTTAGTGTCAGTAAATGATCGTAACCTGATTAAACTTTGATGACAGGGTTACTCTAGTAATGAGCCAGAGGCATCCGTTGTCCCCACTGGTTATCCATCACTGACCAACCCATCTGACTTCTGGACAGCTTAACTGCTGAAAACATATAGATAAGCCCTGTGGTATTGTAATGCTTCTCTCCAAAGCTTGAATGAGGATGTTACAGTTTATATCAACTTTGACAATATTACTAGGTTACAGAGCAACAAGGGTAGAGATCTAGCTGTGGTATGGAGTAGGGCTTTGTAAAAGTCTTGGATGGGCCATGCATTCCAGGCTGTGGTTTGAAGCCGCCATTTTGCTGAAGCTAAGTAGGTCCCTGTCCACTCAATGAACCACCTAGGAACTGTGTGAATGCTGCTTTGGCTACAAATGTAAGAAAATGGAAACAGTCTGAGGCAAATAGCTCTACTTTGGAGACATCTGGACCACTTCTGAAGCCAAGACAACTCAGGTCCAGGTTCTTATGTTCTCTGCTGGCATAGGCTAATGTAAAGCCCTGAAAGAGGTTATTCCAGGAAGGGACTGAGCTGACTCACTGCATGATGACAGGTGAGCCTCTTCAAGGTGAGCATTCTACCAATGCAATGCCCAAAAGGTCCTCTTCCTTGTAGAAGAACCTCTGAATTTCATTATAGAGGGGATGCTCAGAGAAGGTCCCCTCTTGCTATCTTGTCTTCCATATAATGTAATAGTGCTTTTGGAATGAGAGACAATATTCTTGAAAATATTTTTATTGATTAGAGTGCCCTTTCCACATACTTTCTTTTCTTAATCAGCTAGTTGTGCTTATTGTAAAGTCTCATTTAGTTCAATGGGGCTTACTACCAGGCAGTTGGATATAGCATCACAGCCGTAAACTGCCAAATATTAATAGAAGCTTTGTTAGGGTCTATACAGTCTTTTTTCTGTGTAAAGTTCTGTACATCTTAATAGGTCAAATGTCCTTGCTTTAGTGGAGTCACTAGCTTCCAAAACTCTCTCCCTCAACCTCTCCCTCAGCCCCAACCTCTCCCTCTCCCCCCTCCCTCTCTCTCCGTGTTTCATTTTTCATGGATCATAGCTTAATTTTATGTCCTACTGTGTTCTGTTGTGCTGAACTGAATGAATACACTCCAATAATGTTAAGTGCCAAGTTTTGGTGTTTTCTGTTTTGTGGTTATTTAAATACAGAAGATTGGGAGAAGATCACAGATGCAATAAATTTAAAACATGAAGATAATCTCAAAAGTGGTGGGGCTTTGCTTACTTCTGAACGTTTTGAAGTATTTAAGAGTCTAATTTGTTAAGCAATAGCTACTCATGAAGCATTTTGGAATTCAAGTAATCCAAGTTGAAAGAGCTGTTTCACTAAATGAAAACGTGTTAGTTAACACTGCAATATCAGAATAACAGGAGCTGTTTCAAAATTACTTAATTAAGCAAGATAAAAATAAGAAGACTTGATGCTTTTGAATTATGGTGCTGGAGGAGACTCTTGAGTGTCCCATGGACTGCAAGAAGATCAAACCTCTCCATTCTTAAGGAAATCAGCCCTGAGTGCTCACTGGAAGGACAGATCCTGAAGCTGAGGCTCCAATACTTTGGCCACTTCATGAGAAGAGAAGAGTCCCTGGAAAAGACCCTGCTACTGGGAAAGATTGAGGGCACAAGGAGAAGGGGACGACAGAGGATGAGATGGTTGGACAGTGTTCTTGAAGCTACCAACATGAGTTTGACCAAACTGCGGGAGGCAGTGGAAGACAGGAGTGCCTGGCATGTTCTGGTCCATGGGGTCACAAAGAGTTGCACACAACTAAACGACAACAACAACAACAAAATCAGATACATCTTAATCCTACCTTACAGTTTCAGTAAAGGCTTATGTATAGCTTTGGCTGAGAACTTTAAAACGGGGCCAGTGTTTATTCAAGTGTAATTTACGTGGTAATGCAGTTTGGTGGTTTTTGGAAGAGTCACAATTGAAAATGACACCACACACATTTTCGCTTGGGTTAGAATGGAATGAGCATCTCCCTACAGGATCCATTGTTTAAAAACAAGTTTACTTTAGCTTCCTTTAACATATCAATACAACTGAGCAAACTTTGAGTTTGCAGAAGGGTCTCAGTCACTAGAGGTCAGCGGGGTTAGCACTTCCCACACTACTCTCAATTTGTCACCATTTGCAAATCCCACACATGGCAAAGTACACCAGCGCCAAAGACATTACCAACCATTAGCAGATAAAAAGACGATGGGTTAGTGCCGATTTTAAGATGTGCTTCAATAGACAAAATCATGTTTTTTGAGATGAAATTGCAAGGGCTTAAATGCCATCCATTTTACAATTTTGAATTTTCCTCCCACCAGACGAAAACTCCTTACACTCGGGGTGTCACCAAGGTTGTTCCTTCTTCAAAACACATCTGCTAAGAATAAAGAAATAAAAACGACACTGTGTAATTGCCGGAGTATACAGAGCTTTAATTTACAGTCATTTATAAATTCATATTCTCTGGAAAGAACTTCAGAAAATACCAGACTTCATTTGGCTAAAGTGTTGGAGGAAGGATAAGGAGACCAAGTTTCAACCATCCATTCAACCATGAAGCTGAGATGACCTTGGGCCATTCATTCACAATGGCCAAGCCTAACCTACATCCTCTTCAGGTGATGGTTGCAGGGTCTGGATCAGTTCATATGGGGAGAGGTGGTCCTTGTGGTCCTGCAGTACTGAGCTTTATAGGTTGGAACCAGTACTGTGAATTGGGTCCAGGAACTAACTGTCAGCCGGTGAAGTTGGGCCAGTATTACATACTCAAACCGTCTTGACCCAGTGAGTAACCTGGCCACTGAATTCTGTACCAGCTGAAGTTTCCAAAATGTCTTCAGAGGCAGCCATACTTATAAAGCATTGCAGTAATCTAATTTAGAGGTTACCAGAGCAAAGAAGACAGGTGAGGCTGCTAGGATTTTTATCCATCCGTGGTGCTCCAGCAGTAGCATTATGTTTTGTATATATCATGTGAGTGTCTGAGAGTGCGTGAGACAGGAAGTCTCAGTACTGTTGGAAGTTAGTTTCACTTCTGAATGTGATGCTTTTCTGTACTAGTGCTCAAAGAGCACAGGCATGCTGATGGATTCTCTGTATAAATAGACTGTAAATAAAGTAGTTTTAGAACTACGATTGATTCTTCTGCTGTGATATGCCAGAAGATGAGCGTGCTCCTCTCAGGAGAGAGGGGGCGCTTATTACCGGTCTCTCTGGACTGAGGGAGATTTACGGCCAGGGAGGAACACCGGAGAGACGCCCCGGTGTCTTGGGAAGTTGGTGGCCTTCCCGGGCGTGTTTCCAACAGAGGCTACCCCTGTCCAGATAGGGGCACAGCTGAATTCTGGACAGCTTTAAAAGGGGATTTGACAAATTCATGGAGGATAAGGCTAGCAATGGCTACTAGCCATGTTGTCTATGCTCTGCCTCCATGATTAGAAGCAGAAATGCTTCTAGACTCCAGTTGCTAGAAACTGGCAGGGTGGGGAATGCTCTTGTGCTTAGGTTCTGCTTGCAGGTTTCCTACAGGCAACATGTTGGACACTGTGAGATCCGGATGCTGGACTAGCAGGCTCTTGCAGAAAACCTGTAAGATGCAGGAATCAGAGCAGTGCTGGCTGAGTCTACAGTGCAGAAGATCTATTCTGGCCACCAAAATAGCAGCCCGATAGCCTATGAACCATGTAATGCGGCTTAGTGACCTGGCTAATTTAGGAACGGACAAGAGGCTTGTGCAAGAACAGCTTAACATTCACCTGAAGGAAAGCACTGCGGGCTACACAGTACATGGCATACGTGCACTTCCAGCGATGACATTAGTACCTGTTCTTTATTCAGCATTGCAGGGAAGCGTGGGGGCAATTCACACTTCATGTGACAGGTGCGTACGTAAGCATTTGCCGTGCTGAATGCCATGAAGTGTGAAAGTAACAGAAAGAGATGACACATGTGGTCGGCACAGTAATCCTCACATAATTGCAGGGCTCTAGAGCTTACGTTAAAAGCCCTATATGACTTGGGCCCCAAATATCTGAAAAAGGGTCTTCTCACCTTCAGACCCCTCCTGAGAGTTAAGATCAAAGGACCACCTGCATGGCAGTTCCCCCACTCTCAGAATTTCAGGGGTGGCAGCTGGAGAAAGGAAATCCCCGTGGAAGCCACTAAGCTGTGGAATCCCCAAGAAGTGTATCTGACACCTTCATGATGTAGTTTCCATCAGATGTTTTACCATCTTTACCTTTGACACCTGAGATGTATAATTTAGGATCCACCCTATCCTCTGGATTTTAGCAGGTTCTAACTGTTTTGAAATATTGTTGCTTTTTTAAAATTGTTGTAACCCACCTTGAGACCTCATAAGGAAGGGAGAGTAAGAAATCAAATTTATTATCACTACTACTAATAATAACAACATCTCTGTACCCTTACAGAGACATGTCTGTCTTTCACATTTTATGGCGAACCTCCCTTCCTAAGTCAAGGCACTCCAAGCAAAACTACTTCTGAAAAATTCTGCAATGAGATCTTTAGAAAAGATCTTGAAAGTCGTCAAGTCCAACACCTTGCTCAATGAAGAAGTATTGCAGCTATTCTCTTGGGGTGTTCTTAAATTTGCACCCTCAGCTTTTCTTGGATAGGATGCTAACTGACATGTTTCAGATTGTGATGAGAGTTCAGCTTTGTATTTGTAACTTTTGACTTTGATGCCTACTATAGGAGCTGACACCTAGGGGTTGAAGTCCCTTCAGCCTCTCCCCCCTAAAATATTTGAGGGGGCCGCCCCCCCTGGGTTGATGCACATTGCATCATTTGAATGGCAAATGGGGGAGTGCCATGTTACGTGGTTGGGGGTTTACCTGGACCCCCCAATAATTATTCATGTTGGCACCCCTGATGCCTACACTGGATACAAAGTAGCAGAAACAACTTGGTTGCAGAAATCTTAGGTAATGATTCAGCACGCCAACATTTCTGAAAATTATCTTTTGGGGCCAGGAATTTGGCTGCTAAGGGCGAATGTAAAAACAGGTTGTTGGGTTTTTTCATTGGTTTTTAAAATTGTTATTCTGTAGCTTCAGCCAAAATTACTCCTGGTACTCTATGTTCAAATATCAGCATGGTTTGGAGGATTAGCTAATAACTGGAAGTAAATTTTCCCTGGGAAAAAAAGAAGCATTCTCATTACTTAGATTTCAGCTAAAGCCATCTGCCATCTTATCCAAAGGCAGAGTTTGAAAAAACACCTAATGACCTACAGCACTATGTTTGGCAGAGGTGACAGTGAAGATCTACTCCACTACTTGTTTTCTTGCCTAAAGCGGTGTGAGACATGCCTACACCAGAGTTATTGCAACAACAAGAGCACTGGAATCTCTCTCTCTCTCTCTCTCTCTCTCTCTCTCTCTCTGTGTGTGTGTGTGTGTAAGAGAGAGAGAGAGAGAGAGAGAGCACTCTTAATAATGACCCAAAGTCTGCTTAAAAGCCAGCTTCTTTTGTGCTGGCATTTGTTAAAGCTAAACAAAAATTTATGGATGAACACACCTTGGGCCACCTCCTGGCTTAATGAAATATTCAGTGGGTGTAAGCCTAACGTTCATTCTGCAGCTTTCTTATCATTTGAAATTGAAAATCTATTGTTACAGCTGTTGGTATTATGGCTAATGGCAAGAACAATACATTTTATCTTGTCATCGACACAGCAGGATTCCTCCCTTCCCCACATGACATTGCAAATTATTTTCTTGGATTTGAACGGTGATTTGCCACACAATGCAGCAGCGGCGATATCATGATGTTGTTAATAACTAGGTGGGGAGGAGAAGCAAACTGTTCAGTTTGATCACGAGCAAGGTGGGTTTAAAAAAAGGGGGGTAGAATCTAATAGAGCACTTCGACCCATGGCACTGTTTTTGTGCATCCATCAAATATACACAGCCATGGGAATCATTCCAAGTATCATTGGATAACAGCTAAATACCAGATTGAAACAGGCTCTGTTGCCAGCGATTGATGCACTCAATAATTTGCTCAGTCCTTTTCAAAATCCCCATCTGACTGCTGGTTTTCATTTAATAACCAGAAACTGGGAAATAACTAATGATTAAACTGGTACTGTACATGTGTGGGGAGATTTTTCTTCATCTGAATTTTGCAGAAGTGTTTTTGATATCCTTTCTTCTGTTAAAAAGAAACAAAAAAACCCACTAGGGATAGGGAGAATTTTTCAGCCCAGGGGCTGCTTTCCCATCATGGAATCCTTCTAGGGACCACATTCCAATGGTGGGTGGGTCCAGAGTTAAAAGGGAGTAGAGCAATGACTGTAAATGTTACCTTTGCAATGAAGGCTGGTTTCTAAACACCCCTCTCTATCCACCGTCCAGGCAGGCAGGAAGCGTCATCAGAGTTTAAGAACATATTCCAGCCAATCAAAAGAACACAAGTTGGGTGTGAAGCAGATTCAGTGAGGGGGGTGGCTTGAAGAGAGGAGGTATGTCTGGATAGAATCCTGAGAGCCAGACAGAGGGGTCAGCAAGGCTGCATTTGACATACACCCCTCTGGCCCCATTGGCTCCATTTGACCCAAGGTATAAACATACACCATCTATCTCAACTTAAAACATTTGTCGTTCTCTAGACATCTTCTTGAATCGTATTCCTGATCTACCGTTCTCCTGAAATACAGCACAGCATTAGGTTCTTGCATGCTTCAGCCAATGGGGCCCTGTTGAGAAAAATAAGCGATAGCAAATGACCCAAGGGAAGACTTAAAGGGGCAAGAAAGGAAGAGGACAAAGGGGTCAAGGGGAGCTTTGGTTAGCAAGAGGATCACTAAAGGGGCAAGAAAAGGGGAGGGTAAGTGAAGTTTTTAAAAAGTTAAAATGCACAACAAAGAGTCAGAAAGGGCTAAGAAAGGAGAGGGGGGCAGAAAGGGGGTAGAATAAGGAAAGAAACAGAGAGGCACCGAAAAGTCCACAGCAGTGGTGATGGAGAGATGAATCCCAAAAGCATTCCTGGTAGCGCTAATTTGCTTCCCGGTTTTGGTACTTCCTACCTATCAGTGTGCGACCACACCTAGCCACGTACGATGCCAGATTTCTCCCCATGCCCAGCAGTGTCTCTATTATCCTTGATGAAAGGTTTCAGGTAAATATTAAATCAATGCACTTGTGAGCCGCCTCTAGAATTTCTCAACTGCATTACGTGATCAGAATGACTTGCTTTGTAAGAAGAAGAGAAAGAAACAACTTCTCGTCAACTGGATTTGCATGTTTGCTCTCCGAACAGCTGTAAAACAGCAAATCCTATTAGGGGATTCACTTAAGGCACAGAAAAATATATCTCCGTCCTGTTAATCAGCTTTTTATAGAAAGCATTAATGTTTCATTCAATAAAGATGACCCAGAACACTCAGCTGCTCAAGAGCTCTTCAGAAAGGGTAAGATAACAGAGTCTCTGTGTCCATAAGAACTGACTGTTGTGTGTTCGGTGAAATTTTCAATTTGCATCTACATCACAGGGATATCAAACCAACTACAGCTTTTACTAGTCCATGTAATGGCACATATTTTGCAACATAGCTTGATTTGTGCTGGGCACACTTGAATTCAAAGAGGGTTGACTCAGTATTCCAACTGAAATAGATTAAAAAGAAAGCTCTGTGATAACCACTTCCACTAAAAAGCTGCCATGTTTTAATAAGGAGAAATGATGGAGGAGAGTCTAACTTAAAAGTTTTTTTTTGGGGGGGGGACGAGACATAGGTGCACCATCTATTTTGGTGGTATCTAACTTTAGCTTACGCTTGACACCTTTTATGCCCAGTGTCTTTCAGAAATATTAGTTGGAAGTAGGGATGGGGTAGAAATTCAATTCAATTAGCATTTGGAGCTGAATTTATCCAATTCACACTTTCCATCCTTCATAATTCACACTTCTCTGAATTTTGCAATGCAGTTCTCCAGCCAAGAAAGGTGTACAAAAGTGCATGTGTTAGGTTAAACGGTGTATAAAAATAAACACATTGGTGAAAATAAACATACCAAAATGTGTTATATTAGTCAAAACTACAAACAACGCTATGTTTACTGGGAGAAATTCACCCTAAAATGCTGAAGTATTTTCATGAGGCAGTCTGGTTGGCTCCCTGTCAGGCCCCATCCAAGAAGCGGAAGGATTCCATAGAAACGGGAGGCCTTCAACCAATCAGGAGGGGCAGCTGGACAGCTGACTCACATCCTGTTGCCAAAAAACCCCCAAGCATGATCCCCATCACTGGGAACAGGACCACAGCCCCATTCAGAGACGTGCATTCCTCCAAGTGCACTGGTCTTATCGGGAGAGACTTCCCTTTAAATGCCAGCGAGAGGGGCATAATCAGTTGTTGAGACATCTTTGCAGTATTTGTCTGGTCCTGAACTCCTTGTGTCATTTTTGAACTTTTAGTTGTGCCGTTGCTGATCTGTCCTGGTTGCCTGGCCTGAATTGTTACAAGCCTCGAATAAAGCTTCAATTCTTACATACACGTAGGAGGAATCAGTGCCATTGCTTCTGGAATGAGAGCCAGGAGAATCACTTGACATCTGACTACAGTAGCATGGAGGCATGTGACTAAGCAATTGTCGTGGTCTGAGTTTATCAGAAGGCTTGGTGCAATTATCATTGAGCTCATACCAAACAGTTTGACTCAGACTGAATGTTGTTTACAGTAAGTGCACATTACAGAGGCAGCTGGTTTAGGGACTGTTCTAAATGTGAACCTAAAAGAATCTGGATAGGTACATGACCTGAAATGGCCAATAGAGGCACACCAGACATTATCTGCATGTATAAAATGGCTGATAACATGTAGGGCGGCCACTTATGCATAATCAAAAAAGAGGAAACACATCACCAAAGCGGGGGCCAAAAAAGGATTTGCACAAAATCAGCATATGTTAAATTATATGTATAGATAGAAATTAAGAAATAATTACTATAATTTAAATAGAAATACATTTCACAATGGAAGACAGTGACCAGGTGATCTGTGTACCTGCTCAGTCCTCTGTCCAGGTGATTAAAATTCAACTTGGATTGTCTATATCATATTTATTGCATTTTATTATTGCTTTTAGTCACTTTGAAGGCTTGCCAAAGGGCAGTCTTCTACTTGAAGGTGTCCTCTATTTGAGGGGCTGTCATTATTTCCTTAATTCATGTGTTGCAGCGGTGGCAGCAGCAACAACAATTGTTGATGGGCAGCTTTAAGGCCCTTGTTTTCCTTTCTTATACTTCTTCATCTTGAAACTAGATTGGACTTTAACCTGGACTTGAGAGCCAGTGTGGTGTAGTGGTTAAGAGCGGTAGTCACGTAATCTGGTGAACCGGGTTCGTGTCTCCGCTCCTCCACATGCAGCTGCTGGGTGACCTTGGGCCAGTCACACTTCTTTGAAGTCTCTCAGCCTCACTCACCTCACAGAGTGTTTGTTGTGGGGGAGGAAGGGAAAGGAGAATGTTAGCCGCTTTGAGACTCCTGAAGGGGAGTGAAAGGCGGGATATCAAATCCAAACTCTTCTTCTCTTCTTCAAATAAGAGGACACATTCACACAGAGGACTATCTTCTGCCAACTCTTCAAACAGAAGATTTGAAGATCTTCTTTAAAGTAGGACATATGGCCTTCATAATAACAATTCAGACATTTTAAAATTCTCTATAAATCCAGACTCCCAAGTGTTGCATATGAATCCTATGGGAGGGAAAGTGAAGTTACTCTAATAATTCCATTTCCAGGGCTATGTGGTGATCACCAGCAGGTGTCCTTGAAAATGGCCATTTTAATTGAAGCTTTCCTTCAGAAACCATTTGGGTGTACAGATAGCAAGAAGCAGCTCAGCATGTGAGCTACTGAAGTGTCGCACTGAGCACTGCCTACAGCATACATAAGGGAGACTTCTTTCCTAATGGGACAAACTTATGTATTTTTAAACTATATATTCTTAATGGGCACAACAAAACAGTAGGTGGCTTTGTCTTCCCACGGCAGCTGTTGTTTAATCTCTTTGCCTCTCTGCTGTCTTCCAAATGTCGCATGCTACAAATGAAAAGCGCTCAGAGAAGCTATGAAAATTAGGGCTGTACGTTGACCCCACTCTGACCTCCAAGCCCTAATCTGCCCTATGGTCTCTAGATCAGACTGATATGCCCTGTGCTGCTCCAAAGGCCACCCAGTGTTAAAATAGGGGTTAAAAAAAGTTGGGAGGGGGTTGCACCAGCACCATGTAGGTTCAGATCCTCCCACTGAACATCTGATTCTGTGTACTGTCAATCACTGCTCCTGATCAGCTTCCCTTCAAACAAGGGAACAATAGCCAACCAAGCCAAAGAGCTCCCATCTCCTAGCTTAAGGAGAACTTTGTTTAGCCTACAGGTGCGACTCCATTCCAAGTTTGTTAACCACAGTTAATAGGGAGCCAGTACCAATACTAGCCCTCACTCTTTCTCGGGGAAAAACAGACACGCTCTTTCAAAATATAGTGATTTCTTTTAACTTCACCTGCGAGACTCGCTTACAATTTCCGCCAAGGCCTGAAATGTTATCCACCAAATTTTTAATGGGCCTCAAATGCGTATTCAATGTGTGGGTGTGAAACCATTCTGTCTGGAAGGGAAAACTTTCAGAAATAACCATTGTCCCTCATAATTACAAAGCAAGAGTCATTCTTTATTAGTATTTTTCACCCTTGTAAATAGCCTGAGGCAAAACTGATGGAAATAGATGTGTGTGGGAGTTTTAGGACAGCATTTCTCTTTCAAAGGAAAACCAATTGCAATTTTTTTTAAGTAAGTAAATTAAAGCAAAAGACCTGTGAAAGAGAGAGAGAGAGAGAAACTTTCCTTTATAACTTCCTAAAAAGAAGAAAAAGCATCCTTGCAATGTTGCCTTTGGGAAAATAAAACCAGTTGAGAAAAATATGTAACGAGCTCCCACCCAAAATGCTGATGGAGTAGAGTGGTCCGATTCCAAACCTGACAGATGTGGTCAAAACAAGGACCATCTCAGTTAAGCTTTGATATCTGATGAGCCCATGCATCTCCAAAAATACACAGTGTACATAAGAAGAAGAGTTTATTTGTGCATTCATTCATTCAATCAATCAATCAATCAATCAATCAATCATACATTCATTCATTTATTCAATCCCTAGGCAACATAGACAGTAGAGCAGACATAAAACCATAACATACAACCATTCAATAAACAGCAACATAGCAATAGTAAAAGACCATCTCAACTCCCACATACCCAACTGTTCACTGAGCTCTGCAGGAGAGGGCATCCAACAGATACCTATCCTATCTTGGAAATCTGTTCTGCATTATGTTGGAATTCCACATTAAGTCGGTGGCACATACCCATTGGAACTCTCTCCCACTGCATATCACAGGCACCTTCTCTGTTGTCTTTCCAGCACTGTTTTCTCTTTCAACAAGCATTCTAAAATCTTCATTCCATTAGCTAGCATGGACCTTAGCATTCCAAAGCTTTTAGTAACAAGACTTTCCAATCAAGACGTATTTTTTCAAATGGTCTTGCGCCTTTGGGCGCTTTTTGTAATGTCTTCTGTTTGTGCAAAACTTTTTCTTTTTAAAGGTTAACAGCCTACTTCCTCCACCTCCTCACTCCAGTATTTGGTCATTTCCTTGGTCTGTTTCTCTTCTTTAAAACCAACACACTTGTAATAACAGCACCATCTGCTGACAGGCTTCTCTAGAGAACTTCATTCTACAAAGGCTGACTCTGCATAAACTGACTTAATTAAAGAGCAATCAAGGTTCGGTGTATAAGAGGGAAGCACTACAGATTGCATTATCCTGTAGTTTGAAATGCATTAACCTGGATTTATTGCTGAAGATTTAAAAAAAAATATCAAGGGAGGATTTCTACCACTTGCCAGGTACCTGGGAGTTGTCACCAGGGGCTTTTGAGTAAAGTATGTAATGACCAGATTGCTGGTTGGAGTTCCATATTTAGTTCTCACAGAATCCCTGTTTTGAAAAGAGCTGCAAATGTTGCCAGTTTGTTTTGGGGCCCAATTCAAGGTGCTTATGTTAGTGTTTAAAGCTTAATAATAATAATAATAATAATAATAATAATAATTTATTTATACCCCGCCCACCTGCTGGGTTTTCCCAACCACTCTGGGTGGCTTCCAACAGAATATTAAAATACAATAGTCTATTAAACATTAAAAGCTTCCCTAAACAGGGCTGCCTTCAGATGTCTTCTAAAAGTCTGGTAGTTGTTTTTCTCTTTGACATCTGGTGGGAGGGCATTCCACAGGGCGGGCACCACTACCGAGAAGGCCCTCTGCTTGGTTCCCTGTAACTTGGCTTCTCGCAGAGAGGGAACTGCCAGAAGGCCCTCGGCACTGGACCTCTAAATGACCCAGGCCCTAAATTCCTGAAAGATTTCCTCCTTCTCCACAGATGGTCGCTCCACCAGCCTCAGGAGCTTGAGTTGTGGTGGCCCAGGAGAGGACATTCCCTGCGGCAGTTCCTAAACCTTGGAACTCCCTCCCCAAAGAGATACCTCTACCATCTTCATTATGCAGCTTTTGGATGATGCTGAGGATGAACCTTGTTATCCTAGCTTTTGACACCCGAGAGTATATATTTAGGACCCACTTCATTTTTGTGATTGTAGCTTGTTTTCAACATTGTGTTTTAATTGTTATCACTTGCCCAGGAATCTTAGGATGTAGAGCAGGTAATATTGTGCAAGTAACACTCTTCATACAGAAGTGAGATCAACCAACAATTTGTTCTGCCCTCTAATCTTTGGCAGAAGACCATCTCTCCCTCTTCTTTTAGATACCAATTTTTTGAAACACCACGTCTGTTTAATTTTCTCTTCTTTAATTTAAACATACCCGGCTTCTTTTCTTCACATCCTTTGCCTCTGTGATTCTCATAACTAACTTCTAATATCTTCCAGACCAGGGTGAGCTCAGGCATTAGGCAGAGTGAGGTGACCACTCCAGGCACCAGTGGCAGCCCACCAACTGTTTTCCATGAATCCAACCTTTCCCTTTTGTTAAATGATGGAGCTGTGCGCATCACACAGCCTGCTTGCTGCCCTCAGGTGTAGGGGAGGAAGTTACTGCATCACCAGTATTGAAATCAGATTCAACTGGCAATCCAGTTGGAATAGGGAAGGGTGCCACCTTGTCATTATGTAGAAAAAATGTCTTGGGCTAGCCAGGTTCTATATCTTATTTGAAAGTCGATGCCCAGAAGTGAGTGCCAACCTCCAAATGTGCTGTGTTTTAACATTTGGAATAACATCATATCTGTTATTGCATCCTGAGATCAGGAATCCAAACAATGTTGCTTCTTTCAGCATGTAATTCCATGATGACATTTTCAAAGGTTTTGCATTATTCATACAGGATCTGACTGATTTATTGTGCAGTTCTTAAATTGTTCCCAGCGTTGTATCATTTTCCCTTTGCAATATAAATGGAATTGAGAGTGGGCATCTTTATTTTACGCTGAAGTTCTTCAGCATAAAAACATATGACATTTCTCTTCCTCGTACTGCACAAACTGCACAATTGTATTTTTATCTAACACAGTGTAGGCTGCGTGCTCGCTAGGAAATAAGTTCCATTTGAATTCAGCTGAAATGTCTTCCGAAGTTACATACATCAGATCAAGTCGTATGAGTTAAGCACTTTGAAATCTCATTTATTTCCATGAGAGATAAACAGCACAATCCTCTGTCTCCTCAGATATAAGTCTTGCTACTCTAGTAATGGGGGTTAAGCCAACTTCACATCTCCACATCTCAGATCAGAATAATGGGCTTGGTCTTTTGGGGATTTCTCAGAGAACTCTGAGAAAAATCAGACTTCTAGATTAGGGTGAAAATCTAGACTGGCTCAGGATATTTTGCCACCTGAGACAGAGCTCTAAATGATGTTCCCTCCAAAGCTATTGTGTCTAGTGCACAAGGCCACCCATTGTATTTTGGCATCTGAAGCAAAAAAATCCTAATCACGTCTACCTCTCCCTGACAGTAAAAATATAATGATGATACATTTAAAAACCCGAACATTTGCTGTCCCTTTCATGACACTCAAAACCAGCTTCCTGTGCTGGTCACCTCAAATTTCCTAATGTTCGGCCTGTCTATAGGAGCTTTCCATCAGTTCTCTATTATGCTCATCTGTCATGATCTCTGGTTCCCCTCCTTTTCCAAACTTACTTTGCAGGAGTCGGAAGGAAACCAGTTTCAGTGAAGACTGGGAACGTCTGACACTGAGGTGAGCTAATTAAAGTAAACTCACCAGAACTTTGGAGACAAGTTTAGCTCAGCTTAAAATTGACAAAAGTTTTCACAAATAGGAAAACAAATCCCCTAATTCCAAAAAGTTGGTGCCATCTCTAACTTAGGCTCAAAATACATAGGGTGGTATGCAATACTATTCCTACTCAGAGTAGACACATTGAAGTTAGTGGACATGATGAACTTAGGCTGATTAATTTTAGGGGGTCTAATTTGAGCAGGACTTAGTTAAATACAACCCTTAATATTTATTTATTTTCTGGATCACGTCTGCCATTGTGGGTTAGTTAGGACAAATGTTCCTGATGGAAAACTTTTGGTTTTCAATGGTATAAGCAATTGAAGAAGAAGAAGAAGAGTTTGGATTTGATATCCCGCCTTTCACTCCCCTTCAGGAGTCTCAAAGCGGCTAACAATCTCCTTTCCCTTCCTCCCCCACAACAAACACTCTGTGAGGTGAGTGGGGCTGAGAGACTTCAAAGAAGTGTGACTGGCCCAAGGTCACCCAGCAGCTGCATGTGGAGGAGCGGAGACGCAAACCCGGTTACCCAGATTACGTGACTACCGCTCTTAACCACTACACCACAATTGGTGCAGCAGTAGGGAGATTAGTTAGCAGCACCTGGTTCTAAACCTAGGGATGAGGAACCTGCAGCCCTCCAGATGTTTCTGGACTCAATCCCTCATCAGTCTCAGACAGCATGGCCATTGGTATAAGGAGATGGGAGTTGGAGAGGGCCACAAGTTCTCATCCCTGTTCAAAAAAAATTTCTCTGACAATTCATTGACCAAGATATTGACATGGAGATTTAGCTCCAAAACGCAGGCTGTCAGATTTGTACATATTAGTTGAAGCCAGCCTTAATGTATTTTTTTTTTTTTACTGGGCTGCATTTGAAATGGTTCTTATTCAGTAAAAGACAGCAAAAGAAGCATTTCCAGATGCTACCTTCCTGATTATTGAGTTTGACACCTGAAGTGAATCTTTATTTTGCCAGCTTCTTTTCCAATCCAACTCAGGTAATTGAACACACAGTTGTTTCCGCAGATGTTTAGAAATTGATCAAAATAGCAGGTGAGATTTAGCGCTTAAAAGCAGAAAGAAGAAAAAAGTTGATTTAAGAAACATTGAATTATATCTGGTCGCACTTAAAAAATGCTAAATACAGAACAGCAAACTCTTTTTTTAAAAGGCAGAATGCGGTTCAAAAGCTGTTTGAATGTCAAGTCCATCACTTACGTACAACAGGTGTGACCCACCTGATTTTGTTAGACTTTCACAACCCCTCTGCTCAAGCCAGCATGGCCCAAGGTCAGGGATGATGGGTACTGTAGCCAACAACACCTGGAAGGCCACAGGTTCTCCATAACTGTCATAGAGATATCATGAGATTAGGTTATATGGCATAGACTGAATTTGTATTAGAGGAATTATGAATATTTGGCTTTTGGCAACAGGTGACTTTTTAAAATATCCAGGTATGTTTACACCCCCCCCATTTCATCCATCACAAAATTCAATGCAATGCACACCAGGTATCCAGCTGGTGTCCCAACTAGGCATTAACTGGACCAATATCTGCTTAGCGTCAAAAAGGTGATTATGATGTACCCTCAGTTTATCAGTATGTTTGACAAGCTCATGGGTAGTCAGGGACTTAATAAAGAACATTGGCATTCAGTGATTTCTGGGAATTGCTGCCCTCAGCCTTCTTAATTTGACTTCCCTCAGAGTTCAAGAGGCTTGGAAGAGGCACAGCAGCACTTGGAAGCAGCCCTTGAAGTTTTAATTTATAGTCAGAGTAACTCATTCAGGGCCCAACTGCATGTAACGTTGATTGTGTGGCTTGGAGTCACATCAGCAGATATTAAAATGTAATCCTAGGAGCAGCAGGGAAGCCTTCATGTACAACATGTGGGGAAGGGTTGTTTAACACCAATGGGAATTTTTTTTACCTTCATATCACTCATGGCAGAAGGGGGTGATATTAATTGAGATCATGGTTTCTCTCAACTACCAGCCTTCTGTGGTCCCTATAAAAATCACGCCCACACACAAAGCATTACTTGAAAGCAAATATCACAGTAGTGCCAAGTGTTTGCCAGTGCCCTCTCACCTAAAGTAAACTAAGCTTTACACAACATGAGTTAGAAATCTGAGGCCCTCAAGATGTTGTTGAACTACTACTGGATCTTCCAGAAACAGCAGAATAAAACCATTACTCTCCGCCATCATTACAAAGGAGAGACAGTGGCCATGATTGTCCCAGAAGTAAACTATCAGTGGAGCAATAATTAATAGAATATACCCATTATAATTTATAGCTCTTATAAAGTTTAAACTAATAAATATTTAAGATCAAATCTTCAGAAGGTACGAGCTGGGACTCTCTTGTTCCTCTTCATGTTGTTTGGATGAGTACCATGAAACATTTTACTAGTATAAGATAAAGCTAAATACCGGTATGTTCACCCAATATTTGTATAAGCTTTCTTTTATATCAATTCCTTCAAGAGAATGAAATGAAAAGGCCTCATTATTTTGCTTGCGTTAACAACTGTAGAAACAAGTTCTTCCACAGTGGCCTTCATAATTTCACTATTTTGTTGTGTAGTTGTTTAACTTTAGTGCAGCCATTTTAAAATTGCTTGTTGCTCCCTCAGGAGATAATTGGTGAGGCAATGGGTTTATGTAATGCTCAGTCTTGGCAGATTTAAGAAAATTGTTTTATTACTGTCATATGTCTATTGCTGTGACCTCCACAGTTGTCCCCACTGCAACATATTTTCATTTTCATTGTTTTTGTTGCTCTAAACAAACAAACAAACAAACAAACAAACAAACAAACAAACAAGGATAGGGATGGAAAACACTGAGATTATCCTCTCTCTCTCTTTCTCTCTCTCTCTCACTTTTCTTTAAATAGAAAAATCTAATGACTTGTGGAGAAGATGATGGAAAAGCAATGAGATCTGTAATAAGCATCAATCTGCCATCTCCTGATGACTCTCAAGAACTTAAAGTTTAAGGCTTCTATTCTAACCCTACTTCCCCCAAAGTAAACCCCACTGAGTTCAGCTGGACTTTGTTATGAGTAGACATGGTTAGTATTTAACTCCTTTTTCTTTCTTTCTAATATTTCTAAGCAACCTTTAAGGATAAAAACCTTTCAAGGTGGCTTATATATACAGAAACAACCACACCAAATTAAAAGAAGTCAGTGTTAAATTTCAATACCACAAATATTAAAAATCCAATATTTGTAGGCTATATGGTTTTGCTTGGACATTTTCTAACTCAAAAATGTGGTCAAAAGTTATGCACTGGGGGAAAGTGTGCACAAGAATGTACCTATTGGTGAAAATAACCTGGAAATGCATTATACGAGGGACAATTTCTTTCCAAGTTGTGTATATTGGGGGAAATGCACACAAAAATGTGTACAAATTTTCACAAATTCAGAAACCGGTGTAGAAATAGGATGAACTGAAGAGTGGAAAATGGGAAAGCAAAATTGACAGATTCACCCTGCCCTGCATGAGGGACTCCAACAAGGTCATAGGATCTCTTGTACTTCATTAAGTAAGACATAAATAGATAATAATTTGATACTAGGGTCTCCAGTAATAAAACTTTGAAGAATCATATGGTTTTGTCTCTAAAATTTCCAAGGGGTGTGTGTGGATCACTCAATGGAACACAATTCTTTCTCTTACCCCTTTCATCTATCTTTTACTTTGGAGTTCTGGAACTCTACTATTAGCATAAAGCACATGTTTTATAAGCCTCCAGTCCCATTGCAAGGAGGTTCATAATCAGTTGGCCAATTCATCAAAGCGCATGGGCATTTTACTACATGTCACTGGTGGATTTTTGGAAGCTTCTTTTCAGGGGCATGACAAAATGTTTGGGAGCATTGGGGCAGGGGCAGGACTAAGGTATGAGCTAGGGAGCCAACATGTCCACATGGTTCTGCTAAGCCACAGCTTGGCTTACAATGATATGTGACCCGGACCAGTCTCACGCTGTACTGTGGAAAAGACATATTGTACCTTCTGATCATAATAGCACAGTACACTTGATGTTCCAGTTATGATATCCATTTAGATGGTTTAGTTAGCCATTCAGATGTACTTTTAGTGAGTATAATAGTCCACTGCTGTTGATGCTGCTGCTCACACAATTACTGCTAGATGTTACTGGAATGCAGTCAACATTCCTTTGAGAAGATAGACATAACGCAGCTTTTGGGAGGTCAGACTACATCAGAGGTCAGCAACCTAAGGCCTATGGGCTGGAAGCGGCCCATAAGGGTCACTTAACTGGCCCATGAGCCAACCCCGAACCGAGCTGCCCTCTCGGCGAGTCCCCGCTCGCTGTGCTAAACCGGCGCAGTGCGGCACGGGGACTCTCTTCCATGGCACTCAAAATTGCTTCTGTGCATGCCCAGATGTCGAAAATCACTTCTGCGCAGGTGCGATTTTTGGAATCTGGGCACGCGCAGAAGTGATTTCCGGCGCTGCAGACATGCGCAGACGCAATTTTCGGCATCGCGCTGTGCTGGCCCAGCCCACGGAGGATCTCTGTGGAAGTAATCTGGCCCATGCCCGGTAAGCCTTGCTGACCCCTGGACTACATGATTCTTCTTTCCTGGAGGAAACAAAAACAGGAAGTGCTCAAGCCTGGGGGAAAAAAAATCAATATAGGCATATATATCAGGAGTGTATTTAACAAGGCAGAAAGGGAAACCTGCAAAACCTCTACATCCCTTCCAAGGGAACATGACATAAAAGGGAGTAAAACAGAGTTAGTTTTTTTAAAAAAAACCCACCAACCACATTTATTTGTGTATAAACTGTTGATTTTTTTGTCAGTGGGAAAATTTCAGCAGCAGTATAAAATGTTTATTTGATTGAGCAATGAAATGGGCAAATATTTTCCTGAAATAGGGAGTGATCCTTTACAGTGGTACTTCAGGTTAAGTACTTAATTTGTTCCAGAGGTCCGTTCTTAACCTGAAACTATTCTTAACCTGAAGCACCACTTTAGCTAATGGGGCCTCCTACTGCCACTGCACCGCCGGAGCACGATTTCTGTTCTCATCCTGAAGCAAAGTTCTTAACCTGAAGCACTATTTATGGGTTAGCGGAGTATGTAACCTGAAGTGTATGTAACCTGAAGCATATGTAACCCAAGGTACCACTGTATATGAAGTAAGATGGAATAAAACAAGCTAGTATAAATAATGGTGGCAAAATGTTGTGCCAGATGCAAACCCCATTCAGGAACAAGCAAGGCTACTGTTGTGCACTGGATCCAGCTGAATCTGAGATAACAAACCAGTTTGGGTAGATGGGGGATTCTGTCAGATTGAATTGATACAGACACACATTGGCCCACCTGGAATGATCCAGGGATGTCAGAAGATGGAGTGGACAGGCAGTTGCAGAGAGGGAAAAACAGGCTTCTCCAGCATATTCCCTGCAGCACCCACCATCTCCTGCCTCACTCTGCCAAATGGAAGGACCAGCGCTGCTTGTTCTTCTGTCTGCAGAGAATTCCACAGTAAAACTTTTCTATTAATTTGAAATCTCTGAGCAGAGTGACCCAGATGCATATAATTAAAAATGGGGTGGTGGTGGTGGGAATACATGTCTCATTAGTTAGCATGATGCTGAAGATAAATATCTTCCTTTTAACAAGTTTGAGAGATGGCTTATTCCTTTTGCAATGGCTTGTCACAACCATTATATCTGAGGCTTCCTGTAAAATGTAAACTGAAATGACAGACACAGAGACTTGCTTCCAACTGAGACCTCCTCGGCCATCGTTTTTGCTTTTTTTTGGCAGGGAGGGGAGAGAAGGAGGGTATGTCAATGCTACCCCTTTGCATTATGTTAATATTTTGCAACCAGGAAGGTTTTATTCCAAGTCTTGATAGCTTGCTGTTGTTGAAATAAAAAGGGCATGGCTTTCTGATATAGAAGCCTCTCTGAGATCAGTTTAATCCTCATCATTTAAAAATAAATTAATGCTAGACTTACTGTATTCCTTAGCTTCATGTCTGTATCTCATAACTGCCAGTAACTCTCTTGAGAATGACAGAAAGTCAGAAATCCAGTGAGAATGAGAACCTCTTGTGTAAATTTTCAGAAACTCAACTGTGTTGTTTATCTGTCCTAAGAGCAGCCTTGGATATCAGTGACTAGGATGTTGCCAGTATTGGAAAACATTCCATTTAGGGCTGGTTAATTTCCATGAAAATGAACTGTGAAAATGGCATTGGCATAGAAATTTATGTAGTTTCAAAGGCATGAAAGGATGGAATCAAGATTCTGACTTTCATATTTAGCTTTGTGAATCAGCTTCTTATCCTTGACAGGAAGAATGAAGGTATACATATACTGTATATCTTATATTGGGGACCCAAAAGTTACAACAAAATTGAGATGCTGATACAGGGATGTGACAGAGCCACTACAGATGGCCTGCAATGTAACACCAGACTGGAGCATGCTTAATCTAATTTATGCGCAGGTAGACTGCCACCACTTCCTGCTTCAAAGCGCACCTAGGTCTTGGGTGAGAAAGAAACCCAAATTTTACATTAATTATTTACCTGAGAGGTTAATCTGTCTAGCTGCAAGCATCCACAGATCAATATATTATTCCAAGCAAGGATTTTGGAATCAAAATGGCCAAGCTGCCATTTTGGCTTAGACCAGTGCTATTTTTTTTTCTAGAAAAAGAGGTGCCAGAATTGAGTTCCGGTGAGTTCTGGCCAAAAATAAGCCCTGGTTTAGACAATATTATGAATTGTTGCAACAGATTTGTGGACCCTCACTAAGTAACTGTTGAATGAAATGGTTGCCTTTTGAGCCATTTTTTTTTAATGATTCATGCCATAAATTCCTTTCCTTTTCACAGGTTCAGTTTCACAAGTTTTTGTTCTTTTTTGCAATCTGTGAGATGTACTGCAATATTGCCAATCAAAACTGTTGAGAAAACATACAACACTGAGAGAATTATTATGGAAATTCAAAGTCTCTCTCCCCTTTCTTACAATTTCATCCATGGCCGGCACTGAAATGGAACTCTTTAAGGTGGTTATAAAGAAAAATTATCCTGGAGCAACGTCCAAAGCATATTCACAGGCATATACAGTATGTGAGAACAAATTATACAATTTTTCGGTGGGGAAGGGAGGTATCTGAACAATAAACTCAAGCGGAATGCAAAAGGGATTCCTGTTGGGGAAATCTATCATTTTAGTGGGGAAATCTATCATTTGATGCTTCTTTCCGCGTCTCTTGTTGAGGGTCAAAGCAGCAGTTTTGGCATTTTCCTTTTTTCATGATTGTCTGTCTCTCTGGCTACCATCAGAATCACCCATATACCATGGTTTCAATTCCCCCTCCCCAAGATTTAAAGGCAGTAATTATTATATTATTATTTATTCCATTTATTTCTTACTTGCCACATAAGGATTCTTTAGTGGCTTACTAAAGTATAAACTGCAACATTACAATAAAACCTTGTGGTCAGCTATATAAATTTTAGAAAGTGGTTTGTCCATTTGTCTGTCTGTCTACTTTCTATGTGTTTGGAAGCCTCTATTGTCTCCAAACTCAGCATGAGGGTTCCTAAGGTGGCACTCCTGGTCTTCATGAACATTTGGATACCGGGCACCATTTTGATGCAAGATTGCAGACCGAAACATGACTTTGAGGTGACTTCATCCATTTTTTGGCACTGGTTCGGCTACCTGTCAATATATTGCTGCCAAACATGACACAATGGTTTCTGAGGTGCGTGTAGCAGTCTTTGTCAATGTTTGGCTGCCAGGTGCCATTTTGAATCAAGATGGTGGAACAAAAGGTTACTTTGGTGTGACCTCACCCAATTTGGGGCACGATGGGTTCCAAACTTACAAAATACACTATCTATCTAGAACTCGCAATGCTTTTTGGTTACTACAAATTCCAGAACAGTGCTAATCTCTCTCTATATATATTGCAATTTTGTCTGACTGTTTGTCCATCTATGCTCTATGTACTTGGACACCATTTAAGCTATCATCACCAAATTTAGCATGATGGCTTCAAAGATTGAGGAGCTGGTTTTGCTCTATGTTTGGACAACATTTTGAATCAAGATGGCAGACTGAAACTTTCAAAATGGCACTGATTTGGATACCTCTTAAGACATTATAACTAATATGCTAGTTCCAAGAAACCACTCACACTTTTATGTCTTTTTTTTTTTTTACATTTTTAAATTGTGACTAGGCTCCTCAAAAGCTAGGCCTCTATGGATCACTGAGAGGGACTGTAAAGGTCACCCCAGCTGATTACTTGAAATGCTAGATCACAACTTATTCCATTATGAATATTTTAGGGCATTTTCTAGAATATAGGAATTAAGACCGGAGCATGTTGAATTGCAATTCACACAATTGTTCTTTTAGAGAACACTTGCCAGGAAAAGCTATCTTGATTATTCATCCTTTCCCGTTCTTTTTAACGGTCTGATTAGAGTGTTGATTGTAAAAATCAATGAGAAGTAAGTGGAAATCATGCTGCCTTTGGATCTTATTGACGATCACTTTTTACTGGATTGAGGAGTCCTTTTGGCAGACTCATTGGCTAAAAATGCACTTATCTTTCAAGCCAAGCTACACTAATATGCTCCCAGAACTACCACCTGATCCTCTTTCTTGTCAGTCCAGTAGCAAGCTGTCTGGCGTTTTATACCTAAATAGGTAGCAAATGCCCAGTTCTTCTGCATTATCTTCTATTATCTACCTAGCGCTCAAGACAAATAATCTCTTTCTCAGCAGGTTATTCTATCGTTCAAGGTTCTCTTATGCCCAAACTGCTGGAAACACTGACATCCTTTTAGATAATCAACGAAGGTGGCTCAGTTCACCCCCCCACACCCTCTGACAGCACTTTGACTCATGTGGTTCAGGATAGTAAAAGGCAGGAAAAAGGATTAGCACCACAGTAACATAGTGCTATAGTTTAAAGTGGAGCAAATCAAATTGAACAGGCTTAAGGATGAAATGGAAAATTTGATCTGGACGACCCTGCTGTGTTTAAAGCCCACTGTTTTGGCTTTGTAATAATAATAATAATAATAATAATAATAATAATAATAATAATAATAATAGCCAATTTAAAACTGGCCCCATTTATACGGGTTATGTTACGATATCTTTATTGTCATTGTCCCTTACAGAACAATGAAATTGAAAAATCTACATAAGACATTCAAAACCCCCTAAAAACTCTGAAACCCCATTTTAAAATACAATATACTCCTATAGAGAAAGACTCCCTATACTGTGTTTAAAACCAGAATTGCATTTGGGTAGAAACTGTTTCTCAGATGGCTAGTCCTGGTCTTTATAACCCTGTACCTTCTTCCAGAAGGCAGAAGCTGAAAGAGATCATTTCCGGGGTGCGCACTATCCTGCGCTACCTCTGCAGCTTTCTTATGGCACCTGGAGGCATAGATTTGATCTAAGGTGGGAAGAGTGCACCCAATTATTCTCTCTGCAGTCTTTACAACCCTGGACAGCATTGTTTTTCCCCTGGCCGTGCAGCTCCCAAACCACACACACAGGCCATAAGTTAATACACTCTCCACAGTACAATGGTAAAATGCCATCAACAGGTCCTTTGAGAGATTGTTTTTCCAACAGGGTTCGTGTCTCCGCTCCTCCACATGCAGCTGCTGGGTGACCTTGGGCCAGTCACACTTCTGTGAAGTCTCTCAGCCCCACTCACCTCACAGAGTGTTTGTTGTGGGGGAGGAAGGGAAAGGAGAATGTTAGCCGCTTTGAGACTCCTGAAGGGGAGTGAAAGGCGGGATATCAAATCCAAACTCTTCTTCTTCTTCTTCTTCTTCCAGAGGATTCTCATAAAATATAACCTCTGCTGTGCTCTCCTCATCAGGTCTTTGCTGTTTTCTCCCCAGGTTAGGTATGCAAATGAGAGGTAGCAACATTTTTTGGGGGGGTAGGTGTGTTTGCAACCTAAAATGTTTGAACCTGTTAAATTCTGAAGTGAGGGAGGTCTTCCTGACAGTCCTTGTAACCTAGGAAACTTCAAGTTGTAGTTGCTGATCCATTCTCTGACAGGGACTGGCAGTGTGCTGAGGAATGGGTGGCAGAGGCCATGGGGCCAGAGGCTGACCTGTGGGAAAGGGGCAGTGATTTATGGGTTTTTGTGCCTTCTGCAAGGCAGGAGCCAGGGATGGAAGAAGAACCTGAGCAGGAGAAGCCAGGGGAGGTGGGGCCGGAGGCGGGGCAGGAACCAGGGTTGAAGGAAGGGCAGGATGTGCCAGCAGTAGAGGAAGTGATGGTTCCTGAGAGGAGGAGGGGTAGAACCCCCTGTTCTGTGTTCCCCAGGACCAGGAGGGACATGAAGAGACAGGCACAGCAGCAACTTCTGCGTAAGAGAAGTCATGGGTTGCTTGTGCAAGCAAGCATACTTAAGTGTGGGTGGAGGCATGGTTATGTTGTTGTTCTAAGAGTCCAGCTCAGAGCACAAGCCTGGGGAGGGTATGACACTTACTTTGTCGCCAGAAGCATGTGTGTGTGTTTTGTGTGCTCTGCCAGTAAACCATTAAGCTACTAATCGTTTGTCCCCCTTGAGCTGGGTGCACTCAGAACATTTTTTCTCTCTCTCTCTCTCCCACACACCCAAGAACAGCATTATATGGCATAATACCCAATTTATTATAATCCGCATGAATACAATCCCATGAATAGTTTACTGGGCATTAACTCTGTTGAATTCAGTGATACTTGCTTCAGACTGGCTGCTTATGTTCCATTTGTAAAATGCATTGAGGTTCATAGCCTCATTCTCAGGCTATGTACATGCATAACCTTTGAAATACACAGGGGGCATTTTTTCGTAGCATGCTTTTGTGCACAGAAGTTTGCAATTGTGCACACTTTCAGGCAATAACATAATATAAAGTGGCAGCTACTATCTGTGTGATCTGTACATACAGTTTTCAAGCTAGTGTGGGACAGGGATGACATGATGTGTACAGCACCCCCCAAAAATGCCTGCACCCAGCACTGAATGCACATTATCATGTAATGCACACATGCCTACAGTGCACATTAAAGATATTTTAAGCATGGCATTATTTTACACAGAAGTGTGCACATTTAGATCATCACATTTGTGACATCACAGACGATTATGCTGCATGCACATATATGCATGTGCAATTGTCGTGTGTCAATATACACATGTTTCCCACCTGTTTCCTATGCATGTCCTTTCATTGGATGATATATTCATTGGTCACATATGAAGAACCTAGATATATTTGCTCCAGTTCCAGTCACTTCTTTCCATTAAATTTCTGTTTGTATGCAAATGAATTCAATGGGAGAAGGAATGTGGGCCCTGTGGTTTCTTCTGTTTGTGGTGACTGCAAAAGCACTCAAGTCTCTCACTAGGAAAATTATAATAATGGTTTTTGCTGTCTTTTCTGAACATATGGTTCAGCCTTAGCAGTAATGGATGAGGCCCAACGGCTGGGAAAATTCACAAGCTACCCACCTGAGACCTAGAAAACACTGCAATGTATCTCCAAGTAGTTCATTCCAAAATCCTCAGGTCAAACACTAAATAAACATCTGATGTTTTGCCATGTAATCACTATTTGCCCAGATAACTTTATGGAGAAGCATACAATTGACATAAGCATTTAGCCGAATTAAACTCAGTGGGGCTTACTTCTGAGTAAACATGCTCAGGATTGCACTGTAAACACAGTTATCCAGAAGTTTCAGGATTATGATATCTAAACAGCAATACTGGGATGAGGAAGAAATAGATAGCTTATGATGAAAATCAAATAAAAAGGTACAGGGCATTTTGCTGTGCTTTCACTTCCTGCTTGTTCTTCTCACACCCCAAACCTGGATTTACAAAAATAAATAGAAAGAATTCATATTTCCTCCCACCTATTTCCCCACCAATAAAGCATTGACTTTTAGCAAATCATCGTTATTAATTGGTCTAGTGTGCAATATTTTACTTATACCCCTCTTCTTATCATCCGCCAAAGCTGGGATAAATTTGCTCCATCCAATTTCAAACATTTTAAGCCCTTAAAGGTCAAATCAAAATAGTCTTTCTCTTTAAGCATTTTCTCTAGCTTGCTATTAAAGAGTCTCAATTTGGAAAATAGATGGAATAGCTGTTGGCTATTTTCAGAATAGTTATTACATGGGTTATATTGGCACAAACTAGCAAGCTGATTGCAGGAGGGGGGAAATTGCCCCCTCCCCCACTTCTTTAACTATTGGTAAGAATTGGTGTTAGTTACATTTGTGCCTTACTTGCTAAATGGCCTTTGATAACTGCTGCTTACTCCCAGCTGCTGGTATTTCCTGATTGTACTGACAGTTTTTGTGTGTGTAGGTAGAAGGAATGGTATGACAGCTTTGTGAACCCAAAGAAAGGGGGAATCAGCAATAAGATCCCAGGACTGGGAGCGGCCGCCGAGACCATATAACACCGGTCTTGAAAGACCTACACTGGCTCCCAGTACGTTTCCGAGCACAATTCAAAGTGTTGGTGCTGACCTTTAAAGCCCTAAATGGCCTCGGCCCAGTATACCTGAAGGAGCGTCTCCACCCCCATCATTCTGCCCAGACACTGAGGTCTAGCGCCGAGGGCCTTCTGGCGGTTCCCTCACTGCGAGAAGCAAAGTTACAGGGAACCAGGCAGAGGGCCTTCTCGGTAGTGGCGCCCACCCTGTGGAACGCCCTCCCATCAGATGTCAAAGAGAAAAATAACTACCAAACTTTTAGAAGACATCTAAAGGCAGCCCTGTTTAGGAAAGCTTTTAATGTTTAATAGATAGTGTTTTGTTGGAAGCCGCCCAGAATGGCTGGGGAAACTCAGCCAGATGGGCAGGGTATAAATAATAAATAATAATGATGATAATGCTGCTGCTGATAATAATAATAATAATAATAATAATAATAATAATAATAATAATAGGCATTGGAAAGAAACAATTTGGCAGTTTTGAAAGTAGCTGGATAAAAAGATACAGAGTAAATCAGTAGTAAGGCTACAGAAAAGGAGGCTGTGGTGTTCTCTCCTTCTACTTCCCTGCTTACCTGCAGGACCCACAAACCACATGTCTTCTTCCTCCGTGCTGCACAAGAGCTACACTGTAATCGGTTTTATAACAATGGCTTCTTGCCCATTGCCATAAGGAGATAAATGGGATGGTGCTGCTTTCCTCTCAACTAAAGGTGCCTAGAGATTACTGTAATTCAAAATCTTCACAATGAAGCCACACTCTCAGCGCAGGTAAGAGGCATAATACTGCTACAGCAAGCAGCTCCGCGCAAGTTGTGTGAGCCTTCCCCAAATAGTACCACCGACTTAGAAGTAACTCACAGTGTTGCAAAAGTGTGAATGACGGCCGCTCTCGGAGCGATACATTTTTAGACAGCCTTGAAAAGTACAGGCTTCAAACTTCTAGGTGTGGCTCTTCTCCCTAATAGCTTTAAGAAAAAGAAAAAAGATTCTGTCGTTCCAACAATAAGTAAGCAGCACTCAAGTGAACCTGAAGCCACAACAACCTTCTTAAAATATCAGCAGACTTGGGAGCACATGCTAATTAAAATGCAGTTAAGGACACATGTATTAAATTGCAGCATAGCAAAAAATCCTTGCACACACTGCTTGGGGAAGTTGGATGTGCAATAACTGAACAACTGCTAATGTCACTGTGGGTGCCAGACTCAAGAGAGCGTGAAACTGAATTGCACTGGCATGAATAAAAATATCACTCTCCGTGTAGAATTAACTGTGTGTACATTAACTGTGTGGCTCAGAGATCTGCTGAAAATCTGTCTGGCTGAATTTGTTTTGTGTCCTCTGTCACTTGGAACAGCAGTGTTTTATTTCTAAAAAAAAGAGGTTCTGTGCCTCAGCATGACATCTAAGACTAGGTTGCATTTTCAATTTATCTAGCTCACTGCTCTTGAACATTTTTAGCCTGGAACTCACCTTTAACTCACCTGCTTGCATTATGAGACACACTTTTGTGTGTACAGTGGTACCTCGGGTTAAGAACTTAATTCGTTCTGGAGGTCTGTTCTTAACCTGAAACTGTTCTTAACCTGAAGCACCACTTTAGCTAATGGGGCCTCCTGCTGCTGCCGCACCACCGGAGCACGATTTCTGTTCTCATCCTGAAGCAAAGTTCTTAACCCGAGGTACTATTTCTGGGTTAGCAGAGTCTGTAACCTGAAGCATCTGTAACCCGAGGTACCACTGTACATATATCATTCCCATCTTTCTTTTTTTAAAAAAATGGGTTATTCTTTAAATTTTCCTTTATTACATTATGAAAACTTGTATTCCTATACATAAACCACAGCTTATGGCACTACATATCTGTAAAACATGTTCTTATTATGTGATCCACCAGTTAGTATAAAGCTTTGTAATGGACAGTTAGTTTTCTGGATAATTTGTAAACGAAATAAAGCTCCACCACTTCCCTCCATTCTGGGTTTTGACTTTCCTTCCCTGCATTTCCCCCTGCCCCCCCCATCCCTCTTTCATGCTGGTCACATGACTGAACATGCATACCAGAACTGTGCCTTGGGAGAAATGTGCATGTGTTCATTCATCATAGATAGCTAGATAGATTAGAAACACCATATGCATAGCTCAATGAAGGCCAAATTATCCACTAATAATTCCTGATGTTTTCACAGACGTGCAAATGAATGTACCTCAGAGTCCTCACTCTTACATGCAATTCCTATTTGTCATGTGCATTTGTGGGATGCCTCTTCAGTTCAGTGAACAATGTTCTCTTGCCTCTCTCTCAGCTTAACAACGACATATAGAGAAAATTTATACTAATGTGACCCGTGTAAGTCTGGGCCAAGAGGAATCAGTTGTGTATTGTGTGGCCCACCAGTTTAAACCACTGCAGATTTCTCCTAAGAAAGGTTGAAGGCTTATATGGTTCAACATTATTGGGGAAAATCTTGAGCAGTACTGAAAAGTAAAAGTAAAACCAGTAAGTTGAGGGTTTTTAAAATAAAAATACAGTGGTACCCCGGGTTAAGAACTTAATTCGTTCTGGAGGTCTGTTCTTAACCTGAAACTGTTCTTAACCTGAAGTACCACTTTAGCTAATGGGGCCTCCTGCTGCCACCGCACTGCCAGAGCACAATTTCTGTTCTCATCCTCAAGCAAAGTTCTTAACCTGAGGTAATATTTCTGGGTTAGCAGAGTCTGTAACCTGAAGCATATGTAACCTGAAGTGTATGTAACCCGAGGTACCACTGTAATAAAGAGGAGTGTTTATTTAAAAAATAAGAAATAATTCTTCCAAACCTCTTTTCCTGTTGCTACCTCCCCAAAAAGCCACTGTTGGGGGTTTCAACAGTATTAGACAGAAGGCAGGAGTGGATACTACAGGAAGGGTGAAATGCCCAGAATTGGATCCTAAAATAAGCTCAGTGAAGAGACATTATTCCCTGCCCCACCTTCTGCCCTGGCTAGCACAAATGGATGTGTTGTAGCTGCCCAGAGTGGCTTGAGCAAGCCAGTCAGATGAGTATGGTACAAGTAGTATATTAGTAGTAGTAGTAGTAGTAGTAGTAGTAGTAGTACCTACAAGCCATGGCAGTGCTAGCCTTGCATCTGGATGAGTAACGATCAGTAAATCCTGCAGTCTTACTTAAGGAAATTCATGGAAAGGAAGTTTCCTGTGCCTCATCACAGATTGGAGATTAAGACGAATGGTCTCCACTGCTCAGTATCATCTACACTGACAGCAGTGGCTCTCCAGGGTTTCAGGCAGGAATCTCTTCCAGGTCTACCTGGAGATACTGGGGCCTTCTATATGCAAGGCACATGCTCTGCTACTGAGCTACAGCCCATCTACATTGTTATGGAGGGCTCCAAGACCCTCTGGAGATTGTGTGGAGAAGTGCAGGTTGCTTCAAGGGAGATGCTGTGGGGAACATTCCATCTATGGGCTTTCTCGAGTTTGATTACCTTAGTCAAAGAAAGCCTAGTCCTTTTATTGACACTTCAACTTCATAAAGCAGTAGAGAAAAATGATACCTCATCCTTGAGTATGCTTCAAAGAGTCTCTAAGCAGAAGAAAGGTTAGAACAATTAGGTGGCTTGCGCTATGACACCAGGCAGAGCTGATGTTTGGGCAAGGCTTCTACTACCTCATATAATGTCAAGATTTTGTGTAATTTTTCAGAGTTCTGTATTTAAACCAGTTGAATAGCTTTTATAAAATTAAAATGATAATTTACCAAAATGATTTCTTCACCCATCTTCCCTGAGGAAAAAATCCACACAGCAATATAATAACAGTTATTTCTACCTTTTTAAAGTTGCACGTAGGAGTTCAGCCATGTGTCCCTCAACTATGACACACAGGAGAAATGACACCTCCACTATCTCTCAAATTCTGAAATGGTTGCATTATAACCTTGCTCCTCCACCCTTGCCCCTCCCAATGCTGCTAAACTACCATTCCAATCATTCCTGACCATTGGCTAAGCTGACTGGTGATGATGGGAGTTGTAATCCAACTAGATATGGAGGCCCAAGGTTGAAGAAGGCTACCTTATAAGAATGCAGGACTTCATGTCCAGATTCCACTGGTTGCTTGAGCCAAAAATTATGTGCAGTGGTTCCAGCTTCCTGAGTTTTTAGATAAAAAAAGATAGAGCTTTGTACCATCTACATGTTAACAAAAAAGTGTTCCAAATTCTTACATCCTGTTATGCCCCATGGAGGACCTTAAGGTCCATAAATAGCAGCACCCTAGAGGTCCTGGGCCCTAAGGAAGTTAGATTAGCCTCAACCAGAGCCAGGGCCTTTTCAACACTGGCTCTGGTCTGGTGGAATGCTCTTCCTCATGAGACCAGGGCCCTGCAGGATCTGATTTCTTTCCGCAGGGCCTGTAAGACAGAGTTGTTCCACCTGGCCTTTGGCTTAGAATCAATTTGATCCCCCCCCCTTTTTCTTTTTTCCCATTCTCCTCCTGTGAAGAGGCTGCATCTTAATGTTTTAATGTTGTATTTTAATCAACTTGTTTTTATTATTGGTTGTTAGCCGCCCTGAGCCCGGTCTTGGCTGGGGAGGGCAGGGTATAAATATTATTATTATTATTATTATTATTATTATTATTATTATTATTATTATTACATGACCAGTCCCAGAAGTTCCATGTAGATACTGAATAACAAGTTCAAAGAATTCCTGATGAAGCCCCTCTACAATAACGGGCAAGATATTTATCAGGAAACCCTCACCAACACATCACATCATGGAAACAACCCCCCAAGAAGATACCTGAATCTCTTCAAAACAGTGCCTCCCAAATCTATCTTCATAAATTCAAGAGAATACCATGGTCACTGGTACAGAACACAACTGAGAAGTCCAACAAAACCAACACAAGCATGCCTAGTTTCTGGCCTAAGTCATCCAGGTATTTTTAGTTCCCAAACCAGGCCTTAAGCTTCAGTTAGTGCTGGTGCATGCATGCTGCTCTCTGGAAATTGTAGTGCAAAGTATTGGCCATGGTGGAGCTACCTGGAAATTCACCCCAGCTTTGGAAACAAAGAAGCAACAAAAAACAAATAAAAATAGGAACAAGAGAGGGCTGTGGATGGGGTTAGCCCTACCATGAAGCAGAGTGAGGCAGGTGCCTCAGGTAGCTGATGTTGGGAGATATGCCACTAAAGCATGGTGTTAGAAGACTGGGCTGTGTATATCGCATGGTCTTCCCTGTGTCCCCTATCTTAACCTTCTGCTATCTCTTGCGATGGAGGTTGCTGTCCTGTTGTCAGTGCTGAAGTGAGATTTGACTGCTAATCCATTTCATCTCTGTACATGGAAGGGTAGGGGATTTTTTTTTGGGGGGGGGGGTACCTCAGGCCAGCCCTTGTTTTAGATCTGCTTGGAAGACAACAATTGTGCAAAACCTGTGCAAGAATCAGTAAAGAGAACTGACCCAAAACGTGAAGATAGTTATCAAACGAAAAACTGCTTGTCATCTGGTCACGCAGTTTACAGCAATCACTGAGGAATCCTTGCACCACCTGCAAAACAACCGGATGTGGGCGCTTGTTCTGCAGAATGCTAACTGTGTCTTTGTGTTACACTCAAAACTGGAGAAGAACCTCTGTGGGAAATGGACTTGTTTCATAATGTCTCAGTATCGAGAGCTTTGACACATACATATTCCAAACCAAGTAAATAAAACTTTCAGTGATATCACAGGATGCAGTTCACAGCTTCCAGGCAAATCACATTAATTTCAGTGGGACTTTTCTGGGACCAAGAATTGGGGCATAATTAAGTGGCTGCATTTTAGGCCCTTTAAAAATAATCTGACCTTGCATGAGCACTGTAGAAGACTATTCGTATCAATGACAGTTGCACAGGGCTTTTAATGAATAATGGCTTTGGATAATAGAATAATTCCAGGTCATAGGAAGAATTTACTTTGGACCATGATCCATGTGTGCAAGTATCTGCTAGACATAGTGTAACTATTAGTACAACTGCAGCTGCAAATGATATATGCAGTCTTCTTTAAATTTCTCCTTTAAATGCTTATCTGGTGATTCTCTGTTATTTTAATTTAGTTTCTTGGACATAGTTCTGCAAACCTGGGCATTCAAAGTCTAAAGGTCACATATAATATAAAGGTTAAATATGCAATTTAGCACTTCGTTTGGAAAATGTTACAATTCTATTAAAGTGTGTTTTGATGTGATTCGTAAAACGCAAAATAGGTTGTCCTGGAGCCTTTCAAATGTTAAATACTCAGAAATGGTGACCTTAAGGAAACCTTTCGTGATGTTTTTGTAATTTATCTTCCCCTCCCCACTCTCTACCTTTCTTTGGATTATTTACTTCATAGAATGTCAACAGATGAATTGAGGCACATTTAAAATGTACTCCCGTAACACAGCAACTTTCCTTATTCCAAGTCAGACCAGTGGTCCAACAGTTCAAAATTGTTGACACCAGGGTTAACCAACCATTTTGGACAGTAGGCACGTTTCTAATTTTGAGAAAGTGCTGTGGGTAGCAGTCACAAATGGCTGCCATGGGGGCATGGCATATAACAAAATGGCCGCTGTGGGAAAATGACATAATTGCTGCCTTATTTGAATGTGTGTTAAAAGAGGGAGAGGCACAAAATGATATAGGCATTTCTTGTCCATAAATTGGGGGGGGGGGGCGGGCACTGTCATCAGTCACTGTCACACAGTTAAAGGGAAACTATTAGCGATGGAATGCAATGTTTAAGGCCCATTTGGGTTTCTCTAAAAGGATATTTTGGTGAGACCTTTCATGGATGCTATAGGAAGTACTGGTAAACACTCCTTTCATGAGCAGGCATATGAAACTTGTGCTTCTGTGATAGATTCTACAAAATTTCCTGTAATTCTCCCTTCCACTCTCCCTCCTTACACCCGTCCATATGTTGAGTTACCAATTGCTTTTTTTCTTTGAACAATAGTTTCATATCTCAGGAACAGAAGAAGACTATAACTACCAGTCATAAATTGGTTTTGGACCTGTTGGTGAATATGTCACATTTTACTACTTCCAAGCGGTGTCAGCAGTAAAATATTAATGTAAAAAAAATGATGTACTGAAACACATGGCCATGATGTGGTAACAAAATATAATTGAAGTGGGATTTTTGTCTTGCAACTTGTAGGCTGGACACTGTGTTAAAATAAAACTCTGATAGAACAAGGTTCTGCCATAATATTGGTATTCAGGCAGGCCCGTATGGTTCTCAGTTATCCTTTTGCACATGCCTTTATTTATTTATATGAAAGTTTTTAAAATAAATACTGAAAAACAAAGAAAAAATGATATGCAAAAGTTAACATCAAGTATCAAGCATTTTTTAAAAGAAAAACTGAAAGAACAATAAAGAAGAAGAAAAATGTAAAAAACCAAAACCTTCTGATTCTCTACCAGCAGTATACACATCTACTGATTTTTCTACCAGCATTATACACATCTACTGTATGCAAAACACTTGCTCCAGAATAACATCTAGCTCTTCTACTTTCCATAGACTTTTGCATATGTTGACCAGTGTTACATATGTTTTTCAGAGCTCCTCTCCCCAATGTATGGAGATATAGTCCTATTATTTCTGATGGCGATGGCTATTATATAATTTCAGAAATCAATCATTGGAATGTATATCTTCAGAGTAAAGGTCATCACTCAGTGAAAGCTGAGGAAGACTAACCATTACACTGCATTCCATCACCTCCAATAATTTTTCACAAATGAAAATAGAGATGTGCTAATTGCCTGAGCCTCATTCTCTATTATGCATTGCTGAAGGTTCTTATTTTGTCTCTTTAATTCAGAATTCAGAATTCAATTGCCTCTGCCATAGCCTGTCCTTCTATCAAGGCAGGACTCTGGTGCAGAAGTCCAGGGCCTACTCAGCAGAATGACCACACAGGGTGGGTGAGTAAATGCAACAGAGCTAACTGGGGATTGTGAGTGGGAGAGTGTTACAGTGGTACCTTGGGTTACATACGCTTCAGGTTACAGACTCCGCTAACCCAGAAATAGTACCTTGGTTAAGAACTTTGCTTCAGGATGAGAACAGAAATCGTGCTCCGGTGGTGCAACAGGAGGCCCCATTAGCTAAAGTGGTGCTTCAGGTTAAGAACAGTTTCAGGTTAAGAACAGACCTCTGGAAAGAATTAAGTTCTTAACTCAAGGTACCAAGTGGTACCTCTAGTTGCAGACTTAATCCGTTTTGGGGTGCTGTTTGCACCCCAAAAAGTCTGTAACTAGAGCGCGTCTTCTGCGCATGTGTGCGGTGTGGTTGAGCGCTTCTGCGCATGCATGAAGTGCGCAGATTGTTTTTGTGCGTGCATGAAGCACGCAGATCACTTCTGCCCATTTGCGGGCAGTGAACCTGGAAGTAAACACTTCCAGATTTGCCACATTTGTAAGCTGAAAGTCCGTAACAAGAGCGGAACACAACACGAGGTATGACTGTACAAGCATTTCTGCTTTCAAAGCAGAACAATCTCCCCCCTCCCAGCATGCCCTGCTTGTAGTTTCCTGACCTTCCCCTCAGAGCAGATCAGGAGGTGCACAGGGGGAGGAGACTGGGGGAAGCCCCACTGAGCTGACAGGAGTTCCTTGCGCTGGCTTCGGTTAGTGCACTTGGTTAGTGGAATCTGTCCCCTTGAAATTAATAGGTCAACCTGGATATGACTAACTTGAGTCTCACCGGGTCTGCTCTAACAACATCTGCTTCCAGTCCACTCTCTTTGTTGTATAACTTTTAAGATGGTGGGATAGGCTGGAAGGAAATAACAGGGGGTGGGGTGGTGGAGTTAAAGAGAGAAGAGAAAAATAAAACTGGGCAGCACTGGCATAATGTTGTTTGCTTGACTAGGCTGCAAAACATCTTGATAGCTTGGTGTTCTCTGTGGGAAATTACAGTGGTCAAGGTACTGCCTTTTACTGTCCTTATGAATACAAGAAGTGAAGCTGAAGTGGCACCCCAAACTGTCACATTCTGTTCTGTTTGTTGAATTCATCTTGCTAGTGCAGGGACAACATCTATTTAATTTTGACCCAATGTAGAAGATAAATATTGATGTCTGCCTAAGGATGGTACAAATATGGGGCTGATGGAGAACATGTCAGAGGAGGCTACCCTCTAGACATCAATATAGCATTTTCTGTTGCTGCTCTGACATGGTATAAAGGCCTCCGTTGAGACAAGCAGGCAATAAGATGTGAAAACGACAAACTGTGTTGTAAATGCCTTGCCATAACACAGTGATATCCCCCTTTTTATTGAAGGAATAAAATGCAAATTGTTTTAGCAGTAACATTATGCAAGATATTCTGGGCCTGACTAATGCAGTCTTTTAAATGACATTTTTTCCTCATTGTGAACATCTGCACCTGTCGCAGCAGAAACTATGATGAAAGAACCCAAGAAAACAGGAGTTATCCTTTTAAAATTTCATCTCCATTCATAGGCCAGTTTGAAACTGCACATCACATCCTGTATGCACTTCCCTTGGTGTAAATCCCATTGAACTCAAAGGAGATCACTTCAGAGTTGATGTATGGCGAAAAGAACATCTTGGCTCCAGTTCTATATTACAGTCGTACCTTGGAAGTCGAACGGAATCCGTTCCGGAAGTCCGTTCGATTTCCAAAATGTTCAGAAACCAAAACATGGCTTCTGAATGGCTGTAGAAAGCTCCTGTAACCAATCAGAAGCCATGGAAGCCCGATTGGACGTTCGCCTTCCAAAAATAGTTTGCAAACCGGAACAGTCACTTCCTGGTTTGCGACGTTCAGGAGCCAAAACATTCAGGAACTGTTTGACTACCAAGCTATGACTGTACTTATCTGGAATTAAATAGGCCCTATTGAACTCAACTCAATGGGACGTGGGTGGTGCTGTGGGTTAAACCACAGAGCCTAAGACTATGCCGATCAGAAGGTCGGCGGTTTGAATCCCTGCGGCGGGGTGAGCTCCCGTTGCTCGGTCCCTGCTCCTGCCAACCTAGCAGTTTGAAAGCACATCAAAGTGCAAGTAGATAAATAGGTACCACTCCGGCGGGAAGGTAAACGGCATTTCCGTGTGCTGCTCTGGTTCGCCAGAAGCAGCTTAGTCATACTGGCCACATGACCCGGAAGCTGTACGCCGGCTCTCTCGGCCAATAAAGCGAGATGAGCGCCGCAACCCCAGAGTCAGCCACGACTGGACCTAATGGTCTGGGGTCCCTTTACCTTTAACTTTACTATTGAACTCAATGGGAGGAGGAGGAGGAGGAGGAGGAAGAAGAAGAAGAAGAAGAAGAAGAAGAAGAATTTATTGAATTCACATTCCACCCTTCTTCCCCCAATGAGCCTACTTCTGAGCAGACGTGTATCCCACTTTAAAACAGGGATTTCACAAGCTGGGCTGCAACATTTCACAGAACAAATTAAGTACTTAACCCGAGGTACCACTGTACTGTGCTAATATCTTGCCTGCAGGCTTCCCATAGGCTTCTGGTTGGCCCCTGTGAGAACTCAATGCTTGACTAGATAGGCTTTCGGTCTGATCCAGCAGGGCTTTTCTTATGTTCTTATGTATGCCATTAATAAGATGAAGGAGGAGTCCGATAGTTTCAGGACAGGTATGTGCTGTTCTGGTTAAGAGCTGCCGTCCCCTTCTCCTTGTGCCCTCCATCTTTCCCAACATCAGGGTCTTTTCCAGGGAGTCCTCTCTTCTCATGAGGTGGCCAAAGTATTGTAGCCTCAGCTTTAGGATCTGTCCTTCCAATGAGCACTCAGGGCTGATTTCCTTAAGAATGGATAGGTTTGATCTTCTTGCAGTCCATGGGACTCTCAAAAGTCTCCTCCAGCAACCACTATAGTTATGTTGTGCTAAATAAAAGTCGGGGGAGGGGGTAGAGATTAACTGAAGTATAAACCAGATTTGCAGCTCAAGCCTATGCATATTTTTCCAGGTGAGTAGGTCTTACTAATAGGGCTGCCATACGTCCGGATTTTCCCAGACATTACTGGGATGTCAAAGGCGGAATTGACATCCTGGGGTAATTTCCAAAGGCGGCGCTTTGTCCTGGCAAGTCAATAAAAAAATCACGTGTTTTTTTAGTGTTTTTTTGGGGGGAAAGCTCAACAACATCCAGGTTTTCCTGGTTTTTACTTTTGAAACATGGCAACCCTACTTACTGAGCTCAGTGGGCGTCATTTCCACAAACATATAAACTGTTCAGCCCATTGAAGTCAATGCCTTAGGTAAGCCTAAATTTGCATAGGATTGATTTGTTAGCTATATTAAAATGTTCAGTGATCTATTCCACATGCTGCAATAAGCCAATCACTCACAATTCACTATTAATGTTATTTATTACCACAGCATACTCATGAACACTCCTTTTAAGGTTATGGGTTGTAGTCCATGTTAGCCCTACTCATGATGGGCATGACTAACTTAGGTCTTTTAATTTAAATGCGTCTACTCTGAGCAGAAGTTAGTTGGGATGTAACCCTATGCAGTCTGCCTGGCTATACTTTGCTTCGTTAGCTGTCAGGAAATAAGTTGAAATTGGATGAATCAGAGTATCCTTTTCAAATGTCATCTTTCACATTGTACTTGGTCTATCCTGAAAAAGCTATCAAAAGTTTTGAAATTTCGTTATTGGATATGCTCTGCTCTCTGCAATAGTCTCATCTCTTAATTTTAATGATGGAAAGGTCACATGTTCTGTGTCATTCTGACCAGAATCATTGCATCTGCCATTTTCTTAAGTAGGGTTTTTTTTAAAAAAAAAAATCAACTGCACTGTAGGTCAATGGAAAATAATTTAAAAAACCACACACACACACACACACACACACACACAGAGAGAGAGAGAGAGAGAGAGAGAGAGAGAGAGAGAGAGAGAGAGAATCTCTATATCTCTCATACAGCTTTTGAAGACAAAACCTGCCTTTCTGCGCTTGCAAAGTTTTCTACGATTTAAGTATGAGGTTTGCTGTCCTTGATGAAAATTACTTCTTTTTGCTCTGGCAATCTCCACAGACACTGTGGTGATTTAATAATGTGCCTCCCATTCTTTCTCTCTGCGCCCCTCCCCCCCCCACTCTTGAGGCATAATAGCACAACTATTGCTTGAACGGCTATGAAAGTACTCATAACTTGATTCAATTTTCCTAGCCAATCCAAATATATAGTCATAATAATTCTGAAGGAATCAGATCATGAATGTTTATGCATGAGCCAGAGGGGACAGTTCTATTTTTAAGTAGAACTATGGTATATTTAGCAAAATATAGCTGCAAGGCTCTTGGCTGGAAATGTCTTAAGTGAACTTTTGGCTGGGTGTGTGTGTGTGTGTGTGTGTGTGTGTGTGTGTATACATTTTATATATATGTGTGTGTGTGTGTGTGTGTGTGTGTGTGTGTGTATATATATATATATGCAGGTTTTGGTGTCTTCGGGTGTCTTCCCGTGTAAGAGTCGGGGTGTCTGTGCGACGTTTCGACGAGGTCTCACTCGTCATCTTCAGGCTGGTGCTTTCGGCTTCTTGTTACTGGAACAGACATATATATATATACCAGCTGCTTTACACAGCAGTCTATAGCTCAGCTAATCTAAAAAAATTTTTGCACCATGCTACAGTTGCCTGCTTGAGGTGTCCCCAAAAATGCAAGTGGATGTGATGGCTTGGTATTAAAATTTAAGGCTAGAGTTTGATTTCATTGTATTGATTTCCATTGTATTGCAATGATTACAGGGTGAATTGATTGGTAACTCCCACTATCCCTCACCCCCAGCTTCCTATCTATCTTAATCTTCCTATCTTCCTATTTTAATCACAGGTAATCGGGTAGAGCTCCTGGAATCCTATGGGTCTGCTGGGTAGTGAACTCCCATGGAAGGTGATGGGACAAGTCATGGGCCCATAAATAATCTAGCTATTTTCCATGCCATTACTTCAGTACTGAGTAATTTGAGCAATACTATGAACAGCAGCTGCCGAGAGACAGTACCATTTTCCATGCTCCCATACCCTAAGTTCATGGCAGCTGAAGCATTTTTCATCTCTTTACATGTATACATTTAAAGAACTAGAAATTACTGATGACGGGGAGTGAGAACTTAAATATAGATGACACAAGAATCCAAAGTGTTCTAGGCTGATACAGAAGAAACACGGCAGCTGTGAAAAAGGCAAATTCCATGCTAGGGATCATTACGAAAGGAAGATGAGGCCAATGAGTGTAATCCAGAAACAAAGATAAGCCATTGACTTCATGGTGCAAGCAAATATACACCACCAATGTTTAGTGCAGAGAACCAGCGTGGTGGAATGGTTGGAGCGTTGGATTGATGAGACCTAAGCAAATCTCCACTCATCCTCATGGTCTCAGGCCAGTCACTCTTTCAGTCTAACTTACTTCATATGTGTCATGAACTGGCAGCACAACAGGGAGGAGTACGAGGATCCTGGCGAGGGGTACAGCCATGGATGGGACCCATGGATGGGAGCCACCAGGGCTGGCAGGGGATGGGAAAGTAGAGGTTGGGGTTGCAGAAGGTACACACAGGGTGACAGAGGACAGCAAGGGGATGGGGGTCAGTGTGCAAGGACCAAAAGAGCAGGACCCTGACTGTGTTTCCCGACTGCTGGACTTAGGATTTTCCTTACTTGGATTGACCACGGACTATGTTTCCTGATGGTTGAACTTTGGACTTGACATACTGTATATGCCAGTGGGCATTGCTGCCACGCAGGCCAGGGATTCAGGACAGTATGGTTGCTGCGATGATAAAATGGGGTGAGGGGAGAACCATGTACACCACCTAGCACTCCTTGGAGGAAAGATGAGATAAAAATGTAATAGATAAATATTACTACTGGGTGGGATATAAGACTAAGTTAAAAAAAATAAATGCATCCAGTGGTTGAATATTCTTGCATCTTGTTGCTTCAGTAAAGAGGGTTAATGTAGTTGTAGGACAACAGAAACCACTCTTTTAGTTGTTATTCTAATCTATATTTGGTTTCTCACTATAGGCAGCAGCATTTATATATAGAAAAAAAGCCCAGTGGACTTTTTACCAGCTGTAATCCTATGCACATTTAGGAGGGAAGCCTACGTTCTCCGATGCCCCTTTATAGAGCAGCAGGGAACTACCACAGCAAGATCAGCCAGGGCAGAAGGTGTGTGTGCCAAGGTAGGCAGACTGATCCCACTCAAATTGGGTCCACTGTTGTCCTATGATGGCAGCAGGTCCATCTTAGAATGCAATGGATTCCACCTCCCCACACATGGAAATCCCTGTTTAGGGGCTCTTCATTGGCGACTGCTGGTGAAGATCCTTCTGGCAGCACTTCTGTCATCCAACCACCCACTTGGCAGTGGAATGGGAATCTCCACACCAGCAGAGTGACAGCAGCATCACATTGCAGACAGTGGATGGTGGAAAGTCAAGGATGGCTGGTAGGCTCTGTCTATCCACACCCCAAGCTGGACACGAAGGGAGTTTGGATTGCACTTCCAGTTGGGAATATGTCTCATTGAACACAGTATGTATGAATGAACCTGCTTAGAACTGGGGTCTCAGTGAACTGGAAAAGTCTACATTATACTCAATCATTTCTTAAGGGAGTTCTTTTAGCATTTTCTCATGCATTCCCAATTCAAAAGTCATTATTTTTCTTTCCCCCCACAGCCCCTTCAGAGGATTCCAATATTTGCATAAAGGTAAATAATAGGATTATAGCGTGTTTCTGCAGAATCTGTATTTGCTCTTCATGTGATTATTATATATTTATATCTTCATCTGTGGGAAGTGATAATCCTCTAGATGCATTTTAGGGTCAGGGTCATCTTTTTTTCTTTAAGTGTGGATTATAGGAGCATACTTTTCATGCCATCAGGTTTCTGATGGTAAAAAAGGGTAATTAATTTTCAACCTAAGCATTTTTAGTTGTTGTTGTTTTTTAAAATAATCTTTGCTGGCTTGTTTCTTAACCATAATGAAGGGTCCCTGCTAGGGATAGGTGAATCTGTCAATTTCAATTTCTCTTAGTTGCTCATTTTCCCAGTCCTAAATTCAGTTTTCCACATTTCTCTTTTTCCTTTTGAACCCTCCCGCAGTCCTCACGAAAAATCAATAACATTTTAGTGCATTTCCCCCCATTTTTGCATTCAGTTTTGCCTAATATGCACAACTCAGCCAGATGGGCAGAATATAAATAATAAAAGCAATTATTTATTATTATTTTGCAATGCAAGAGCCCTTAATATATGATATTCTCCTTCCAATGTGAGCCAAACTGGATTTTTTCCATACATCCCTACTCACTGCAACAACCAATATTGGAAATGCATGGGTTTTTTTTTTTAAAAAAAAGAAGTTTCATGATTTGTTAATTCACATTGACATTTAAAATGGCAAAGCAGCTTACCCTAGAGTTGCTACAAGTCTGGCATGTTGAGGGTGGGTGTTTGGATTCCTTCCCCCCACCAGATTTTCCAGCTGCCACTCTGTAAACTATTTTAATTTCTTGAGAATAATATATAAGTACATATACATATAATATAATTAGCAGAGATATTTTTAGCAGTCAGGCTACAGCTCTCTGGATGCAGCTGTACCTGCATTAGTTTTTAAATTAAACCTATTTTCTTGCCATGTTCCTGCTAAGGTATTTAATCAGAGTATGATCGTGGATGGCACAAATATTTGTAGTTCTTTACTGATTGATTGTCTAAACTAGTGTTTCCCAACCTTTTTCCGACCGTGACCCCCTTCCGACCTTGTTTCCTTCTCTGGCTCCCCATGAGTGTATAATAGGCTATCGTGGTCTCATGAAATCAATTGAGTCTTTACCGGACACATAATTCAGAGAGTAGCCTTAGCATATGCCAAATGTAGAAGGGTTGAATGTAGTGGAGGATTCAATAAATTTACAGAGACTTCTATACAGATGAGTGAAAGAATGGGAAGATTCAGTGTTTCTGTGCCATGGTGCAGCCGGAAAAGAAACAGATGGGTTGTTGTTGTTTTGTCATGGCTGTTAACAGAGGCGAGGGCAACAGCAAAGACAGGGAGCAAGTACCAGGATGCCGAAGGAGGCAGGAATTATAGATGAAAGCTGAACTTTAGTCTCATTGCCTCAGGTAAGCTATAAATCTCTCTGCCTAAGCCTCAAAATGGATATGACATTGGCCACAGGCAAAGCATTGACTTACGCAAATGTAAGCGTGCACCCCTCTAAATTTAAATTCACTTCTCACATGACTAGCAGCATAACCACCGCCCTACCCACCCCCCTTCCTGGGCTAGCAGTCCCCAGGATGCTCCATGTAAATGTCAGCATCGCCCTTGTGCCAGTGCCACCAACTGGACTCACACACTGGGCTAGGCGAGCTGGGTAGCACTTCCAGAGACCACCTTCTGCACAGGAACAGGTCAAAGTGCTGTGGACTCACAGCTTAGAGTTGTGAGCACTGGATTCACTCCAACAAGAAGACAGTCGTCGCACAGCAGAGTACAGCAGAGTATCGCAGAGCATAAACGACTCGGAGAGCAGCTCTTTAGAATATCTTCTTTATTCTATCTACAACTATAATACACAACTATATAGAGCTAAATGAGGTCTAAACAAAAATGCTGAACTGCACTGAGTGTCTGCAGCTGCTCTTAGCAGCAACCTTATCTATACACATGATCTCTCTCTAACACTCAGTCTCTCTCCCTCTGACACTTTGATGTGAGGCTGGAGCGGAATAAGTAGAGAGCAGAAACCGCCCCTCCTCTCTGGAGAATCAGCAGAGCACATCAGCAGATTCTTGGATATGGGAGGGGTGAAATCTCCTCAGTAAATAGGCCAGGCCATGTGGGATGCTTAATTTAAAGTGCATTTGAAATTGATGGGACATATAACATTGGTATGTGCTTATCTTGTGGTTAGCAACACATCTGTTTCAGCCCAGATTCTGGCCCCATCTGCAGCATGGAAATAATACCGACTGGCCTTACAGTCAGGATATATAATTGCCATGAAGTATTGGGCAGAGCATCAAACTGGGACTGAGGTGGCACAGAGCAGCAGGTTCACTGTTACATCTGCAGCCTAACTGTCTGCACATCCTTCATCCAGGAAGCTTCTTTCCAGCCAGGAGCTAAGGAGCAGTAATTCACCACTGCTTTGCTGCACCAGTTCCAGGTTAGGCAAGTGGAAATTGTAGTAGTATCCGATGGAAGCGAAGCTATTTGAAAAGGGAAAATGCAAACTTCCTAAGGGCCTTAATCGAAATCTAAATAATAGCCATTTTCCACACTTGATGGAATATCAACAGAGCAATAAATATGTGAAATTTTAAAAGGAAGTATCTCATTCATCCTTTTATATTACTGTTTTTTCTTTCTTTGAAAATTCCACTTTTCATTGTGTGAAGATTGCAGGCAATTGAAGATCTAAACCAAAATGTACGGCTCCTCAGGCAGAGATGCAATCACAATGTTTCTTTTACTTAAAGAATCTTGAGTTTCAGACCATAGTCAAATACAAGCAAAGTAAACGTTAGACATTCTCTTTGATCTGTGGAAATCATGCTGAAGAATAAAGAACACAAGTGGTTTGGCTTTTTTAAAAAAGAAATTACTAAACTTGCCAGGCATGGGGGATTGGGGGAGAGAGGGTCCACTAAAGCCTGTCTGAAACAGGGATGAGGCGCAAAATTCCTGAAAACAGGACAACTCATAGGATGCCTTCCAACCTCAGTGACCAGGTACTACTAGGGGCAGGGGTGAGGGAATACCTCATTTCTCTCACTTCTCCACCTTATGAGGAAATTATTGCTGAAGAAATAGCAAGTCCAGCACCTTTGCTCACAGCGACAAGAGACAACACTTCCCAGCAAATCATCCCTGTGAGTCCAAAAGAATCCTTTCAGGCTTGTGGTTGTGGGCTGTTGGCAGCACCAGGCCTTTGAAGTTGTTCACTAAAGTGTGAAACGAATGGAAGTCATAATGAATTTATAAAACATTTGGCTTTGGCTCTGACAGCAGGGAACTTCAATTCCTCTTAATTACTGCGAATAATTACATATATAATGTTTCAGTGTTCACTTTGGCACCCTAACGTTTAATTTCTAGAAGTATTTTGAACACATCTAGGTCAAATGACAGGGCTCAGCTACCAGAGTAGGTGTCTGACAGCATAAATACTAGCTCTTCACAACTGGATAGCTCAGTTGGTTAGAGCATGGTGCTGATAAGACCAAGGTCGCAGATTTGATCTCCATACAGGACTGATGTATGGGCTACATTAGGTTGTCCTAAGGGTTCCTTCTAACTCTACAATTCTATGATTCTGTGTTTTACTCAAAAGGAAGTCCCACCAAACTCAATAAGACACACCTATAAGAAATGAACCTGGCCATATTTTGAGACAAATTTGAGTCTCTTAAGTGAGGATGGGGAATTATATATATATATATATCCTTCACACCAGTGGTTAGGAGGGGCCAGAGGCAGCAGTGGGTGGAGCAATGGATGTGATTCTTATCTTATTCAGTAGGCAATGTTCTAGGCACACAAAAGCCAGAGGTTTCTAAACACATACATATACACAATAATTTCTCCAGGAAGCAGGAGGAACTCTCAGTGTTCAAGGACTCAGTCCAGCTGCTTGCACTGACCTGGCTTTGTCACTGCCCTGCACCCGCCCCCTCCCGCTCCCAGTAAGCAGCAGTGATCCTGCCAGGAAGCTAGCACAGGTGCTCCGCTCCACCCTTAGAGCTGCTTCTGAATATACCATATTTACAAAGACAATTGAACATACTGTCTTTGAGAGTGAATTTGATGCTACTGTTTACTTGTCATGGCCCTGGACCCTGAATACTCAGACTTGGAATCCCTGAAGAGTAGTAGCTGCAAGAGGGAGATGGCTCACCCTGACCATACTTCCCAGCACCGGCTTCTGTACTTGAGGATGTTCATGCCTACAGAGGATAGGAAATAATTACCAACTCTTCCAAGGATCAATAACAGCCTTGAGGAGCTTCCACCAACAGAGAACCCACAGCACCCAAGCTTCCCACCCAGAAAAAGCCAAAAGCTGCCCCAAAGGAAGAAGACCCTGTCACTGGCATGTGGCACCTCTGAGAAAGCAGGCTTCAGTCTTGATCCTCCAGTGCAGATTGTGATGCTCTGGCAGTTGCAGGAAGTCAGTGCTGAGGCAACTTGTTTCTCTGGCTCTCCATTGCAGAATTGTTGACCGTGGTCCTGAATCTCATGTTCCAACCCAACATCCTTGTTCCTGCCCAGTGTCCTGACTTCACTCTAGCATGAAGCCAACTTTGCAGTCCTGGGCCTCTCCCACATCTTATTTGGTCCGTTGCCTCTTCCCAGAGTTGGACACAACTAACATCAAGCTGCTTATCTGAGTTAATGAGAACCCTTAATGATCTGGTAAACTGCAGAAGATTTTCTGCTGGGCACTGGAAAGATACAATTGGCCATTATTATAAAATTGGTTCAGCTTGGATGGCGATGTCTTTGAAAAGGAACAAAGGGACTCATTCGAGGATTTTAATAATTTGACAAAACGAACAGTTCAAACGCTGCATAGTCATGTGTAACATGAATTAAAAGGTCAAGATTTAATTTTTTTTGCAAACTATGTTTCTAAAATGACTGTGCATTAGAATCTTTTTTTAGTAGAAATGCACTTGACTGGTGTATCAGTTCTGTGATGAAAAATCAGGTTCATAATGCCTGAAGAATGTCAAGGTATGCAGCTATTCATAGAGTGATATAAATACTGTTGACAGCTAAACCATCTCAGAATACTTATTGGAAGAATACATTTAAAACTGTGCCCTTCCAGCTAGAGGACCTATGCCTATTAAGCAGGCTTCCATATGTATATCACTAACTGCATGGAAATGACATGCAACTATGTGCAATCTCAATACTGCCTGCACACCTTCCTTTTCTGCCAGGGCTGTGCAAACAGAAGATAACATTACAGTGATAATTTGGGAAGGGAATCCTGTTTCATAGGAACATAGGAACTGCTCCATGCTAAATTTGACCATAGGGTCATCGAGCTCAGCATTGTCTACACTGACCATCAGTAGCTCCGCAGGATTTGATAAGGTTCTCTTCTAAACTTATGTGGAGATGCTGGGGATTAAATCCAGGACCTTTTGCATGCAAAGGAGATGCTCTACCACTGAGCTATGGTTCTCCTTCAGTCCCTCCTGCTTCCCCTGCCATACCACACAGATGCTTGGTAGGACTATAGCATTTAGAAAGGTGTCAAGCCCTGCCAACAATCAGAGTTAGGTAAATCTGGATGAGATCTCCTTTTCTGAGGAGGAGCCCTGCATGAACCAAGACCAGGGGAAACAGCACCCAGAGGGAGCTCCTCAGATTGCAACCCAGAACAATTCGCCATTGAAGAAAACTGGGAAAATGTGACCTAGCTGGTTGCATCTCTGACCATGGGCCCCCACAATCACTACCATATCATCATGAATGGAGTCAGCAATGAGCCTGAAACAAAGCATTGCCCTGATACCACAGCACTCACTTGGTAGAACAAGGGCTCCCACGTCTGAGTCTGACTATAAGGACAGTGGTACCTCAGGTTACAGACAGTTCAGGTTACAGACTCTGCTACCCCAGAAACAGTACCTCGGGTTAAGAACAGAAATCGTGCTCCGGTGGCGCAGCGGCAGCGGGAGGCCCCATTAGCTAAAGTGGTACCTCAGGTTAAAAACAGTTTCAGGTTAAGAACGGACCTCCGGAACGAATTAAGTTCTTAACCCGAGGTACCACTGTACCATAGTACTCCAGTAGGCAGAGTACGTAATAAGTAGCCTCAGCTGCTGCCCAGAAATTGCTGGTACAATAGCCCACCCCTAGTCTAGCTGCAATATGGACAGTGTCTGCCTCTTATATTTCACAAGAAGCAGAGATTTCTGGTCCACACTACAAGTGAACAAGGTAGGACAATTTCAATTTGTTTTCTCTATGAAGGTTGGAACGGAAGCCTATAGAGACCTCTTACATTCCTCAACATGTTAAACCCCACTGAATGTGTTTGTTATGTTCAGCACACTCTATGTGCTGCATGTGTTCTTCCACAACCCACATTCCAAGTAGGCTTCTCTACAAGAGGCATCACTAGATGATTGTCCACAATGTTGCATCATAGATACATAGGAGGCTGCCCTGCACAAGTCCAGCCGTTGATTTATCTAGTTCAGTGTTGTCTGCACTGACTTGCAGCAGCTCTCCAGGGCTTCAGATAGGGGATGTTCTCAGCCAGTGTGGTGTAGTGGTTAAGAGCGGTAGTCACGTAATCTGGGTAACCGGGTTCGTGTCTCCGTTCCTCCACATGCAGCTGCTGGGTGACCTTGGGCCAGTCACACTTCTGTGAAGTCTCTCAGCCCCACTCACCTCACAGAGTGTTTGTTGTGGGGGAGGAAGGGAAAGGAGAATGTTAGCCGCTTTGAGACTCCTGAAGGGGAGTGAAAGGCGGGATATCAAATCCAAACTCCTCCTCCTCCTCCTCCTTTTACCTGGAGATGTCAGAAATTGAATCTAGCACCATCTACAAACAAAGCAGATGCTCAACCACTGAACAAATGCATTCCCCAACTTCCTTACTTTACATTTCCACTGTCAAAATTGTAATTCAAAACTTTGATTTCCCCAATCAGCTAACAGTTTCACTGCTATGTTTTGAGTAAAAAGATCCTTCTGTCAAGAATTTTCCAGATAATTAATTAACAATTTGACATAAAGACTTAAATAATTCATGCATTATTTGTGTGCAGGGCATTGCCTTGTTGGTACTTTTAGATCAATACCCAACATCCAGAAAATACTCCTATCTGCAACAACTGCCTGTTGTGTGAGGTTGTTCGCGGTGAAAAACCCAAAGCCAGCCCTTAATTAAAAGCCACCCATTTGAAACATTTTTAAAAACCCATTTAAGTCTTCATAATGGACTAGAGCACACAGAGAAACAGGGAAATCTTTTCTCCCATAATGAGTCTGGGCTGCATTTATCAAATTAATTATATGATCCTATCAAGGTTTAATGTGAATCCCAGACAGGAATCTATGTTCCCCTCTACTCTAGGAGACAAATTTTGTAACTTAATGAAAGCTGAACTTTTTTAATTAAAAGCAGCAAAACACAACATTTGGTTATTAATAACTAGAAAATTCAAGCTTGCTCCTCACTTCATATGTGAGGTCAAAGTACTGCAATCTTCAAAGTAAGAAAACAACACCCCCCCCCCGACTGCCACAGGTCCAAAATTAAGAACTCTTTACCTCTGCGGAGCAGCTGCATGGATATGACATTGATTGAATTAGAAACAATTAACTACACATTTTGCAAAGTCCTTAATCGTCTGGCACAGTGAGGTGAAGTGAAACGGATATGTTGTTGGTTGTTCAGCAAATGATATAATTGTGCAGATATGGGGAAAGCTGATTATTTTCAAAATGGATGAGTCTGAATCCATGCTAACAGTTATGCTTCTTAGCTTCGCATAATTACTACACGGTGCTGTGTATCATGTTGTGCCAGGAAAAAAGGTGGAGCCTGCAATACGCTAATGGCTTTCTTCCTGGGCAAAATGTAATTAGGTGCAGTCTGCATAATGCACTGATAAATTTGGGAGTGCAAGGAGGTAGAATTGTTGCATGGAGCAAGGGTGAAAGGATAACTGAGACTGTGTACGCACCATACAAGCCAAGCACATTTAAAGTGCACACATGCACACCAAGAATCCTGGGAACTGTCGTTCATGCCTCATAGAGCTGTCATGAGTTCGGCCTACACTCAAGTAGGACCCTGGCAGAGACACATGCCCGACTGGCATGTTCCCTCCCTCCTGGTCGATCGTTCGGGAGCTTCAAAAGCTTCCTTCAGCCTGAACATCACAGCGACCGATGCCAACTGACACCGGCACACTTAGGGATCCACAGAGTTTGCGCAGTTGCGTAACAGACCTCAGCAACTCAGCATTTTGGCTAATCTACTTTATTTACATATAAAGACACACGGAGCACTGCAACATGGCTCCCTCTCTCTCTAGCATCAGGCAGCAAAGAGAAAAAGAACAAAGGACAATAGTCCCACTTTATGGAACACAGTAACACAAACATCCTGTCTCCGTTACTTCCCACTCTGTGGAGTCAAAACATATACCGTCATGTGAAAGACAACAATCCCATGACTGCAATCATGGAGCAGGAATTCTGACAAGAGCTACAATTCAAAACATCCTTAAACTTCTGTCCCCAGGATTATTTGGAAGGGGGTATGCTTTATACGTATGGTGTGTATGCAGTTTATTTCTGTTAGTGACTTAATACGTTCAGAAAAACCTGTGCATGTTTATTCAGTGGGAATTGCTCCCATGCAAAATCAGTGCCCAGCCTGGTGATAACAGAATATATGATGCAAGGCAGGAGCTGCAGCCCAGGACAGGAAAAAAGGTGAGAAGGGAAGACCTAGCTACTTTAAATGAATTCATATCTCCAGGGCCTGATGAGCTGCATCCAAGGGTACTAAAGGAGCTTATAGATGTAATCTCAGAGCCTCTGTCTATAATCTTTGAGAATTCTTGGAGAACAGGTGAGGTCCCTGCAGAGTGAAGGGAGGACTGAAGAGAGGCAAATGTTGGCCCCACCTTCAAAAAGGGGAAAAAAGAAGACCCAGATAACTACCAGCCATTCAGCTTGACATTGATAACAGGAACAGATAATTAAGTGGTCTTAAGAAAGGATGCTGTGACTACTAGGACCCAGCAAAGGTTTCTCCAAATTAACAAAGTTAATTTTATTTTACACTTAGAATATTCTATTTTTATTATTCTACACTTAGGCAGAAATAACCAGCTGCACCACCTGGATTGTCAGTAGTACACGCGGAAAGAATCTAGAGTTCTTAGCAGACCACAAGCTTAACATGAGTCAGCAGTGTGGTGCGGCAGCAAAATAGGCTAATGCTCTTCTAGGCTGCATCAACAGAAGTACAGCATCCCAATCAAGAAAAGTAATAGGCCTGATCTATTCTGCCTTGGTCAGACCCCACTTGGAGTACTGTGTCCAGTTGTGGGCCCCACAATTTAAGAAGGAGGTTTATAAGCAGAGTTTGGCTGCCCATCTGCCATTGACGTTTTAGTTGAGACTCCTGCATAGCATGGCTAGATGACCATCAGTGTCCATTCCAACTCTACAATTCTATGATTCTATGGAAATGTTACAGAATTGCAGTCCTTAGTTCATTTACACTCAGTTCAGTATATTCCTCCTTAATAATATTTTAACGGCAATTTAATATTATTATTTTTTTAAAAAATTCTGCATAACTTAAAAAACAACAACCAAGCCCAGATATTACTACACTGATCATTGGCATGTGGTAGTGCTGTATCTCTTCTAGAGCTCTAACAATTTTAGTTCCAGTTCAGGCAACTGTGATTCACTTGTGTGTCCAAGATCCAGCTTAATAATAATAATAATAATAATAATAATAAATTTTTATTTATATCCCGCCCTCCCCAGCCGAAGCCGGGCTCAGGGCGGCTAACAACACTAAAAAAGTGCAACAATATAAAAACATCATAAGAATTAATTAAAATCAAAATTAATGGCAACCATAAACTAAAATATTGTAAAGATTGCTGAAGGAGGGAGTCAGGCTGTGCCCTAACCAAAGGCCTGGTGGAACAGCTCTGTCTTGCAGGCCCTGCGGAAAGATGTCAAGTCCTGCAGGGCCCTTGTCTCTTGTGACAGAGCGTTCCACCAGGTTGGAGCCGCAGCCGAAAAAGCCCTGGCTCTAGTTGAGGCCAGCCTAACCTCTCTGTGGCCTGGGACCTTCAAGATGTTTTTATTAGAGGACCGTAAGTTCCTCTGTGGGGCATACCAGGAGAGGCGGTCCCGTAGATACGAGGGTCCTAGGCCGTATAGGGCTTTAAAGGTTAAAACCAGCACCTTAAACCTGATCCTGTACTCCACTGGGAGCCAGTGCAGCTGGTATAGCACCGGATGAATGTGATCCCGTAGCGAAGACCCCGTAAGGAGTCTCGCTGCGGCATTCTGCACCCGCTGGAGTTTCTGGGTCAGTCTCAAGGGCAGCCCCACGTAGAGCGAGTTACAATAATCCAGTCTGGAGGTGACCGTCGCGTGGATCACAGTGGCTAGGTCAGGGCGAGAGAGGTAAGGGGCCAACTGCTTAGCTTGGCGGAGATGAAAAAATGCCGCCTTTGTTATAGCTGCAATCTGCGCCTCCATAGAGAGGGAGGTATCGAAGATTACACCCAAACTCTTAACGGACGGTGCTGGCACTAATTGCACCCCCGCAAGAGATGGGAGTTGCCCCCTCAATCCCATATCGTCCCGTCCCAGCCAGAGGACCTCTGTCTTCGAAGGATTTAACTTCAACCGGCTCCCACGTAACCATCCAGCCACAGCTTCCAAGCATCTGATCAGTGTGTCTGGGGCCGAGTCAGGATGGCCATCCATCAACAGATAGAGTTGGGTGTCATCGGCATACTGATGGCAGCCCAGCCCAAAACTCCGGACAAGCTGGGCGAGGGGGCGCATAAAGATGTTAAAAAGCATCGGGGAGAGAATCGCACCCTGAGGCACTCCACACACCAAGGAGTGGCGGGATGACAGTTCCCCCCCAAGCGCCACCCTCTGTCCCCGACCAGAGAGAAACGAGCGCAGCCATTGAAGGACTGCGCCCTGGATCCCCACGTCGGCGAGGCGGTGGTCCAAAAGTTCGTGATCGACCATGTCGAAAGCTGCTGACAGGTCTAGAAGAATCAGCAGCCCCGACCCGCCTCGATCCAGCTGTCTATGGAGATCATCTGTTAGGGCGACCAGAGCCGTCTCGGTCCCATGACCAGCGCGGAAGCCGGACTGGAATGGATCCAGAGCCGATGTTTCATCCAGAAACCTACCAAGCTGTTCAGCAACCGCTCTCTCAATCACCTTGCCCAGGAATGGAAGATTCGAAACTGGGCGGTAATTGGATAGATCTAAGGGATCTAATGATGTTTTCTTTAAGAGCGGACGCACCACTGCCTCCTTCAGTTCCCCTGGGAATGTCCCGGTGCCAAGGGACAAATTGATGATATCCCCCAGGGGGGCCCGCACCTCGTCTGGACATGCTCTAATCAGCCAAGACGGGCACGGGTCGAGAGGACAAGTGGTGGGCTTTCCAGCTCGGAGGAGTCTGTCCACATCGGCTGGGGATATCCGGTCAAAGTGGTCCAATACTGGACCCGAGGACAGTCGAGGGGCCTCCAGTTCTTTTATTGTATCCAAATTGGCAGGGAGGTCATGGCGGAGCGACAGGACCTTCTCCGCAAAAAAGCTCGCAAATGCCTCACAGCTATGTGTCGAATTGTTATTTAAATTTGGCTGTCCTTCGAGGGACGTTAAAGACCGAATTATACTAAATAATTGTGCCGGGCGAGAGCTAGCGGATGCAATGGAGGCCGAGAAGTAGGACTTCTTGGCGGCCTTCACTGCCATCTCGTAGGTTTTCATAAAAACCCTATAAGATGTTCTTGAGGCTCCGTCACGGGCACCCCGCCATACTCGCTCTAGCCGTCTGAGGTCCCGCTTCATTTTCCGGAGCTCCTCAGTAAACCAGGGAGCCCGGTTTCTGCGGGGTCGCAGAGGGCGCTTAGGTGCGATCTCATTGATGGCTGCCAGGAGCTGGGTATTCCAGCCCTCAACAAGCTCAGTCAATGAGTCGCCAGGGGGCAAGGCTTGACGGAATCTATCAGGGTCCATCAGCCTCCGCGGGCGAGCCCAAATCGGCTCACCACCCAAGCAGGGTGGGGGTGGAACATCAATCCTGGCTTTCAGAGCATAGTGATCCGACCATGGCACCTTCATCGAAGGAGACAGGATCACATCTATACCGACGCCAAAGATCAGATCCAGCGTGTGGCCTGCTTGATGTGTGGGGCCCGAAACAAACTGGGAGAGCCCTAGTGTCGCCATGGAAGACACCAGGTCCAGAGCCTGTGAGGAGGGAGTGGCATCGGCATGGATGTTGAAGTCCCCCAATACCAATAGGTTAGGGAACTCCAAGGCCCAGCCGGCCACCGCCTCCAGCAGGCCTGACAGGGTGGCTGCTGGTGCGCTAGGTGGCCGGTACACCAGCCAGACAGCCAAGCTCACCTCGGAGCCCCACACTAGGCCAACACATTCAATGCCGGGGATCGATGGCGGTGGTAGAGCCCTGAAAGAACAGTCTTCCCGGATTAATAATGCCACCCCTCCCCCCCGGCCCACAGTCTGTGACTGGTGGAGGACGGAGAAACCCGGGGGCGCCATCTCTCGTAAGGTAACAGTTACCCCTTCACGCACCCAGGTCTCCGTCACACAAGCCAGGTCGACCCCCTGCGAGATGATGAAATCTCGCAGGGTGGCGGTTTTGTTGCCTATAGACCTGGCATTGCACAACACCAGTGACGGAGGTGAGTAATCCTTTCTCACCCTACCCTCGTCTCTCGGGATGGGGCGCAGATTGGAAGGGGTACGAGCATATCCGTATCTCGATCCCCTTCGCCTATGCCATCTGCCCCCACCGCCATACCTCCCTCGCCCCTCCACAGTAGGAATCCCAGGCCTCATACTCGCCTCCATTTACAAAGTATAAAAGCAAACAAACAAACAAACAGAAAGAAAAAAAAACAATTACACCAAAGCAAAACCAATCCCCACCCCACTCAACAAACCGTCCCACCCCAACCCAAAATAAAACAAAACAAATAAGAATACATGGATAAAAAACCACCGTTTCTGGTGGTACAACAAAGTAAAAAATAAAAACACTTTTAAAACACTTTAAAATATATAACACGATTAAACATTTGCTGCCACAGCAGCAGTGTCCTTCGAGTTGTGATGGTGGTGAGTCTGGGGCCCGCCCCCAGGCCCAAGGTGGAGAATGGGCTTGCAGGGGGAGCGGTCCTCCCCAAGACTCACCGGCAGAGCGGCAGCAGCGATGTCCCGAGGCCTCCTTGGGGCCTTATATGCTGAGGTGGAGTCTGGGGCCCGCCCCCAGGCCCAAGGTGGAGAATGGGCTTGCAGGGGGAGCGGTCCTCCCCAAGACTCACCGGCAGAGCGGCAGCAGCGATGTCCCGAGGCCTCCTTGGGGCCTTATATGCTGAGGTGGAGTCTGGGGCCCACTCCCAGGCCCAAGGTGGAGAATGGGCTTGCAGGGGGAGCGGTCCTCCCCAAGACTCACCGGCAGAGCGGCAGCAGCGATGTCCCGAGGCCTCCTTGGAGCCTTATATGCTGAAGTGGAGTCTGGGGCCCACTCCCAGGCCCAAGGTGGAGAATGGGCTTGCAGGGGGAGCGGTCCTCCCCAAGACTCACTGGCAGAGCGGCAGCAGCGATGTCCCGAGGCCTCCTTGGGGCCTTATATGCTGAGGTGGAGTCTGGGGCCCGCCCCCAGGCCCAAGGTGGAGAATGGGCTTGCAGGGGGAGCGGTCCTCCCCAAGACTCACCGGCAGAGCGGCAGCAGCGATGTCCCGAGGCCTCCTTGGGGCCTTATATGCTGAAGTGGAGTCTGGGGCCCGCCCCCAGGCGGGCCTAATTTTCTTTGACTTTGCCCAACAGCTTTTCTCTGTTTCAGTCATTTAACATAGCTGTATATTTTGTGATTTTTTTTTAAAAAAAGAGCACAATGGTGTGTTATTCACAGACAGGTGCACATATTGGCAAAATCTCTAATGTGTGCAGACTGCCAAAGTAATAATAGAACCCTAGCTATTTATAATAGCTATAAATCAGATAGAGCGGCTATAATATTCGTTCTCATCAAATTAGATGGTATCTGCAACATTCTGTACGATGGAAATATGTGGGCAGGAAGCATGGCAGCCATTCAAAGGCAAGAAATAAAACTATAATCAGATCACTTCAGGGGCCAGTATATATATAAAAAATGAAGATCAACAACCATAAGCAAGACCGAGAAATCACATAATAATCTGCGTTGCTTTGAAGGGTCAAATTATCTCATAAATTCTCAGAACTTTTTTTGTTCTCTGCAATCAGTTATTAAGGATAGGGTTAACTGTATTTAATTTACCACTGCTTTAGCAAGCTAAACACATGTGGAAGTGATATACCAGGAAGACCCAAGGCAATTTCTTTTCAGCTGATTTGGTGTCTCCCCACGGACTAATATAGTTTTCACTATTATAAAATGCAAGGAAAGATAAAGAGAAGGGAGCTCTATGGGTCGGCTGACAATTAGGGGCTGCAGTCTACATTTTAGGAGTCATTAGGCCAGAAATATGAGGGGTGTGTGCAGTGCTCTTTTTATGGCAGTACTGGGGCAAATTTAAGCTCCTTAATTGCTGGGTAGTGTTTTTTTGGGAGGAGGGAGGAGATGAGGGAAGGAGGAGAGAGCCTCATAAGAGCCTCATCATTGGGGGTATATGAGAAAGGAAGAATTGAGGGCCAGCAGCAGTTAGAAAATGGGGGGCTTATTTTGAAACCTGGCTACTACTGCTGCTGCCACCTCCCAGTCAGTGCTGCAATGAATAAACAGATTGAGATGAACAGAAAAGGGGCGATCTCTCCTCCCTCCCCCTCCCCCGCTGCTGCCACACTCAGTGGGAGGGGCCGGGCCAGCAGCCAGCCAATGATGCCACATGCCCTGAGCTGCCACATCACAGAAACTGGGTATTCCACCCCATGGACGCCGAGTCACCGCTCCAGATTGGGTGAAAAATGACACTGCAGCCTCCTGATTGGCCAATGGACAAGGAGGGAGTTGACAGAGGCTCTCCTCCCTTGCCCCACCAAGCCCACACACTCTTCCATGCTCCCCCCCCGCACTCTGTGCAGTATTGCCGTCATAGTGAGTACTAGCTGTGACGTTAACATATGAGAGTGCTGGAGAGGAAATAGTTAAACAGGTTACCCAATCAGAACCCAAGGGGGTGGAGTCAGAGGGACTATAAAACCAGCCCTGGGAGGGGCGAAGTGGAGAGTTCATTGGGAGTTGGGTGGTTGGTTGGAGTGGGAGTGAATTGGGATAGAGTCTGGGGGTAGGTTGAGTTAGTGTAGCAAAATAAGCTGAGCCAAGAACAGTTAGGAGCTAGGAAGGCAAGTAAATATCTGAGAGGTGGTTTAGTGAGTGTGAGCAGGTAGCGGAAGTTATAGGTCTGGATAGGCAGCCCATGATTGTAATTGACTGAGACCGTTTATGAAACCACAAGCTTGTTAAACTGCAATAAATAAACAGAAGTTTATATTCCAATTTAACCCTGACTGGAATCAGTAATTTACCAGGTAGGGCCTGGGTAGTGGCAGCAAGAAATAAAGTGGTGGCACAGGGATCAATAGACGATGAAACATCCGGGGACCCTATGTGATCGCCACACTGGCACTTTTTTTCTTCTAGAAAACATGTGCTGGGTGTTTGTATTAAGTAGTCTGGGCAGAATGTGGATGGTTGGCTTTGTGAATTTGTCGCAGCAACTGACTAGATAGCAGAAGAGATACTGGGAGTTGTAGTCCAAAAACAGCTGGAGACCTGGAAGAAGAGCTTCCTTTGCCTCAAATTGTTGTTTCTTTTCAGTGTAGCCAACTTTACTGATGAAGTTCCCCAGAATTCACTAATTCACTTACTGGAAAAGCTTTAATTACTGGTCTCCTTTATATATTTTTCTTCCTTTCTTTGTTCAATAGTGAAATAGTAAAGGTAAAAGGACCCCTGACCATTAGGTCCAGTTGCAGACAACTCGGGTTGCGGCGTTCATCTCGCTTTACTGGCCAAGGGTTGGCAGCAGCTGGGACCGAGCAATGGGAGCTCACCCTGTCGCAGGGATTCAAACCACCGAATCAGTTTAGTATATATGAAACAATTCAAGCCCATGGCAGCACAAGGTGATTAAAAACCAAAGCAGACTCTAGCAATTTCCTCTTCAGTTAGCAAACTAAGTAGACAGCACTTTTTTTAAAAAAAAATATTCTTAGATGTAATGGGGTATTATAATTTACTTTGGCAGTCTGTGTCAATATTATACTAGATTTTCTATTTTCAAGCCCCTTATATAAAGTAAACTAGGCCAGTCAGCTAAGCATATTTATAGGAAAGAAAACTAGGAGATGTCACAGTTATCTTTGCTGAGAGAGACGTAAACTTCATTCCTGAGCAGAGACTCAGGAGGTTTTGAAAACTAGAATAAACTAAGGTAAGGAAGGACACAGGAATCCTACTGGGTCAGGGGATGGAGAACTGAGCAGATGAGCGGCTGATTCAAAGCCCTGCCCTACAAGGTGGAAGGTGATGGAGTACAGTTTTCTTTTTCTCTTTCTCCCCCTAGGATTGTACCTCAAATAAGCTGTCAAAGCTAAAAGCTTTTTCTAAAACACAAGTGATAGAAAAATGACACATTTCAAGACCCTATCAAACTTGCTTCTAGAAAACTTCCTTTTGGCATTTGCCAGGAGAGCGAGGAGAGAATTTGACAGGTAATAATAATAATAAAAATAAAATAATTTTATTTGTACCCTGCCCTCCCCAGCCGAAGCCAGGCTCAGAGCAGCTGACATCATATAAATAATACAATATACATAAAAACAAGCAAGCAATTGATTAAAACACACCCCAAAATTAATTTAAATAAATTTAAATTATTACAAAATACAATCCTCAGGTTAAAATTGAAAGCCGTTAATACTCGCCAGGTCTGACTGTTTCCACTGATATTATAAGGACCTGTGAGCAGGCTGGGAAACCTCCTTCATGCTTGTTCTTATACAAAGAGAAAATGAGTCAGACTAAAGTTTGCTACCATAAGAGAAGGTATCTACATAATTTATGAAGAAAGTTAAATACTGATGGCTTTTGCACCATCCCCAAGGACACCCCAGAAAACACGTTCAGGGAAGCTGCTGTGCAGGAAGATAGCCAGTGTAACACATGTTCAGTAGGTTCACACAACTTTACTACTCTGTGGCACCCCAACAGTCACAGCTCAGTGTATTATTTTGACAATCATCACCCGCACGAAAAGTCTTTGTAGTCAACTGAGGTATCCTTTCACAGAATCCCCTTCCAAGGAAAGTGAACTATAATTTCCTTCATGTATGAGGGATGTGAAAGTATTTCTTTTAAGAGCAGTTCTACATCCCCACCCCCCACCCTGCCAAGCTGAGAAGACACTGAAGTCTGCCTTGAGAAGTTCCGTTCAACATAATATTCTTCCTAGAAATTCAAGGCTCTTATTTCTATAGGCATCTAATCCACGGTGTCACAACTGAGTGTGAAACAAAGCAACTTCCTGTCTGGAGCCTCTGTTACTCTCTCAGTATGTACACATTCCTGCCACTTCATATTATCAAAGTCTTCAAATACATGCACATCTGGCCAAACTCATGATAGAATCACAAGAGAGGACTCGGGATGATTGTCCCATGAAGTGATACATTGCCTGTGTAAATAAGCAACCAAAGATCAGCTATCATAGATTTAATGTTCTGCCTGAGGCAGAGCAGCAAATGTCACCCACCTCCAAGTCAAGGTGCCCAAGGCCAGCCAAGTACCGGTAATGTGGCACCTGGAGCACAAAAACAACAACCTCTCTCTGGACAGAAACAAAACCACAATAATAATGAACAACTTGTCAAAGCTAGTGAGCAAGAGAGAGAGCAGAGGCAGTTAGAGGTCTCAAAATGACACATTTCAAGACCCCATCAGAACCTCACTTCTGGAAAACACTTCTTCGGCACTTGCCAGGAGAATGCTGAGAGATTTTTAAAGACTTAAGAGTATTAATGTCAGAGAAGGCACTTAAATGATTTTTTAAAAATAATAATAATGATAGACTGAGGGCTTCTGCACCATTCACAAGACTACCCCAGGAAACGTGATCTGGCTTTGCAAGAAGATAGTCAGTATAGAAGAAAACACAATCCACATTTAATTACTTGTACACCAGATACCTTCAACTCAGGGGTCAGCAAACATTTTCAGCAGGGAGCCGTTCCACTGTCCCTCAGACCTTGTGGGGGGCTGGACTATATTTTGAAAAAAATAATGAACAAATTCCTATGCCCCACAAATAACCCAGAGATGCATTTTAAATAAAAGCACACGTTCTACTCATGTAAAAACACGCCGAATCCCGGACCATCTGTGGACTGGATTTAGAAGGCGATTTGGCCGGATCCAGCCCTTGGGCCTTAGTTTGCCTATCCATGCTTCAACTGGTCAATGTGACATCCTAATTCTTCACCACTCTAGACCACCCCAACACCCAGTACTAAATTAAATATCTAAACCAAAGGCTGCCATTTCATGAAACCCCAAATTAGCAGCCCAAGGCAGTTGCCTCGCTGCCTAATGGCAATTGTCTCACATACCTAATGGCAGGCCCCGTACATGTAAATGTGAACAAGCCCTAATAAACCCGTCTCTTTTAGCTGTGTAACGTATCCTGTTGGTTTTTAGCTGCTAAATGGTGCACAGTCAATATATACTACACAGCTCCAAATAAAACAATGATGCTGGTTCCAGGTTTTGGGGTGCTCTTGGGCTCTTGTGTCCTCCTTTCCCTGAGTAGGACCAGCTGTTCCCCCTCCTTGCTACCGTTGCTGGTGGCCATTTGCTCTCCTCTCCCTCTGGGCTGAAGTAGCACCATAATTAAGAGTGAGGACAGAGCATGTAGAGGAAGCTGCTCTTTCTCCTTCTGTATCTTACCAGGGGCAAGTGAATCTGCAGCACAGAGGAAGAAACAGCAGAACCAGAAGGCTCCCAGCAGTGGGCCCCAAGCTGGGGTGTGAGCCATGGCAGCTGCCTGACAATTTCAGCTCCTGACGCCAGCCCTGGAATGATGCCCTGCTATGCTACATTTCTGGACAAACTCAGCAACATAATATTTGACGCCAAATTTAGCACCCCAGTCAATATTTTTTTGTCCACATCTTACTCATTTACATGGTGACCAGCATTATTTGGTGTTGATAGATCATATTTTAGGGGAAATAATCCTTGAAAATAAGTGCAGGGAGGATGTTTTCCCCTCTCTCTATATTTCTACTCGATAAAAAGCAAGATGGAACTGTATCTTTGAAGACTGCTTAAAATATGGATCGACTCACATCAAAGTGATGCCTGCTTTAAACACACACATGCTTCTAGGTTGGTTCCCCTCCTTGGCATTTTTAGATTCCTGTAGATGGATTCTTTAGAGTAAAAATCCTCGTTGAATTGATCAAGGGCAATAACATTCATTTGTTTAGGAAGTAAGATTTGAATGTTTTGCTGTTTTTTTTCTTATAAATTGCTAATGGATATATGAGCATAAAAAGATCCTTGCTGGATCCATCTCATGTTGTGATTCCATCATAGCAAGCAGCACATGAGGACAACTTCAAAGAGGTTTAATGGGAAGGTGCCTCTGATCCCGGAGACAGTGAGTGGCATTCCACTAAATTTTACTCAGATTAGACCCATTGAAATTAATGGACCGGTTATATAATTTCTGTGGGTATACTCTGAATAAAAACATAGTTGACTGCCACCCAGCACATATAACCACCATTAGCCATTAGCAACCTATTCTCCATGATTGTGTCTAATAAGTATTAAAAGTCATCTAAAGTGGTACCCAACCACTACATCTTGTGGCAGGAAATTCTGTAGGACAGTATTTTCCAGCTCTCTCTGTATGTTTTAGATTACAACTCCCATCAGGCCCAGCCATGGTTGTGTGTGTGTGTGTGCGCACGCATGTGTGCGCAAAGAGGTAGTTCCTGTTGTTCTGGAAAGTGTTAATAATGAGTTCTACGCAAACAGTTTTGATGACTTGAATATAAGTGCTTTTCAAAGGAAATAAGACTTTGATGATTATAATTTCCATGCATGGTTTTAAATTCCCCCCCCCCCCACTGTGTGATGTCTGAGTCAGTCGATAATGCTTTCGTTTCTGCTTTATGCCATGAGGCTCAGATCACTTAATGTCTAATTGCTCCCTGTGCTGAGTTATGCAGAGCTTATGCAGAAGCAAATGAAAGTTAATTTGTTCAATGTTTCCCCTCCCCCCCCAATGTCTTCTGACAATATTGTTAGTTGCCACTAAAAACTCTTACAGCACAATCCTAGACACACTTACCTGGGAATAAGTCTCCTTGAATATAGTGGGACTTACATCCAAGTAAATATGCATAGAATGATGCCTATAGGCTTAAAGTGCACTGGGTCCCAATTTCATGAGGCATTGTGGCATCTAAATGCTTTTGGCTGAAAACACTTAGGAGTCTCTTTGTCATGCTGAACACGTGAAGCCAAGCAGGGCAACTGGAGCACATTGTGTTGGTATCAGGTGTCAGAAACTGAATCTGGGACACTGTGCACACAAAGCAAGCCCTCTTCTCTTAAGTGGTCCCTCCCCAAGGAGCATTGCTTCTGTGTCTGTACCAGGCATACCTATTTCCTTGAAGTTCTCTGTAGTGAATTTAAGCTTGCTTCCAAAGGTTATGGGTGGTTGGAAGGTGTTCTTATGGCTGCGTTCTTGGCCCTTCATGGCCGGAAGGTTGATTGGGATTTAATGGAAGATCTCTGGGTGTCCAGAAAGATTGTAGACTTCTACGTTATTGCTCTTGCTTACTTACTAATTGAGATCACTAGAGTTTAAATCAGGCATGGGGAACCTGGTCTAGCTGGTGGGCCAGACGCTTATCTACCCTTCCCTTTGTGGGCCAAATTTGGCAGGTGGGTAGGGCTGCTCATCCCTTGATAGGTGGTGACTTCAAGCCTGCTTTCAGCTGCATGGTAAAGTTCTCCATGGAGAACTCGGTTGAGCAGGTGATCCAGTTGCATCTCTACCTGCCCCACATCTGATGTTACATGTAATGCCATGGGTGGGCTGGTTGGTGTGGTTTGGAAGAATAATAGACATATCATGTAGCAGTGTTTGTCACTTCTTATACTTAAAGTTCCTGTATTAGTGTGCACATATGCAGGCTAACTGGTAGGTGTATATACAGATATAATATCGGTCAATATAAGGATTTAAATGGAGTGTATGGTGTTGGTTTTGAGCAAGCCCACCCCACCTGCCCATGATCAGAAAATGTAGTCACTGGAAACAAAGATTACTAGCATCTTTATGGTCCTGGTCTCTATGTATTATTAAGGGGTGGAAGGAAGGTGTATTAGGCTGAAGAGGTGAAATTGTTCTTTTATATGGCCTGTAAATTTATCTTCTCTCACATTTCTGCTACTTGAAAAAAGAGAGTAAACAATGACAGTAGCTACTGCGACTTTCAGGAAGAGTGCAATTTAATTTAAACATGTTTAGCTACCTTGAGGTAATATAGCAAACGCCAGCAAACTAGAACTTATTGGAAATCCAGTATTATTATGGTTTCAATCAATGCTATTTTCCACATCTCATTATGGTTGTATGAATGTGCACAATAACACTCATTTCTCAAGTAGTCATTTATGTGGATTTATATTATGGCAAATGTATATTAACCTCAGAAGAAATGGATGGTGGGAATTCTGCTTAGTTGGGTGAGCAGATCATTGATCTTGACTATTCTGGTTTTCTTACTACCGCATAACTAACTACTCAATCTGAATTCACAGGGCCCTGTGCCCATATAAGCAGGCTATTGCAGGCATATCTTTAGCTTGATAGGTAACCAAATATACAATTTGGAGCTGTGTTAAAGGATTCCACTTAGGGGTGGGAAAATTTGTCAGTTTGGGTTTCTCTTGCTTTTACATTTTTCCAGTCTTAAATTCAGCTCTCCTTTTTAAAAAAAGTTGTCATGAAAATTAATCAGCATTTAGTGTGATTTCCTTCTAATATACACTTCTTTGCTTGCAATTTTCCATTACATATACATTTTGGGAGAACAATTTTACCTAATATACTGCATTTTTGCATGACATTTTCACGAAAATAAGCATATTTTTATGCACACTTTACCATAGTAGATGCACTTTTGTACACATTTCTTGTCTGGAGAACTGCATTGCAAAAATCAGAGAAATGTGAATTTTGAATGGTGGCTATCTTTCGGTTTGTGTATTGTTTTGGAAAGTGCAGATTTGGTAGGTTCACCTTTAGATGTGAACTGAATCAACTTTCTCCTCCATCCTTATTCTTCCCCACTGCAGAGTGACAGTCAGTTTCCATAACATATGATGGTGGCACCACTGTCATTGTGATTAAACACAGCAGCTGTAACCACTGTCATGTTTCAGTGCGCGCGCACTTCTGTAAATGTCCTGATGCTCCTTCTGGAAGTTCAGTTACAATTGGCATCAAAATGTGAATATTACAAAAGGGAGAGGAGAGAGATAAGAGACAACTAGCAAACAGTAAAGGGCTTGTTCTCAGTTCACCAATACATTTGTAAACAATTTTGAGGTTTTCCCCTTGTGGGACTAGTGCTTATGCTAGCACCTTGTGTCCTGACCAGATCTTATTTCAGACATAAGGCTGCCTTGATTTGTCCAGTGTTACAAGAATTATTTAATTTGTTCAGTTTCTGTTCCAAATGTATAGACCCATGCTTTGTCAAATTCAAACCTTGCGACTGAAATTTTTGGCTTCTAGAAAACATTTTGGGATGCTTTTGAAATTTGTTTCTGCTTAGAATAAATGAGTTGGAGGGGCTCTTCTAGGCCACGTAGTCTAAGCCCCTGATCAATGCAGGGAATCCTCAATGTAGAGGGTTGTCCAGCCTCTGCTTGAAAAATTCCATCAGGGCAGCGGCCACCAGCTTTTTACAGTAGTGGTAGGCAAGCTGGTGCCCACCAGATGTTGTTGGGCTACAACTCCCACCATCCCTGACCACTGGCCAGGCTGCTGAGGCTGCTGGGAGCTGTAGTCCAACAACTTTGGGAGAGCACAATATTAGCTACCCCTTCTCTGGGTGAAGTAGAATTGTGCATCTTCCTCCTGCTGCCATCTAGATTCCATGAAATTTTGGGAAATGGATAGTGCCATTTGAGTGTGGCCATCTGTGGCGTTTGCCTCCTAGGTGGGTCATAAGGAAAGGGTTAAAATGAGTGTGATGTGATTGGCCAGTGGAAACTGATAGGAGGAGTTAGGGGTAGAGGAAGAGTTGTGTGAAAGTCAGTTGAGAGTTGGGAGTTGAAGAAGGAAGAAGGAGGAATAGTCTGTGGGTTGGTCGAGTTGTGTTGTGAGAGGAATTGTTAGGTGGAGTCAGATAGATAGTTAGTTGGGATAATCAGTTTGAAGTTGTTAGGAACGAATAGGACAGTTAAGCAACTAAGATTAAGAAACTGCCAAGAAAAATGAACTGTAACCATAAGCTTGTTCATGCCTATAAAATAAACTTGATTATTTGTTAATGTTACCAACTGACTGGACTCTGTGTGTACCCGTGAGAAATGGGTTGGTGGCAGCGAAGAAAGCAATTACAGTGGTGGCACAGGGTCAATAGGCCCTCAAACGTCTGGGGGCCCTGTGTGATCTCCACACCATCAACTACATGATCATTTTATATAGACTCAGACAAAGTAATTGTGAAAAGCAGGAGGAGAAACTGTGTTCAGAATACTTAAAATAAGCAGAAAGATACCTGGAAGGTTTCTCAAAGACAGCTTTGCTAGACACCTGCTGTTTTCTTCCCACTTTGTGGAAGTAGGTCACAGCAGATCTAATGGACATAACATATGTGCTAGTCACTTCTTATTTTTAGCTGCATTTATCCTCTCTTGCTGAATGTGTTTGCATGTCAGCGGTGTTGAAAGGTGGTCAAAAGCTTTGCTTAAACTCCTTCATATATGGTTGCTCCTGAAAGAAGAGTGCAAAGTTCAGGGTGAATAACCATTTGCTTATTTTGATACCATTTTCTCTTTCAACAATTGTATAAAAACATGAAAACATGAAAATGAAAAGTCGCAACAATAAGTAGTCATCTTTGTGGATTTATTATATTATGGCAAATGCATACTGACCTCAGAAGAACTGGGTGATGGGACTAGGATCCAGCTAAACAATGTTGCAGAAGAGAAATAAAAAGGGTTTTTTTAGGGAAAGGGGCATTGTGTTCATAGTGGGAGTTCCAGCCACTAGGGGCAGGGAGGGAGAATGGTGAGGGAGAACAGGAGAATTTTGAGCAGTTGCAAGTGATCTAAGTGAGCTTGAGGAGTTAAAGGCATGGGCTTTAATAAAATGGGAAATACTGTAAGAACAAAAATGCAGGTGAGGCAAAATCTGTGGAAAGCTTTAAAGCAGCATTATGACAGAAGCTCTGAAGTATATGGAAAATCAAAGCTATTTTGAAGAACCACATGTTCTGGCAAAAAAAAAGCTGAAGGAAGGTTTTCTCAGCTTGAACATGGCATTTTCGCTAAGGAATTATGCCAGGTACATTTGTTTACTTCCTCTAGCCAGATGGCTTGATATCCTAGGTTGCACTACAGGCTGTCAAGGTAAGTATGTGTGATCTTTTGTGAGTAGAAAAACAATCTTTTGATGTCACACATTGCAGAAGTCACACTTAACAATGTATACAATAAGATCTTCAAATGACTTATTAATTCCTGACCTAACTGATCTATGCTATTAATTGATGTGTGGAACTCTGCCCAAGTTAAATCTAGTTGTTTACTGTGCATTTCTGTATATCACATCACACCGTTTTCTCACAAGGCATTACAGTGAGAGGAGGACATCATTTTGAGCAGCAAACACACATTTAAGGTAACTAAAATCTATTGCTCCTGCAGATGATGGCAGAACTGAACATTTATCTTGATTTGCTTGCACGAAGCTTACATGGAGGTTACATAATGTTCCCTCATTACTTCATAATGTTCAGTCTTTGTTTCAAGGGAAGGTTAGATGACAATGAGCATTCAATCAGATTTCATGAGTTGTTGTTAATTTTGTATACTACCCTATACCCGTAGATCTCAGGACATTTCACAACACAAAATTACAATACAAAAAGCACAACATACACAATAAAAATAAGAACAAAAAAATAATCCCCCTGACACCCCCCGTAAAAACAGTCATAATAACATAAAACCATCCCATAAATAATTCAATGACATTTAAATAAAATCATGGCTTAACTGAATACAATTCCCCTTCCCCCAATTGCACTATGAGTTGCATGTATTTTATGGAAGTCTTTTTTCATATTTATTTAAATTTTTAATTTTCCCCATTCTGTCCAAGAAGCAGTACACAAACAAACTATCCTAGACATACATAATTTAATAAATAGAATTCACTAAATGCATAAGCAGGTAAACAACCAAAATGACTGGCATGAGAACTTCCTTTTAGATGTGGTGTTTTTTTTTACTGCTGGTATAAATCTGAAATAATGTAAGATGAATTAGAGACACATATGGTCTAAGTGAAAGATATTTTTAGATGACATGCTCTTTCGTTGTAAGTATGTAAATTATTTTGTTGCATTCGTTTGAAAAAGAACAAAACATACTAGTTGGGATTAAATGTCTTTAGATTCATTCCTTGCCTTTAAACTCAATCAATATCAGTAATAGTCTAAGTAGGAACAACCTGTCTTTTAAAGAAGGCTTACAGAAATTTTGCCAAGTAACTTTTTCATTTTTGAAAAGAAAGTTTGAATATGAACGAGCTATTTGAAATGCACCACTTTTATGTGTGGTAGTGCATAAATGGTAACCTATCACTACGGAATGAGGGGCTGAAAATTATGTTTCTTTGGGGGAAACACGCTTCAAAAGGAGAACTAATAAACAGAATGCAGTCGCTACAAAGTAAGACTCACTGAAATAACGCCTCTCCCCTTTTCAAGATTTATCGATTTACGTGGGTGGGCAAAGCATATCAGGTAAGCCAGATGAAAGAAATCGATTTGTGCTCTATTAACTTGAATACTATCCATTTCACTCCAATACCTTATCATGTAACTGCAGAGATCATGCTGATAAATAGGATGACAGTACTACAGATACATGTATATATATATTTAAATTAAGCACAGGTTACCCTTCCATCTTCTTTATTCCCACTGTTAGAAGGTTTTGCAATGAGTTTTCTTCATATCAATAAAGCTACTCTTGTCGCTTGCTCAAAGCACAGCAAGCTTAACAAATGGCTGCTCAGTAGGATCTATGCAACTGCAAATAAGGTTCGAATTAGACAGGACATTTGTCTTGCGGTTTGGTCTTGTGGAGCTGATTTTTCCGTAGCACATAGCCAGTCCAGAGAAGCCATCCTGAAAATTTCAGACTTTTCAGAACACACCTTTGTCACATGCAGAGTGCATCAACATTATTGTTTAAGGAATTTATTTGTAGCTTACTACATAAATTGTGTCAAAGCAACTTAGAATTGCAAAAAAAAAAAAAAACATACAATTGCAAATATTTAAAACACCAGAAGAATAAAGCCAAATCTTCATTGCTCATCCTGGAATATTATAAAAGGACAAATCCTGTCCCACTCTACTTCAAGAGCACAGTGTGCTCTGCATGAGATTACCTTTGCAGAGTCTTTGGAAGCTTCAACTGGTCCAGAATGTGGCAGGGAGGATCTTAGTGAGCTTGTTAAATCTATTCTGCAACTTATTTCTGAGCATAATTCAAAGCACTGACTAATATCTTTACAATTCTGAAATGGCTTGGATCTGGGATACTGGAGAACTCTCCCTAAAATGCCTGCTCCCTAAAATTTGGTATAGATTCCTTTTTCTGTGTCCCAGCTGTAGAGTGGCTTCTGAGAGGACACTTCTCTGTTTGAAGGAATCCTCTATTACAAAGGTACTCCGGTCCATGGTCAGTTCAAATACACAGAAGAACCAGAATGGAGAGCAGAGGCCTTGAAGTTGCTCCTCACAAGTTTGAACCTGTGCAGCAGACTGAGCAACACAGGCCACCTGGTCATAGTCTTCCCCAATATGGTGTGATGTATTGCATTTCAGTTTAAATTATAGTCAAAATATATTGTATTTCTATTTTAAGTATAGCCATTATTTCTAAATTTGCTTCTATAAATATCAATAAATATGAATTAGCATTTGAAAATGTTGTGATGAGCTGACAGCAGCCCAAACGCTATTGTCAGCGAACTGACATCGGAGCGAGAGGCGAAGGGGAGGCTCCCAGATGATACTGGCGAAGGACCCAGCAGCAGGGGGAGAAACAGCTCAGTAGAGGGGGAAGCCAATCAGCGCAACACCAGGGATAAAGGGGGGCAGACGGGGGAATTGGAGAGAGGGCTCCAGGACTCTTCACTGGACATCAGTGAGGAGAGCCCAGGTCCTCCGCTACCCACGCCTTCCCTGCGCAGAAGACTCCCGCGCAGTGAGAGGAGGAGGAGACTGGGGGTCAAACAACTTTTATGTTGGAAGAGGTTCAAGAAACGCCCACTGACGGATTCTGCCAGTGACTGAAGCAGCCACGATGAGAAGGGGCTGTGCAGTCAGACAGGTTTAACAAGGCAAATTAACCGAGAAAGGCACCAGTTTACGCACGAGTAACTCATACCCATTACAGCTATATATGGGGAAGTCAAGACTGACTAACTACCACATTTCATGAGACTAGAAGAACAAAGACAAGATAATTTCATGGTTAATTGGACTAGGTTTACTGAATAGTGTAAGAAAAATTACCACCAAGTGTAAACCATGGGTTTGCAATATTTTGTTAATGCATCTCAGGATGGCCATCAACGTACAAAAATAAACTTGTTAGTAGCTATAAGAAAGTAAATGAACTGCAGTTTTATTAGCATACGTACTGATGTTTTTATGTGCATTAATCAGAATACTTACAGGAGTTAGCCTTCATGGTTTTCTCATTGCAAGCTATGTAAAATGAGAAGTGATTCTTCTACAATCCATGTATATAGTTTCAAGAGCTATCCGTTTTCTCATTTGCTGCACACAGAAAATGGAACACCTTTACCCCTTGAGGTTTGTTTGGCTCATCTGCTTTCTGATGTTTAGTCCTAATTGTGGAATGATCTCCACAAAGGGGTTTGCATGAAGCCGCCGTTATGAGTATTTTGATGCCGGGTCAGGACATTTTGTTCTCCAGTCTTCTTAAACTGATGTGATGTTTAGCCTCTCACAGTGTTCATCTTTTAGTAGGGTAGGGAGACCTGCCAGATTAGGCCAAAAGCCGTGCAGTTCAGCATTCTGTTCTCACATAAGTCAAAGAGATTCACAGCAAAGACTCTCCTCCCTGCAAGAGAGGGGAGCCCGGACTCTGCCCTGGCAGGGGCCTTAGCCCCTGCCCCTCCTTACCTTCTCCTCCCCCTCGGTCCTCGTCGTCCTGCAGCGAGTCACCCACCCTCCACTCCCATTTAGCTCAGGGGCTAGGTTTTTGGCCTTGCTATGGACCTTAGGTTGGTCGCCCCGGTTGTCTGGGGGGCCTGGTAGGAATTTTTCCATTTGGCATTAGGCTTTTGGGTTTTTTCGCCTACCTTGTAGCAATCGTCACAACTTTTGTGGTATTGGTGGGTAGGTTAGGCATTGGATTCATGTGTTGTGCTGTGTCAAGGGCTAGGTGTGGCCATCGCCTATGCTATCTACCGTGGGTTATTCCGTTAAAGGAATCTGGCGGTCGTGTATTCCGTCCAATGCCTGCGTGGCGGGAGGCCATGGCATGACCCTCGGTGACATCAGGGGGTGAGCCTATAGTTGGATGAGCATCAACAGGCTCCACCTACTGTTGAATAAACCCACCACCTATAGTCATCCAATGCCTAAGCCAATACCTTTTCACTGCTGTAATCAATAAAGTTGTGGCCTTTTCTTGCCCATTAGCCTAGGGGGGTCGGGGCCCTCGATCCACAATTAGTATTCAGAGGCATACTGTGTCTAACAATGGAGGAAAAACACAACCATCATGAACAGTAGCCATTGACTGATAGACTTATCCTCCATGAATTTGCCTGGTCTTCTTTTAAAGCCACTTTTTAAACCATGGGTAGGCAAAGTAAGGTCCAGGGGCCGGTTCTGGCCCAATCGCCTTCTAAAACTGGCCCACAGACGGTCCAGGAATCAGCGTGTTTTTAAATGAGTAGAATGTGTGCTTTTATTTAAAATGCATCTCTGGGTTATTTGTGGGGCCTGCCTGGTGTTTTTACATGAGTAGAAGGTGTGCTTTTATTTAAAACGTATCTCTGGGTTATTTGTGGGGCATAGGAATTCATTCTCTTTTTAAAAATATAGTCCAGCCTCTCCCCAAGGTCTGAGGGACAGTAGACCGGCCCCCTGCTGAAAAAGTTTGCTGACCCCTGTAAAATTTAAACTTATTTAAAAGTTAGTGGCCATCACTACATCTCGTAGAAATGTCACCTTGTGCCAGAAAAACATGACCACATAATCCACCCAAATCTCATTACAGCGAAAGGAACTACACACAGAAATATTTAGCACAAAAGTGCATTAGATCTTATTTTGAAGTGTGGACCATTAATTTTTCATCATCCTGCAGGGAAGATATTCAGCACAAGATTTTATTTATTTATTTATTTATTTCAACAGTTTGCACTTCACTTAATCTCAGCCATCTCAATACAATAAGATTAAAAACAGAAACAAAAAACTGAGTTAAAGCTATAGAATTCGGTTAAAAAGCCTGCTGGAATAATATTTTTTAAAGTCCCACAAAACTGGGCCCAAAATACCGAAGGCTATTTGTTGTTAATCTGTCAAGGGAGATGTTTTTGCAGCTTCAAAGCATGATAGGAATGGACAAAACTGAAAACCTTGTATGGGAAGGATTAAAATAATGACAACTCATCTCAAGCATCTGGTGATAACGGCGATGAGTCACGAGTGAATGAGGTGCACTACCTTGGGTCAACACCAGAACTACCATCTCTGCAGATTTTAAAGTTCAGGTTATAAAGGCGGTCACTGGGTGTATAGTGAGGTGTATGAGGAGTCCTTACAGTTATTTATTTACACCAGTGGCACCAAATACAGATTCAGATGATCCTTAGGAAACCTGAAAATGAGTAATGGGGTCATTCTGCCTGCGGTTGTTAAAGCAGAAGTATCAGTGTGGGGCTGTCTTTGAAAAGTGTTCAGAAACTTCAAAAAGCTTTTGGTTAAATCTACACAAGCATCTTTGCCATGCCTTTTAGCTACTTTGGGCTCATATTTATCAGTCAATGATGTTTTTTATAGGTTCCTCTCCTTTCCTTTCTACAGGATAAGTTACTTGTGCCAATATATATATATATTCCCAGGTAATGTTTATAATTATGATATGCAGCATGTATGTTGATTTTTGATCACTGTCCAAAGGCGCACAATGCCACTACCCCAGATGAAAGATCCCATGAGGATCCTGTGTCTGCCAACTTGAATTTCATGTGTGGTATAAATTAAATAAATAAATGGTCATGTTGAATTTTTGCCAGTTTAAAACAGAACACAGGATGCTGCAATTTGCCATACAAAGATGTCAAGGACCAAGTCGCCAGTTGAAGAAGGGAAGGAGTATATTACACACACACACACACACACACACACACACACACGATCTCTCTCTTCACTCAACACCTTATCATATCAGGGAGAACCTAATACATTTTCAAGGGCAGTGCAAAGTCTTTAAGGAGCAGATGGCCCCAGAAAAAATTATCTTTCTAAACATGGAAGCAGGTTGAGAGAGAGAGAGAGAGATAGAGTGGAATCACATCAGCCCAGAGATACAGTTGAGCATTCTGAAAGGTTGTTAAACAAATTATCACAAGCTGAGAACATAACCAAGAAACAGATGCAACCACTAATTGCTCATTTGAACTTTGCCTATAGGACTATTCCTGTAGGAACATAATTCCCCCCCGTAAATTAAATTGATGCTGAGCTCTCAACAAGTTACATGAGGACGTCAAAGGCAATTATGTCTGATGCTACTGATGCTGTGCACTGGCAGAGCAAATGCACAACTCTGTTATATTATGGATCAATTTGAGTTTGGATGAGGTACAAATAAAATCACTGATTTATGTTAAAATGGACACACAAGCAAAGCAAATTAACCCCACATGCTTTGTTTATTCTAATGGCATTTCTCTGGTTTAGTCTAAGGCCAGTCCCAGTAGAGGCAAGGGGAGTGGTGTGAGGATGCCCATACATTTATTGAACATCAAATGCAAACCCTGCAAAACTTCCAAAAAGTTGGAAACTAGGAGTAAAATTTAACCAATCACTCACCACATCTACTGTATTCCCAATTCCATCAATTATAAAGGAACAACCTTCCGCAATCAACTATATAGAATCTCTTAAAAGACTTTTCCCTGTTATCACTACCGAGCTGTCATCCACAGCTTTGCCAGTTGTATTAATGTTAGAAAGATCTAAGACATATACAGTGATAAAATATAAAGAAATACACACCAACAGAGAAGTAACATGGCATCTAAACATACAATGCCTTGGACAGCATTATCACAAGTAAAAGTTAATAGTCATGGAAAGGGGGGGGGAATGTACAATGTTTTTAATGTTTGATGTTTTGCCGCTTTTTTATTATTAATAATAATATTCTGTTGGGAACCGCCCAGAGTGGCTGGGAAATGAGATATCTTTGCTCTCCCACTAATGTTATGCCAGCCATTAATGAGCTTCATCTATTAACGATAGGCATTTCAATACCTTAATCTTACCATAATTTTCTTAATGTTCTTGATGGAGTTAGCATTGGTCTGCTGACAGGAGTGAAATGCCACATAAGAGTTGTCATGTGCTGCTGTTGACAGATACAATGATCTCCAAGAAGATAATATTAATGATAAACACCACAAGGCAGGGTGAGTAATTGTACTTTATGACAGTTCTTTATTGCCTTCAACTTTCTGTAAATGTGAGCGTAGAGTCTGATAATGGCTGGCAAGCGTGACTCATAATGGTTCATAAATTCAAGTACCTCTGAGGATTAGTCAAGAGAAGAAATCATATTTAGGACTAAGAAGTAGAGCTAGGCAAACTCTGTCAGTTCTGGTATGAAAATAATCTGGACCTACCAGATTATGTTGCCAGATGTCAAGTGGATGTTCCAGAAGAATCTAGGAGTGTCTTGATTATTCTGATTGATCTTGGGAGATGTGAAAATCCCCGCTTCACATATTACTCAGATGGGCAGTTCATACATTCAACTGAATTAAAACTTTTACTGGCCTGTATGTCTTTCGGCTAAAGGTGGTTAATCACAGGCAATGAATAAAACTGAACACTCTCAGTTCAGATATAGCAGGGGGAGAAGTGGCGGGGGGGGAGTCCCACTGAGCTAGCAGGAATCCTTATAATGGGTTCTGCTAGTGTAACAGAGTAGTTAAATATGGCCCTGCATATTTTGTTCATTTCATTCTGCTGCCCTTCTGTTTGGGATAAGAAAGACACATGGACACAGTGTATTAGGTGAATGGGCTAAAAAAGGCCACAACTTTATTGATGAGAGAGGTATTGGCTTAGGCATTGGATAAAACAACAGAGCGTGACTCCACCCTCTCAGGGAGGGGTGAGTCTAACAAGGGTTAACCACCAGTGGGAGGAGCCTGTTGTGCAAATACAACTGAAAGCTCCCCCTGATGTCACCGGGGGTCATGCCATGGCCCTAGCCACCAGCAAGGGCGTCGGACAGGATCCACGACCGCTGGATTCCTTTACCAGAATACCCATAAAGTGGAGGGCTAGGCGATGGCCACATCCCTGCCCTCCAATACACAAACATATTCCAATGCCTAACCGCCAATACCTAAAAGTTGTGACGATTTGCTACAAGGTAGGCAAAAAACAGGGGAAACTGGCTGGACTGCCCAGTGGTCATGGGGGATTTTGGTTGATAATTTCCCTCTTCCAGATTAAAAGAAAACCCAGAATAGCCTTCCCTGGAGGGTTGGTGAACACTTTGTTTCCCCACGGAGATCTCCGACTGAAATCTTGAAGAACCACTTCCAGCATCCTGAACAAGATGGACCAAACACCTGACAGAACAAGGCAGGTCCATATGCTTATTTATTCAATTTAACCTTATATTGCCTCTAAGAAACACAAAGTGGGCATATATGAATCTCTTCTCTCCCATCTTTACCTCACAATAAACCTGTGAGGAAAACTGAGCCTAACATATTCCATAGGATTAGTGTGAGGACAAAATGGTGCCTAGTTGCAAGTTACCAAGTGACCTTCTCAGATTACCTACTGAGCTTCATTTGAATCTTCATCTCCCTTATCCTAGTCTGATACTTTAGATACCACACTGGTTGATATGCACATTTCTAAGCAGCAGCCCCCACCCCCAACATCAAGCAAAAAAGCACCCAATTTTTATTTGCATTTGCTTTTCACCACCTTTTAACTAAAGGACAATTTTTATCTAAAGATGAATTTAAAAGAAAGCATCATCAAAACCCTCATTCCTGCTTTGAACAAATGCTGCTTCAAGCTCCAAAAAAAGACCAAAATCAATTATGTGCTAAAGACAGCATAATTATTTGATTTTTCTCCACATTTTGTATATCCAGGTGGAAGGAAAATCAATAGTTTTTCCTTTGTAATTCCCACAGTCAGAAATCCACTGAGGTAATGCACTTCTAATTTAAATTTAACATTATGGGTTTGTGAAAAATCACTGCAAATAGATGTCTGCCTATGATAATTGCTGCTCTCCCTTCTGTCTGAAAGTAATGAAAATGCCTACGATGACAATCTCCACCAAGGTGAAATCCCTTTTATTAGTTTTGATTGGCCTTGGTAGGCTATGATTAGGAGATTCAGAAAATTGAAATAAGGGAACTATTGCTTGGATGACAATCTGTGTTTGAATTCCAGTAGCTGGGGATGGTCTCAAATTTCATGTGACAAAACACTGCATTTTCCAATAGACTTTTATGGCTCTGGTATGAGGGAAATGTCAAGGTGAGCCATTTATAAATCTTGGATGATTCTTTTTAAACTATAAACATAAAAACCATTTAAAACAACAACACATTCATAATCTGTTTTATCTGTTTTAAATTATTAATTCTAAATGTACACATTAAGCAATTTTGCATACACAACATGTATATTAGGAGAACTGTGCACTAAAATGCTGATTGAGGCTTTTTAAAAAAATAAATCACAAATTGATGTGGAAATCTGGAGAACTGACCTTAAGAGTGAAAAAATGAGAAACAGAGAGAAACTAGAATGGACAGATTTTCCCATCACTGCCTGCCCAGCTTTTGTGACCAAGTCTGCATCCCAAAGAGGACAATAATATTGAATCATTTTCTACCTACTTAACTGCTTTACACAGGGCTCAAAGAAGCCTCCTTTTGGAAGAACAAAATGCTTTGAAATGTAATTTAGTTTCTTAAAAGGTTTCCAAAACTAACGGAGGTTGCACCGCAAGCCAATATCACAGTCTGTAATTTGCGAGGGTTTGAGTCGCCCCTTTGTTGCGTTAATGGATTTTGACTTGTTTGACAATTGATTGTTGTGGGAATTGAAGAACAACAGATAACCCGTTCATAAAAGTCCTAGTACACAAACTCAAATTTAAAAACTTAAAAGCCTGTCATCACAGGAGGCTTTAAGAATTAAACCTTCATTTCTGGTGTTTATTTTAAATTATAATAATTGGCCCAGGTGCAGCAATAAAAGTTGGGTTTCGAAAATATTTTTTAAAGGGCAGAAAGAGAAACATCCTAATACAACCAGCCAGAAATGTAAAATGCTGTGATACATTTTGAGAATTTGGGCACATGTTTTGCAAGGGCACGCGCCATGAGTAAAGACTTCCCAGGAATCCTCTTGCATTATTGCTTTTTCACTGTCAATTTTTACGTCGAATGTTCTACTGTCTTGCCACACCTTCTGGAAGTACTGATAGTTGACAACTGAAGGAATGACACATGACACGAATGTCACCAAAACTTACCTGAAGTGACTGAGAAGCAGTTTCGAATGAAAGACGAGAACAGATACATAAGCCAGCTAGAAACATCTTCGCTACTGTTAAGGGAGGCTGAAGCTGCTGTGTTCAACAGAATAATTAAGAGTGTACATCCTGTGCCGGCTACATTAAACAGATGTTTTATTCAGAACACAGCTAGATTCTGGTTCTTTGGATGCCTCTCAGTAGACTTGATTTGGAAGGAAGTTCAAAGCTTTTTACAGGAACTCAAAGCACCGGAAGGAAAGATGGGAATTGCTATGAGTCTTATGGTTTATTGCCTCTCAGATCCAAATCAAGTTCTTCCTCTCATTATACTGTGCTGTTTATAAATACAAAAGACAGTACCACAAGGACATTTCAATTAAATTATATTATATTTGAGAATAGGTGGACATTTGGTTTTGTTGATTCCTGCTGTTCTCTACTTCTTTATTGATATTATTATTTTAAAATTGAATTTGTAAGATGCCTTGAATGCTTTTAAAGTGAAAAACTAAATTTTAAAAAATAGAGAGATGAATAATCCATAGTATCAAATTAATTTATAGGACATGTTGATTTCTAGGAAAATAGGGAGGTTGCTTTTTTCAATAAGACACTGAAACTAAAGGAAAGGCCTGTGGCATGCATGCCGCAGTGCTGAAAGTATTCTAGCCATTGGCAGAATAGCAGAAGTCTGGATGTCAAGCCTAATTACGGTGTTGAAATGAACCCACAGCCATTGGTTGAGCTGCTGTGATGTCATGGAATATTCACAACCATTTGAATTTTTCAAGAAGTAAACTAATGCCGGGGGGGGTGGGACTTAAGTAAACATCCATTCTCCACACCCTTCCTTTGCAATGTTGGATTGAGGTGAGTGGATAGTTCATTCCCATCTTGTCTGAGACAGAGGAGGAGCCATTTACCCCCAATATCTTCTTCTGCACATAGCAATTAAGAAGAGTTGGAGCACAACACAAGAGCTATGAATGTACCACAGACACCCACTTTCTATTCCAATGTAATGTTCCTATTCTATGGCCTATTCTGTAGTTCTCCATTGATCTTTCCAGCATTATAGTAAATTGTCTGTTGGAGATTAAAATCATGCATCATAGGAATACAGCTTTCCAAATATGTTATTGCAGAACAATAGCAAGCGTAATTATGAAACTGTTTGCTGAATATTTAAGATGATTTTTAAAGCAATCATACTCCATATCTAGTCTATATTTTGCTGCAAAAGTGCTTACCTCAACAATGCTACTAGGAGTCAAAGGATACAAATGGAATGAGATTCTAGAAGAAGCTGTGGGTTTTTATTTATTTATGTATTGAAAATATTTTTCTGTCATTTGGGGGGTGGGGGCGGAGAAGGTAAAAATTCTCTAAAGGTGGCTTACATACAACACCCTCCTCAATAAAAATACAATATTCCATTCCAGTAAAATGGGATCTAGCAACATATTCTGTATGTAACTAGTTTAAGAAATCTAAAGAGGCCTAAGGCAGCAGCAAAACAAATTATTAAAACTCAACTTAGCATACCAATTAAAAACACTTTGTTATAAATGGTCAGTGGTTAAGTTTTGTTCCATCCCTCCTGGCTTTTAATCACACGGAGGGAAATTTTACAGATATGGGAGCACTCCTGAAAAAGGATGGTTTTGAGATAGCCTCTTTTATCGTACAAGACTTGCCATTAAAATGTGTTATGCAAGCTTTAAGGAACATGCTATTCTTTAAGCATAGGTATCCAGAACAAAAATATAATGAAAGTACCTGCTATCACAAGCTGTTCTTAAAGTGGTTGTCTTGGTGAGCTATATTAAAAAAAACCCCAAAGTGAACAATAAACCTGCAGCAGACAGTGCTAATAAATTTACAAGTAGGCATAACCCAGAGCTTTATAAGTGAGGTTTCTGCCCCCTAACCAAGCATTCAGAAGAATGTATGAAAAGAGCTGTAAGCATATTCACCAATACATACATTTGATTAGGATTCCTGTGTGATTGTGGTCTCCATTTACATTTTCCAACGAATGTTCATAGGGCTGGGGAAGACTGGGCAATCATCCTTTATTCATTTCGTGAAAATATTTTGAAGATATGAATGAGCTATGGGGTCACCCTATATGGCTATGCTGCTGGACAGGAATTATACCTGAATCTCCTAGACCCATGTCCAATATTCTAACCACTACAGGACACGGAATCTCTGTTTGATTTCGCCTAAGTCGAAACATGAAAATGTTTATTCGGCTTTACGCCCATCATAAAGCACAACACACAAAACAAATCAAATAAAACAGCGGTCTCGTACAAGCCACAAGTAATATAACACAATTCACAGCTCACAAGGACAAATAGGAAAATTTAAGATTAAGATTAAAAATTTAGACCCTACGCTAAAATCAATATCTGATGTCATTATCGAAAATTCTTATAGCTATCAATAATCAGCTAACATTCCATTCCGTCTCTTGTACGAGAGGACGGCTGTTAGGAATTTAGCAACCTGTAGGGTAATATAAGGATCCACATCTTGAAGAACCCAGGCAAGCTGTAGGTCTACTGGTTTGTCAGCCATAGGCTGGATTATGGAGTTTAGTATACTAGCACGAGCTGAACTGTACATAGGGCAGAGCAACATAACATGATGTAGAGATTCAGATGTTTTCATTTCACAAGCACACATTGAAGGGACTTGGCCCTTAGTGAATCTATGTCTCAGCACGTTTGTTGGAAAAACATTGAACCTAGCTCTAATGAAGGCATATCGGTGAGATGCGGCCATAAGCGATGTTATGAGGAACGGCTAAGGGAGCTGGGCATGTTTAGCCTGGAGAAGAGGAGGTTAAGGGGTGATATGATAGCCATGTTCAAATATATAAAAGGATGTCACATAGAGGAGGGAGAAAGGTTGTTTTCTGCTGCTCCGGAGAAGCGGACACGGAGCAATGGATCCAAACTACAAGAAAGAAGATTCCACCTAAACATTAGGAAGAACTTCCTGACAGTAAGAGCTGTTCGACAGTGGAATTTGCTGCCAAGGAGTGTGGTGGAGTCTCCTACTTTGGAGGTCTTTAAGCAGAGGCTTGACAACCATATGTCAGGAGTGCTCTGATGGTGTTTCCTGCTTGGCAGGGGGTTGGACTCGATGGCCCTTGTGGTCTCTTCCAACTCTATGATTCTATGATTCTATGATTCTAAGTAGGACGGAGCATGGTAGATAGGGGTTATGCCGAGATTTAACAGTGAGCAGGCTCCACCACCAGCTAAGAAATTTTGGTATAGCTCCGCATCATCCAGCCTTTGATTTATACACCTTTTTGCCACGTTTAGATCCAGATTGAGCAATTCAGTGGGCGAGATCTCATAGGACAGCAATTTGGCATGGATTTTTCCTGACCACAAATTTGTGAAGTCATCCCACCACATGCATTGAATGAGATAGTGGTTCGGGAGTTTATGCCATAGGGATATCCAATAAATCAAAACTCTCCTCCATAAAACTAACTCCACTGAGGGGATCTTCATTTCTAAGCGAATAGCCGCATTACTTACGCATGTTGGTAGTTTTAAAAGTCGGCGTAAGAATTGGCTTTGAAGCGACTCTAAAGGTGAGAGGTTTGCAAAGGCAGCCCATAAAGGTGCAGCATAGGCCATTGTGGCCATCACTTTGATGCTATACACTTTCAAGGCCGCAGGGATGAATAAGGCCCCCTCAGGGTAGAAAACACGGAGGAGGGAGTGTGATAGGGCTTTTGTCTTGTTTTGAAGATATTCAACGTGCGCTTTCCACCCTAAATTATATTGAAAATAAATTCTTAAATATTTAAATTTATGTACTTGTTCGATTTTCGTGCCCTCCAATTTCCATGAATATAATTTTCGACTCCTTGAAAATATCAGTACTTTGGACATGGTGTGGTTGATAGACAGATGATTAGAATGGCAATATGATGCAAAAATCTTTAGTGCCCTCCTTAAACCCACTCTGGAGTAAGAGAGTAGTACCGCATCATCTGAGGAGAAGTAAAGGACAACAATAATCTGCTATATGGGGGGTGTGGATAATATTTTGTGAGTCGATTAATGGGTTCCTCATATCACTGATAAATAAGTTAAAAAGAAGTGGCGCTAAAATACAACCCTGGCGTACACCCTTATTTACCTAAGTCGAAATTCTGGTTACTGGGTGAAGCTGTTTGTAGGGTTTGTCCAGGCTATGTCTTCCCACATAGATGGTTCTGCTGTAACTTTAAAGAGCAGGAAACAGTATCATGAAAATACCACAGGGATTTTCTGGAAGAGTCAGTATTCTGTGCCACAGAGCCTCGGTGCCTTCTTGAATCTTGAATACATCGGGATTCACATAGACGTTTCAAAGGGATTCCTGAGACTACAGGGTTATAGACTTACAGGGTTAAAGTGCAGTCCTACCCTCTCCCACATCTTTCCTGGTAGACGGGCTTAGCCTCCTATAGCGGGGGGGGGGGCATCATTGTAGAAGCTTTTGTTGTACCTATGCGGTTGGGAGACTACTGCCAACAGTTTGCTTGCTGGTGGTAACCTGTAGAAACACCCAAAAATAAGTGTTATGGAATTAGGTGCCCAGAGCTTTGGATCTGCTGGACCCAAAGCCCCTCTGTGTCCTCAGCTGCACCAGACTGGAGCTGGTACAGCTTTAGTTAAAATGCTTTAAAGCCTCTAAATTGCAGAAAATCATGTGCATTATAATGAAATTTTTAAAAAATCACTCTTTAAATTATAGTGCTGGACCTTGAAAAGCACACTATTATAATTATTTATATAAAAAAATACATTAAAACAAGCATTTACATGTAGATTGGCTTGCTGGTGCAGAACCAGTGAATTGAAAACCAAGTTAATCACCTATTATAGTCATAAAAAATGCCGTTGGGAAGAGGTTTGATTAACAACAAAAAGGGTTCTCTGGTTAACCTTTACTGACAATTTATCAGCTTGAAAAGTGCTAAAGAATTTAGTGAATAACTTTCAGGGCTGTTTTGACGTGCAGCACTCCTTTTGCCTTTCTCGCCTTCTGATTAAAGGCATCCTTCTAGGTACACAGTGCTGGAGAGCAAAACAGTAATGACAGGAGGCAAAATGGAGCTGGCAACCTCCGTTACACATGCTAGATGCCAGAATCATAGGAAGCTGATTTATACTGGATCAGTTACAGATAGGTAGCCGTGTTGGTCTGCCATAGTCAAAATAAAAAAATTCCTTCCAGTAGCACCTTAAAGACCAACTAAGTTAGTTCTTGGTATGAGCTTTCGTGTGCATGCACACTTCTTCAGATACACTGAAACAGAAGTTGCCAGATCCTTCTATATAGTGAGAAGGTGGGGAGGGGTATTACTCAGAAGGGTAGTGGGAATGGGAGATTGGCAGATAGCTGAGATGAGCCTGTTGACGACTCTTACCCCTTGCCTTTTCCTGTAAGACCTATTACAGTCGTTAAGAGTCGTCAGCAGGCTCATCTCAGCTATCTGCCAATCTCCCATTCCCACCACCCTTCTGAGTAATACCCCTCCCCACCTTCTCACTATATAGAAGGATCTGGCAACTTCTGTTTCAGTGTATCTGAAGAAGTGTGCATGCACACGAAAGCTCATACCAAGAACTAACTTAGTTGGTCTTTAAGGTGCTACTGGAAGGAATTTTCTTATTTATACTGGATCAGTCATTCGGACCTCCAAGTTCAGCTTCTGTCATTCTCGCTGGCTCAACAAGGAATCTTTGCAGTCCAGCCTGAAGATATCAAGGACTGAACCTTGAGGCAATAGTGAAAAATGCCCATTTTGGGGGTCATTGCCCTATGATATTCTGTAGGGTGTTGTACCATGAATAGAATTTCCTCAAATGATTAAGTGATCTTACAGGTTTATATAGGGGCAAGTAGGCTTTCAAAAAATAGAGGAAACCACAGCCATGAACTCATGCAAGTCTCTATTTGTTCTAATTTAATCATCACACTTATTGGGGACTAACATTCTAATTAAAAATGCCAGTTTCCCCCCATGTTACACATATAAGTAAACCATATTTACAAATTAATTCTATGCCTCAGTTAAGAAAGCAGGATTCTGTTCTCCACCCCTGTTTCGCAAACCAGATTCAAACAAATCACCCTCTTGTTTCCTAGCTGTTATCCATGGCTGTTTGTCTTATATATGAACAGGTAGCATTATTTATAGTTGTGCTTTGCCTAGAATGTCAGTCTACATCACATTAAAGGGAATCCATGATCAACCTCAGGTTATTCTCAAGCACACAGTAGAAAGACTTGACAGTGCTGTGATAACGATAAATAAGGGTGAACCTGGGAGGAAACCCCCAGTGATGATAACATAGTTCTACTTGAAATCCCGGCATAAAAATGACAGAGGGAGATATTCCTCTATCAAAACAGGTTTCTGATATGCCAGTCAAAGATGGCTCTACAACCAATGCAATTTTAAAGTCTCTCCATAATATCTGAATCTGGTGTGGCTGTTCAGGAACTCAACCGGTGTCTTGTCACAGTGGTGGACTGAGTGAAGGCCAACAAACTGAGGCTGAATCCTAGTAAGATGGAGGCACAGTTGGTGAGTGGTTCCTGGGTGTAGGAAATTATTGTTGTTCTTGCGGTTATTATTTATTAAATGTATATATTGCCCTTCATTCAACTATCACAAGCATAAAAACACAAAAGCATAGCACAATCATAATCATCATCATAATAAAAGACAATATCCCACTTACGCAAACACTTAGCAGGCCACAGATTGTTTAGTAGCCAAACAGGTCAATTGCTTGCTTGGGATGGGGTTGGAGCAGGTATCCAGGTAGCCAGTGTGGTGTAATGGTTAAGAGCGGTAGACTTGTAATCTGGGGAACCGGGTTCGCGTCTCTGCTCCTCTACATGCAGCTGCTGGGTGACCTTGGGCTAGTCACACTTCTCTGAAGTCTCTCAGCCCCACTCACCTCACAGAGTGTTTGTTGTGGGGGAGGAAGGGAAAGGAGAATGTTAACCGCTTTGAGACTCCTTCGGGTAGTGATAAAGCAGGATATCAAATCCAAAACTCTTCCTCTTTTTCTCTTCTTAGCTACTGTGGTTCCAGCAGTAGTAACTTCTTGACCGGACTGGTGAATTGTGAGGCTTTCCTAAAGGTTGGTCTGGGAGCTGCAACTTGTGTAGAATGCTGCAGTGAGGATCGTGAAAGGGGTGCCCCACTAACAGCACATAGCATTTGGGCTGAAAGAACTGCGCTGGCTGCTATTTTCCTACCAGGTCAAGTTTAAGCTCTTACTATTAGCTTATGAAGCCCTGCACAACTTGAGAACAAGTTACCTTTGAAATGCCTTATCTTGTAAACTCCTGCTCAGTTACTTCAGTCATTGACAAATATACACTCTTGATAAAAGGTAAAGGACCCCTGGATGGTTAAGTCCAGTCGAAGACGACTATGGGGTTGCAGAACTCATCTCGCTTTCAGGCCGAGGGAGCTGGTGTTTGCCCACAGACGGCTTTCTGGGGCATGTGGCCAGCATGACTAAACCGCTTCTGGCACAACGGAACACAGTGATGGAAGCCAGAGTGCACGGAAACGCTGTTTACCTGCAGCAGTACCTATTTATCTACTTGCACTGGCATGCTTTTCAACTGCTAGGTTGGCAGGAGCTGGGACAGAGCAACGGGAACTCACCCCATCGCAGGGATTCAAACCGCCGACCTTCTGATCAGCAAACCCAAGAGGCTAACTGGTTTAGACCACAGCGCCCCCTGCATCCCCTTTACACTCCTAGTAGTGCTGTATGCTCCTGAGGGTTGTCTAACATCCACTAAAACCAGGGCCTTGAGTGTGGTGGCACCTGCTCTAGGGAGCAGGCTCCAAATGAACATCAGGCAGGCAGAACTGGTGTTTAGATGCCTGTTTAAAACTCCACTGTTCACCCAGTTCTTCCCGGATGGGTGGTGCAGCTGTGTTGAATTATCAGTCTGATCTAACTGTGATGTATTCATGTCATTGAATAAATTTTGTTGACGATTTTATATTGTTCAGTGCCATGATGTCTTTCTTAATGTCGGAGACCTAGAAATGTTTGCAAATAAATAAAGGAAACCAGCGCTGGATTTCGTTGGCATGCCTGTCCACTGCACCCCTCCAGCCTTGTGTTGCCTGCAACAGGTCTTTTTAATTAGAAGTGATGCTGTGAGGTTCATCAGTGCCACACGTGTTCAAGTGATAAGTGACAAAGCTACCCAATAATTTGCTTTGTGTCTTCTGCTAAATGAATGTAGGCACCCTTTTTCTGAGTCATTTGTTTTGTGTCTTCTGCTAAATAAAGGTGGACATTCTTTTCTAATCAATCTTTGCTGATTGATTGCTGCACTGCATATTTGTACACTTGCGAAAGAATCCTTTAAACAAACTGCCACTGGTTTTGTTGTGGCTCTCATTTTGAAACAGTCAAAACAGCATTTAGGCAGAGCACAATAAGGATTGCTGAGCGTATTTTTGTCACCTGTTTTAAGAAAAAGAGATCAGGCTAGTCAACAGCTTTGATGTGCTTCAAAGGATGATGGAGATAAGGGCAAAGTGATTTTTGTGGCAATCTTGTCCATTCTTACCTGGGAATAAGTCCCCTTAATCACAGTGGGACCCTCGGAGATCAGGGTGCTAAATCATAGAGGGAGCCTCCACAAATAAAGGAGATTCCCAGTTAAAAAAATTCACCATTCAAATCATGGTGGGCAAAAGGGATGGGGATAGGCAAAACGGATGAAGATTGCTTCTCATTTTTGCAGCCTTAAATCCAGTCACTAGATTTCTACATCTATATATCTATATATCTATATATACATATATATATATATATATATATATATATATATATATATATATCGAAAGAGAGAGAGTCCTCATGAAAATTCATCAGCATGTAGTGCACATTTCTTCTAATGCACACATTTTGTATGCAGTGTTGTCTAATCTTGCTGGCAATTTACCCTAATGCAATGCATTTGTTTACAGCACACACACCCCATATTTGCATTTTAATGCACACTCCCTCCTTTTGTACATTTTTTTAAAAAATTGAGAACTGCACCGCAAAATTCAGAGACGTGTGAATCTAAAATATAGCTCTGTTTCAGTTTATATATGATTTTGGAAAGTGGAAATCAGGTAGATGCAGATTGAAATCTGGGCTCCTTTTAAGGATGGTGTGGGATATAAATTTAATAAATAAATAATAAAGGCAGAGGCAAGCTGTATTTCTCCACATCTCTAATAAGGGGATGGAAGTTAATGTACTTGCCCCTGCTCTCCCCACATGATGCTACTTTTGTAGAAGATTATAATGCCTGAAGACGGGTCTGCAGTTCACCCCAGTTAGCCATCTGGCCATTACATTATGTAGTATCAGATGGAGTTTTCAAACACTCTTCAATGACATCACTACTTGCAATTTGTTACCATAGGAACACGCTTACTATATTGGACAGGTTAGCAATCTTTGCTAGTAGTTTTGAACATGTCATTTGTAACCTAGCCCAGTTGCGTTGTACACAATAACCGGCTTGGATATGTCCATTATCCACATTGACCGTGAGTGGCAGTACAAGTGAAATCAGTTAGAAAGCCACAAAAACAGTACCGTGGTACCTCAGTTTTCGAATGCCTCCGTAGTCGAACGTTTCAGAACTCAAACACCAAAAATCCAGAAGTAAATGCCTCAGTTTTCGAATGCACCTCGGAAGTCGAACAGGAAACACGGCTTCTGTTTTGAGTTTTTCATATTGAGGCTTCCGTTTTGGGGCTTCCGCTTTCAGTTTTCAGTTCATGAACATTTCAGAACTCGAATAGACTTCCGGAATGGATTACATTCAAGAACCAAGGTACCACTGTATATGTAAAATGCATGGCCTGTTATTTTGTCAGTGTGTGTGTTGTTGTTGTTTACATCAGTGTTTTTCAACCACACTAGTGTGCCGCGAGATGTTGCCTGGTGTGCCGTGGGAAAAATTAAAAAATTCGAAAGATTTTTTTTAAAAAAAGTCAAATTTTCGATTGGGGCGCCGTCCCCGGAGGGAGGCGGGCGAGTCGGGTGGCGAGAGGCGGGGCGGCGACGGCGATGAGAGGCCGCCCAGCGCGGGGCTCTCGCCGTCTGCCTGCCTGGCTGCCTGCGAGCTCGGCGGGCAGCGCCTCCATCCGCAGCGCCCGCCTCGCGGCTCTCATTCCCTGCCCCTGCCAAAGCTCACCCAGCCAAGCCGCGCTCTCCTTCCTGCCTCGCTTTGCTGCCTCCTCCCCCCCACCCCCAAAGCGTGGAGGTTCCCCGGCGCCAGCCCACAGGTTTGACCCCCTTCTCACACCTGTTCGCGCTCCTTGCACGGAATGGGGCGGATGGGGAGGAACGGGGCTCGCCGCTGCCTCCGCTCGCCCTCCCCCCCTCCGCCGGTGGTCCCGCGATTCTTGGCTTTTTGGCGGTTGGCACAGAAGGAAGGCAAGGGGGAGGGGAAAAAATTGAAACTTACACTTTCGTGCGTCCCTCCCGGCATGACGCTGCGCGCTGACAACACGGGGCTGTAACGTGCCTCGAGATTTTTTTCATGAAACAAGTGTGCCTTTGCCCAAAAAAGGTTGGGAAACACTGGTTTACATGAACTGTTTTGCTTAAATAATCTTTCAATTTTTTTCATACCAATGGTCATACCAGTGGTATGACAAAATCAAAGTGCATAGTATCTTTAAACATCATATTGTCAGGAAAGCGCTGTTTAATGTTTGGATGAGATATAAAGATCTGTTGGAAAATAAAACCCCTAGATGGTTGTCACCTTTAGAGGCTAAGGCACATAAAAAAGTTAATATGGAGGTCGGATGGCCAAAGTATTCTGAGATTTTGGAACAGGAGGGGGAGAAATTGAAACTAAAGAGCCATGAAAAACTAAAACCCAAAGTACAAGATTGGCTCCACTACTATCAAATAATGGAGGTTTATAAACAAGACAGGAAAATTGGCTTCCAGGTGGAAAAGTCAAAATTAGAAACTGAACTGTTAGAACCCAATACTAAGAATCTCTCAAGAATGTATAACTTGCTGTTGAAATGGAATACACAAGATGAAACAGTAAAATCAGCTATGATTAAGTGGGCACAGGACATTGGTCATAATATTATGTTTGCTGACTGGGAAAGGTTGTGGAACACCGGTATTAAATTTACGGCATGTAATGCCTTAAAAGAAAATATTATGAAAATGATTTACAGGTGGTACATGACCCCAGTCAAGCTTGCAAAAATTTACCATTTGCCTGATAACAAATGTTGGAAATGCAAGGAAACTGAAGGTACTTTTTATCATCTTTGGTGGACATGCCCGAAGATTAAGGCTTTCTGGGAAATGATATATAATGAAATGAAAAAGGTATTTAAATATACTTTCCTTAAGAAACCAGAGGCCTTTCTCTTGGGCATTGTCGGCCAATTGGTACCTAAGAAAGATAGAACCTTTTTTATGTATGCAACAGCAGCAGCAAGAATATTGATCGCAAAGTATTGGAAGACACAAGATCTACCCACCTTGGAAGAGTGGCAGATGAAGGTGATTGACTATATGACACTGGCGGAAATGACTAGCAGAATTCGTGACCAGGGAAAGGAGACTGCGGAAGAAGACTGGAAGAAATTTAAGATTTATCTTAAGGACTATTATAAACTTACTGAATGTTAGAATGTCGAGATCTTATAGAAAGAAAGGGCTGCAGCAATATAAGATTAGACTAAAATAAAAGGACTATGATGAATTAGGGCTGAAAAAATATCTACAAGTTGCTATTAAAATATGGACATGAGGATGCAGAAAGGGGAGGTATGGGGGAGTCCGAGGAAAGAAGTTTATGAAAGAACACTATGAAATAATACTTGTTTGTTTGTCTTTTTATATGTTTGTGTGTTATAAAAAGCTTTGTAAAACCAATAAAAAATTTATAAAAAAAAAATCTTTCAATTTTTGGGTGCGTAAGCCTGCAAAATGTGCTTCATTTATTTGTATACAAAACACATCTACCTCAAATAGGTTTTAGGAATTTACTTAAGAGTAACTTTCTAGTTGAAAGAGAATTTTTGGGTTTGGGGGTAGAATTCATCAAATTTCTCAAGAAGATAAATCTCCAGATGCTTATTTAAGGTGGAGCTGGCCATTAGCAGTGGGGCATAGCTCAGATTTTCCCCTCTGGTTTTATTTTATTTTTGCTACAGTTGCTGTTTCAAGCAGCAACTGTGCTGGCAGCCTAGCTACCATTTTACACCCACCCCCCAGAGATTGCATCTTTCTGGACCATTGTGGAGGGCAAATGGCTGTCACTACAAAACACGATGGAGAAAATTCTGCAAAGTTTCCTTCTTTTGTGCTTGCGGGGGTGGTGAAAAGAAAAACCCTAACAGTTTTCTTAGGGGAAAAAATGTCTTCTCAGAAATTTTGGCTCGCCTCTACTTTTAAATACGTGGAGGACAAGCTGTATCAGGGTAGACTGATGAAGCATCCAGCCAGGCGCTAAACAACATCCAACAATGTGTGCTAGTGGAGACAGTTTGGCTCACAAAGCAATCCTTGGGACAAAAATAGCAGTGTTAGGTACGTGTCCCTGTTTTGTTCTGTGAAATGTTGCAGCCCAGCTTGTGAAATCCCAGTTTTAAAGTGGGATACACGTCTGCTCAGAAGTAGGCTTCTTGGGGGAAGAAGGGTGGGATGTGATTTCAATAAATAAAAATTCTTCTTCTTCTTCTTCTTCTTCTTCTTCTTCTTCTTCTTCTTCTTCTTCTTCTTCCCGTTGAGTTCAATAGTAAAGGGACCCCTGACCATTAGGTCCAGTCATGGCTGACTCTGGGGTTGCAGCGCTCATCTCGCTTTATTGGCCGAGGGAGCTGGCGTACAGCTTCTGGGTCATGTGGCCAGCAGGACTAAGCCACTTCTGGCAAACCAGAGCAGTGCACGGAAACGCCGCTTACCTTCCCGCCAGAGTGGTACCAATTTATCTACTTGCACTTTGACGTGCTTTCGAACTGCTAGGTTGGCAGGAGCAGGGACCAAACAATGGGAGCTCACCCCTTCACGGGGATTCAAACCACCAACCTTCTGATCGGCATAGTCCTAGGCTCTGTGGTTTAACCCACAGCGCCACCCCCGTCTCATTGAGTTGAGTTCAATAGGGCCTATTTAATTCCAGATAAGTACAGTCTTACCTTGGTAGTCGAACAGCTTAGTTCCTGAATGTTTTGGCTCCTGAACATCGTGAACCAGGAAGTGACTGTTCTGGTTTGCAAACTACTTTTAGAAGGCGAACGTCCAATGGGGCTTCCATGGCTTCTGATTAGTTGCAGGAGCTTCCTGCAGCCATTCAGAAGCCACGCTTTGGTTTCTGAATGTTTTGGAAGTCGAACGGACTTCCGGAACGGATTCTGTTCGACTTCCAAGGTACGACTGTAATATAGAACTGGAGCCAAGATGTTCTTTTCACCATACCTCAACTCTGAAGTGATCGCCTTTGAGTTCAATGGGATTTACACCAAGGTAAGTGCATACAGGATGTGATGTGCAGTTTCAAACTGGCCTATGAATGGAGATGAAATTTTAAAAGGATAACTCCTGTTTTCTTGGGTTCTTTCATCATAGTTTCTGCTGCGACAGGTGCAGATGTTCACAATGAGGGGAAAATGTCATTTAAAAGACAGCATTAGTCAGACCCAGAATATCTTGCATAATGTTACTGCTAAAACAATTTGCATTTTATTCCTTCAATAAAAAGGGTGATATCACTGTGTTATGGCAAGGCATTTACAACACAGTTTGTCATTTTCACATCTTATTGCCTGCTTGTCTCAGTGGAGGTCTTTATACAACGTCAGAGCAGCAACAGAAAATGCTATATTGATGTCTAGAGGGTAGCCTCCTCTGACATGTTCTCCATCAGCCCCATATTTGTACCATCCTTAGGCCGACATCAATATTTATCTGCTACATTGGGTCAAAATTAAATAGATGTTGTCCCTGCACTAGCAAGATGAATTCAACAAACAGAACAGAATGTGACAGTTTGGGGTGCCACTTCAGCTTCACTTCTTGTATTCATAAGGACAGTAAAAGGCAGTACCTTGACCACTGTAATTTCCCACAGAGAACACCAAGCTATCAAGATGTTTTGCAGCCTAGTCAAGCAAACAACATTATGCCAGTACTGCCCAGTTTTATTTTTCTCTTCTCTCTTTAACTCCACCACCCCACCCCCTGTTATTTCCTTCCAGCCTATCCCACCATCTTAAAAGTTATACAACAAAGAGAGTGGACTGGAAGCAGATGTTGTTAGAGCAGACCCGGTGAGACTCAAGTTAGTCATATCCAGGTTGACCTATTAATTTCAAGGGGACAGATTCCACTAACCAAGTGCACTAACCGAAGCCAGCGCAAGGAACTCCTGTCAGCTCAGTGGGGCTTCCCCCAGTCTCCTCCCCCTGTGCACCTCCTGATCTGCTCTGAGGGGAAGGTCAGGAAACTACAAGCAGGGCATGCTGGGAGGGGGGAGATTGTTCTGATTTGAAAGCAGAAATGCTTGTACAGTCATACCTCGTGTTGTGTTCCGCTCTTGTTACGGACTTCCAGCTTACAAATGTGGCAAATCCGGAAGGGTTTACTTCCAGTTTCACTGCCCGCAAATGGGCAGAAGTGATCTGCGCGCTTCGCGCATGAACAAAAACAATCTGCGCACTTCATGCATGCGCAGAAGCAATCAACCACACCGCACACATGCGCAGAAGATGTGCTCTAGTTACAGACTTTTTGGGGTGCAAACAGCACCCTGAAACGGATTAAGTCTGCAACTAGAGGTACCACTTGGTACCTCGGGTTAAGAACTTAATTCTTTCCGGAGGTCTGTTCTTAACCTGAAATTGTTCTTAATCTGAAGCACCACTTTAGCTAATGGGGCCTCCTGCTGCTGCCACGCTGCCAGAGCACAATTTCTGTTCTCATCCTGAAGCAAAGTTCTTAACCCGAGGTACTATTTCTGGGTTAGCGGAGTCTGTAACCTGAAGCGTCTGTAACCTGAAGCGTCTGTAACCTGAGGTACCACTGTATGGGGAAATCAGCAGAAATGGTAGACCTCATCTGAGCAAATGAAAGCACCTTCCACTCATACAAAAAGAGATAATCTCTCTGGATCCCAGCCTATACCCAAGATAATACATAATACATTTCTAGAAGGAGTAAATCCTTAGGGTACAATTATCTAGTGTTGCATGAACCAAATTGCATTTGTTTAAATGGAAGCTCTCTGTCAATTAAAATGCAAGGAGGGAGATGCTTCACTGTGACACATGTATTTGTTCAGAGCAAGCACACAAAATGAGGTGTTATATACTGATTGTCTCCCAGTGGTCTTTCATCAATATCTGTGATGGCTCTAATCCCTTTGTTAAATGGACTCAATTACCATCAGCTTGGGGGGGGGGCAAACCTTGACGATGAGGAAAGTTCTCATGCTGCAACTCACCCACCCCACTTCTTCCATTGTTTGCATTTTGGCAGGAACATCTTATACATAAGATCAATTTGCTAAGCTGGAGGAGCATTATTTGCTTGCAGAAGAATTTACATCTTCCTCTGGGAATGAAATGCAGATGAATTAAATTGCTCAGGGGAGACATAGCAGCAACGTCAGGTGTTTCTGCATGGCATGTATACTCCTAATGTGTGCATGTGAGTGTCCATTTTTTATATCGGTGACTTTAAAATAAGTGAAAGTATTGTTAAGATCTCCTAGCCAAAAAGAATAACCTGGGATAGATCTTATTAACAAAATGAAATAAAAATGAAAGTACTAATCTCATCCACATTTGAGTCAGGCCTGGTAATGAATATGACAAACTGACAAAAAGGCACAGATGCAATTAAGGATTGGCAGATCTGTTTGTCTCTGGTCCATACACCAAAGAAAATCCCGTGTTGCAAAACAGAACACTCTGAACAACAACAAGCAACATGTCGGCTAATAATATGCTGACATTATTTTTATAACACCATACTGTTATAACTTACATACTGTGCCTGCATGACTTGATTCCTAATGTGGGATTACCCTCTCACTTTCTACAAGGGACTAATCCTGCATGAGGAATCAAGTCGTGGAGGCGCCCCGAGTTGAGCACTTTGTAGAACACCATCATGCAGACACAGATCTACTCTACACAGTCTTATGGGTTAATCAGAAAAAGTTGGGATGAGGAGAGATTATGTCAAATCGCTGCACCACCAAGAAACCAGACTGATCTATCTGTTTAAATCTCTGCACTCCAGGGGTCTAAATACTGAATTAGATTTCAATTGTTTAAGTTTTCTGTCAAGATGGCTACTGTTTGTATGTTCTTTGCTATATTTTGGATACTGTACCTTCAAATTTCCTGTAATTCTATCTGATTCATTGTACCTGTTGAGAGCCTTTATAATGCCACTAGGGTTTTACCATCAGCATTAGCTTACTACACTTTTTAGTGATAGCTGATCCATGGCCATTTGATGTACCTTTGGGGTATGTATTTATTATTGGTTGGTTAACATGCAGGGCTGTCATTTCTTTCACTGGACTGTATTTGAATGTAATGGTTTTCATTTCATATTATTGCTAGCTGATGAAGATTTATCATTGAAACAGTTCATTAACCTGGAAGAACTGTACTGTCTGCTGCTGTGCTCGGAGCACAATATTGCGACGTTTGGAGCACCCATCATCTCATGCTTGTAGGATATTGTCTGTGGAAAGGCATTCTGCCTCCATTTCAGTGATCTTTGACAGTGTCTTACCACTCCTACCATTCCTGTTCATGGAACATTTATTTGATTCTTATTAGTTTGTGACTCCATGCACATATTATATGTCTTCTGTTTATGAATTTTGAAACAGTGTACAGTGGTACCTCGGGATGCGAACGGGATCCGTCCCAGAGCTCCATTCGCATCCCAAATGGAATGCAAGACGCATCTGTCCGTGTGCGGATCGCATTTCGCCACTACTGCACATGCGCGCGACGTCATTTTGAGCGTCTGTGAAACCCGGAAGTAACGCGGAGCACAACTCGAACACACTCAACCCGAAGCGCATTTAACTCGAGGTATGACTGTAGTGTTATAAAAATATTGTCAGTATATTATTAGCTGATGTGTTGCTTGTTATTTCTGGTCCATGACATTTTTCATGTCTATTCTGTGCCATTTCCATAGTAATATGTGAATTAAAAACCCCAAACAAGAATCCATATTAATATTTGTTATGCCTTAGTAATACATTGATAATGTATGATTTAATAAAAATCATATGGATTTCTGTATTGATTTTGTATGAACTTTTTACAGAGTTTGCAAACTTCCCACAGGTATCTGGCTGGCCGCTGTGAGAGCATGAGGCTGGATTAGATTGGCCACTGATCTGATCCTGCAGGGTTCTCATATTTAAAATGTGTTTATCACAAAATAAATATTCAATAGTAAAAGGTAAAGGACCCCTGGACGGTTAAGTCCAGTCAAAGGCGACTATGGGGTTGCGGCACTCATCTCGCTTTCAGGCCAAGGAAGCCGGTGTTTGTCCACAGACAGCTTTCCAGGTCATGTGGCCAGCATGACTAAACCGCTTCTGGTGCAACGGAACACCATAACGGAAACCAGAGCGCACGGAAACACTGTTTACCTTCCTGCCACAGCAGTACCTATTTATCTACTTGCACTGGCGTGCTTTCGAACTGCTAGGTTGGCAGGAACTGGGACAGAGAAACAGGAGCTCACTCCATGGCGGGGATTCATAGAATCATAGAATCATAGAATCATAGAATCATAGAGTTGGAAGAGACCACAAGGGCCATCGAGTCCAACCCCCTGCCAAGCAGGAAACACCATCAGAGCACTCCTGACATATGGTTGTCAAGCCTCTGCTTAAAGACCTCCAAAGTAGGAGACTCCACCACACTCCTTGGCAGCAAATTCCACTGTCGAACAGCTCTTACTGTCAGGAAGTTCTTCCTAATGTTTAGGTGGAATCTTCTTTCTTGTAGTTTGGATCCATTGCTCCGTGTCCGCTTCTCTGGAGCAGTAGAAAACAACCTTTCTCCCTCCTCTATGTGACATCCTTTTATATATTTGAACATGGCTATCATATCACCCCTTAACCTCCTCTTCTCCAGGCTAAACATGCCCAGCTCCCTTAGCCGTTCCTCATAAGGCATCGTTTCCAGGCCTTTGACCATTTTGGTTGCCCTCTTCTGGACACGTTCCAGTTTGTCAGTGTCCTTCTTGAACTGTGGTGCCCAGAACTGGACACAGTACTCCAGGTGTGGTCTGACCAGAGCAGAATACAGTGGCACTATTACTTCCCTTGATCTAGATGCTATACTCCTATTGATGCAGCCCAGAATTGCATTGGCTTTTTTAGCTGCCGCGTCACACTGTTGGCTCATGTCAAGTTTGTGGTCAACCAAGACTCCTAGATCCTTTTCACATGTACTGCTCTCAAGCCAGGTGTCACCCATCTTGTATTTGTGCCTCTCATTTTTTTTGCCCAAGTGCAATACTTTACATTTCTCCCTGTTAAAATTCATCTTGTTTGTTTTTGCCCAGTTCTCTAATCTGTCAAGGTCGTTTTGAAGTGTGATCCTGTCCTCTGGGGTGTTAGCCACCCCTCCCAGTTTGGTGTCATCTGCAAATTTGATCAGGATGCCCTTGAGTCCATCATCCAAGTCGTTGATAAAGATGTTGAATAAGACCGGGCCCAAGACAGAACCCTGTGGCACCCCACTAGTCACTCTTCTCCAGGATGAAGAGGAACTATTGATGAGCACCCTTTGGGTTCGGTCAGTCAGCCAGTTACAAATCCACTGAGTGGTAGCATAGTCAAGACCGCATTTTACCAGCTTCTTTACAAGAATATCATGGGGCACCTTGTCAAATGCTTTGCTGAAATCAAGGTAGGCTACATCCACTGCGTTCCCTTCATCTACCAGGCTTGTAATTCTGTCAAAAAACGAGATCAGGTTAGTCTGACATGACTTATTTTTCAGAAATCCATGCTGACTATTGGTGATCACAGCATTCCTTTCTAGGTGCTCACAGACTGTTTGCTTAATGATCTGCTCCAGAATCTTCCCTGCTATTGATGTCAGACTGACTGGGCGGTAATTATTTGGGTCCTCTCTTTTCCCCTTTTTGAAAATAGGAACAACATTTGCCCTCCTCCAGTCTGCCGGGACTTCGCCTGTTCTCCAGGAATTCTCAAAGATGACTGCCAGTGGTTCTGAGATCACATCTGCCAGTTCTTTTAATACTCTTGGATGCAGTTCATCTGGCCCTGGAGACTTGAATACATCTAATCTAGCCAAATATTCTTGTACTATCTCCTTAGTTATTCTGGGCTGTGTTTCCTTTGCTGAATCATTTGCTTCAAATTCTTCAGGTCGGGCATTGTCTTCTTTATCGGAGAAGACTGAGGCAAAGAAGGCATTGAGGAGTTCAGCCCTTTCTGTGTCCCCTGTTTGCATTTCACCATCTTCTCCTCTGAGTGACCCCACTGTTTCTTTGTTCTTCCTTTTGCTACGAACATACCCATAAAAGCCTTTTTTGTTGCTTTTAACCTCTCTAGCAAGCCTGAGTTCATTCTGTGCTTTAGCTTTTCTGACTTTGTGTCTACACGTGCTGGCTATTTGTTTGAATTCCTCTTTGGTGGTTTCCCCCCCTTTCCATTTTTTGTACACATCCTTTTTTAATCTTAATTCAGTTAAAAGTTCTTTAGATAGCCACCCTGGCTTCTTTAGGCACCTTCCATGTTTTCGTCTCATTGGTATTGCCTGACGTTGTGCTTTTACTATCTCCGTCTTAACAAACTCCCAGCCATCATGAACTCCCTTTCCTTTTAGTATTGCTGTCCATGGGATCTCACCCAGCACTTCCCTAAGTTTTATGAAGTCGGCTTTCTTAAAGTCAAGAAATTGAGTCCTAGTATGCTTGGCTGCTACTGTCCGCTGTATAGTAAACTTCAGAAGAGCATGATCACTCGCGCCTAATGATCCTTCCACATCTACCCCACTAACCAGGTCATCAACATTGGTTAGGACCAGGTCTAAAATGGCTGTTCCTCTTGTTGCTTCTCCCACTTTCTGGACAATGAAGTTGTCTGCAAGGCCAGTGAGGAATCTGTTTGACCTTATGCTCTTGGCTGAGTTTGACGTCCAACAAATATCCGGGTAATTGAAGTCCCCCATTACTACTATCTCCCTTCCTTTTGCATGCTTGGCCATCTGTTCCAGGAAGGCATCATCTATGTCCTCCGTTTGGCTTGGGGATCTATAGTAAACTCCCACAATGAGGTCTCTGTTATTCTTCTCTCCCTTAATTTTGACCCAAATGCTCTCACTTTGGCTTTGAGGTTCTAAATCTTGGATCTCTTCACAGGTATACACACCCCTGACATATAACGCCACTCCTCCTCCTTTCTTGTCTGGTCTGTTTCTCTGAAATAGATTGTATCCCTCCATTATTACATTCCAATCGTGGGACTTATCCCACCAGGTTTCAGTGATGCCTATTATGTCATATTTAGTTTGCTGTACCAAGAGCTCAAGCTCACCTTGTTTATTTCCCATGCTTTGCGCATTAGTGTACAGACATTGAAGTCCATTAATCATTCCCCCGTGTCTCTTATTTAAGGATTTTTTCCTCCCTCCCTCCATTCAACCGCCGACCTTCCGATCGTCAAGCCCAAGAGGCTTAGTGGTTTAGACCACAGCACCACCTGCGTCCCTATCCAAATAGTAGTTCACCTCAGTGTACGCATTTCTAAACATAGCTTATGCTTAAACGCACATTTAAAGAAGTGCAAAATCTGAAGGATAATATCATTCTAATCTGCCTTTAAAAAAGCATAACAAAAATGCATACCAAATACCTCCATCCGTAGGTTTCATTTCACCATGTCCCCACTGAAGAAGGGGCTAGTGTGACAGGATCAAACTATGGAGCTGTCCTCCCAACATCTGTACTGCAGTTTACCTGGCTGGGGCAAGGCAGCATTAAGGTCAGATGCACCATTGAATGTATGGGTTGGTTCTGCAGACCTGACCTCACTGCCCCTGCTCCAGCCAGGTAAGCTGCTCAACTCCGTGTCTCCTCCTAGACTGCCACTTTCCATGCCATTACACATGTGCTGTGCGCTTTTGACCATCTAGCCAACTGATAAGACAATTCCAGGATCTGTTGGGGCTATGTAGTCTGTCCTGCTAGCATCTCACTTTCTACAAGGGACTGCCTCAGGGGTGAAGTACAAGCCTTTGGAAGAGACTGTTTTTGCACTCACAACAGCATCTGTCAGCACTGGACCAGGAGCACTGGAAGCTGTGCCCTTGGCCCTTGCAACTGATATCATCAGCTGAAACAAGTTGATCACACAAATCAGCTCACAGGAGTAATTATTTCCAGTGGTGATGTTGTCATAGTTCACAGTTATCAGCTTTGCAATACAACTTTGCCTAGCTCAAATTTATTAAACATCAAATATCATTTACCTGAGAAATTCAGCAGCACAAAATGTGAGATGGGTAACTCCCATCTCTTGCGGGGGTGCAATTAGTGCCAGCACTGTCCGTTAAGAGTTTGGGTGTACCTCCCTCTCCATGGAGGCACAGATTGCAGCTATAACAAAGGCGGCATTTTTTCATCTCCGCCAAGCTAAGCAGTTGGCTCCTTACCTCTCTCGCCCTGACTTAGCCACTGTGATCCACACGACGGTCACCTCCAGACTTGATTATTGTAACTTGCTCTACGTGGGGCTGCCCTTGAGACTGACCCAGAAACTCCAGCGGGTGCAGAATGCCGCAGCGAGACTCCTTACGGGGTCTTCGCTGCGAGATCACATTCATCCGGTGCTATACCAGCTGCAGTAGCTCCCGGTGGACTACAGGATCAGGTTTAAGGTGCTGGTTTTAACCTTCAAAGCCCTACACGGCCTAGGACCCTCGTACCTACGGGACCGCCTCTCCTGGTATGCCCCACAGAGGAACTTACGGTCTTCAAATAAAAACATCTTGAAGGTCCCAGGCCACAGAGAGGTTAGGCTGGACTCAACTAGAGCCAGGGCTTTTTCGGCTGCGGCTCCAACCTGGTGGAATGCTCTGTCACAAGAGACAAGGGCCCTGCAGGACTTGACATCTTTCCGCAGGGCCTGCAAGACAGAGCTGTTCCACCAGGCCTTTGGTCAGGGCGCAGCCTGACTCCCTCCTTTGGCAATCTTTACAAAACTTTAGTTTATGGTTGCCATCAATTTTGATTTTAATTAATTTTTATAATGTTTTTATAAAGTTGCACTATTTTAGTGTTGTTAGCCGCCCTGAGCCCGGCTCCGGCTGGGGAGGGCGGGATATAAATAAAATTTATTATTATTATTATTATTATTATTATTCACATGGGTCAAATGCACATTGCTTTAAATCTTTTTTAACATCCAGTTTCATACAAGTCCTTGATACTAATCACAGCTCAGTACAGTGGAACCAGTTTCATGGTACTTTGGATCCTGGCCAATGCCTTTATTTTCCAGATTGCTGATTAAAATCTAAATAAGCTCATTCAGTTGTAAGGTAGCTAATGAGGTGCAAATTGTCACTGTTTTATCGAGCTCCAAAGAATGAATTTGACAGATCATTGCGTATCATTAGCTAAATATTCACAATGGTAATAAGAGTAACGTGAATTTTTCAAATGACATTTTAAAATATTTATGCAATACTGAAATCTAAATCATCCTCAGATGGCAGATTTAGTGCCTGACAGATTTACTGTCTACTTTCCATATTTGGAAGAGCTTTTCCCTTCTCTTCTTTATGATTCAAAATTGGCTTATTAATTGCACCATGTGGATTTTCCTTCCAGTTGCCTATATGAGTGATATGTTTATATATTTTTTAATTAAGCAGCATTCTCAATGGGAATTGTATTTAATTTTGGGATAATAGTGTCCCACAGAAAGGTAGGCAATGAAATGTTAGCGAAGCCTTTTATTAAGATTAAATGCTGAGATAGCCCAAGCAATTAGAATGATCTCCAACACAATTATTTCTGAATAAATTATCTCATGTCAACAGGAAAGATATAGCAACTCTTGTGAAATGCGAGGGGAAATAAATTTGTCTGCCTATACATAATTCAGAAATTACTACTTCTCCACACAGATGGCTATTTCTGATTTGCAACAATGATCAAATAGGAAAGCATTGCATTAGCACTGAAATACTTTAAAGAGAGGGCTTTTAAGATCAAACTTTGTTGCTCATCTATGGTAACTCGGTTCCTTTAGTGCCAAACTCCATGTCTGAGCATGTTTACTACAGTGGTGCCTCGCAAGACGAAAAGAATTCATTTCGCGAGTCTTTTCGTCTTGCGATGTTTTTTGTCTTGCGAAGCACGGTCCGTCGCAACTGTGCCTCTTCAAGCGGCTTTAAAAAAAAAGCGCAAGACGTTTTCGTCTTGCGAAGCAAGCCCATAGGGAAATTCGTCTAGCGAAGCAACGCAAAAACGGAAAACCCTTTCGTGTAGCGAGTTTTTCGTCTTGCGAGGCATTCATCTTGCGGGGCACCACTGTACTTGTGGGTGATAGAAGGTTCTCATTTAGAAAAAACTTATAAATGTGCAAATTGTAGCCCTTGTCTCTTTCATCCTTCCTTAGTAGGGAGTTCCAGAGTCAAGGAACAGCCAGCGTTCCAGTGATCAACCAGGTGGCAGGTACAGATTTCTTTTTCTGGAGAGCACAAAGTTGGGAAAGGCTGCCCTAGAACATTCTGAAACCCAAAAGATGCTAAATATCTCAAGTTCTTTCAGCCTTTTATCATATGACTTCCTAACTTATATTGAGTACTGCTCAATGCTCAAAGCCTGTTACAAATGTTTACAGATTTAACTTAATTTTGGCATTGAGCTGTCCAAACTGGATAATGTTAGTAGTGGTACATGGAGAGCGGCCTAAAAACATTATTTGCTATTCACAGCACTGTTATGGACTGAACACCTTCTAGTTTTCTGCTTTCTCTGATCATGTGCACCTTGTGCACATGCTCATAATTAATCACTATTATAAACTGAAGTGTAGTAGATGAAACCAACACCCCTTGGAACTTGACTTACTCCGACTAGGCAGAGAATAATAATTTCAGTTCTAAAAAGCACAGAAATTCACTAAACATAAAGGAACGATTGATTTTTACTGAGGTGAGAATGAAGATTTATTGAGCAGAATCTGTGAGACCAAATAGATGTCAGTGCCCTTGAGGAACAAAAAGGTATTAATTCAAAACAAGGAAGAGAGATGGGAAGTTTGAAAACAAAATTACTCCCCACTGACTAAATTGTATTAGCTTATTAGCGGCACAATTCAGTAAAACAAAATAGAAAATTAAAATTATTTCTTCATGAGCAGCTACATCTCTTCTCCACTGATGTGCAGTGGCGTAGCGTGGGTTGTCAGCACCCGGGACAAGGCAAGTAATTTGTGCCCCCTAACCCGTGGATTTGCGCCCCCTAACCCGTGGATTTGCACCCCCTAACCCTAACCCCCAGATGTTGCGCCCGGTGCAGCCGGCCCCCCCTGCACCCCCCACGTTACGCCACTGCTGATGTGGATAGGACTCCACGAGGAAGCTAGGGCTTTGGGCTCCTCTAGGGTGAATATTAGAGTGACACTCTTTCTCAGAGTACCCACATTTCCAAACCCTCATCTTAGGGGCAGTTTGTCTTCCAAAGTTCCAGCTGGGCTTCTGTATAGAATCAGTGGTGTCCAAACTTTTTTCAAAGAGGGCCAGATTTGATGAGGTGAGCTTTTTTTAGGATTGAAGTTGTTGAGGTTTTTTTTTTATTATTTTACCCCAAAGTTGCTGCGCTTCTTTTGTGATTTTACCCCAGGAAATAAACTGCCACTGGGGCCAGATTAAACGGACCGGCAGGCCGGATTAGGCCCCCAAAATGGACTTTGGACATGCCTGGTATAGATGATCACTTCTGCAGTTATATCACACTGCCAGCTAGACTCCAAGAAGGGACCAAATTCAAAGTGGTGGACAGCACCTGCTGAGATATCACAGTTGCCTTCCCCTGTAAGTGGTGGTGGAGGACCTCATCCATTTTCCAGTAGGCTACTGCTATAAATCTCTCAGTCTAGGACAGGTGTGAGGAACCTTTGGTCATCTAGATCATAGCTGACAACTTTCCCCTTTTCTTGCGAAGAATCCTATTTGGAATAAGGGAATTTCCCTTTTAAAAAAGGGAAACGTTGACAGCTATGATCTAGATATTGCTGAACTACAACTCCTATCAGCCCCAGCAAGCAGGGTCCAAGGCCAGGAGTGAAGGGAATGGTAATTTAGCAACATCTGGAGAGTCATAGTTTCCCCCTACCTGGTCTAGAGGATTCCTTGTCTACAAATAACTGTTGCATATGAGACTTCTTGCTTACCCACTTACTGCCTGGACAACAGGAGCAGGTACCCGTTTACACGGAAAGGGGGTATCTCATTTAAGTGCAAATTATTTGCATGCTCTTCCACATGTCACAAAGCACAGATGGCTTTTCTTTTTAATTGCTCTTTTTATTATGAATAGTCTGCTTACATGGATGGGTAACTCTGTACTCCCCCCCCCCCCCAATAAATGTTAATACAGAAATGCAGAATCAGTACTGATTCCTCCTACTGCTTTATGTATCTCCTCTGCATCATTTCAATACATCTGAGTTTTGTAAGATACCTGCTACAAGAATTAAAATTTTAAGGGGTAGATTTAGTTTTGGCGCCCACGATGACATGATTATATATTTAAACATATTTGTCATCTTAATTAAAAATGGCCAACTTTCAATTTAATGTGACTCTGATTTCATCTGTGGTCAAGCCTCTTGACACAGCCTCTTGAATTGCAGGCATTTCCCTTGAAATTAAATGATGACCTTTCCTTTCAATTATTTTGTGCATGGTACACATGCACAATGCAAGGTCAATTTTTTTTTTCTGAACTAACATCTTTTGCAGATGACAGTTTTTATATGGACAACTAATATGTGAAATATGTATTATCTCAGGCTACTCTGAGGTCATTTACATTACATTTACATATTAACCCATGACACCAGAATGGAAATATTTTAAAAAGCTACTGGGAATCAAAATTAATTTTCTTTATTGACACATCAATGTACATATCAGTGAAAAATATTCAGAAAAGCAGGTAACTTACTTATACTGGCATATATATCTTGGGCTAAAGATCTATCTGGTACAGCATCATACAAGAGGCTTAATTTAATTTCTGTTGCCACAGAAACTGATTGTTTGGGTATTCAGAAGAATGCAGCAGCTATGAAGGATCACATAATGAACCTTTGCAGTGCAGCTGGAGCACAGTCATAGAACTACATAGCTGAAGCTGCTTTTCACAGAGTCACCAACCGAATGCCCTTAAGAGATATATAGATATAGCTATAGATGCACACTATATTGTCCCTTACCATCTGCCAGCCTGTCTGTGATGACACTTCTAGCTACCAGGCCTTCAATGACAGAGGGAATGTTTAGGGAAGCTTTTAATGTTTAATAGACTATTGTATTTTAATATTCTGTTGAAAGCCGCCCAGAGTGGCTGGGAAAACCCAGCCAGATGGGCGGGGTATAAATAAATTATTATTATTATTATTATTATTATTATTATTATTATTATTATTATTATTTATTAATTAACAGCTAGATCCAGAAGAACTCCCAAACTGCATACCTGCATACCAGGGAGTACAACCCTGTCCAAGGCAGGCCATTGGTCAATTTCTTGGACCTGGGAACTCCTCACACACAGTGCCTCTGTCTTGAGAAGATTCAAGCTCACCTATTTTCTCTCATCAGTCCCACTACTGCATCCAGGCACCAGTCCAGGGCTCGTGTGGCCTCTCTTGATTCAGATGTTATGGAGAAATAGAGCTGAGTGTCGTATGCTGGCTGTTTGGCCATAGTAATAAACATTCATTCATTCATTCATTCAGAGTTGAGTGTCATCCATGTACTGATGGCATCCCCCCCCCCATGACAGTTTCCGCTGGCTTCATGTAGCCATTGCACTGGGAATAGAATAATACTCTGCAGCACTCCATAGCATAACTGTTCAGAGCTGGAAAGCACTCCACCAGTGCTGTTTTGTGGACTGTTGTAGGCAGGACCAGAATAACTGTAACAAAGTGTACACAATTCTCATTCCATGAGGATATCAGGATCAATGGTATTGAAAGCCATAAAAAGATTATAGGGCTTCCATACGTCTGGAATTTCCTGGACATAGCTGGGATTTGCCCGTTGAAAATGGCCTCCGGGTGGAATTCTTGGAAAGTGGCAAAAATGGCAGCCCATATCAGTGTTGGAGATTCCATTCTACCTTTTGGTTCAGACATGGAACTGTTGCATGTCACATGTCTGTTTACATTCCAGCACAGTTTGCTGGCTTAAGCAGAACTTCCGCTATATTGCTTTTGCTTTTCTGTCTCTCTTGGATGAGACATGACAAGGAGAGACGACAAGTTTCTTTGTCTTGATTTATGTTTAATAAATCTGTAGTATATAGTATGTCTCCACATGCCTCAAGCCTCTTTCATTGCACAGTTTTGCTCTGCTAAATAAATCGCACCAGAGGTCGGAGGATCTTCACAGAGTGACAGCTGGAAGGAGACGATCCAGCTGGGGGCTAGCCAGCTGACTGTTCAACCTCTGGATGCCGACAATCAGAAGCGTTGAGTTGGGGCAATTTCCCTTAAAATTAGGTAAAGAACTTTTTTAAAAAATTGGGAGATTTTGCAAAAGAAGCTAAACAACTTTGGCCACACACACAAAAAAAGCTCCACAACTTTTGTGTCCAGATATGGCAACCCTAACTGAAAAGCAGGAGCAATGTCACATTTCCCTTGTTCCACTCTCTGTAAAGGTCATCAATCAGGTATGTTGACATATTTAAGGCTACAAAGACCTTCAAGAAGAAAAGAAAATTATAACCACAAATGATAAATCAGGGCGTATGTGGAGTCCATTGAGACAGTCTTAATATTGTAATTACAAAGTTATTCAAACCACAGCAGGATGAGTCTTCTTGGGTCAGAAAGCCTGTTTTCAGAAAAGTTGCAGATTACAGGTACAAGGTTTAAGGTGAGGGTGACACATAAGATCAAGGTGGTTCAGGGCTTTTCTTTGTTGTACATTCCATTCTTTTATACAGTGGTGTCTCTTCGTCTAGCGGTTTTTTCCTCTTGCGAAGCAACCCTATTAGCGGATTAGCGGATTAGCGCTATTAGCGGTTTAGCAGCTATTAAAGGCTTAGCGGCTATTAAAGGATTAGCGGATTAGCGGCTAAAATGCTATTAGCGGTTTAGCGGCTTAGAAAAGGGGGGGAGTGAAAAAAAATTGGAACACTTGCAAGACGTTTTCGTCTTGCAAAGCAAGCTCATAGGGGAAATCGTCTTGCGAAGCAGCTCAAAAACGGAAAACCCTTTCGTCTAGCGGGTTTTCCGTCTTGCGAGGCATTTGTCTTGCGGGGCACCACTGTACTTGGCAACTGTCCTTGGCAACTATTTTGCTGTTTATATATTACCAAATCCAAACAGATGGGGCAACGAGTGGTTTCATTTGTGGATATCAATAAGAACCTGGTTTTAATTGTATTGAATTTTTTTGCAGTTGTTTTGCTACAGTCAGTCACAAGCTCTAGTATGCTTCAGGCTTCAGCATGGGGGTAAGCACTGGGTTTAATATGCAACACAAATTATTTAGCTAGAGGAACTTAAAGAAATTGAATAAGAGCAAGTCTTAACATTGGGATCCTGTTTTCTGCGCCCACCAAGATGGCAGTGGATCCAATATTAGTGTTTTGTTATGCCCCATTTTACTGAGATTCGCTTGCTTTTCAATGCACATTTTAATGCACCCACAGGAATTTGCAACATAGTTGCATGGCAAGAACCTTAAGCCAACCCCCCATTAGCATAAAGAAATTCCCACAGACACAGAATTTTTTTTTAAGGTTATTGGGCAATTTTTTTGGCCACAACTTTCCTGATTACAGGAAATGAGAGCGGTATTAGCTTAGGCATTGGCAAAAGACTACATCTGACTCCTGCTCCCTTTGCAGGAAGTCAGTAAGGGTAAACCACCCAAAGGGAAACTGCTTTGGGGGAACCCGCCTGCATCTCCCCTGGGGTCCCCAGAGGCCTAGCATGGCCCTAGCCCCTCAAGTGGACTTCGGACAAGATCCAGGCCCTGGATTCCTTTAACGGAATAACCTTGAACAATGGAGGGGCAGGTGACGGCTGACCTCCCCTCCCCCACTTAACAATAAGCCAATGCCTAACCGCCAAATCTTACAAAGTTGTGACGATTGCTAAGAGGTAGACAAAACCAAGTGGCCCGTGCCAATTCACGAAATGGAAAAATTCCTACCTGGACGGGCAACCAACCGAAGTCCAAAGCAAGGCCAAAGGACACTTAAAGGGAGGGTGGGCAAGTTCTTGGCCAACGTCGCGCTACCGCTTTTATACATCATCCACGAATTTACCAATTGACCAAAGTGAGGAATTTATCCCCTTATTTTCCATTATATTTCATAGATTGCTATGTTTAGTAAAATGAGTGCAAATTTCTCTTACAGAGTAATTCAGGAGGAAAAAAATACTATTTAAACTTCTTAGTTGCAAACTCCATTGGCTTATGAACCTAACACCTTTTGTCATAAATACAAATTTGCAAAGGAGTTAGAGCTTTCATTCTGATAACTGAATTTTGAAGGCGCACCAAATCCCACAAAGGCACACAGCTATCTGTCAAAAAAGAAAAGATGGAAAGAACAGTTAATTTCTTCCAGTATTTAAGAATACTTAATGACTTTTCACTCCCATGTTTAATAATAAACAACCTGAAGTTTCTTGTCAGGGTCTTTTCCTTGCCTTCCCTGGAGCAAGTACCAAGCTTCAACGCATTCAGCCAAATCCAGCTAGAACTTTCAAGGCCTATATGGAAAGAAATAGATTCTAGAGATGTAATTTCTACTCAGTCAGTGTGTATTACAGTTATAAGATTCACTGAGGTTGATAGCATTTTTTTTACTTAGTTTTTCATGAATTATATAACAGAACTAATACCTGTAAATCTAGAGGTACAATTTTGACGTGAGCATAAAATCAATTATTTTTCCCCCATGTAGAATGTACCTAGAAGATGAGAAGAAATTACATAATATATAATTCAGGCATTATGACAGGAAACATATGCTCCAGCTGAGTACCTCTAAATCAAGGCTATGTTATTTGAAATCTAGTATTTTTTTTTATTTGATTGTTTGGGACCATTTGCCATTTGAGGTATGTACAATAATTAGTAAGCTGCACTAAATTATGACTCCAAGGGAGGGTAATAAATCATGAAAATGGAATGATAAATCGATCCCTTCTTTTAAAAAAGCCACCTGTTCAGTTTTAAAGTTTCAGTCTAACTTTTTTTTCCAGCTGATAGAATAAGCTGCAAATTAAAGAAGGAACATTTTGACTCTCCCCACTAATCAGCCGCCCACTTTAAGTTATCGATGTTCTCAGTCCATTTCAACACACATTTCCAAGGTAATAAAGGAGACTAGTAATGCATTTATGTGACTGAATAGCAAATTATTTCTAAAGTTTCTTGATGTAGATAGGGAAGTACTACATGCTACGCAGCTTCACTATGGCAAAATATATTATTAATAACTAGATCCAGAATATTTGAACATAAACTCTAATAGGGTCTCAGACTTGCAGATGAAGATGACAAACCCTTCAAGTGTCCCTGTTTTCCAGAGATGTCACAGATTTAGAGAAACCAGTTTCAGATTTAATCCTGGAATGTCCTGCTTTTCCTTAAAGGTAAAGGTAAAGGGACCCCTGACCATTAGGTCCAGTCGTGACCGACTCTGGGGTTGCGGCACTCATCTCGCTTTATTGGCCGAGGGAGCCGGCGTACAGCTTCCGGGTCATGTGGTCAGCATGATTAAGCCACTTCTGGCAAACCAGAGCAGCGCACGGAAACGCCGTTTACCTTCCCGCCAGAGCGGTACCTATTTATCTACTTGCACTTCGTGCTTTCAAACTGCTAGGTTGGCAGGAGCAGGGACCGAACAACAGGAGCTCACCCCGTCGCGGGGATTCGAAACGCCGACCTTCTGATCGGCAAGTCCTAGGCTCTGTGGTTTAAACCACAGTGCCACCCGCTTAGGACGTCCCTGTTTTCATTGGAGAAATGTAGGAGTTATCCAACCCCTGAGCTATCTGAAGGCAATCCTGCATAGGGAAGTTTTATTTACGTTTAATGTTTTATTATGTTTTTGTATATATTGTTAAGCTGCCCAGAGTGGCTTGGGCAACAACTTAAGATGTGTATGGTATAAATAGTAAAATTATCATTATGGAATGGGACGTCCCTATTTTCATTGGAGAAATATTGGAGGGTATGAAATGGTCTGTATAGTTAAAGCTATGGTTGTCCCAGTAGTGATGTATGGAAGTGAGAGCTGGACCATAAAGAAGGCTGATCGCCGAAGAATTGATGCTTTTGAATTATGGTGCTGGAGGAGACTCTTGAGGGTCCCATGGACTGCAAGAAGATCAAACCTATCCATTCTGAAGGAAATCAGCCCTGAGTGCTCACTGGAAGGACAGATCCTGAAGCTGAGGCTCCAATAGTTTGGCCACCTCATGAGAAGAGAAGACTCCCTGGGAAAGACCCTGATGTTGGGAAAGATGGAGGGCACAAGGAGAAGGGGACAACAGAGGGCGAAATGGTTGGACAGTGTTCTCGAAGCTACCAGCATGAGTTTGACCAATCTGCAGGAGGCAGTGGTAGATAGGAGTGCCGGGCGTCCTCTGGTCCATGGGGTCACGAAGAGTCGGACATGACTAAACAACTAAACAACCAGAACAACAACATAAAATCGAAAGAGGAAGGAGGGAAAGAGGGTGAGAAGGCATCCTTTTCCAGGACAGGGAAAAGGGTGAAAATGGGAATGGAAGGAAAATGTGTATGGAAACCCTGGCCATTCCTCATACACTTACAGGAAGACAAAAAGCTGCCCTATACTGATTAAGATTATAAGTCTATCTAGTTCAGTATTATCTCTATTGACTGGTAGTGGCTCTTTAGGGTATCAGACAGGGGTCTCCCTCAGCCTTACCTAAAGATGCTGTGGATTGAAGGTGGGCCCTTTTAGATATAAAGCAGTTGCTCTGCCACTGAGGCTTTTCCAGGGAGAAGGCAAACCCTTTTATGGAAGGTGGAAACCGACATACTATGTGTCACGAACTGGGTGGACACAGAGGAATCGTAGGAGGAACCAGCTGGCAAACCCCCAAGGGACAAAGGCTCAGAGCCTGGGAATTGGTGGTGGGATAACGATGAGTGGGCACAGCCAGAAGACTGGGAAGAGGTGTCAGAAACTGAAAGGGTGACAGGGCTTAGTGAGCTGAGAGAGTCTGTGGCAGAGAGAAGGCAAGAATCAGAAGCTGAAGCTGGTGAGTAGGAGGAGGGAGGTCAAGAGGCAGAGATGAGTCAGGCTGGTGAAGAGTCATGAGTGTCTCCCTCTCCTGCTGCAACAAACTCCCTTCCCCCGTCTCCCAGAACCAGAAGAGGCATGAAAAGGGCAGAGGAGAGATTGGTGGCACACAGGCATAGTCACTGATTGCTTGGGGAAAGCCCTGGTGAAAAGGAGACATAGACAGCTGTGGGAAGGTGAGGACCATCAGTCTTGGCAGCTGATTTCATCGAGTAAGAGCCACCGGGAATGAGCTGCTGTGCTCATTAGGCTTGACACTCAACCAAGTCTGCGGAGATTGTGTTTGTGCTAATAAAAAGTTAACTCCAACTTTGGACTGTATGATTACTGATTAGAAAGCTATGCTTCCTTCATGGACTTTCCATTCATGGCTTCTCTTAAAGCTCCTGTAGGGGTCCTCAGACTGAAGAACTTTGTGACCATCAAACAAAACTTACCATTTGCCCTGGTTCAGATGTAGTTCACTCTCCCCTCCACACATAAAACTCAGACATGAATGAGTGTTCCACACAAATGTCCAATGACACCTATTTGCGCGTCTTGCAACCCAGTAATGTGTCATGCCTGAATTCTTTGGGAGCCATTACAGCTGAAAAGCAGTCTATAAATATAGAAAAATAAATATAATATACACAATAAAAAAAGCTTATCCAAATAGCAAATATGTCAGGAGTGCGTGCAGGAGCCAGGCCCTATGACCGTAGGGCTTCGCAGGACTGGGGCTTTCCTAAGTTTGTTCTGAAGAGACAAGGTGCAGCCGCACAGGTGAGGCCGACTGGTAACTCACAGCACCTGGTGGCAAGAGCCAGGAAGGGATATAAGGTCAGCATTTCCCTTTGGCTCTTTGCCACAGCAACACACTTCCTGCCTTGCTGCGTTTGGCTTCTTGACTCCTTGCCCCTTGGCTCCTAGTTCCTGACCCTCGGACCCTTGTCTTCCAGACTCCTGGCTTCCAGACTCCCGTTGCTGCTCCCACCCCGCCGTCTTGCCCATGTCCTCAGCTGGGATTTTGACCACCCGTACACTGGACCGTGACAAAATATTTGCTACATTGTGTGATTTGGGGTGTGTGTGTGTGCTTAAAATCATGTTTTAAAACAAACAGGGTTTGCTGATGATGCCTCCTGTGACCACATGGATTGCGTAGCTTGCAGTGTGACAAGCCAACCCCTCTTTCTTGTTAATTTCACCACTGCCACCAAGTGGAAATTTTTATTTTTCTCTGATTTCATCTACTAAAAAGACTTTTAATCTTCTGGACTTTAACTGGCCCAAGCTTATAGAGTGGCAACTAATACAGAAATGTCTGCATTAGGCAGCATTGTATACAAAAAAAGTGCATGTTAGAAAAAATTCACAACTTAATGAATTTTCACAAGGGCTTTATATCTGCACCACTTAGCCAATCTCAGTTCAAAAGTGTTGCTATGTGATAGGAAATCCGTGTGTTAATGAAGTTACTCATTCTTAACCCTGCCTGTGCAGACCCAGGAATCAACCTCCAGTTCAGACTCCATGAGTGTATATGTGGAATTAATATTTTTTTGCCCCAGCCTCAGTGCTAGCAATATGTATTTAATTATTATTATTTAGGGAAGTTCGCATCTTGAGCAAAGTCTCGCACCATCCCTAGATGCAACATGGTTCCTGCTTTTATTAGCACTACTTCCTGTTTTGGAGAAGTTACTGTGTCCTAATTTTCACCAGCTCCTGTGGATACAACATGATCACTTAATTATCAATGTCTGTAATGAAATTCTGTCACTTTGGTTGCTGAAAGATGAAAGTGATAAAGTAACTATTGAAAGGGATAGAGCACCATCGTATGGATCCAGTTGTGCTACAATTCTTTTAGAACTTGTTCCAGAAATGGAAACAAGAAAATGGGATATCATACTTTGCAGAAGAATAGGGCATAATTTTGCTATTTTGATGAAGAACATAGAAACTTGGCTTCGTTAGTGTTCTGCCACTTGAAACAAATTTGATTGCATGGAGCATGCAGGAGAAAATTAGGATAATTTCCAAAGATTTCAGCCATCATAATAGCAGGGGAAATTTTGAAAACAAGTCCATAGACTCAAAACCCTAAAATATGTTTTGAGTCTATCAGTACAATAGATATCTTACCAAGGCACTCAACGGGACAATTAAAGTATATTCTTGGATAGCTATTCATAAGAACACAATAACAGCCATGCTGGATTCGGACAGGGCCCACCTTTCTAGTGGTCTCTAGTGATTAACCAGATGCCTATGGGAAGCCAGCAAGGAAAATAAGAGTGGAACAACACTCTCCCCACCTGTGATTCCCAAAAACTGGTATTCAGAGACATACTGTGGGGTTGGACATAACAGTTGTGGCTAGTGGCCACTGAAAGCCTTAACGTCCATGAATCTGTCTTATTCATTGTGTCCCACTTCTTATGAAATGCCACATTTTTTCAACATGAGGGACAAAACATGTCTGAAACAATGAAAAGTGGAGTGTGATGTAACCAACAAAACATGTGGGACTCAAGCTACTTAAACCTCTAAAGTCTTTAGACCTGAGCCAGTAGTACACGAGAAAAGGATCTAGGGGTCTTAGTAGACCACAAACTTAACATGAGCCAACACTGCGATGCAGCTGCAAAAATGGTTAATGCTATTCTAGGCTGCATCAACAGAAGTATATCATTTAGATCAAGGGGAGTAATAGTACTGTTCTATTTTTGCCTTGGTCAGACTTGACCTGGGGTATTGTGTCCAGTTCTGGGCACGACAATTTAAGGAGGCTACTGAAATGCTGGAACGTGTGCTAAGGAGGACGACCAAGGTGCTAAAGGGTCTGGAAACCAAGCCTTATGAGCAACAGTTGAGGGAATTGGGTTAGCCTGGCAGAGAGAAGACTGAGATATGATATGGTAGGCATCTTCAGATATCTGAAGTACCGCAAGAGCAAGTAACTTCTCAAGTGAGCAGGGAACATCTTGCTCACAAAGTACTTGTTGACAACCTAGTGGCTAGCTGCACTGCTTTTTGGCCTCTTGGTAGTGGGCCAGAGTACTTGGAGCTTGGTACACAAGAAGTTTCTGCTGCCCCGTGTCCTCTGGGATGATGAGCAGAAGACCCACTTCTTTGAGGAGCACCCACTCCACAAGGGAATCCTACAGGGTCATTATCCCATCCCCAGCAAAAAATGTGAACTGGCCCAGGCCACCAGATTCAGCGCCATGCAAGTGGGCAACTGGTTCAAAATTCAGTGGCAAAGGGACAGGGCCACTGCCAAGAATAGGTTGGTAGTACAGATCAGAGGAGGAAGAAGATCTTGAAGGAGTGTAACTGGGGGGAGGTTTGTGCCAGTATAGATACACAGTAGGAAAGTGCAATGTTCCTCCTGTTCCCTTGTTTTATCTGGTTGCAGCAATGGGTACTATGCCCCCTTCTATTGCAAAAGTAAAATACAATACAGTGGTACAGTGGTGCCCCGCAAGACGAATGCCTCGCAAGACGGAAAACTCGCTAGACGAAAGAGTTTTCCGTTTTGGAGGTGCTTCACAAAACAAATCTCCTATGGGCTTGCTTCGCAAGACGAAAATGTCTTGCGAGTTCCTGCGTGTGTTTTTTTCCTTTCCCCCCTTTTTTCTAAGCCGCTAAGCCGCTTATCAGCTGATCTGATAAGCCGATAAGCCGCTAAAAGCCCCTAAAAGCCGCTAATAGCACTAATCCGTCAATGGGCTTGCTTCGCAAGACGAAAAAACCGCTAGACGAAGAGAATCACAGAACGGATTCTTTTCGTCTTGCGAGGCACCACTGTATCTTGGTTCTCGAATGGCTTAGTTGTCAAACTAATCAGCTCCCAAACACCGCAAACCCAGAAGTAAGTACTTTCGGTTTGCAAATTTTTTTCAGAAGCCGAATGTCCAACATGGCTTATGCATGAGTGCAGGAAGTTCCTGCAGCCAATCGGAAGCTGTGCCTTGGTTTTTGAATGGTTTTGGGAGTCAAAAGGACTCCTGGAATGGATTCAGTTTGAGAACCAAGGTACCACTGTATTAAAGAAAGCTGTTATTGCAGGTCCTGTTGTTCAGATATCTGAATCATACGTTTCTATAGCGAGATACGGGTACAAATTACTAATGTTCGGATAAATGGAATACTGTATAATGAGTGTTCAGATAGTGGGACCTGGGTGTATACCCACTTTTGTAGGCAATGTTGCCTAATGTATTGCACATATTCATGTTATCTTTACTAGTATATGCATTTTTATGCATACTTTAGCATATACATTATTTGTACAGATTACTTGGCTGGAGAACTGCATTGAAAAATTCAGAGAAGTGAGAATTTCAAAGCATAGCCATGTTTTGATTCTTCTATTGTTTCAGAAAGTGGAATTAAGTAGATTTGCCTTTAAATGTGAACTGGATCCCTAGACATGGAAGCATACTTTAACCAGAGAGTTATTTCCTATTTTACTCTGCCACTGTGTGGACTGAGTGAGAAATGCATAACTGAGTAAGAAGTGTTCCCCCACCCAGAGGCTCCATCCCAAGTCTGCCTCTGATCTTAGACTGTAAGTATGGAGTGATCATCATCACCTGTTGTGATTACTTCATGCTGCCCCCAGGTAGTATATGATCACTTGAGACTATACTAGTCACTGTGGAACAACAGCAGCAAAGTGAAATGGTCATTATGGCCTGCTTGTGGATTTTTCCTTAGGCATCTGATTGGTCCCTGTGGGATACAGGATGCTGAACTAGATATGCCTTTGGTCTGATCCAACAACAGGGTTTTGTTTTTTTACCTAGTTGCACAGATATTGATGGACTGGTACTCTGAAAGAATCCGTGAACAAATGGATAATTGGTGGAATCACTGCTTGTGAAAATGAATAATATAATATTATGGCAGCTTTTAGGACCTAATTAGGCATAGTGCTACATTTGTAGACATTAGCCATACCTATTTTACCATAAGCCTTGTCCACCTGTTGAAGAAATAATAATAATAATAATAATAATAATAATAATAATAATAATAATAATAATACTATATAACATTGTTTTTTCTGAAGTTACATGTAAGCCAAGGTGATTTGTCCAATATTTTATGATGCTGAGATATTTTCCTCTCCTCTTTAATCAATAATGCAGACCTTTTACGTCACAGGACTGTGTCCTGGTTTTGCTCTGTCTGCTGATTTGTCTGAGGTTGAGAAAAGACATGGATTTGTAATAAATCAACTGCAAGTAATGAAAGGCAGTAATATATGAGATTTTATCAAAGGAAGTAAAAGCAACTCAGATAAGTAGAAGTACTTTATATTTAAATCAGACTGGCAGGCAAAATACAGCAACCCATTAAAGAAATAAAAATGGGAGGCTTTCTGGTTCTGTCAGATTCCTTGATTTTGGTTTCCAGTATCTTTTTTTTTAAACGTTTGGGCCAAGAAGATGTAAAGTAATAGGATTTATTGGTGAGTTGCTTGTCCTTATTAAGGGAATGGTTGTGAATGATTTGTTTATTTGGGAGTGATTTATCTGCATGACATACTGATTGATTTGGTTAAATTATGAATGAGAAATATTTCAACCCATGCAGAATTAATACATTTGAGATTTAAAGGTAGATTTAATTCAATTAGAAAATTAAGGAGAGAGAGAGAGAGAGCTTCCTGCTGTTAAGGATTTCTAGTAGTCAGTAGCATAATTCAGACTGTCTGCCAGTAATTAAACACATTCTTTTAGCAGTCAAAATGAACCTATCATTTTCCCATGTCATTTCCACTACCATTTTTGCAAAGTGGTTTGCAAGCCCCTTGATAGTAGAGGTTTGCATATAAAGAGCACTCAGGCCTCCAAGATCTGAGTGCTCTTTATATGCAAGGGCTGACATTGATGCCAAAATCCAGCATCGCCTGAGCAATGCAAGTGCGGCTTTCTCCCGACTGAAATGCAGAGTGTTTGAGGACCGGGACATTCACAGGGAAACCAAAATGCTTGTTTACAAAGCTATTGTACTACCAACATTACTGTATGTTTGTGAAACATGGACCACTTATCAATGCCATCTCCAACTCCTCGAAAGATTCCATCAGTGGTGCCTCCAGAAAATTTTACACATCACTTGGGAAGACAGGCGAACTAATACCAGTGTACTGGAAGAAACAAAAATCACCAGTGTTGAAGCAATGATTCTTCAACATCAACTTCGTTGGACTGGTCATGTTGTGCGGATGCCTGATGATCGTCTTCCAAAGCAACTACTCTATTCCAAACTTAAAAATGGAAAGCGTAATGCTGGTGGTCAACAAAAGAGGTTTAAAGACTGTGTCAAGGCAAATTTTTAAAAATATAGTATAAACACCAACAACTGGGAAACACTTGCCTGTGAGCCCCCCAGCTGGAGAACAGCCTTTACTAAAGGTGTCATGGGCTTTGAAGACGCTTGAACTCAGGACACAAGGGAGAAACGTGCTAAGAGGAAGGCACGCTTGGCAAATTCACACCGTGTTCAACTCCCACCTGGAAACCAATGTCCCCACTGTGGAAGTACGTGTGGATCCAGAATTGGCCTCCACAGTCACTTACGGATTCATTGTTAAACCATGTTTATGGAAAACAATCTTACTCAGCTACGAGTAATCGCCAAAGAAGCAGCAGCAGCTTATAAAGAGCATTCAGGCCTCCAAGATCTATGAATGGCAGGCCTTAATTTGTGTAAAACAAAACTAAAAGGAGGGTCTTCGCTAAATGAGGCAAAGGTTCTGGGACACATACACACACCCAGCTATGCCACTGCATGAAGAGCACTCTGGGGCCGCAAAAAAATAATAATCCATGTATGGCAGCTGGAATAGCATCCATGAATGGTACTCCAGAATCTGTGTTCCTTAGAGTATTTGAAGTACTGAAAGAAGGAACATGATTTATCTCTTATGATCAACTGTATAGGAAAAGGAATAAAAACTGCATTACTAGTATTTCAATTATGGTTTTATGTCTCCAAATAAACAGCAAAATTATTGGAACATTATCAAGATTTAGAAAGGAAGACAAGTTACAGATAGCTTATATTGAATGGGTTGTATTTTAATAAGGATGGCGGAGGAAATTCTCAAAAATAAAACATACAAAACGAAGTAGGAAGAAGCCTTACAAACTGATACAAAAGAGGGATTTTCAAAAATAATATATATTAAAGGACCAAGAATATGCCTTTATGGTATCTAATAGCAAAGTAAAGTAAAGGACCCCTGGACAGCTAAGTCCAGTCAAAGGTGACTATGGGGTGAGGCACTCATCTGGCTTCAGGCCAAGAGAACCGGCGTTTGTCCACAGACAGCTTTCCGGGTTATATGGCCAGCATGACTGAACCGCTTCTGATGCAATGGCACACTGTGACGGAAACCAGAGTGCACGGAAACACCTTTTACCTTCCTGCCACAGCAGTACCTATTTATCTACTTGCACTGATGTGCTTTCAAACTGCTAGTTTGGCAGAACCTGGGACAGAGCAACAGGAGCTCATCCCATCGTGCGGATTTGAATTGCCGACCTTCTAATCAGCAAGCCCAAGAGGCTCAGTGGTTTAGACCACAGCACCACTTGCTCATTACTGTACTCTGAAGTAACTCTGAGTTCAATGAGACTTGCTCTCATGTATGTGGGTATAAGACTGCAGTCAAAGTCTGCTAAAAATTGTCATAGAACAGATGAAGGAATTACAGGTGGAAAATAGAAACCATCGGAGTTCATTCTTAAGAGTCTGTTGTCAATGTGAACTTTCACACAGAGAGGTAAAAGGTAAAGGGACCCCTGACTATTAGGTCCAGTCGTGGCCGACTCTGGGATTGCGGCACTCATGTCGCTTTATTGGCCAAGGGAGCCGGCGTACAGCTTCCGGGTCATCTGACTAAGCCACTTCTGGCAAACCAGAGCAGCGCACAGAAACACCGTTTACCTTCCCGCCGGAGCGGTACCTATTTATTTACTTGCACTTTGAGGTGCTTTCGAACTACTAGGTTGGCAGGAGCTGGGACTGAGCAACGGTAGCTCACCCCGTTGCAGGGATTCGAACCGGCGACCTTCTGATCAGCAAGTTCTAGGCTCTGTGGTTTAACCCACAGCACCACTCACGTCCCTTCACACACAGAGAGAGACCCCAAAAACATGTCTCTTTAAAAAGCATGCATATGGGTTGCAACTGATCTCCTACCATCTCACGTTTCACTGCAAGGCAACTTGAAAATGTGTATTTTTTTTAACAGAGGCTCTAAGCATTTTCTGCAGCATCCTAACTATTTCCACTGGCACAGCATGGTTTTGTCGTACTGCTGTCTCAGCTAGAACAGGATCCAAGGACTTGAGCCAAGAACAAGAGAAAGGATCCTGCCAAGTATTCAGATGTGGGTCAGAGGAGAATTCTTGAAATTTTCTTAAGGGCCAGTTCACACTAGTGCAGTTTGAATCACAGAACATGAATGTTACCTGCAAATGCTGGGCTACCTGTATGTTTTGCAAATATCAATTAGAGTTGGGTGCAAGGCAGTGTTTTGATAATGAAAAATCATGGCATGGAGGAAAGTACTAATTTTCTTTCCCCCAGTGTCATAGCTCCAGCCAGAACTGGGGCAGAGGGGCAGGGGGCGCTCTACTACTGCATTTGCTCTGAAAAGAAGAAAGTCTGGTTTGGTCCTCACTCACAATATACTCTAATGAACAGTTGAACTGGCAGAGACATTCTGATAGATGCTGACACTATTTCCTTAGAAAGTGATCAATCATCAGGTTTGAGTCTGGAATATAGTCAGGATTTTCCTTCAGGTTCCTTCAGTCCCTGGTAATTTGGCTTTCCAAATAGCAGTAAAACTCTCAAGATAACATGTAGAGCATAGGCAGAAACTTTTAGCACAAATTCTTGCAGAGAGAGAGAGAGAGAGAGAGAGAGAGAGAGAGAGAGAGAGAGAGAGGCTGGATGTTCTCATTAGCCATCATGAGGTTTTAGGAGAAATAAACAACTTAAGTAAGAGGAGCTGCCTCCAGATCAAACTATTTCACTGCAGTATATTATTATTTTTAATTCCAGAAAATCTTAGCACCTGTCCTAGCTTTTGAATCTGATGAAAGTCACTAACGTATCTTGATTAAAACATTTAAAGGATAAATATTGAGCAATGGTGGGCAGGTGTTGTTGTTTCTTAACACTTAGAATGAAATAGTTCTGAGGCCAGGAAATTCTTCTGAGTCCCAGAAGGGAACCAGAGCCCCCACAAAAAATCCATTTCTGCATATCCCAAACTCATCATTTCAGCAGTTTAATGGGGGGGGGCGCGAGTTGTGCTGCTGCTATCATTAAACATTTGAGCCTCAGAAATCCCTACTTGCCACCACCCAGAGATATAATATGAGATCAAGATTTACTTTATTCCCCACCCCTCGCCATGTGAAGTGCACAAATACATGCCGCTGCTTAAATTCTAGCAGAAATATTGGCTTTCTGCAAAATTTGTAGCAACATAACACATTTTAAAGACTAACATTTCACTTTTCAATTCCACCCACCTCCCTCTCCAAGAACATGGGGGTTTTCTTTGGTGTGTGTTTGTTTGCTTCTATTAAACACCTTTTGCTGTGACAAAGAGCCACTAGGTGTCAGTCGACTGCAGCAGATCATGGCAGCCCAGGCCTGGTGAGCTATATGTACATCTTCATTACTCCAATGAATACAATTAAAGTTCCCTTCTGGCAAGTAATGGAAATTTCTAATTGCTTTCAGAAATTCAGGATGGGTCACACCTCATTATTACCTGAATTATTTAATCAATAGGAGCTTCTAACGTCCTAACAGGCAGGAGGAAATTAGTATAAATGACTAATATAAAATTTTTGACAGGCTAAAGTAAGGAATTTTAGAACCTGGTGAACTTTAGAAGGGTCGGACGGCATATAGGATGTTGGAACTACCTATGTGAATTAAATTGTGTCAAAACATGAAGAGTTCTCATAAGGACATGTCACTAAAGTATCAGTATATATTAGCCATTCAAAGGCAGGAATCTAATTATTAACTGAAACATTTTTGGGGTGTGCGGGTGTGTTTTTATTTTAGCTTAAGGGCTCTGCATTACGGGTCTAATGCATGGCGGCAAAATAGAAGATGAAAAAAATTGTGCTGCTGGATTTGGTTTGATCTGTTTTATAGACGGGTCTGGATATCATTACCAAGGACGTGAGACAATTTATAAGAGGGCCCAATCCTAATCTATAATTCTAATGCTTTGTTGCCCGTGAAGCAAAAAAAATTTTAAAAAGAAAGAAATCTGAGCATTTAAAATTTATTATGCTTTGTAGGTTCAGAGAACCCATTGTTCCGCTAAGGCATAAAACAGATTTTCCCCCTGCTCCCAAAAAGGGTTGTACCCAACTTAGTTTGTCCATGCAACGGTCACCTCCAGGCTTGATTATTGTAACTCGCTCTACGCGGGGCTGCCCTTGAAGCTGACTCATAAACTCCAGTGGGTGCAGAATGCCACGGCGAGGCTCCTTACGGGGTCTTTGCCGTGGGATCACATTCATCCAGTGCTTTACCAGCTGCACTGGCTCCCGGTGGAGTACAGGGTCAGGTTTAAGGTGCTGGTTTTGACCTTTAAAGCCCTATGCGGCCCAGGACCCTCATACCTACAGGACCGCCTCTCCTGGCATGCCCCGCGGAGGACCTTAAGGTCCACAAATAACAACACTTTGGAGGTCCCGAGCCACAAGGTGGGTAGATTGGTCTCAACTAGGGCCAGGGCCTTTTCGATACTGGCCCCGACTTGGTGGAACACTCTGTCACAAGAGACCAGGGCCCTGCGGGACTTGGCATCTTTCCACAGGGCCTGCAAGACAGAGCTGTTCCGCCTGGCCTTTGGTTTGGACTTAGTCTGACCCTTATGTTTCCCTCCCCTTATGGTTTTGATTTATGGGCTACTACTAAAATGAGGCTGCATTTTAAATTGTATTTCAACCCGTATTTTAATTAGCTGTCTTTCCCCCCCTTTCCTATTATGTTTTATTGTAATTTTATTGGTGTTAGCCGCCCTGAGCCCGGTTCTGGCCGGGGAGGGCAGGGTATGAATTAATAATAATAATAATAATAATAATAATAATAATAATAATAATAAAACATCTTTCCTCCAAGGAACTCAAGGTGGTGTACATGGTTCTCCTTCTCTCCATTTTATCCTCACAACAACCCTGGGAGGTAGTCAAAATAAAAAAATTCCTTCCAGTAGCACCTTAAAGACCAACTAAGTTAGTTCTTGGTATGAGCTTCCGTGTGCATGCACACTTCCTTCGGTATCTGAAGAAGTGTGCATGCACACGAAAGCTCATACCAAGAACTAACTTAGTTGGTCTTTAAGGTGCTACTGGAAGGAATTTTTTTATTTTGACTATGGCAGACCAACACGGCTACCTATCTGTACCTGTGAGGTACGTTTGGCTGAGGGGCAGCAACTCGCCAAAGCCCACCCAGTGAGCTTCATGCCTGAGTGGGGACCTGAACCCAGGTCTCGCAAGTTGTAGTCCAACATTCTAACCACTATGCCACAGTTGGTCTCTCAGGATATATTCCACATAAGAAGAATGATAACCGGCAATGTTGTGCAAGCTCTTTGCCCTGGGCAATTGGTGGCAACTGGAAGTAGCATAGGAATAAAAATCAGTAAATGAGACAGTAACATTGCACAACACTTTCACCAATCCAAAGGCACCCATTAGATTTGGCTGTTGCCTTACAATAGGAGCAGGGTTCCCTCGAATGCTGTTGTGCCAATGGGCTGCCATAGCTGGATCACACCCACTGAAATGAATGGACCTTAGCTAGTTATGCCCATTAATTTCAGTCTGTCTGCTCTGAGTGACTAGTGTTGGATACTGCCCATTGTCAAAACTTTCTTCTGCATATGACAGTGGCAAATATTCCCCTGCACACTCACATTTCTGACAAATAATCTATATCCTGTATGAAGTGGAACATCAGTTGATACTCCACCCTCAAATCAAGGTGGGTAGTAACTGTCAGGAGCTCAGCCTACACTCAAGTAGGACCCTGGCAGAGACACATGCTTGACTGGCATGTTACCTCCCTCCTGGTCGATCGTTCGGGAGCTTCAAAAGCTTTCTTCTGCCCGAACATCACAGCGACCGATGCCAGCAGGCATTGGCACGCCTAGGGATCCGCAGAGTCTTCGCAGCTTTGCATAACAGAACCCCATCAACTCAGCATTTTGGCTAATCTACTTTATTTACATATAAATACACACGGAGCACTGCAACATGGCCCCCTCTCTCTCTAGCATCAGACAGCAAAGAGAAAAGAACAATAGTCCTACTTCACGTAACACAGTAACACAAACATCCTGTGGAGTCAAAACATATACCGTCATGTGATAGACAACAATCCCATGACTGCAATCACAGAGCAGGAATTCTAACATCCACCCCCCAATTCATGATCTGTGTTGCAGTCATTAGTGTAACTGCAACAACTGTTAGGAATTCTAACAGTAACCAAGGCTGGCCAGGTAATTTTGGCATGCAATGTTGGCTCAGGAGGATGAGAAGGGCTGGAGAGACAGGTGCTGCTGCCCTCCAACATCCACCACTTAAGGCATCCACCTCACACTGCCAATTAGTAGGGCTGGCTGGTTAAGTGCAGGGAACAGTTCAAAATACATCAACAAGAACCCTACGCTCAGATCGTTATCTCTTCCTCCCTCCTTCTGCTTCTTAAATTTTGTGTCCAAAAATTTAAAACAATTGCACCCATGCATTTATATGAATTCAGTATCAGTTCTTACTATCCTTTTAAAAGGAAATAATTACTTGAAAATTGCACCAAGATTAGAGGGGGAAAGGGGAGGCTACAGTGCTGGAATGGACAACGTTGTGCATTTAAGCCTTTAAAGATTAGCCCACATTGAGGATGACCAGACTGCAGGAAATTCCACCAATTGGGGGCTCATTCTTTTATCTCCTCCTTTAGATCTGAAAAATGCCTCAGAGCCACAGCATTCCCAGCATTGCATCTGCTCATTGTTTACAGATGTACCCAACCAAATACATAGAGATGAAAATCCCAAGACTTGTGACATGAAGGCTGTCTAGGCTTACATGTTGTGTATGCATTTGTGTTTGTGTGTGGGCGTATGGTAGATAGTAAACATCACATGCAGTCAATTTGGCGGGGGTTTGTGTGTAATACTTTTGGTTAAAATTCCAAGACAAAAAATCCTCAACGGATTATGTCAGGGATGGGAAATCAGTGGCCGCCCCAATGTTGTGAAACAGCATTCCCCTTGAGATGCGACAGACACCCACTGTCTCTAGTTTCCGGACTCAGTTGAAGTCATTTTTGTATTTACCAGCTGGATGAAAAGATCTCTGCCTTAGGTGTTCATTTTGTATTGTTTTAAAATCTATTTTTAGTTACCTTCTGTACTGTTTAAAAACCCCCACCATTTTAGTTGTTTTTATTTGTAAATCACCTTTACACACATGTAGAATGCAATTCATAAATAACAGCTACTCCCATCAGGCTCAGTTTATTGATTACAGATGTCAGAAGGTTATGGCGTAGGCATTGGGTGTGTACCCCGAATCGACCAACCCGACTGCTGATTGATTTTGAGGGTTAAGGATCAATAAACTTGTGGCCTGTTTAAATCCCAGTTGGTTGCCTAGTGTTTATTTCAGCTATATCATGTCCTGGCCCCACTGCCTGTGGCTCCATTGTGCCTGGGCCCATAATGCCTTTCTGCTGCTTTGCTTGAGTCAAATTTGATTCCCCTCCCCTTTCTCTCTATGTATCCTTGCTAGACACACTGTTTACAACAGAAAAAGTCTGTTTTTGATTACCTTGTTCACAGCTTTAAAAATATTTGGGAAGTTCTGATTAAAACTGGTTAGCTGAAGACAGCAGCAATCAGAGATGGAAATGGAAGTTGCAGACTTGAACTCAAAATATTGCAACCAAAAATAGAATTCCCCAGAACAATACAGGTTTTCAAGGGGGGGGGAACCAGACCAACAAACCCCAAATGTATTACAGCTCTCTTATGTAAGCTCTTCTGTTGCTTTTATGAATTAACCTGAAGTTGCTAAGGTTGCTATTGCCAAATCTTCAGAAACTTTCTTGCATCTATTCAGTGCAAGCTGGTCTATTCGGGCAAATGAGACACTGCCCAACCAACTTCAGTCTGCCACCAGGGCCAGATTTAGGTTTGATGAGGCCCTCAGCTACTGAAGGTAACGGAGCCCTTTATATGTCCAGCTGTCCTTTGTCAACAACAAATTGCCGCTTTTTTGTGTTGAATATATGCTATATGGTAATTTCTGGACCTATACAACACAAAACACTGTTGCTGTATGTAGGTTTTATTTTATTTGTTTTTTATCTTATATTTTGGAAATGTATATCCAGGGGTTTTTTTCATTTAAATTTTTTTGGGGGGGCCCAAGAGAGTCAGAAGGTGGAAGACAGGAGTGCCTGGCGTGCTCTGGTCCATGGGGTCATGAAGAGTCGGACACGACTAAACGACTAAACAACCAGAACAACAAGAGAGTGGGGCCCTAAGCTATAGCTTGTTTAGCTTATACGTAAATCCGAAACTGGACTGCTCACACAGCCATCCTGAGAACATTTCCTAATTTCACAGAAAGTAGGTTTCATCTAAAATGGCTGTCCCCCAATTCCCCATGCTATATGCGGATGGTGAGATTGTGGCTGGCATTTCACTGAATGCTCCGAAAACTCTCTTCTGAGAAATTTTGGCTCAGTTAATGCTGAGTGATCCTCTGGTTAGTTCAGAGTACAGTGGTACCTCAGGTTACAGACGCTTCAGGTTACAGACTCCGCTAACCCAGAACCCAGTACCTTGGGTTAAGAACTTTGCTTCAGGATGAGAGCAGAAATCACACGGTGATTGGAAGCCCCATCAACTAAAGTGGTGCTTCAGTTTAGAACAGTTTCAGGTGAAGAACAGACCTCCAGAACGAATTAAGTTCTTAACCCGAGGTACCACTGTATATGGATGAAGGAAGCAGTGGGAAAAGAGCCTATGGCTGGAAAGAGCCAAATGGGCCAAGGCACTGCTTCCTACAACAACATAAAAACTATATTAAGCAATATTAGAATTGGATCTATAGCTGTGCCCAACATACAGAAATGGAAGAACTGGAGTGGTCATTTCCCCAAGCTTCTCCTGGAGAAGACTTAAATTCTCCAACAGTTCAGGAGGAGATTGGAGGGAAAATCCCAGCCAAATATTTGACCCAGCCATTTTTCACGCAGGTTAACTCAGAAACAGAGGGGCTAATGACTTTCAAAATGTATTACTTTTGAACTGGTGAGGTTGTATTTCATGAAGCATGTCTTGGGAATTACTGGGTTTGCAAAAGGAATATTACTTTAATCTCTTTTTTGTTTTAGAGAAAATTGAAGTTATTGGTGCAGGAAAGGTGGGTTTAAAAAGCGGCCCCTAATGTGCAATGTGAATCACACGTTTCGTGATAGATCATGACACATACGTTCTGTTGGAAAGGACCTTACTTTTTAAGCAGGCACCCTGGTTTAAAATAAGTTCACACTGCTTGTTCAGCATTAGAATCCAGCTCTTTCTGTATACAGTGAGTGAGTGTGCACAAACACACAAAAAGATATACATACATGCACACTGACATATGTATAGCTGTACTGCAGATCTGATCCTCCATTAGAATAAATGCATACTGCTGAGCATACCTGAATCACTGGATTGGAACAAAGAGTGAAAAGAAATAGGCAATTTAACCACTACAAGAAAAGAGTGTGATCCCATCGCCAACCCCAAAAATAGTTAGGGACAAATTAGAAGCTAGAAAGGTAGTTTTGTGGACTCTTCAACACTAAATATTTTCTGAAGGAGTAAGCAGGTAAGATTCTGGTTGGGAGCTGAGGTTCTTGATTTCTGCACATACATGAAGGTGCGCTGTTGGAATATGTTATTGTTGGAATCTGTTTGAAAGCTAGCTTTGTTCCAGAGAGCCAGAGTGGTGTAGTGCTTAAGAGCGGTAGTCTTGCAATCTGGTGAACCGGGTTCGCGTCTCCGCTCCTCCACATGCAGCTGCTGGGTGACCTTGAGCCAGTCACACTTCTCTGAGGTCTCTCAGCCTCACTCACCTCACAGAGTGTTTGTTGTGGGGGAGGAAGGGAAAGGAGAATGTTAGCCGCTTTGAGACTCCTGAAGGAGAGTGATAAAGCGGGATATCAAATACAAACTACTCTTCTTCTTCTTCTTCTTCTCCTGCTGTGTAAACAGTTAAGAGGACTTGTTGATCAGATAATATACTTAGGAACATAGGAACTGTTCTATAATTTTAATAAAGAAGAAGAAGAAGAAGAGTTTGGTTATGATATCCCGCTTTATCACTACCCAAAGGAGTCTCAAAGCGGCTAACATTCTCCTTTCCCTTCCTCCGCCACAACAAACACTCTGTGAGGTGAGTGAGGCTGAGAGACTTCGAAGAAGTGCGACTAGCCCAAGGTCACCTAGCAGCTGCATGTGGAGGAGCAGGGAATTCATCTACCTCATTATTGTCTACACTGACTGGAAGCAGTTGTCCAGAGTTTTAGACAGGGGTCTTTCCTCAGGGACCTTCTGCATGCAAAGTAAATGTTCTGCCACTAAGCTACGACCTTTGATTTTATGCAATGAGTTTTCTCCTTATTGTTCTCATTCCACATCAAACCTTTTTGCTTATAGTGCCAAAATGGCCTGGTGGTAATTTCTACTTGTAAAGCAGAGAGCCAGTTAACTTTCCCAAAATGTCCAGCAGACATAATAATATCAAGGGAGGGGAAAGCTGTGACCCTCCAGATGCGGTCAGACTCCCATAAACCCTGGCAGCATGGCCAACTGTCAGAGATGATGGGAGTTGCAGTCCAGCAGCATCTGAAGGTCCACAGGATCTTCATCCCTGCTTCATTCCATGCCTTATTTATTTTGGATTTTCGTGCATCACTGTTGTTGGGAATTGACCTGCATAGGGCTTGAGGTAGTCTGAGGCACAATTGGACTGGCCAGAAGTTCTAACTCCACCAATCTGAAAGAGTCCTGACAACTATTAGCTCTTATGCCGCACAACACTTGTTACTCTTCAAGTTTCCACAAGACTAACCAAGGTGTCTCTGGGAATGTTGCATCCGTGTTATTTTCTGCTGATTCAGTTTTACATACCAAGATGCAGTTTTGAACCCAGATTTACAGCGCCCATGCAGAGCTTCTACAAATGACATGTAGCATGCAGGAGCAGACATATGATTAGGATCTGTAAGCCAAGATGGAACAAGAAAAATGTCCCATTGACAACCTTTTCTGCTCTCCAAAAATAAGCCAATTTCTTTCTGAAGAAATAACATAGTAGACACAGTGTTCATTCCGTTTCCCTACAGATTTCAACAGGATGTGTTTAACTGCCTTGGTGTATGAAATTATTCTGTAGAGGATTCATATGTTCTGGGACTGTCAAACAAGGTGTTTCCAGAGGTCAATTTTCACTTTCTTCCTTGGGAGGAAAACAGAGCGAGATAAGGGAGGACTTTTGCAGGTGACTTGACAGGTTTGAGTTGTGCAGACAATGTGGTGTCAAAGTGGTGTCTTCAGCTAAAAGCAACTACATTTTCAATTCCCCCCTGTCCATATTCACTTCTGTAATAATGTTTTGATCAGAAAAGTGAGAAAAGACAAGCTAGAAACATGTTTCCTGTGTTCAAAAGACACGAGCCAACCGGCAAAACTTTTCAAAGCCTTTGCTCGTTATTTCTTATTCATGCCACATCATAACAAAATAAAACATTGTCGAATGTCTAACCATTTTTGAAAACACCGGGTCAAAGAGGCATCTCTGCAATCTCCCAAGACTGCTCATTAGCGGTTCTCACTCATGCTTTTTTGCTTTCTTTCCTATTAAATATCAGCTTCTAAATTGTCATCCTTTTGTTTGGCTAGGAGAAATTTCTCCCTGCTGTCAGCCTGTACACTTATTAGAGCTTGTGAGAGTGCAGCAACCATGGGCAAGATTTTCAGGGTATTTCTCTCCATGTGGCCATGTCATATTCTGACAAGTTTGGTGTCGGGAACATGTTGTCTCCCCCCGATGCTGTTGGACCATTCCTCCCACATTCCCAACCATTACCTATGAGGGCTGAAGGTGATGGGATTGGAGTCCCACAATACCTGGAGGGTCAGTGGTTCACCAACCTTTCTACAGGCTAATGCACTAGGACAGGCAACTACAGCCGCAGGATCCAGATCTGGCTTCCTGCCTAATGCCCAGCATTGTTTCTGATCCCAATGCTTCATTCACATAACAATATGGACCATATCTCAGCCACTTTCTCCCCAAGTTGATATATGGGCTAAATACACTTTATCTCACTTGCCTTAAACCGCTCAGGACCACAATATTTCAAGTATTGTTTCTCTCCATATGAACCTACCAAGACTCTGAGATCATCCTCTGAAGCCCTTCTTCGTGTGCCTCTTCCACAGGAGGTCAGGAGGGTGGCAACATGAGAACGGGCCTTTCCTACAGTGGCTCCCCATTTGTGGAATGCTCTCCCCAGGGATGTTCGCCAGGCGCCTTCATTATTCACCTTTGGGTACTGAGTGAAAATGTTCCTCTTCCACCAGGCCTTTGTAGGATTGACATCTGATACTCTTAAAGGTGTTTGTGGGAGTGGGTAGAGGAGGGAGTTTTTATTGCTTTGTATTTTGTTGCTGCTGCTGCTCTTTTTTTTAATCAGGTATTATGTGTTCTGATCTTAAAAAGCAGAGACATACCTTGCCGACAAAGGTCTGTATAGTTAAAGCTATGGTTTTCCCAGTAGTGATGTATGGAAGTGACAGCTGGACCATAAAGAAGGCTGATCGCCGAAGAATTGATGCTTTTGAATTATGGTGCTGGAGGAGACTCTTGAGAGTCCCATGGACTGCAAGAAGATCAAACCTATCCATTCTGAAGGAAATCAGCCCTGAGTGTTTACTGGAAGGACACATCCTGAAGCTGAGGCTCCAATACTTTGGCCACCTCATGAGAAGAGAAGACTCCCTGGAAAAGACCCTGATGTTGGGAAAGATGGAGGGCACAAGGACAAGGGGACAACAGAGGACGAGATGGATGGATTGAAGCTACCAGCATGAGTTTGACCAAATTGCGGGAGGCAGTGGAAGACAGGAGTTCCTGGCGTGCTCTGGTCCAGGGGGTCACGAAGAGTCGGACACAACTAAATGACTAAACAACAAAAATGTGTTCTGATCTTGTATTTTTATGTTGTGAACCACCCTGAGATTTACAGATGAAGGGCGGTATACAAATTTAAGTGATGTGTAAGATATTTCTGAGACACCGTTGATGGAATCTTTCGAGAAGTTGGAGATGGCGTTTGGGAAGACAGGCAAACTAATACCAGTGTACTGGATGAAGCAAAGATCACCAGTGTTGAAGCAATGATTCTTCAACATCAGCTTCGTTGGACTGGTCATGTTGTGCGAATGCCTGATGATCGTCTTCCAAAACAACTACTCTATTGTGAACTTAAAAGTGGAAAGTGTAATGCTGGTGGTCAACAAACAAAAGAGGTTTAAAGACTGTATCAAGGCAAATCTTTAAAAATGTAGTATAAACACTGCCAACTGGGAAATACCTGCCTGCGAGCACTCCAGTTGGAGAACAGCTTTTATCAACGGTGTTATGGACTTTGAAGACACTGGAACTCAGAATGCAAGGTAGAAACATGGTAAGAGGAAAGCACGCTTGGCAAATCCTCACCATGATCAACCAATGTCCCCACTCTGGAAGGACGTGTAGGTCCAGAATTGGCCTCCACAGTCACTTACAGACTCATTGTTAAAACCGTGTTTATGGAAGACAATCTTATTCAGCTACGAGTGATCGCCAAAGAAAGAAGATGACAAATTTAATAATAATATTAATAATAATAATACCATTAATTTTAAAGAAAATACAAGGTATGCAAATAATTCCACCATGAGAAAAAGCCTACATGATTTGGCCACAGGTTTCTGCTGAGAATGGACTGAAGGACCATCCTGAATTTTGAGAAATTATCAGCTATTCCGCACCCATGTTAGGAAGCTCTTTGTTTGAAAGGTGCTTTTTCTGAAGGCACAAAAAGAGTCAAGTCCACTAAGTTAGTACCTGGGCCAAGTAGCTAGCATGTTATAAAAGTCTGTGATTAAAGCTTTATTTTATTTTATTTAATACAAATATTTTCTATACTTCTTTTCTGAGCAAACTTTGGCTGCTTTATTCCATCAATGAATAAATGAAGATTAAAGGATGGAGCCATAAAAAAATAGTGGAAAGGAATTGACTTGTGAAAAAGAATAGCCTGATGAAGGAGGCAGTGATTTGGAGGAAAGCACCAGTCACAGCTCTTTGCAGAAGATGTTCCCCAGTGTGTAGGTTATAGCACAGGAGTATTCTTAATTCTTGAGTAGTCAGCAGATCTGAGAAGAGAACCAGCAGGATGGTTCTTCTGAATGAAATATGCTGACTCTTTGGCAGCCACTATTGCTCAAAACAGTGGAAATTAATTGAAAAATCATTCCTGCAGTCTGATTTCAAGAGAGGATTGTTTTAATTGTTGCTATTGGAAGAAGCGTATCAGCATACTCCATCTTAAATCATCTAGAAAGATGTGTTCCTTGGCTATTTTTCCACTGAGCAAAATGTTGTTTAAGGCAAAGAAACTAGTTCCATTTCCTTCTATGTTTTCAGTGTTTCCTCAGGGCATTGCTATTTATTTTGTAGGATCATCGTAACAGTCTGCCATTTGTTTCACTGGATTTCTGAAGCATGTCCCAGCAGCTATCAGATGAAGTGAATGATGTGTTTGTATTTTCTGTGGGCTGAATACACTGATATTTCATTCTCTCTTCAATTACACGACTTTTATAAACATATTGCCCAGGCTTATTATAGACCTGTATTTCAATCAAAAGGGGCGGAGGCAAATGATTTATTTAGCAATTTCAGTCATATTCAGAACTGCCCAAGAGCAGTCATTCTAAAAGAATCTCTCTCCGTGTGTGTGTGTGTGTGTGTGTGTGTGTTAAATACACATCCTCATTTGCTTTGTATGCCAAGCAGTACAGAATAAATGGGGTTTTGCAACAGGAAATCTTGAAGCATGTAGCTAGCTGGGTGTGGTTTTGCAGTCATACATATTATTGGAGAATTACACATTTCTTTTGGCTACCCTATATCGCTAACTGAGCTGGATTCCTAATAGCACTTTATGCCTGCAAACATTTGTATAGATGCTTACGTCAACTGCCATGATTCAGTGCAAATGTGAATGTTCAGAATTAATATTTGTTGATTTTCATGAGTTCACTAAATCATCTGAATGTTGGCACATGTTTAGCACATATTACATATTTAAACAAATAGAGAAATGGGGGGGGGGATCAGTGAAAAAGAGACCTGATCTGCTTCTGAGATGAGAAAGGAAAGAGTATGATTAAAATTCTCCAATATTTTCCTATTTCCTCTTTTAACAAAGTGCAGTTTTACTGGGGCAAGCATTGCCAGACTCGGAACTGTAGGGTGCTAAAAAAAACCCTAAAATTATTTTACTTTGTATTATAAGCTGCTGTTAGGTTTTTGTTATCAGGTGGTCTAATAACAGCAACGGCAATGAGGAGGAGGAGGAGGAGAAGGAAGGGCCATAATTCAGGATAGAGCATCTGCTTTCCATGGAGAAGGTCCCAGGTTCAGTCCCCAGCCTCCTCAGGTAGGGCTGGGAGAGACCTGGGTCTGAAACCCTGGAGAGCCAATGCCAATTGGAACTCTAGACAGTACTGAGCAAGATGGACCAATATGACTCCGTATAAAGCAGCTTCCCACATTAGGGGAGGCATAATTTGACTTCTTGAAGTGTTAACCGTTCGCTCTTCCTGTTCTGAAGCAAGGACTTTGTGTTTACATACTAGTTACATTAATAAGCGGTAAAATGGGACTTGAATGGGTCAGAACCAAGAGCACTGATGACCCTTTACTGTAGCTGAGAATGTTTCATATGAACACCCCAAATCAATCTCAGCTGACCTCCGGATGCTATCACAGCATCCAGTGTTATTCCAGGATAACTCATCCATATATAGACCAGATGCTGTTTGAATTACACACAACTAAAAGATTCCCAAATAGTTGGAGCATGTGGAATTCAGTATTCAGTGGCAGAGCCAAGAACTGTAAATTCCATATCCTAGTACTAATATAAGAAAATACAGACAGGGGAAAAGTAGAGTGATAAACACAGATCAAGGTCTGGGAGCCAGCTGGAGCAGGAAAGGGGCAAAACTATGTACAAATCTCTGTTTTAAAAGACAGCAGGGCATTAGAGTATTCAGTATGAAAATGCAGATTAAATACATGGTTCTAGGCTTCTATTTTCCAATCATGTATTCGTCTCAGATGCAGCAAAAGGAGTTTGGGGTATAAGTTCTCTGCACTTTATTGGCAGAAAGGATTTTTGATTTAACAAGGATGGCCCAAACTAAATAACTATTCTAAATTTAAGCAAGCTAGTTTCCTATTGTGCATTCTCCTGCTCTCTTGTAATATAAATGCAAAGCAGCTGAAAAGAAAGCTTTAGAAATGTGCTAAGATTTCATAATGGTGTTTATTATGCATTTAATTACATGTGTACTGTATGAATAAACCTCCATTTTCATGCCAGATCTTTAGGAAGTCAGATAAATAGATGGTTCTTCACAGAAAGATCATAGCAAATCATCATAGCTGATAAAACAACACATTTTTTTATTTTAAAAATCAGTCATAAGACATAATAAGCATTATTTCCCATTATATTCAAGGAGAATACCTGTGGGAATCTACCATGACAAAAGAGGTGGCTGTGGCTGTGGCTGTCACTACATTTCTACACATGTTTATTAAAAGAAAGATCCAGTTATTTCAGTTGGATTCCTTACCAAGTAAGCCTGCTTTGGATTACAACCCATATCACGTTAGAGGCAACATCCTACAATGTCCTCCAAGGCTAGCTCAAGAAACTTTGCTACCTGAAGCAAAATACAAAATGGCGCTCCTTCCCCATTACATGTGCAGATGCCAGTCTTACTTCACCACTGGTGATAGGATAATGTATTTCATCACATCTTAGGCAGCAGGCCAGAAGGGGTGGAGAAGACTTGTGGCAACAGAGGGGAATAGTTGAGGGACTCAGGAGAAATAGCGGGGAACTGTAGCTACCAACCAGAATCTATACAACCTTAGGTGGTTGTCACTGTTTAATAGTAGGGCTGCCCCTGAGTTCATCATTTTTTTGTTTGTCTGGATCACAGGGCAGTTTACAATATAAAAACACAAAACAAACAAAAGCAATCATTCATTGCTTGGCAAGTTTACTGCAAACCTAGAGTACGCTCAGCAGTCCACTTGCTTCAATGGTCTAAACAGGTCCAAACCATTATATGGTAGCCATATAAACCCAGCAGGTTTTTATCTCAGTGAAAAAGAGTAATAGAAGACTCTGACTTGCAGCCGAGAATGAGTGGGGAGAGGAGTTCATCTCTGGCTGTTTTTAAGCTTAACCCTTCCTCAGCTGCCTTTTCTCACACAGGGAAACAGTTCCCCCCCCACACACACAAGTGAAAAAACAGATGGGGATGATATTTTGAACTGAAAAATTGCTGGAGGAGCAAACAGTCAACCATTCCTTTGGCCTTCTGCTCCTCTGCTCAACTGCATCTCCTCCCACCACTGCTTTTCATCTTTTAAAGAAAAGGAATACGGTAATGCAATGTCTCATTTGGCTGCAAAGCAGTTTTGATCTGGGACCACGTGTAGAAGCAGCATTTTGCAAGTAACACAAGCTAACTACCAATCTGTGACTTCTCCCATCTGTTTATTAGTTTTTACTGTTTTAGCTGTTTTTACAATTGTGTATTATATTGTGGAAACCCACTCTGGGGCCTTATGGTGAAAGATGAGTAAGAAATCTTATAATAGAAACAAATAAACAAATAAACCTAAAAAGCATGAGCTAAACTAAGCATGCTATTATCTCTGCTCCATCCAAATACATTGGTGATGGCATTAGGGCTGCAAGACTTTATTATGCTTCTGAACAGCATTTGCTAGAAACCGCAGGAGGAGAAGGGTGCTGTTGCATTCAGATCCTGCTTGCGAACTTCCCACACGTGTCCAGTTGTCCACTTTGATGGTCATCAGCCTGATCCAGCTAGCTCCTCTTACGTTGTTAAATGCAGGCAAAGAATGAATGAACAATATTTCACTTAATGGCTTGGAACCTATTTGCTTTAGGGATTGCCTTACTCCATATATTCTGTTTTGTCACTTCCATCTATGGAACTTGCAATTATACAAGCGGCACATAAAATCATAGAGTGGTAGAATTGTAGAGTTGGAAGGGATCCTGAGGATCATCTAGTCCAAGCCCCTGCAGTTCAGGAATATCTTTTATTGTGGTAGTACCTGGGCGTAGGAACTTCCTGCTTATTTGCACTAGGCAAACATCCTTGCTACATTGTTTTAGAGACCTGCTGAAAACTTGTTTATTTCAGCAGACATATAATTTAGTTACCTGTGTTCGTTTTAAAAGTCGTACTGATTTTATCTGTGCTTTAATTATAATTATTTTTAATAGTTTTGCATATTTTAACTGTGTGTTAGCTATAATTTATTGTGTGCACACCTCAGAAAGTTATTTTATTAAGGAATTTATCGTCCTTTCTAATTTTTCTTTATTAAATAAACATATTGCTTGGCCAACGAACAATGTGCAGTTAGCAAAAGGTTGCATAGGCCTGTGCTGTGACAACACGTTCAGCACTGGGCTGGCTTGCTGAGACGTGCAAATGTCATAAGAACGTGCATGGCCTAACATCGTTTGGTAAGCAGTCAAAATAAATTTGGGCCCTCCAGAATGAAATTACTTGAAAACCGCAAATATTTAGCAATGCTAAGCCAGCAAGGACAGGAAATGCTGAAACCTCAGCCACATCTCAGCATCTTGTTGGTTCAGCTCCTATGGCATGTAAAGTTAGAGAACGAGATAATATTTTTAACATTCTCACAAATGGAATTGATATATTTGCTCTGAAGGATGAGGACATGTTTTTCATATTACTGCCAAGTGTGGCGCTGAAAATAAGAAACCTCTCCAGGAATTGTTGCTGTGGTTGCAGATTGTGTAATATCTTGGAAGCAGGTTTCTTTCCTTCTGTTTCTATAAATCTTGGTTTATACGTTTTGCTTTCCCCAATGCACTTTTATATCTTAAGCATGCCTCTTGAAGTGTATACTCCTAGGTGCAGCATTCAGAGAGATAAGCACAAATGGATTCTGTACAAAACATCATGGTTCTAGGGGAAAAACACCTCTAATGGAAGTCACCAAGAAGTCAAGGAAAACCCAAGGTGGAATTGCTGGGTTGTGTTGTTCTTGTTTTCCATCTCTAAGTGCTGCAGACTGGAAATGAAAAGCATGGAAAAACAAGTTGTATGCCCAACTGGCAAGCAGAGGATCCTACAGAACTGAGCTGGCACTGGGCTGAATTAGTTTTACATTTCAGATTCTTAAAATGAGGTGTGAGTAGCTCGTCAACCGTAGATACACAGAAACCATCTGAGACTTAATGAATTTTGGATTAACCATTGTTTGAAAATGTTTCATTTAGAAACATGGCACTATGGACTGCCTTGAGAACATACTGTTGTCAACGGAGTGTTCATATTAGTATTTTATAGGGTAATGACATCATAAATCAAGGGCAGGGAACCTTTTTCAGCCAAGAGTTGCATACCCTAAGGATAATCTTACAGGGGCCACATTTCAGTGGTGAGTTAGGCCCAAGTGGGTAGAACAATTGATGTGACCCTTACCCTTACTTTTGTACAGCAGGCTACATTTCAAACACACAAAGGCCAGAGGGTTCTGTGCATACTTCCATCTCCCATATTAGCAAGACAGGAATTTTCAGAGTTCAAGGACACATTCCAGCCATGCAAGAGCAGTCAAGAAGGCTGTGGAACATAGTTAGGAAGAGGTATGGTCTCTCCCATTGACTGGGGAGAGTGGTCATATCTGACCTCTAGCCAGCAGCCTGCTAAAAAGTATATGCCATTTTTGTATGATGACCCTTTCCCCCCAAATACAACTTTTGTTTCCTCTGGGCCTTCAAGATGTGTAAATATCCCATGTGGTCATCTCAGGTGAATTGGGGGGGAAATGACTTACAACAGGGAAATAATGGGGATACGTTCAACTACTGGTGACTCAATTTATCAAAAATGAATGTGAGAAACTGGTCAACGATATATAAAGTATTGGGTGCTGTTGAGACACTCATAACTATGGGACAATGTTTCCTGCAAAGAAAGTATGGCCTAAACATCTGGCTACGTATTTTATTAAATGAGAATAGCTGCCATCTATGTGGTATCCAATAACACAACTTTGTAAAATTTGATTGCAATATATTTTGTTTCTACACTGCTGAAGACAGTTACTTTTCAATTTGCCAAATAGTCTAACACAAGTATGTGCTGAAGGGGTCTCTAAGAGAACAGAATGTTTTGTTCATTTACATACAGTAAACATATGTTCTATGCATGTAGCAGAGAATTGTGAAATAATTCTGAAACTTAATACCCTCATTCATTGCAGTTTTGAACACGCTGGCTAAACTGAAGTCCCAGAAGGAAGTCTTCCTTCTTGTTGACATGCAAGAATTCTCTTAGAAAAGAAATGCTTTTGACCGTTCACCCAGTTATTTAAACTGCTATGTTAAGGAAGTTCAGTAGACACACACACTTATAATTCTCTTTGTAAACCACACAGATAATTATGATGAACTATTAATTACAAATATACTTTAAACAAACCTGTGTCAAAGGTTCTCAAATTTTACACAGTCACCCTCCCAAATCAAAAGATAAGGGAACAGGGCCCTAACCAAGGTTTAATAAAACTTGATCTGATAATTCAGCATTCTGCCACCAGAATATATAGAATCAGACTTTCAAGGGTTTTTATTATTACAATAGTTCCTCTGATTTCAGATCAGAACTTTAGCAAAGCAGGTGCAAAACTGTCCCAAATCCATTGGAACTGCTATGCTAAACAGAGTTTCCTGCAGCACTGGAATGGGAGCCAAGATGGGGAAGGGTTCATGGGTCATTTCCAACAGGAACTGAAAGGATAGGGATTTCCTTGGCGTGAGTCAGTTCTTCAAGGATAGGATTGCACTTCAGCAGTAATGAATACCACAGTATCTGGCCAGGTAGAAAGTTGTATAAGGTATGAGACAGGGACAGATGGGCTCATTGAAGGATTTAAGGTACCCATGAGAAGCACCTCATGTGAAGCAAAGCCAAAAGCAAATTGTGCAAAATTGTGCAAAAACGTTAAGAATATGTTCTATTGATCCTGGACCTCATCAGACTAGGGAATAAGCTCAGACTACTTAACAATAGTTTGCATAACTGGAAATGCTTTCAACCAGAAATAACTGAGCTACCTTGACAGTGGTTAAAATCATTGCAGTTTTGAAAGGTTTAGGTTAGTTCAAGATGACATCTAATTGTATATATACAAAAAGAAAACCTGTTATTTGAGTTCAGGAACCATTATGGAAAATTTGGTAATGATATCTTAAAAGGTGCCCCAATGCATCATTAATAAACAATTTCCTAACAGATTGTGATTTATGTTGATTTTTTGTACACTACTTTATGAGATCAAAGATTATTTTGAATACTTTTAATTAATTAATAATATTTGTCTGCTACCCAATGGTCATTTTAAATGAAATCATATTCTGGGGTGGTAGTGAACATTTTTGTTGTTCTTTATTTTAAAAATTTACATTCCGAAATTATTCCTCTTCAATCCAAACACACAATTTGAAATAAAAACTATAAAATGTATGACACAATCAAATATGGACTGCATCTCCTGTCTTTGTTACTACAGAATAGTGCTGGTTTTCTGGGAGAAAATAACCCCCCCCCTGCTTACCTTTCAAGAATGAATGAGATGGGGAATCCTATAAAATTAATATTGTGCCTCATTTATTTTATTGCAAGCTATCCAACTATTACGAGCTTCTCTCTTTTTGCTAAAGTAAATAAAATATCCATTTAGTGTTTATGTGACTGTGAGGCCCACAGAAAACTTAGAGAAGTTTATCATAGGGTGAATTAGGCAAAATTTGCTTTAAAGAGTAATATTGGCGAGGATTGTTATTTATCATTATTGGTCTCTAAATCCACAAGGGAAAGGACACATTAGACAAACTGTGGTCTTATATTCTGCTACAAGTGACAAGATTTCATCACCATTCCATTTTATAGCCAAATTTACAAAAAACTATTCAAAATGTAAAATAGAGCCCAGGGCATTGTTTGAATACATCGGAAGCCACCATTTTGTTGAACTAAGCAGATCTATTTCTGGACAGTGCTTTTATGGGAAAATAATGATAATAATAATAATAATAATAATAATAATAATAATAATAATAATTTGTTACTGTACTCTGACCATCTGACTGAGTTTCCCCAGCCAATCTGGGCAGCTTCCCACAGAATATAAAACCACAAAGAAAATTCAGGTATTAAAAGCTTCCTGGTTCAGGGCTGCCTTCAGATGTCTACAGAAGGTTGTATAATGGTTTATCTCTTTGACATTTCACAGGAAGACATTTATGTATCTGCTAGCCCCAGACTATCTTAAAATAGCCTATCTTGAACCCATCATATGAGCCACTTCTATCGGTTCATATGAACCACTATGCTGAAGTGCTACTGCACCAAAATATTTGTCCAGTTCTTGCTCAGCTGTGTAATGCAGGGAGAAGGCATAGTCCTTTTCTACCCATTTGCCACAAATCTAAAGACTATTTTGATACACTGGAATATTGGAAATTCCCCCCCCCACATGCACACCTCAGCTAAAGGTAAAGGGACCCCTGACCATTAGGTCCAGTTGCAGACGACTCTGGGAGTGCAGCGCTCATCTCGCTTTATTGGCCGAGGGAGCCAGTGTACAGCTTCCGGGTCATGTGGCCAGCATGACTAAGCCGCTTCTGGTGAACCAGAGCAGCGTACGGAAACACTGTTTACCTTCCCGCCGGAGCAGTATCTATTTATCTACTTGCACTTTGACGTGCTTTCGAACTGCTAGGTTGGCAGGAGCAGGGACCAAGCAATGGAAGCTCACCCCATCATGGGGATTCGAACCACTGACCTACTGATCAGCAAGCCCTAGGCTCTGTGGTTTAACCCACAGCGCCACCCGCGTTAAGAGGGTCCTAAGAAATGGAGCAGAACCAGGTCAGCTGAGGCACATAGCCAGCTTTGCCAAAAAATAGAATTCCATATCAGCCACAGAAGCAGAAACTGAAGCAGATCCATAGCACACAGAGTTGCTGGCATGCTTTAAGATGCATTATTGAGCTAGAAAACAGCTGTAGCTTTAGCCTAGCTGACAGAAACTGTGGCTCAACGTGGAGAATACAAAGGAGATGTTTACACAATCACACACACACAGTTGCTCTAGTTCAAGATGCTTCCTTTCTCTTTTTGTCCTTGTCTGCGTATTATTATTTTTTTGTCAGCTGTAAGGCAATGCAATCTAGACTGAGAAACAGATAACAGGTTCATACAACAGGAATGCAAAGTGAAGCATTTGAAGTCCTAATCCTCACAGATCAAGAGTGAGCACTTATCATTATTGCAACCTTTCTGTCGAGGCTGGCTTTTAACAGGTAAGGTTAAGTGGCCCTTACATTTCAACTTGTGAGAATGGGACCTTACTATTCTTCTACTCTAGTATTCTTCTACTAGAAGAGTGACTAGTGGGGTGCCACAGGGTTCTGTCTTGGGCCCGGTCTTATTCAACATCTTTATCAACGACTTGGATGATGGACTCAAGGGCATCCTGATCAAATTTGCAGATGACACCAAACTGGGAGGGGTGGCTAACACCCCAGAGGACAGGATCACACTTCAAAACGACCTTGACAGATTAGAGAACTGGGCAAAAACAAACAAGATGAATTTTAACAGGGAGAAATGTAAAGTATTGCACTTGGGCAAAAAAAATGAGAGGCACAAATACAAGATGGGTGACACCTGGCTTGAGAGCAGTACATGTGAAAAGGATCTAGGAGTCTTGGTTGACCACAAACTTGACATGAGCCAACAGTGTGACGCGGCAGCTAAAAAAGCCAATGCAATTCTGGGCTGCATCAATAGGAGTATAGCATCTAGATCAAGGGAAGTAATAGTGCCACTGTATTCTGCTCTGGTCAGACCACACCTGGAGTACTGTGTTCAGTTCTGGGCACCACAATTCAAGAAGGACACTGACAAACTGGAACGTGTCCAAAGGAGGGCAACCAAAATGGTCAAAGGCCTGGAAACAATGCCTTATGAGGAACGGCTAAGGGAGCTGGGCATGTTTAGCCTGGAGAAGAGGAGGTTAAGGGGTGATATGATAGCCATGTTCAAATATATAAAAGGATGTCACATAGAGGAGGGAGAAAGGTTGTTTTCTGCTGCTCCAGAGAAGCGGACACGGAGCAATGGATCCAAACTACAAGAAAGAAGATTCCACCTAAACATTAGGAAGAACTTCCTGACAGTAAGGGCTGTTCGACAGTGGAATTTGCTGCCAAGGAGTGTGGTGGAGTCTCCTACTTTGGAGGTCTTTAAGCAGAGGCTTGACAACCATATGTCAGGAGTGCTCTGATGGTGTTTCCTGCTTGGCAGGGGGTTGGGCTCGATGGCCCTTGTGGTCTCTTCCAACTCTATGATTCTATGATTCTATTCTATGATTCTATGATTCTAAGCACAGGAGCCCCTCAGGGATGCGTGCTAAGTCCCTTTCTCTATTCTCTGTACACATTTGATTGCACCCCACTGTATAAGTCCAACACAATCATCAAATTTGCGGATGATACAACAGTGGTGGGGCTCATCAGTGAGAACGATGAGACTGCTTATAGGAAAGAAGTACAGGGGTTAATTCAATGGTGTAAAGAAAATAATCTTATGCTTAACACCAAAAAAACCAAAGAACTCATAATTGACTTTAGGAGAAAGAAAAGTGTATTGTTACCATTGCACATAAATGGCGAGGAAGTGGAGAGGGTTGGTAGTTTTAAATACCTGGGCATTTATATCTCGGAGGACCTCTCATGGACTGCAAATGTTAATATGGTTGTGAGGAAGGTGCAGGGGAGGTTGTATTTCCTGAGAATGTTCAGGGGACTGAATCTATCCCAGCACCTACTCCTGTCCTATTATCATAGTACCATCGAGAGTGTCCTAACCTATAGTATATTATCGTGGTATGGGAGCAGCTCTGAAACGGATAAAAAAGCTTTACAGCAAACAATTAAAATTGCCCAGAACGTTATTGGGCTCCGACTACCAACCCTGGATGAGATCTTCACGTCTCACATCTTGAAGAAGTCACATAATATTCTGAGAGATCCCACCCACCCTGCTCACAACTTCTTTGAACTATTGCCTTCGGGCAGAAGATATAGGACAATGAAAACACGAACCACACGCCTTCTGAATAGTTTCTATCCAAGAGCTCTGATTGCACTAAATAATGATCTCAGGGCCAGTTGCAAGGTTTAGTAAGTAGGGAGTGGAAGGAATGAGATAGGTTTTAGGTTATGTTATGTTTTTAATAGGTCATGCTATATTCTGGATTATGTTATGTTTTATAGATTATGTCTAAATAGGATGAGAGTTCGGAGATACGTGCAAATGCATATGTGAACCCGGTCTTTGGGTGGGTGTTTGATTTTCGTTGTTGTGTATACTGTGTATATACGGACAATGACAATAAATAAATTTATCTAAACTTAATTTGTTGTGTTCTTATTTATATGCCAGCTTTTGGGGAAGAGTTTTGCCCATGAGGTTGGCGCACAAGGTGCAGTTAGTGCAAAATGCTGCTGTGAGGTGGCAGGCTGAAGTTAATCATTGTTGGCATATTGCACCTTTGTTGAAATAGTTGCATTGGCTGCATATGTGCTCCTAGGCCCAGGCTCAAGGTATTGTTACTTGTTTACAATGCACTAAACGACTTGGGACGAGATGTCAGGAGCTGGAGTCAGGCACAGGTCAGCAACAAAACCATGAAGCACCCGTTGCCAGTGAAGCGACCTGTTTATTCAAAAAAGCAAAAAACAACTTTGTTCTAGGGGTCACAGCAATGCTTCCCAGTAGATCTTGCTCCAATGAAGCAGTTGTCTTCCCACATCTCTCTGAGGCTCATTGCCCATTTCCTTCCCCCGAAAGCCTAAGGCTTTGTTGCCTTGTCGTTGTTGCTCTATACCCTCTTCATTTATCTTTGTGTCCTGGGAGATCAGGGGAGAGGGGAGCTAGGAGGGTGGGACTCTCTGGATTCTTCAGCAGCCTCTTGACCCCCCCTCCTCTCCAGCCTTTGAGTCTGTACTGCCTTCTGCCACAACTTCTTCCTGCTCACTAAACCCTGTTGCCTTTTCAGCTTCTATCACCTCCTGCTCTCAGTCAGCTCCCTTTGACCACTCCTCGTCATCCCACCACCAATCCCCTGGCTCTGAGCCTTCTGCCCCTGAGGGTTCCCTTGCGGGCTCCCCAGCTGGTGCCTCCATCATGATACCATACTACTTGAGAAATTGCCTCTCCCCTTTAAACCCCTGCAAAGCCAGGGCCGAGTTAAGAGATTTAGAGGCCCTAAGCACAAATATTATTGTGGCATCCCCCCATGTATAATTCAAAAACAATATCAAACCATAACATTTCTATTTTTTTTAAAAAAAAAAACCCCAATGACTAAAACATAGATTAATTGCAACACAGGACAAAATATGATATCCTCAGTTTATTTTGGATCTATGTTAGCAGAACACCCACTTTTAGGGTGAAGCAACTCATTTGGGTGCTGCCCAAAATAAAAAGAGAACAGAAAAATGAGTAAAAGAAGTCTAATACAGTTCTGTTTCCCCCCATGATGACTACTTTGATGCTTTTTAAAACAAAATACCAAAAGTCAAATTTGCTCAAAAAATTCTCTCTCTCTCTCTCTCTCTCTCTCTGTGTGTGTGTGTGTGTGTGTCTCCCTATTTTGCTGGCGCTCTGTGTACATGTTTTGTCTGCCTATTGGTAAATCCAGTCATTGCATTACCGGGATATGGTGTGTGACTTCTTGGCGGTACTAATGTGACCACCAGCAGCAAGTATGGATGACCGTGGCAAGGCTCTTTCTGACCAGGAGGAGTTGTAGATAGGATATCAGCAGATAGTATATCATCCAACTGACAGAAGGTCCTTTATGCTTGTATAGAATAAACAAGATCAGAAAAATGCTATAGTATATGCTGCAGGTACTTTACCGTGTGGGCAAAAGTCCTTTCCTAAAGCTGAAGCAAATCAATTCTCTTCTGTCAACACTGAATGGGTCTCAGAAAGAGAACTGCACTGGATATTGCTAAGTCTCATTTACTCACCGGCTTACCTTTTTTATTTTCAAGTGAAAGGTTTACATGATTTTATGATTACACTTTTCAAATCACAAAATGAACACCTGCTCTTAAAGCATGCACTTTATTTTTTGAACAGTGTTAGTTTAGCAACTGGAGATTATTTTTCAGTGCTAGACCTCTGCAGCTTTAGAATTATATCTCTTACTACAAAAAAAAAACCCAGGCACTGAAACACTTTAAAATAGGGACTCACACCATGTGCCAACCATACTCAGTAACGAATGGAGAAGTGTTTCTTTCTCTTTTTTTCTTAAAAAAAATTTTTTTTTTTGTAAAGGATTTGATTGAGTACAAAGGTAAACAACATCACAATTAATACAAACCAAGGCATTAAAATTGTGTTACAAAAAGGACAAAGACATAGGAATAATATTATGATTAAGTATCCCAAACAACCAAAGACACTGCTGGTAGTTGTTGTTGTACATTTTTGTTATTAGCATGAAAAATAAAATTCCACCAAATTTTATTCTATTTATTTGTTAAATTTATTAATTGCATAAAAGGTCTGCAGTTTTTCTTTTTCCCGCTGAACTCTCTCACTGTCTTCTCAGATACAGTGATGTTCCAGGTAAGTTTGAACGATAAGGAAAGAGTCAAGTGTTTTCCATCTCTGCAGAAAAGGAGATAGGTGTGCTTTTAAGGGGGGGGGAAATACAGAGAGATGTCTTTGTTCAACATTTGGGTTTTGAATTTCTGCTTTTCATTTATTCTAGCAGCTGGAAGTTGAACCTATATTGTCAGTTTTTATTTTAAGCACAGAACTGCAGGGATCATAGGGACAATGTTGGCAATCACTGCCCAATAATTCAATGATTTTGATTTGGGTAGTGCCCTCTTATCTATTGCTCCTAACCCTAAATGGGAACCAAAGGCAAGCGGTAGCTCTAATCCTGGATTATTCATGCTCTCATAACCTCCGGGTTGAACTACTTACTACAATGTCTACATGGGGCTGCCTTTGAAGACTGCAGTGCGTTGAACTAAGTACAGTTTCTGAAGCTTATTGTTAAAGAACTTAGGGCTGTAGCTAGCACTTTACATACAGAACTCTGCCTGTGCAATAAGACTTCCCTCTCCTCTCCTCCACCCTCATGCTTCCAAAGTCAGTTTTTTTAAAAATGCTATTTTATTGTATGACTTACTTTAAATTGAAGCAGTTATAGAACCCTTTGAATGCTTTTAGTAGACAGCAAGGACCAGGTTTTATAAATGAATGCTCTCTAACCTTTTTCCAGATGTATTATATACATGGATAAAGATACAACCCAAAACACCAAAGGTGCACACAAAGGAAACCTTCAAAAAAATAAAACCTTTACCTAGAACTGAATTCCTTTCTCTCACATATAAGTGAATGACTTTATCGGTAATAAGCCAGGAACTATAGACAATAGATCCAGTACTTCCAGTGATCCATGGTTCCAGGGATCGTGCCTAAAGCCAAAATCTCATCTAGTCAAAAGCCATTGGGTTCAATGGCAGGTGGGATTGCTAATATCATTTTCTCCAGAACCCCACGTGTTATGTACTGAAGTTCTCACCCTGGGCCAGCAGGGGATACTGTAGACAGTTCAGGTCCACATATGCAAAGAAGGGATCGAAAGTGACGTTCAGTGATTGGATAGCTACAGAAAATGGTTACTGTTGCATTCTAGTGGAGCTCTCTCTCTCTATTTTTTTAAAATAAAAAAATTCCTTCCTGTAGCACCTTAAAGACCAACTAAGTTAGTTCTTGGTATGAGCTTTCGTGTGCATGCACACTTCTTCAGATACACAGAAACAGAAGTTGCCAGATCCTTCTATATGGTGAGCAGGTGGGGAGGGGTGTTACTCAGAAGGGTGGTGGGAATAGGAGATAGGCAGATAGCTGAGAGAGCCTGTTGACGACTCTTAACGACTGTAATAGGTCTTACAGGAAAAGACAAGGGGTGAGAAGGTGAGAAATGGTTTAGTCTCACCCCTTGTCTTTTCCTGTAAGACCTATTACAGTCGTTAAGAGTCGTCAACAGGCTCTCTCAGCTATCTGCCTATCTCCTATTCCCACCACCCTTCTGAGTAACACCCCTCCCCACCTGCTCACTATATAGAAGGATCTGGCAACTTCTATTTCTGTGTATCTGAAGAAGTGTGCATGCACACGAAAGCTCATACCAAGAACTAACTTAGTTGGTCTTTAAGGTGCTACAGGAAGGAATTTTTTTATTTTGACTATGGCAGACCAACACGGCTACCTATCTGTAACTGGATCTATTTTTTAAAATATTTTTTATTAACAGACCAATCAAATCAAATCACATAAATACCGAATTACAGAGCCTAATTTTAAATTTATGTTGGGGGTACCCATATTTCAAGTTCCGAAAGGGATCCAATCCTTTTGTTGCTGCTGCTTTAAAAGTCCACAAATCCGTCCAAATAATGTTCACAATTCTGTCCAATCCTTTCTTGCTGTTTTCCACATCTCTTCTAGTTGTTTTCATATATTTTTCCTTTCTCTTTGTCTTTGTGGCCTCTGATAGTCTCCATAAGCGGGTTAAAACAAATCTGTATTCCTGTGTGGATTTTTCCGTCCGTCCAAGAGTCATATTTCAGACAGCAGCCGTATTCCATCGCTTCCATAAAAAAAAACATTCTTGCTGTCTACTCATTAGTTTTTCACCGGTCTGTCCCTCTTTCTCAGTCCTCGAGGAGGTTCTACCAGGAATCCAATATGAAAACAAAGCTTCCTCCTCCCGATCATGAATCTTTCGACAGGACCTGTCAAAATGGCGACTCCCTTTTTGTTGCTGCACCATCAAAAGCCCTTGTTCTTTTTCTCGATCTCACAAGTCAAACTTTTGGTAGTAAATCATTTCCACACAGTTTTTAATCATCCTGCTTAGGTCGGTTATGCGATGGTTCTTTTTGAGGAGGGGTTATTGATTAATCACATAGAAGAAAAGGGGGGAAAAATTTCCCCATCCAGTCCCGCTCCAGCATACTGAACCTGGTGTATTTTCTTCATGTTGTATTCCGCTAAGTTCAACCTGTTGCTCTCGTTTCACAGAGGTTACTTCAGTTAGCAGTCTTCACTCCCGTTCTTCACTTGAAATATCTGCATTTGCTTCTTTTCCAATTATATATTTCGAGCTGATGCAGCCAGTGCGCTATCAGAGACAGCGTCCAGGAGAGCCAGACACCACCTGAGGGCTTTGTGCCTAGTGCCCTCACCCCATTCTTTCGAATCTGGGGGTGAATTATGGACACAGCAGGCAAGGCAGCGTTCCCCATTCCCTTGGGGCAACGAAGGGAGGCTGCTTACTCCCATATCAGCCTCTTAATTACCTCGTGTGGGTCGGAGAGATGTTATTGTCGGCCATCTTCCAATGCGCCCCCTGGCGGCCCCCTAGTGGAGCTCTATATAAGCAGGCTGGCTGAACTCTTCAGTTCAGTTCTGTTCTGGCCTGTGAATAAACAAGAGCTGTTTGAAGAATCGCTGTGTCGTCTGATATGTTCACCCACAACTTAACACCACAAGCATTCTGCCCCTTTTTTTTAATTTGCCATGCAAGTGAAGATGAATGGGCACAAATTAAATGCATGAAAGTTGTGGGCTTACTGTAAAACAAAGGTTTGTAAGCTCCAACCAAAGAACAACATAATTAATTATAAACATAATTAATTACAATAATAAGACAGTATATTGATTAATGGGCATCCTTTGTGTCTTTCTTAAGTCTTTGGAAGTGTTGTTGTTTTTTAAATCTGAACTAAGGAGGAGAGAAACTTTGTTCATTCCTTCAGACATTACTACTAGTGCATGCATTCTAAAATGAGAATTAAAATGAGAGAGTCATGCCTGCTTAGAAGTCACCCCCAGAAATCTTGTCCCCTAATTCCAGTTATAATGAGGCAGCTGACGGTGAGGAGAAGACACTCCATACATTCACAGAGGCATGTTGACTACATGTCTTCCTGGTCTTCAAATAGATCCCAGAACGGAATGTGCAGAACATGCAGTTGATCTTAAACTCCACTTGGGATGGAAAGGAACAGCAGGCTATATAACTTTACAGAATTTCCCCTAAACCTCACAGATAATGTAACCCAGAGCAGTTCTATATCTAATTTATGATGGGACTAGCGAAGGAGTCATAACTATGAATCTTTAAATCCATGCATGCAGTGTTTTTCAAGTCTGGTTCATTTCATTTGGATCATGTCAATTTTGGGTTCGTTTGCGAGGCCTGTTAAGGACTTCCAGAGGCCTTTGGGCACTGACTGCAAACAGCCCTGTTAAACAACCAGGATGGTGATTAAGCTCTGGAGCAAAGTAATATTACACACAGCTGTGCCAGAATGGGGATTGTAATACCATTTATAAAACAATGCTGAATTTCCTTTTATGGTTTCCATTTAAAAGATGTATATTTTGTTTACTATAATTACACCTGAGTCCCTGTGCATGAAGCCCGGTCGTTTTGCACACTGTGAGGGGATTTGTCTGCCGCTGCTGCCTGCAAGAAAGAATTACAAAATGGCATCCATATTACCTTCTTCATGGTATATGGGTTTTAACTAACCATTGCCCATCAATCAAACTTGCAGCCTTCACCATTTTTGCTGCCTGTCAAGTAAACAAATGCTTGGCTGCAGGGATGAAACAGGTGCATGCCTTCTCGGTTGCCATGGCAACAGTCATTATGGATATCATGCTGCACAGGCCAGTGGCCTGCATTCAAACAGAGAGATGGGGTAGCTTTGGATTTATGCCTGATCTCCTTTTAACCTGATGGTATGTGCTAGATTATATATACACATGTGTGTATATAGGGATTTTAGGAACATTTTAAACTGGGGAGTCACAATCACTTTAAAATGAGAGCATTTTAACCAGGGGGTAGAGAATGGTGTTAAAAAGAAAGAAAGAAAGAAAGAAAGAAAGAAAGAAAGAAAGAAAGAAAGAAGAAAGAAAGAAAGAAAGAAAGAAAGAAAGAAAGAAAGAAAGAGAAAGAAAGAAAGAAAGAAAGAAAGAAAGAAAGAAAGAAAGAAAGAAAGAAAGACTTCTAGGGAAGTGAGGGAAAATATAACTTTGGGAAATAAGGATATTAGAAGAGATGGGGGATGTGGAAATGTAAGTAACAGATTTGCCTCAAAAACAACTACAGTGGTACCTCAGGTTACATACGCTTCAGGTTACAAACTCCGTTAACCCAGAAAGAATGCTTCAGGTTAAGAACTTTGCTTCAGGATGAGAACAGGTGGTGCAGTAGCAGCAGGAGGCCCCATTAGCTAAACTGGTGCTTCAGGTTAAGAACAGTTTCAGGTTAAGAACGGACCTCCAGAACGAATTAAGTACTTAACCCTAGGTACCACTGTAAAAGGCTGAAATGATCTCTGGAGAGTATCATTAATAGATGATGCCCTACCAACAGACTTAGATCAGATTAAGAAACCAAATGCTGACAATGGAGATAAGAATATGAGTGGGACAGATCAGAACCGGCTCTACTACTAGGCAAAGTGAGGCAGCCACTTCAGGCAGTGGGTGTTGGGGGAATGGTTCCTTCAGGTGTTCAAGCCCTCCAGCCATTGCCCTCTGCTTGAAGACAGCATTGTGTGCCATGTGGCCTGATCCACTGGCGGAGGAAGGTGGGTGCGGGCCGCCCTGGGCGTCATCTCTGAGGGGGATGACATCACCACCCCGCCCCCACAGGTGGTTAGCCCCGCGGGTGAAAAGCATGTCCGCCGCTCTGGGTGCTGGAGCAGCAAGCTCCGCCTCTGGCCTGCTCTTCACCCCCTAACTAACCTGCTGCTCTCAGGGAAGTGGAGGACGCTTTCCCATCACCAGTCATCTCCTGGATGTGGAATGGCAGGGGTGCCATCTTACTCTTCACCGGAAGTAGCAAAATGCATTGGACCAGCCCTGGAGCAGAGTGGGTTTAATAGCAGGAGAATCTTAACTAGATACAAATGAGTGCTTTCCATGCCCCTGGAAAGATTCTTCAGTTTGAAAAGAGAGACGTGGACATTTACGCAAGTTGTTTCTTATTTGATGTCTTTCAGCATCCAGCTAAATAGAAAGAGTGGCTCTGAATCTTCAGTTGTGATTCGAGTACCCGTCCCCCGCTTTGGGATAATAAAGACACGTGGACACAGTATATTAGGTTAATGGGCTAGAAAAGGCCACAACTTTATTGATTACAGCATGTGAGAAGGTATTGGCTTAGGCATTGGACAAGAGCAAATTTGACTCCACCCACTCAGAGAGGGGTGAGTCTGATGAGGGGTTAACCACCAGTAGGGGGAGCCTGTTGATGCCAATACAACTATAAGCTCTCCCCTGATGTCACTGGGGGTCGTGCCATGGCCCCCCGCCACACAGGGCATCGGACAGGATCCATGACCGCCGGATTCCTTTAGCAGAATACCCATAAGTGAAGGGGTAGGCAATGGCCACACCTTGCTCTTCCATACACCAACAACACATTCCAATGCCTAACCGCCAAATACCAGGAAAGTTGTGACGATTGCTACGAGGTAGGCGAAAAAAATCAAGAGGCCAATTGGGAAAAACTCCTACCAGGCCCCCTGGGCAACCAGGGTGACCAACCATGGGTCCATAGCAAGGTCAAGCAAGAAGCTACACACTAAAGGGAGTGGTGGGTGGGTGACTCGCGAAAATTGGCAGCGCAATGGCGGGGAGAGCTGGCGTGGCTGCATTTGAGCGGCTAAACCACGCCCCCGCAGTGTCTCCTGATTGGGTGCCCAGCTGGGAGGCATGGCGCGCCAGCGAATATGGCAGGGCAGGGGGCAGAACGCCCCCTGCATGACGCAAGGATCTGGTCCCGCTCACAACCCCTCCCTCCGGAAGGAGGAGAGACTTTAGCTCACATTTCCAGTTCTGTGCATTTGTTCACACACCCAGAAATATCAGAGCTCCAACTCCCCCCTCCTTTGGGGGGGGGGGCTTTCTGCATGATGGATTTCAAAGGCCATAAATAATCACCGAATCCTTGCTAACTAATAAAGGCTTATGATACCTTCACAGTACTACTGGCATGCCACACCATGATCCATTGCTGAGCTTGAGAAAAACGAAGTGGCCTTTCATCTTCCTGTTTTTAAACATTAGCAGAGATATCTATTTTTTCTGCGGAAGAGTTTTATAACAAGCTCAGGTGGCATTTTCTTTTCACCGATAGCTTCAGGATCTCCCAATTACTGTTCAGGCGGTAAAATGTCATACACATGCACACAAAACACAGACACACTTTAAGAAGCCTGCAGTGCTTTTCAAACTGGGAAGACATTTTCAAAGCAGACCTCTACGAAGCCCTTTCAAAGTGCATACCACTTAGATCTTGCTAAAAAATATTTTCTCCCCTGATCCACAAACCAGCAATGTGGCATTTAAGACATTAGTTTGATTGGACAGATCTGCAGTGCCAACATGCTTGGTCAATGACTAAAAGTTATTCAATGAAATATTATGGATGTTTCTCAGCTTGCCTGTATTTTCCTATCATTTTAATTTACTCAAACTAGAGATAGGATATTACTCAGCTAACTGTTACTCAGAGTAGAAGCATTGAATGAATGGACCTGTGTCATGTTCATCAATTTAAATGGGTCTACTATGAATAAAACATAGCTGAATGCCATCCCTATTATCCAAGCTCAACTTGGAAAAGCAGTTTGCAGAGTCAACCTCAAAAATGGGAAGAGAGTCCCAAAATTATTGTTTGGATTAAAATCCAACACAAAGAAGAATTCATGGTTCCCTGCTCGCCAGCCTCTCAAATACATACTCTTCCATACCTGAGACACTTGAATAAATCAATGTCAAAGAAATTTTGATTTAATGCATTTTTCTTTAATTTCTTTTATTGTATTTTTAAAAAAATTTACAAGTCGTCCTGGCATCATGTTGTAGCATGAGGTAAAAATCAAATAGACAAATAAATACAATCAGCCTCACAGTTCCATAGCAACATTCACCAAGCAGTACGTCATTTACTTAGATGGAAATGGCTGCAGCCCAGTTACTCAGTGACATTCAAAGATAAATATTGGGTAAAAAAAGAAGACAAAAATAATTAAGGTTCTCGTTGTTTTCATAATACACCAAAATCTGGATCTACTATAATGGAACACTAGCTCTTATTATTTACATATTTTTGTTATTCATTTTGGTTTCAATATATTTAAAGACCTCTTCCTTGATTCATACTATGATTTCCAAAACCATCTGCAAAAGGTCTATAAAACCTTCCTTGGATCTATTACAAATGACCAGGTCAGGAAGTGGACCCTGCTTATTGGCTCATATTACAGGTCACCAAACCCTTATCAAGTCATTCTCTGAATAAGTTAAACAATCTTGATTATTTTGGCATGCATTTGCTGACTGGGGAAAGCAAGGACAATTTAAAAGTGCATTTATATTTTTCATATACATTTTGATAGCTAGTAGTAGCAGTAGTAGCAGTAGTAGTAGTAGTAGTAGTAGTAGTAGTAGTAGTAGTAGTAATTTATTTGTACCCCACCCATCTGGCTGGGTCTCCCCAGCCATTCTGGGTGGCTTTCAACAAGGATAAAAAATATATTAAAAGTCGTTATTACCTTCCTGGAGCCACAGAAAAAAGGCAGATTAAAACTTTTAAGAGAAGCATGTTCAATACACATTCATAACCCTCCCCTTTAAGAACTTGGTTTTTTTCTACATCTGCGTCCTACCTAATATTTTCCTCTTCCAACTTCAGAAGTGAAAGAAGCTCCTTGCTGCAATAAAATAACACCCAGGTGCCATAATCAAACATAGGTGGAATCTCTACACATATAAAAACCGTTCTTTCAATCTATATTTTGAGATACTTTCCCACAATGAACCTGAAATCCAAGTTCAAAGGATTTCCTTTTAGTCATTTCAGATAAAGCTAACCTGGGGGAAGAGGTAATTGTGCCCAGCAACATCTTATTTTTGCATGGTTTTTTATTTCTGTATCTGCTTTGGAAACCTGACCACCATTTTGAATTTTCCACAATGTTTCATACCTAGCAGTGTGTTGATCCAGTGTGGTGTAGTGGTTAAGAGTGGTAGTCTCGTAACCTGGGGAACCAGGTTCGCATCTCCGCTCCTCCACATGCAGCTGCTGGGTGACCTTGGGCCAGTCACACTTCTCTGAAGTCTCTCAGCCCCACTCACCTCACAGAGTGTTTGTTGTGGGGGAGGAAGAGAAAGGAGAATGTTAGCCGCTTTGAGACTCCTTAAAGGGAGTGAAAGGCGGGATATCAAATCCAAACTCTTCTTCTTCTTCTGGCACCATTCTGAGGCATTGTGTGGTTGCAGTGGAGGAGAGGGTAGAATGACACCTGCCCCCCCCCAAAAAAAACAACTGGTGGAGAAGCTGGGAAATCTGCAACGTGACCTTCTTTTTCTAGTGGGTGAGAAAAAAAGTATTTTTTTTTTTTAAATGGCTTCCCTTCTGATAAATGTCAACTCAGCTCTAGTGAGATTAGTCCAGAAATGCACTGCTTGGTTGCAGCCTGCCTATTATCCACAGTGTTGTATATCATATTAACACAGCCTAATTTCATGCATCCATCTTAGTTATCTTCCTTCAGCTACTGAGAAAAACAAAAAGGGTTGACTACTAGCTAACTGAATCCTGTTTGTTGTGAAAATCAAGAGCATTGCGATCATTTGATTCTATCTTTTCCGTCTCCACTCTTCTCGATTCTATCCATCCTTATACCAGGTGTTCTGAGCATGGCCTCAAAGCTACCATTTATCACGCGCTTTAGTAATATGCATGATTTGCCACACACATCCATCTGGCACCCAGTTACCTCCAATAAAGTCTGCTACAGTCTGCTGCATACAGTTTCCAGCAGATAATTATGAAATGCAAGCAAATCAAGACTTATCCTGTGCCCTCATACAATGAGTCTATCTTTTTAATATCGTATAGGAACAGCTGTCTCCATCACTCAAAATGCACCCACTTTTTCTTCACCAAACCCTTGAGGTGACACTTGGAATTGGGAGGAATATTTTTTTGGGGACAGCATGCTGCTTAGAGTTTTATAGCACAGAAAATTACAAAAGAGCCAATGGCCTTGTTTGGGTGTACATATCTCTGCTCATTAAGGCAATATATACACAAGCCTTGCGCCTGCATGCTCCAACCTTGCACCACCCATTTTTTTCTCCAACACACTGAGTTTCTGGGGCAATTCATCGCCCACAGTTCCCCATTATGTCCAAAGCAGGATGCTATGGTTACTAAAATCAGAAAAGGCCAGGATCTTAAACCATAGTTTATACATGAAGCGGTTGTACATAATACCACAAAAATGTCATTTTTCTCAGTCCAGAATTATTTGTGCTTGTCCTCAACATGCTGCTTTCAATCTAGCTTGATTCTAGATCCTGCCATCCACTAGGGAAGGTGGGGTTAGCTGGTATGGATTTGAAAACCCTTCCCTTGGTTAGGTTATACCTGTCTTTTCTTCTTGCATATGCCCCAGGTGAAAGAAGAAGCAAGTGGTGATGGTGATCTTGGACCCACAACACCATTGGGCAAGTGTGGATGCATCCTGGGAGCGCCTGCATTTGTTTTCAAATGGACAAACTGTGGGGAAATGCAGAATCAATTGGCAATGAGAACTTATTTTTGGAATGAATCCAGTTTCTCAAGAAGCATTTATGATGATGATGATGATGATGATGATGATGATGGAGCAATAGATCTAGATTGTATGTGTACTGCTGTCAGGACTGGTTCAGCTGCAGGTCAGCATGGTGTCTCAGAGAAGAGCAGTAAAGTTGATTCAAGGAAACATAAGACATACTGAGAACCTATGAGCACAGCGGGCTCCCAGCAAAACAATTGCCCAAACTAACCATCTGGCACTCCCACTTCTCCCTGTGTCTCCTCCCCATTGGCTGTTTTCCCTGCAATCTTAAAACTCAGTCAGAAGGGGGAACTGCACTCTCTGTGTTCTTTGTCCTGCTCCATGCAAAAGCCTCCAAGCCCTTGGAGACAAGGGGGAAGGGGAACTGAATACAGTAGGACTGGCAGGCTCCTGCAAATCTGTTACAGCCTCAGCCTCCACCTGCTCCTAAGCTGCCTGCAGTGCTTTCTGTCTCTTCTTCCTCTCTCTCACTTAAGCCTGTTGCTTGTTCAGCACCCAACCATTCTGCCCCAGTTTCATCCTCTGACCTGTCTTCAGTGTCCCACCACCGCTCCCCTGGGTCTAAGCCTTGCTCTTCTGAGGCTTTCCTAGGGGGTCCTCCCCTCATCACTCCTCCTTTTCTAGCCAGTCCCTGAAAACTACACGGGGGGGGGGTACTAGGTCTCCATTGACTCTAGAATAAAATGTCATGTGTACGCACCTTTAGATACCCTTGCCCTTGGGCGCTGGAAGTGTTTACATTGACATAAATGCTTTTTACTCTGCTGCTCATGCACACATCACTTGGAATAATCAGCCGTGTTGAAGCAGCAACAGAACCTCATTTTGACCACTGTGCCCACTGTGGCACTGCTCAGTGAGCTGAATCAAATACTATACAAGGCAAGTCTGTAGTAAGTGTGGGAAAGGGGGAAGTGGCAATAAGAAAAGTGAATTATCAGTTACTGACTGGAAGAGGAAGAGTGGTGGGAGCTGTCCAACCAAGAGCCCACCAGGAAAGGCACAGAGGAAGAGGACTCCGAGCTTGGAGACTGGTGGTGGGACCTTGGCCACACCTCAGAGGAGGAGACAAGCTGGGAAGTGCTAGAAGCAAGGAACCTGAGGGATAGTGAAGATACAGAAGCATGCAGGTGCCCCAGCATAGGGCAGGGTGATGAGGTTTCCAGTATGAATGCAGGCACCAACAGCAAAGACAGAGGGGAGTTAGATCTTGCATTTCTCCCACAAATCCACTCTGACAGCTTCTCTGCTGACAGCTCAATGACCCCCCTCACTTCCCAAAATGAGGTGCTGGTTGCATGTTGTTGAGCAGTGAGCCAGGCAGACATATAGGGAAGTCCCTGGGGCTTCCTGTAGCAAAGTTACTATTACAAGATAACTTAGCATTTCTCTATCTTCCTGACCTGAGAATGACCTGCTCTGCCTGTCAGCTCCATAAGAAGAGAAGAAGAGGAGTTTGGACTTGATATCCCGCTTTATCACTCCCTTTAAGGAGTCTCAAAGCAGCTAACATTCTCCTTTCCCTTCCTCCCCCACAACAAACACTCTGTGAGGTGAGTGAGGCTGAGAGACTTCGAAGAAGTGTGACTAGCCCAAGGTCACCCAGCAGCTGCATGTGGAGGAGCGGGGAATTGAACCCGGTTCACCAGATTACGAGTCTACCGCTCTTAACCACTACACCACACCGGCTCTCTTCTAAGAACATAGGAAGCTGCCTTTTACTGAGTCAGACCATTGGTCCATCTAGCTTAGTACTGTCTGCATTGACTGGCAGCAGCTCTGCAGGGTTTCAGGCAGGGGACATTGCCAGACCTACTTGGAGATGCCAAGGACTGAATCTGGGACCCTCTGTATGCAAAGCAGATGTTCTACCCCTGTACTGTAACCCATCCCTTTCTTTTTACACCATGAACCCCTTGGCCAGGCGTCACCATGATTGAAGAAAATAGGCATTTCACAGGACTAAATATTACTGTTCCCTGGTGAAATTGTTGTTGTTGTTTATTTGGTGAACAACCTTGGGTGAAGGGTATTCTGTCAGTTTAAAAGCTATGCATAGTGTAGCTGAATGCCAAGACTCTGTAATCCTATCTAATGCAAAGCACTTTCTCTGCTGCAAACATAATTAGGAGCCCATAGCATTCAGCATAGCCCTAGTGATATTTCTAAAACATCTCCCGTTGCTCTGACTTTGCCCACCTTCTGGATGAACTTAGCTGATAAACAGATTGTTTCAAAGCAGAGCACTGCCTAAACCCTTCAGCCATCTTTCTTTCCTTTTCCTTAAGGGGAGTCACAATCCTGTGTGAATTTGGCAGTTCTCCCATTGTTAAACATGTTTTCATGTTTTAAACTTTTAATATGGTTTTAATTGTATGGTTTTATGTACTAGTCATTGTAAACCACTTTAATAGTTTTTTAATGCATTATAGCATATACAGTGGATGCTCGGGCTGCGAACATGATCCGCGTGGGAGGCACGTTCGCAACCCACAGTTGCGCATGCACAGGTTGCAATTTGGTGCTTCTGCGCATGTGCAAAGCATGATTTAGTGCTTCTGTGCATGCACGACTGCTGAAACCCAGAAGTAACCCCTTCCGGTACTTTTCGGGTCCATAACCTGAAAAAACGCAACCTGAAGCATCTGTAACCTGAAGTATGACTGTAAATATTTTTATAAACAAAATAATAAATATATGTTATGCTACCAACACAAGACATACCACTTTCACATCCAAATTTATTGCAGGACTGGGGAACCTGAGGTCCAGGCTAAATGTGGCCCGCTAGGTCTCTCTATGTGTCCGTCAGAGCTCTCTGCAGGCCACACCTCCTCTCCCTCACTGGCCCCTAACTGGCCCTGCATTACAATTGAATGCCTGGCTGGAATCTTTCCTTGTCTGCCATAGGTCTCCATTTTGTCTCTGTTCTGTCTCCATTTTGCTTGATCCCCTGCAACACCTGAGAAAGCATTCAATGTGCTACAAAACTCAAATTATCAGCTGGCAACGAATTCCATAAAGAAGGGGGAAATGGACTGGCAGGGTGGGAAACATGAAGAACTAAAAGTATGACCAACAGATAGCCAGCAGAACACAAAGACTTAAGATGCTAAACATACGGCAGAGATGGAAGATCAACAGGAGCTAAAGAATGGGCACGTGTGGGTGTAATCTGCTTCCATCTAATTTACAGTTTTATTGGATTCCTGTAATGATCCAAAGACAGCACACAGATTTTCCAATCTCTTACACCCTTTCCCATGGTCCACATATACCTAGGGCATTTGAAAAAGAACACCGTCTTAAAACTAAATGGGAAATGGAAAAGATAAACAGGGCAAAGAAGTCAAAAGCTGGAAAGCATGATCACATTTGTTGGCTGGAAGAAATGAGAGAGAGAAATAAGATGAGCATCAGAATGCAAGATGAAAACAAAAGGCTTAAGATAAGAACATGGAAAATAAACTGTAACAGCATCATGATAATCCAAATGAAATAAAACCACATAATGAGCTAAAACGTGGGGAGAATCAACAGAAAGGAAAGAACTTTGCCATGTTTAGGAATTGAAAACTGGAAGAAGTGCACTCAGACTGAGAGACGGCAGTGGGAAGTGGAGGGAGGGAGATCAAGCAAAAGCCAAGCGAAGAACACAGAGTGAATGAGGATCACAGAGCAGGGCCAGAGCTGAAGAGTGATAGAGTTGGTGCCTGCATGTGTGGTGCACTCTTGGAATCTGCAGGGAAGCAAGGAAAGCCAGAGAGATGCTTCAGTGATGGGCATATTTCCACATATTAACAGATGGGGGGCACTCCTGAAACCCCTACCCTTCCATCCTGTCTCTTTCTGACTGGACCTTCTGGGGAGGACATGCCAAAAAACCTTTTCCCTATCTTGCTTGTTTCCCCCAAAAGCTCTGGGCCCTCAAAGGTCTGTTTTCATTAGCTGTAGAGTTTTAAGGATTGGGTGGGGTGCTTTTTTAACCATGTAATTGTTGTTTTAATTGTATTCTGTTTGGGGTGGTTTTGTATTCTGCTTTATTTGTTGAACTCTTCTTTGTGATGCCTATGTAACAGGTGGTATATCCCCCCCCCCCCGAATTTTTCAATAGATTGGGGTGTGAGCAACATTACGCAATGCCCTTGCCCTAAGCTAGATTTCATGAAGGAGACTTCAAGGTGTCTTTTATTTGTCCAGTTGCTATTCAGCTAGGAAGCAATGTGCTAATACAGGTAAATTGTAATGGTGATCCCTTTGATAAGCACAAGAACAAAATCCTGAAGATGAGCATGATCAATTGCAAATGTATATTAAAGCAGTTTTTTAATCTGCATCTCCCACAATTATTGTGGGCCCCTGAATGTCTGATGCCATTTTAGCTCTGGGCAGTTACTGCAATTGGGAATATTGAGGTAAAAGTAATTACAAGGAGTGGCCTTTCCTTCTGACAATAAAGGTCCATAATTCCATCAGGCTATAGAAGATGGAGAGAAATGAGACTGTTGAGTCTTTTCATCGTCTCTGCTGAAAGAGTAGCAACCTTTGGCTCCTCCTCTCCCTTGGAAATGTTGAATCCCATCTGGTCATTACAATAACCTTGTAACTAAAAACGGTGCCTGGCTTTTATTTATTTATTTATTCTCCTCTCTTTCAATCTCTTTTCCTTTTATGTTATATCTTCTAGACTGAAACCAGTGACTGGCTTATATTGACATATATTGTATTATATTGACATATATTGTATTATATTGACATATATTGTATGCCGCCTTGAGTGCCTTTTTTTGGAGGATGAAGAGTGGGATAAAAATGCATCAAATAAATAATAATACAGTACTAGGAAATCTACTTCCATGCAAAATAGTGTATTATTTTCCCTCTATAGAGATCATTTCAAATTCACTGATCATTCAATCTTTTTTTAAAAAAAACCACACACAACAACAACAACAACCAGATTCTTATGAATATTTGGCACATACAACTCTGAATCTTGTGTTTATTGAATGTCCATTTCTTGCCAAAGGGTCTGTGAAGGACACTTCATTGGCTTCAAAGCAGGGACATAAATATTCTCAGAAACTAGATAGACTTTGATTATTGTAGCAAACACCAGTTTCACAAACAGCTTAACTATTGTTTGCAAATAACATTTTCTAGTCTGATAAACGCATGGTTACATTAATTAACATACCTTGTAAAATCATTCATTACTTTCCCAGGCAACTGTTAGTGCCAGAGTTGAGTCCCAAAAAATGAATTAATATATATGCGAACATCAGAGAATACCATTTCCCACATCAATTTCATTTGATCATATGGTTTAATCGTGAACCATACATGCAGCAAAGGAAAAATAAGGCATTCAATGGCTCAGGAAAATATTCCCTAAGGCTGGGGGTGCCTTTTTTTCCAGCCAATCTTGATACTATGAGATGATTGGATTATTGAGCATAACTACAAATGGGGAATATAGATGATACTATCTATATTCTGTGTCTAGGTCTAGGATATACAAGTAAACTCATATCACTAAGGCAGACAACAGAGAAGCAGAACAAATCTGTTTCTATTATTATGCATCGAATAAATAAAATTAACTGAGTACATTCATTGCACTAAAGTTGCATTTTAGTTGCCACGGGGTTCAGTTCTATGCCTTGGACTCATTGGGTAGAATTTGGTTGATACCCTTGCCCTTTTGAGTCAGCAAAAAACTTTTGATTCAGCAAATTCCTTTGCTAATGGAAACAGAGAGGTACCATTGGCACCCCAGGAAAAAAAACCTACTTCAAATTGGTGTGCAATTTCTCCCCTTCTGAATTACTCACAGGGGATTGGGGAAATGCATTGGCTGAGTAGGTATCATCATCATCATCATCATTTATTGAATTTATATCCTGCCCTTCTTCCACCAACCACTGCTGGTCAGGAGGAGCACTACTGGTGGAGGGGAAGCTGCCTGCACCAGTTCTCCACCTGGTGATTCAACATGGAAAGCCCCTGAAATGGGGTATTTCTTATCAGGGTGGGGACAGGGCACTAGGGGCTTGGATCTACTTGATCCAAAGGCCCATGGATCCCCGGAAGGGCCTTAAACACCTTGGATTAGGCCCCAAAACAAACTGAAGGTAGTGCGTTTGTATCAAGTGCTAATAGGTGAGCAATGTTAGCAGCTTGTCTATTACATTCTAGACCAATTGTCATTTCAAGACAGCCCCATATTACAGTAATCCAGAAGTGATCCTAAATTGGGGAAAGGCTTACCTAGCTATGGTAAAGCGTGTTCTCACTAGCAGAGAGCACGTGTTGCGGTTGGGGAGCAGGCCACCATCATGACTAGGCAAATTTGGGAACCCAAGATGAAAAAAGGGTTAATTGGGTCGCTGGGGAATTTTGGGTGTTGCAAAATTGGAGGAGGGGTTTAGAGTCTATAAATTGAGGAGCTAGACTAGGAGACTTCCTCTTGGCCGTTTTGCATCGGATCACCCGCCCCCCTCCCTTTTATAGGGTGGTTCTTGGGTTCATTTGACCTTGCTATGCCTGTCATGGGGTCGTTCGCCTTTGAGCGGGGGCCTGGTAGGAATTTTGCCATTTGGCTGATTGGCTCTTGCCACTTGGTTTTTGCCTACTGCGTAGCAAATCGTCACAACTTGTAAGGTTGGCGGTTAGGCATTGGTTAAATTGGTGCTTGGAGGGGTAAGGTGCCTATCCCTCCAAATGATACGAATGGGAATTCCGTTAAAGGAATCCAGGGGCTTGCCATCCTTTCGTCCTTGTCCGTGGAGCCGGACTTGGGCCGGGCAAGACCCCACCGGAACATGAGGGTGAGAGGTGTTGGACTGCATTTACCCAGCCTCATTTCTCCCCAATACTTGTTTCCCACGCTGGCTTCCGGTGGTGTCCGGAAGTGCCAGCTCTGTCCTTGGGGGGGCAAGGACAAATAGTCATAACCAATGCCTAAGCAACCACTCACATTTTCTGTATTTAAATAAAGTTGTGGCCAAAATTATGCCAAAAACCTTAAACAAAAATTAATGTGTGCTGTGTGAATTTTTTGGGGGTGGCACTGCGGAACTCAACACGCAAATATCTTTTGAACAGTAGCGGTGGCTTGGATCCAAATATCATGTGAGCAGCCCTAGTTTCCAGTCATTCAGAGCTAGTTTTCTGGGCCATAGGAGACCTCATAGTGGTGGCAGTCGGTAACCCCCTTTTGCACGAGTAGAAGTGCCTTCTAATCACAGAGTGTAAACTTTGGATATTTTCGTCAATGACAACCGAACTGTGATTTCTAAAAGAACTATGGCGTCCTCATTCATCACTCCACACACACACCCCATCATAAGAATGATATCAAAAGGGAAATTATATTTCACTATCTAACATGTATTATAGTTATATATTTCTGAGCTGTGTATTTTAGTAGAGGGTCTTTGTTTGCAGCTATATATCAATTATCGTCAACGAATGACAAAAGGAAGGTAAGAAAATGTAGATCTGAAATTCTTCTAGTCTGCCCCTTAAAAGAAAAAAGGCATAACTTGGAAAGATTTATTGTGTCCAGGTTCAGTTATTAAAATGTCTAACGGAACTGTGCAGTGAGGAATTGATTGCACTTCTAACACTCAATAGAGCCACTGCACAGTTTGATGAAAGTGGAATGGACTGGTTCTTTGTAGGAGCCAGCTGGCATCTTTGCATGGAAAAGATCAGATTATCTGAAAAATTAGTTTCTGCTCAATTGATGGCTGGGTTGGAGGCATTAATAATAAAGACAAATTTCTCCCACCATGATGGAGAGGCAATGCTGTGTTCACAACATCTATTTTCCTGTTGTAATTAATGTTCATTGATTTTTGGCCTTAAATGCTAAGCAGGGCATAGCCTTAGTATTATTTGCACATTAATCTCCTTCTTTGTAAAAGAAATGTCACTTGGAGGAGGATTTTAAAAAATAATAATACTGGGCATTAATGATATAAAAAATATCACGATAGATGCAGTAAACATGCATATATGCTGGGCTTCGGAAATGAGAAGCAAGTGTCTATAAGAGACAGTAGTGGGAATACGCCACAAAACAGAACAGAAATGCTTTCAGCAAGATTGTGTTTATGATTTATTGGGCACCTTTTATTGGAGTGAAGTCCAAATTTGTGATTAATTATGTTTCTATCCTTTTTTTATATTACACTGAATGCAGATGGTTTTGAATGGCACTTCTTTGCATAAATAAAAGTACTGAAATATAGACAGGAGAACAGAGTTCTCCTGCCTGGTGTTAAAGTGAGTGATTTAAAAGTCATTGTACATGAAATGCAAACGGATATATAAACTGCTACGTATACTTTTCGCCACAGGGAAGTCTATGCTCAGGTCAAAGGCATTAAACTATAGGAATATAAAGCAAGACTTTATATAGCTTTTATATAAGATGAAGAAGAAAAATATTCAAGCTAGGTATATTGCAACAAAGTCACTGAACCATTTTTGATCCTGTTCACATCATTGTTAGGCAGTATTCTCAGCTGAGAATCTATCCAATCATTACATGTGCCACTTACCAAAATGCCAGTAATGAAATCTTACATTTCCCAGCTTCTTCTTTTTTAAAAAAAGAACAAAACAAAACACATATTTGTCAGGGGTTTTTTTTCATACCAGAAACAGCATCAAATAGTAGCTATGCCAGGAGCAAAGAGCCACATTGGCTTATGGTCAACCCCTCAGGGAAGGTTGGAAATGCCAAAATGAGAGTGACCCAAGTTTAAAATTGCAGCCCTACAAAGTCAAAATGTCACCAGCCCCCACTGGAATCCCAGTGTGGCTACAGCTAGAAAGACATTTTGGTCACTATCAAGCCAGATGTGCTCCCTGCGGATTTGGCATCAATTGTTTCTAATGTGAGTATAATGGACTTGGCCAAGTGATCAAGCTCAGACAGCCTTACATATTTATTCCAGTGTGGAGATCACTTTACCTGCCTATTTAATATTAAACAATTTTCATAAGTATGATCATCATCAATTAAAACTGAAGTGAGTTACCTAAGTCAAAGCCTTCTTAACTCATTGTAGGATCATATTGCTTTTATATATGTGATGTATAAAATCTCACAGCCCATCCCGTTTGTGTCCACTGTACACAATTGCTAAATTAACATTTCCAATATTTAATCTATTGTGGAACAAAATGGGGAGGAGCCCATTTTGTTCCACAATTGCTGTACACAGTGCTAGAAAAAGAGGTGCTGGAAGGCACCGTGAATGCCTCCCTTGATTTCTTATAATGGCATTGGTGCCTACCTGAGAGGCTGAAAAAAAGCCCTGGCTATACACCATTCTAGGAAAAAACTTGCCCATGTTTCTCAGGTACCATTTAAGGAAGCAAAATGATCCATTCAACAGACTTCCCTTTCCTTCATTCCCCAGTTTGTAGTTGAAGGTTTTTTAAAAAAGTATAAAATTTCCTTTCTGTAAACAGAGGAAATACTTTGGTAAAAGAAAAATGCCCTGAAGATCAAATTCTCATTTGTTTTCGACGATTCCAAACACTTTGTTTACTACATGTAAAATACTTTTCATAGTAAAAATAACAGAAGGGAGATCTTTTAGCAAAAAGAATTTTAAAAATCCAAAGCTTTATCTGATTTCAAGATGCTCTCTAGGAATAATGAAGTGCCTGGGAAGACCACTACTATATAACCTGACTGTGCTCTCTTTACACGATCATTACCAAATATGATCAGAGCACATACACACTTAAATATTTTCTACGCATTAGAACCAAAGAATAACTCAAATACTCCCAACTGCAGAGAGCACAACCAAACAACTCAAGTTCTCTAAAATCAAGGGTCTATTGCCAAGTTGATGGCTCCAGATATGTCCACTTAATTGTTAGGAGCGTTCACTACTCAATGACATAAATGAATCCCACTAGAATGTGTGAACTGCCTCCATGAATATGGCCAGTGCTAGCATTAGGAATGTATGGGAGTGAGAGCTGGACCATAAAGAAGGCTGATCGCCAAAGAATTGATGTTTTTGAATTATGGTGCTTGAGAGTCCCATGGACTGCAAGAAGATCAAACCTATCCATTCTTAAGGAAATCAGCCCTGAGTGCTCACTGGAACGACAGATCCTGAAGCTGAGGCTCCAATACTTTGGCTACCACATGAGAAGAGAAGACTCCCTGGAAGACTCCCTGGAAAAGACCCTGATGCTGGGAAAGGAGCACAAGGAGAAGGGGACAACTGAAGCCGAAATGGTTGGACAGTGTTCTCAAAGCTACCAGCATGAGTTTGACCAAACTGCGCGAGGCAGTGGAAGACAGGAGTGCCTGGCATGCTCTGGTCCATGGGGTCACGAAGAGTCGAACATGACTAAACAACAACAACAAGCATTAGGAAGAGTGAGGTGGTTGCCTGAGGCATAAGGTGGCCATGTGCCCTACTTTATAGAGAACAGTCCTCAGTCTGACAGTGTCCTCTGTTTAAAGGCTGCCCAGTCCAAGTCTGGCTTGAAGATATGGAACCACAGAAATGGAGAACAGAAACCTTGAAGTTGCCCACCAGCAACTGTTGCATCTGGCCTGCAGACTGAGTAGGCTCACAAGTCACCCAGCCTCTTCCCCATTGTGGTGAAATGCATTTAATTTCCATGGAAATTATAGCAATTATTTCTAATCTTCCATTTATACTTAATTACGTTCCCGTGCGTTGCTCTGGTTTCGCCAGAAGCGGCTTAGTCGTGCTGGCCACATGACCTGGAAAAACTGTCTGCGGACAAATGTCAGCTCCCTTGGCCAGTAAAGCAAGATGAGCGCCACAACCTCAGAGTCATTCATGACTGGACTTAAGTGTCAGGGGTCCTTTACCTTTACCTTTACCTTTACCTTTACCATATGCACATTTTATACAGACTGGTGTTCTCTTTCATCCTCTTTTTTCTTGATGCAAATCCTCTTCGGGGTCAATGCATAAGTAGTCATCCTACTCAGGGTAGCAAATTCTGAGTAGCAGAGACAAGACAGAGCCCAGCACCCCCTATGCTAGCTAGCTGCTCATAAGTGCAGTGGGAAGAGGAAAGCAAAGGGTTATATGAAGCCCTGTGAGTCTTCTCCATATTAGGGTGCTGTACCTGCATTTGACTATAGCAGCCTGATTTAATTATTCAATAACTGTATTTCATTTAATTTACATAGCCTATGCTTATTTTTTCCTGTTGTCATTAAGTTAAGGTTTATGTTATGTATGAATGGATAATGTCAAATACTTCAACACAATTAACTGTTCAAATTACCTGGAGCAATACCATTTAGGTGGTTTGTACAATATGTTCAAATTAGTGGATCGGATTTCCATTCTGAAATTTAAAAGAATATAAAGCACTATCATTTCACTGTCTAGCTAATTAGCCGAACAGGTATGCTAAAACAGATTTATTACTGTAAAGAAATCTCAGAGGAGCCTGGTAGGGCAGAGAACTTCATTTCAGTGTTAATCGGGACAGCTACTTTTATTGCAATTCAGTCTGTAATGAGCCGGTGATTCTAGGTTATTTCCTGGAGAGAGATTTATATCCAAAGAACCAAACTGTAATTTGGCACCTCATCATAGGTTCCAAGAAGAATGGCACTTCCACAGTACAAAACAGTTCAGCAAAGCATATCCAATTTAAGGAAATTGGGAATATGATGGAAACATCTAGAAACTGTCACACTGCTTTCCCAAGAAATCCTCCTTAAAAACCTACAAGAAGTTGCTGTTATTTAAAATCATACAATAATTTTTTTAAAAAAAAGGTTTAAAAACACTACAAAAAACTTTTAAGTTTAAAAATACATGCAAAACCCATAGCTTTTAGGAGTCCAGCTTGTCAATTACAACCTGACAATTACTGAAGCTAACTGCGAGTTTTGAAGACTATTCAATGAGCTATTTCACATCCATGACAGCATAGATGCATCTCATAGGTTCTTGGGAGCATTATCATTTTTCAATTACTGTTATATACCAAGAGCTGAATCCAACTAAATGGTGTCATATGTGCAAATAGTTTTAGATGCACAGTGGAAAGTCCCACAGCAAAAATATATATATGAAAATGTCACCAATTTTTTTCTCTAACCTTTGTCTCTGAAAATGCAAGAATCCAGAAACTATACCGTCTTCCCAAGCTGTCCTCTTAGCCCTCATTCCAGTTGCCATTTATGCAGTGTCACAGGGAAACATAGCATGTTGGGGGGGGGGTCTGCTTATTTTTTGATGAGGTAATGGTCCTGTGGCTGCTGGTACCCTTGGGAGCCAAGATCATGTGACCAAGCTGAACACGTTTCGGATTGAGCTCAGGTTCTGCCCTACCTCCACCGCATCTCCAGAACACCCCCTTTTCAAGACTTATGCCTGCTTAGGATCCACCAGGCTTAGCCTAGCCAGTTGGGGGAGATACACCAGCATGTATATGACTGAGCCAGTATGAAGGAGTTACGTCAGCATAGCCTGACTGAGCCAGGAACCTCTCAGTTTAGCCACAGAAGCACCTGATCCTAAGCCCACTCATCTGGGGATCTAGCTATAGGAATGCACCCTAAGATAGATAGACAGATAGATGATAGATAGATAGATAGATAGATAGATAGATAGATAGATAGATAGATAGATAGATAGATAGATAGATGATACATGATAGATAGATAGATAGATGATAGATAGATAGATAGATAGATAGATAGATAGATGATAGATAGATGATACATGATAGATAGATAGATAGATAGATAGATAGATAGATAGATAGATATAGATAGATAGATATAGATAGATAGATAGATGATAGATAGATAGATAGATAGAGTGTGTGTGAAATTTAGACTTTTTGCAGTTCATCTTTATTGGTTTTTTTTAACAAACATTCATAAAATCACATTGTAACATTTCAAATTTTCCTGTCATTAAACATGTGATTCTGAAATGTAATTGGGAAAACATATTCTTAATCATTTGATTCATTTATATTCCATTTACATCTTACTTCCCTCCCCTTCTTACTTGGTTTCTCTATATTTCTTAACTGAGTGCCCGTCATAACATATCTATGTACTTAGTAACCTACTTTTCTACTATATTTTAATATTTCTCCTCATAAGAGTTATTCTAAACCAGTGAATATTTTTACTTCTCCATAATGCTCTAATCGATTAAGTAAATAAACAAGCATAGAAAACATTAACATTTTGTACAACATATAAAAATACCTCTGAGTCTAAAAGATGACCAGCAAAGGCATCAGGTGGACCTTGCAGGGGAGAGAATTCCACAGAGGGAGAGGTTCATATCAGGAGAAGCATCCCGAAAGATACCGGTGATACTGAACTGTAAAAAGCTGCAAAGGTGATGTAGTAAAATGGTTGCACAGAAAGTCCTGCGCTTTCTGCTGGTGATTCACAATGGGATTGAATCATGTGTATTCTACCATTTATGATGTGCATTCTATACCAATCTGGCCTTTTCGTATCAGAAGAATGAGGGGATTAAAAGCAAGAAAAAGCTATGTACTGAAACACGGGGAATGGAAATTTCCCAGAGCCATCATAGCCATATTACTAAACAAGCAAAAGTAAGTTTGTGCTGGCTGCATACCAACCACAAAGGGCATAGGTGTGAAAACAGCATACCAAAAGGATGAACGTTACATTTCATCTTTACAACACTGTTTGACTTTTTGCTCCTGCTTACCCTGTAATCTTTATCCTTAGTTTTTCCCTCCCCACTCCAAGTTTATTTCTGCGAGAAAACTTCTGGGGCCGGAAAAGCTGTCCAAGCAGACTCCATCCAAATACTCTGAGGAGTTTAGCTTATTTCAGTAGATTAAACATACTTCTGCCACAAAAACTATGGGCATTTCAAGTTTATAGCAAATGACATTCTGTGGTTTAGCTTCATAGGCTCTGTACTCTTTGCAAAGCTATGGAATAAACTTATTCTGTAGTACCATCAAGACTTTGAGTAAACTAAAGATATCAGGAAGGGGGGCTCTGATATAGGAGAGTTGTTACTGATATGTTTTACTTATTTGCTTATTTTTTGTTCATGTTTTTATCACAAGCCATGTTCTTTTAAACGCGTGGTATCATCAAAAGTATTTGTCATAGTGACATCTGTCCAAACATTTGTATTTTAGATACTGTCTACTCTAAGGTGAATCAAAACTTGAGGACCCACAACTGTTAGGAATTTGTTGTTGTTTAGTCGTGTCTGATTCTTCGTGACCCCATGGACCAGAGCACGCCAGGCACTCCTGTCTTCCACTGCCTCCCGCAGTCTGGTCAAACTCATGCTGGTAGCTTCGAGAACACTATCCAACCACCTCATCCTCTGTCTTCCCCTTCTCCTTGTGCCCTCAATCTTTCCCAACATCAGGGTCTTTTCCAGGGAGTCTTCTCTTCTCATGAGGTAGCCAAAGTATTGGAGCCTCAGCTTCAGGATCTGTCCTTCCAGTGAGCACTCAGGGCTGATTTCCTTAAGAATGGATAGGTTTGATCTTCTTGCAGTCCATGGGACTCTTAAGAGCCTCCTCCAGCACCTCCAGGAATTTACCAGCAAACAACTAATCCTCCCACAGACTGTATTAATGAAAGTATACTTACAATATGGCCTTTTCTTTACATTCTAAAGATTTGTTCACCTTTCTAAATCCAAATTTAACATGTGAATACAACAAATGCATGGGCAAGAGAACGTAGCTCTTTCTGTAATGTTTGGTGTGGCTGAAAATAAACAATATAAAATATAATCAACCACTATTAAATTGGAATGATTTGGATGAGATTCAGTTGTGGCAGCCCATGTGTGAAATAGAGGTCTGCTTATGCAATGGGACTTCTGGTTTCTCTTCTTCCCCTTCCAGTCCACCTCACCCTACAACATCTTCTCCAGAGGGTCCCCCAGCCCTATGGGGCAGAAATTTGCATCACATGGGATGGAGGGTGCAGTGGGGAGAAGGAAGAGAAGCCCCATTGCATGAGTGAGCACCAGTTCACATGTCATTGGAGCACATCCTTTTTTGTTTTATATGCATAAATATAGCTTCTAAATATCATTTCCCACTCATTCATCCTTAACTAGCTCTTTGGCATAGCAAGCCATTTAATTCAAGGTCCAGCTCTTTTGCAACTCCAAACCAAAGACATAAGGCCAGCTCTCCATTCAGTTTTAATCTTATCAGGTGTCAGGGAACTGACATCAGAGGAAAGGGAGGTGGTAGGGCTCCCAGAGACTGGGAGAGAGTCAGCAGCTAAAGCAGGGACAAGGAGGGGGAGCGAGGGGTCTCTGGAGGAGGATCTCAGTAATGCTGAGAGAGACGCAGCAGCCCAGGCAGGAAACAGCAGGGGAGAGAAAGGGGTGAGAGACACTTCCAGCGAAAATAGCGGGGAGGTGTCAGAAGCAACTGCAGGGAGACCCATGCTTCGCCGGAAGCTGCCACGTCGTGAGTCCAGGAGACGCGTTTCCGTTAAGGAGCTTCTTTGCTGGAAACGCTTCCGCAGGCAGCCACTGTCAGACTCTACTAGTGACTAGAGCAGACATGTCTGAGGAGCTCTGTCACACACAGAGGTTTGTGGGGCCGCACAAACTCTGAAGGGGCACAATTTTAAGCACAAGCAGCTAATCATCCCCTGACAGCAGTCTGACAGTCTCTGTACGCTGCCTGTGCAGGAGAAAGCATCATGAGCAACCCAGCCGGAACCGGAGAGGCAGGGGTTGGAGCTGGTCCAAGCTTGGAAGAAAGGTATCAAGCTCTGGAGGTCCAACTTGCGCTGCAGACGGCGAGGCTCGAGGAGAGAAGGGCTCAGGATGCTGACAAAAAGGGGAGAACCACTCAGTTCCCCAGAAAGGTACCAGGATTGGTGCAGAAGTTTGGGGGGGACCCCAAGGATTACCATGCCTTTAGGACTGAGATGCAATATGCTCTGAATGTGCAGTTTGATGAGTTCCCTGATGAGGAATCGCGAGTTGCTTTCGTAATTGGGCATCTTGAGAAGGGGGCGCGGGACTGGGTTCGACCCCTGATGGCAACGCACAACGATATCCTAAAGGACACTATGAAATTCTTTCGTGCAATGGATATCATGTTTTCCAGCGATATTGAGGAAGGGGTGGTGCGCAGACAGCTAATGGCTTGCAAGCAGGGAAGCAGATCTGTCCGTGAGTACTGGACTGAATTTACCATGCTGATTCACAGATTGGGGTGGGATTTATCGGCAGCACCCATTCAGATGCTATTTGAAGAAGGTCTTTCTGCAGCTGTGAAAGACGAGCTGGCCAGGAGCCCCAGGGCGGTGTCTATGGATCAGCTGACCAAATCTGCGCTGACCATTGGAGCGCGCCAGGAGGCAAGAGCCTTGGAGAGGCGGGAAGGGAGAGGGGAACGTTGGAAGGAGTTACGCATTCCAGACATTCCTGAGCCAGCTTTCCCGCCGGCAGAGCCGATGGAAATCGGAACAGCCCGCGCGCGCGCAGTTTCAAAGCCCAGTGAGGGGGCGAAGAAGGAGGGAAAGGGAGCCCGGAAATGCTATCTCTGCCAACAGCCAGGCCACTTTGCCAGAGTCTGCCCCCAGAGGAAGGAATGGCAAGGGATGGTGGGAGCTGTTGAGGGGGGAGAGCAGGGAGAAACGGAGCAGGTAAAAGCCAACGCCTGGTTGCCACCGTCAGGGCACTGCAGCCAGGCCAAAGAGCAGTGAAAGTGCCCGTGCCAGAAGCTCCTCGACCTGCTATAGTGATTGAAGTGTCGCTAGAGCTGCAAAATGGACACCCCCTAAAAATAAAGGCGCTGTTGGACTCAGGCAGCTCCTGCAATTTTATGAGCAAGGAGTTTGCTGCTGAACACCAGATACAGACTATCCCTTTAAGCAACCCCCTGCAGGTGACCACGATCGATGGCAGGGAACTGTTGGGAGGAGGAGTCAGCTTGCAGACCGTCCCAATGATAATGAGGGTGGCAAGGCACACAGAACTGATAGCGTTTAATGTGGCCACCTTGGGAGGCGCTCCCATTATTTTGGGAATGAGCTGGCTAGCCCTACATGATCCGCTGGTGGGCTGGCATCAAAGAGTGGTTTCCTTCGGTTCCGCACATTGCTTAGAACACTGCAGGGGGGAAAAGGGGTCAGGAGGGGCCCAAGCCACCCTGGCAGGGACTGAAGTAATGGAGAAGGGGAAGGTGCCACCACAGTATGCTGATCTCAGCGACGTGTTCAGCGAGAAGGAAGCTGACCAACTACCCCCGCATAGGCCCTTTGATTGCCAGATCAATTTACTCCCTGGAGCACAGCTTCCTGTAGGCAAGTTGTATGCCATGTCAGACAGGGAAATGCAGGAGTTGCGAGCGTTCATTGACAAGAACCTGAAGAGAGGCTTCATCAGAGAGTCCAAGGCAGCGGGGGGTAGCCCAGTGTTTTTTGTGGATAAAAAAAACACGGACAAGCCTAGGCTGGTATGTGACTTTCGGCGCCTAAATGCAGTGACAGAGCCGGCGGCTTTTCCTATGCCCAGGATTGATGATATTTTGACCAGGGTGCGAAAAGGAAAGATTTTTACAAAGCTGGACCTAAGGGGGGCGTACAACCTGATACGTATAAGGAAAGGGGATGAATGGAAGACCACCATGTTCACCCCTTTGGGGGCATTTGAATACCTCGTTATGCCTTTTGGATTACAAACAGGCTCCGCGTGTTTTCAAGCCTTCATGAACCACGTACTGGGGCCTTTGCTCTACAAGAATTGCGTGGCCTTCTTAGATGACGTGTTGGTGTATTCGGAGAATGAGGAGCAACATGTGAGAGACGTCAGAGAAGTGTTGAGCAGGCTGCAAGCCAACAGACTGTGGGTGAAACTGGAGAAGTGTCAGTTTCATACCAAGGAGGTGGAATTCCTGGGGTACCGCTTGTCAGACAAGGGGTTGGCCATGGACCCCGGCAAGGTTCAAGCGGTGCTGGAATGGAAAACACCCAAGACCAAGAAGGATGTGCAGAGGTTCCTAGGGTTTGGAAACTTTTATCGTAAGTTCATCCGAAACTTCGCCCACCTGACGGCGCCCATCACGGACTGTCTCAGCAGCAAAAAGAAGTTTGTTTGGACGGGGGAGGCGGAGCGAGCGTTTGAGGAACTGAAAAGGGCCTTCGCCTCTGATGAACAACTTCTACATGTGGATTTACAAAAAAAGCTGAGGGTCGAAACAGACGCTTCTGACAGAGCCATAGGGGCGGTGCTTCTTCTGCAGCCGGGGAAGGAGGGGTCAGAGTGGCGACCGTGTGCCTTCTTTTCGCGAAAGCTGAACAAATCTGAGAGGAACTACACGGTGTACGACCGGGAACTTCTTGCGATTCATGAGGCCTTCCGGAGATGGAGGCACCTACTAATTGGTGCACAACAGAAGGTGCAAGTGTGCACGGACCATAAGAATCTAGAGTATTGGAGAACTGCGCGAGTGCTCAACCAACGGCAGTTGAGATGGGCCCAGGAGTTCTCCAAATTTAACTTTGAGATTTGTTACGTACCAGGCCCGGAGAACGTTAGGGCGGACGCTCTCTCACGCAAACCTGAATATTTGGAGGGAGAGGGTGCACCCGAAGAGACCCATGTCATTCCCGAGGACCGCTGGGTGTGTGGGGCGGCATTGGTGGGGCAAAGGGAACTGGTAGAGGGAACGGTGCAGGATGAATACGCCCAGGACAAACTCAGGGGTCTCAGGAGGGAGGGAGACAAACCCGGGGGTTTTGAGGAGAGAAATGGGGCGTTGTACTACAAGGGAGCGTTATACATACCTGAAGGGGAATTGAGGGAAAAGGTACTCAAGCAACTGCACGATAGCCCCACAGCAGGGCATTTTGGGCAACACAAAACCATGTGGCTGGTTACCAGGGAATTCTGGTGGCCCAAGGTCAGGGAAGATGTGCGGGAATATGTGAGAGGGTGTGACCGATGCCAACGAGCCAAGGGGGAGAGGCGGGCACCGGCAGGTTTATTAGAACCACTACCCACGCCGGAAAGGCCATGGGAGGCAGTGGCAATAGATTTCATGACTGATCTGCCCAGGTCCAAAGGGAAAACAGCCATTATGGTTGTGGTAGACCTGTTAACCAAGATGGCCCACTTTATAGCCTGCTCACATGCAGTCACAGCGGAAGAAACCGCTAAATTGTTTGTGGAAAATGTGTTTAGGCTGCATGGCGCCCCCTTGAGGGTGGTTTCTGACCGAGGGAAACAATTTACTTCCAGGTTCTGGAGGAAGCTCATGAGCTTATTGCATGTAGAGGTGAATTTCTCTACTGCCCGTCATCCAGAAACCAACGGGCAGGCGGAAAGAGCTAATGGTGTCCTCCAGCAATATTTGAGGTGTTATGTGAATGACAGAGAGAATGATTGGGTGGAGAAGCTGGCGTTGGCAGAATTTGCCTACAACAATGCAGAGAACGTGTCCACGGGGATGAGCCCTTTTTTGGCTAATCACGGGTGTCATCCCCGAGCCTTCCCAGGGGGGGAGGGGGAGAACTGGAGCGTTCCAGCCGCAGAACAGTTCGTTGAAGAAATGGAAGCGATCCATCGCCAGCTCCAACTTAATTTAAACAGGGCGAAGGAGGAATATAAGAGGCAGGCAGACAAAACCAGAAGGGAAGGGGAAAGCATTAGGGTGGGGGACCAGGTGTGGCTGTCCACCCAAGGGTTACCATTCAAAGGAGGTTGTAAGAAGTTAAGACCCAAAAGGCTGGGCCCATTTGAAGTCACGCAACAGGTCAACCCAGTGGCTTTCAGACTCCGGTTACCGAACCACATGAAGTTGCACCCAGTGTTCCACAGATCGTTGCTGTCACCGTATATAGGGGACAGAGAGGGGAGGGTCAATAGGGGACCAGCTATGGAGGAAAAAGAACACAGCTACCATGTAGCGGAGATTCTCGATTCCAGGTGGAAGGGAGAGCAAGTAGAGTATTTGGTAATGTGGGAAGGGGAGCCGGAGTCGGAAAACACCTGGGTCAGGGCAGAGGATGTAGATGACGAGGTTTTGATTGAAACTTTTCATCAGAGATTCCCTCGTAAACCCCAGCCAGTGGCGAGGTTCCGGAGGGAATACTTCGCCACCACCGACGAAGAAGAAGAGTTGGAGGGGTTCTCTGATTCCGAGGTGGAGGAGGATTCAGCGAGTCGGAACGAAGACCGATGGAGGGAAATGTTCGAGACGTCTGAAGATGAAGAGGATTCTTTTCGGGGTTTCAGCTCCTCACCGCCCAGAGGAGAGAGTAGGGGCGGGGGAGAAGGGGGCCCTGGAGGGGAGGTGGATGTCAGGGAACTGACATCAGAGGAAAGGGAGGTGGTAGGGCTCCCAGAGACTGGGAGAGAGTCAGCAGCTAAAGCAGGGACAAGGAGGGGGAGCGAGGGGTCTCTGGAGGAGGATCTCAGTAATGCTGAGAGAGACGCAGCAGCCCAGGCAGGAAACAGCAGGGGAGAGAAAGGGGTGAGAGACACTTCCAGCGAAAATAGCGGGGAGGTGTCAGAAGCAACTGCAGGGAGACCCATGCTTCGCCGGAAGCTGCCACGTCGTGAGTCCAGGAGACGCGTTTCCGTTAAGGAACTTCTTTGCTGGAAGCGCTTCCGCAGGCAGCCACTGTCAGACTCTACTAGTGACTAGAGCAGACATGTCTGAGGAGCTCTGTCACACACAGAGGTTTGTGGGGCCGCACAAACTCTGAAGGGGCACAATTTTAAGCACAAGCAGCTAATCATCCCCTGACATCAGGCATAGCCCATCTTTGACACTGCTGAAAAACCTCTCGTGAGTGTAGCTGCATCATCACTCTGTTCTCACCCCCTTTCTTTGGCTGTGCCTTTGTGGCAACATATGTTAAAATACAGATTAAAGCAGCTGTATATCTTCCTCATGGGCCCAAGGTTGCCAGTGCTCTTTATCTTGCTTAACTGCCAGCTGCATATTTGAGTAGTGAGAACTTAAGGTATTAATCCATCTACTTTGCAGAAGAGTGAATGAAGTCTTGCTCCAGACAAACATTTCAGCGACCAGATGTTAACAGCCACATGGCTGTTCCTCCATTCCCTTCAGTTTCCAGGTTTAAGCTGTTGATCCTTGAAAATAACAGCCATCTTTTACAACAAGCTTTCCTGTAATATTATCCCAGTCACTTCCACTGTGTTTTACAACAGAGGCTGCCTCTAATGTAAGCAACACAACAGGGTCTCAATTACCTCAGAATTGTACACACAACAAATCAGAACGTTTACAGGAATTTAAAACTCTGCTGATCTGTATTTCCTGGATATAGCTTAAGAAACAAGTTTACACAATGCAGCTGTGGGAATGGAATTTTTTACCATTATCATTTGCATTATAGTTATCAGATGTGACTCTTATTATGTGTTCTAAAAACACAGGAGGCCTTCTATCAGGAAAAGGCCTGGTTAAGACAAAACAATCTTGGTCCAATAAACCATTATCCAAGAATTAGTGGTGTGCCCATTGCTAGGAATATTCAGGTCATAGGTCCATAGCCACAAAGTTGCATAACATTCACACACACAAACACATAATATATGCACAAATTTAGGATTTAAATTTCATAGAAGACAGGTTAGCTAAAGTCCCATCAAAATAACTAGAGAGAAATTCTTCATTCAGTTTTCACCCCACTCCAAATTACCTGAAATCAGTTCCTCTTTACTTCATCTACCCATGCCCCAATTAATTTCCCAACAGATCCTGCTCCAAAACAATTGTGGGTGCAATTATCCACATTCTTTAACCGCAAATAATCTCTGTTTAAAGGAATCTCAAATTAATTTATTTCTCCAAATTAATATTCTGCCCAGTAACCCAGATCTTCTCCTCCAATTCAGTTTTCCTCAAATTCATTTCTCAAAACATTTGGGGCACTTGTAAGAAAATAGTTGCCCGTGTCACATACATCCATCTCTAGCTCCTTCCTCACTCTTCCCCTGCTCTTCTCGCCTTGTGCATTTGTTTTCAGCACTGATATCTTGGCTTCCTAAACCACAACTTATGCTGATGTCCTAACCAGAAAAATGGTTTAGCAAACCAAGATATCAGCACAAAAGATGGGCATCTGAAAGAAAGGCACACCTAATTCTTGGTGCAATAAACTATGGTTTAAGAACTAGATTCTTTGCTCATTTAAAAAGCTGGCAAAGAAATGAATTGTCTATCATTGTTATACTCCTCTTGCTTACCTGTATGATCTGTTATATAGGTTAATGTCACTTTATACATGATAATTTTTTAAGAGCAGACGCTAAACATTCTGTTAACTGTCGCATGTTACAGGGCTGGCAGTGTTTCAACTTCTGGCATCTGAAGAAGCAGGATATGACAAATGGAGGCTTATGCTGCATTTAAAAATGGTTGGTCTCAAAGGCATTATTCAACTGCATCTTTATACAGTTTAGGCATTCCATACTTTTCCGGAAATTGGGGAAATAGACAATGCATTGCCCAAGTGGCAAAAGCATATCATTTGGTGATATGCCTTTGAGTTCAAAGCATGGAGGATTAGATCCTTTGTGTTAAAAGTCATGCTTTTTAAAAAATAAAACAAAAATAACAACATACCCATGGGCCTTTGTTGTCAAATACATTAACATTAAACCTACTTTTGATCTGATTGAATGTAATGTATTCTTTAAGGCATGAAACAAACAAACTTGATCTATTCTCTTTTGATCTTCCCTGGAACGATGCCATTGACTTACAATGACTTACTCCCAGGTTACCAGCGGTTTCAGCAAGACTTAATAATTAGTCACAAACCATAATATTACTGGGAGAAAAGGGTTCTTTAAAATTTCTTTGAAAAATCATTGCAACCGAAGAGGATAAATCAAACTAAAGTGTTACATTTTTTTCTTCTTAGAACACAACATTTTCTGTGCTCTAGCTAGAACATTTTGGATTTTGGGGAGGAAAGGACTTAACATTCCTTTTCTTTTCACTTTTAACGGGAAAATCCAGATGCAGAATTAGGCTTGATTCCAGTGCCAAGCTGCCTGCTCTGTTTAATAAAGAGTTTAAGACAATTTAAATCACAGAAGCAAAGGGCTCTGAGGCATCAACATGAGAGATTTGGAATCTAATTAATATTCTCTTTTTCACAGTTGTCAAAAAGATTATCTTCCTTCCGCTTCTCCTAACAGGCCATAATGCCCTGTAAATTTAATATTCCCATAGACTGCTGGAAGCCCAACCACCCCTCCCTGCAAAAGTACCATTGTTTACAATTTTTGTAAAGAGAGGTTATCAGAATGTGATAATTATCTGACCATTTCCTATTATGACCATCTTTGTAATCAATAGTGACTTCCAAATGCACACCAAAGCAATTAACAGCTGTAGTGGGATTGCAACAATGAAAGTTGAATTCTTTTTCTGGCAGATGTGCAGTTAAGCAGCTATGGAGCAGCAATAATGCACAAAAGGAAATCAATCAGAAATACATCATGGATTTAAGGAACTGGATGTCATGGATTTCACTGGAGTGGGGCAAGAGAAGATGCTTTTGTGTCTTTGTGTGGGCAAAGTGAAATTACTTGGGAGCTATCGTGTCTGTTTGCATGCGACAGCCATTTAAGAACTGACCACACATTGACCTGGGCAGGGCATCACAGCAAGAGGAGTAGGTGGGTGGGGTAAAAATGGTAACCACCGTAGAAGAGATGCTGAAATTAAGATGAGTCTAGGCTTGGCATTGGCTTCTCATTTTTAGGGAAGCTTTTAATGTTTGATGTATTACGGTATTTTAATATTTTGTTGGAAGCCGCCCAGAGTGGCTGGGGAAGCCCAGCCAGATGGGCAGGGTATAAATTGATCAAATTTGCAGATGACACCAAACTGGGAGGGGTGGCTAACACCCCAGAGGACAGGATCAAAACGACCTTGACAGATTAGAGAACTGGGCCAAAACAAACAAGATGAACTTTAACAGGGAGAAATGTAAAGTATTGCACTTGGGCAAAAAAAATGAGAGGCACAAATAAAAGATGGGGGACACCTGGCTTGAGAGCAGTACATGTGAAAAGGATCTAGGAGTCTTGGTTGACCACAAACTTGACATGAGCCAACAGTGTGACGCGGCAGCTAAAAAAGCCAATGCAAACTCAGCCAAGAGCATAAGGTCAAACAGATTGCTCACTGGCCTTGCAGACAACTTCATTGTCCAGAAAGTGGGAGAAGCAACAAGAGGAACAGCCATTTTAGATCTGGTCCTAACCAATGTTGATGACCTGGTTAGTGGGGTAGAAGTGGAAGGATCATTAGGCACGAGTGATCATGCTCTTCTGAAGTTTACTATACCGCGGAAAGGAGCAGCCAAGCATACTAGGACTCAATTTCTTGACTTTAAGAAAGCTGACTTCATAAAACTTAGGGAAGTGCTGGGTGAGATCCCATGGACAGTAATACTAAAAGGAAAGGGAGTTCATGATGGCTGGGAGTTTGTTAAGAGGGAGATAGTAAAAGCACAACGTCAGGCAATACCAATGAGACGGAAACATGGAAGGTGCCTAAAGAAGCCAGGGTGGCTATCTAAAGAACTTTTAACTGAGTTAAGATTAAAAAAGGATGTGTACAAAAAATGGAAAAGGGTGGAAACCACCAAAGAGGAATTCAAACAAATAGCCAGCACGTGTAGACACAAAGTCAGAAAAGCTAAAGCACAGAATGAACTCAGGCTTGCTAGAGAGGTTAAAAGCAACAAAAAAGGCTTTTATGGGTATGTTCGTAGCAAAAGGAAGAACAAAGAAACAGTGGGGTCACTCAGAGGAGAAGATGGTGAAATGCAAACAGGGGACACAGAAAGGGCTGAACTCCTCAATGCCTTCTTTGCCTCAGTCTTCTCCGATAAAGAAAACAATGCCCGACCTGAAGAATTTGGAGCAAATGATTCAGCAAAGGAAACACAGCCCAGAATAACTAAGGATATAGTACAAGAATACTTGGCTAGTTTAGATGTATTCAAGTCTCCAGGGCCAGATGAACTGCATCCAAGAGTATTAAAAGAACTGGCAGGTGTGATCTCAGAACCACTGGCAGTCATCTTTGAGAATTCCTGGAGAACAGGTGAAGTCCTGGCAGACTGGAGGAGGGCAAATGTTGTCCCTATTTTCAAAAAGGGGAAAAGAGAGGACCCAAATAATTACCGCCCAGTCAGTCTGACATCAATACCAGGGAAGATTCTGGAGCAGATCATTAAGCAAACAGTCTGTGAGCACCTAGAAAGGAATGCTGTGATCACCAATAGTCAGCATGGATTTCTGAAGAATAAGTCATGTCAGACTAACCTGATCTCGTTTTTTGACAGAATTACAAGCCTGGTAGATGAAGGGAACGCAGTGGATGTAGCCTACCTTGATTTCAGCAAGGCATTTGACAAGGTGCCCCATGATATTCTTGTAAAGAAGCTGGTAAAAAGCGGTCTTGACTATGCTACCACTCAGTGGATTTGTAACTAGCTGACTGACCGAACCCAAAGGGTCTCATCAATGGTTCCTCTTCATCCTGGAGAAGAGTGACTAGTGGGGTGCCACAGGGTTCTGTCTTGGGCCCGGTCTTATTCAACATCTTTATCAACGACTTGGATGATGGACTCAAGGGCATCCTGATCAAATTTGCAGATGACACCAAACTGGGAGGGGTGGCTAACACCCCAGAGGACAGGATCACTTCAAAACGACCTTGACAGATTAGAGAACTGGGCCAAAACAAACAAGATGAATTTTAACAGGGAGAAATGTAAAGTATTGCACTTGGGCAAAAAAAAATGAGAGGCACAAATACAAGATGGGTGATACCTGGCTTGAGAGCAGTACATGTGAAAAGGATCTAGGAGTCTTGGTTGACCACAAACTTGACATGAGCCAAAAGTGTGACGCGGCAGCTAAAAAAGCCAATGCAATTCTGGGCTGCATCAATAGGAGTATAGCATCTAGATCAAGGGACGTAATAGTGCCACTGTATTCTGCTCTGGTCAGACCTCACCTGGAGTACTGTGTCCAGTTCTGGGCACCACAATTCAAGAAGGACACTGACAAACTGGAACGTGTCCAGAGGAGGGCAACCAAAATGGTCAAAGGCCTGGAAAAAATGCCTTATGAGGAACGGCTAAGGGAGCTGGGCATGCTTAGCCTGGAGAAGAGGAGGTTAAGGGGTGATATGATAGCCATGTTCAAATATATAAAAGGATGTCATATAGAGGAGGGAGAAAGGTTGTTTTCTGCTGCTCCAGAGAAGCGGACACGGAGCAATGGCTCCAAACTACAAGAAAGAAGATTCCACCTAAACATTAGGAAGACCTTCCTGACAGTAAGAGCTGTTCGACAGTGGAATTTGCTGCCAAGGAGTGTGGTGGAGTCTCCTACTTTGGAGGTCTTTAAGCAGAGGCTTGACAACCATATGTCAGGAGTATTCTGATGGTGTTTCCTGCTTGGCAGGGGGTTGGACTCTATGATTCTATGATTCTATGAAATAATAAACTAAACTATTATAAACCACCACTGAAAAGGAGACTAGGAGGTCTTAACCTGAGGTACTACTTCTGGGTTAGTTTTCTTTACAGTGATTTCAGTTAGCCCAACTATTAAATGACATTTTAAAAAGATATTTTATTCCTAAAATATCATTTTAAGGCCCTCACTTTGCATTTCATTCTGGAGCGGCTAGGAAAATGCCACAAATAGACACGAGGCATTGTGCAACTTTAATTTCCTCTAAGCTCAGCGCAGCAGAAGTAAATACCAGAAGACTTGGTAATGGTGTGACTAACATTTATGTCTCACTTATAGCATGTTGACAATTTACCAAGTTATTTTATTTCCTCCTTAAATCACCAACCAGCTGACATTTGCTGGACATCAAATTACTTTGGGGACACAGGCTTCTGGACTGAAGGAAGAGAGAATAAACATTTTGATCATGCAAGAAAATGGAGCTGTTTGAGCAAGATCTGCTGTTCGAGCAAGATTTGCTGTCTGAAAATGTTGCACAGAAAGATGGATAAGGGTGGAATCCAGAGAATCATGAGCAGAATTCTCCTTGGACAATTAGACTTCACCTTCTCCTTATGCATCTATGGCAGATAGCCATCCAACCTCTGCTTAAAAACCACCAAGGAAGGAAAGTCCACAACCTCTGAAGGGAGACCGTTCCAGTGTTGAACAGCTCTTACTGCCAGAAAGTTCTTGCTGATGTTTAGTCAGAATCTCCTTTCTTGTGACTCGAAGCCATTGGTTTGAGTCCTACCCTCCAGAGCAGAAGAAAACAAGCTTGCTCCATCTTCCACGTGACAGCCCTTGAGATATTTGAAGACAGCTATCATATCTCCTCTCAGTCTTCTCTTTTCCAGGCTGAACATACCTAGCTCCTTCAACCTTTCCTCATAAGGCTTAGTTTCCAGACCCTTAATCATCTTGGTTGCCCCCCTCTGCACACGTTCCAGCTTGTCAACATCCTTCTTAAATTGTGGTGCCCAGAATTGGGCACAGTATTCCATCCATAATTAAATTGCTCAAGAAGACAATTCTATTGAAACATTCAAGAAATGCATTCTTAACATTTCCTATAAAATGAGTCCACTAAAAAGCAGAACAATTTGAACAGTCAAAAGAGGAATTAATACAATTAGATCAGGAAGTTCAAGTTCAGGGGAATGTCTGCCCAAACAGCTGTGTCTTCACAGGAATGCCAATACTGATGGGGCCTCTAGTATTTCAGCAGGGAGGGCATTTAATTTTGTACATTTTTGGCCCATCGTGAGCAGGGACTGGAAAAGTTCCCAGCTTGAAAACCTGGAGAGAAGCTGACGGTCAGTCGTGATAGTATTGTACTAGCTAGATCAGTGGTCCGAGTCTGTATAAGACAGCTTCCTCTGCTTAACTCTTACAGTCTGACTCCTTGGAAACTATGCAAAAGTTTCCCTTTCGTAGTACCTAGAAGAACACAGAAAGCTGCCATTGGTCCATCCAGCTCAATGTTATTGACACTGCCTGGCAGTGGCTTTCCATGGTTTCAAATGGAAATATTTCTTAATTGGAGATAACGGGGATTGAACCTGGAACCTTTTGCACACAAAGCAAACACTCTAGCTCTAAGCTACAGTTTCTTCCCCTTTTTAATTTGCTGCATATTCCATAATCTCTATGGCATTTTACCACTGGCACATCCAATATTTACTCTTCGGGTACTAGAGCCAAAACTCAAAAACCATCCAGCACATGTGGTTTCTTTGGAATAGAGTGGCTAAGTTATGACAGTATGTGGGTAATTTTCCATATCCAACTGTCAAAAGGCTTTGGCTTCTGATACTGATGCAAGAATAAACTGTATGAATAGTCATGTTCCCAACCACCACAAGAGTAAAGAATTTTCAGAAATGTTGTGTGTGATCCATGATGCCATTTAGAGGGATGTTTTTGTTTTAAAAAAACCCAGGGGCTTGGGAATTTTGATTTCACTGCTCTGATCTTTATGACCTTAAGAGATTGGCAGTTCTTGCCCTACATTTCTAGCCAGCTCATTGGTTCCATATGCTAATGACCAAGCCAGATGTAACACTAAACCATGGCTTAGCATTGCGAGAAAAAGTCACAGCCCAACTTCCTTCCCCCCTGTGGTTTATTGTAGTCCTAACTAATTCTAACAAGTTAACAAATCAGGATCTGAAAGCACAATTTGATGCAGAGGTCACCAATATGGTGCCCACAGGCAAACCCGTACCCACAGAGACTTTCTTTACAAAATATATATTTATGTATTTATATTGCACTACAGATATTTATATCTCTATCAAATGTAATAAAAAAACACTCTGTAAATACATTACAGTGATATGAAAAAGGGACAAAATATTGACTGAACTATTCGGTATAATTCTCTGTTCCATTTAATACCAAATATATTGTTAAAATATTTATACTATACATAAATAATCACTTTGAAATATTTTGTAGAAAGTGATTAATAAATGGAGTAAAATAAATAAATGTTGACTGCACACAGAGTGTTTGTTGTGGGGGAGGAAGGGAAAGGAGATTGTTAGCCGCTTTGAGACTCCTGAAGGGGAGTGAAAGGCGGGATATCAAATCCAAACTCTTCTTCTACTGCTGTAGGGCATGAATGGAGATCTTGTGGTCTTCCAGATGTTGGACTCCAACTCCCATCAGCCCCATCCAACATGGCCAATGATCTAGAATGGTGGAAGTTGTAGTGAAGCAATACCCACTAGGGCAGAGTCTATTGATTTCCCATCTGCCCTGTAGAGAATGCACTGTTAATACAATGAATCCACATGAAGTCTTCTAATGTGGGTGAACTGGAAGCCTAAGCAAGAAACCACAGACATTTTAAGGCGGGGATGGGGAACCTGTAGCCTCCTATTGTTGTTTGATTTCCAGCTCTGATCAGTCCCAGGCAACATGACCAATGGTTAGGGATGATGGAAGATCATCAACATCAGGAGGGCCACAGCTTCCCTGCCTCTGTTTCAAAACATGATTTCAAATCTATTTTCATGTGCAGAACTGTAAAACAACTAAAATAATTTAGCCACTGGGAATAAATTTTCCTAGTTATGGGTCAGCCAGAGGAGAAGGTAAAAGGTGACCATCCCCCAATTATCACACCTTTAAGGTACAGTAAGGGAAATGATTAAACACCCGCAAGACAATCACTGAATAATTTTAAACTTATTAATATTGCCAGCATTTCTTGGTCTTTTGACATGATGGATTGTGTTCATGGAACTACAGCACCCGTCAGACACTAAACATTAATTAATTTGCAGATTAATCATTCAAGGAAAGTCACACTGTTCTTGAATTCTAACTTTTCTCCCAATTACCACAGCTTTCCGCCCACCTAATGAAGATCAGGAAGACTAAAGTAAGCTTGGTGGTTGCCCCTGGATGATCAGTTTTGTCTCCAGGCAAGATGTTCAATTTATTTTAAACTGCAATTCAATTTTAAACTTGATTGGAAGTTTCAAAAAGAGTGTCTTGCCTTCCCTCTATCTCTCATACTTAAATCAGACTCTTAACTAATTTAGACCTTGCTTCTTGACTGACTTTCTCTAGGCATAACTCCAGACGCCAGACTTAGGACCCCAGTATATTTCATTGTTTACTTTCTCCACTACTTTCAGCTAATCTACATCACACATACTAAGAGCTAAAGCAGTCGACCACTGCCCCACCTGATAAAATCTGTTGCTCAGCAGATGATTTATGGTCTACTGGGTTCTGTGTGAAGCCTTTTGGGGAGCCCTGTTCATTCATGAATGTGACTATGTCCAAATATTTGATGGAGCTAAATGAATGAGTTCCTTAATAATAGTAGTAGTAGTAATAGTGATGGTTATGGTATTATTTGTACAGCGCCCATCTGACTAGGTTGCCCCAGCTTCCAACATATATAAAAACATAATAAAACATTCCACATTAAAAAGCTTCCCTATACAGGGCTGCATGGGTTATTAATAACATGGGTTGTATTATTAGTCATACGTTTTGTTTCTAATTAATGATATAAGTATATAGAAAGGTAAAAAAAGTCTTCATCTGAAAATGAGCTTTATTTAAAGGAACAAAATGAGTGACAATTCAGTTTTCTGTAAAATATTCATATAGATAGTCAAAAAAATTGTATGTGATTTCTTCAACATTTCCTTCACGCAAAATTATCGATTATCTTTTCTGCTGCTCCTGGACTATATCATTTCAAATTGTAGATTGGAGTTTACATCTTTGCAGGTTGGGCTCACGTGAAGCATTTCCTATTCATAGGCAGTTAGCACATTGCTAAGAGAATAGCCAATTCCATGATGTGAATTTACTTACACACGGCCAAAAAAGAATAAAACACACCACTTTTTAAAAAGAAGGAAAATACATATTCGCGCAAAATGTGTATGTGCCCATTTATATGCGTAGATGTGAAATTAGAAATAATTGTCATTTACACAGAAATACAATACATCTCACCGTAGTGGGGAGAAACTGTTGCCAGGTGACCTGTGTACCTGCTAAATCTGCTATCCAGCTGCTAACTGTTGCTGGGCAACTTCAAGGCCCCTCCTCTTTTTTCTTGTGGATCTTTAGCTTTGAACTGGATTTGGACTGGACAGCCCTTCAAACAGAGGACTGTTCTTTTTTTCAAATAAGACACATGGCCACCTTATGTGTAGCGTATGTTATGGGGGGAATATTCATATCCTTGGACTTCATCCTGCTGTCTGAAATGGTCCAGACTAGCAACAGACATATCACATGGGGCTTCTGCGAGCCTATTTTAGCTCTAATTCAGAACAAAAATAACCTGTGGGTCCTCAACAAAGCAACAGCACACAGAGCAGTGTGGAATGAATCGAAGCTGGCCTCTTTCAGCTGCAGATCTGGCTGGCTGCTTCCAGCTGAATCCATCAACTTCTCAGTTGACTGGAGTCCAAAGACAGGGAGGGTGGAAAGAACCCAACTCCTGATCTTTATGCTAGTGCACAGTGGCTAAACATTGGTGCTGTGCTGTTTCCTCTGGCATACATGCCTTTCTTAAGGGCTTCCCTTTCCAAAGCTGCACAGAAGAGGTCTCAAATGGAGGGCAGTTTCCAAAACGGCTCCATGGTTATATGCACCCTAAAGTTCACATGCAGTTGAGTGGATTAGAGCCTTTAGAAGCCTTCTGATGAATAACCCAAGATTGTTCTCTGCCATGAAGAATAAACAAACTGAAAATATTGTTACATGCTTCTCAATTTCACCCAAGTGGTGAGGCAGCCTTTCCTCAACTTTCGTTGAAGGGATCACCAAAGATTTACAGGGTTGCAATTTTGTAATTTATGTTGTTGTTGCTGTTACTTGTATTTTCTTACGCACCCTTCACCAGTGTAATGCATCAATACATTGTAACAGTATAATCTTAAAATCTGTTAAAACAATTAACAATCAGAATAATAGGGTGGATCCTAAATTCTCTCTCTCTCTCTCTCTCTCTCTCTCTCTCTCACACACACACACACACACACACACACACACACATACACACACACACACACACACACACACACACATATATATGTTGTTGTTGTTGTTGTTTAGTTGTTTAGTCGTGTCCGACTCTTCGTGACCCCATGGACTAGAGCACGCCAGGCACTCCTGTCTTCCACTGCCTCCCGCAGTTTGGTGTATATATATATATGGTGTCAAAGACCAGAGTAAAGAGGTATGTCTGCAGCATATGATGAAAACCCATGTAGGAAGGAAATTCAACAGCTTAGGGGCTGCCACAGAGAATACCCTCTCCCAGGCTGCTGTGGTAATGTTGAGGATATTAGGAAAGGATATATTGAATAAGTATTATCCTTCCTTCACTGACTCTAGTGAGTGATGCAGCAAAGCATATTCCCCTCAATATAGCAGGAAGCTGGTTTGCAGATTCGTTTGAATTTCTTTAGTTAAGTAATCCAATCTGGCTTGCCAGAATAAAGACACAAGAGTCTTTCCTTAAAAGTAACAAGAAGTTTACTCACATTTCAGTTCACAATTTGATCCCTGAAAGGCAGACTTTACTTAGCAGTTACATAACTGTGAGTTCATCTCACATGGAGATTGAGCTCAGGTGCTGCTGGTTGAGAGCCAGCAGACAGCAAAATTACATCAGAGAACAAAATGGCTACAGGAGAGCAGCATGGCAGCAAGAGAGCAGCAAGCAAGAGATCAAGCAAGAAAGGGAAAACGGCTGCATGACTCAGGTCTTTTATGGAGTCAGCCAGGGCCACACCCATCTCCCAGATCACATGCAGGGGGAGGATACTCCAGACCAGTGGAACAGGAAGTTACACTGACTGGAGTAACATCCCCCTGCCTGTGCCCACTCTAGGGAAATAAGGAATATTGCACTTGACTGTCCCAATGGATTATATCCCACAGCTGCTACCACCCCAAGGGCAACAGAACAACCAAGAGGGTCTTGAAGGAAGGAGGTGGTTTACTTACAAATGTACACTTTGTGTGTTTGTGGAGGCAAACAACACCGCACTCCTACAAGTAGCAAATCCACTGACCCACATCAGAGTCCTCAGAAAGTCCTAGATACTTATAACACATAGTTCAGCTCTCATCTTATGTCTCTCCCCACATAATGAAAAGTTTCCTTTTTGCTCCTTTTCACACACATACACACGCCCTAGCTTGCCCTTTGCACAAAATTGTCACCTGCATAAAATGTCTTCCAGAGTTGTCTCCACCTACTGAGCTACTTACCTGCACATTTCCCTATGAAAAGTGACCAGCGCACTTGGCCACTGTGCATTGAGGAACTTTAAGCAGTCCTAGGGGCCCTTTAACCCTTTCTTGTCCCGATTCCACATTCATTCACAGCAATCAGATATTAACCCTATGACAATACTGTTGTATTCTGTTAACTATGAGTTTGACTTTTTGAGAACGTTTGTCCTTAGCAGCACCAAGTAGTTGAAAAACAAGGAGAGAGCAAGAAGTGACTGAGAATGTGGCTGGAGGTTATCAATAAAGCATTCACTGCAAAATATTAGAATTTATTATGAATGAAGTGGTAGATTCAAAAAAATATCTTTATAATACCAGTGCTGTCTGGCTTGCTGCCATAACCTTGATTTTCTTTTAACATCTATTCTCTGTTTCATTATTATTCCACCCCCTACTTTTCAGCTTTCAATAGTAAAGAACAATGTAGTGCTAAAAAAGTTGCCTAGGCACGTTGTGGAGTCTCTTTGCTGTGAAAGTTATTAAGCATAAACTGAGCATGCGTCAAAAGTGGTTTGGACGGAGAGTTCCTGCCAGAGCAGAGGTCTGGACTAGTTGACCTCAGAGGACCATTCCAACGTCTCATTAACAAGGTTACTGTTAAACATTGGGCTGAACTCTAGAACAACCAACTATCAATCACACATGAAAGGGAACCATCCACTGCATGGGCCAAAACTGACTATGGAAACTAAATATTTCCTCCATGTTCCGCATCATCATCTTGTGCGTTTGTAACTTATATTTCCCCAAATTTACCCCTGTGCTGTACTTTTTTCATCAGTCATCTCCCCCCTCTCTCTGTGTGCGCATGCAGCACACCACAGCACTTCCAACAGTAGTTCCTCAGTACAAACTAAAGACTCTAAGAGACCAGCCAAGATGTCAGCCGCAAACACAGATGCCATTCCTGGAAAAATACCTCAAAGCCTGGCAGCTGTACAGCAGACTAGAGTTCCCTCTGTGTGGCCACAGTTGTTGTTGGCTACTCTTTGCCAGGGAGGAGATAGAAAAGAATGGACAGAAAAGAGCGCAGCGTCCAGGGGATTGGCAAGCACCATCGGCAGCACATATATAGGGCTGCTCTGGATTCTTTTTCAGAGCAGTTTCAACCTCACATGACCTTTCTTTTGAAATGCAAGACCCGAGTTGTGAACCTGAATTCTCTGAATGGATGATTTAGGATTACAGATCGAGACTTCTAGAGGTTTTATAGCACTCACGCACACACAAAAGGTTAATGGCCGAACTTTACTGCGCTGATTTTGCTAAATCATCTCATTCTGCTCACTTTAGCACGATACTTGCCTTGCTTTTGAGGACTGCTATATAACAAGATTAGTCCCATCACTGAAGGCAGCTTCACAGAGAACATGGAAATGGCAGAAGGGTAAGATCAAGTGAGTTGTGCATTCTTTGTATATGGATGGGGGAAGTCCCTTACTTATTTTATTAGCAAACCCCAATATCCACTGCAATGGTTTTCCTAAACCTGTACCATGGCCAAGATTTAATAACACTTGTATCCTTTGCACCCTTAACTTACCTATAACATTGCTAATTGTGGGATGTAGGCAAGATACAAAGCCAGATATAGTTACTTTTTAAACCAATATATCAACGTTTGTTTATTTATTACAAGAGTATGCAGTGCACAGGATTATGTGGCTACTTGAATATAGTAATGTCTCTTGAAATGAGAATATACTTTGTTAGCTTGTTACCATAGCTTTAAATACCAAAGCTTTAAATACCAACAGCTTATTTTACACCACTATTACCAAGTCAAAACAACTTTGAGGAGACAGTTACCCTATTCAAACTCTTCTGCCAGAATGCCCTTGTATATACTCCATCCCAGTTAAGTGTCATTAACACTATAAATGAGGACTTTCGTTGATGCCTTTGTTTCAACTCCTACTGACCTACTGAAGCACAGGTCTGTTTTTGCTCTAATATCTCTGGCATCTTCCTCTGGCAACTCTATCAGACACTCTATCATTCCAAACTGCCTCTCCCATGGCCCTATGAGACAGGTTCTGCCCTTGACTCTTCAAGCCAAGTGATTAAGATACTCCAACAAGACCTCAGCCACCCAACTGCTCTGCCCTCCTTTTGGGTCTTTTGTCTTCAGTCCTCTTCCTCTGCTGTTGTCATCTTCTTCTGGCTATCCACAAGCACCAACCAACATGGACTTCTCAGCCAACTAATCGCAACTAACAACTGCTGACCAGCACTCTGCCTTATATACCTTTCTTATGCCCCATCCCGTCCAGCCTCAGTCAATCACAAGGTCTAACTAAGAATTCTAAACTTGCAACCACCAATCAGAATAAGCATATATTCTGTCCTTTTGCATACTAAGAGTTCTACTTCCATCCCCTTCTCAGCTGTCAGTTAAGGTCCCTCAGTGACACTTAAAATGACTTTTACTTGACCAAACAGAAGACTTCTCCTACCAAACATATTACAATGTACATTGAGGTACAAATGACAAAACACACCACACAATGTTCATTAGAATTATGGATTATGATAGGTTCTGCTGATTATTGATTAAATGGTTCCTGCTGCTCGTGGAATGTCTACACTGCTTACGGAGGTAAGATACTGTACAGTAGTACCTCTGGCTACGTACTTAATTCGTTCCGGAGGTCTGTTCTTAATCTGAAACTGTTCTTAACCTGAAGCACCACTTTAGCTAATGGGGCCTCCCGCTGCTGCCGCTGCGCAATTTCTGTTCTCATCCTAAAGCAAAGTTCTTAACCCGATGTAATATTTCTGGGGTAGCAGAGTCTGTAACCTGAAGTGTATGTAACCTGAAGCGTATATAACCCGAGGTACCACTGTACTTGGACAAACAGAGTGTTTCTTCATGAAGCATCAGGCACAGTACATGGAGTGGGAGCAAGATCCTATTGTGCTCAACTGGTCCATAGCTCATCGTTTTTTCATGTTCATAGTGACGAAGGGAAACCAGATGCTGCAGGACTCCAGCTCCCATCAACCATGACCATTGGCCATGCTGACCAAGGCTGATGGGAATTGAAGTCCAACATCATGTGGAAGGCAATGGGTTCTGCATCCCTGTACTAGACTATCACATCCATAAAATCACTGAAGCTAAAACCAGATTCATGCTCATACCAAAAAAGGGGATGCAATTACAGATCTGCTTATTCCATTGAAACAAACCAGGAAGTTCTTACAGGAAGCAACCTCCTTGTTGCTGTTGGTATTTATTTGGTAAAGTACTATTTTAAAAATGGCAATCGTTATCATCACATCATTAAGCATAAACTACAGTTACCACTCACTTGACACTTCTTTATTTTGGAAAAGGGGGGGGGGAGAACAAATACAATTTATGTTTGAACGTAGCATTTCTGCATGTTAATGAAATTTCCTCTGTAAGAGATTTAATGTGACGGTTTCAAAGACAACCCTATGAAAAATATCCAAGGATGCCAGTGTGAATGTTTTTGTAAAATGTACGTTCCAGTTGAACGAGCTAATTAACTTTGTTAAAAGGAGAGCCAGCCAAAGGATTTAAAAAGCAAGTCACTGAAGCTTAATGATTCAAAAAGGCCTTTGCATTTACCAGCTAATGGGCTGTAAATTATTCATGGCCATCTTACAAATAAATGGAATATGATATTCTCAATGCCACATGGTTGCTTTAAAATATTTGAAAAATTATTCCTGGATGGGGGGGAATATATATATGCATTTATTTGTTTGTTTGTTCGTTCGTTCGTTTGTTCGTTCATTCATTCATTTATCACTTTTTAATCTCCAAGTGGTATACAATATAAAAAGCAAACAATATTCTTAAAACAAAAAATGCAACCTAAACCGAATAAAGCACCAGTATAAAAACATGTATAAACATGTAAAAGCAAATAATAAAAATCAATAAATCGTGGAATTCAAGCACATAAAACAGGGCTCAATCTTATGGGTGAAAATATGTCTTTACAATATATTTCTAGATCAATAACACTCAGTCGCATGCTTAGATACACAGTTGGCTCCTACTATACCCATTTCTAAGCCACATATCGGAGCCAAACTGCACATGATGTTAAATGTGACTTTGCGTCTAAGATGTAGGGGTTTTGTTTTTGTTTTTTTAAAAATCAAATACAACCTGAGCCTATGAAGGAGGGGCTCAAAGCAATAACACCCCAAGAAGGTCTTGCTCCTCCCATGGACACAGCTTTGGATTCCAGCAGAAATCAGGCATGGTTTTGCCTCTTAGCTGCTCAGCCTGCTTGTACCACCCACACACAAAACTCTACTCTTTGTCCTCCACACTAACAGCCAGGTAAGGGAGAGGCCCCCACCCATTTGCTTTCTGGCACAGAGCCACTTCCTTTGTCACCTTAATGACCCATACTTAGAGGGCAATTACCAGTTGAATCCTTCCTGTATCCAGGAATTAGAAAGTACTCAGGCATACAGCCTATCCCCTGCCTACCCCCCCAACCCCCCCCCCACAACAGTATCATCTGATCCAACCATTTGTCACTGGTATGAGAGGCAATGTTTAGAAGCATCCGTTGAGCCCAGTTTCATAAATAGCATTTATTTTCTTTATGCCATCATCCTTCCTGCAGTTCTTCCCTAGATGTATTCCATGGTTTATCTCCTTCTTCGAAGAGTTTTATTATCTCATTCATTCACAAGGCACAGAATCTTTCCTTCCCTGCCTTTGCTGTCAGAATTGGTGATGATTATCACGTTGCCACTTTGATATGGTAATCAGTTTCTAAATAATATTGGTAACAAACCGTAGAGTCAGCCTGAGCTCCGGGGGCTATAATTTGGTGAAGGATTTGCAGTGCCATTTATCAGCAGCTTCCGCATCAATCTCACTGTGCGGGAGACAAGCACGGCCTCTTTGCTGACTTATGCCTTCACATGCAGCCGGAAGCTGCGCCTATTTCATTAGGGCTAATTCTAAGCCAGGGGTATAAACCATGTTTGCAGCCTAGGCAGAAACAGAGTGCATCACACGACTTCTTTATGGCCCTAAATGCCAGCTGAATCTGGGATTTATCAAGTAATTATATGGCACAGAAAAGGTAGCTAGAGCCTATGTTTTATATCTTGTTGCCAAAAGTTAATTATAACTCTTCTTAAAACTGCTGCCCTCAACTTTCTTCAATTGATAGCGTATATCTTGGGGCTGGGAAGAAAGCCCACTTTTCAATGGAAGTGGCATGTTGTTGTTGTTGTTGTTTTAAAAAAACAGCAATCAATCAATCAATCAATAAAATAGAAGCCTAAAGATTGGAAGGGCTGCCCCTGCCTCTCCTAAATATTTGTCTTCACAGAACTATGAGGGAAGAAAGGAAGAATGCAGGGTTTTCTGTGTACTAATATCTTGATCATATGGACTATGGGTGGCCCTCATTGCTTAAAGCATCCTCATTGCCTAAAGCTTCCTCTTTGCTTAAAGCATCCTTACACAGGAGAAATGTAGCCCATGACACAGAGCCTGGTCTCCCTGCCAGCCTGCCTTCCTCTCTAGCATGGGCCCTGATCCCTGATTCAGTCAACTTGCTTCAATGTAGCACTACGGTGCTGGTTCCATCAGCCTAAGGATTTTTCCTTGCTGAATGAAACATTCTTCCCCAGATCTTCCTCAATCTTCAAGAATGGATTTGGGGATAGTGTGGGGTGTGTGCAGGGGGAAGAGAGGAGGGCAGTCCTGTTGAGCTCGGGCACTGCTAGGGTGGTTGCATGTGTGCCTTGATATGTGCCAAACTCCCACCACCATTTCCAAAATGTTTGGTCACTGCTGCCATAGGTGTGCATAGTTGTAGAGAAGCACACAAAAGGAATGACTTAATTGTGTCTTGTGTGAAGAACGAAATCTGTTATAAGAGTTTCCTCCTAAACTTCATCTAGGGACAGTGTGGAAACCGTGGGCTGTATCATGCCAAATGCTAAAAATACCTTTATGATGCTGCACAGCCAAGTATTCTGTGCCATAAAAAGAAAGCCTTGCATGATGCGCTTCTGCCACATCTGATGACAGCTGCTTCCAATGTAGTAATAACAAAAACAAACCCCTGTGTTGCTACACTGGTTAGTGAGCTCTATTATACTTACCTGTATGGATATTCTAAAAAATCATTGCTGATGAAGATTCATCTTCGAAACAAATGATCCAGTCCAGATATACTGTTCTGCTTGTTTGCTGATTTCTATTGAATTTGTTACATTGCAGCACTACAATACTTCTTGGACATTGAAAGGCATCCTGTCTGCATCATGGTGTTCCTCGCCAGTAACTCATTACATTGACTACTCTTTGGTTATGGACTGACATATATATTATTTGGACATTATTTGGAAATTGTAAATTTTGGGTGACATTCTGCTACCAATAATAATACATTTATTACAGTCATTAGCCATGTGTTGCCACTGTATTTGAGCAGAAATCCAATGTAGTAATAGCACTGCCCCAACACAATGAATTGATAAGCTCATGGCAGCAAGCTACAACATTCCATGGACATCAATGTCATTGTTTTCCCAACTTGGCATAGGCTTGGTAGATGTTATGTACTGAGTTGAATAGGATCCAAACTGCAGCAGTCTGATTGGTCCTAGAACAATAGGATTCAGAATGCAGCAGTCTGATTGGTCCTAGAACAATGCAGCAGTATGATTGGTTGGCAGGAACCACCCAATCCTGCTCCAGATAGAAGTGAATCCACAACCTGATTGGCTTACAGTAGAATTCCGGAATTAGCCAATCATGTGCAGCCCATTGTGTAAATAGTGTATATAAAGCAGATACTGTGAGGGGACTTTCATTCATTCCTCCTCACCACTATGAGCTGAATAAAGAGCATGAAATCACTTTGCGACTCTGAGTGTATTTCAGTAAAAATAAAAAAATTCCTTCCAGTAGCACCTTAAAGACCAACTAAGTTAGTTCTTGGTATGAGCTTTCGTGTGCATGCACACTTCTTCAGATACACTCTATATTTTAGTAGATATGCTAACAAAAGGACTCATTCCATTCACAAATGGGACTGAGATCCAGCAGAGGATCCCTCCTGCAGAAATGGGTGGAAATTCCCCCTTCCCCCTGCAGTCCCCATGCTGCTGTGGATCGGGGGCTGTAAGGTGCTGCAAGAGAGAAGGGGAAATTGGTGAAAGTCATCTGCTCCTCTTTCTAATTGTGGAAGTGAAATTGTGAGTGAAACTCCATTCAGGAGAAGCCTAGTTAGGATCCAAGACACTTCATCTTCCCAAAGACCTTGAAGAACAAATTACTAAGGGCGTCTCTGGGCCATTAGGCTGAATTGTGTGTGTATCTGCTGTGGAAAACAACAGCTACATCTCCAGTTCCCCTGACCACACCCTTCATAATGTCTACTGCTACTTGTCCACTGACACCAGCCCATTGTGAGTTTCACCACTATCTGCTAGCTGCAAGCAATAAATATGGAGCAATGCCTGAGAAAACCTAGACAGCATCTTAAAAAGCAGAGACATCACCTTGCCAACAAAGGTCCGTATAGTTAAACCATGGTTGTCCCAGTAGTGATGTATGGAAGTGAGAGCTGGACCATAAAGAAGGCTGATCACCGAAGAATTTGATGCTTTTGAATTATGGTGCTGGAGGAGACTCTTGAGAGTCCCATGGACTGCAAGAAGATCAAACCTATCTATTCTTAAGGAAATCAGCCCTGAGTGCTCATTGGAAGGGCAGATTGTGAAGCTGAGGCTCCAATACTTTGGCCACCACATGAGAAGAGAAGACTCCCTGGAAAAGACCCTGATGTTGGGAAAGATGGAGGGCACAAGGAGAAGGGGACCAACAGAGGATGAGATGGTTGGACAGTGTTCTCGAAGCTACGAACATGAGTTTGACCAAACTGCGGGAGGCAGTGGAAGACAGGAATGCCTGGCGTGCTCTGGTCCATGGGGTCACGAAGAGTCGGACATGACTAAATGACTAAACAACAACAACAAATGCCTGAGAATACATGGTACGTCCTGAGATGAGAACAGAGGCAGGTTGTAACACGTGGTTGCCATTTTCAATGGCAGCCACAGTGCATATCATAACAACCAGCCACTGTTCTGGTTTTCTCAAGCGCTCAGCACTTCATGAAAATAGGATGCTCGTAAAAGAAACATCCTTCAATATTTAATATTTTCAGCATCTGCATTTTAGACACTCTCCAGTTTCAGGATTCGTTTACAAAAGGTTATTCTTGGTTGCACAGCTTCATTCCTTTATTCTTTTCTTTTGTAGTGTTGAACAGAAGAACTGAACTTTTTTTTTGTAGATTAGGAAGGAGCACATTCAGACTGCACTCTTACCCAATCCAAGTTTCTTCTTCTTCTTCTTTCACAAAGAGAGATATTCATGCCTCTGAAACTGCAGATCTAAAATATGCCATTTTATTCTCTCGACTCAGTATGGTGCTTCCTGTCACCAGGGATCTCCTGCTTTGAAAATAAAGATGAAACAGACACCTGCAAACTCCTCTGCAAATGCTTAGCTCTCACTGGCAGGACTTTTAAACACACCCATGGAAAAACTGAGACAGACAAAAGAATATTATTCAGCAGCAAGAATGAGCAGAGACAAATTCCAGACCATGAGATTTTGTTCCAAATGTAAGAAGGAACGAGAGAGAGAGAACGTATCACAGCTTTTCATTTTGAAATGGCTTGTTTTTCTTCCTCCAGTTTCCTTAGCTTGTTTGTCCTTATTAAATATTTTCTTGGTGATGGTCAGGGTGTTGTGTAATGCAGTTTGGCTTGAGAAGGAGATTGTGGCTAGACTGTAAAACTCCCATCTCAGACTGACTAATGGCCATGGTCTCCAATGAATCAAGTCATGGCGTTCCAAGCCACACAGTGGCACATTCACTCTAGTAGAGAATTAAATATTATCCCGACCGCTATAAATCTGTAAAGATTGCAAGTGAACGATCCCAAACATTAACATGTGCGTGAGTAAAGTCAGTTTGTGAATCATTCAAAAATGTTTTTAAGGACTTGTTTGTTCTGCTTTCTTGCCAACTCAATCCTAAAGTTTTAGGGCAAGTAGAAATGAGTTTTAAATCTTATAAATTATCCAATTAATCCCATTAAAACATCTGATCCATAATAGACAAGATATTCCAACAAATTTCTGCTAACAGCTACCAGGAGCCACATTCTTCCATCTATGAATACCCATGCCACAGTTCATCAAAAATGCTCACAATATTTGATAGAACGTCTCTCCTGGCTTGAACCTGCTGAGGCCTTAAGATCAACATTTGGAGCCCTCCTCCAATTGCCACATATGAGAGACGTTCAGAAAGTGGCAACAAAGGAGAGGCCTTTTCAGTTGTGGCCCCTCCATACTGGAATGCTCTTCCCAGTGCCTGAGGTTGACATTAGTATTTTTTTGGTACAGGTTACCATTTTCCTCTGCTCCAAGTCATTTTCTGGTAAGCAATGTTGTGCTAATTATTCATTATCAGTTTCGGGTGACCTTTGATTATCGAATTTATATTGTGCTAGCTTTTTATTATTTCCTTTTTTTATGGGTCAGGGTGTATTTTTTATACTAGATTGATAAATTGGTGCTGTTTTATGTGGGGGTGTTAAAAAAATGTGTGTGTTTCTCTTGACTTTTTAAAAAACAGATAGGCCTCTGAAAAATCATCACCATAAAAAGATAAAGAGAAAAATGAAATTTTACAGCTATGTGTCTTTACTATCTTGATTTGGAATACAAAAGCACTTCCTATTTTCATACTTAGCTTTTCCTTGGGTTTTGTGTTAATGGGAATACATCCCCCAAAAAAACCAAAAAAGATAACAAATGAGGACACAGATTTGGAATTGGAGGTGCCATTTTAGAAATGGTTACTGTGATTTTAATAAAAATACAATGTGTCTCACAGTAGTGGGCAAGACTGTGATCAGGTGACCTGTGTGCCTGCTCAGTCTGCTATCCTGGTCTCCCCTCTTATGACTGTATCATTAAACCGGACTCCAACCAGGCTTCCCTTTAAGTAGATAAAAAGGGGCCCTCCAATGAAAAAGGGTCTGAGCTTATTGTAGACCTGCTTATGACAGTCCTCGCGCCCACCACATTGGAGACCTCCAAGCAAGTGCAGAGAGATCTGGACATAATCTGCTCCAGAATTTTGGTGGAGAGGGGAAACAGAAAGCATGTTAGTGGTTCCACTCATTCCTAATTAAGTCAAGACGTTGCCACAAGAGGCTATTGGATTGCCAAGTGGAACTCCCTAGCAGTTAGAATTTTTCAGAGCAATCCTTCCCACAGTTTTCTTGTAAAAAAAATAGTCACATGTGGATAGTTGTTTGTTTACCGGCCTATGAAAGCAATTCAGCAAATTGAACATGCCGTGCACCAGTCTGGGTCATGCAAATTGATGCATCTTGGGGTGGGAGAGAGGCTAAAACTCCACTGATGCCAGCCGCATTAAAGCACAAATTCCCTGAAATTTTCTCATACGGATCAGAGTACATAAAAATAAAGTATATGAACAATATAATTAGGAGCATGGTGGCGGGGCGAGGGGGAGAGAGAGAGAATGTGATGGTACTAACAGCTGTGCTAACATATGGTATCATTTAGAAAATGGAATCCCCAAACAAAAATGTTACAAATCTTCCAATATGTTTCCATTTGTATTTGACCAAACCATGGATAACTGTTATTACTCTAGCTGGTTAGTCTGTTATGGACATGATAAAGTAACCGATGAAAGCAATAAAGAGGTTATTTACTGAGTGAGAACTGATTCCGTTTAGAATGGGGGGGGGTGGAGGATGTGTTGCAATTATTTTCAATCAAGTGTGATCTGATGTGCATATTTTATATTTAAATTACATGAGGGGGAAGAGTGTGGGTGCTCTGATTGTAAGAACTGTTAGATAGTGCAGCAGACTACTTTGGAAGGGGGTGGACACTCCTTCGCTGGATGTTTTTGAACAGAGATTGGATGGCCATATTTCGGGACACCTCAAAACTTGTTGAGGATCTTGCCTAAGATCCAGAACAAAGCACTGCCTTGTACTGGAAATCCAGGCCCATACAGAGGGGGCGCCATATGGGCCACTTGGCCCTGGCCTCCAATTCCACAGGGGGCCTTGGTCAGCATATTCACAATCGCAGGGGATGCACTGGGGCGAACGCGGAGGCGCAAAGGCGGCGGTGGTGGTGGGTAGATTCCTTGGGGCCATGGCTGGCAGCACTACAGTGGCCTCCAATGAGAGAAGTTTCAATATATTAAAACGAATTAAGTCTTTCTTTCGATCAACAATGGCTCAAGAACGCCTAAATGGTTTAGCAATGATAAACATAAACCACGATAAGGCGAAGTTGCTTGATTTCCCCCGCGTAATTCAAGAATTTGCAGAAAAGAAAGCTAGGAAAGCATTTTTAAATGTAAATACTTAAAATAATCCTTTTCCCTATGTACTTTTTAAAAGCACTGTTGTATATCTATATTTTCCATTTTGTCTTTATATGCAGATACGGTTCAAGCCTTGAAATAAAATTGTCAGCATAACTTTTGTGAGAATTATTTATATACTTACTTATTTATAAGACTTCAGTTATATCTAGGGTAAAAAAGGGGGGGCACATTATCTACCTGGCCTGGGCCTCTGATGGCTCTGCAAGGCCCTGTGGAAATCCCCCCGGACATCAGTTCCGCCTTCAAAATCCTGGTAATATCTGGGAAAATATAAACATATGGCAACCCTATTCTTTAGCTGTGATTTCTGCATTGCAAGGGGTTGGACAAGATAACCCTTGGGGTTCCTTCCAACTCTACAATCATATGATTCTATTATTCTTGCCCCTCCACCATCCACCCATCACTGCTCCCACAGCCCTCCACATGTAAGAATGTAAGAAGACTGACTCAATCAGACACTCACAGTGGCCAGTCAGGGGCTCAAGGGAGACTACGAGTAGAATCTGAGCACAACAGCACTCTCTCCATTTGTGAGTCAACATTGCTTCCAATGGTGGAAGTCTTCTTCTTCTTTGGCCATCACTCGTAGCCAAGTAAGATTGTCTTCCATAAACACGGTTTTAACAATGAGTCTGTAAGTGACTGTGGAGGCCAATTCTGGATCCACACATCCTTCCACAGTGGGGACATTGGTTTCCAGGTGGGAGTTGATCATGGTGTGGATTTGCCAAGCGTGCCTTCCTCTTAGCATGTTTCTCCCTTTCGTCCTGAGTATGAGTGTCTTCAAAGCCCATGACACGTTTGGTAAAGCCCATGACACGTTTGGTTTGGCTCTCCAACTGGAGCGCTCGCAGGTAAGTGGAAGTAGAATGTCAGGGAACTGACATCGGAGACCAGCAGAGAGAGAAGTCGCCCTGATAGTGCAGGAGAGGGAACCAGCAAGGAGAGAGAGAGGGTTTCCGAGGGGGAAGGGAATCAAGGTGACACCAAGAAGGAAGGAGGGGATGAGAGCACTTTGGAGGGAAGGCTCAGGGACTCTTCCAGTGAGATCAGTGGGGAGAGTGCCAGACCACCACTGGGCACGCCTACTCTGCGCAGAAGGCTTCCGCGCAGAGAGGCTAGGCGGAGACTGGCTGTCAAGGAATTCTTATGTTGGAAAAAATTTAGGAAACACCCACTAACGGATTCTACCAGCGACTGAAGCAGACGCACAGGAGTGCGCTTCAGTTAGGGAAAGGTTTAAACAACAAGCAGTTTATGGAAGTCGGTGACTTACACACAAGCAACTACAATTCCCATTACATAGAACTTCTTCAGCAGGGAGCCTCATCTCCTTGTGGAGGCTATCCGTGCAATTTAGAACCTAGGTGACACACACACACATGCACACACACACACATGCACACAGATTCTTTAAAATGAACTTGATGTGGACATCCCTTCAAGCAGAGACCTTCTGCCATATCTGGCGATAAATACAAAAAAGGCTACAGGAAAGACAAGTTGGTAAAACAATAGGAACTAAATGAAGGTAAATGACATTATTATAATTCTTTCTTAAATTTGTATACCGCCCTCCATCCGAAGACCACAGGATGGTTCACAGCATAAAAGTGCAAGAAATGTTATCCAGTTCTTCAAAGCAGGCAAGGGTTTCTGGCTCCAGTCTTGCTCAGGCAACATACTGACAGATTAAATAGAGTTTAAAAAAGCAAGACGTATGTGGTTTCAATATAGAGACTATCCCTTTTCTGGCATTCAATCCTCTATTAGAATCACGTGCAGGAAAGAGTGGCTCATAGTACACTGTAAATACATTCACCCTCCAAGCTTTCCTCCTCCAATTCATGGACACATGAACAAATTTTTAGTTTTCACAGTTTCTCATTTTCCTAATCTTGCAATCAGTTCAAAGCACTTCCCCAGCCTAGTGTCCTCTGTATTTTTTGGACAGAACTTCCATCATTCCTGACTGTGACCCATGCTGATGGGGGATGATGGGAACCGTAGTCCAGAATATTAGTGCCTTTCTCTATCTCTGTCTGTCTCTCTCACACACATTCACACACATCTTAGCTTCAGCCTAATTAAAAATTTCCAGTTTAAAAAAACAAACAACATATAGTGCAAAACTTTTTAATGTGTTTCCATTTAACCTAGCTAGAATGTCAAGTGTTCAAACCTTTCAGAAACTCAGGTCCCACATAATAAGAAGATGTCACCCACAACCAAACTCCAACTGAGTTTTAAAGCTTCCATTTAACTGGAGTCAAATAATATCACTGCAAATAGTAGACCACATAACTGAATTCTCAATGACGTTTAGCCATATGATCTTCATCTTGGTACCCCACAATGAGAATTTAAACATCTTTGGTAAATCTGCCCTTCCTTTCTTCTTTAGATATGATTTAAATGAGTCTATAAATGAACATTGAAACAATTATTTTCATATTAGAGTCATGATTCATACTGGACAGAACCCAAAAGAAAGAATGAGGGAAGGCGTTCAACCACCGACGTTTTCATCAAAAACGTGAATAAACCAACATTTGTGCTCAAAATGGATTATCATGTCCCCCCAAAAAGTTCTTGTGTTTACTCAGCTGCAGTAATTACTGGAAGCCAGCCACGATGCTAAGAAAAATGTGGTGGATATCTATTCCCCCCGCCCCATTTTAATCAGAACCTCTGCTTTACATCTCCTATAAGAGACAGGACCCCCACGAATATAAGACTTTAATGTATATTACAGCCTATTACCACCAGGATGGTTCAATGCAAGGAACAAATTCATTTCTGTCTTATTCACATGCGTAGGGCTCTAATGATGTGGGAAGTGTCACTTCCTGCAGCTGTTAGTTTGTCCCCAGAGTTCTTCAGTCTGTGTGGCTGAATGTTCTTTAACAAATGAGACATGACCCATGATGAAGGCTAGTCTGCCAGTGATGAAGTGAATATATTGGCTGTCCTTATGCATATTTTTCAGATTCTCTCTTATTCTACTTTATATTCTTTCATCTTCAACACCTGTGTAGGGAAGTGGTCTAAACCATCTTTATCTGGCTGCAATCCTATACAAACAGGGGCTGCCTATTCCATTCCACAAGGCTTTGTTGCTGGTCTCTCTCCATCCCTGGGTGTTGGGGAGACCAGCAGCAACACCGCGCACCAGAATGTCTCCTTTTTACTGAGATTCTGCAAGCCTTTGCTGCTGGTCTCTCTCGGCAAGAGCAGGGGTGCTCCAGCAGTGGCAGAAGTGCTGGGGTGGCAGGTCGCCCATGGGGATGTTGCCTCTTGCACTTCCACCACCTGAGGCAGCTGCTTCACCTCACCTCATGAGTGGGCCGGCTCTCTATACAAACTTACCTGGGATAAAGTCTCATTGGACTCAATGCAACTTGCTTCTGAACAGAAATACTTTCCAAGAGGAATGGAGAAGCTGTGGTCCTCCAGCTGTCAGACTGCAACTCCCATCAGCCTATCTAGCATGGCAAGTGGTCGAGGATGATAGGCATTGTAGTCCAGCAGCATCTGGAGGGTGGATTGATTACTACAAGTACTCTGAACATTTCACATTTAGCTGATTTATTTCCTGCTTAGATATTCGGTATAAAGGAGTTTAAAAAAAGTGAAGGAACCTGCTACAGAAGTAGACTGTGGTGCTGAATCATAAGAAGAAAATTATCATTCAATAAAATATTCATAGCGTAAGTTGAATAGAAAATCCCAGCCACCTGTTCCAAGCCTCCTCTGTGGAAAGTGGGAGATCCAGCAAAGTCTCTCCTTTTGTAACTTCTGTACAGTGTTTCTGAAGGATTGCACTAATGCTTCAATTCAGAATGGCTACTAAAGAGTTAAGGTGCAGTCTAAGGTAGCAGCCATATTTTTAAGGCTGCAATAGGCAGAATTTTTGCTCCTTCTTTTCTTTTTTTTTTAAGAGTTAAAGGTGATAGGGCCTTTGCTGCTCATGCCAGTACAAGCATTCGGGGTTCTTTTTTCTTTCTTTCTGTCTTACCTTCATCTTTGGACTAAGAGTTTGAAGTTCTTCTCGTGCCTCAGAAACCTGCAAAATCCATCTGACCCGAATTTTAATGAAAGAAATGATTGTGTACATCATGGGCAATGAGAGTACCACATTAAATTGCCTTAAAATCTACTGTCTCTAGCCAGAGACTAAGAAATTAGAACCTGATGCTCTCTAAACACAGTCTGCTTTTTGACACCCTAGAATGAAAAATGTAACTTGCCACAACAAAGTCTTTTCAGCAGACCTCTTTGGACCATTCCGCTACTCATTGACAGTTGTGTTATGGTCATGATCCTTTATGGGATCATAAAATCATAGAACTGGAAGGGACTCAGAGGATCAAATGGTCCAAACCCCTGCAATGCAGGAACATGCAGCTGTCCCATACAGGGATCAAACCTGCAGCCTTGGTGTTACCAGTTCCATGCTCTAACCAACTGAGCTGTCCAGGCTAACAGTGATGGCCACAATATTCCAGGTGCAATCCATGGCATCTCCAGGTACGGCTAAGGGAGCTGTCTGCCTGAAACCCTGGAGAACCACTGCAAGCCATGGTAGACAATACTGAGAAGGACCAAGGATCTGACATGGTATGAGATCCTATGTTCATATGTTCCTGCCCTTTGGTGAGAGAACTTAATTTGGGATAGTCTGGTCATCTCTATGAGCTCTAGTGGGCCAGATCATAAGAAGAACTCCACTGGATCAGGTCAAAGATCCATGTAGTCCAATGTCCTTTTCTCCATAGTGGCTGACCAGATGCCTAAAGAAAGCCTACAGGTATTATGAGGCATACCACCTCTGACCATAGTCTCTCTGATGTCCTCTTGAACAGTACGCCCACAGAGTTGGGCATGGTACACCATGTCACTTAAGTGATGTCACAGGTGAGTGAAGTTGGCAGGTGAATGGGAAGGGGAAGTTTGCTCATGATGCTCACCTCATGTGGGCAAGCAATTGGAGACAATCTTGCCTGATAGGCAATTTGGAAAAAAGCATTCCTGGAAACATCCAAAGTCTTCTTTGCTACTCTACAGTGACTTCTCTTAAAACGTTTACATTTCCCCCTTCTAAAGTTCATTCCTAATTTCCCTAGAGTGGCTGGAGGCTTTACAACATAACTGTAAGCTAGTCTGAAGCCTATGTTGGGTCCAGAAAATTATTTCTATGTTACATGTATATACATAGCAGTGATTTAGAGTCCCTTATTGGGAAGAAGCTTAAATCTTAAATCTTTTGGATTTATGAAGGAATGCTTTATAGGATACTTAAAATGACTTGTGGTTTACATTTACTATGCATAAAAATTAATAGACTTCTTTAACAGCTTCTTTGCGTGCTTATTCTAACCACAATTCTTATTCTTTTGTGGGAAAATTGGAAATATTTATCTGGAGCTATCTTAATTTAAGGGGAAAAACCTGTTTGCACTAATTGAGGAACTGGTGGCAATAGAATCATGATTCCATTAAGATTCCTATTGAGTTTGTCATATTTGTGGTATTGTCTCATGTTGGCTTGGATTATTTCACTTCCTCTCATCAAATACCATACTCTCTCTTTTTCTTGTTTGGAGTACTGAATGCTGTTCAATTCAAAGTCAATCCATCTCTTTCCAACATTCATGCATAAGTGCTATACCTTGTGTAGCCAAAACGGCACCACTCATGCACAAGTGGCAGGTATTAGCAGGCTTGGAGTACCCCAAGGTTTTAGGAGTCCAAAAAAAATATTTAGGAAAGCGCCCTAAGACAGGGGGATCCCCACAATAAAAACAAAAAAACTAGGCTCTAGAACAGATATGGCCAAACTTGGCCCTCCAGCTGATTTGGGGCAAAAACGCCCATCATCCCTAGCTAACAGGACCAGTGGTCAGGGATGATGGGAACTGTAGTCCCCAAACAGCTGGAGGGACACGTTTGGCCATGCCAGCTCTAGAGTGATGACATAAATCTGCAGAAAACGGAAGGTAGTTGAGAAATGAATGGAATGATCATGTCCACAGAAAGGAAGATGGCAGGATCCTCAAGGACATGCTCAATGGGGAGCTGGCAAGATGTGCACAAACATGACACGAAGGCTGGCAATATTAACCCCGCTGTGTGGAAATCCCTTGCAGACGACCACAGTGCCTGCAGACAGTCAGGTTACGTATCCACAGGAGTGACTAGAGGAGAAATGACTGCTGGGAGGAGTGCAGAGAGAAGAAATGCCACTTATGTCAGCACAACCAGACACCTTCATCTGCCCCAGCAGTAATAAAACACGTCTCTCCCATATCAGACTCTGCAGTAAAGGCAGGTGCTATAACTCTCAGACAGTTTGACTTCACCCCTGAAGGTGCATTCCTCCACCGTCTCCTGAGACAGACATGCCAGCCAATGAACAGAATGGAGTATTCTGGAACAGGGACAGACTGGCTGGCTAGAACAGGGAACAGAAGCACTCCACACTACAGTGATTTAATTGGGGCAGCTGTGAGTTGTACTTTACAGAGGGCTGTCCTCTTTTTAAGTCTGCTCCATTTTAAGTAGGGGTTTGGTTGTCAGTGGAGTTGAAGGAGAAGGAGGGTGGTCAGAAGAGAGAATGTCCCTTGTGTGGCATTTTTCCTTTTTTAAGATTGCAAGCCTTTAAGCAGGGACTTTCTTGTTTCAATTGACCGTATAGAAGGACTATAAGCAGAATATCCTGCCCAAATATAGGTAAATTGGTCTAGGGCTTTTTTTTTCTTCTTTTTTGCTGGGCATCTTTAATTTAATTTTTTTTTTTTTTTGAAAATGCCCAGTTTAGGACATAATTGAATGAAATTTGCAAGCAGAATTGCCCCCTTTTAGAGCATGAATCCTGCCAAATTTTAGAAGGAAGGTTGTTGTGGCTTTCCTACAAATGTGGCCATTATAGCTTTGGGATGAGATGCCCTGGGTAAGAACCTTGCCAAACTGCAGACAACTAGGTTTCGGAGCTTTTGTGCTAGGCATCCTTAACATTGCTTTTGGGATGCTAAAATCCTTTCCTCTTATTACAATATAGACCTGTTGCAGATTGGTGGCCCTATTATAGAGTGTACATGGTGTGTAGCACACTAGGACCCACAGTCTTTCGGGGGCCACCAAATCCAGACATCTTAAATTATCATATGATTGCTGGTGGAGTCTATTCCCCTTCTGGCTGCACATTTGTGAATAAGGCAGATATTACAAAGACAGCATCAATATCTCATCCAAAGGAAACTTTCCTTCACCATTCTGCCACAAGATCTGTCCCTGGAAGTTATCACTGCTCAAGGAAGTGGAGAGTGAGTAACAATATTTATTTGGTTTTCATGTCTTAATCATTGCCAGAGAGTTTTACCCAGAACTATAATGATATATTTGAATAAGTAAAAGTAAATGTGCATGCTCATATACAAAACAAAAACAAATATGTAGACCTTACTGATCAGTTAGCCAGACAGTTTTAAGACAAAAAGCCGAGAAGTCACAGTTCCTGCATCTTGAGACTGATTGTCTACTGCCTAGATAACATTCTTATCAGGAAAAAACACTCCTATCTATCTGTGCTGGCTGCCTTATTTATTACTTTCCTAGCAAACAATTTTCTGTTCTTAAAGAAAATATAGAACGTGCAGAAGGATGCTTTTACTGAAATAATTAGTCATTTCAAATTCAAGCTCACACTCTGATCCAGCTGCATGTGGGAGCATGCACTTGAAAAGGTAAAGGACCCCTGGACGGTTATGTCCAGTCAAATGTGATTATGGGGTTGTGGCGCTCATCTCCCTTTTCAGGCTGAGGGTGCCAGCGTCTGTCCACAGACAGCTTTCTGGGTCATGTGGCCAGCAGGACTAAACTGCTTCTGGCACAAAAAACACCATGACAGAAGCCAGAGTGCACGGAAACACTATTTACCTTCTCACCACAGCAGTACCTATTGATCTACTTGCACTGGCGTGCTTTCAAACTGCTCGGTTGGCAGAAGCTGGGACAGAGCAGTGGGAGCTCACCCCGTCGCAGGGATTTGAACCGCTGACCTTCCAATTGGCAACCCAAGAGGCTCAGTGGTTTAGACCACAGCACCACCCGTGTCCTCATGCACTTGTGCACAGACACATCAAGCAGGTGGCCAAGTGGAAGTGGTCATCCTTTTATCAAGTTTCCTTATACAATACTGGGACGAATGAATCCAGGTTCAACTGCTAGTCCACTCCAGTCCAGTTTCAAATGCAATTTCTCAAACAGCATGAGGTCAGTTGTCTGAAAAAGTAACGATAAATTTTCCTGGGTTGGCATCAGCCTTTTGTATGAATCAAAGTCATGCCTTCGGAGCCAGTGTTTGGTTTCAGCTTCTCTAAGTATCAGTACTTAGTTTTGCAAAATGTATGTTCTACTTGCTACTAGTATCAATTCCATGCTTTTGAGGGGGCGGGGAACCTTTAAGCAGTAAAAATCCTGGCAGCCTAAAGGGCATTTTGTATACATATCTTGGACAGCCACCAAGAGTTATTAGTTATTAAGCGAGCGAGCAAAGGGGGCCAACTTTAAAGCACATTTCTCCACCATATGATATCCATTAAACCTGAATCCTCAAGACTGCAGAGAGCTGACATTACCTCATGCATGTGCTGAACTGAATGCCGTTTCCTGCTTTGATGTGAGTGGTGCCAAATAGCTTGCACATTCCAGCCGGCATCCTTGCAGGAGCTTTTTCTTACGGATACCAGTGATTTATTGTTTGGAAGTAAATAAAATGATTTCCAAGTAACAAATCTGTGACTGGTGGACATTCCGAGTCCATATCTATAGCAGCAACAAATTACACACGGCACCAAGATTAATCTGAATGTATGTTGTTTTTCTTAGCCCAACATTCTCTTCCCTACCCCCACTCCCCTTCGATGGGGAAGGGAAATAGGCCAAATGAATTCCTGGGGGGTTGAAACCAGTGGTTTCTCAAGTGTTTGTCAGGAATTGTATATTTTATTTGAGGATATGAAAGGGGGGAGTTTTTGCATGACTGTGAGCGAGCCTTGGCTGCTGGGTTTTGAAGAGCTGGCGCACTTTCTATACACATTCTGGAAATGAAATTCAAGGAAACTGCCTTGAGTCTTAGCTTGCCCTCTTAGTGCAGGGGGTTGCTAACTTCTGGGGAGCCTGCGGGTACATTTGTGAACTGGACAAACTCTCACGGGCAGCATATACACATCTCAAACCTAATGGGGAGAGAGACCCTGCAGGTGACAGAGAAGGCCTCTCTGGCTGCCCACAGACACCGCAATGGGAACCCTTATCTTACTGCTATTTGCAAAGTCCAGGCTTGATCATTCTTGTACCAGTCAATTCTTGGGCTTTCCTTATTGGAGAGGCATGAAGGTGTCAGAGATGGGCTATAAGCAGACAACTGGAATAAGCCTGGAGCTGGGAACCAGGAGCCATGGGACCAGCTGGTAGCCTAGACCAAAAGTCATATTAGGAGGGAAGGTTGATGAACAAGCCAAAGAAAAGCAAAGACCAAAGGAACATGCCTGAGCTTAGCAAGGTTCAATTGGAAAAGAAAGCCCTACCTAGGGATCAAGAGACACCTGAGGAAATATCCCTATAGCCAGAAACCACATTATCTTGAAGAAGCCAGTAGCTACAGAAGAATGCTCTGGGGAATTAAATAGCCAGGAGGTGGCACTCAGAGGTTAGGGTCTCTGGCCAATGACTACCTAGATAGGTCCTGATATAACAATACTCCTGCATTTTGCTGAGACAACTTGGAGATTTGGCCTCACCTGCAGGGCCACTGTCCATGGTCCTTGTTCTCCCTGCAGGGTGCTGACTTTGTGTCACCTCACTTTGCCTTGCTGTCTTGCCTGCTGCGGAAGGACTTGCTGCCTTCCTCTTGTTTAGGCCATCAACCTCCTTGGTGATGGTCATCCCTGTAGATCACAACAAAATGTGATAGGAGAGATGTGTTTAGAGATGTGTACACGGGTGGCGCTGTGGGTTAAACCACAGAGCCTAGGACTTGCTGATCAGAAGGTCGGCGGTTCGAATCCCTACAACGGGGTGAGCTCCCGTTGCTCGGTCCCTGCTCCTGCCAACCTAGCAGTTCGAAAGCACGTCAAAGTCCAAGTAGATAAATAGGCGGGAAGTTAAATGGCGTTTCTGTGTGCTGCTCTGGTTCACCAGAAGCAGCTTAGTCATGCTGGCCGCATGACCTGGAAGCTGTACGCCGGCTCCCTTGGCCAATAAAGCGAGATGAGCACCGCAACCCCAGAGTCGGCCACGACTGGACCTAATGGTCAGGGGTCCCTTTACCTTTTTACACTGACCTAAAATACATGTTTGAATATGTATGTAAGATTAAGCATGTTTTTTTAATTAACAAAAGAATATTAATGGAGAAATGGAACATAAAAGACTTATAAATGAACACATGCAAGAACACATCCATCCCTACCACAAAAACACAGTGGCTTGTCCCGATGTACTCAGGATAGCACCTATGTTTAGTGAGAAACATACCCCAAGCTCAGGGATAGTGAACATGGTAGACTCCAGCTATTGTTGGACTCCAACTCCCAACAGCCCCTGCCAGCATGGCCAATGGTCATGGGAGTTTTAGTACAGAAACATCCAGAGGGCACAGGTTCCTCATCCTTTCCCTAGTTCAAAAAGCCAGACCTCTCCTTCTTTGTACTATTTTGAAATCACGGGGCTTAGTTCTACTCCATTGAGACCAATACCAGAATCTGGATGCAGCAGCAGTGTAGAGAGCAAATAATGTATTCCATAGCAATCTTTTATTATTAAAGTTTATCCCCAGATTGTTTCTGGCAATTTGATACATTTTAAATCTGCAATTGCTACTTAAGAACGAGGTATTAAGCCGAGAATTTATTTTTATTTTATTTTTTTACAAGAAGCAATAGCGCAACACATTTATCCCCTATGCATCACAGCTATTTGAATTCTTAAAAAGGCCAAATGTGATTTTCTTTCTGTGTGTTTTTTTTTTAAAAAAAGGAAGAATAAGTGCCAAACCGAGTAGAAAATAATATACTCCAGATTAAGTGTTTGCCTGCCAGTGATAGAACAGAAGACTGCTATTCATTATAGTGGATGACTTTTAAAAATACCTTGACACCTTGGACAAAGAAATGGTCTAGTTGGAGAGAGTCCCAGAGTCCAGCCAGGAGACTCCATGAAACTACCCTTGATCTCAAAGCCAGACTCACTTGTGTAGAACAGCAGAGTGTGGATTTGTGCAATGCACGAGGCAAGGTTACCTTAAAATGGTAATAGTTCTGGTTAAAAAGTGTTCAATTCAGGCAGGCATCCTACCCGTTTAGTGAAGATCAGGAAAAGGAAAAGGTAAGAGGGCTGGACCCTTTTAATTAGGGGGGAAAGGCATGCAAGGGGGTGGGGAATGTGAGTGAGATTTCTAAAAAATATGTATGATGTGGTGGAATCAGAGCTGAAAGATGCCATATTATCCAGACCCTGCTTAGTGCAGAATCCACAATGCAGGACACTCACATTATCCATTTAAACCACCACCCATTTATACTACTTGAACAGTCATGGCTTCCTTCAAAGAATTCTAGGAACTGCAGCTTACCACCCACCCACCCCAAACAGCTATAATTCCCAGCACCTTTAACAAACTATGGCTCCTAGGATCTTTGAAGGAAGCCATGACTGTTCAAGTGGTATAAAAGTGTTTTAAATGGATAGTGTGGGTGTCACCTACCACCAGTGCCAGATTTACATACAAGCTAAACAAGCTATAGCTTAGGGACCCACTCTTTTGGGGTCCCCCAAAAAATTTAAAGGGGAAAAAACTGGATTTACATTTCCAAAATATAAGATAAAAAACAAATACAATAAAACCTACATACAGCAACAGTGTTTCGTGTTGTGTAGTCTCCTAAGATGTAAGTAATGGGCCCCACCTGCTAGCCTGCTCCCTAAAATATCACTGGTTTGCTCATTTCTATATATAGGGTGCCTACATTCTGTATGTGCAAATGGCTTTAGGTCCATAAATTACCATATAGCATATATTCAACACAAAAAACAGAGATTTGTTGTTGACGAAGGACACCTGGACATATAAAGAGCCCCATTACCTTCAGTAGCTTAGGGCCTCATCAGACCTAAATCCGGCCCTGCCTACTACAACCCTGACCAATCACCATCCACCTTCTGTGAATGACAGCCCATCACCTTCTGCAGCAGTGGGTAGTGATAAGATTTCCTCCCTCTTTCATAACTTTAGAAGCAGAGGTCATCTAATGAAGCTTACTGGTGGGAGAATCAGGAGAAAAGGAAGCACTGTCATGACCTCACAGTGCTGTGGTGATAGTGCTTGGATTGACAGGCTCTGGTGGATGAAGAAAAAACAGGCAGACGGTGGAAATGAACTGGAGAAGGTGGGGAATCTCCTCTGTCCATCTGGACTTTGGAAGGGGGAGCAAAGATGCTCTTGCCTCTGACCTTCCTACAGAGCCCCCAGTGGAGGCTGGGGAGGGCTGAGGGTGAACCAGAGATGGCAGCGAATGTAGAGGAGCCTGAAGAGAAAGGTGCGATCTCGTTGGCCAGAATCAGAAACCACCTTTGCAGACAGGAGAAAGCCTACCCACACTGACAGAGCAGGCACTTGCAACCCTGATATTCCCACAAGGAAAGTGAGTACATCGTGCCTCATCTTTAGACGCTTGGCAGAAGAAGGAGGAAACTTGTTGGGACATCTTGGGTGCTTCTGTTGAGTTCTGAATTTCTTGCCCTGCGTTTGAACTCCTGAATTGTTACTCCTGTGTCTGCTGCTGAGTCTGTACCGTTAGTTGTCTAAATAAAGAAAACCATTGAAATGATTTCATATGTAAAAATGATGTAAATAATTTCGTATCTGCAGAGTAGGTGCACTCCCCAATTCCCTGAAATGCTTTTGGGGAGCATAATATTTCCTTGTTATTATTCCTTGTTATTATTGTGTTTTCATGCTTCAAGGAATGCCATAGAACCTCGTTCTGCTGTGTTTTACATGAAGGCAAGATTAACGGCTCATTTCCCTGAAACGTTCAAAACCGAACATTTCGCGTTAGGTTTGATATTTTGCTAGAATTATAAAACAATTTGCTTTGGGTATGGAATTATGAAATGGAATTATAAATTATAAAACTAGCAATGTACTGTCTTGTGTGGTAATGGGGAAATCCATGTCAAGGGATTTGTGAGAAGGTGGCAGTCAAAGAGAAGAGCACCGCTCCTCAAATCTGTGGCTAACTGATAAAACTATTTCAGGGGCTGCTGCCTCCAGGCCTCTCAAGCCAATCACCTAGTGAGTTTATTGCTAGTACATTGTTTATGATAATGGCAGCAGTTCAGTGCCTTGGGACTAATGCTTAATGACATAGCTTTTTATTCCATAAATGTGGAAGGCTGTCTCAGGAAGGTAAGGATTCTTTGTGGCAACATAAGGACAAATCTGTAATGGTTGCTTTAGTTGAGATTCCTGCATTTGGGTACCTTCAGAGTTTACAATTCTACGCTTCTTTGAAATCCACAGGACTGAAGTGACTCAGGACTCTCAAATATTTAATAAAGATTGCTGCAAATATCCAAGGAAGAATGCATTGGTCTCTTGTGTGATATCTCTGCACACAGAGTATGCAAAATTTACCCCTATAAATCCACATTTTAGTGGTAATTATAATATGGCAGTTACATGTACCAAGACAATTAATTAAAATTGACACCACAGAAGTAGATGGTGTAGTTATGATGATCATATCAGTTAAGTTTGGGAAGTATTTTGAACGTTTTAAATTGCCATTTAAATAATAATCTATCCAGTGGTACATTTTGAAGTGAAGGAGCTAGGCATGGGATGCCCCAAATGCCAACTTTTTTGCCATTTTTGCAATGGCATCCAATTGTCCTGGGAATAAGCGCCAGGGAGAAGTGCTTATTTCTTACTCTACAGGTTGAACTGGTAAAGCCCATTAACAAAAGATCTTCATCTAGCATAAATGTGACCTTTATCTTTTAACTAAAAACGCAAACAATGTTGCAAAGAAGTGTCACCATTTAAGTTGCCAGCATGAAACAGAAGCCACATCAAACACACACACAAAAGTACCTAGCCTCTGCCTACTGATTTTCCTCATTCTTTCTCTGACTTCTTCTACACTAATCTGTCACAAACAAACTTGAAATACCCATGATCATCTCCTACACTTGCCAAAACAAGGAAGACCCCAGCATGCCAACACCATTGTTGGAGCTCTGAAAGAAAGTTCTGGAACGCCCCCCCCCCCACTAACACTCTTATATTCACTTGGTTTTACTTAGGTTTTTAGATACCATTGTATCTGGGCACCATTAGACACTTATACAGTGAACTCATTTTAATTTCATGGAGACAATTCAGTTAAAAGTGCATTCCTCATTGTATTAATAGGCTATGATGAGGTAGGATTTCAAAGGCGCCAGTTACTGGCTGTGGCAAATAACTGCAAGGGTCTCCTGAGGGGTTGCCAAGTGCTTCAGATACATGGGGTCTCATGTTTCCTTGATGTCTTCATGGTGAATAGAGAGAAAACAGCTCCACCAATTAACTTCCATCCTGATGCGTCGGTTCAATAGTTTAACTTCGCTACTTCATGACCACCTAGGATAAGAAAGACGTGTTATAGGGAAAAGGCTGTTTTCAGCTTTTCAGTGGCAATTAACAGTTCCAAGATATCAGACTGTACAGAAAGAACACTATTAAATCCACAAATCTCTTTGGGAGATTTCAGTTGTTTTATTAGGGATAATTTTCCATGCCCTTGAAGTCCTGAACAGTATTCAAGGTACTAATAAAATTCCTGGATTTACAGGCATTGGGAGACCACAAAAACACAGAGCCAATAAAATTCTTAGAACTCTCTAAAACGTGTCTGATGTATGTTTCCTCTGATGTGGAGAAGTCGCGGTATATAAATAGTTCACTGGGTCCCCTTTAACATGTAGTATTGCTGCTTTGTGCAAGGCACATCTCTCTCATTCATAAATATTTGAGCCCTTTTTGAACTCATGAAATTGCAGCCTCCCACATGGCTGTAAACATATATATACAGTAAGCCTGCAACTAACATTAAATAACTAACATTTAACTTGTGTGCATTCAGCTTTATGCGCTTGGCAAAAAGATCATTTAAAAAGAAATCGAAAAGGGGGCATCCTGGCAGATGTCCAGGAAAAAAGACTTTACCCACAGATATGCCCAATGTATTTTGACTATGCATGATTTTGGTTTTAGTCGCAATCCACAGAATGTAACCTCTGTGTATGTTGTATGTCTGCTGTAATTAAAGATCTAGACTGTAGTTGCCTAAGAATTATCATTGATGCTAATGACCTCAGGTTTTACCAGGTATTAATACAGGAACACACACAAACACACACACAGGCCCTAAACAATTCTGGACCAGGTTACCGGAAAAACCATATTACCCTCCTTGGTAAGAGCATTAAGATCAACAAATAGAACCCAGTTAGTTTTGCCCTGAACTTGAACTTTTCAATTCTAAATGGTTTTTTTTCTGCTTTAATTGCTAAGCTTTTTAATGGGTTTGTTTCATTGTAATTTAATGTCTTGATGGATTGTTTTATCGTGTATTTTAATTATGTGTGGATATTTCACAATTGATTTTATACTTGCAAGCCATTTAGAAGCCGTTTAGGCATGTAAGCAGCTAATTGTGTATGTAGCTATATTTTAATTCTATCTCTAATGTGCATTTTCTTGTTGGTATTCGTTTCTCCATTTGTATTAGTTTAAAGATGGCGGTGCTGTGGAATTGCAAGCCAGGTGTGGGGAACCTGTGGTCCTCCAGCTGCAGTCCCCATCACCCTTGAGCATTGGTCATGATGCCTGAGGCTGATGCGAACTGCAGTCCAACAACATCTGGGTGGCCATAGGTTGCCGGTCCCTGCTGTAGACTAAAGTAAAAATGCATGGAGGGGTCACAACTATGCCCCAGGAAGGAATCTGGCTTTGTTTTGATCAGCACATTACTAATAGCAACTTTGAGTTAGATTTCCATAGAATGCAATGGGAGGTCATTCATGAAAGCTGACCATAGTTATGGTATATGCAAACTGGTTAATGGCTTCCAAGCATACCAGGATTTTTAAGTCACCGTTAAACAGTTGCTTCCTTTACTGGCTTGTTTGAAAGCCATTGACCATGGTTTCCTGATTCACCATGGTTTCCTGATTCACATGTAACAGGAAACCACGGTTAACCATGTAATGTGGCATATTAAGTGAAGAATTGATCATTTAAATGTGGGCAGAATGTCCAGTGGCTAAGTATCCTCAGTGTTCCCAGAAATAATTGCAGTACAGTGGTACCTCAGGTTACATACGCATCAGGTTACATATGCTTCAGGTTACAGATTCCGCTAACCCAGAAATAATGCTTCAGGTTAAGAACTTTGCTTCAGGATGAGAACAGAAATCGTGCTCTGGCGGCGCGGCAGCAGCAGGAGGCCCCATTTGCTAAAGTGGTGCTTCAGGTTAAAAACAGTTTCAGGTTAAGAACAGACCTCCGGAACAAATTAAGTACTTAACCCAAGGTACCACTGTACTGACTTACTCAGTTGGGACAGAGCATGTGGTTAAAGAGGTGCCAAACTAGGTGTGTCATTTAATTTTTGCATATAATGCACTGTTTTAAATGCAAACAACATCAGCTGTAGTCGTGTGGTAATTATCAAGAACACAGGAGATTAGGACTGGGAATGTAACCCTTCCCTCTGTAGCTGCAATCCTCCAGAAAAATCCCTTCTTATGTGAGGTCTCAAAACTAGTCTGCTGGCCATGGGCAAATTGACTCTTTCCCCTGCACCACAGCCCTGCTGACAACCCGCCCCCCCCCCAATACTATTAGCCCCCCAGGAGTGGCAGCAATTGGTGCAAATTTAAACTTTATCCTGGGACTCCTACCACCTTCTGCCAGTGGATTTTCGGTGGACTACATCAAGGGCGACTGGCAGGATTTTTAAAAGCCTCTGACTGCAACGGCACCAGTCTCATTCACTCCCCTCTTTTAATGGCTACTGTTAGAACACACCCACCCACACGTGTTAAACTCCTTCACACATCTAATGTCACCTCTGCTTTGGCTCTGAATGGCAAACATTCATTTATAGAAGAAGAAGAAGAGTTTGGATTTGATATCCCGCTTTATCACTACCCGAAGGAGTCTCAAAGCGGCTAACATTCTCCTTTCCCTTCCTCCCCTACAACAAACACTCTGTGGGGTGAGTGAGGCTGAGAGACTTCAAAGAAGTGTGACTAGCCTAAGGTCACCCAGCAGCTGCATGCAGAGGAGCGGAGACTCAAACCCGGTTCCCCAGATTACGAGACTACCGCTCTTAACCACTACACCACACTGGCACACTTATACAAGCGAGAGTAAAGAGGTGGAGGCCAGCCGAATAGATACAACTGCCTGAGGCATCCCATTAAATGCCATTCACCATTTCCTCCTCCTTCTCCCACTCTGTTGGGTTTACTGTCTCTGTAGCAGTGGCAACTATAAATTCCTGCCCCAAAAATGCCTCACTCTGAAGAAGGACCCTCAGAGGCCTTCCTGAGACCCAGCAATTGGACCAATCAGGCAGAAATGGCCTTGTTGTAGTCCATAGGAGCACTCTTCTGCAACAGCAAATGCTTTCTGATGTTTAAACTGTATTTGCCACTCTGAGTAATCAGTCTCATTCTGAGTAAGGACGCTGTGATACACTGGGGGTGCCAATCCACTGTCTGAGACTAGTGTCTCAGTTGCCTAATTGGAGGGCCAGCTTTTGTGGAGACTCAGGGACAACAGCAAGAGATGGGTGCAGGACCAAACTAGCCCTGAAAAACCACACTAATTCAGAATCAGGCCTGCATCTTTATGGATAGCCCTACTCTTTGATCTGCTTAGGGTCTCATGACCTGTTATAATAAACAGCCTCAGCCCAGTATACCTGAAGGAGTGTCTCCACCCCCATCATTCAGCCCAGACACTGAGGTCCAGTGCCAAGGGCCTTCTGGCGGTTCCCTCACTGTGAGAAGTGAGGTTACAGGGAACCAGGCAGAGGGTCTTCTCGGTAGTGGCGCCTGCCCTGTGGAACGCCCTCCCATAAGACGTCAAGGAAATAAACAACTGTCTGACTTTAAGAAAACATCTGAAGGGAGGTTTTTAATGTTTGATCGTGTTTTTAATATTCTATTGGGAGTCGCCCAGAGTGGGCAGGGTATAAATAAATTATTATTATTATTATTATTATTATTATTATTATTATTATTCGATTAGCAATCACATTGTGGGTTTTAAATTTTTTAATAATACCATGACAGAAGAGCAAAGATTTAAAACTCCCCCCTACATGTTGTGGTGCCAACGGCAATCACTCCCCACCCATGCCTCATATTTAGCTTTCAGAAACCTGTCATCATTTCTAAACACACATCTGGTTTGACCCTTAAATCTATCCATTTGGTTTGTTGGCCACACTAAATTGTGATGGAATGTCAAAAGGCATTGTGAACTCCATTATTACATATAGGCATGCGTCTAGATTTTGTAAAGGTTTTGAATGGAGCTTAAATAGCAAAGGAGTTTATTTTAAATTCTCTGTACAGCAGTAAATTTCACCTCCATTTGCACAGTGGAATGCAGCACGTCCATTGTGTTCCACATAAAGAGGCCAATTCCTTGGTCATTACATGAAGGAAGCAGTAACTTAATTGTGATTCTTTAGAACAGAACCTCCTATGTGTGACAGTATAAGGTTAATAAAAGAGCTTTCCCTTCACCCTCGTATCCCTTTTGCCTCCTAAAAATCTTCTAAGTGAAATAAAAATTAAAGCGAGCACACAAAGGGATAAAAGAAAGAAAGAACACTCAAGAACTCTCATTTGCAAAGATTTAAATGCACAGCCACAGAGCTGAGCTCTCTGCTTGAACTTTCAGTGCAGCCATAAATAAAACTGTGTTTCAGTGCAAGTTGCCGGCCACAGACAAATGGCTTTGGAGTTTTGTCAAGTGCAAAGAAAACTCACTCAGGCTGCAGTGTACAAGGCCCAATGCTTTTTCAATGATGGGGTGGATGCCAGAAGTGGACGTTCAACATCTGTCCCATTTTGTTACATAATCAGAAAGCTATGCAGACTAGAAATGCAGGCAGATAAAATAGGACGACAAGCTCTCCACAATACCACTGGGCTGGATTAGTTGGACTAAACCAATTTATATCGTCAACACAATTTGGATTTGTGCTGGAGATTCCAAAGATGGCATTTACAAGGAGAGAACTCTGAGTTTGGATTGCGGCTGGCAAAGTTGCCTTGGGTAGCCAGAATGCCCAACTCTAGTATGTTATTATCTGTACCAGCTGCCAGTTAATGTCCCATTCTTTCTCCCAGGGCTCCTTAGTGTTCAATGGCTGTCTCTTGTGTTGCTCCACATCAAATATTTCATTGTGCTGATTATCCATAAGTCTTGGGCCCAGAATTTCTTACTGGATGGCCGAGATGGGTGGGGACACCAACAAGGGCTTTTCTAATGACACTGCAGCTTCAGATAGTTAGTCAAATCCTGACAAAGACCAGTAATGCAAAGTTTTTAGTGTTGGTGCAACACACACACACACAAACACACAAACACACACACAAACAATTTCTGGGATGCCAAGATCCAGTTTTGGGGCAAGTACTCTTTGGTGAGAGAAATCTAGCAGAGATTTTAGGTCACTAAAATATGCAGCAATGTAAAGCTTGCAAATATAGGCTGTTAGACCTTGAAAATCCTCCCTTCCAAGTGAGTTCCAAAGATTCCCACTTCCCCTAGCATAGAAAAAGATCACAGGTTTGGTAAGTTAAAAAAATGGTTTACTTGCAAACTCTTCAAAGGCCTGGTTCATGTGCTTTTCCATACGTCAGTCGTAAAAGTTGCACAAGCAGTAAAACTTGGCTTAGTTACAAAGTGGTAAAAGTTCCTAAATTGTTGGTATAGGAACACAAGAATGGCTTGTGAAAGCCATGTGGCTAAGCTCAAACTTCTTCACACGCAGAGCTTTTCAGGTAAACATGGGGTGTACAATAGGCTTGATTATGTATTCCCCCATCAACATAAGGGGAAATGCTGTAGCTAAGCCTGGCAGGACAGCATAAAGGTAAAGGTAAAGGTACCCCTGCCCGTACGGGCCAGTCTTGACAGACTCCAGGGTTGTGCGCCCATCTCACTCAAGAGGCCGGGGGCCAGCGCTGTCCGGAGACACTTCCGGGTCACGTGGCCAGCGTGACATCGCTGCTCTGGCGAGCCAGAGCCGCACACGGAAACACCGTTTACCTTCCCGCTAGTAAGCGGTCCCTATTTATCTACTTGCACCCGGGGGTGCTTTCGAACTGCTAGGTTGGCAGGCACTGGGACTGAACAACGGGAGCACACCCCGCCGGGGGGATTCGAACCGCCGACCTTCTGATCGGCAAGCCCTAAGCGCTGAGGCTTTTACCCACAGCACCACCCGCGTCCCAGGCAGGACAGCATACTCTGCATTAATTAGACTTAAGAATATTTGTTATGTGAAGCTGGTTTCCCACATTTAAAAGGAAAGCAACAAGATGCTCATTTCAGCAAGCTTTTGACTGTATAGAAATTAATATATTAGTGAAAATAACATACAAAAATACAGTACATTATATTAGGAAGACTGCTTTGCAGAAAGTGTATATTAGGCATTATTGCATATTTGTTGTTGTTTAGTCGTTTAGTCGTGTCCGACTCTTCGTGACCCCATGGACCAGAGCACGCCAGGCACTCCTGTCTTCCACTGCCTCCGGCAGTTTGGTCAAACTCATGCTGGTAGCTTTGAGAACACTGTCCAGCCATCTCGTCCTTTGTCGTCCCCTTCTCCTTGTGCCCTCCATCTTTCCCACCATCAGGGTCTTTTCCAGGGAGTCTTCTCTTCTCATGAGGTGGCCAAAGTATTGAAGTCTCAGCTTCACGATCTGTCCTTCCAGTGAGCACTCAGGGCTGATTTCCTTAAGAATGGATATTATAAATGTGTGTATCTTAGGAGGAATTCACACTAAAATGCCGATAGATTTTCATAGACCTTTTTTTTAAAAAAAAAAAAAAAGCAGACTGGTGTGGCAATGTGAAGAAGTGGACTTAATGATTGGGGAAATCTTGGTATTTGTGGAACAAAAGGTCTGGAATCAGAGGTGCCAGGTTAGTCATATTTGATTTCCTCTGGCATAAAATTTTCTAACACCCAGTATGTTTGAACATCGCTTTGTCTACTAGATTGGCATAAATTGCCTATTTTGCTTAATTAACTTCATTGCACTTTCCAAACTTATTTTTCGTTCTTGCTAAGATGCATGCAGCTCTATTCAGAGAATTCAAATGATCTTGTACTGATTTAAAAAATAGAATTCCAACAATGCTGCTCAAGAAGGAAATAGATATTACATTTTAAAAGGTTACTCTTGGCATATATAGCAACTGAAAATTAAAACGGCCCTAGAAAGAGGCTGTCAGGTTCCCATGCCCCAAACTCACAACAGCAGCTCTTATTCAAGAGCGAAGAAGATACTTTTATTCAGGCTAATAGGGGTACTGGTTCAGCATACCTTCCATATTCCAAGGTATGTGAGCAATCATAGAATCATAAAAATATCGAGTTGGAAGGGACCCTGGGGACATCTAGTCCCTGTGATGCAGGGATCTCAACTAAAGCATCCATGACAGATGGCCATCCAACATCTGCTTAGAAACTTCCAAGGAAGGAGAGTCCACAACCTCCTGAGGGAGTCTGTTCCACTGTCGTACAACTCTTACTGTCAGAAAGTTCTTCCTGATGTTTAGTTGGAATCTCCTTTCTTGCAGCTTGAAGCCATTGGTACAGGTCTTACCCTCTGGAGCAGGAGAAAGCAAGCTTGCTCCATCCTCCATGTGACAGCCCTTTAGATATTTTAAGATGGCTATCATATCTCCTCACAGTCTCCTCTTTCCCAGGATAAACATACCCAACTCCCTCAACCATTCCTCATAAGGCTTGGTTTCCAGATCCTTGGTTGCCCTCCTCTGCACACATTCCAGCTTGTCAATATCCTTCTTAAATTGGGGCATCCAGAACTGGAAGCAGATAATCATAATCACAATGTTACTATTTATACCCTACCCATCTGTAGTTGAACAGATTCCTATTATCTAAATATACTCAGGTAAACTAAGAAAGAGAAACACTTTATTGTCGAGCATGACACCACTTTGGAAGCACCTTCTTGTCTCCATTCAACATTTTTGTTTGAAATGATGGTTAACAAACCTCTCCGGTGAGACCCAGATTTCAAATAGAAGTGTTCACAATGGTGACGCATTTGCACAAGTATCTAAGCATGGTCGCACAACAACTTACTGTTGTTGAACATTTCTGCTTCAAATTAATGAGGAAGGAACATCAAGATACCCCAGAGTAAGGATGTTACACATAAATAAGTTATTCTCCTCCCATTTGTACAGCTGTTAATAAAATCAAGGCTAACCCGTCAAGCTTCACACTGAATCTCCTTTCCTTTGTACCCAAGGTTTTAAGTGTGCCTCATTCATATTCAATAGCTGTCATTCTCAGTATATTAATTGAGCTTTACTGTGCTACAGTTCTCAGGTTTCACTAGTTCATACTTTTGAGATGGTTTTGCATCTTTGATGATTATAAAAATAGACAGCAGTTAATCAGTTCAGCTTTTTAAAAGGAAAACTTTGATGTTTTCCCCAGATTCTTATTATTCTCCTGGGTTTGTTTGTTTGAAGTGCCATAGAAGCTAGAATCTATTAAATGCATGATCACTCTGGCAACTACACTAATGGAAGCATTTAAAGGACCCAGTGCACATCCACCCAAATTTTAAAGGTGAATCAGCTATTTAAAAAGTAAACCTGGTATCAAAGGCTACAGGTAAATAACAAACGATGGACCAGAAATATAAGCCACAACTTTAATGAAACAAATGAAGTAACGCTGACATGCAGAAGTCATGATACAGAAGTCATGAGAACATAAGAAGTGTCATGCTGAAAAGACAAAATAGGCATCTTCTCCAGCAACTTGCGTTCCACAATCGCCAATGAGATAATTCTGGGAATTTCACAAAAAAGGGGCACAAGTTCAATTTGTTTGTTTTATGACATTTGTGTGCTGCACCCTGTTCTCTGGGTGGTTTGCAGGACATAAGAGTAAAAACTAACTAAATGCAAAATAAAATATAGTTATTTCAAAACTGCTGGCTTTATTTATATTTTGATAATTTTATGTTAATTCGTTTTTAATGTTTGCTATATTTTAATGAATATGTTGTTGTTATTTAGCTTTTCACACACACATCCCAAGGGAATGTACAAAATGCAGGAAAAACAGCAAAAAAAACCCAGCTAAACACAACACAAAAAACAGAAGCCAAAAATATTTAAAAATAATACAAAGTACACCCAAGGCAGAGACCTATTCATCTTGTTGGGTGTACTTTGTATTGTTTTTTAATTTTTTGGCTTCTCTTTTTTGTGTTGTGTTTAGCTGTTTTTTGGCTGTTTTTACTGCATTTTGTACATTGCCTATGGGATGTGTGTGTGGAAATCAGAAGAAGAAGAAGAAGAAGAAGAATAAGAAGAAGAAGAAGAAGAAGAAGAAGAAGGCGGCAGAGACCTATTCATCTTGTTGTGATAGCTTGTCAGAACAAAAATGTCTTCAGTTGTGTCTGGAAAGTGTAGATAGTGGATGCCTGCTGTAACTCAACAAGACTGCTGTTTCACAGAACAGGAATGGTCATACTAGATTGTACTGTGCTCCAAGTTACTTTGGAGTGGGCTTCACGAATCTAAATTTGAATGTAAAGTGCTTAGCTGTTGTCAATCAAGTGGTATATCAATTTTCTAATGTAAAGAAAAATAAATAAATGATGGGGAAGGGTCACGTAGACCTGCCCCTGAGCTGATCAATAGATGCCTCTTTACATCTATGCAAATTGCTCAGGGAGTTTACAATTCTTCAGTTATTTCTGTATCACAGAGGAGTATGATAATGTCTGTCACCAGAGGCAATGTGTTCAAAGAAAATCCTAGGGGTGTGATCATAAACAGAATAGGACTTAGGAGACACTTAATAATAGCAAGCAGAGTAGAACCATCAAACAACCCCCCACCCCACCCCTTTTCCATCCAGTGCTAAATTAATGTTTAAAAGATGTAGTATTAAGGGGGAAATGCCCAAAAGGTCAAATGTTGAAATACATACAAATATTGATAGATCTGGTATCTGGAGAATATGGGAAGATTATTAGGGAATGTGGCATGCAATTATATTCAGAGAGTGTCCTTCAGTCCAATCTATAGGTGTAGTCAGTGAATTTATAGTATTTCTTTCAGTAAACGTGTTAAAGCAGTGGGGTTCATGTGATTCAAAATTACTGACTAATCCATTATATCTGATCAACACAAAACTTGCTAGCATACTTCAGTAACATACCATTTTGTCAAAGCAAAGTCAGCACACAAAGCTGCTCATCTTAAACCTGCTCATCTTCGTTTGGATAAGTCAGCATTAAGATATCAGAATATCCCAGAATGGGAAAAAGAGAACTAGGGGTAGGGGTGAGATAGGAAAAAGGATTATAAATAGTTACAATGCCAGAAAACTGTATCAGAAAATGACATTATAGATGCTTTGGGAATATTGCATCGTCGAGTGAGCTACACAATTGGTTAACTATGAAAACAAAGACACATGCAGATGTACACATAACATTATTAATAAAACTACCCACAAACTAATGTGGAAAGGTAGAGAATTAAACTTAAGATTGGAAGAAGAAGAAACTGAGCGAAACTGAAATCGACAAATTTGCCTATCTCTGATTAGGATACAACCCATGCAACTCATAGAATGGGGATGCTTCAGGGAACTCAGAAATATAAAGAACACTCTCTGAAATCCATGAATGGAGCATGTGGCTCACAATCAAATATACTGTAGTCTTCTCAACAAGGACAACAGGCCTACCATGAATTCATACGAAGGCAGGAACAAACCCAGCTGATTCCAAAATATCGGATCTAATGGATTGCCAAGCAAAAGCACTCAAGGAGGGTGCAAAGCAGGCCCAGTTAAGGGCATGGCATATGGGAAATTGTGTGGTAGTGGGGAGAGTCCTGCAGGCCAGATAGAGTGACTTGGACCCCTGCAATAGAAAGGATACAGAAATAATGTTCGTATTGTGCACATGCCTCTCTACATACCACTTATTTAGGTAGCTATGATTTCATCTGCCGTTGATTTCTTCTGTCCAGTATAATGCTGCGATATTGGTGAGACTATCTGAGAAAGATGAAAATAAAGAAAACATTTAAAAGGAGGAAATGAAAAGATAAAAGGGAGCTTGTGTGTGTTTGTGTTTTGTTTCCATTGCGCCCCTTATTCCATGGGCCTCCTGCAGGCAAGTCAACAAATGCAGAGCAGCTGGTCAACAGGAAACCATACCATCTATGTGATGCATCATTCTGAGGAAAGAAAACAAGGAAGAGAAGGCGGGAGGGTTCAGTTTGAGACCAGAACTCTGTGGTGAGCTCAGTGTGTTGTCTGCGAGAAGCCTGTTTCACTGTGAAAAGGTTTAGCTCAGGGATGGCTGACCTGTAGCCCTCCTTATGTAGTTGAATTACAGCTCCCATCATCCCTGACTATTTATTGACCATGCTGGCTGGGGCTGATGTTGGATTCCAACAACATCTAGAGGGCCACAGAGGTTAGTCACTCTCCTCTTAACAGAACTCAAGGCAGTTTAAAATTTAGGGATGGGGGGGATCACTACAATAAAACACAAGATCATTGTTGAAAGACAGCAGATAAAACCTTAAAACAAGACAGCAATTTTCTCAGATTAAAATCTGTTTAAATGCCTGGCTCAACAAAAATGTTTTTGTGTCATATCTAAAGGTTAGTTTTGTGGGTGCCATGCAAAGCTCTTTGAGAATGGCATTCAGCAAGTGGGGTTTCCCTGCTGAGAGAGCCCTCTCACATGTAGATGAAATCCAAGTCATTGGGGGCTAGCAAGGGGACTTAATGGAGTAGGGAAGCCACCACTACTTCTGAAGGTCCACCACTCATGTTGGCAAGGGTGGAAAGCAGAGGGGCAAGGAAATTCTGTATTTTTGCTACATCAGTTCTGAGTTAGCACAGCAAAGGATCACGCTGAGCCCATTGTCAGTAGTGAGACAGATCCAGAGGATACTTGGCTGGCTTTGCTGTGCCCACATCCAGTTTTTGACTTGACACTGAGACAAACCAGCTTTAGTTTTTGCTCCCCAGCAGATTAGATGAATGCAGTCATGATGTCATTATGCAAACATATGAGAAAGCCTGTTCAAAGAAAGCTTCAGCAAACCATGTCCTGTGCTAGGCCTGGGGTTTCTTCTTAGGGTATTGTCCAAGAAAATGGTCTGAAGGCATATGAGACCACCATGTTGCTGCAGCTAAGCAGGTCTGGGTCTGGCCGGTACCTGGATGGTTGACAAGTATGATGCCTTGGATTCCATGATCAATCTATCAATCTATCATTTTTATTTGTACGCTGCCTTTCCAAAGTTAAAACCATGCTCAAGGCAGCTTATAACATATAAATGAAAATACATATCTACAAACATAGCAAAGGTAGTCATAAACAATAAACAAACCATCCAAAAGTACACAACCAAACTGAACAATTTCCATGTAAATCATAAGCTACAAAAAAACAGCAACAACCGTGTCCTCTCTGCTGCCCAAACAAAACCCCCTAAATCATACCCCAGCCCTAGATTCTGTTCAGCAGCCTCAGCTTTTGTAGCTGGAGTCCGTCAGGGCCCTGCCCTCCCAGGCCAGGTGGAAAAGGCCTGCAAGGTCTTCCAGGACTCACGGCCAAGCAGATGAAAGAAAGATGGGGGAAATTTAAGACAATAAATTCTTGTTAATGGTCATGGACTGTCTCTGGCTATCACTCCCTCCTCCCTCTAAGAGCAGACTCATGTGTTGATGACGAGAGCTAAAAACAGGACCCCTGAGAAACAGGAGTGAGTTGTCAGCATGGGCAGAAGAATCCAAAATGTTTGCAGAAGTACAAAAGAAAAAACCTAATTGAGCAACTCCTTAGATAACACAGCCCAAAGAGAACTGAACATGCTCACAAGCCAAGGGATAATGAGTTTCATAAACAGATAATCAGAAAACTGGATGAGGAGGTGGAATGGAGTATTTTGGAGAAAGGTAGTCCCTGAACAGGAGCACTGCTGTTGAAAGAGGCAATGCAACAATTTGTTCCAGGTCCATTTATACTACCTTACTAGGAAACCTGAATTACTCTAATTGAGGATAGTCAACTATGTGCCCTCCTGATGTGTTTGGACCACAGCTCCCATTATCCTTGACCAATGGCTATGCTGGTTGGGGCTTATGAGATTTGAACTCCATGAGCATCTGCAAGGTGCCATTTTGGCTGCTCCTCCTCTAGATGGTGATGGATAAATCATCCCAACTGTTGGTTTCAGAATATATTCTAGCAGTTTTCTAATCTCAGAGAGGCACACAGAAGCCACTATAAATGCAAAGAATCTAGCTAAGCATTTTCATTTCAAAAATTGAAGAGCGTGTTTTGGTAATTTACTTACCTAGACAACTTTATAAAGCAAACTTTCTCAAATGAAGTGTGGGAAAGAAAGCCTTTTGGGCTGGGTTCTTGCAGGGTAGAGTGGGGTGGGAGAAAAGAATAAACTGATAAGGAAAATTAGAAGTGATTAATTGTAACCAGTGCATCAAAGGGAAAAAATATCTTCTAATTAACTTAGTAAAAAGACTGACCTTTATGAAAACAAGATGAGTTACGGCAGTGTGGAAAATTTCGTTTGTAAATTATTTTTATATCTGCATAGCTTCTCAGCTCTAGGGGTATGCTCTTATCTGAATGCCCAGGGTCCTGAAGTCATAAATCTGCTACATGAAACAACAGGCAGACACTTGAGAAGCTTCTTAAATTTATGCAGAAAATGAAAGACAATTATGACCCAGTCTTGATCTTTATGCAAATACAAGGCCATATCCTAGATTGATCAAAGAAGAAACGTTGGAACTTCGAAAGGAGGGGGGAAGGAACAGGGACACATCTGATATAGTGGATGTGCTATTTTGTAAATTGAAAAAGGAAGTAGTTTAAACAGGCAAACTACTTTCCTTCTCCTTTTAAGGTAAAAACTTGCTCTTTCCCCCATCTTGCATGGCTGTATGCATGCTCTGCCTTACTGAAATATTGACCCAGTTCACACATAATGCTAAACCAAACCATACCAAAGTAACAGGGAAAATTTTGGAGAGAAGACTTTTTTGCTCCCCCTCCGGTTCTGTGCTCCTTCTGAGATAAGCCATGATTTGGCTTAGAGTTACAATTGAACCCATGCCCATGGTTTGTCTCCCCAAAACAAACTGCAGGCAGTAAGCCATAGAACAAACTATGGCTACAGCTTTTGGCTTGTCTAGAGTGAGAAAAACCACAAGCCTGGGTTCGGACATAACAAAAAAACCAAACATCCATGCAGCACCAGCAAGACAGGAGGACGGCAAAGATCTTCCCTCTGGGACCTCACGTGTTTGGTCATTTGCACTATATCATAGTGTGAAGTGAGTTGTTGTGGGCACATACCCCTTAAGAATAGTTAGGAATTGGGCCGGCCAACTGTTTGGGAGGAAGAAGGGAACAGAACTCACATCCTTCCTCTCGTATCTGTTGTTGGCCACAGGGACTTCAGCTCCGTTAAAGGTTATGCATGTGTACCTGATGTTGTTGGAGTCAGCTAGGGACTCACGCATGGGGCATTTACGTTTGCCTGCAAATCCATTATTAAGCTAGGCATATCTATCCTGAAATCTGCCTTTCACATAATTTGAAGTTTGGAGTGAGGTGGACGACTCATAATGGCAAACTAGTGTTCTTCTACCCTTCCAAAGTCAAATCAAAGTCCCAACTCCACTGGTTTCACTTCCAACTCATAGTGGGCTCACAGCTCTCCTAGTTGGTGCCTGACACATATTTATTCCTCCATGAAAAAACAGCCAGAAAAGTCTGGCTAATAATGATAGACATCTTCAAGGCTGAAATGCATTGTCTGCTGGCCCAGTTCACTGAAGCACAAAGGGAAACTACAATTCTCGTACTGCAAAGCAGCAGTGAATGCTCAAGAGTATCCAGGCATTAGTACCCAGGCATTCAGGATGAAATGTAGAAAGCATCTGTGGCCACATCTTGCTTTTCCTGCTATGGGTTAAACCTTCAGATGGATCAATCAGTTGATTGAATTTGTATCCCATCCTCCATCTCAAAGGATCCCATTGGGAAAAGTTGGCAGTGAGGACAACATTCCAAGCTTCCTTGGAAAATTCTTGGTTAAAAATCAACAACAGCCACCACCACTTGATGGTTTCCAAGAGCTTTCTGAGAAAGTTAGGGAAAGCCAAGCTCATTAAGAGGTGAGCCAGGAGAGGGAACCCGTCACAAATCTGCACACATTTTGCAACCCAGAAAGTACCTCAGCATATTTAACTTCAAAGTCCAATTGTTTCCATGCTAAGGACAACGTCTTAAGGAAAAAATGTGGTGGCCATGCCAGCATATTGTCATCCTAAAGCTCAGGAGAATGTGATAAATGGAGGTTGGTCTCTCTCTGATGAAAAAAATCAATTTATTCACTGGCACAGGATTTGGTTCAGGTACTTGCTGTGAAGTATAATTTGTGATTCATTATGGTGGTGGGTTGTTTTTTTTTACAGGAAAGTAAATGACCCAGAAAAGATGTATAATCCAGAAGGCAGAAAAACAGAAGTGGTGCTCGAGCAACTACAATGGTATTCTTTCAGTATCTCAATGGCTTGATAATATTTTGCCCACTAGAATTAAATCTGTAGGGTCCTTGAAAAGGCACACAGTCCTTATTAATTGCAATCTCTTTTGATATCAGAAAGTGCAGCACTGGAAGTACCTGTGGTCAAAACACAGCCTTGTTTCATGCTGATCAAAGGGTTTCCCCTCTTAAACCCTGCCTTGCCCTTTTATGGAACCACTTGATAGCTTAGCAAGGAAATGTTGAAGCAGCTTCCATGGGATAACTTCTGGGGGGTTTTAGTGATAAATATTTACAAAGGAAGCTAGTATAAAATTGAGTGCAATTCATTTTATTTGCCTGCAAGATTGCTATACAGTTACACGTTGCTGCCCTAATCCAGTTATTTGCAGTGGCCTCAGAAGGGCCTCTTCTTCCTTTTTACTTAGGTGGAAACTCTATACAGACATCTTGCACCTGGAACTATCCCACCACTGAATTGCAAATAAGTAAGCTCCATTTTCACCTTAAAAGTACACAGGGCCCCGGAAAGCAGATTTACTGCAAACTGGATTGCTGGTTTCTTTATGATACTCCATTTAAGGAATGAGAACACAAACCAAACCCCAAAAACTTGGAGGCAATTCGAATGTTTTCAGCCCTGGGTGGATACCTTTATATTCTTCCCAGACTTTCAAAAGGCCTCAATCGGTTTTTTATTTTTATTTTTTGGTGGAATGCTACTTATATATTTTTGCTATTTTTCTATTCCGTGATTTTTGTGTCTGCAGGTACTCACTAGGTTCTCCCCCTATTGCACACTGACACTCACAGCACTCTTTTTAAAAAAGTGCAGGTAATAGTGACCATTATATTTACAAACTGCACTGGAAGCTGATGTTGAAGAGCAGTATACGGTAGATCTTTCCTAAGAAATACAATATACCAACAAATGAGGAACAAGCAGATTCCATATGAATATGCCTATAACAAGTTTTCTTTTTTCTTTTTTTACACACAGACTCATTTAATCCACGGGTAGGGCTCAGGCAAATCCCAACAAGGCCTGTGAGCATCTTTTGTAGCCATGAGACAGGCAGGGGTCAGGATACACAAACATGTGCAACACAAACACAAACATGTGCAACATAGAGCTATTTAAAGCCCAGGCAGCCCCCTCTCGTGTCTCTTTGGATTATCAGGGACTGCCGACCCCACCCTCGTTCACCCTGTACTCGATGTCAGAGGACGTTAAGGGCCCAATGGGGCAGTGTCTTTAAACAGATGAATTAATCACATTTGGCAGGAAGGTGTAGGAAACAGGTGCACCCTGAGGCAGATTCTGATGGGTTTCCCCAGAGACCAACTGCTAGGAGCTGTGCGGCCCTTCGCCTGCATATGGAACATATTTGAGGCTAATCTGCCTCACCTGCCTGGAGTTGTAGGGCCCTGGTTGGGGTCAGAATTAGCTCTCCATGAACCCTAATAGTCCGGGTAAAGGGATCATTGTCCCTTGCTTGGGGACACAATTTGGCATCATATAGTTTAGTTGTCCACACTGTTTATCATCAACGTAGCTGTTTAAATAAAATGTGGCCCATGTTCTACTGTGTGTCTTGCCTCTTATTTCCTGGTTCCTGGTTCCTGTCACAAGAGCTTTACTCCATGTAAATTTACACCATGTGGATTTTTCATAAACATTTCCTTCTATCAGCAGTGACAGATTGTAGATGAAGCAACTTCAATCTAATTTGTGTCACTGTTTGTTTTTTCTTGTGAGCATGCATTGCTTTAGATGGCAATAGATGTATCTCATACTAGGAATGAGTCTGTCAGTGGTGTTTATTTTCTCCATTCTTGTTCACCTTCAATATTAAATGGTACCATCTCTGAATAGCGAGATGAGGACTTGTTTGAATTCAGAGGACTGTCACAGCAGTCTTAAGTTGACAGGAATTCAAGAGGTGGCCACTTAACCTTATTTGAATGGAGTGAGAAACTGGATCTCAAGACTAACAATCAAATTCATTAAAAGGAATTGTACAGTTTATGGATATAGCTTTGTGAGGAAGTAGGTTGACTTGCAGCTCAAGCGGCCTTGGTGTGAGACCAAGTATGTATTCTGAGTTAAAATAAGAAAACAATTTTCTCTGTGTTGATAATTTCAGAGTTCCCCCCTGCACTCCATACTAATGAGCTAGAGACGAAGGATGAAAAGCAGTCCAACTGGAAACAGGACTGACATAGTTTGTAGTTTGTAGTTTGTAGTTTGCTGTGAACTTTCTGAAATATTAGTTGTTTTCACATTTCAGATTATACATGGTGCCTTTTAGTGAACAAAGATAATGAGGTCTTAATTTGTCAAAAGCTGATCCACATTTAATTGCTGATGTTAGTTTTAGGGGTGTTTCTGAGTTTTACCATCACAGCTACTTAAGGGCACTGGCTTTGCACATATAAAGGCCTCAAGTTCAATGTGTGACATTTTGGGTAGTGGACTAGGAAAGGCCCCAATTTGGAAAATTGCTACCAGTCAGACTACTGATCGAATGGGATGGGATTCTAAATATATCATCGGAAACAATGTCAGGCTTAAAAAGAATTAAAAGGCATAGGAAAGCCTTGGTTTTCATCTGGACTGTAGAATATGAGGAAGGTTTAACCCCTTCCTCCCAGCCACTATCCAACAGGTAGATCGCGATCCACTGGTAGATCGCGGGACCCTTCCTACCACCCAAATGTTGACTTCCCCAAAAAAGCTCAACAACTTTGGTAGATCACTGCCAGTTTTTTTTATAGTGGGAGTAGATCTCAGTCTCTTGAAAGTTGGACATACCTGATCTAGATCATAGCTAAGGAGGGAAAGGTTAACCCCCTACATGCTGTCATCCTAGTGAAAAATAACCCATGCTCCTACGTTTACAATTATGATTATTAAACTCATTTTAGCTTCTAAAGACACATTTCTAATGACACAGTTGGCTCCAAGTATAACTGTGCTACAAGTACAAATGGTCTCTCATGCCAGAGAAATTTATTTTGGAAACGAATAATTCAAAAGTTATATTCACTAGAAACTCCATCCTCCCTTCCCCCCAAAAAAGAAAGAAAAAGAAATATTGAACACCAAGAAGAAATGACAGTTATCTTCATTATCCCCTTTCCAGAGAAATCTGGGTGGCTAGATTCCACTGCTGGAGTCAAGGGGGCTGAGAGGCTGAGCTAGCCAGACCTTTGTTCTGCTTTAGCAAGCCATTAAAAATATATACTCAAGTTCTGAAGCACAATCCATAGAGAATTAAAGCGGGGGGAGCAGTATTGGTCAGAAACGAGAGGCATTTTTCTTCAAGAAATATATCGTTACTATTCAACAAAGTGGATTTTTTAAATAAAAAGAACCATTATGAATCCAACTTCTTTCTAGGCCAAGAAAACACACATCCATTTTAGCAATGTGATTCATGCAAAAAGACCTTCACAAGCAGCTTAAGCAATTGGCACTCCGACAATTATGTACACAAATGTGGGCACTATGGCAAAGGGTGAATTTGCAAAGCTGGTTTCTCAGAAAGCTTCTTGGGGACTGGTTGGCTACATTGCCATTAAACCATAGCTTAAAATTGAACTATGGTTTAACGTGACATGTAAAGTACCTCTGTGTTTGAGCACGCATCTTCAGATACCTTGCCCTCCTAGTCAGCAGCAGACCGTTTGAGAAGGATGGTGGTAGGAAAGATAGGCTGCTGTCCTTCCACAGAAATGAGGTGGAGAAAAAGGAGCAAGGGAACTCTTAGAGTTCTGCAAATCAGAAAGAGCATCTCACTACCACCAGTTCCGACAAACTTTACAGCTCTGGCTCTGAATGCCAAATTAGGGACTTGGGAAGGAGGGTCCACACATACCAAAATAAAAGTATATGCTCATTTTAAAATGCAATAATTTGAGATTTAATGTTCAGTGGAAAATGATAAAATAACTATTGCAATTAATTAGAGGGTAAGATGGTTATTTTAGTCATATTAAGCTTCCATTCATATGCTGCAGCAGAACTTTGAATTAGTTAAATTACCGTTGTAAAATGGCATATTAAAAGTGAGACATGGTATTTGAAATAAAACAGGAATGTACACATAAAATCAAAGAGCCTGATATTATTTATCTTTGATTCAAACCTTTTTTTTTATTAAAGTATGAATGCCTTTACATTGCAGAATAGTTTACATACATTGGAAAGCAATAAGCATATTATTTTCAAGAGGTGCAAGTCCTCCTCAGTATGTTCCCATGATCAATCTACATGCTGTGACACTGATCGCACACGCAGACACGCAGACACACACTCACACAAACATACAAAGTATACATATTCACACACAATGGAACAGACCGCTAGAGCTATCTGCTTTGATTAGCTTTCTTTTAAGGCTTCTGTAAGGTGCCCTCGTGCCCCTAACATTACCACGATTTATGAACAAGACTATATGTATAAAGGAGCAGCATTATCTGCAACCTATTAATCAGCACTTGGCCTTTAAACATTATTTTTTTTTAAAAAAAAGAAACAAATAAACAACTTTCTCAAGTTATGAACCCTTTCATCTGTGACCAGAAAAGGGTTCTGGAAATATTAGTATGAGGTTTTGAATCACAACATATAATCTGCTTCCAAACCTGATCCCTTTCCACTGTAAGACACCCTGTGATCAAACTGGACATAGGAAATGATACCCAAGGAAGTGGGGGCAATATGGACATAGCTGCTGGCAAGACTGCTGTGTATAAGGTTCTCATACCATGCCAGAACTGAGGGAAAGCATGTGAGGCAGCTTAACTATTAACTATCCAGGATCTTTAATTTGAAGCTATTTATATACTGCTTAATTACCAAAGTTTATCATTAATTACCAAATTACAATCTCTCACAATCTTCAGCAGTGGTTCGATTGTCCCAGGCACTCAAAAACAGTTCACAATCAGGTCCCCCAGCTCCCCAGCCTGCCTTCTGGTATCCCTGCAAGTTTGTATTTAAAAACTATAGGGCTAAAGTGGAAAATGAGTGGCTGCAGGTACATTAAAAAGGTAAAATAAAATAAAATATAGCATATGATTATAGTGTGTAAATATAAGCATCTTTGAATATTCAAACTGTGAAATGTGAGTTTATGTAGATTTTCAGGCTGTTAATCTAAAAGACTGCAGGTAGCTACTTCAATCTGGAGACGGTCAACAGGATTAGGCCACCAAATTGTATTTTCTTCTCTAGAAATGGTTCCCATTTGCAACTGTATTAAGACTCTAGCAACAAATCCTAGAGGATTCTATCATGAGAATTGTTCACTTGTTTCAACAAGCAAACTGAAATAATTTATTATCTTTATGAGACGAGCCTGAACTGTGAGGGCCAAAATGGGGCTGGAAGCTGTGGTTGAAGGTAAAATGGAAACACAAGTAAAAATGTTTTGTCACATTTTTAAACAGCAGCAGCAGATTTCAATGTGGTGCAGTTACTATAAAGATGCATATATTTTAGGGAATTTACTGAATTGCTTCTTTATTTTGAAAAGCTGATCAGTCACATGTTGGGTGCCCCATCACTCCCACATTGAACTGTTGCTTATTCATCTATATGCTTCTATTCCCAGGGCCATTTTCTGCTTTTGCTTAACCAGTAATGAGTTCAAGTCAGCCGTCGTCAGATTCCAATTCTTGAGACATTTCTTCAGATGAGCTATTCCTGTGGATCCGTCCATCGCTCTTCATGCTATGGAAAGTCTTCTTAAAGGCCTCCATCATGGCATGAGCCAACTTCTTGGCCTCTAACTTGCTCTCGCACTCTACGGCATGGCAGTCCATTTGGTAGGACAAATCATCATTGATCTCCCGATAAACCCAAGCAAAAATGTTTGGGCTGACATTGTGGTCGGCAGTGCAGTAAGCAATACGTGCAACTTGAAAGGTATCCATGTGGACAGTGGCCTCTCCTTTGCGGTCCAGATGATGAAGCCAAACTTGGAAGGGGCGGATTTCCAGAAGGGCATTAGCTGAGAAGATGTCCTCTCTGGCAAGCGTGTGCTTCTTCCACAACTCAATGACTGGTTTCTCCGTGCAACCTGACAAAAACTGCATCCCTGTTGTGGAAACTTTACCCAAATATGTAACCTAAGAAAAGGAAAAGAAGGGAAAAGAAAGTTTGTCAGCGGAAGTCTTTGGAATTTCAATTTCAACATGTTGTGATCTTTACACAGAACACCATTAGCATCACTTGAAAACTGTAGACCTATCTCAGCTCAAGCAATTTTTAGCTTGGGATTTTCAAAGTCTAGGTGACGTTGAATTAGAACTACTGAATTCACAGTACATCCAAATATTGAATCGCCTGACACTTCTATTAAAAAGCTGAAGATTCAGCTACTGAGTACACCCATATTAGTTTTGCAATGATAAAAATGTGCCTATTTTGTCTTCCAATTAGACTTATGTACGTATCACACAAGAATACAAATATCTTAAGCAGCATTTTCAAGTCTGAACTTATGTCTGCCTATCTTCCAATGATTGCTTCTAAATGTAGAAGTACAACAGAAGATAAGCACTCTCTTTCTACCAGCTCTCAAATTTTATTCCTGTAATAGTGCTAAAATAATACATTCCAAGTGAACTGGTGTAACACAGTGAGTTAATTATACAATGTTGTGTATGTTTAATCAGAAGCAAGGCTCAATGAGTTCAAGAGGGCTTGCACTTACTTGGGAAGTGTTTTAGGACTGCAGCCTAAGACATGCTTAGTTAGGCATTATGCTTGAACAGGGAATCCTAATCAAAGTATGAGGCACTGAGTGGGAAGGTTTGAAGATAGTCAAACACACATAGAGACCCCCTTCAAAGCTTCTCACTCAACGTGGGAAGGTCAGAGCAAGCAGAAATGGCATACACAGCTCTATGTTTCCTATTCATGCTGGTATTCTGTGTTCAGAGGTAATGCCTAAACAAGCTACAAAGAGCTGCAAATCTGAACGCTCATGGTTCGGTTCTTGTTTCTACCACCAGGCAGAAACCCATTAGGCGGGTCTCTGGCAAACTGCTCTCTTTCAGTCTCAACAATACAGTGGTACCTCGGGTTACATAGGCTTCAGGTTACATACGCTTCAGGTTACAAACTCCGCTAACCCAGAAATAGTGCTTCAGGTTAAGAACTTTGCTTCAGGATGAGAACAGAAATCATGCTCCGGCGGCGTGGCAGCTGCAGGAGGCCCCATTAGCTAAAGTGGTGCTTCAGGTTAAGTACAGTTTCAGGTTAAGAACAGACCTCCGGAATGAATTAAGTACTTAACCCGAGGTACCACTGTATGGGGATAATACTCATCCACTTCACAGAGTTGTTATAAAAACCACAGAATGATGTTAAAAGTGCTCTACAGATGCTAATAATTATTATTATGTACATTGTGTTGTCTTTTTCAACATCTCAAATTAAAATATGATCCGTAAAAATAACCAGATGGGCAGGGTAGAAATAAATTATTCTCACTACTACTACTACTACTACTACTACTACTACTACTACAACGGCCCAGTTCACAACTCTAAAATATATAGTTTGGATCTAGTTAGTTACAAAGTCGACCTAAGCAATTGCCTTAGAGTACCAGAATCTTAGGGGAAGCAGTGAAGTAGCAGTAGATGCTGCATATGACAGAGTTCACTGGGAGTTTTGAAAGCAAAGTGGAAAGGAAATAGAGCCATAGCTAGTGCTGGAGGAGAGAGGGTCAAAAAGGGTGAAAGAGAATGGTATAGATAGAACAGGATCTGGGCACAGAGATACATGCATGGCCAAGAGTTCTGCTTCATCTCTGAAAGAGGTTTGTGCTGGTGGGAAGCGGTTGGCATCATTTACCTATCCAGTCTTGGCCAAATTTTGAAATCGTGTTCTTTAACAATGAGTTACAAATAACATTTTTGTGCAAAGTGAGGGTGACAAAAAGCTATTTAAGTCTAACATTGTGCCTCCAAATACGATTTGCCAGGCCATATAGCTTTGAACCAAACATGACACTATAATTGTGCAAGTACAGTTAATGTGTTTTTTTGGGTTAAGTAAACAGCAGCCTTTGTGATGCTGGAGTAGTTTTAGGATCATTAGGGGAGAGGAGGGGGATTTTTCTGTCCCTGAAAAAATCCCCTGAAATGCAAACAACATTTTTGGAGAAGCTATTTTTGTCAGACCACAGCAGAAGCAGAAAGAGGCTACTATATTAAACATGTGCTCATTAATTGCATTCATGTAATTAGAATAATGTTTTGTTTGGTCCATAGATGTACTGCTACTCTTTTTTTATGAGGTCTACTCTTTCCACATCCCAAGCAACTAACTGCTGTAAGAGTTCACTATAAATTTTCCTTTTCTATTTTTTGGCTTTAAAAAGTTCCTCATTATAAAAATAGCTTTGAACAGCAATGTGTTTACATTGTGCAAAATCATTAAATACTAATGTAACATACAAGGACTCATGAAAACAACTCTCAGAGTTTCTGCGGGAGTTGTTTGTGTCACACTCAGAGACCCAAATAATTAAGAATAAGCTTACAAAATATTATTGGAAATTCATCCTGGTTCATTCCCTCTCTGCCAAAATGCAAGGAAATCACAAAATGAAAAGCCTTAAAAAGTCTTCTGTAACATCACACCTATAAGCATCTTACATTTGGGGCAACACAGGGAATTGCAACAGCTAAAATTGTTGACAAGGCTCTAGATCTTTAGTTCCTATCGCTACTCTAATCAATTAAGCTTCCATAGCCTTATGGTGTTACTAAGAGTTCAAGCGGTCCCCTTCCTGTCCCCTCTGAACAGTCTCACAGATGCTGAAGTTGTTGTAGGTTTTCGAATCTATAGTTTAGAAAATAAGATAAATCTATAAACTGCCATGTTTGTAACCTTCAGCTTATTCTCTGCAGGGCCAATCCAATACATTTCATTCTTGCACGAGTTACCCAAAAGAAGTTTGATACTACAAACAGCAGTGTGCATTGGAAGCCTTCTCTGAAGTCCATGACAATTGTTGACCATGGAGGACTCAGCCCTCAGAGGCAAGGCCAGATTAAGGTGGTGGGGCTCGCTGGTCCAATCGCCAAAATAAGGCAGCTTCTCCCCAAAAGGAGCACATGAAATACAGTACCACAGAATTAGTCTTGAGGTATCTTAACAGACTAAAATATTTATTAAGGCATAAGGTTTTGTGGGCTACAAAAAAAATTACTTTTGAGACTGAAGAGTTTAAAAATTCTGAAACATAAACAAGAAACATTTTGGCTATCTTATGCAGCATACGGCTCTTACACTGAACATAAAGGTAAAGGTAAAGGGACCCCTGACCATTAGGTCCAGTCATGGCCGACTCTGGGGTTGCAGCGCTCATCTCGCTTTATTGGCTGAGGGAGCCGGCGTACAGCTTCTGGGTCATCCGGCCAGCATGACTAAGCCGCTTCTGGCAAACCAGAGCTGCGCACGGAAACGCCGTTTACCTTCCCACCGGAGCGGTACCTATTTATCTACTTGCACTTGGCGTGCTTTCGAACTGCTAGGTGGGCAGGAACAGGGACCGAGCAATGGGAGCTCACCCCGTCACGGGGATTCAAACCACCAACCTTCTGATTGGCAAGTCCTAGGCTCTGTGGTTTAACCCACAGCACCACCTACGTCCCATACACTGAACATAGTGGGACTTAATTCTGAGTAAGCATACAAGGGGTGGCACGACACAGATTGAGTACATAAGAAATTACAAGTTGCAAATGTTTGCATGTTACCACAGATTTTTCTCATTTCTGTAACATCAGAAATATGGATCTTCCAGTGAAATTGAAATGGAGCAGTAGGTTCAAAAGTGAAATAATTTCTTCACACAGCACATCATGTGGTGCTGGCCACTGGCTTGCACACCCTTTTAAATGTGTTTAAGCAAAGCAGGGTTTGAGACCCAAAGCCCTTTCCTGTTGTAGCCTCCACATTTAGAGGGAGACTGTCTCTGAACCTGGAGGTTCTATATACAGTTCTGGCTATATACTTGTATATTCCATATACAGTCATGCCTTGGAAGTCGAACGGAATCCGTTCTGGAAGTCCATTCGACTTGCAAAACATTCAGAAACCAAGGTGTGGTTCCTGCAGCCAATCAGAAGCCGCGTCGGATGTTCAGGTTCCAAAGAGCATTCACAAACCGGAACACACACTCCCGGGTTTGTAGTGTTTGGGAGCCAAAATGTCCGATTCACAAGGCGTTCGGGATCCAAGGTACGACTGTACGAGCTTTCCATCTCCAGATTTGGATGACGTCTACCTTTGATTATACTGAAGGAAGAGAGAAGAACAACAGAACAGGGGTTTTGGACTCATACCCTGTGTATAAGCTTCTTGATGCATCTGGTGACATTGTGGAAAGCAGGATAATGGACTAGATGACCTTTGGATTGATCCAGTCTGGTTACTCTTATATTCAAAGGAACTCCCCCATCACCACTATTTAAAATAAAATATTTGTTTTTATTTATGGTTTGCCAGTTTTTTACTAACCCAACCTCATTGCTTCAAGAACCCAAGCAAACTCCACTGTCCTGAAGTAGCAATATTTTTATTTTGTATACTATACAACAGACAGAAAAATAAAGCTTTTTACCCCACTTGTCATTGTTATTTTGTACACAAACACAAGCCTTAATATGTGAAGTCTATCCCCGTTCAGATTGTACTTAGTCAAATGAGAGGCACATTACCTCTGTAAAGGGAAGTCCAGGACTGTTTGCAAGAAGGCATTCAAACAGATCCATGCTGCTCTCTGACTGCATGCACCTGTTCCCAAGAGCAGGTGTTGGTCTATGTTTACCTGCAACTGGAAGCCATTTTGAATCCATGTGGACAGAACCTTCCAAAATTTCACTGATTTCTATGTTTTATTTTGTTTTCCAAGCAGTGCCAAGTATGAGGCTGCTAGCATTTTATAAACCACCATTGCTGATTTCTGTAATGCTTTGTTCTTACAACTCATGAATTTCATATAGCGAGGGAATACTTTTTTAAAAGCACAAAACACATAAAATATCCATGTGTTATACATATATTCTATCAACACACCATAAAATAATATTGAGAGCTGCGTTTTAGCAAGATTAATTCTTCAAAACCAGTAAAAACGACAGAAACCTGCACAATTTAATAGTCACCAGGTAGAAGAATCATCCGAAGTGTATGATATCCATTTCCCCAACACCCACAGGTGTTTGGTTCAGTACGACAAGCAATTGCACAAGGCAATCCATTTGCGGGTAAGCTATACATATATATATATAAAATCAGAGCCCTTGCAATACACTTTGCTGCCAGAGAAGAAGGAAAATAAGTTGTTTCCCTTCTCCATCCCACATACAATAACCACTCAGTCTGGTAGCTGAATCTGCTTTTGCTTTGGGTAACCAGATAGCACCCTCATCCACACTCAAATGCAGCATATGAGCTGGGGAGCATAGGGCAGATTGCATGGCACAAACAGCTCTGCTTTCCAACACCTTGCCATCAGTGACTTCCCGCTCCTCCTGACCCCTGCTCCCTCCAACAAATGCTGCAATGCAGACATGATGGCTGTGTGTGTCACATGAGCCAAGCAAGACAGGGCATGCCAGCTGGAGTGGGTGGCCTGTGCTGGATGCATCTGCCTGCCCACTCAGCCAAGATTTCTCCTCTGCAACAGTGCTGATTGCGATGCATTGGGAGAAAACTCGCTGAGCCAGCTAGCACAAGCCAGCAACAAGCCATTAGTGTTGATGCTGGGGCAGCAGCTCAAGAGAATGGGAATATCTAGATGATCCCATTGCTGCCCTCCCCAGCGATCTCTCTGCATAATGGTACTGTTGGAACCACAAGTCATAATTCAACGGAGTAGGATAGTCAGTGGAGGGTGGCAATGGTGGACTGCTTTGTTTTGTATCACACTTCTCAGAAAGAGATCCAGTATAAAGTCCTAGTCATCAGCCTTGGTGTATAACCAATGTCAATTTCATGTGGGCGAACAGCCAAACCTCTCACTGACTTCTTTGAGACTCTGAGAGATTATTTGTCTGTTATACCATCTCTTAGTAGGTTTAGTAAATGATAGGAAACTGACGGGGCACACCTAAAGAGCATTTTATTAAATTTCAGTAATAAAGAGCTTTTTATTATCTCACTAGTCTCCGCATATAAAAATATTGCTTTATTATATCCTGTAGTAGTTTGAGATCTCCATATAGTTTTTCAAAGGGTGTGTAAAAAGAAGGCATCCCACGCAACTTTCCTGGCATACTAAAGTTGTCTATATTCTTTCTGCCCTTTCTCCTGTCAAATGGGATTTTCTATCCAAGTCTTTTCCCTACTGGCAAGCTTCTACAATGATCTCAAACACAGCTGCACTTTCAACTATTAATAGTTATTAGGTGCATGTGAATATGCTAACCTTTAGGGAAAAAGCAAAATCTATGTCAAGGAAGATTTCATTCTCATGTAAACCTTGTAACAGAGTATGAATATTTGACTCAAGGTGCAATCTGCAAAAAGACTGCAGTATCTAGAGCTTTTGTTGCTGTTCTTTTCCAGCAGGACTGGTGAAAAGGCTATTTGGCTTACAGAGACTTAGGGTAGAATTTCAACCTAAATGAAATTAATGAGAATTTGCTATTAATTTAAACAATAACATGATTTATGCATCAAAATCAACCTGTTTGCAATACGTTTGACAAACAGAGGATGACCGTAACTCACACTACAATACCTATGTAGCATCTCAGTGGCCTCCTTTTTGCATTACACATGTGAAAAGGCAAAGGGTGTGGAAAGGGACTGTGAAGCTGCACCCTTGGCCCTGCCACCACTCATACACAGGTCAGAACTTGGGGGGCAGAGGGGGCTCATAGGCAAAGGCCTACAATTTTGAGGGTGCCTACCCCAAGTCCCACTGGGAGAGGCGAAGGGGGATCCTTTGGTAAAGATTATTACTCATGCATGGCTCTCCACCCTCGCTGCCCCACCCCACCATCTGAGAAAGAGGGAAAGACTTTGAGCAGACTGCATGACTGAGTTCCAGGCTGTGGGAAGCCTACATCTCTAGGCCTTCCTGCTTTTGTCATCCATGCTAATATGTGGACAACAGAGGCAGAGGCAGTCACACACCATTGGGGATGAAGGCAGAGGTATAGCCCAGAAGATGCATTCTATGTGCTTTGCATGTCCATGCGAGTAATATGTGAAGAGTTTGTGGCTTCGTGTGGTTTCGCTTCCACACTGCTGAGCTCTCAGCAGAACATAACTAAGAGATGCTAGAAGACAGACCTGTCTGTGAATCATGCCTCTTTATTCTAATCTTTGACAGAGAGTCTCTTGTATGTCCCCAAAATGCCACAGATACCTTTTCAGAAGCTGTGACTAGGCTTTAGGCACACCTAATAATAATAATAATAATAATAATAATAATAATAATAATAATAATAATAATAATTTATTTAAACCCCACCCATCTGGCTGGGTTTCCCCAGCCACTCTGGGCAGCTTCCAACAGAATATTAAAATACAATAAATATTAAAAGCTTCCCTAAACAGGGCTGCCTTCAGATGCCTTCTAAAAGTCTTCTAAAAGTCCTAAGAGAAGCCTGCCTTGCTGACCACTCTATTGGCCTCTAACCACAATATAAGACTTTCCTTTTTGAGCAGGATTTTGGTGAAATGGTTTCAAGTTCTTGGAAGCTGTCTTAAGTGTTTTCTCTGCTGCTTTTCGACTATTGCTTTAAACTCTGCTTTTCTGTAGTTTTTAATTCCCACGATACCCAGTGAGTCTTTCCTACAGTTCTGATTAAAATTTTAAATAATCTGGCCCATAGACCCTCCTGTTCTGTATGCGGCTGCCACAGATTCCCCCTGTTTGTGCCAGTGGTTTCCACCTATTATTTGCAACACCTGCATAACTTTTTCCATGAAATCATCAGTTTAAAAAACCCCCAAACAAAACTCCCAAAGGCAATCACTACATATAGGCTCGATCTAGACACATCAAAGAAGCGTTTAAAGTGTTGTAAATTTAAACAGGGAAAATAGTTAGAGAAAGACAGGACTCCATGTCACCATCTGGTGGCACAATGTTGTATCGCAATACAACACATATAAATCGCTTTTTCTTTACCAGTGTAGCTGAGTCCATAGAAAGAGGCGCTGAACCACTAGTCTCTTATGAGTAACAGAGACTTAATGCACACACTAAGGGTCAAACTGGATGCAACAGCAGGAGATCCAGTATTTTCATTTCCCCAGGCTTTATAATAAAAAATAGCAATTAGAATATTTTAATAGGGGGCATATCTGATCAGGATCACAGTGTTGGGGTAAAAAGCTAGCCCTTTGTTCTCCAGGGCAGTTTCCCTATGAAAAGCACTTTCCCAAAGCTGATATTTGCCAGTGGAGGAAGATGTTCCTGCTGTAGGGAAAATAATAATAATAATAATAATAATAATAATAATAATAATAATAATACCCCCACCCTCCCCGGTCAGAGCCGGGCTCAGGGTGGCTAATACCAGTAAAATTACAATAAAAACATAATAGGGAAAATACAGGTTAAAATGCAATTTAAAATGCAGCCTCATTTTTTAAAAAAATAGCAGATTGGGGAACAATTTCCACTGTGGAAATAGCAGGGAGTGGAAGGTTTAACCCCTTCCTGATTAAATTCATCTCCCAGCAGCTGTTCAAGTCTTAAAAACAGAAGGATATCTGATATAGCTCTTCCATGTCACCTTGAGAGACTTAAATGAATCACAATGCACAAGGGACTCTGGATTGAAACAAATGCATTTTTAGTTCAACTGAACAGTTTCATAATCTATACTTCTTTTTAGTACCCCTGCTTGCTACTTGACTTTCATTTTGTCTATGTTATTTAGGCAAAACAGTTTTAGGTTATTTTCAGTAGCTTCTAGTTTTTAACAATGTCAGAAGTGTGAATTCCTTAGCCTACTGCAAGATTAATGACTGGTTGACTTTTTTTTTTACATTACCCAGTTCAATGTGGCTCGCCCTATAATCATTTGGGGGCAGAATTAAAATGTGGAACAAAAATATATAATTTATTTAGCCAAACATTTGTTTATTCTACTCCTCTAAACATTGGTTGCCTTTGCAGACTAATTAGCTAAGCTGTCATTAGAGGAAATAATGCTCACTTTCGACCAAGACGAGATTCAGAAATAGCAATCACCAAGAGAAGGGCTTATTACATTACACTAGAGTAGCTGGGGAATGACGTAGCTCAGTGGTGGAGCACAGGCTTTGCATTAAAATGATCACAGCTTCAAATCTAGGCATTTTCAGGTAAGGCTGGGAAAGACCTTGGAGAGTAGTTAATACTGAGCTAGATAGATCAATAGTCTGACTTGGTATAGGGTAAATTTGTATGCTTCAGTGAGTCTGGAACAAATAGCTCCCTGGCAGGGCATCTGCTGTGCCTGCAGACGGTCTCAGCATCTTCAGGTAGAGCTGGAAAAAAACACTCCTGTCTAAAACCCTGGAGAGCTGCTACCAGCCTGTACACACAACAATGAGCTAGATGGACCTATTGTCTGATTCAGTATAAGACAGCTTCCTATGTGCTTTCATAGTCACACTTACACTGGAACTTAATCTGTACTACGCCATTATTTTGTATGATTGCACAAGGCCAAATTACTAATACAGAGCTTCTGAATGCAAGGTTTTGGTGAAGAGTGGGCCGATGGGGAACTGAGGGGTCACTGTGCAGTGCATCAGAGATCTCAGACAGAGAGGAACCTCAGGAAAGGCTTTCCAGCAATATTAGAGTTCTGCGAGACCACAGAAAGGCAAGAGGATACTTGGCATGGAATGGGGGAGATGATCCCTTAGCACTCCCTCTGCATGCCAGAGGCCTCCAGACAAGTAATAGGTGCAATCTATGTTGCACATGAGGGACGCAGGTGGTGCTGTGGGTTAAACCACAAAGCCTAGGACTTGCCGATCAGAAGGTCAGTGGTTCGAATCCCCGCAACCCATTGCTCCCATTGCTCGGTCCCTGCTCCTGCCAACCTAGCAGTTCAAAAGCACGTCAAAGTTCAAGTAGATAAATAGGTACTGCTCCGGCGGGAAGGTAAACGGCGTTTCCATGTGCTGCTCTGGTTCGCCAGAAGTGGCTTAGTCATGCTGGCCACATGACCCGGAAGCTGTACGCCGGCTCCCTTGGCCAATAAAGCGAGATGAGCGCCGCAACCCCAGAGTCGGTCACGACTGGACCTAATGGTCAGGGGTCCCTTTACCTTTACCTATGTTGCACATACCTGCCCCATAAATTTCCAGAATAAAAGTGCAACTTCAAGGAAAGTAGTGGTACCTGTGGCCAGTACAGATTCTGGTAGGAGCATAAGTTGCCTCATTTGTACATCATGATACATGCTTTCGTTCTGTGTTCCCAAAAGCATACATACAAGTGCACTAAAACTTCTCTCTGAAAATCTAATGAACTTCACATTTAAAACAGAAATGTGTAAAAATATGTTCGAAATTAGGAGGGGGGGACAATGACAACAAAGTAACACAGCCTGCTTTTAACAGTACCAATGACATCACATAATGCATCGGAAGTGGGTTACCAAGGAGATATGGTTCAGTCTAGCAAGCAATTCTGAACACCTTCTTCATGGTTCAATGAGAGTTGACAGCATTCAGTTTTTGGAGTGCTTTTTTAAGAAAGAAAGAAAGAAAGAAAGAAAGAAAGAAAGAAAGAAAGAAAGAAAGAAAGAAAATGACATGAATTGGGGAAATGGCCTAATTTAAATTATTTTTCTATATGTCTAGAAGCTGAAATCTTATTCAAGTCAAAGGTTTTAGCTGATCCTTGATATTTTAACATGGTAAAATGCTACCAATTCATGTACTATTTAATTTCATGTTGCTGCTTTGAGGCCATTCTGTTGTAATTGGGTATTTTACTATTTGTTGTAGAGAGGACAAAACCAGACATACACAATGCTAGACACACTTGGTTTTTTAAAGACATGAATGGGCAGAAGGTAGAATATGTACCACAGCTGGACTATGAGCCACTGTCTGCTGAGTTACTTAGTGAAAATAGGAGGCTGCCTTATAAAGAAGCTCAATATTGTCTCCAATTCTACACCAACTAGCAGTGGCTCATCAAAGGACGTTCCCAGCACTACTTGAAGATGCTGGACCCTGGACCTGAGACTCGCTGCATGCAAAGCACTGACTTTTAGCCCTTCCTTTAGTGCCTGCTGGCTGTGGAATTCTTGCAAAGTGTTTCAAGAATACAAGTATCATTTTGGATCAAAACTCCTTGCAGAATCAGGATCACTTACTACACATTGGAAGAAGAAATAGAAAATATAGTACTAGAGCATGTGCTGGCAGCTCAGCTCCAGAGGTTTCTGGAGGAGACTGATTATCTAGATCCATTTCAATTTGGTTCTAGGCCTGGTTATGGGACAGAGATAGCTTTGGTCACCTTGGTGGATGACTTAACGCCAAGAACTGGACAGGTGGGAGTGTGTTCCTGCTGGTTCTGCTGGGTTCTGGTGGCTTTCAATACCATTGCCTATGGTATCCTTCCAGGCCACCTTGCTGGGACAGGACTTGGAGGCACTGTTTTACAGTGGTTTCATTCTTTCCTGGAGAAGCAAATTCAGAAGATGGTGCTGGGGACGACGACTCCTGTTCAATGCCTTGGTCACTGGCTTGCAGAGTCCCTTAGGGTTTACAAACCTGATATTTGGGGGAGGCCCTTCTCCTCCCTTGGAGGTTTTTCAGCAGAGGTTGAATGGCCATCTGTCATGGATGCTTTAGTTGAGATTCCTGCATTGCAAGGCGTTGGGCTAGATTACCCTCAAGGTCTCTACATTCTATTATTCTCTCTAGAAGCTGCTAGAGCAATGGCACTAATGGAAGCAATATGCTGTGGTGCAGTAACAAGTGTAGTTAAAACAACACAGCAATTAAAACATGAGACATGGATAAAGAGGTCAGGGGAATACCTGTTCAAACAGGTGTGTCTTCAAGAGCTAACAGAATGCCCACACAGCAGGGAATGCATCACATTCAGTGCCATCACTGAAAAAGCCCACCTCCATGTCAGCAGCCTTATCTCACGGGAAGGAGGACAGCATACAAATTGAATAGGGAGGCAAACCAAGAAATAAACATATTCACTCATAGTTTGGGCCCAGCTCTTTGTCATAGGTACTGTGTCACAGTCCTTAGAAGAAAATTTAAATGAATGCAACTTTAATTTCAGGTTCAACATGGAGATGTAAGTTGACAAAAAACACTTAAAGGGGTTAAGGAGATTAAACTTCTTTCCCTTTCTGACAGCCAAATTAATTCCTACTGCTTTCATTGTGGCTTGGTCATTATTACTAATTTTGCTTGGACTGGGGTCACAAGGTTAGCTCCCACACATTTGATTCTGGCACCTAGAAGTTGAAACTCAGGCTTCCGGGTTTAATTTATTGCTTTAATCTGTATATGTGAATGCTTACATTTGTCTTTTCAGTTGCTTAGAGTGCCTTGCCAAATGGGTAAACTATAAATTGTTGAAACAAATCAAATTTGGTTCCCAGCTGACACAAAGCTTAATTAAGTACACGTAGCTTATTTGCTCACATGCAGCCCTTGTTATTTCCCCTTCCTATCTCCTCCACTGCTGAAGCGTAGGTTGTAAGCTCCTCATGGCAGGGACCCATCTTTTTGATTTTCTTACTCCGTGAATCACTAATTGCATTGCCAGTATTAAAGGGTTTGGCTGCTTTAACACAATATAGTACAAGAAACCCACGGTGCTCCTGTTCCCTCTCCACTCGCAGCTTTGCACTGGGCATTCAGTTCTACACTCAACTGTTATGCTGGACTGGACAATTGTAATTGAAGAACAGCAATAATAGGTTTTCATAGAATCATAGAATCATAGAATCATAGAGTTGGAAGAGACCACAAGGGCCATCGAGTCCAACCCCCTGCCAAGCAGGAAACACCATCAGAGCACTCCTGACATATGGTTGTCAAGCCTCTGCTTAAAGACCTCCAAAGTAGGAGACTCCACCACACTCCTTGGCAGCAAATTCCACTGTCGAACAGCTCTTACTGTCAGGAAGTTCTTCCTAATGTTTAGGTGGAATCTTCTTTCTTGTAGTTTGGATCCATTGCTCCGTGTCCGCTTCTCCGGAGCAGCAGAAAACAACCTTTCTCCCTCCTCTATCTGACATCCTTTTATATATTTGAACATGGCTATCATATCACCCCTTAACCTCCTCTTCTCCAGGCTAAACATGCCCAGCTCCCTTAGCCGTTCCTCACAAGGCATCGTTTCCAGGCCTTTGACCATTTTGGTTGCCCTCCTCTGGACACGTTCCAGTTTGTCAGTGTCCTTCTTGAATTGTGGTGCCCAGAACTGGACACAGTACTCCAGGTGTGGTCTGACCAGAGCAGAATACAGTGGCACTATTACTTCCCTTGATCTAGATGCTATACTCCTATTGATGCAGCCCAGAATTGCATTGGCTTTTTTAGCTGCCGCGTCACACTGTTGGCTCATGTCAAGTTTGTGGTCAACCAAGACTCCTAGATCCTTTTCACATGTACTGCTCTCAAGCCAGGTGTCACCCATCTTGTATTTGTGCCTCTCATTTTTTTTGCCCAAGTGCAATACTTTACATTTCTCCCTGTTAAAATTCATCTTGTTTATTTTTGCCCAGTTCTCTAATCTGTCAAGGTCGTTTTGAAGTGTGATCCTGTCCTCTGGGGTGTTAGCCACCCCTCCCAGTTTGGTGTCATCTGCAAATTTGGTCAGGATGCCCTTGAGTCCATCATCCAAGTCGTTGATAAAGATGTTGAATAAGACCGGGCCCAAGACAGAACCCTGTGGCAGCCCACTAGTCACTCTTCTCCAGGATGAAGAGGAACCATTGATGAGCACCCTTTGGGTTCGGTCAGTCAGCCAGTTACAAATCCACTGAGTGGTAGCATAGTCAAGACCGCATTTTACCAGCTTCTTTACAAGAATATCATGGGGCACCTTGTCAAATGCCTTGCTGAAATCAAGGTAGGCTACATCCACTGCGTTCCCTTCATCTACCAGGCTTGTAATTCTGTCAAAAAACGAGATCAGGTTAGTCTGACATGACTTATTTTTCAGAAATCCATGCTGACTATTGGTGATCACAGCATTCCTTTCTAGGTGCTCACAGACTGTTTGCTTAATGATCTGCTCCAGAATCTTCCCTGCTATTGATGTCAGACTGACTGGGCGGTAATTATTTGGGTCCTCTCTTTTCCCCTTTTTGAAAATAGGGACAACATTTGCCCTCCTCCAGTCTGCCGGGACTTCGCCTGTTCTCCAGGAATTCTCAAAGATGACTGCCAGTGGTTCTGAGATCACATCTGCCAGTTCTTTTAATACTCTTGGATGCAGTTCATCTGGCCCTGGAGACTTGAATACATCTAAACTAGCCAAATATTCTTGTACTATCTCCTTAGTTATTCTGGGCTGTGTTTCCTTTGCTGAATCATTTGCTCCAAATTCTTCAGGTCGGGCATTGTTTTCTTTATCGGAGAAGACTGAGGCAAAGAAGGCATTGAGGAGTTCAGCCCTTTCTGTGTCCCCTGTTTGCATTTCACCATCTTCTCCTCTGAGTGACCCCATTGTTTCTTTGTTCTTCCTTTTGCTACGAACATACCCATAAAAGCCTTTTTTGTTACTTTTAACCTCTCTAGCAAGCCTGAGTTCATTCTGTGCTTTAGCTTTTCTGACTTTGTGTCTACACGTGCTGGCTATTTGTTTGAATTCCTCTTTGGTGGTTTCCCCCCTTTTCCATTTTTTGTACACATCCTTTTTTAATCTTAATTCAGTTAAAAGTTCTTTAGATAGCCACCCTGGCTTCTTTAGGCACCTTCCATGTTTCCGTCTCATTGGTATTGCCTGACGTTGTGCTTTTAGTATCTCCCTCTTAACAAACTCCCAGCCATCATGAGCTCCCTTTCCTTTTAGTATTGTTGTCCATGGGATCTCACCCAGCACTTCCCTAAGTTTTATGAAGTCGGCTTTCTTAAAGTCAAGAAATTGAGTCCTAGTATGCTTGGCTGCTCCTTTCCGCTGTATAGTAAACTTCAGAAGAGCATGATCACTCGCGCCTAATGATCCTTCCACTTCTACCCCACTAACCAGGTCATCAACATTGGTTAGGACCAGATCTAAAATGGCTGTTCCTCTTGTTGCTTCTCCCACTTTCTGGACAATGAAGTTGTCTGCAAGGCCAGTGAGGAATCTGTTTGACCTTATGCTCTTGGCTGAGTTTGACGTCCAACAAATATCCGGGTAATTGAAGTCCCCCATTACTACTATCTCCCTTCCTTTTGCATGCTTGGCCATCTGTTCCAGGAAGGCATCATCTATGTCCTCCGTTTGGCTTGGGGATCTATAGTAAACTCCCACAATGAGGTCTCTCTTATTCTTCTCTCCCTTAATTTTGACCCAAATGCTCTCACTTTGGCTTTGAGGATCTAAATCTTGGATCTCTTCACAGGTATACACATCCCTGACATATAACGCCACTCCTCCTCCTTTCTTGTCTGGTCTGTTTCTCTGAAATAGATTGTATCCCCCCATTATTACATTCCAATCGTGGGACTTATCCCACCAGGTTTCAGTGATGCCTATTATGTCATATTTAGTTTGCTGTACCAAGAGCTCAAGCTCATCTTGTTTATTTCCCATGCTTTGCGCATTAGTGTACAGACATTGAAGTCCATTAATCATTCCCCCGTGTCTCTTATTTAAGGATTTTTTCCTCCCACCACTAGGTCCGCGTGCTGTTTGCTCCATTTGGTCTATGACATTTGGATGATCATCTTCATTAATTGATAGACTCCTACCTTCAGGAGCACTGTCTCCCTCCCCCACATTAGTCAGTTTAAAGCCCTCCTGATGAGGTTTCTGAGATTTTTGGCAAAAACATTTCTCCCAACCGTTGTGAGGTGCAGCCCATCACTTGCCAAAAGTCCATCTTCAAGAAACTGCAGTCCGTGATCTAAGAATCCAAACCGTTCCTGTTTACACCATTTGCGAAGCCAGCTGTTCACTTCCACTATTTTCCCCTCTCTCCCTGGGCCACGTCGTTCAACTGGGAGGACAGATGAGATGACAATTTGTGCATTTAGTTGCTTCAATTTCCTGCCGAGAGTCTCGTAGTCTCTTTTGATCTTCTGGAGGCTATTGCTTGCAGTGTCATTGGTTCCCACATGAACCAAGAGGAAGGGGTATTTGTCAGTGGGTTTTATGATTCCTTGCAGTCGTTCAGTTACATCTTGGATCTTAGCCCCGGGGAGACAGCACTCTTCCCGAGACATCTTGTCTCTTAGCAGAGACATCTTTTAGCAGAATCTATGTGAACACAAACCTATAATAGCTACATCATAAACTTTTTAAAAAATGGATCTATTGACAAAGTGTTTGAACTAGAAATTATGTGCAGAGGGAGTCTTCAGCTGGTGTGCTGTGTCTGGAGCTAAGATGGAGCGCATCAGTGGCACCACTTCTGCTTTGTTAAAGGAAAGAGGGAGGGAGGGAGGCAGAGGCAGAGGGATGCTCAAAACTGATCTTTAGTTCCTGATTGCTGTTTTTAAATTTTCATAGGTTCAATCTACCTTGCTTTGGGCAAGTCAGTTGGAGACTTTGGGAACTTTTACTAAACTGTATGCAGTCAAAGACTTACACATTTCTTTGTCCATTGTGGAATGTATCTGCACTGTAACTGCAATGCAGCTGCAGCTTTTAGCCAGCCTGTGCCTACTTTTATTGCTGGGCTGAACTGGTTTTGTTCATGTCAATATGTTCTGATCTGCCTGGACTGGCTTGATCAAACAGTTGCAACCACAGAATTTCAAGTGGTTGCAACAAATTCTAATTCCAGAACTCCGTCACTGCTGGGTTTTGGTTGTCTGTAGTTACCCAGCTGGCTCACCCCATACAACCTTCCCATACCTCTAGGACATGTTGGTTTATAAATGAAGACTTTGAAAGTGGACTTCGAGGTAACTTCATTTTTCTTGACTTGTAGTGATTAACATTCAGTGTGACACTATTCTGCACATCAAGCAAGCACTTATGAAGCGTTCAATGAAATCATAAGAATAGCTGGTATATGTGCATCGCTTGAACATGTGCATCTCTCTACACAGTGAGAATAAGAGCTGCTTATTTATTGGGTAGCAAAGTCCCTTGCTTCCCACAGGCAGTAATTATTTATTGTCAATTCAGCTTTTTTTCATAACTGTGCAACACATTCAAACTTGATTTTAGTTCCTGTTGCAAGTTCTTGAAATTACTGTAGTTTTAATCTACTGCTTTCTTTAACCATATCATATTTTATAGTCTTGCAGTAATTGCATATGGATGAAAGTCTATCCACTTTGCATATAAAGTACTATAGCAAAGAAAGAAAGTGAGCCATATTGCCTGAAATTCCAGATCCAGTGTATTAATAATCATCTGCAGTAGTGTCACAAGGTCTGAAGACAGTAAAACAGTAAAACCAAGCACTTTGGAAAGTTTTATGCTGTGTAAGGCAAGCCCACTGGTCTCTGGTTTCTTTGAAACTATATTGAAGCCCAGCACCTAAGCAATTTTTCTAAGGCAGCTGGTGAGATCTCCAGCATAGGACATTAATTGTATCAGCTCAAGTCTTTTCCTCCCTCATTTATCTGAATCATGAGCTTAACACAATTCCAGTGAGATTTTTTAAACAAAATATTTATTTTATTCTCAGATTTGGATGAGAAAGAGGTGGAGGCACTGCCACTCGAAAAGACACAAGAAAACAAACTCAAAAGAGGAAACAACTCCTATCTTATAAACAGAGGAAGGCAAAGTGATTACTTTACTCAAGGAGTTATCTGGATATGCACTTCCGCAGCCTAGGCAAAGGGATTTTGGAGACTGCTGGTGAAATAAGTAGCATACTCATCATGCAAGTTCTGCATCATCTTTTTAAAAACGGGACACAACTACTGCAGATCAACACTTATATGTGCACATTGGTAATGAGATTTGTTGCACAAATGCAGATGTGTTTTAAGTAATGGCAAGCGATTCTCCAACAATGAATCAGGTGCCTAGATTATTTTTCTTAGTCCCATCACATCCTCTCCCCAGCTTGTTATTCCACTTATTTTTCAAATTATACTACCAAACACAATTAAGCGTTCAAACACCCCCTCTGTATCCAGAATACACGTTACTACTTTGCACTGATATACAGCAAGGAAGCTCAGCCCCTCTCTTCATTTTGCTCTTGTCAAATGGCACCAGCACATAATTTGCCATGTCAGCCAGGCTCCTGATGTGTGAAGACTGTAGATATTGTGGCTGTCAGTGATGAAGTCTGAAGTGATTTATTTCTGAGGCATTAAGAGGGTGGCGCGGGAGACAAAGGCACTTTATAAAAATGACACCTCAGTAATACAAAGGTATTCTCCTTTTGTCTCTGTTGCCAAATTTGTCTAGCTTTGAGTCAAAACAAAGGGCTGCTACTCTCACAGCACATAAATGACTCAACTTGTGACACCCACAGCATCCTCTTGGTACTTTGCATGCTGAACGATGTCAGGAAGGATCAACAAATTTGTGAAACATTTTCAGTCCATAGACTTTTGGGAAACAACACTAATGACAAGAAAATAATGCTGAGAAAGAGAACACATACAAACCAAGAAGTATAATCAGCTCATTTCCCCTTACGTTAATGTGAACAAAGATACCAGAAATAATCACACATTAAAACTTCAGTAGGTAGATTTCTAAAATGCAGAACTGTGTGTGATCTTTATAATAAGAAAGGAAATAATCATCTAAATTTCATTCCGCACCTTCCTGATTTCATTCCTTTAAACTTTCACCTGAAGGTACAAAGCATCCTGATTCACATGTTAAATTAAAATACTATATTCCCCAATATTTTTGTTGGGACTTCATGTGCTCAAAAGAATGGAGATATTTGGGGAAAGAACTTGATCATCGAGTTGACATTGAGTTTATCTTAGAACCAGCAATATTGCACCACACAGGCAAGCTGTACATTAGAAACCCAGCTTCAGTTTGTAATATATTGAGGGGGTGGGGGCAATTTACATACAGTGTGCCAGACCCAGGAAATCCTGCTGGAATCCTTTGATGATAGAGAAGAGAAGCAACATACCCCTCCTGCTGCCTTCCCATCTCTTTTCAAACCCTCCCACAGTCCCAACAGCTTCCATCATGATGGTTGCCGCCTCATCACAAAACAGCAGGTTCCATATTTGAAGCAATAGGAAAGCTTAATTTAATACTAGGAACCTGGCCTGTGAAAGCAGCATATGTTCTGAACTACAGAAGATTTTAGGAACGTTACAGGACAGGGTAGAGAAGCCTGGGCAGCAGGTTGTACCTTTGTGCAAAACCATCTTTCTACAGGGAACAGAAAATGCTATTTATGAGCAACGACCTGCAATACGTGATCTCAGAATACGGTTCAGCCGAGGCCTCATCTTTGGCCTTCTAACTTCACTCCCAGGACCTTTGGTGGTTGGTGCCCCTGGGGACTTGTAGGGCAGAAGGCAGGGAGACCCGTGCCAACTAATTCTAGTTGTATCCCCATCCTCCTCCATGCTGTGTTCTACAAAAGCAACACTGAGACTTTCTGATTTCACCCTAATGGACCAGCCTCATTGCCCCAAACACCTCTCACGCAAATATTTTACAAAGTAAAGGGCGGTCAGTCATAGTTAAAACACAGGATAAATGGAGCAAATGGAGCTGCTTATTATTTTTAAGTAACATAACTCAGGAAAGAAGAAATGAATTCATTATCTTATGGGTTTAACAAAATCTGAACCATCTGGAAAAACAGCTAACTGTCCCAGTTCCTGTGTTTTGCTACTAATAGTGCATTTAGTCCAATTCAGTTGTTCACACCAATTAAGAGAGAAATTATGAGAGTTTCCTGTGTTAAGGTTTGAAACAAAATGAACTACAAAAGAACACCAAGCTCACCCCTAAAATAGAAGGGCTGACCAGGAAAATATATTCATCTTTAATCTGTTCCAGAGATAACAATACCTAGCACAGCTGTACGTCTATGGAACCGGGTCATCTGTTATAGTAACATTCCCACAGCATAAGTCAGGACTCTGCCATTCAGATTTAATCATCATCCTCTCTAACCCCACAGCATGTTCTGAACACTCTTTTCATACTCAAATAAACTAATCTCTGTGGTATTGTGGAGGTCACTAGCTTTACAAGAGACTGAAAACTCATTTTCATGTTTTGTCTGATCCCAATTTCAACTGCAGGGCAGTTCACCGGTCGATTCTGCATCTGATCAACACTACATGCATCAAGAGTTATGGAAGCAAACATATTAGAGATTTTGGACATAGAGGAAAATTAATAACATACATCACATGTGCATATATTAAAGATTTCACACAACCAGATTCATTAAGTTGATACTTGGCTTACGAGGGGGTGGGGATGGTGATCTTTATTTCTTGGATTTTAGTCAAAAACAAACCAACTGAAGTTTAGAGCTGGATTGTGCTGGCCAATCAAAGAAATTTGAGGGCATCTGTACCTTTGATACATGAGAAAGACAAGGTGCAAGGATTCACATTACATGTTACAAACACAGAATGATTTCTTTTAAGGTTTCCCATGCCTGACCATTAGATAAACATTATAATGATCAGCTTTGTTTATTACTATGATAATAGCTTCCAGCACATTATGACCATTTTATAGAAGATCTATGATGGCAGGGAAAATAAAAGAAAGCTCAAAACCTTCTGCATTGATTTAGAACTAAAGTGAAATGCAGCTCTGCAAATTATGAGTGCACACATTAATTTAAGCATCTCCCTTATTATACCTATTTGCTCCATATAATGATTACTTCTGTTGCAACTGGGCACAAAGCCCTAATTTAAAAAGAGACAATCTATTTATATAGAACAATCTATATAGAACAATCAAACTTATTCTAGGTACTTTAATGCAGAGTTTACATTAAAAACCCCACAAAACAACAAATACACTTTTTTTGGCCCACATCAGTAAGAATAGATTGGATTTAGCTAGCCCTAATAATCTGCACAGCATTTTCCTGCATAAATATTCTGGGCATAATGCCTTGGCATTTCAAATGAACTTCTGTAGGAGATGTTCCCATTAGATGGTGCCTTATGTTTTCATTTTGCTGTTCCAAAGTGTAAAGGCCAAGAAACTGGACAGTAATTACATGACAAACAACACTCATTTGAAATTCATTATTGCAAACAGCTTAGGCAGATCACTCTAGAATGATTAGTCATTAACAGAATCTTTATAGCTGTAAAACTATTCAGTATTAACCTTCATACATTAAGGGAGAAACAAACACTTGCAGCAACTTCTATATAAGAAATACAGTGGTGCCCCGCAAAACGAATGCGCCGCAAGACGAAAAACTCGCTGGATGAAAGGGTTTTTCGGTTTTGCATTGCTTTGCTAGACGAATTTCCCTATGGGCTTGCTTCGCAAGACAAAAACGTCTTGCGCTTTTTTCTTAAAGCCGCTTGAAGAGGCGCAGTTGCGACGGACCGTGCTTCGCAAGACGAAAAACATCACAAGACGAAAAGACTCGCGGAACGAATTATTTTCGTCTTGCGAGGCACCACTGTAGACTAAAAATGGGCTGCTCCTATCAGTGGCCTCTGCCACTAATGCCATAATGGTATCAGTGATGTCATGCTGTGATGTCATAACAGCACAGTGAAAGGATGGTATAGGAACACTGGCAATTTCTATGAACAGTAAAAATGTCCTGCTTTGAACATTAAAAGGAACTGAACTCAACTGTGTGTAAAAAAACAACATTCAGTTGTACAGATATTACCGTATTTTTCGCTCTATAACACGCAGATTTTTTCTCCTAAAAAGGAAGGGGAAATGTCTGTGCGTGTTATGCAGCGAATGTATGGTCGCTGGAGCCGAAAAATAAGGCAAAAATCAAACCGCGCTTCAGGGAGAAGGGAGCTCCGTGAGACAGGAAGTTACTGCTTTCCTGCATTCTGCCTCAGGGTCTTACTGCCCGCCCTCTCTGTTTCCTTGCTGTGTTTGCTCAAACGGAACAAAGAGCAGGGGAAGCCCCTCCCCTCCAGGCAAGTAGAGAGGAAAGCAGAGCGTCGCTCTATCCTGTCCCTGCTCCGGAGGAACAATGTTTGTGAAGGGAAGAGAGATTACAGGTTCGGCTTAAAATTCTGATTTGACTTCCTGCTTTTTGTTTTTGGAGACACACAGCATTCAAATATGCTTTCTTCCATTTAAAAGGATGAAATCCTTAAACAGTGGCTGGCTTGTGTGGGTGGGGGGGGGGAACTTTTGCCTTCCTTTCCTCACGTTATAGCCCTCTCCTGCATTCTTAGCCTTCTGTGTTTTTCCTTCCCTCCCCACTTAAAATGTGGTTACAAAGCATGGATCCACATGGATCCTCAGGATCTTTGCATTGGGTCACCCCAAATTCACCATCAGAGCACACAGCATGTCCATGGCTACAGCCTGCCCCCCCAAAATCACACACCCATTGTTGCCTGGGGCTGCAATGGTGCAAAAACGTGGTTACAAAGCATGGATCCACATGGATCCTCAGGATCTTTGCATTGGGTCAGCCAAAATTCACCATCAGAGCACACAGCATGTCCATGGCTACAGCCTGCCCCCCCCCAAAAAAAAAAATCACGCACCCACTGTTGCCTGGGGCTGCAATGGTGCAAAAACGTGGTTACAAAGCATGGATCCACATGGATCCTCAGGATCTTTGCATTGGGTCACCCCAAATTCACCATCAGAGCACACAGCATGTCCATGGCTACAGCCTGCCCCACCAAAATCACACACCCATTGTTGCCTGGGGCTGCAATGGTGCAAAAACGTGGTTACAAAGCATGGATCCACAGGGATTCTCAGGATTTTTGCATTGGGTCACCCCAAATTCACCATCAGATCACATGTCTGTGGCCACAGCATGAAGCACAAAAATGATACGTCCACTGTTTCATTCAGAATATTTTTTCCCTTGTTTTCCTCCTCTAAAAACGATGTGCGTGTTATGGTCAGGTGCGTGTTATAGAGCGAAAAATACGGTAAATGTTTCAAATTGCAGGCCACTGGATTTGGCTCTTTTCAATACTAAGATATGTTTGGAACAAAGGTTTTGGAAAAGACAGGAATTCAATCTACTGAAGCATAACTCTCTGCATTTATTTTAGTCTGCTGTCATGTGGACTGTTAATAAACTCTCTGGCAAATGATTAGGAAATGGTAGTTTTAGCTTCTTTGATATTCCACATGTTCTGCAGAAGAACATAATAGTTTTGATTCAGATCCTTGCCACAAAAGACAACGCAATGTCTTTTTCACTTCACCATGATTCCTGGAGAATTACATCGCATAATGTACTGGCTATAGCAGCCAAGTTTACACATTCAAACTAATTAAATCAAAGCTTCAAAATGCTTAAATCAGGTTTGGCGGAGCTGCACTTTTTATCCAATACAGGGCAGTGGAAGAAAAGAAATAGCAAAACCAACTGTTTAGTCACAATGGCTAGAAAATTAGAGTCAACAAGGCACCATGAAATCAGCCAATTACTTCAAAGAGTAGCCAGTTTGGCTACTAAAGGTGTAACTTATTGACTCAATTGGTTCTTTAGGTCACTAACAACAAAAGGCTGACATTGCCCATATGGAATTTATATTTTCATGCATGATTAGAAATGGCTTCCTCCTCATCTTTAAAATAATATGCCTTCTCTGTTATCACAACCACAGAAGAGCGATCAAATCAAGTCTCTTTGATAACGCAGGATTTCTTCTCCATTATTAGCAGAAGGTAATAGTCACTATTGAATATTTCAGTTATGTTAGCAATTAATTGTCCATTCCAGTCATTAAGTACATTTATAGCTAGTTAAATATACTTATTGTTTTTGGTAGATGATTTGACCATGTGGTTCTCATCAGGTTCCAATTCAATGAAAGAAAATCTATTTAGAAAGAAACCTGCACAGTAATGGTACTTAGAATTTATATAGAATCAAGAATTCAAAGCATTTTACATATATTATATTCATCTCAGTAAACCTTTCAATAGCAGTACAAAATGTACAAACATTATAGAGCTGAAAGTATTTGGTTCACTTTAAGAGAAATTAGCAAAATTTGAAAATCATGCTTAGGCAAAACCTACAGGAATGAATTAAATGCATGATTTATTTTTAAAAGGGGAAATGTTTGACTGATAAATAGCAATCAAACTTTTAACTAAGCAAACTTTAAACAAGTTTTTAGATGTGCAAACTTACATAGCTGAATGGCATTATTAACGGCATAAGTAAGATGACCTAAATTATATGAAAAATATAAGAAACTCAAGAAGCTGGCTGCAATTCTGTGAAACATCCAACATATTGCCAGCTCAGGTTACATCTGAAATATGTCATATTCTATGCTTCACTTAACTGGGTCATTTCTAAAAGGAGATCTGTACTGGGCCACCAGTGGCTTCTAGGCAGAAAGCAAAGGAAACAATTACCACTTTAACCTCTGGCACAAAAGACAGACAGTAACAATCTAAGTCAGTTGATTCAATCGTGATGTATGTTTTTTGCAGCAGCCCCACAACTTTTAATGGAGGGGTCTTTTTTGGAACCCAGTTCCTTCCATCTTTTGCTGCAGCTGCAGAATTTCTGTGGTTCCAGAAAAGCTAAAGGAAAACTTACTAAAACAGGAAGCTCAGGACACTACATGCATTTTAAAGTTAGAAAACAGAAATCGTAAAATATTGCCCACAACCATGATTCGAGGATTCTACATACAAAGAAAACTACTCTGAGGTGTGTCCAATGGCGGCTTTGCCTAAGTGGAAAGTGCTCCTAGTCTCACAAGTTGGAGAACCTGGTTTTTGCTGCTTTTCCCTACCATCTTCAGCCCCACCATATCTCCCCCCCCCAAAAAAAAAAAAAACTGTTGCCAATGGCTGGGAGACCCCTGGAACAGAATGGGATTTGGAGCAGAGGAGTGCAGCAAACAGCAGCAACAGCAACACAGGTGCTATAGCAAAAAAGAAAAAGGGTGTCTCAACCTCTGTGATCAGAAGCACTTTTTGCTAGGCAAAGCCACAATCTGTCCAACATTATGGGCTGAAAAACCAAAGAACATGGATAGCTTTTTCTTTCATATAATATATAGAGTAGAGGTTGTAATGCCATATGGCAAAGAATAAGCTGAGCCAAGATAAATAACTTTTGCTTGTCATTAACAAAGTTGAAGCTCAGCTGTAACAGCTGCATCATAACGTATCTCTAAAAGGGGGTGTCAAAATCTTGTTCAGTTGGCTTCTGAAGCATTCCGGCATGATAAAAGCCTAGTTAAGAACACTGTTGATCATAAAAAGGCTCTCTTTCTTCAGATGAGTCAGGCAGCGTTTTTGACCTTTATGGTGAGTTATCTTTCAAGGACTGTGGAAGGAGAATACTTTTGTATCCAACAGATGAGTTATCGGGCTATAGATCTCAAAATATATACAGCTTTAAAAACAGCCAGAGCATTTCATAGTATAGTACTGAATCTCACATGCTTAGTATAAGTAAGGAATATGTAGCTGCTGTAGGCCAGGCATAAATACCATTTCCACAGCTGGAATAAAGCAAAGGGGATTTCATTTTGAAAGATGCTTCATGTGATATGAGCCAGGTTCAAGTTTAAGGCTTGCCCAATATTTAAAATCTTTTCACTCACATATGCTCAAAATCTGCCTCTGATGAAGATTTGTATACTATCCATCGCTACATATGTTAACTATTTTGAATCTGTTAAGTGAAGGTCTTGCAGTTCTACAATTACCAGCTATGTCCCCCCACCTTGATTTAACATGCTCTCTGCCTAAAAAGAACAGAGAGATTTGTGGAACCTTTGTGGACTACATAAAATATCCACAAAATGTTAACCTGAGGGATAGATAGATGATAGATATTATACCTACAAATTATAGCACTGAACCTCTTGATGTCTTGTGGTTCAGCTGTTTCATGTCACAGTCTCCCTTTGTAGGATGGCCTGTTTATCACAATTTGTTTGTTTGTTTTAATATTGCCATATTTGTGTTATTTGTTTGCACAGATACAAGCCTATTTGTCACAAATAGAATGCAGAAGAGCCTGGTTGGCAGATAATGGCATACATCACACTGGAAAATGGGCAGGTGAATAACTTGAAGTTTTGGATTACCGTACATTATTCAGTTCTGTAGTATTGCCCATCACTTTACTTGTTTCTCTGCTATGTGATCTGTTGTTGTGGAACTCTTTGGGGGGGGGGTGAGAGAGAGAGGTATCTTTAAGCAACTACAGGCCTGTCATTCAAGGAATGTGAAAGGGAAATGTCAATGCCCAGGATGGGCTACAAATGGCTGATACACACACATACCTGCAGCTCAGGATAACCCTTCATGCATCTGGTAACATCGACTGTAGTCCACAAAAGCTTGTCCATAACAAATGTGTTAGCCTTTAAGGTACCAGAAGACTGCTGCCTTTGCTACAAGAAACTGCTATCCCTTTTGAAACGTCAGATCATGCACCATATGGCTTTGCTCTAATACACCTACCAAAAGATGCTTCCTAGCAGAAGTTTAACTCTCAGCTCTTTCAGTTATTACAAAATCATTATCCTGAAATAGCACTGAAGATTGTCTTTCAAGTCCATAATGGCCACATTAGAGCCCTGCTGGATCAAACTAAAAGTTCGCCTAGCCCAGCATCCTGTTTTCCACTGTGGCCAATGGGAAGCCAACAAGGAGGACAGGAAGGATGCTCCCGTGGTTCCTTTCATTTCCTGTGTATTACATGTTCACTTTCATCTGTCCATTGCCCTGTTCACTACAGAGGAGAAGGCGTAGATTTTGATTTTCAAAAAAAAAAGCAAAAAAAAGTGTGTCCTCCTGGTGAAAGACTGGGTCATTTTCAAATTCTGACTTCACTAGGAGGTGTTTCCCATGTACATCACCTACCCAACAGATAAGTGAAACAGGGTCTGAAGCTTCTTTGATTTCTCTCTGTCTTGCTCCACTGCTATTTCTCTCTCTTCTCCTTGTCATAATTTGGCCTGGTGACAAGGGAACAGGGCTTTGGAGAAGCAGGGGGCCCTTGGCAGGGTCCTGATGATGAGCTCTCTCTCCCCTGCCAACCAGAGTGGGGGAGGGGAGCCCAGCTGTGGTGGTCCAAACAGCAGTTGTCATTGCTGCTGTGGTAGTGGCAGCCACTGCCCTCCACCATGCTTCTGTGCATGCTTCATCAGTGGATGGATGGTGGTCCTTCTGAATGGGAGCTAAGGTCAGTTCCCATCCAAAGCGGGTGCAATGCTCAGGCTCATAGATTTATCACCCTACCTGCTTGACAGAGCTACGAAATAATAAATTTCATAAATCTAGGGGCTAGGGCATTACATTTTTTGTAACAAAACAGCAGATGTCCACAATGTTTATATTGGGCTTGCTTAATATTTAATGGGAACTGCTATGAGAAATTTGGCGAGGAACGAGCATACATACAAATATAAGACATCAAGGCTGTTGAACTTAATTGCCTCTACCTCCTTTATCCAGAAATTGATTTTATATGAACAGTGCTTTATGACCTCTAGACTCCAAAGAGAAGCCATTTCTTAGCTGTGCCCTATGAATACAGGTTTTGCACACACAAGTATTTTGTTGTGGAACTTTTCAGTTTAACTCGTAATGCAAAGACATCAAAGCCATCCATCAACTGGGCAAAAAAGGGCAAAATAACATTTGATTGATGGCATTAGCTGTCAACAACAATTATACTATGAGCTAAAATAAATTTTGTAATGAAAAAGCTGTTGTAAATAATTTGATCCATAGAGTCTAATGGATGATACATGGCAGCATTGCATTACTGTTTAATCATTTGTGGGCCAAAATGAAGCGTGGTGTAAATCTTGATTAGAACTATTCAACAGAACAGAGTGTATGCCTTCCATCTAAATCCTGGCTTCTGTCAAACTAAACTTTGGGGGAAAGGGAACAGATTTATATATGGGTCGAACTTATGTGTGTTACATTCCCTACATGGAGTGATTCTACAGCAACAGATGTGGAAGGAATGCATGCACTGATGGAAATGTGCATTTTCCTAATTGCACGGGAACTAAAAAAGGATGAACTACAGCTGATAGTACCCCTACAAAATCCTAATTAATGTGATCATACTGGCATGGAAATAATAATGAAACAATATGGAATTCACTTATCTCTTTAGCACTTCACATCTAAATAACAATACTGGACATAAAATTTGGGGACTTCTATTTTATGTTCCATTTCTCCTTGTGCCCTCCATCTTTCCCAACATCAGGGTCTTTTCCAGGGAGTCTTCTCTTCTCATGAGGTGGCCAAAATATTGGAGCCTCAGCTTCACAATCTGTCCTTCCAGTGAGCACTCAGGGCTGATTCCTTCAGAATGGATAGGTTTGATCTTCTTGCAGTCCATGGGACTCTCAAGAGTCTCCTCCAGCACCATAATACAAAAGCATTGATTCTTCGGCGATCCGCTTTCTTTATGGTCCAGTAGTTTAAATGTTGTGTTTATAAAGAATGCATTTTAAAGGTGCTAACCGAGTAAAAGATTGTGGTAAGAAGTGAAGGCAACATGATTTAAGTGATATGTTTATTTCTGCTTGCTTAGCTTTGACTTTTTTTAGTTGCCACTTAGTCCAGTTCTCATCCTTCAGACTCTCTGCATCTTCATCCCATCCCTTCCATTGCTCACCTTACCTCTAGCTACTGTTTCATTTCCTCAGTTTCCCTCCCCTGGGCACTCAACCCTCAAACCTTCCTTTGCCTCTTCCTTCTTCCTGTTTCCCAAATCAGCCCAAGCTTCACTTCCCTTTAGGCTTTTTGACCCATTTATTTCACATTTCCCTTGTTTCTGTTTGGGTTCTGCTTCAGGAAACTGCTCAAGAATTTAAGGGCAGAGGACTGGGTTCCTAACTGTCAGAAATAATTTGTGCCCATATCAAAGGAGATGGTAGACTTTTATGATAGAGTCTAGATAGCGATTTTATGGTAGAGTCTAGATAGCGATGGCCCTGTTCCAAAGTTCAGACTGTAGTTTGAGCTACCTTTGCAAGCCAGTGATATACATTTTTTCCAAATCAGTATGACAGAATTTGCTAATATAGAAAGCAAGAGAGACTCATCTACATGGGAGGATGACAATGTGCTCAAAGAACTGCACATGACTTCAGCTTTTCAGCCAAGCTTTTAAGTGCAGAAACCTACCACAGCTCCATGTATAATAAGAAACGTTTACTTTAACGAATGATTACAAACAGAAGGCTCTTAAACAACTCTCTGTCCAACGGGGACCTTTAAATATTTACATTGTGCTGGTGGACACGTAACAAGACTTTATGCTCCAACCAAGCTCAGTATAGTGCCCACACAGAATATGCTGCTTTATTTTTCTGTCATCTCCTGGTCAAACATTAGATTAAAGATTGACGCAGGCAAGCTTCCACCTACAGCAGTCTTGCCACTCATCTACAACTAATTCCATCTGTATTTCCCCCCACAATCCATATGGCAGCTATTTTAAATGTGACTAGTGACTACAAGTTAAATCTTCAATGTGACTATGACTGCTGCACTAAAAAAGGAGTGAGTTTGTCTTTCATTATTAACTATACCTGCAAGTATTATTAGTTGGGGTTTTGAAGAGGAATGGAAATTACTGCATTTGCAGGGATTACTGGTTTGGAAGAGACTGGTAGCCTTCGTTTACTTCATAGGACTTAGATCTTAAATCAAACACTACAGGAAACTTTGGGGCATCAATGGAACCATTTCCAAGAAGGTCTTTCAGTAGTTCATTAGCCGTCAGAAACTGCATGGTTAAGTAAAGTTGGCCACCTCTTCTGTTTCAGAGATATAACTAGAATCAATGGGCTCGATCCAGCCAAATTAAATTGAGCACAAACCAAGATGTTTGCTGTTACTTGAAGTAAATTTTACTTAGAAGATGCAGAACCCTCCTTTATCAAGAATTTTTTTTTTTTTTTTTTGAGATTTTAAAGTACCGTACTTCAACTTTGCCTAATCAAGAAGCGATCCTAAATTTGTGCTGGTTGCTTTTCACTTCTTGGAATTTATAAACTTTTTGTGTCTGTTTTGTTAACACAGCACAGACCTAAGGTCTTGGCAGGACAGAATTATGTTTCACATCTAAGAAGCATAAATAAGAAGGAATAAGAGCCATATGTATGCTCATCAGTAAGAGCAACATGATTGCACAGTGCAGCAAATGAAGATTCCTGTGGATTTCCCAGCACTAATGGCTCAGAATGGGGGGGGGGAGGACTACAAAAAACATGCAATTTCCAAAGCATGTTCTGTCAATCAGTGCAAATGTGAAACCTAATTCCTGTGTGTCAATAAAACTGATGAAATGGAAATTCTGTGATCTCCTTCCTGCATGGTGCAGGGATTTGGAAGTTAGCGTAAATACAAGTTCATGAGACAAATGCTGCTGTATGAAAGTCCAGCATTCTGTTTCCCACAATGGGCAGTCAGATGCCAATGGAAATCCCACAAAGCTGCTGCTTGTCCTCACCCTAGGGCCCAGATGACACTGATTATTACATTTAATGAATCTATATTTGCTTCATATATATTGGTTTATTATTTTTTTTAAGAAAATGTGGCAGGAATATAGCTGTAAATTTCTGCTTCTGCATCTTTTTTATTAAGACTAATTAATTTGGGGGTTTTTTCATTTTTTTCATGTTGTGTTTTTTTTTTTGCTAGCCAGTTATAGACTATAACTTAAACCTTGCCTTGAATTATGTTTCTATATTAATAAAACTAAAATTAAATGTGAATGGGTCAAGTCTGCTATATTAGATTTTTTAATATAATTGGTTTTAACTATAGCCAGCTTCTGAATACCAGCTGAAGAGGAGAGGGCTGTTGCATTAGGATTCTGCTTGCAGGCTTTGCATAGGCACTTGGTTGGTGCATGTTAGACTCATGCAGATCTCTGGGAAGTGTTTTAAATACTTCTAACAATTTATCCTTGTGATTTTCAGATTACTTCATAACCTAGTAAATATCCTTCACATGGAACATGATTTATATATTGACAAAAATTTCATATTAAAAAGAAAACTGTCTGAATTAGAATACCTTGAAGGTGGGGAGGAAATACACCACTTCCTACTGTGTGTCTTATAAAGATTTTATTTATTCATCACTCTTCCTCCAAGGTGATGTACAAAAAGAATACCTAGTTTATGTCATCAATAAAGTTATGGGTAGCCCTTATCCTTTTCCCCAGAAATCCTGCCTTTTAATATAAATTTTATATAGCTTGATATAAAATTTGAATTTTATGTGAATTTTACATTATTGGGGGGAGTTTGTTTCAATGATAGTTTGTGACCTACACAACGTCACCATCGCATTGTTCTTGATCTGATGAAGCAGGTTTTATGACACACACAACCCAAGCTACAGGGTAGGTGTTGTAATTCAAAATGTTTGGGGGTTGTGCCCCTGTACATAGTGACTCAGTAAATGTATTCCCTTCAATGTACAGGCTAGTGTTTGCTCCTATTTGTCAAAGCATCCATCATCCCATGGAATGGTGATGGTGGGTCATCAACATCCCTTATTCCTATTGGTTAGGAAAGTGGTGGGCCACCTCTAAAGGAGTAGATACACTGGAGAAATTTCAAACACTAACCTGTATATTGAAGGGACTACTGTACAGAGGGACTCATCACCAAGTTGGAGGCAAACATTCTCAACTTTGGTTTCTGATGCTGGTTTGCAGAGTAAACAGAACTACTCTTTGCCTCAAACTACAATCAGATTCAGGGAATCAACACACATAAGGGAACAGGGGGTTGGTATCTCAGGAGCCCCATAGCCTCCTGCTTTTTTTCAATTGCCAAATCATGGTTTGAAATTACACTAGAATCACCCTTGTGAATAGCACAGTTTCCCAAAACAGTTGTCCTTCTTATTTTCAGAATAATTCATAGCATTCCAAGGGTTGTTCAGCTTGATTTAATTACCCGGAACCAATGCAAGACCATTTTATTTGGGCTAGCCGTTGTTGTGGTTAAATTGGCATGGAATTACTTGGGAGTAGGTTTTCATATTTTACCTTTGTTTTCAAAACATGCCACTTGTTTTGAACATGAATAACATAGGTTGTAGTATTTTTATAAATCAACATTATATATGCACAATACTTTACATAAAAGGGGACACTTTGTGAAAGAGAACGAGAGCATCCGGACTTATACCATGTGAATCAGAGACACCCCACCCTCTCTAACTAGAATAGCTGCACACTTTCACTTTGTGAAAGAAACAAGCATGCATTTCATTGAAATGGAAACAGTTTCAGAACCTTGACTGCAAGTGCATTTTAAGTCCCCTTCAGGACAGCTTCTATTTTGAAATGCAAGATGTGTTGCTCTCCATCAAAAACCCATTTGGCTGAATGGTTATGAATAAATAAATACATAAGTATCATATGGACAAAGAAAGAATATATGAAACACTCCATAAAGCTACAGAACTCCCACCTCTGCTCTACTTGAATGAACCACAAACATGTCTTCAAAACAGGCCCCAAAGCAGTAAAAGCAAATACATTGGGGGAGAAATTCTCTTCTGGAAGAAATAACAGTAACCACGCATGGGAACTCTCTGCAAGATTTCTACAACTTACCCAAACAACTAGGCTGTAATGAAACACCCATAAAGCATGATTATCCATATTAGATTACCCATAATCATACTTGGGTAACTAATCTCTCTTGATTCCAAATCCGTGCTTTCCCTCAATTTCTTCCCTTATATTTGGAACTGCTTCCTCTTATCTAGCTCCAATCTCAAAATGGACTTCTCATCTCTTTACTGGGTAATCACAAATGTTTGCACTTTCTGCTAATTCAGATTTTGTTCTTTCACTTCACCTTTCTCCTGTCTGAATCAACCAGACAATAAAGCCCAAAGTGGTTGTGTGTCTCTTTGGTATTGTGAACAGCATGTAGCACACTGTTTTGCAATAGGCATGTTTTAATTTTTACTCATCACTATAATACTCAAAGGCTGCACAAAATTGCATTTAACACAGCTTGGAATTGGATCACATTTTCAAAACAAAGCAGCAACCCAGTGCTAGTATAATAACATTTAGAAACCACAATTTCTTTTGACAGTGTTCGGGGGGCAGGGGCCAGGGGACAACATGAATCTGAAAAAGACCTAGAATAGGTATATCTGTATCAGTGAAACTGGACGCCTTCATCTGCCCCAGCTGCAATAAAACATGTCTCTCCCATTTTGGTCTCTACAGCTACAGCAGATACTGTTACTCTTCAACAGTTTGAATTTATTCCCGATGGCATACTCTTGCATTGTCCCTTGAGATGGATGGATGCCAACAAGAATAGGTAATATCTATTTTATTGACAAAAACAAAAGTAGAGAATTCAGAGCTAATCTTGGTCATATTGCAACATTATTCAGAGAGCTGTTACTGGGAAAGATACACACCTTAGCATAAGAAATCTTTAAAGATTCATTTCCTTTTTTACTCTATCATACCCACACCTACTCGGGAGCTGTTGATTTCAACTGATCTTAACTCTACATGAATTCACTTTGACTTGCATTCTAAATCAAGGAAAGGAAAGAGAGCCCTGTGCAAGAATTACAAATATCAGGAAAAGGCTGCTTCACACATCTAAGATGTTTTAAATATACATGAAATCAAACATGCATCATACAGGTATACTGATCAGACAGCCAATTGGTTGCAGCCTCCAGTTAAGTGTATACTCACTGGCAAACACAAGTTTGCGTCTACACAATGTGCAAGGTGCTAAGACAGTGCTCCAAAGGGTGACTTCCCGTAGCTCACTGTAAGCTCACTTTCTCAGAAGAAGATGTTGCAAGATGAACCTCTGAGCCTTCTCAAGTGGGCAGGTTCTAATTCCATATTCCATGTGTGTAACAATATGAATATCAATGCCTGTCACACACACAAACAACAACCCCCTAAAAACAGAAAAGTATTTTCTTTTTATCATATTTTAGACTAGAAAAGCATCAAAACAGGAACAAACACAAACGCAACACTGTGCAAAAGCTTATCTAAACTATAAAAAAACAACCCTCAGTATTTTGGATAAAAGAACTAAAAGAAAGATTAACTGAATAATGCCAGACTCTGTCATAAAAATATGGAGCATGCTGAGAAGCTGTGTAATAAAGATTTTAATACCCACAGAGCAGAGTTCCAGCAGTGTAAGAGTTCAGCAGGTCTTGGATAATAACATTCTACTGTTTTGTTCTTTGGGGGGGAAATCATAACAAGAAAAGAAACACGTGTGAAAAATGATCTATGGGACACTACTAATGCAAACTACTGAGTAGCTAGCCATTGGTTAGTGTTAACATTTTCAACAATGTTTTCAGTGACAAAGTTCCCCACTGCCCTCTGTTAGGCAGTGTGCCGGTCATGAAAAGCTCGTACAATAATTATAGTAGAAGTCTCCATTCATTGCTTCCCATCATTAATCACCTTGTTACTTGCAAAACCTTTTGCCATCTTTTGATCATTCACGTAAACACTGAGGTTTTTAAAATCTATTTTCTTTTCCTTCTCTGGTTTTTTACATATAAACCGCATGCATGGGAGGTTCAAAATATTGCTTTTCTTGGCCGGTTTTCCTGCTGTGCTGCTAGAATGTCATACATTTCTAATAGTGTTTCTCCCCACCCCCCTTCTCTTCCCCCTACCCAACTCATTTTACCTTCTCGCTGCCTTTGCACTTCGTTGCATTCTGGTTATTGGGGGGTAGGTTAGAGGAGAGGAGACAACTTTGCCGTGTGCTGCCTGTACTGGAGCACACTGCATAATGATAGGGAATATTCCCATCCATTATATGACAATTTATGCTACCTGATGCTCTGGAACTCTTTGGAATATAAATACATCATAGACATGATCAGCAAACCCTGACATTCTTTCAGTTTGATCAAGCCCATGTGACAGCCTTGAAACAAGATGCTTTTATTTTAAGAAAAGCATCAGTGTGTGAATAATCAGAGTTAACATGGTATTTATATTTGGCTTGGCTCCCTTTTCAATGTTCTATCTTTTAACTCTCCAGCCTAAAATGTTTCACAGTGCTTTAGCAACTGTAAGGAAAACAATTGATCAAAGATGCACACATGTTTTGTGTGCTATACAGTGCACCTCTTCTTTTTTCAACTCACTGTCATATTGGCCACACAGAGATTTTAAATATGCCCACCAAATTCACTGTGCTCACTTCTCAGGAGAACAGCCAGCATCCAATTCAAATTCTCTTACAAAACACTGCAGCTAAGGGCCAAATTAAGATGAGATGCTATTTGTGAAATAAGCAAATAGAAATTAGCAAATCATCAGGACTGTTGAATTGGCTCTACCAATGTGTTACCGAGCCAGGTTCAAAGTTCTTTACTAATTCAAAACATTCATGAGCAAGCCAGGCATTTCAACCAGGCTCCTTTTCACTGCCACTTACAATGAGGAGGCCCAATCCAGAGGCCACTGGCAGCATGAAATCTGCCCAGTGCCACCCCAGTCATTTCCATCTTAATGGAGCACCCACTTATGCTCAGTACTGTATATACAGTGCAAAATTAAAATAACAAAAAATGGACATTCAGCAATGAGTCAGGTCTGATATCTCCCAAACCAGGCTGTCTAGTAGTTTTCCAAATTAATTTGGAGCCCTAACCTGAAGAAAATTATTGCCCTTTTAGTTTTAAGGTTTGGTGTATATTATTTCAAGGCAGCTCTACGAGCTTTTCCTATGATGAGATATTCACTTGAACATTGCACAACAGTCATATGATACAGTGAATGTTTTATGAGACAGACATGACAGATTAAAATTAAAAACAGGTTCCCTGTCTGGACTCAGAAGAATAATGACAGGGGAAGAGACACACACAGAGAGACTGGGGATTAGGGATAAAAACAGGCTGAGACAAAGAGTTACAGCATCCTCTCCAGAATAAAAGCAGCTTTTACCAATAAGGATCTCCAACATTTGTGGATGCAGTTGAATGCACATTGGTATTGGCATGTGTATGCCTTGTGCTATTTTTCTTTATTACTGCAGTACAAATAGTCAGTTTTCTTTATTAGTCTAAATGCTATTCTTTTACCTCATTGTATTTAAATATTTCCTAAAATTCTGGCTATCGTACAAAAACAGACTAATAGATCAACACACACCTAATCAACTGGTCCTCTTTATCTATAGCATATTTTTATTTAACAACAATTTTCTTTGAACTTCTGCTTATCAAGTAGTGTCAGAAAAATGGCCTGAAGTAATATTAAAAGGGTTACTGGCTCCCAGCTAAGCACTTCAATGTAGACCATTTTCAAATCCCCCCCCCCCACATCACCTATATTCTGACCTCATATTCTGTTTCTTAATTAGGACTGGAATAACCTGAAACGACAACATCCACAAATTGTTCCCATTTGCCTATTTGACTCTCCCCTCCTTTGGTGGTCATCACTGTATACTGTGGCAGTCATTTACATAGCTTGACTATGAGCTGTATGAAGGAACATTTCTTTCATGCACTGGTGGAGGAAGAGGGGGGCGGGGAGAGCACACTGCCCCTGGCACCATGATCCCGGTAGGGTGCCATCGCGGTCCCTCCCTCACTGTGCACCACACCCCCACAGGCGCATCACGCCCCCAGGACATGCGTCACACCCCTGCGGGCAGCATGCCACGCCCCCAGGACTCTGCTTTCATGTGTCCTGAAACTTCCAGCATTCATTTTCAATGGAGTCCCATGACTGCTAGTGCTATGAGAGAGGAAGCACAATCTTGTCTGAAATCGGCACTAACGGTGACTTCCTGCAAGTCACCTAACATTCATACTTGCACCCTAATAAGCTGACTTGCTGCCTTCACATGTGGTTCTCTATTCTTAAGATCAGAGAGATCTGTAGTCCAACTTGCACATTGGTGCCCTGCCTACCCCGCCACCTCCGCCAGTGGCAGAGAAGTGCCACTGCCAACAGTGCTGATTTTGGGCATGATCAAGATCATTTTGGGTGAGATCTCACCCCAAATCAGCTCAGTCTTGTCAGCACTAATAGTGGTGGTGCTTCACCAACAGCAGCAGTTGCAGCAGAGAATGTGGCGGTGTCAGAGCAGGCAGTGTCAGTGGAAGCTGCAGGGGCAGGTATGTTGGTGGTGGGAACAGGGGCAGTGGCAGGGCAGGGCAGGGTAGGGCAGCACTTCGTTTCACCTCAAGCAGTGAAAAGTGCCATGTCACTCCTGAGAAAGACAACACAAAAAGCATATTCATTTTGTGCATGCTCTCACCAAGCATAATAAAAAAGAAACACAAGAAAGTTGGGGTTTTGTTTTGTTTTTTGTTATTGTATTCTTTCCCACTCCATTTTTTGAACCCATTAGACACCTCAGGTGAAGATATGTAGTTGGCTGGCACTCTCTATATATTTGGAATCCATATTACAGTGGTGCCCCGCAAGACGAATGCCTCGCAAGACGGAAAACCCGCTAGACGAAGAGACTCGCAGAACGGATTAATTTCGTCTTGCGAGGCACCACTGTATTCTAGCACTAAAACACAAATGTAGACTTCATTCAGCATTGGGTAAACAGAAAAGAGATGCAATCTTTTTTCAGTAGTCTCAAACCACACTTAAATAAAGCCATCTCACTTATGAAAGATATCACACTTGATGTTTTGCATCATATATGCACAAACTGAGAAATCCTTCGGCTGTCTTTCCATGTGTATGAACAACTAATTTAATTAAAAAATCAATTTACAAAAGAAACCAGCCCAATCTAGAGAACAACAGTGAGAGTGCCCTTGTTTCCTGCTTGTGAGCGTTCCATAAGCATCTCTTTCAGCACTGTGGCAAAAACAGGAAGTTGGACCAGATGGACTTTTGTGTTTTAATGTACTATCCTACCAGGAACTTGTAATGCAATCACAACATATTTCACTTTTCAGATTCTGGAGATTAGTTGTAAGATTTAAACTAATTCCAAATAATCCCTATCTTAAAATTAAACCCAAAAGAAGTAATATAGAGAGGCTGTAGTGTTTCATTTTAGAAGTTGTCATGGTAAAAGTTGAAAGATTTAAGGCCAGTCAAGAACATGTAGCCCTCAGTAGACAAGCAAATTCTTTAGCATTAGACTGAACCATGCAGGCATAGATTTTTCCTCAGTGTAGCCTAAGAGGCAGAAATGAAGTGAAACACCTGATGTAAAAAAATATTTGTACATGAACACTTGTACTGCAATAAAATAATTAAGTATTTTAATGTATCAAATGGGGTTTTTTTTGGGGGGGTAACATGGGTACTCTTCCAGAACCTTTATGAATTATTTCAATTTCTACTGCCTATTTCATAGAGCTGTAACCATAAATATTAGATATATACCTCCAAACATCAGGTCCAGGTCAATGTTCATAAACATCAACATGTTCCTTTGAAAAATAAGAACAAAAGAATTATGAAGTATTGCTAAAAGGCATACATTGACTGCAAGTACTTTTGACCTTTAGGTTTAGCAGAGATCTGAATAGCAGTGACTTGACCCAGCTTCAGTATAAGCAAATATGTTTAGATTGCACAGTTAAAAACTAGTTCCACAACTGCAAGCAAATGCTTTTCCTAAAGCCATTTAGCTGCAGAGGTTCAAATCCTGCCCTGCTTAGGATACTAAGGAACGTAAGGCTCCAGTGAGTTGCTCAACACTTGGAATAGTTCCCTTTGCTTGTGTTTGTCATTAGGAGCTGGAAACAGTCTCATTTCCATCTGCTTAACAGATGCACAGATCAGCATCTTGCAAGACAACATTTCATACCAAAACATTTTCAAAATAGCAGGCATCTAAGTCAGTAAAAGTTTGGGAAGGCTACAAGTTGGAAGAAAAATATATCAGACTGTGCAGGGGGAAAAGCTTGAAGAAAACTGGATAACATATGGGGCTTCTTTTTCAACTGCATTCTTTCAAATATCCCTGCTTCACATCAATCATTATCCAGGCATTATCCGGGCAATTGAAATGCTTGCAGGCTGTTATGCTGATACATTCTACAACCTCAGAGAATATGCAGCCATATGACCTGCCATATTCTTACACATGTTTTAATTATTTGAACATAGAAAAGAAAACTAAACTTCTGCACTTTGCATTTTGATGTAACTATAAGCCAGCCTCTGCCAATCTGGTTTCTTCCAGATGTTTTGGACTACTACTCCAATAAGCCCCAGCCAGTGTAGCTGGGAGGAGATCAAAATCTTTCATTTCCAATTTCAGTTCACCACAGTTTAGTGTTGCACCCAAACTTAAACAGTGGGTTTTTTAAACTATGGTTAGATGGCTTGTTGGTTGAAACAAATCAAGTTGTCTATAGCATGAAGCTGGTTTGTTCCAACTAACCTTACTTAACACAAACCACAGTTTGCTTAGGTTCAGACATAATGCTAAGCTGTAGTTAGTCTGAAACAGAAACGAAAACATTCAGAACTCTCCTCCCAATCATGCTGGGGATGGGTGAAGCGAAGCAACCTGAATCTTTCCTAGATATGTTTCCATAATGATATACCATTGACTCTTTCTTCCCAAGACAAAACTGCTTAACTCTAACATGGCTTGTGTAGACATAACAGTCAGTCTCTTAACAATGATTGATTTTTTTAAAAAAAGAAAATATTTAAAAGATGACAACTGGGCTACATAATAGCATGTTCATATTAATTCAGCCCTCCACCTTCAAATTTCAGTTAAGCGCTACATTGGTATCACAGTTAAGTGATGTTAAGGGCAATCGGAGTTCCTTCTTAGCCCAGGATTTGAAATGATCCCATTTCCCAGTCCCAGCCTCTTAATCACTGTTAAGGAATGACATTATGCCTGCAGCAGTCCATCATCTCACTGAGAATGAACATTATGCTTGAATACTTTGTAGTAATCTCACTGCAGAGCTGAAAAGATTCTTTCCTGTCTTTTCACCTTTTAAGTACATCACGAAACGCTTTGAGCCTCATAGGTTCAAGCCCAGCTTGTTGTACACCACACAATTCAATATATCGAAGGTTGTCCGTCTTGCCCTCCTGGCTTGACTGACGGCTGATTGTTTTCAAGCAATTTAAAGAGCAAGAGCAGATCACAGAATGGTCTTACTATGTTATGTTCATTTTATAGAACACTTGCATAAAATTCCTCTCATTGATTTGTAACCTTTCAGAAATACCAAATTGGCATGAGTGTGGTATGTAGCGGTCATGTGTGTGGTATGTAGTGGCCACATGGATAACTTTTCACTGCCAACACATGACATCATGAGAGGCATGCAGAGAAGACTCAAATTCCCAGTCTATTTTGAAATACAAAACTGCAGGCTTTGCTTGCAAATGGCAACAGGGAGGATACAAACTTGATTTGGTTATTACTACCCAAAAGCACAGAATTTTGAAGGGAATTGAAAAACAGAACTTTGAAAACTATCCTCTTTAATGTATATGTAGAGCAATAGGAAATATGTGTTCCAATAGGTAGACTGAACTTGCAGAGAGGAACAGACAGCTGCCGTCCAGCTGCTATAGATAGTCGTTCAGGGTGCCTCAAGTACATATTTCTCAAAAATGTTTTCCAAAATATTTCAAGAAGAAAAGGCTGGGAGTACTGAAACTAAACAAAGGTTTCACATCTACCTTATAGCAAAACTGGCCAGAGTTCTTTTTCCCGCAGTAAATTATAGGTTCTCTTTTTACATAAAAACACAGATATAACAAAGTTATTCTGATCCCCTCAGGACAGTCTCCCTGCCCAAGTCTGCATTTTTGGAAAATATTCTGGAAAACAGTTTTTCTGAAACCATTCCTAAGTTCTGACAATGCTGGCAGTGGGAAAATGTTCAGTTTAACCCCCTCCCCCAAGCTACTCCATTTCTCACCCTATAGATAACATAAAATTGCTAGTCCCTAGGAAAATACTCTTCGTCCATGGGGTCACGAAGAGTCGGACACAACTAAACTAAACAACAACAACAACAACAGGAAAATACTGTCAGAAACTCGCAAAATGTTCCAGTAGTCTAATTTATGGTGTTTGTAGGGTTATCTATCAGGTATGTGAGCACTGTTAGAGAAGACAATCAACACTATTCTTATGCTGCATGGGGTGATTGGGAGTAGAATCATTGTAATCAGCTCCCCATCCCCACCCCCCAAAAAGCTGCTGATTTAATCAAAATTCTATACAATGGGGAAGTCAGCTGTTACACCAAATCAAGTGGTAAATGCATGGAACAACAAGTGGTGTTGTGGTTTTACATTTCCTATTTCTCATTCATGGTCTTCATGCTATCACAATGGGTTGAGCTCTGAGTGAAATCTGACAAACTTGTTTCAGCAAGAATGGAAAGAGGAACTGCAAAACTTCAGCCCATGCCACCAAATTACAAAGCAGATTGCAATCCCAAGCCACTATCAGCCAGCACTTGTTCCCCATTTAAGTAGGATGAAAAAAGGAGAGTCAGAGAACTAGTTTAACTAGCCTAAGCATATTCTGAAGGAAGTCTGCTGCTGTGTACAGATGGAGGGACCTAGAGCAAATCCTCAGCATTGATGGTACTTCCTAATGTTTTACAGCAATCCCCTTAGCCAGTGGCAAGCACATTCTCCTTATTATCTGACTCCTGCTACTTCCCTGCTTTGTACCAACAGAATTCCTCCCTTGCCCATGGTTCAGTTTCATTTTTGTAGAAACAACATGTTAGTGCACAGAATTAAGGCCTTGTTTCCATGTTCTATTGCTTGCCTCTTTAGAATTTTGAAACAAGTGCTGAAGTTGATATTTGAACTCATGTCTCTAAACATCAATCTACAGCCAGGCATAAGAAGCCAGCATTGTTTTAAACTGTTTTTAATATTGTGTTTTAATGTTGTGACCCACCATGGAACCTTGTGACGCGTAGGTAATAAACAAGCAAATAATACCTGTTTTCTTCATATACCTAGAAGCAAATGCATTGTCTATTTCTAGCAAGTCTCCAGTCTGCACTGGAAACGAAAAGCATTATTACTTTGCCAAAAATTGCTCAAAGACACTAGCATTCAAATTCTAAGATTGGCCCCTCTATGACATCAAAGTAGCCAAGCCCTCTAGATGTTGACTACAATTCCCATCAGCCTCAGCAATCATGGCAAATGGTCAGGGATGATGGAAGTTGTAGTCCAACAATATATTGAGGGCACTATGATGGCTACCCCAAGCTAAGCCAATTCCTACTAAGATAACTCTGAACCCCCTGCACAAAAAACCTCCAGAATATCAAAAGAAGTGGTGTAATTAAAAAACATGGATTTCAAAAAGGAAATAATACAAAAAATAAGACAATCAGAACATGATGATCATGCAAGATGTATTTCTTGTTGTTGTGAAAGGTATTATAGCAGTTTACTATTATACTTTATTTCAGAATTCTCACATTGCAGGGGGGAATAGGATACACATTTTCCTCTAATCGTCGTTATCTAAAAATGCTAGCATTAATGTGTTGAAAGCTTCATGGTTTGTGGAAGTTGGCACAAAGTGTCACAGCATAATTCTCTATTCATTTTTATTAATGTTAAGTCTGGGTTTAACAACTCTCTAAAAATTCAACGCTTCATAAAAAATGACAGACATAAGAAAATGGCACACAGTTTCACTCTATTTCTGCTCAGCAAAGGAACTGATAATATTGTCAAAATACTATTGTCAGGGAACTGACATCAGAGCGAGAGGCGAAGGGGAGGCTCCCAGATGATGCTGGCAAAGGACCCAGCAGCAGGGGGAGAAACAGCTCAGTAGAGGAGGAAGCCAATCAGCGCAACACCAGGGATAAAGGGGGGCAGACGGGGGAATTGGAGAGAGGGCTCCAGGACTCTTCACTGGACATCAGTGAGGAGAGCCCAGGTCCTTCGCTACCCACGCCTTCCCTGCGCAGAAGACTCCCGCGCAGTGAGAGGAGGAGGAGACTGGGTGTCAAACAACTTTTATGTTGGAAGAGGTTCAAGAAACGCCCACTGACGGATTCTGCCAGCGACTGAGGCAGCCACGATGAGAAGGGGCTGTGCAGTCGGAAAGGTTTAACAAGGCAAATTAACCGAGAAAGGCACCAGTTTACGCACGAGTAACTCATACCTATTACAACTATGATTCCCAGAGAGTGAGAACATGGAGTTTCCCTCAAGGCAAGAGTTTTGAGAAGTTCCTAGTTCTGATTTTGTACCAATCCCACCACCAAATATAGGAAACAATGACAATACTGGTAGTATTGTATTTTCAGGTAGACATATACATCCTTTGATGCACACCAGTCACAGAATATACAAGCAATGGCAAAACAATGCACAGGAAATGAAGCCTTCAAAGGGGTAGCTACCGAGAAGTTGTCAGGAACTGATTTTGCTGCATTGACTCACTTCTGGGCATTTCCTAGATGATGACTGGTAATTGTGCCAAACTGTGTTAAATTATGTATACACTGATGTCTGCCTGGGACAGAATTGAAGTCATCTTTCCTATTTAGGACTTCAAACAGTCCTAGAAGCACAGCTTGGGGATGAAGAGAGAGAGAAAGAAAGAAAGGGCAGGTTCTGTGGTCTTCGATTCTCTGTCAAGCTGAATTATGCTATAAAACTTACTGCATGGTTTATTTAATATTTTTAGTGATATATGGTAAGCAAAAGATTTGCTCTCATCAGCTGCATTCTAGCACTTCCAAGTAATTGAGAGCAAGTGCTTAATTAAATGAAATTCCTTAAGATTTATGCTTTGTGGTCTGAATGCTGAACTAATTTTATGGTGATGAAGTTCCACTGATATCAAAGTCAGCAATATATAAAATACCAATAGCATTGTATGTGTTACATAATTATATGATATATTATACCTTAACCTAGAACATAACTTCTATGTTGGCTCAACCATGAGCAAGCTGTTACAATGGTTTCTTAGGCAAGTGGTTTCTTATACAAGAAGAGATCCAGGATATACAATGCTAGCACTAGGCATATCCTGGAAAAAAACTGCATTAATCTCACCAGCAATTATCACTGCTGAAAATCCCATGATACATCCACAAGGCTTACATACAAGGAGATGAACTAGATGACCCTTAGGGTCCCTTGCAATTCTACAATTCTATGATTCTAATTACTGTTCTACTTGCCAAATGGTATTTCTATGTTGACCGTTAATCACTGAATAAGTACCTGCAAAGTATTTTACAGATATTTTAGAAGACATTAGAAACAATAGACATGACATCATCTAAGATGTTAGCAGACAGACACAAGCAAATAGCTGGGTATCTTCCTCTGTGATCTCAAGCAAGATATATAGTTTACTACACCATAACATATTCACAGAATAATAATGGTACTCTGTCGCTAGCTAGTCACATCTGAAAATGCCTTTCTCTTTTGTTTGATCCTTGTGTTCTTCTTAAAAAACTGAAACTCATTATTCATCACTTCAATACGTTGGGCAAAATCTAGATTTAAATAAAAACTGGATGGCTTCTTATCTGAGAAGGCAGGTATACAGTTATTCAATGAAAATGTTTCAACAACATAGACATCAGACAACAGATGTGTCACTAACACTGAGTTTATACATTATTGAATTCTTTAACATCCAAACAAGAGCCAGTCTATGCCTTTTCAGTTCCAAATACAGACCCTGGCTAAGGAATGCTTTCCTGGCCTTGACAGCATGCTTACTGATCATACCCCAAACCTAAGAACTATAGTAATTATCAAATGCTACTGAGATGGCATGCTCCATTAATCTCAAGAACAGTGCAACATTTAGGGATACCCATTACCATAAATTAAAAAAACTCTGCGGGTGAATAAATGAGAACTAGATAATTAAGCAAGCTTGTTATCACATTTATTACCCCAGTTAGTTTAGCCTACTAGCAGTTCCACAATCAATGAAGGAATATATCTCAAACAGGAAACACAGAAACACAGGTCACAAGGTCAGACTATACATCTATCTAGCACTGTACAGTATTCTGTACTATGAATGGCAGTTCTCCTGGGTTTGCAGCACAGTGAAGTATTCCATATTAGCTGCACCCTAATCCTTGAAGCTGCTAATGCAAGAGACTGAACCTGGGCCCTTAAAAAAAACAAAAAACCCCAAAACACTTAATTACTGAAGTAATGAGTTATGTCTCTCCCCAAACACTTATAATAATACTATTAACTGAATCTAGGGCCACTAAAAACCCCTGGGTGTGTACTAGCCCTTAGGTCAACAAAATCCCAAACCTTTCTCTTTTGAGGTTTCCCATAGTTTTGGAATCTTGTGGGTAAGAAAAGACTTAGAAGGAACAAAGCTGTTACAGGAAGAGAACCAATAAACCCTGCTGTGTAAACCCAGTACAGTGGGATTGCAACTTATGTAAGGGTTATGTTCCAGAGGATAGTGTATAAAGCCAAAATTGTTTTAACTTTGGAATTGCCCCCATGTGACCATCCCTACCTTTCCAAAGCCATTGTGCCAAGCAGGCCTTGGCCTCTGCCCCAACACACATGGTGGAGAGCTTTTAAGCTTTTTGTCTTGCTTACTGGGCTCTGGAAGGCTCTCACAAGATCTCATGGGATCCTCCCAGAGTTAGAGCCTGGTAAGCAAGATTGAGACCTTAAAAGTGCTTTCCCCCCCAGGAAAGAGCTTTTAAGCTCTGCACCTTGCATGCGTTTAACTTCTGTGATATCAGCTGGTCAGCTGCCAAGCACATAAAGCTGCAATCATGCAAGTTAAATGTGTGCGCGTTGCAAGGCGACTGTATTTATACACAACCCTTTGTCCACATATTTACTGCTCCCATAAACAGGCCCAAGTGCTGCTGAAGGCAAGAGAGCTACATCAATTCATATGACATTTATGTGCTTTAACAGATGATTCACCTTTCTCGTTTTTCAAGAATTAGAATTTCATTAATGCCACTTGAATTATCTCACAATCACGGGGCAAATATGATATGCTCATCACTGCACATTTTGGCCAAAATTCAAAAACAGGCAGTGCAGGACCATGGGAAATTGGAAACTCACCAAAACTATCCCCACCAAGCACAGCCTCACCCTGCCATTGTGTAGCAGCTCACTTGTGGACATGTCATTCCAGAAAAGCAAAGGGAAGCTTTTCTAGGAGGGAAAGTCTTAGCAAGTTAGATTCAGTTCTCAGGCCCTACGTCCTCGGCCCAAACTGTCAAAACTGCTGTAACTCATCAAAAATAGCACAGTCCCATCCCATCAAGAGGTAGCTCCAGTTATGTGAAAAGCATGTGAACACATTCACCTTCACTCTACAATTATCCTGGTATGCTGAGAAATGAGAAAAAGAAGGGCTGTCAGTCTGTTGGGGATTACCACCTCGTGTAAGGTAAGAACTTGAAAGCTGACTTGGTTGACACACCAGAAGACATGGAACCTAAAAATCCAGGGAGCCCAGGAGCAAAGTAGCTTAATGGGTGAGAACAGAGTTGACAGTAAGCAGCAGTCTCCCACCCACAGGCCCCCTTGGCTCGCAAGGCCATTTTCCCCAATCCATGCCCACCTGTACCATCCCTGATGACATATGTGATATCAGGTGATTGGCAGGTAAAGACGTAGTTGCAAAGGAACAATCAGGAGCTTAAAGTGCAAGACTTGCTGCCAGGACCCTACAGCTAATTGGTGCTGCCGGAAAGCCCCACTGAGATCAGCTGAACTAACTCCCTAGTACACTCAATGAGACTCATTCTGTTGGTGCTTAGAGTGAGCCCTTTGAAGACCTGCTGTTAACACCAATCAGTTCATCAGCACTAGAGTGAGACCTTTTGAGATTGCCCCATCCACCAGTCATGGTTTGCCCAACATCTGGCCTGATGCTTGGATCCAGTGCCTCGCCCATGAGATATAGGAACTTAATCCATGGGCAATTAAAAGAGACTGAGACTAGAGGAAAAGACCCTGGCATTGAGGGCTAAGAACCTAAGGGGTTCAGGATTGCCATTCAAGACTCTGGAACTTTCTTGGTCATTATGAGTTGCATATAAGGAAGAAATCTGCAAGGAACAGTGTAATTTGGAAAAGCTAAGCAGACAGTGGGGTGGTATAATATGCTGAATTTTACATATTGATTTGAACTCGCCAGCTACAGACTTCCTTTCACAATATTAAGAGCTATAAAAATAAGGAATTATTGGAGGCGTAACTTTATTACCCCTTTTAATTAATGTTAGTTGATCTAAGAGTCCCAGGGCTAAACAACAGGGTAAGAACTCTGCTGAGTAGTGAGATGTTTGCCCCCAAATCAACTTATTGAAAATCCCCCAAACTCTCCACGTAGTCTATCTTAATACTGTAGGTGTAATGGCTGCACAGCCCCCGCTCCCCTTCTCCAAGAAGAAATAAAAACAACTTTAGGTGGAGGTTCCCAGTGGAGGCCCATCAGGCCTCTCCAGAGGAAATGATGTTCCAGGATCACTGCTGCTCTTATGAATAATTTCCTGTCACAGAATAAGCTCACTGGGCCTCTCTCCTCTCTGCTGGAGCCTTCCATCAGTCGCCACTCCTCCCAATAGATAAGGCTGTTTTTTTCCTAGGGAAAGCAATAGACTGTGGTATACGGAAGGTTGGATGTGAACAGAATTAAGACACTATGCCCACCTTGAGTCTGTGTACTTCAGTCCAAACAGCGTTGATCCCATAACTGAGTGGCCCCGCACTGAATGTTTGCCCCCATCCTTAATGGAAACTTCTTCTTTTTTAACGTTGGAATTCAAAGATGCATATAAACTTGCAATGCTTATCTACAGCAGGGATTTCCCTCCCTTTTCTCCCTTCATGTCGCCCCCCCCCCCCGGACTGGTTTGAGTGGGGATTAGGAGAACCTGCAGAATAGTACATGGGGGAAGGAAGGGAGATCATTCTGTCTAACAAGCTAATATGCTTGTGCAGATGGAACATTTGTAATTGTGTGATGTTGAATTCCACTCTATGGAACTAATTTCAGCTGCTCCCATTTCAGGAGTTTCAATTCTAGTACGAGGTACTAGCAACTGTAATCAGTTGCTGATTACTCATTCTCAGACTTGCGTTGGTCCAAAATCATTCCCATTCTCATCTGTAAAATCAAGAGTATCAATGCACCTTATATAATATATAACACCATTTTTGGGGGGGTGGGAGCATTTCATTCAGTTGTAACAGAAAGAATAATACATATACACTATTTTATTTTATTTTATTTCACAAGGGGTTCTTAATATGTTAGATGTGATTCAAGAGTTAGAAATAAAGAGCTCTTCCATCTACTGTAGCCAATTCAAGTCAAAGATGCAGTGTCTGCACTAATTATCACAAAGAGCCAACTGGCTGTTGGATAGACAAGTAACCATAGCAACCCAGCCTAGATATCACTCATACAAATTACACCAGAGACGTTTCTAGTGGATCCATCCTGAAGCCAAAGTGGCCACATAAAGGTGAGGACATTTTTCAAGGACGTTTCATAGCAAGCCGATTGGCAATGACAGCAGAATCTGCTCACAGTAACCACCACAATAAATTTCAATTTTGCTTTATCATAGTGTCATGAGGTATCCAGTGAACCCTGTTTATTGTATCTATAGAACTGATTATCTCTAGTAATAGAACTGCCCAGTATGTGCTGCACACAAAGAGATGGAAAAAACTGAGAAATTTTATATCATGCGCTGTGTGAATAGTTGCACAAAAGTCTTTAAAGCTGTGAATCCCTAACAGTCCATGTAAACAAGGGAAACATTGTTTTCGTTTACCAAGTGGCTGGCATAAAAGTGATTTCAACTGTTCAGATTAGAAAAGTTGTGTGTGTCTATATGTGTATGTATGCACAAGTTGCTGTTTTAATCCCTGCATTTTAAACAGAATATTCAAAACATTATATGATAGTAATTTATTTGGGTATTTGTATACTACAATTTCAGCCCCCTCAATGTGATTCAGTTTTATTAAACTGTCCTGGGTTTACACTGAAAATCATATTAATGTGCAAGACATTAAATACCTCTGTCGTGAAGAAGTTGGTCTGTATAGATACATTTTTATGCTCAAATACATTCCTTCTAAGTATAGAACAGACAATCAGCGGAAGTGGTCAACATAATTGTTGGACCACAGTTCCTATCATCTTTGATCAATTCAGCTATGCTGGATTGAATCTAATAACAGCTGGAGGACACCATGTTAGCTACCCTTAATCTATGGTGTCTAATATCCTTCCATCACATACCACTTGGTATAATCAAATTTTGCAGGATGTAACACACCACACTCAGTAAGGTTAATGATGCAGAACTCAAATATGGGGTCTGTCAATCGGGGTCTGACCTATCATTATGTAAAGTGATGCAACCACCAAAAGCAGCCAATTCTGGATGGTGGCAGCAGTCCTCCGGCTGTTCCTCCTGGCCATGCCCTTCTGCTGGAGGGCACAACTGTATGTGTCATGCACTCCAATAAAATAGCTTGCTGCCCTCAGGTGCAGTAAAGAACACTATTCTGTTGGCTATACTGAAATAAATTTCAGCAGCCAGTCCATTCATCTTCTCTACATGGACCATCTCGTCCTCTACTTCAGGTAGCTAAATGTCATGGGCTCTCAGAGAATGAGATCAGGTTCAGATCCCCACATACAAATGAGACCCTGCAAATGAAAGTGGAGCAAGTAGAAATGTTGTGTGCAATGTTGGACCTAAATGTACAATGCCAAGCTCAGTTCTTAGCAGATATTTTTCTTCTTGTAGTGATTATATTGCAATACGTTTAAGATCTGGGTTACCAAATCCCTTCACACAAATATACCAGAACTCTACACTAGGTAGCACCCAGTTGTTGAAACAGTAATGTTGGATTACAAGAGAAACAGAATCTCTCTGGATTTTAGAGGACACTGTAAGGATAAAGTGGCTCTAAATTCCCTTTACTATGATGCTGACAACATACCAGGAACATCAATATACCTGAATATCAGCCACAACAATGTCACCTGGCTACTAAATTGCTTAATACCCTTGGGCCACTCACTATTTCACATTTGCAAAGGAACTTTGGAAGTTCCTTTCTTCCTAACTTCAACTGCTGCTCCCATGAAGTAAAATGCTCTTGTATTCAAACCATCTAGCCATTTGCACTTACAGTGATCAAAAACATTTTACCAATAAATATTTAGTTCAAAAGTTATAGATTTGGTTTTCCTTCTGTAGCTGTTGGAATGACAGTCTGTTGCACATGGAGAACAACAGCACTGAATTATCAGCAACTGCAGACTAAAGGGCTAACCTGCTGTAAAGATGCATCTATAATGGTACATATTGATGTATGGTGTATATGCAGCCTGATACGCACCCTGTGGTCTCCTTACTATGAATTCAGCTGGCTCAGTTAAACTTTTCCAACATTGTAGTTCAGTACTGAAAAGCTGAGATTTCTTCCCTGAAGACTAATTATCTTATCGTGGTGTCCTAATCCAATAATGTTCTCCTCTTTTCATTCTTATTGTATGTATCTATTTTTACATCCATTCACAGAACAAGCTTCTTTTGGTTTCACGGATCATCCTAAGCATGAAATAAGTAAATTGGCATATGACACAGCTGTCTCCAAGATTTGGAGATGGTAAACTAGCTATTCTGTTGAGTGAGACATGGATGCTTGTTGACTTGGCAGCTGCTCTCCATTCAATGATTCATTTTCATTTCAGGACAATCACATATGTATTGTTCATTCCAATTTTTGGAGACTATTATCTTTTCTAAAGCTATGTAGACACAGATATACCGGTCACCTGTCTCTCTGACATGACTGAAAATGTCTTCCCATTTCTCAACACCATTGATGCCAGCTTGACATATGATTACAGTGCACATCATTTGAAGTGTAGGTGGGATACATAACAGTATTCACCCCTATACTCATGCCATCATGGTACACATCACTGGGTGTTCCACAGCCAAACTCTGACCTAATTTCTCCACTTAGTTGGATCCAGGGAGTTTCTGCCTCTAACCTTTCACTTGCCTTTTTCATTCCTTTTGCTGTTCTTCAGGTGACCAAACATCATTGTGTTGAGGACTGCTGATGTAGTCCCAGGGTAGCTGACCTGGTGCCCTTCATATATTAGACTACAATTCCCATCAGCCCCAGCCAGTGAGGCTAACTGACGTGGATGATGGGAGTATTAATCCAGAAATATCTGGAGGGCAGCATGTTGACTACATCTGAAGTGATCAGGTACCTCTTCTTACCAGGACTTTGCAGTCACTATCTGTGCAAAGGTCTTTTGGTTAATGAAGTAATCACTGGCGAACAGTGAGTATCCACATTCCGCTTGCCTTCTTTGTAAGCACTTAATACCATTCGTGTTCTTAATCTGCTTGGATATGCTACTGTATAAAAGCTTTTTCTGTATTATAAACTGTTGGAATTTTGCAATAGCTCATCTTCTGAAATCCATACCTCCCTTCACATCCTAGTCAAAGAAATATTATTCATGGCAAAGCTAAGGCAATGTTTGGAACAAGTCTATTATGCAGGCTGAAATTGTGCAGCTATGCCAAAGGCACATTCTGTTGGGTATCTCCCTGTGATGAGCCTATCTTTAAAACAGTTTGGGGATTTCAAGGTGTCTGCAAATTTCTCTTTTAGCACACACAAACATCGAAAGAGAAAGCCAAGCAATGCAATTTGGGAATTTGGGATTTTAGACCTGCTTACGTTTAGCAAAATTGCTGCATCATCTTCCTTTAAACCACTCCATTTGAGAATTTAGGCCTTGTTTGTTTAGGAATCTGCATTTACCCTTTTTGAAAAGGGAAGTGGTTGTGGTCAGCTTACTGCCATACCACTTACCAACTTGGCAAAGAACCTTGAAAGAATTTGCTAACTGCTTTCCATATTTTATGAAATGCAGTTGTACTGGCGAGAATGGGTTGCTACCGCACAATAGTCACAAAAGGAAGTGGCTTTAGCAATGCATGCATCAGCTAACCAACTGTGGCTGAAACAGACAAGGTCATCTATGAATGTCAAATGATTGCGTTGGCAGTTTTACCATGTGAGGATGTGTAATTAAAGGAGAAGTCTTGAGATGGTAAGAACTTGAGATGTTGAGTAAACACGCAAACACAGTAATGTATTAATGCAACTGCCTGGTCCAAGTGAATGTGGATATAGTTCACAACAAGACTGTACTTGATTCTAGGAAGTCAAGCTCCATATAAAGTGGAGTGTTCCATGTGCAGTGATTAATTCATTTTATTTATAATGTGGGCTTGATTTTCTTAAAAGCTATGACACACTTAAGGTAAATCCTAAGCAATGTAGATATGTAAGTGCAGCTAAAGGTACACTCCAGGTTCAGAGTTAACTTCTTCTGTAGGCACTGAATATGTCCAATTTTTTATTAACTCATGCTTTTTGCTGGTGGAGGTGACCTAGCAATTAAAGTAATGGTTGGGTGGGGTTTTTTTTCCTCCAAGGGTAATATTGTAATTCCTGCTACAGAAATAATATTCCACATCCAAAACTTCAATTGTAATAATAGTAAAATAAGGTGCTTCCCAAAATTAGTCAATATGACATGTCGAGCTGAGAGGAAATAAAAACTTGAAGTTTGCAATCTTCCAATTTAAGAAGACACACCACCATACAATTGCAAATACCATTTTGCAAAACTATATGCTAGCGTGATTGTCACCTGAACCATGCAAGCACCATTCATCATAAGCTTAAGACAGAAGGGTCAGTCCAAGTTAAATGAAGATGTCAGGTAGTGTGGTGGAAACAAGACAAACAACACTTGCTTTTCAAAAAGGACGACTAAACATCTGACTGAAATAAGAACTGACTCTGATCACTGACTGTACTGAAGTGGTTTCACGTTGAAGAATTTAAGAAAAGTATTAAACTTGCGACACAACCCCACAAGTTACAGGCAACCTTTTTAACCTCTGTCATTTTGCATTTGAGTAATGAGTGGTTTGAAAATAACAATTCACAAGAATCATTCCTACAAGTTCCTGACTTCAGAGAGGGAAGGGGGAGAAAGCAAGATATCTTGATGTGTGTTTGAACTGTGGAGAAATGGCAAAGTACTTACTTGTCTTATTTGCAATGCACCCTTCACTAAGGAGCTTATGGCAGCATACTTGGGGCTGTTTTCACCCTCTCAACCACTGTTGAAGTAGGTTAGCTTGAAAGACTATAACCTGTATAAGCCTGCCCAATGAACTCTTAGTGGCAGATCAGCGATTTCAAGACAAACATTCACTATAGTAGTGTCTTTAACCGTGGGTTTCCAGATATTGTTGGACAACAACTCCCATAATCCCCAACCACTGGCTAAGCTGACTGAGGATGATAGGAGTAGTAACGCAATAACATCTGGGAATTCAAGCTTGAAGAAGGCTACTCTGAAGCAAAGGAAATTAAATGTAGTGCCGTCAATATGTTTTCTAGATTCTAGATCCCATCAGGCCCAGCCAGCATGATGAATGATCAAGGAAAATGAAGGGTAACACATTGACTTTCCCTGCTCTACAGAATGTCAACACTATTTACACTACATCACCTGAGCTTTCAGAGTAGCACAGGGCTAGCATATCCTGACAATGTCTGTTGCTGGTAATTCTAGAAGTCTCCCAAGAGGATTAACTATTTGGAAACATTCCAAACAGTTTGGAGTATTGTGGAAAGAGACCAGTATAGAAGTGCTAATGGAAAATGCCAACAGCTTTGTGAATTGCCAGACCTGGCGCAATGGGACACAATGCAAAACCACTCTCTCACCTGTAAGCTGCACTTTTGAGGTGGCAGCTCAGAGTCAAACCATAATTTATTCACTGCTATTTATAGTAAATATGTGCTAGTTCTTGTCTAATGTAAAGAAACTGCTAGAAACTAGCATGAACACTATAAGTGGAGCATGCCACCTTTAATGTCAAGAAATTCAAACGTCAAATTTAAATATAATTGTGCGCCTCTGAAGTAGAAGGAAAGTGTTTTCTAATGAAAATTAACAAACTGTGCCAGCAATTTTCACACAATATATTCTGACACTTTGGAAATCAATAAATAATTAGGATGCTGGTCAAAGCCAAATAGGCACACCAAAACACCTGTTCTCTCCTTGGCCTTTTCCCCAATCAGAATATTGTGCATGGAGATTTGTTATTTATAGGGGCATGAGGAATTGGCATATTCTGTTTCACTGTTCAGGTTTTGCCATTTTTGTCTTCATAGCAACCTGTGCTGTTCTTCTACTAGTGTCAAAAAACAGAGTTTAAAACTTCAGTTGGAAACAACTGCAGACAAGGGGAAAGGGCCAAGCTTGTTGACTTAGCTACATGATAAAAAGGAGATACAGTACCAAAAACAGAAAGAGTATAGCATGGTTAGTGCTTAATCTTATGATGCAAACCATCCCATACATAAAATGCATCTAAACTCGAGCAACATAGGTTTTGACTGCTTTTGAATAAAATGCTAAGCCTTAATCTGTTTTAACAAGCCAGGACATAGCTCAAAGACTATGATTTGTTTCACTTAAATGATGGTTTGCTTCTCTTCCCAACCACCCCAAATCTCTTCTGTTGGTGGCTATCACAAATGCTCCCTCTTTGAGACTGGAGTGATCTCTGTGGCCATACCATATGGCTTAAAGTTTGCTTTGAAACAAGAGCCAACCCATCCCATGTCAAGCACCAACAGCCAAACTGTTTTGGGGAGGGCTCATCTCTTTGTAGCTGTGATAGTTCCATAGTTCACCTGCAATCCCATAGTGATGGGTAACCACAAGAGTATAAGGACTTTCAACAAAAGGTGACTAAGTGTGGACTGAAGCATTGGGCAACTAGCTAATCCATATGTACCTACAGAGAAAACTCAGCTACTCTGACAGACACACAGAAGCATTCTGCCATAATGGGCACCATTTTGGACCTCCTTCTTTATTATGTATCCATAAATGTATCCTTCTTTATGATGTATCCACTAGCCACTTTGTTGCCACCACAATAGCTCAAAGTGATTTTATTGCTTGGTGCAGTCCAGTGAATATGTTATGTCTACCGTTTTGAGCTTGAGAAATCCTTCAAGACCTCCCCCCATGGAAAAAGATAACCCCAACTTGGTAGCTGATTTCAAGGTCAACATATTTTGCTATGAAAACACCTATTGTGTTATCTTTTACTATTTATATGTTCAGTTCCTCTGACATTTTCTTCTGGAAATGCTCATTCCTAAGAACCCCATGAACATCAAAGCTCAGCAAGACCCAACCATACAATAAATATAACTCTCCTTAGAAATGAGCAGTTCACAAACTGCAGAATTCAAGGACCCAGAAGGAAAGGTTAATAATCCAAGACTTCCTAGGGGCAGAAGTGGCTAACTTTTTGGGTCTGTGGGCTGCTTTCAGCCTTGGACAACTTCCTACGGGCCATATGCCAGGAAGTGGGTGTGGTCAGCTGAAGTGGGTGTGGATTATGAAGAATGCTAATGTGGAATTCAAGTTCAGTAGAAGAAGATACAATACATTTTACGGTATGTTTGACTCTGCAAACATGCTAATATGTAAGAGCCCTTTTTTGCTAAGACGGTACAAGTCTCAACAAATTCTTGATCCTATTCCCACAGCTACATTGTCTCCGGAGAGTTAAATATTATAAACAGAGCTGACTGTATAAACACATAAATTGTTTTTCCCATTAATACGTGAGATTTTTAAATTATTTTTGACAGAGAAAGTAAAGACACAGTAATAAAACGGTGACTCAAGTTAGTGGCTTATATCCAATACACTTCTTCACAAAGAAAAGAGAGCTTTCCCGTCACCCTGCAATTTTTGTGCCCCCTCCCATTCTGTTCTGGAGGGTCCCCAGTTCTCCAGAGCAGATGTTTATGGAGGAAGAGGCTACAGGGGCAAGTGGTAAAAATTGCCTCTCATAGGATATAAGATGCCTTGTACATAGCCAGACCATTGGTCTGACTGCCAACAGTTCACCAAGGTTTCAGACAGAAGTTTTTTCGCAGCCCTGCCTGGAGATGCTGTGAACTGAATTTGGGGTTATTTGCATGCAAAGCATGTACTCTACCACAGAGCTACAAACAGACTCACCTACTGAGCTAAAGATTCCTCTCCATTCCATGAGTGAACCCTCAAATGTAAGGATCCAACCAAATGAAATTTGTTAGGATAAAAATTGGGGCAAGAAACTGGCTTATACAGCTAAGGGTTGTAGCCAAACATGTCACTCAGCTGACAATAAGGCTTGCATCAACAGAACTAAGAGAGAAGAATTATTTGACCATTTCCCATATAAACCTCTGAATCTGGTCCAAAGGGTTCAAGGGCCCGCCAGAACAGATTTACAGGGGGTGCAGAGAGAGGAGGAATCATTGCATATTGCTTCCCTCCCCATTCTACTGATGGAAACCTCACTCTTACCTGTGTCCACATAACCCAGCACTTTCTACTTGATTAGCAACTTCCCTGGTATTGAGGTAGAGATATCTTCTGCAGCCCATCTGACCTTAAACATGCTAAGTTTCTGCCAATTTTTTATCATTATTATTCATAAGAGTGTATTTCTTAAAATGTTTCAACCTCTAAGAATTGATTCTGTGTGGTTTTTAATCTAACATTTTAAAATAAGAATCATTCAAGGCCTGGATGGGGAACCTCTGGCCCACAGGCCCAATTAGGCCTGGAATGGGTCCTAATTTGGCTTGTGAAGCTGTTCCTCACAAACAGCCCCTCCTGCCATACACCTGACATCCTATGGGACTCAGTGTCTGCCCCAGGGAGCCCCAATGGGATCAGCTGCACTGCAATGGGAAATGGAGGTTTCAAAGGTGTTTGTTGTAACTGGCAAATGGCTGTTTGGTAGAGACAACAAACTGATTTGAAGGTGTGTTCCTGTGGCCGATCACGCACCTTCAAAGGAAATTGCTGTATGAACGGTGGTTTCAGCAATCTCATTAGAACACTGACATGTGTCAACTGCTTGACATCATTGCAATGTTGCGTGACTGACCGGAAAGTGATCCCACACACTGTAAAAGTTGACCTGAAGGGAGTAGGGGAAGTTAGAATCCAGCCCACTGACTGGATCTACTTTCCTACCTCTGATTCAAGGGGTCAAAAGTTTTTAGGTTCCAGCTTCCTCATCTGTCAGTGAGGAATCTGCCCAAATTAAAAGAAAGAAAAATAAAAACCTAACCTAACAGAGGATATGATTATGGTTTGTACCAGTCTAGGGATCATGCAGAGTGAATTCGCTTCACGGTAAAATTTTCTGAGATTTAATAACATTCTGTTTTAAATTTTGTGGAACTTAATTGGTCGGACTAAGACCCATAACATGCTTAGAGCAGACCCAATGAAATCAGCAAGACTTAGGCTACTCAATGGGCCTATTCGAAGCATAACTTTAGCCTGGATCTAACACCCTGAACAGTATTTGAATATAATGGTGCCCCGCAAGACGAATGCCTCGCAAGACAGAAAACTCGCTAGACGAAAGAGTTTTCCGTTTTGGAGGTGCTTCGCAAAACGAATTCCCTATGGGCTTGCTTCGCAAGACGAAAATGTCTTGCGAGTTCCTGTGGGGGGGTTTTCCTCCCCCCCTTTTTCTAAGCCGCTAAGCCGCTTATCAGCTGATCCGATAAGCCGCTAAAAGCCGCTAATAGCGCTAATCCACTAATCCGTCAATGGGCTTGCTTCGCAAGACGAAAAAACCGCTAGACGAAGAGAATCACAGAACGGATTCTTTTCGTCTTGTGAGGCACCACTGTATTGCTGTTTAAATACTATAGGTGTTTAAATTTCTCACCCCTTTTCAACTGTCTCTCTATTGGTGCAGAATATTTCCACAACAGGCATGTTGCCTGGATTTTGAATTATTAGATACCTTGCATCCAGCATGTGACCGGGTTTTCATTAATGGAGTTGTGGTGCACAGCTCAATGGCTTCTGGCTCATGGAAGATCACTGTGGGGAGAGGTTCCTTCCGAAGGGTTAAGACATTTAGCTTAGTCTTCAACATGGTCTGAAAGTGCTAAATGAAAACAGAATAAAAAAAAAGACAGAAGAATTTATTTTATTTTGCAGAATTTATGTGTTTAAATTCAAGACAACGAACGTGAAGGTCAATATTTCTACCTGACTTGTTCTAATGATCTGCGCAGTGACATGGAAACAATGCTGGAGGGAATAAAAACTGCTTTAAGTTCATGTAAAAATCAAAGATAGGGAGGTTTGAAATATATGCTTTTCTTTTTCATTTTTCAAATTACAAATGAAGAGAGAGAGAAAGAGAGAAAATACATAACACAGGACATTGAAAAGATTGGTTTGGATCCAAACCTGCTCTTGTGAAATGCTCTTGAGCTCATGGAAGGTAGCCCTCTGATTTCCATCAATTCCCCCCTTTCCTCTGTAGTCCTCTATGCCATATCTTACATTGTTATGGATCAGGAGCAGCCTTCTGGGGCCACAGAAAGCTTTAGTGAGGAAGAAGGGACAGGAAAACCAGACTAACTCCATTGGTAGCTCTGCAAAGAGACTCTGCCATTTCCTTGTTTCCTTCCTTCTGAGGTGATTCCACTAAGCAGCTGAGCAGCCCTTCCAATGACCTGCCCCATCCCTACCCCACCCCACTCCTCTGATCAGCGGGAAATAGTTCACTAGCGGAGGAAATGGGCCTGAGAAGATGGGGGACTAGGGAGAGGCTAGCAAGTCAAACAAGAAAGCCCTGTAAGGCTGCACCTGGTCCCAAAACTGGGAGCTTCCCACCTCTCTCTATGGTCTATATGTACTGTATATTTGTAGATAAATCAAATATTTCAAAATACCATATGTCTCCAGCAATCACTCTTCCAAAAGGAAGTCAAGCTCCAGATTTTCACCACTCATGGTAGTGGGCAAGGCCAGATTTAGGTTTGATGAGGCCCTAAGCTACTGAAGGTAATGGGTCCAGCTGTCCTTTGTCAACAACAAATTGTCGCTGCTTTTTGTGTTGAATATATGCTACATGGTAATTTATGGACCTTACAGGTATCTAAAGCCATTTGCACATAACAAAATATGTATTTTATCAAAGTAATTGTTGAACTGAAATACAATTAAGAAGAAATATCCAGATTTTTTTCCTTTAGTTTTTTGGGGGGAGGCCCCAAGAGAGTAGGGCCCTAAGCTATAGCTTGTTTAGCTTATACGTAAATCCGGCACTGGTGGTGGTAAGCACATAACACTATGCATTCTCAGGTTCACTTTCTCCAAGAACTTCCCACCATTCAAAAGGGAATTTAAACTATCAATCCATCACCAATCAACACTTTATTACAGTCGCAGACCAGCATAAGGAGGGAAGGGTACGGTCATTTAAAATCTATTTTTTAAAAACCACTAAAATGAGTTAAAACAGAAAAAATATATGAAAGTCCATAAGAATCCAAAAGAAGCAAAGAAATTCTAAAAGAAGGGTTAGGAACATCAGACAAGAGTGAAAGAGAGCAAAAGGCTAGTATATATAAGACCACAGCTATCAGTCTACAGAGCACTCCAATATGAGTGCTCATTATATCTAGTTTGTGGCACAGGGCATCAAAGGCATGCTGCGTGTCTGAGTGCCCATGCAATCTACCTGCACTGAATAACTTTCCACAGAATATGCACTTCAATGTGCAATGTGTGCATTTCACCAAAAGCAATGCAGCTCCAGCAGGCAGCATCCACACTTTGGTATGTCTTCAAGTTTAAGTCTACAAACTACACGGTTATATATTTTTTTTCAGTGTCCCCCATCTATTTTTGTTTTATGTAATCACAGATGTCCCATGGATGCTTTATTTACAAAAGCTATGTAATAAGAATTCTTTATACAAATTCCATGAGAAGTTCTCAGCAACAAACAATTAGCATACTTTACATAAAGACAATATTGGTGACCCCGACAAAACAGTATGAAAAGTTCTTGAATGAAAAGTTAACCACAAAGCAAAACAAATAAAGCTATCATAATGGTAAGTGGTTGCACACTTGAAAAACCATAAACATGAAAAGTGCGCATAAGTAATAGCTGCTTTGCCATCCTACTCATGTATCATGCTACAATAGATGCACCAATTTTTCCTTACTGTTTGTGCAAGCAGTTCAGTTTCCAAAAAACTTCTGCAACAGTAAGGAAATGATTACGGTTGCTGTTAATTCAATACACTGAAATTAGTTCAAAGATATTTCCCATCAAACATTCAAGTCAGCAGTTGGTACTAAATTCTTTCCTTGTCACACATTTTGCTTGCCATCCTTTTCTCATACACTTGGCTCGTTCTGAACTTAACTTAAGTGTCCATACCAGGCCTACTTTTGGTAGTGATTCATAAGACTGAGAGCAGCCATTGCCAGAGCTAGGCTGCATAACTGCTAATATAATCTTCTCTCATCTTCCCAATTTTAAACTAGAAAAATTATATGGAAGAAGATTCGGAAGCAAACAAGCACATTTATATTATCAGTTAGTCCCTTGTTGAATTTCATGTGCTTGACAAAAACATTTCTATTTCAGCAGGCATTTTTAAGCAAGCTTTCTGTTTTATTATGATTTTAATTGATTTTGCCCATTGAATGATTTTTGTAATCTTATGAACACTGCTTAAAAACTTCAGTGATCAAGCGGTATAAAAAGAGTTGTTGATGATTCCTTCTAGCAGTGGTGAAAGCGGATGTGCACCTTAGACATTGTATGGTGAGAGCATATGCACCTATGACCAGTGCCAGTACCAGGCTATTTTGCACCCTGGGCAAGCCACACACCCAGTTTTCAAAAACATTTTCTGTGGGGAGTAAATTGTGCAGATGGGACACTGTCACAGTACACATGATGCACATGCTTTATATGCTACCTGAAATACATAGTTGAGAAAATAATTACTACTACTACTAATAATAATAATATTTATACCCCACCCATCTGGCTGTGTTTCCCCAGTCACTCAAGGCAGCTTACAGCACATAAAAATTGTACAACATTAGACACTGAAAATTTCCCGATACAGGGTTGCCTTCAGATGTCTTCTAAATGTCAGATAGTTGGTTTATTTCCTTGACATCTGATGGGACGACGTTCCACAGGGCGGGCGCCACTACCGAGAAGGCCCTCTGCCTGGTCCCCTGTAACCTAACTTCTCGCAGTGAGAAAACTGCCAGAAGACCCTTGGAGCTGGACCTCAGTGTCCGGGCTGAAAGATGAGGGTGGAAACGCTCCTTCAGGTATACTGGACCAAGCTCATTTAGGGCTTTAAAGGTCAGCACCAGAACTTTGAATTGTGCTTGGAAATGTACTGGGAGCCAATGTAGGTCTTTCAGGACATGTGTTATATGGCCTCAGTGGCCACTCCCAATCACCAGGATGGGCAAGGATCAAGGAGACAGGTAGTCAGTTTCACTCATCCAAGCAGCCTGTCCACATCCTCGGAGATAACAGATTGGAACTGATCCCATGCAACTTGACTAGACAGGACTCTAGTACTCTCCTGCCCTGGCCCTGCTAGCACAGTGGAGTCTACCTCTTTCCGAATCTGAGTGACTTTATCTGGAAAAAAAACTGCAAAATCATTGCAGGAGATCTTGGGGTTCTCACCAGGCCCCAGTGGTGGAGGTGGTTCCATTATTAGACTGCCACCTAAAAGAGTCTCCTGCTGCTGCTTTCTGCAGATGCAATAGAGGTGGTGAAGAAGATCCTCTTCACCATCACTATCACCAATTGCTAGCTTGATGTTCAGCTCTAACCCATGTTTGGTCCGATTCAGAGTGAGTTTTCTACCACCAGAAACGGGCATACACCTGCTCCTCCAATCCAGCAGCAGCTGCTCAGCATTAGTATAAACCAGGCAGATGTCTGGGATTTGAAACATGAATATTAACTTATTTTGTAGGTTACTACCCACAGCAAATGTGTTGACTTTAATTCTGACTTTGAAAAATTGTCCATTTACCTTGATAATCAATGATAAAGTAATCACCAGTTCAACAGAATGTTTACATAATAATATGTACATTTTTAAAATTATGTAGCGTTTCATCTTCCCCACGTTAACTACTCAGCCAGATCACATTTCACATACTTTGGTGTTTTGCTACTACTTTGATATGTAACTATTAGCCCCACTATCGCAGCCGAAGATATTTAGAAGGCAAACTGTTCTAACCAATACAGTCTTTCACAATGTTATAAAGCCACAAATGAAGACAGGTAATATGTTGTACAGATAAGTGCAGCCAATTAGAGAAGAGAGCTATTTATATAGCTATGCTTACTTTTCAGCTATATAGCTTCATCTTGGCAGACTGGAGTATGGCCAAGGTAGCCATGGCACAACTTTAGTTAGAGAGGGGAAAGGAAGAGGGAGATGCTTTCTGAGGAGATTAGGGAGACAGAGCTGCCAAGTTACTCCATATAAACACTAAAATGGAGTCTGAGGTGTCTTCCAGCTTCCACAGAAAAAGAGACACCAGCTTCTTAAGAAAACTAGCTGTTTATTCAGGATGTAAAATTACTGAAACCCAGCCTCTCATCAAAGTTAAAGCCATCTCCCCACCCCCCATACTCCCATTAGAAGGTAGATTTCCTTTATGGTCTTTATGGATTTTAGATGCATCATCCATATTATCTTGGATGCCTTAATTTTATTCCCTCAGATCACCATCAGAATTTGGGTCAGGGGGGTAGAAGCAGGTTTCTACTTCTGTATTACTTTTCTATAGATTTTGGCAATAATCTAAAATAGTGAGTTAATCTTAAACAAGCCCAAGACCTGGTGCAGCACATGTTGCAAGATACATATGCTTTCGCATCACTCAGGAACAATAACTACAACTCTATCAAATTCAATGAAATGTTGGAGTGTAAAGTTGCCCAGAAAAGTCTGATTGTCTTGAAATATACATGCTTTTCCAAAGTGTTTCTGTAAATCCTCTAAACATGCATATAGAAAGATTACTGGATCAGATCTTTTACCATACAGAGTATGAATCCTTCTGAACTACTGAGCAAAAAGTTGGGGGGGGGGGGAGATAGAATAATGCAAAATAAATTTCATGTTATGTGGAGTTCTGTTCCATATGGCCCAGGGAGAATATCAATTTCATATTTTCTCAGCTACAAGCATTACTTAACATTGATTTAATTTTCAACTATTTTATTTCAGCATTTATAGTATCAGCTGAGAACAACCACATCTGGTTATCAGGGCGGGGGGAAATTATTATCAATGAAGTTGCTATTGGAAACAAATGCAGAGGGACTGTTTTCGTCAAAGCTTCTTCGTGCATCTCTTACTAGTCATCACAAAGTAAAACCATCACTTTTTCAAGCATGGGGAAATGAAATTATATTGACTATCTAGGTTCAAAGAAGAACAGACTTCATTTGTTTTAAAGCCCCATGTTTCTAAAATGGTCTAATATTTGCCTGATGTAATATAACACTTCATCATTTTGCAGAACAGCAAAGGTCCAAAGGCTCTTCAGCTTAAATAAGTATGTGAAACTTTGGGTAAATAATATAAAATAAAAATAATGCATGCCCAACTATGTTTTACTTCTTGTGCCATACAAGTTTCAATTGCACAGCATACGTACAGCACTGGCATTGGTACTTATTGGAACTGGGATGTGGGAATAATGCATGAAGATGAAAAGGTCCTTATTTAAAGCGATGGCTTAAACCTTAAGCATGGAGAATTATTAGCAGCTCTGGAAGACAGACCACCTCAGCTCCAGAAAAAAAATTGTGGAATTTTGAAAAACCATCTGAAAATGGAGGTAGCATTGTGAAGCATAGAGAGATAAAGAAAATGTTAACAGGCTAGTCAAGATTACAGTTTCTCAGAAGCCTCCCAAAGAAGCCAAATTAAGAAATCACACAGAGATCAAATAACTCTAGCTAACATAAGGCTACATTGGTGTTACGTCTAGGGACAAGTTGTGCTACATGATGCTACAAGATATGCTTAGGTGTCTGAAAACCTGCTGAGGGGAGAGTAGTTCCTAACAGTTGGGGCTGTATTGTATTATATTAGGAGGGTCTTTTTCTATAAAGAAATTCACTGGCTAGGATCCAGAGTCAGAGCACAGATAAAACAAGAGAAAGAAACTGACAGCACAAGAAGTTGAGCATTCTCAAAGTCATCTGCTCTCCAAGCCACTGAGAAAAATCAAATAACAACATCCTGGTAAAGGTTATGAGCTTATGGTACTGCGTGTGGCAGATAAGTGTTTAATAGTTATTGTACTTGTTTCAAAATCATTAAAAATGTGTTAAAAAATAATGTTTTATGTTCCTGTACTTCAAAGAAACTAACAGTTTGGGTGGAGGAGTGGTGTAACTTGTATTTTTCCCTGTCACCAAGTGTCCCAACTTCTCCTTTTCAAGGAATGATGCATTAACTTGAAGAATAAAAGGATTAGAGGAAATTGCACCAGGAGCTCCTGCACAGAAGACCATTCTGCCAACCCCTCCCTGACCTGAGGTCACATTGCCACTCACTTACTCTAGTCCCAAAACACTGATGGGACCAATGTCTTCCCCATGCCTTAAGAGTATCAAACTGCTGAAACAAGCAAGGCCTAATTAACCAGAAGCACCTCATCCACTGGGGTGGAGGATTGAACTAACCTCCCAGACTGAGCTGTAGACTTATTTAAATCTTAGTCTGAGTTTATCTATTTCTGAAGTGTGACTAGTGAAAGGTCCACTCCAAGTTCAAACTCTGAGAGAGGAGTTTGGAAGCCCATAGAAACACCTTTGTTAAATCAATTATTATGAATGCCCTTACAAGGCTGTATCTCAGCCAACACAGCACACCTTGGAGAACCAGTGTGCAGTAGTGATTACAGTGTCAAACTAGGACGTAGGAGACTAGGGTACAAATCCCCACTCAGCCATGAAGGTCACACCTTGGACCAGTCACTGTCTCTCAGCCTAACCTAACCCATAGGGTTGTTGTAGGGATTAAATGAGGGCAGGGAGACCCATGTACACCAGGTCCTTGAGCTCCTGGAGAATTGGTGGGATATAGGTGCAATAAATAAATAATAAGGTCATTTCTAGTTAAATGAACCAACGTTGCAACTCTTTTTCTCAGTTGAGTCTCTTAAAATGCTGCAAAATTCAGTTGCTCCAGGGAGGTGACACTCTTGCCGCTCCATGGTGTCAGATTCCACCTTGCAACCCTTCTGTCCCCCTAGCAGTTGTAGCACTTTAAGCAGACACAGCAAAGTCTTTTAACACAAACCTTGAAAAGTTTGTGGCAAGTACCATGACAGAAGTGCCAGAAAACATGGACCATTCATTGCTGTGAATGCACAAACAAAACATGGTGGCATTTATTGAGTTATGTGATAAATACAATCTGCCTTCAACCTGCATACCTCTGATCACCTACTGCCATTTCTGGATATTCAAGAGACAGCTAATAGGAAGATAGAACAAAAGCATCTTAAAGTGGGTTTTTAAAAAATGCTGTCTTAACTGTATTTTGTTGACTTTTCCAAACACCACAAACCATCAACTCTCCAGAATACTACGACCTGTCCACATTTGTCTCTTCACCAGGTACTTGTGGGAAGGAACTTGCTGCTAAAAGCAAACAATGCTAGGCAACTCTCTGGAAATAATTTCACTTATTTTGGGAAGGGGGTATCAAAAGAAAGATACACAAGTAACAGCCAAAATTGGAGCAGGTGAAGGGAAATGAAATAGAGTGGCTAGAACACTGAACATCAGCAAGCCATGCTGCTACATTCTGTTACAGGTTCCACTCATTTTGTGAATTTGTATACCATTCTTCAGCAAAATGGGTCTTGGGGGAGTGGAGAGGAGTTTCACTGCTGTACTTGAATGAATCATATACAGTGGACCCTCCAGATACGAATTAAATTCGTTCTGGGGATCCGTCCGCAACCCAAAAAGTCCATAGGCAGAGGCGCCGCTTCTGCGCATGTGTGCGCAGTGAAACCCGGAAGTACACACTTCCGGGTTTGCCGCGCTCATAACCCAAAAGTTACATATCCAGAGCGGTACGTAACTAGAGGGTCCACTGTACAGGAAATGAGTCCCAATACCTATAGCAATGGAAATGGCCAACATGACATGAACATTTAAGAAAGGATTGCAGGGCCTGGGAAGCTGTATACCTGTGAGCCTCACTTAATTGATGGAAACCATTTTAAAGGCCTGAATGCTAAATATAGAATGTGATCTGCTTCCAGGTTTCCCATGGGCATCTTTCAGGCTGGGAGAAAACAGGCATGCCTGAATAGACCTTTGCTCTGATGCAGCAGAGCAGCTCTTATACACTTTGAAATGAAAGTTTTTTATAAGAAGTTGTTTCTGGTAAGTGACCCACTAACAGCCTCTAGAAATTACTGCAGCAATAACCTCAAACATTATTATTTTTATTTTATCCATAAGTACCATTAATGAGTCCAGTTCAAAGGTCCAAATCAATGGACAGGCTTCCATTCATTTCAGCATGTTTTAAAATTAAGCTCTCAATACTATGAGCAGAATCTAGACTAGAAGGGACAGTCTGATGCCTCTGGATGCTGGCCTGCTCAAATATAGTGGATGTATTAAAACTGGCTCCAGAATGTCTCGTCTTTGGCACTGAAAGAAGAAAGTATTTCATAGTTAGCCAATTTACTTCAGAGCACTGCCTGTGCATCTAATATCCTTACCCCCTGTCCTCATCTAGGCTACGGAAATGTTGTCTAGATGGTTTGCCAAAGTTATACATATTTGAAAACCATTCAAATCTCGACATACTCCAGGAACCATCAGCTTAGTAAGTGTGGAAACAGTATTTACAGGACAGCCATATAGGAAAAAACAATCTGTACATAGCTGTTCCAATCAGTAAAGCACGTCTCTGATGTAACCATTTACTGGCAAGTGAGCTGCAAAACTCTGCAAAATCCTCGCTGAGAAGGACTTTACATATAGAGCTACAACTGCATCAGGGTTTCATGATTATGCCAACCACATAAGGGGTTTTCTACATATATTCCCGAAATAACCAATTTCCTGGAATGTGCTGGCCCCATTGCTTACTGGCTCACATAGCCATAGCTCCTGGATATAGAAGAAAATATTTCTGCCCTGGAAGACTTCCAAGTTGCTTTAATGAAATTTTCAGTTCATAATCTTTTTAAAAGTTTATGATAATTTATTAGTTAATAAACTTCAAAGTTGATATCTTCACTGTGGTTCTGGGATACTGCTTTAGTAGCCAAATCCATACTGGGCTTTCTAAAATGCTAGGATTCTTAACAGCTAGATTTTAAAATGCAGCTTTAATCATCTACAATATGCAAGGGTACATGTTCATAATTATTCCTTATGGGCTGAGAAACAAAAAGATAGAAAACCCATGTTTATATGTGAGCAGCAGCAACTTATAATTTGGACAGACTGAGTAAAAGAAAGTGCTGTTTATTAAAACCATAAACTTAGCTGCAACCAGTTCTTTCACACACACAACCAATACAGCTTATTTAGCTCAGGAATTGTCTCAGTTCAGTTTAAACTGTCCATTCAGCAATTCTGAGAATGTTTCACAATACTATGGGCCCACTTATTCATAAACAAATCATTAACATTCTTGACATAAATCCATAGTTTGCAGCAATTCCCAGCTATGATCATGTTTTACTACATTTGCTTGGCCCTTTATGAATGGCAGTTTTGTTTGATATAAACCATCTTCAAGGAACAAGACCACAAATTATGTATTGTGAGAAAGTGGTCGGTGTGAACAGCTTGCACACAAACAACGGCCTCATTATCAAGGGTGGAAGATGCCAGGAAGTTCTCCTGCTCAAGTTACCTCTTCTATGCACTTCACACTTCCCCACTCAATCCAAATGGGGTCATATAAGAGAACATCCCTGTAGCAGTCCTTACAGTTCAACTGCTAAAACCCCGAGTATGCTCTGTGATATTATCATGGCAAACCTTCTGAATTGAGTTATACTTTGGATTAAAAGATCAGTGAACACAATTTCCATGTGTGCTCTTTCTTCTTAAATTTTACTACCTAAAGATCTCTCACAAGAAAAAATGGCAAAGATCTCAAAAACCAAGTAGCATGCTGCCATAATATCAAAACTTCCCACATCTTTAAACAGAGGAGATCCTGTTCTTTTCTCTACTTCTAGGCATCTCTGGGACTTCCCCTTTGCTGCCTGTCCTTTTTCTGTGTTTTGGTCATGAGTGGGGCATTTTCCAGGAAGTGTGGGAACTGATGTAATGTGCTTTTTCATAGATTAGAATGCAAAACAAACAAACAAACAAACAAACGAAACCCTTTAAAATAAAAAGTTACTTTACCTATTGTACAGAAAGGTAGTTTGAACCCAGTCATAGTAACTCCAAGTTTCACTGTTCAGTTTAAAAGGCCATTTCTCAACTACTTAAAAATAAAAGAGTGTTGAACAATACTGTTTGTAAATGAAAAACATACATATCTAGTAGACTGATTAGATGGTTTGAGATAGAACCTATCCAGCAAAGAAATATTTATCTCAGTAAAATAATAAATTCAGGGTCTTTGAGAAAAGCACTTGCCTAAACAAATGTTATACTATTAAGACTTCTTCCTGAAAAAGCACTCTTGTGTATCTTCTGATTTTAATAGCGTCTCCATTAGGGATATAAGAAGGCATCATTTTCCTTTCCACCATGTATTCATCGCATGCAGCACTGTTTTGTTCCACCCAAAACTGCATAATTCATCTTACTGCCTGCTGTGGCGAAATTACTAACTTACATAATTTACGTAACTAATTATGTAAACTACATAAGTTACGCTGTCATTACATTACGTTATTCCACCCCATTCATTTCAACGCAAAGGAAACACAATGCAAATTGGGAGGTGGATAGAAATGGAATCAATTGCGAATCATTTACAGACTGCAAACAACAGCAGCAGCAAATACCAATCATATTCACTGGATTGATTTCTGTTCTGGACATGGAACAAACAAACAAACATGGCCATTTCTGTTTCCATTTCAGTTTTTGTTGGAATTCTCCAATCTCCATAGTCAGCACTGGTGTAGCAAGGCTACTTACAAACTGTTGGGGGAAATTGTTTTTTGAGCACCCCTTTCAAAAGTGTTATAAATGTTATAAAGTCTAGTTCCACCCCAACACAAACCTCCTCCCAGTCTAGCCACAAATTTGTGTGGAGGTCTGAGGTGGGAGAGTATTCGCCCATAGATCTCTACAAGTAGTGCCTCCCTCCAGTTTTAGAAAGATGTCACTAGACTACAATGCCCATCATCCCTGATCACTTACCATGCTGACTAGGGCTGATGGGAGTTGGAGTCCAACAACATTTGGAGGGCCAGTGGCTCCCCATCCTTGTTGTACAACCCTGCACAAACACCTCCACACCTCAAGGGTGGATGACAGGGATGGGGCTACAGCTGCCGTCTTTAAGCTCCTTTCTTCACTTGTTACCCCTTCACGTAAATAAAGAGTGAAAGGGATCAGTGTGCGCACATTTCTAAATGCAAATCTACAGTGGCGAAAGGAAGTCTGCCTTTTCCCTTTCATTCTTTTAGCATGTAATTAAAAAGGAGGCACAACAGAGCTTGGCTGCTCCATTTTCTCTCCCAGCTTCTGTTTAAGAAGCGGTCTACATATGAAGTTAAGATGCCCATAATGCTTCCTTCCATCCTATCCCTATGTTCTAATAAAGGCTGAAGGGAAATACACTGTAAATATTTATTTTTCTCACAGATGTACTGAATACAAGCAGAGTCTTTAAAAGGAGAGGATGTGATCCAGTGCCAGCTCAAGCCAGTACAAAGACACTGATTGACTTCAACAGACTCAAATTAAACTTTAGAAGCACCATGACTTCCTCCAACAGAAGCCATTTTCACATTTTCTATTCATTGAGTTCTGCGGTGCCTTTCTGCATTCCTAAGGTCTCTACCACCCTCAAAGCAAATAAATAGCAGACATCAGGGGGGGGACATGTACTTATTGATATGAATTTACTAATTACAATGGAATGCCAAAGTTTACCATATTTCATAGTAGTCCACTGCATGTGTGCACGCGCACGCACACATGTTGGGCAAATTGAGGAGTCTTGCCAGATGTCGCGTAAGACTCATTTTGGTTTCAATATGCACATGAGCAGCAGTTTTTCCAAATCTTTTATGGGTGTGGCAGAAGGTCCATATGTACTCAGCCCAGAAAATCCTGTAGGCATCCCATATTCAGAGCACACCCTGGTAGCATCAGCCAAATGTTTTTCCCCCTCTTAAAGTTAGCCTAATTTTTCATCTTTACATATAAATTAACACATGCAAGTTTGTGCCATTGACTCATGCCCCAAGTTTTTTTTACCTTCCTAGCCACACCCCTGCATGCAATCTTTTTGTTCTTCCATTCACATAAGCCACAATTAAGCCAGGAGGTCTCTAACTGTAGTCTCCCACTTTGTTCAAATCAGGAAGAGCTTCATAACAAGCCAGGATACTAAGCCAATTTCAAACCATGGTTCTAGGTCTAGCAATACTGTGCATGCCCAACACTGTACTGCACTCCACAGAATATATGATAAGCTGCTGAGAATTCATGTTCCAATGCCTTTAAGATCTGTTTCAGTTGCTATAAAGATTCATCACCAGCAAAATTAAATCACTTCATATCCAGCTGGGGGCAGTTCTCCAGGGGAACTTGCACATCTCCTCCTGTGCTTAGATGTGCAAGATCAAATCAAATTCTGTGCAACTTTTGAAAGCATAGGAGCTCTCTCAGTGTCTGGATTTGCCATCTTTTTGCACTTCAGGCTTTCAATAAACTGTCTTTAACCTTTTCTGCTTGATGGGATTGAAGTTTGTTCCTTAGTTTAAGATCAAGTCATCTCTAAGGCTTTTCTTAAGATAGACCTCTAGATGTTTAGTTATATCCCACTTTTCCTTGAATGAGCTTTGTTCTTTCCCAACCATTTTATATCCTCAACCACTCTGTGAAATAGACTAGGGTGAAATAGAATGTCTAAGCCAAAGTCCCACAGTGAGTTCTGCAGCTGAGCAGTGATCTTAAGCTTGCTCCTAGTCCAACATCAACTGCTATGCTGCACTGGCTCTCATTATTTTTTTCTTGTTCAGCTTTCAGACAGCCGTCTTCTCCTGTGCCTTCAGTAAGATAGGTTCATTTCAGACATCACCTGGTTTGGAGGACCAAGAGCATGCCTCAAACTTATATGCTTTCTCCTTGTCTCTCATTTGCCAATTTTCTGCTTTGCCAGCATCTTAAATTGTTGTGACATCTTAATCAGAATCTGCATCTGATCTAAGTCTGCATCTATATTTGAACTGTTTTTAGAAGTTTTATCATTTGGTACAACTTTTATCAGGCATTCTAGGGATGGCACTAACCAGTGCTGTTCCCAAACCAAGGCCTGTAAATCCATTCCAAACATTAAAAATAGAATAGGATGTAATAAAATGAGAAAGAGACAGAAAGAGGGAAGTCAAAAGAAAAGTAATAGATAAGGATTCTGTGCCTGCTAACATCCCCCCCCCCAATTCTACTGTACAACAATGTTTTTTCCCCAAAACCTGTCGTATTTTATTACTTTCCTGACTGATGTTATAAGAGAGCTCTTCAGAAATTTTGAAGAGAGAACATTACTATATTATACTTGGACAAAATTCACCATGCCATGTAACTGCAAAGACTATATCTTAGCTTTCCTTAGAAGCTGGTTATTTCTTGAGCGGCAGAGCTATTGTGTTCTGCTTCAATCCTCTCCATAGACATGTGGTACCTATTACAGATTTTATAAGAAAATAAGAGCATGCAGAGGGAAACGCCAATCCTGCTCAGGCTTTTGTGCTAGAGAATAGCCATTCCAAACCATTGGTGCAGCAGACATTCCTTGGTAATTTTCATTTTCTGATTATATGGTTCTCTGTCGATGCACAGTAATAAGCACTTAGGCTACCCTCTGGATAAAACTTCATCCATTAAAAACTAGGCAGGAGCTCCTGCTATGTCCTTGAAAGTCAGGGAGTACTCATTTCAAATAAATGTATTAATTGGAAGCTTTAGTGGCTGTAGCTGCACTGTACTAGATGTTATAGTATCAGCTAATGGGCTATTCCAGCAAATGAGAAAAAACAAAAAGAAATCTCAGAAACCAAATGGTTGCCTGTGCTGCTAAAGAAATTTGTAATGGTGGTTTGTTTTTAACTTGCCTTCTTTTCTAGGGCATTTCCAGTATAGCTCAACCGGGAGATGCTGTGTTGAGTTATTGATGCAGCCAGGGCCAGTGTTCTGTGTCATCAAAGAGAACTTTGCACATTGCCTCAAAGACTGCTAGGGTTGGACCCAGGCTTACTCAACTTTAGAACAGAACCAGTAAAATCAACATAAGTTAGTCCAATTGCCTTCAATGGGTCTACCCTAAGCATTAGTAAGTCTGGATCGAACCTCTAATATTTGGGAAAGAATACAAGACCTACTAGAATTCTACCTGCAGAGCCAGAACAAGTGTTATAATTCTGCAAGAGAGTTTCTCCACATGGAGCAATTAATCCCCTAAGATTTAGAGTTCTGAAAACCTAGGAGAGGAGCAAAGAGCATTCATTAATACAGTGGTACCTCGGGTTACATATGCTTCAGGTTACAGACTCCGCTAACCCAGAAATAGTACCTCTGGTTAAGAACTTTGCTTCAGGATGAGAACAGAAATCATGCTCCGGCAGCACGGCAGCAGGAGGCCCCATTAGCTAAAGTGGTGCTTCAGGTTAAGAACAGTTTCAGGTTAAGAACGAACCTCCAGAACAAACTAAGTACTTAACGCGAGGTACCACTGTAATGCAATATTGCAAATTCCAGCTACATCTCTCAGCCACATATCTAGTTACCATATAATATATTGACAAGCAATGACAATATGCAAGACCAGCATGTAGTACATACTATTATAATATATTCCATTCTTCAGATAGGCATGTGCATATTCCAGCAGGGACTCCAGGGAATCTGAACATCACAAGAGAAGAGTGGAGAAACTAGTGTAAGCTCCTTTTCTGAAATATTTTATATGCATTTTCCCTTGGAAAATGTATCCATATTGTGTGATGTGAAAGGATTGGTCACCTATTTTAACCTATTTCAGTACTTTTTAACACAATGAATAACTCTTAAGTTTGTGTAATCTTCTGGAGGAGCAAATTCTGGATAACAGCCATTTATTTCAGTGGGATTGATTTTGCTCTAGCAAAACCAACATTAACATTTGAACTATTCATATACAATAGGCCAGGGTTTATCCCACAACCACATCCATAACTCAGTTGATAACATTTTAATTCAGTCAGTAATTGCTGCCGAAACTTTAGTTTCATTCAACATAAGCTTTTCCAATGCCAAGCCACAGTCGCTTAGTTTATCTTGGAAAGCTTCAGATATGCCAGAAGCCTCAAACCATAACAGAGAAACAAAAGGTCAGTCTATTACTCTCCAGACAAACAGAAGGAACTCTAGAGCAAGAAAAGTTGGAGATACCATGTCTTTTATTGCCTATGGTGCACACATGCATGCACACACAATACACCCACTTAAGCTGAAGCTTGATGTAAGCAAGCTGTCTTATCAAATATAAAATTCTCTATTACATCCCTACCTGAGAACATAACTTTGTTTATTCAGTAATGCAACCACGTCCTCTCAGCCAAACTTTCTGCAAGGAAGGCCTCTGATGCTATACCAAGAATATAATGCACAGACATTCCAACATTAAATGTAGAATTACTTAAAAATAAGGCCCAGTCCATTCAATCGAACCTATTTGCAACTAACTATGCACAGGATTGCAGTCCTTGGTGTATTTAATGTAATGTCCATTGGTCATTTCCTCAATTTTCATCAGATGTTTGACTCCACTAGTTCCCCATAGACCAGCATCCCAAATCTGCAAACTATTTTGCCAGCTTGAGTAGCAAAAAGACCCATTTTCATTTGGGAATAAGTTTCCAACTCAGTTTCAGCAAACAATGGTGAAGAACTCCTGGTGGAATGGGCAGCACTCCAACTTTCTTGGAGGACTGATGAAGAAACAGATGTACTATAAGGCCACTCTAGGAATAGCTCAGGCTTCTTCAAGATCCCAGTAGTTTTTTTCAACAATTTGGTGGGTCTTCCTAGAGAAACAAGAATTTCCCCCATGACTGAATACACTATCCCTATGAGTTAAAATGTTTTTCAAAAACGAAAATTATGAAGTAAACAAGCATTCTGGTATGAACAACCTATATTTAACACTTGACAAGATCGTGACCAACAGCAAAGGTAACAACCCCTTAATTACTCCTGTATCCCAGTAACTTGGTAAGAAAAAGAAAATTGTACAGCCGTTGTTGATTCCCCCAGACCCTGACAACATAGGAAACAGTTCAAGAGTCAGTACAGAACAAGACTTTTTACAGAAGCAACACCCTACAAGATACAGCAAGTTTCCACACCCATAGTAGGAACTGGCATGAATCTAGAAAAAGAGCACAGAACAGTGGTAGAGCACATATTTGCATGCAAAACATCCCAGGTTCAGTCCCTGGATCTCCAGACAAGGCTGGGAAAGACCCCTGTCTTAAACCCTGGGGACTGCCACCACTCACCTGTGTGCCTGTCTATGGAAATCAAAGGTTAATTATACTCACTTCTGTAAAATCAGGCCAGTACCTGATAATTGAAAAGACTTTTTTTAAAAAAAGACATCATCTATGGCCGCTCCCACCCCATTTATTGTTGAGGGCGGAGCTGAGCAAGAGTTACACACTATCCAAATGTTTGTATATTTAAACTATGTACCTCTATCTATGAAATGTATCTACTTCTGGAGCTCATCATCTGACAAATACATTTGGCTGGTACACTATATTATTGCTTAAGTACTAGATCCAACAATAACCTTGTAGTATAGCCCAAGTTTTGAAATTCTGGAACTGCTAGCAGCTATCTGTGTATATTTACTGTTATTTATATTAACCCGTCAAAGTAGATGAGTTGTTTTTATAATGTAACAAAGACAGTAGAGATAGATAAGTACTCAGAGACACCTAAGATCCAAGTTTTGGACATTTGAGAGGGAGGGAGGGAAGGGGAAAAAGGAGGGAGAGGCAAGCACTGTGACTTTTTTTGGAGCTAAAGACTAAATGATAGACTAAAAAATTATAGGATACTGGTTTGAATTTTTTTAAAAAAACAGGTATAATTTCCAGGTACTATTTTTCTGTGTTTAACTTTTCAAAATTACTTAATAAATGCTGCTTGCTTGAGCCTTTTAAGACAACCAGCATGTGTACCTGTTTTAATCCTATAAAATACTGGATAATATGTCAACATGATCAAGCTGTATAGCAGCAAGCATTTCAAAATGTCCATTGACTGCTTCCATGTTATTCCTTTGCCCGTTGGAAGGGAGAAGGAAAGGAACGGAGATGACCTTCTGATATTTGGAAATGTCATGTTTAATGCTAAGATTAAAGAGCCCTTGCTGAATCTCAGTTATAAAAAAGCCAAAAAGACTAAACAAGAGAAACTATTTACAGTGAAACCTCTCAGCCATTCACACTGTAGATGATCTGAACCATCTGATGCAGACGCTTGCAAAGAAAGACAGCCTGACAGTTGCAGTACCATGGAAAGCTCCAAGTGAACAACTTGCTCTGAGAAAGGCTAGAGGTAGCCAGGACCCTGTGAATCCTTCTATCCTATCAACTCCACTTAAGCTCCACCCTCTTGTATAAAAAATGCTAACTCTTATGAGTGCCATGCTCTTGGCCTTAAATAAAGCACTTTTCCATTAGAAGGCTTACCATGCTGTTGGGTAGGGTGTGAAGGAGGTATTTGACCCATCAAGTGACTTGGACTCAGGGAAGGGCATCCATAAAAGTCTGGGCTTAGGTTCTACTGGCTCCTAAACACCAGTCCTAGGGCTTAGAATCAGGAAGCCAGGTCATCCCCCAACCACAGCTGCAGCAGCATCAACTCAGCTATATCTTGAGGTCAAGGCTGGAACCGTGATAATTGAGGGCCACCATTTCTATTATAAAATGGAATATAATATTCTCTGGACGCACATCTTCTCATGCATAGAGACAAGTTCAACATACATCATCATAAAAATTGGTTAGTTTTATAGAGAATGCCACTCAACATCTGAAACTGGCATTCCATCAATAGGTAAAGGTAAAGGTACCCCTGCCCGTACAGGCCAGTCGTGTCCGACTCTAGGGTTGCATGCTCATCTCGCTCTAGAGGTCGTGAGCCGGCGCCGTCCGAAGACACTTCCGGGTCACGTGGTGAGCGTGACGAAGCTGCAGCTGGCGAGCCAGCACCAGCGCAGCACACGGAAACGCTGTTTACCTTCCCACTATAAAGCGGTACCTGTTTATCTACTTGCACTTAAGAGTGCTTTCGAACTGGTAGGTGGGCAGGAGCTGGGACCGAACGATGGGAGCTCACCCTGCCGTGGGGATTCGAACTGCCGACCATACAATCAGCAAGTCCTAGGCCCTGAGGTTTTACCCACAGCGCCACCCGCGTCCCGATTCCATCAATAAACATGCCAAAAACCCTCACAAAATATTTTTTCTTTCAAAATAAAAACCACATTTATTAGAAAACTTTAACAGATTCAGATAATTAATCTCAAGGCCACACATGAATTTTTTATATATATAAAAAATGAAAGGCAATGTATCACTGAAGACATTCTCCACAAAAAGAAGTCAAGGACTTCTTAATTAACAAACACCATTATTTCACACACAATTGTAGCATTGACTTCAAATGACCTCTTTCTGAATTCAGTGCATTGCAGCGCAGTGGACTACATGACCCTCAGTGTCCCTTTCAACCTTACAATTCTACGATTCTATGTGAAGCTCAATTAGGGCTTTAAGAGCTAATTAAAACTGGCATACAAACAAATATTCTAGGAATGTGAAACTATTGTCTGAGAAAGGGGGGAAAGAATACAAGCTTTCCTCCTACCTTCTTCATATAAACCAGATACTATAGTGAAATGAAGAAAGCAAGATAGCCCTGTGTCCGTATGTGTGAAGGCAAAGATGCACTTTTATCACAATTCTTTACAATCCACAATTACGTAATGAGTCTGTTTACTGAAAGGAAAATGAGGGTGTTAACAGAGTTGCTCAATCCTTGTTATTTTCTTTGTACATAGGACTAGGCTTGCAAGGACCACACTTATGAAGATTAAAGAGGTATAACCACTGGCAGACATACAATGCCAACTAGTAATTACCAGATTAAATACTCAAAGTTATTTTGAAATGTATGTTTAAAGTAGGCTAAAGAAGTGCTTAAAGGAATTCAGTTTGAGCATTATCAAATTCTGGATAGAAAATAAAAGCCTGCATAAGATAACTAGAGTAAGAGCCCACAAATTGCCCACAGGAGGAATGATCAGTTACCAACTCAATTTAAAGAGCTAGTGGAAGATAACTCAAGAATGAGACAGATGTTGGTTGGTTCTATTTATATTCTTCACTCAACTGTCCAAATCTTTGTCATCAGCATTTGTTAGCTGCCTTTCTAGCACTTAAGGCAATATACAATGAATCAAACTGAACAAATCTAAGGGGGGGGGAGCCCAGAAGGAATAGCACCAATAAAAAGAAAAAATAGCCAGAACTAAAGACCAAACAGAAAAGATGTGTTTTGCACCACCTCCTGAGAGACAATACAGAAGAAGAACTAAAGTCCTCAGGGCCTTTAAAAAACTTATCAAAAGCCTAGCTTCTCACCATGATCAGACATGGTGTGGAACTGGGAACTCAAAGAAGGGCAATGGTGACAACACAAGGAAAGGCATTTGGGATCAAGCTGCAGAAGACTTTATTCATGCATCAAGTGAAGCAAGTTCTTGCACACAGAAGCTTGAGGGATAAAATTGCTAGTCTTTAAGGTACTATGATTCTGTTGTATTTGCTGCATGAGACTTTAGAATGTAAGGTAATTATGAACTTTTACAAGCTGGCTCTTTCAAACACTGAGCCCAGGTGGAAATCAACATCCTACCTTTGTTCAAAAGCACAGAGAATTGTTTAGCAGTTCCTCTTTACACGAAGTACTGTGGTAACTCTTAAAAATACTTAGATATTGCAACCAAATTGTTCCTATGGTTTCAAAGTATTTGCCATTCGATATTCAAATAAACAAACCAAAACTTTAAACTGCTACAAACTGACAGTCCAAGTCTCTCCATGCCTACAACTTAAAGAAAGGTCTACTCCCATGTGAAAGCTTGCAGCCTTAGACAATAAATTATTCAGAACTTTAATTAGCTACTTTCAAAGAAGCCATTGATTTAAATCATTAGATGAACTGTTAACTTCATAAGGCAACATGCTTTAAATGAATCTCTTAAGATCTGCTTCTCAAAAATCTTTCTACAAAGGACCCACAGACTTTCATTTTCTTTGGTCACACAGCATTTCCCAAATTTAGCACTTTTGCAGAGCTGTTCATTTTCTGCAAAGTATAAACAACACAGAAAAAGGGAACTGCCCAAACCTAAGTGGTGCCAGATGAGCTGCTCTGAATTCACAGAGCTTTGTTTTCAAGTTTCCTAACCCAATACTAACTCAAATAGCAAGAACAGTCTAGGAAATAAAGTCCTTTGAACTTGTGAGAGTAGTCAAACAAAGAATCAACTTCCCTCACGTCCCACACACAAAAATCAATGTTAAAGAGCTGTTTGCTTTCATCTTTTAGCTACAAATTGTAGCAACACTTAAGTTTTCATTGCAGTATCAGTAACGAAGGTGCATTCCATGTTAGGGATCATTAAGAAAGCGTCCAAAAGAAATTGTCAAGATTCAACTTCTCTTCGAAAACTGTGTACAGTTCTCCTTCTGGACCCTGTGTGAGAGACCGGGAAGTGGAGATCTCGCCGTGTGAGAGGCTGGGAGAAGCCTGGGGTGCTTTCAGGTGAAAACTGGGAGGACAAACCTTTCTATGTATGGGACAAAAGTTAAGACTTGCGAGAGAGGATTCTGAATTATTCTCTCTTCTCTCTTTTTCCTTTCCTTTCTTTTTACTAGAAGAAGAAGAAGAAGAGTTTGGATTTGATATCCCGCCTTTCATCCCCTTCAGGAGTCTCAAAGCGGCTAACATTCTCCTTTCCCTTCCTCCCCCACAACAAACACTCTGTGAGGTGAGTGGGGCTGAGAGACTTCAGAGAAGTGTGACTGGCCCAAGGTCACCCAGCAGCTGCATATGGAGGAGCGGAGACGCGAACCTGGTTCCCCAGATTACGAGACTACCGCTCTTAACCACTACACCACACTGGCTCTCACTATTCTTTGTGTAGACTGTATTGTGAAAAGCGTTAATAAAACTTTATCCAAAAGAAAGAAAGAAAACTGTACAGTTCAAGTCACTGCACCTCAAAAAAGTGTATTGCAGAGCTCTAAAAGCTGAGGAAAAGCCAAACAACATGATTAGGTTGCTGAAGGAACTCCCCTGTGAAGAAAGGCTACAACATTTGGAATCTCTTAATTTAGACAATGGGACATGGGTGGCGCTGTGGTCTAAACCACAGAGCCTAGGGCTTGCTGATCAGAAGGTCGGCGGTTTGAATCCCCGTGGCGGGGTGAGCTCCCGTTGTTCGTTCCCTGCTCCTGCCAACCTAGCAGTTCGAAAGCACGTCAAAGTGCAAGTAGATAAATAGGTACCGCTCCGGAGGGAAGGTAAACGGTGTTTCCGTGCACTGCTCTGGTTCGCCAGAAGTGGCTTAGTCATGCTGGCCACATGACCCGGAAGCTGTCTGCGGACAAACGCCGGCTCCCTCGGCCTATAGAGCGAGATGAGCGCGCAACCCCAGAGTCATCCACGACTGGACCTAACAGTCAGGGGTACCTTCACCTTTGATTTAGACAAAAAGGTGATGTGACTGAGAGGTATATAGGGCCAACGCAAGACATGCTGCTACCTAAAGCAAGACCAAAATCTCCCCCTACTCCAAGTCAACACTTGGGATTCCACAGAACTGGTACTTGAATCTTACTTCAACACTGGTTACTGAACAGCATCCTCCAACACACCTGAGGACAAGAGTTGGCTCAGAGTGGGAAAGGCAGGTCACACTGCACGCACAGTGCTGTCCTCCAGTATTCTGCTGCTGCTCCTTGTCTCACAGCAAGGTAGGGCTGCCGTAAGACCAAGTTTTCCTGGACACATCCGGTAATCAGGCTGCAAAAGTGGCGTCCGGGTTCATTTTTGCTGAATCGGCAAAATGTCTGGGTAGGGCGGGGTTTTGCTTTTATTTAAAAATCCTTTACAAAACCCAAGAAGAGCCTCCAATCTTTTTTGGGGGGGTGTTCCCCCAAAAAGCTCAAGAACTCTGTCTGGATTTTCACTTTTGAGACTATAGCAACCCTAACCCCAAGGGGACTGTCTCTTTCTACCTAATGGTAGAACTGAGCCTGGGTATACAAAATAATACATGGTATAGAGAAAGTGAATACAGGGAATCTGTTCTCCCCCTTTCCATAGTAATAGAATTCAGAGTCCTCCAATGAAACTAAATGGTGGGGAATTCAGGGCAGCAAGAAGGAAGCAAAGTTAAAACTATTAAATTTTCTACCGCAAAATGTGGTAATGGGAATGAATTCAGTTGAATTTAAAAGTTTGAATTATGGCAAAGTCATGTTGGATAAAGTTTATCAGTGACTATGACAAACCTAGACAGCATCTTAAAAAGCAAAGACATCACCTTGCCAACAAAGGTCCGTATAGTTAAAGCTATGGTTTTCCCAGTAGTAATGTATGGAAGTGAGAGCTGGACCATAAAGAAGGCTGATCACCAAAGAATTGATGCTTTTGAATTATGGTGCTGGAGGAGACTCTTGAGAGTCCCATGGATTGCGGGAAGATCAAACCTATCCATTCTTAAGGAAATCAGCCCTGAGTGCTCACTGGAAGGACAGATCCTGAAGCTGAGGCTGCAATACTTTGTTTTTTTATATATAATAATATTTTATTAACATTTTCCAAAAAGTTAACATCAACAAAAATCAACAATAATCAGAAAAAACAAACAACAAACATCGAGAATTCAAACAAAGAAACAAAAAAAAGAAGAAAAATACAAAAGAAAAAATTTAGCATAAAAGAAGAACACTCTTATGAGGCTGCAATACTTTGGCCACCTCATGAGAAGAGAAGACTCCCTGGAAAAGACCCTGATGTTGGAAACGATGGAGGGCACAAGGAGAAGGGGACGACAGAGGACGAGATGGTTGGACAGTGTTCTCGAAGCTACCAGCATGAGTTTGACCAAACTGCAGGAGGCAGTGGAAGACAGAAGTGCCTGGCGTGCTCTGGTCCATGGGGTCACGACGAGTCGGACACGACTACACAATTAAACAACACCATCTAGCATGATGATTGCATAGTAACTCCAGGTTCAGAGGAAGTATGACTCTGAATGCCAGTTGCTGTGGAACAACAGCAGGAGAGAGCTACTGTGTTCATGTCCTGTGTGAGAGCTTCCTCTAGGCATCTAATTGGACACTGTAGAAAACAGGGTGCTGGATTGGATAGATGTTGGTCTGATCTACTTGTGGTCTTAGAAGATAGCTTGGAAATGGAAATTTAGATACAAACATATCTTTCTCATTTGAATGGTAACAAGCAAGTCTAATGGGAAAGATGGTAAATCACAGAACTGTAGACTTGGAAGGGAGCCTGAGGATCATCTAGTCCAGGGGTAGTCAACCTTTTTATACCTACCACCCACTAATGCATCTTTCTTGATGGTAGAACTTCCTTATCGCCCACCAGTGCTCGATGGAAGGAGGATTCAGCTTGTGCCGTAGAACCCCCTACCGCCCACCTAGAATCCTGAAATGCCCACTAGTGGGCGGTAGGGACCCGGTTGACAACCCCCTGCAATGCAGGAATAAATGATGTGGAGACCACAGGTTTGCCACCTTTAAAATGTATGGCTGCATTCTAATTCATTATAATGTGCTTTAAATATAATGGTTTTAAATTGTAGGTATTGTCTAAGATGCTATATAAAAACATGTAAAATGAATGTTAAGAACGTGGATTGCCTGTGCCCAGAGAAGGGCAGAAACGAATTTTATATGTGCTTGTGACAGACTTCTCACATTAATAATACTGATGAATTTGCATTGGATGAGCAAAATCTGAAGATCAGTATGCAGTTAATTGATTTCAGATGACAGTTTTGCCATGGCTGGGTGGATCCGATAAGTAACTCTGGAATAATCCTCTTGAAGCCAATTAGGGTGTTCTGCAGTAAATAGAGGATTGTATCATACAAATCCCATTTTACCTGAGAAGATTAGTAAGTATTGCTTATTTATCATCAAATGTAATGTAGTGCTGAGAGACACAGAAAACATAGCTTGGTAATGAAGTTAATTCTCCAATTAAAAAAATGGTATTTTTTGCTAGTATGTCAACAACTCATCACTAAGCTGTCACCACAATAACAGATACAATTCTAACATCTGCTAGCTTTGAACACGGAGCCATCTGTTTCAAAAGCCATGAAAACCAACCTAACATTTAGAGTAACTAGTCTTATTACATGCAACCTCCAGAGCAGTGAGATACTATCTGTCTAAGGCCTTTGACACAGACAGGGCTATACATTTAAAAACTCATGTTTTGAGAACAAAATCAATAAGAATCCTGTAAAATTCTGAAACATCTTTTTTGTAAGATTATTCAATCCACTGCACACACCCCCATTCCAAGTTGTATGTTTGAGCCACAAGAAAGAAAAAGGTTTTTCCTCAAAACATTCCTCCACTCTTCACATCATCTCAATTAAGAACAAATGCAACCTTAAGAGAGAGAAAAACTGTGTGGGACTTAAGATCTAATTAAGGGTGAGAGGCAGACATGTTCAATTTCATCTTTTGTCTTACTCTGTTGACATCACACCATAAATATATAATGTACTTCAATCCATACACTGCCATAGTTAGCTAATTCACACATGCGAAAGTTCAAGATTAAATGCAAAGCTACTGGTATTTTCTAAGTAAGGATGTTTCTGCATGTGTCTCTGTATCCCATCAATGGGTATTCCTTCATACTACCAATATTAACACGATAACCTCTAACAGGCATCTGCACATTGTTTATTTCTTTTAACAGATTAATAAAAGAGAGATGAAAATACAAGCTTAGAGAAAGGAAACCCTCACCTTTAACATCCATGCACAAATACAAAATCATCCAAGTTATCAAAAACTTCATTTTAGGCACTCAAGATCCAAATAAGTCTAAACTTAATGCAAGAATATGGCAAACTCTCAAGCAGTGGTATCAATTATAATATCTTTATTATTTTTCTCAAAAATAAAAAGTCCCTGCCATTCCAGACAAGCATTTGAAGCCCCCTATATCAGTCAGCAAGGGCTGAATTGTTATTATTTTTCAAAATTCACTGCTTCCATCCTGGTTATGGGAAGCCCATTCTCTGAGCTATAACTGTTCCAGCAACTATAATTTTATACTACAATTACTACACTGTTCTGTACATTGTTTTCATCACCTGTTTTGCTCTAGTAAAATATTTTCTCATTCCAAACCAAGTGCCAGATTTTTAAAAAGATACAAACACATATACCATCAACTAATTTGTTCTAATGCAATATTTACTATGTTCCAATGAAGGCTACAGCACTTATGTCCATTTTAACACTACCATTGTAGCAAAGCACTGCAAACACAATCACTCCTTCTGGGACTAGGAACTGGCTAGCTGCCAGTATCACAGCTGGCTGCAAAGTTAGAAATGAAGCTGTGGCTCATCAGAATACCTCAGTTTTCAATGACAGAGCCACCATGTGGTTCGTGCCCTGGCAACACTACAAAGTTCGGTGTAGATGGACCCTGGATATTATGATGTTTCTAGAACTGTTGTCCAGACATTATGGCATCCCAAGCAGTAGTGAAACTGAAGCGGCACTTTGCTTTTTCCACTACAATGACTGACAGCTGAATGTGAGAACTGAATCCAGAGAAAAATATTGCAGCTGAGTTGGCACTGGTCACTGTCTGAGGTCATCCATGAAGAGCTTTTCACAAATGCGAGTGTTTAAAGTGATGGATATGCATATCTCAACTAGTTCTATAAATAATTTGCAAAGATGGTTTGTGTCAGGAGTTCAGCCTACACTCGAATAGGACCCTGGCAGAGACACATGCCTGACTGGCATGTTCTCTCCCTCCTGGTCTTTCCTTCGGGAGCTTCAAAAGCTTTCTTCAGCCTGAACATCACAGCGACCGATGCCACCTGACACCGGCACACTTAGGGATCTGCAGAGTTTGCACAGCATGCGCGTGACAGACCTCAGCAACTCAGCATTTTGGCTAATCTACTTTATTTACATATAAACACACATGGAGCACTGCAACATGGCTCCTTCTCTCTCTAATATCAGACAGCAAAGAGAAAAATAACAAAGGACAATAGTCCCACTTCACAGAACACAGTAACACAAACATCCTGTCTCCGTCACTTCCCACTCTGTGGAGTCAAAACATATACCGTCATGTGAAAGACAAAAACCACATGACTGCAATCATGGAGCAGGAATTCTAACAGTTTGTTGTCCTGTATCCTTCTCATTGTTCAATTATGTCATGATCCTTGAAAGAGGCTGCAAGGGCACAAGATAGGGAGACCATTGCACTAGGGGCTGAGGGACAGGAATAGCTTGTGGAACCTCTCAGACCACCAGGGCCTATAGGGACAGAACTCACGACCGTCACAGGCACAGTCTCCCAAGTCTCAAGAATCAGATGGTGCCCACTGCACAGTCCAGAGAAGCAGGTAATGCACCAGGAAAAAGACTGTGGAATGGAGGTGAAGTTCCTGTCCTCAGGACAGAGGGTTGGTCCTTTAAGGCTCCAGAGTTCTCTACTTGGTGGTGGAAGCAAAGTCTTCAAAGGCCTAGAGTGTGAGCGTATGAAGTAGGAGGTCCAATTTTTAGAACACCCCCCCCCATACACAGTCTTGGTCAAACTTATTTCCAGTATCATAGCCTGGCTGGGCGGGGTATGCATTTGGATGTAAACAGCAGACAGTAGAAATGAACACCCCACAACAATGTGCTCCTTTGCTCTGAAAATCTGGTCTCCAACCCACATTTTGGACATGATGATAGTAAGTCAATCTGCCCCAGTTGGGTATACTTTGCCTTTACATCAGTGGCATCAGGGGTCCATAGGCTATCATGTATTAGAATGAAGAAATTGTGTCTGAAAATAGGACAGGTGATCAGTAAACTGAAAATATTGAAATTCAGAGAGACCAAATCGGACTTGGCTAAACTGCATCAGTTCAAGTCTCCAAATTTTCTGCTCTTTTCTTTGAAATCAATCCCTCAGTTCCAGCTGCAGAAATAATATAACCTCCAAGGCACAATATCTGCCAGAGACCAATACCTGTGTTTAATATGTTCAGATATTTCTTTCTAGGTATTTGTTTTAGAAACTTTATGAAGTTGATATAGTGAAAGGGCACAGCAAGCTTTGTTTTGCCTTAGTTTCTGTGGGTCTCATGTTCCCATGTATATTTATTATCTTAAAATGTGAAGTACGTGAAAGGCAGGGGGAAAACTTCTGCCAACTCAGAACAGCAGGCTTTAAATTAGATACAGTCACTATGAGTATGGTTTGCAGAAGCATTTGACAATTTTCACCTTCTAAAAAAAAGCTTTTTCCATTTTTCTGTTAACAAAAAATCCTTAAAACATCCTTTTCTATATTTTATCATCTTCAGATGAGAGAGCATCTATAGATTTGAAGCAATTTAATTTAGCCAATTTTAATCTGACTGTTCATCCAGATCAACGGTTCTTATTTCCTTTTATTGTTAGTGTATGGCTTGTAAAAATTGGAAGGCATTCAGCTATGTTTTATCAGTGCCGACCCACTAAAAGTAATAAGCATGGCTAAGTTAGAGTCATTAATTTCAATATTTTACTCTGAGTAAAATATTCAGCAAACCATGCTTAGGATATTTAAAGTTTCCAGGTTTAACTTCTGCCTACTCCAGTTAAAGGAGCAGCTAGGAAGAACTTTGCCTTGGAGGCCAGTGCTAGTCAGATTAAGCTAGACTTTGCCAAACTGGTGCCCTCTAAATATTATGGATCACAACTCCTATCAGGCAGTTGCAGTTCAAACCATCTGGAGGCACTAATGTTGGCAAAGGCTAGATTACAGAACACTGCAGCACGTAGACCAACCATAGGCAAACTCGGGCCTCCAGATGTTTTGGGACTACAACTTCCATCATCCCTAGCTAACAGGACCAGTGGTCAGGGATGATGGGAGTTGTAGTCCCAAAACATCTGGAGGCCTGAGTTTGCCTATGCCTGACCTAGACCAATAGCCTAATTCAATTCAACTGCATGCCACCCCACCCCAAAAAATGTGATTCCATATGGTAAAATGAAAAATGAAACTGGGTCTACAAATGCAAGTTTTGGTTACAGGTTTGAAAAGTTGAAGACTACTGTACTAGAAAAGCTTGGATGTAGGCAAGGGTCTGCAGTGGGGAGAGAAAGGGAAGGGGAAGATTGGGAGACACCCCAGACCAAAATCCTAGGAAGTGTAAACAATACTAAACTAGATGGATGAGAAGAAAATGTGGAAAATAGGGCAGCTTCCTATGTTCACTCTCCAGTTTATCAAGCTGTGGTGTTCCTGCACTATAAAAATGAACTTTGGGGATATTTTTTTTAAAATACTCCTAGCTCATTGACCAAGAGAAATGGTATGCGTTTATGTGCCTTGAACACTTAGGTCTTAAGAAGAAACTTATTATGTTAATGTGGTCCTGAGCAAGGCAGTGTTTTTGAAAGGGATCAATGAGACCTTGGCCATGTTGCCCAGTCTTTCCCACAGCATTAAAGCAACAGTCCATTTCATGTACTGAAGCTCTCTTTGGAGGCTCTTTGCTCTGCTGATGAATGGCCACAACACCCTCACTTTGACTGGGAGTGGATGGGCTGGGATCTCTGAACTTTTTTTGTAGCATTCTTACAAAGACATGGGAGAGAGAGGAGCATCAGCTCTCTGTAGTGAGGACATTAGAGCATACTCATATCTTCTACGGCTCATTGGAACTCTGGGAGTTGTAGCTCTCTAAATCTATTTTCAGAAACTATGCAAAGTACTCAGCAGGAGATTAAGATGACACATCCCAATAATCCAAGACCCCAGTCAATTAAACACACATACCACTTGCACCATAAAAACTCTACTATGTTTGCCTGATTTGGGGGGGGGGGGACTTAAGAAATACTAGTATTTTCTTTTACTCAAGTTTTTTTTCTCTTAACATGAAAGTGTCTCAAAGCAACAGGTTTTACTGAAGCATTCAGAAATGTACTTTGCTTCTATCTAGGAAGGCCAATACTGTACTCTTGTTCTGCAAATACAAAGTTGCAATTCACAAGTAGTTTTAAGGCAAGATCCCTTAAGAAGTTTCAAGGACATGAATTGTCACACGTACAATTTTCCGTTTTAAAAGGAAATAATCATAACTGTTAGATACCTTTGACATGTCAGTATTCTTTGGAACATCAGTATTTTTTTAAGAGTGCTTGAACCATAACACCTATCTAGAAGAGCAACACAAATATAGTCAGTTGTACTACAACTCAGCAAAATATAATGGCATCTTTACATTTTAAGATCCTGGTGCCAGGCCTAGATCTACACCTATTATCTACTCCAGATAATTACATGCACAAACAAATGGCTTGAGGACTTCAGCTTGGAGAGCAGAAGAACCTTATTTTAAGAGGGTGTTTCATAATGGTAGATGATGGACTTCTTTTATAAAAGTCTGCTGAACTATTGCTCATTTCTTTAGTTTGCCAGCAGATTTACATAACAGCCCAATTTTAGAAAACAACACTGCTAAAATGACAATGTAAAACATTAAGCCAATGTTATTATAGCCAAATATTCCCTGAACAAAAAGCTGATATTTCTAGTGTGGAAAAATCACAACGCAGAAAGCAAGCCAGAACCGTTTGCTTTCCAAGAGACATGTGCTTTGGAACCCGCACATACTACCTTAAGTAAAGCATACAGCATCTGAACAGCTTCAATGGGATTTTAATTATTGTGCATTCAGGAGCAATAATACTCAACGGGGGGGGGGGCACACTAAAGAGTTACTGCAACTACCAGTGCATGATCTTCAGAGGGATACAACAGGCTTTTATTCCCAAATATCTGCAGGGAGAAGTCAATAACTCCTCATATTACGGCTGGATGAATCATAGTAAAACCACAGAAGCAACTTTCAAAAGTTGTCCCCGTATCAACTCAGCATCATCAAGACTGCAATATTATGTACTCTAAACTCACACTCCAAACCCACCGCTGTAAAACAGATCATACTTGCAGCAAGAAAACACCAGCATGTGTCTCCCATGCAGTATACAGGTCCTTACACATGCCTGCCAACCTCTGGCCCTTCCCTTACAAATAAATATTCTGCATTAGTGTATTTTCTTCCACTCATGCCTTCAAAACCATTCGGCCTCCAATACTGTTTTGTTTTGCCACTTTAGAATTTCTTCAAAGTTTACTCTGAGATTTAATGCAGTTTCGGTCTGCCAAAAAGTTTGTCTGTGGGATTCTGTAAATTTATCTGGCAGTCTTTCTGGCTGACCATCTGGAGAATATTTTAGAGCAGAAAAAGAAAAAGAAAAAAAGACAGAGCAAGAGAGAGGAGGAGGAGAGAGAGACCTGCAAGCAAGAACACCCCTGCTCTACCACTCTCCCCCCCCTCCCGCGCGCGCGCACGAACGCACACTCACTAGGGACCTCGATTCGTTTTTTGTTAATGACTCCTCTACAAAAAAAAGCACCACGTTCAGCCAACACGGGGGGTGGGAGGAGAGGGAGCGGGTTGAGCAATAACAGTCTACTCTTCTATATTCCAAACCAGATCCCATCCACTCGTCGTTTGCAAGCAGATGTCAATGAAAATTCTTGCGCGCCCTACAAAACGTCAGTCCCTCGTTTCCCCGGCCAAACACACACACACACAGAGTATGTTTCTTTATTAAAAAAAAAAAACCTTTTAGAAGTGGAATTCAACGATTTGGAGCAGAGGACTCTTTATAAAGAGTCAGGAAGGATTCTTCCTACACATCTCACTCAAGAGAAGCTCCTTTCGGAGCCAGAGACGGATCCCCCCCCCCCCCGCCGCCGCCAGAATCCACGATCTGCAAGTCATCTGCGCTTTTTGCAAAAAGGAGCACATCTGGAGTCAAGATTCCCCATCGCAGCCCCGTCCAGTCCGTTGTGGAATGCGCCTGGCGAAGGAGGAAAGTTGCGAGAGAAGGATCTGCCAGGCAGGATCAGGCGGAGGAGGGCGCCAAGTTGTTGTTTTCGCTGCCCCTTACTCACTCCGCCACAAATATTGCAATCACATGACAAGAAGAGTGAGTCTCCCCGTCTCACCCCCCCACCCCACCCCCCACTTTCCCCGTCCTAATAACCGCCGCCTCCGGCACCGGCGGCAGCAGCCGCTTCCCCTCGCTTACCTGCAGTCTCTCGCTTGCCGGCTGCCACATATTTCTCCCGCTGGGACCTGGCGGGACACTGTTGCTAACGAGCTGGCTGTTGCGGAGCGGCTGCGGGGCTCTGGCCAGGCTCGCTCACATCTGCTCGGCGTGTGTCAGCTTGGGGCGAGCCGCCAGCGGGCGACGGGGGCGAAGGGCAAGCGCCGCCCAGGCGAGAGGCGAGGGAGCCGGGCAGGGAGAGCGCTCCGGAGCCCCGGGAGCCCCGGCTACGAACTTGAGTCGCGACCAAGATGTCGAGCTTTGGCGCCGGCTTCCTCAGCGAGGCGAGCTCCGCCGTCCTATTGCGCTAGTCGCCGCCGGAGGCCCCTCAGCGCAGCAGAGGCGAGGTGGGGAGGGGGGCGACCAGCCTCTCCAGGCCCCGCCCCGCCGCCCGCCGCCCGCCTCCTCGCTCCGCCAGCGCCGCCCACCCTTCGCTCCGGAGCCCGGCCGCGCTTGGGCGCTGCTGACTGGATTTGCTCGTCGCCTGCAAGAGGCGGCGGCGGCGGCTTCTGCGCGCGGCGTGTGACGCGCGAGTTGCTTTGGCGCGCGGCGGCCGGTTGCTTTGCCCACAGGCGCGCAGGGACCAAAAGCGGGTTGAGGGGAGGGAGGCGTTCATTTGTTGTTTAGTCGTGTCCGACTCTTCGTGACCCCATGGACCAGAGCACGCCAGGCACTCCTGTCTTCCACTGCCTCCCGCAGTTTGGTCAGACTCATGCTGGTAGCTTCGAGAACACTGTCCAACCATCTCGTCCTCTGTCGTCCCCTTCTCCTTGTGCCCTCACTCTTTCCCAACATCAAGGTCTTTTCCAGGGAGTCTTCTCTTCTCATGAGGTGGCCAAGGTATTGGAGCCTCAGCTTCACGATCTGTCCTTGGTATCTGAAGAAGTGTGCATACACACGAAAGCTCATACCAAGAACTAACTTAGTTGGTCTTTAAGGTGCTACTGGAAGGATTTTTTTTGGTTTGTGTTTTTTTTTTTTACTATGGCAGACCAACACAGCTACCTATCTGTAACTGTCCTTCCAGTGAGCACTCAGGGCTGATTTCCTTCAGAATGGATTGGTTTGATCTTCTTGCAGTCCATGGGACTCTCAAGAGTCTCCTCCAGCACCATAATTCAAAAGCATCCATTCTTTGGTGATCAGCCTTCTTTATGGTCCAGCTTTCACTTCCATACATCACTACTGGGAAAACCATGGCTTTAACTATACGGACCTTTGTTGGCAAGGTGATGTCTCTGCTTTTTAAGATGCTGTCTAGGTTTGCCATCGCTTTCCTCCCAAGAAGCAGGGTTCTTTATTTCCTCCTCACTTTCTGCCATCAAGTTTGTGTCATCTGCATATCTGAGGTTGTTGATATTTCTTCCGGCAATCTTAATTCCGGCTAGGGATTCATCCAGCCCAGCCTTTCGCATGATGAATTCTGCATATAAGTTAAATAAGCAGGGAGACAATATACAGCCTTGTCGTACTCCTTTCCCAATTTTGAACCAATCAGTTGTTCCATATCCATATTAGGGTCCTCAATAGGCAAAGGCCACACGTGTCTGGTAGCAGAGAGACATCTCTTTTTTTGCACGCTGATGGCACCAGAGCCCAACGCAGGCAGAGCGGTGGCTTCTCGGTCTCGCCTCTGGGTTGCAGCCACGGTTACGCTCCTTTCATCTTGTAATTTTGGCTTTTCCGGTTGGTGGTACAGTAGTACCTCGGGTTAAGTACTTAATTCGTTCTGGGGGTCCGTTCTGGAGGTCCGTTCTTAACCTGAAACTGTTCTTAACCTGAAGTACTAATGGGGCCTCCTGCTGCTGCTGCGCCGCTGGAGCAAGATTTCTGTTCTCATCCTGAAGCAAAGTTCTTAACCCGAGGTACTATTTCTGGGTTAACAGAGTCTGTAACCTGAAGCATCTGTAACCTGAAGCATATGTAACCTGAGGTACCACTGTACAGTACTCTATTCCAAACTTAAAAATGGAAAGCGTAATGCTGGTGGTCAACAAAAGAGGTTTAAAGACTGTCTCAAGGGAAATTTTTAAAAATGTAGTACAAACACCAACAACTGGGAAATGCTGGCCTGCGAGCCCCCCAGCTGGAGAATAGCCTTCACCAAAAGTGTCATGGGCTTTGAAGACACTCGATCTCAGGATGCAAGGGGGAAACGTGCTAAGAGGAAGGCACATTTCGCTAACCCTCACCATGATCAACTGCTGCCTGGAAACCAATGTCCCCACTGTGGAAGGACGTGTGAATCCAGAATTGGCCTCCACAGTCACCTACGGACTCATTGTTAAAATTGTGTTTATGGACGACAATCTTATTCGGCTTTGAGTGATTGCCAAAGAAGAGAATGCAGTTAAGTATTGGAACTTGACCCTACAGGATAAGTGAAAGGCACCGGCTGAGGGATGTAGGGGACAGGATTCTTCTCAACCTTTAATAGTATGTGAGCGAAGGATATTTGGTTGGCAACAACTCACCTCTCTTATCCCAACTTTTCAAATCCAGATCCTTTATATTTCTGAGCATGTCCAAACATTCCCACTATTTTTTATTATTATTATTATCTCACACTGTGGCGTTGAGAATTGTATAAAGTTCCTTTATTTTTCCTCTCTCCACAGTACAGTAAGCCTGCCAGTTATGTGGGGGTTTAATTCCAGGCACCCTGCCTAAAGCCAGAATTGTGTATAATCAAAACACATTGTGTTCAATGGCGGGTCGGATTCCTCAAGTCATTTTTTTCAAGAACCCTGCCCCCCATTTTTTAAATAAAAAAAGCCATGCATGTAAAGTTGAATGTGCACAAGTTAATTGCACATACATTGCAGGTTGTACGGGATGAGTCTTTTAAAAGAGGCCCCGTGGAACATGTGTACTCTATATCCACGGGGCCTCTTTTAAAGGACTCACCCTGTATATTGCGGAGGGATTCCAAATCACTCACTTCTTGGTTCAGTTACTGCCAGCCCAAGTGTCCTGAACCTCTGGTCTACCTGGCAACAAGTCAGTATGTCATGTCCCCAGTCCAGGGTCTATCCCCATGCCCAAAGTCCTAACCGAAGCACAGTCCCGCAGAGATCCTGCAGCATCCAAACTGAGGTCCCTCAACATAGGCAGTTGAGCAGACACAGCACCTCACCTCTGCTGCCCTTTTGTACTTTGCATTCTGATTGCAACATCTGGGCTTGATGATGGATGTGACCCTCACCTGTTCCAAGCCTACTCCAGCCGAGGAGTCGCACACCTCTTCCCAAAGCTAGCAAGCCCCACCTGGCCAGCTAGGGAGCTGGGCTGTGGGCCCTTGCCTGCCTCAGCTTCCTGGAGCACCCCTCCCACTGCTCCATTTGCCTCAGAGCCTGCCATGTTCACGCAGACACGACTCTGGTGATGGTGATGGTCTGGTTCCTGTGCACTGACCCCATTCCTGTTCCTGTCCCCATTCCTTTGTCCCCATTCCTGTCCCCATTCCTTTGTCATCTTCCATCACCCCGTACTTCCTACACCAACCTCTCCTTGCCCATCCTCAGCTTGCCCCAGTGTGTCCCAGTCCCAGCTACAACCCTCACCAGGCTCCTCTTCCTTCTCCCCATTGTCCAGCCAGTTCATGACACCAAGCGTCTAGAAAAGTGTGGGGTGGAGACAAGTAATACTCTGCTTTGAGATATCACCATCCTCTTCACTTTAACACCAATATTTGGAGTTGTATTCAACTGAATTGCATTCATAGTAGACCTATTAAAATGAATGGATCTAAGTAATGTCTATTAGTTTCAGCATATTTACTCAGAGTATGCTTTAGTTGGACACAACCCTTCATTTCTGATTTGCTGGCACATGTTAAAGTGGGTATAACATATACCCAGATATATGTTGAGATCATTTGACTGATTTGATTTATTGTATTTATATGCCAATTTTCATTCAAATGAATCTCAAAAGTGGCTTACAGAGAATAAATAGTAATAACATAATGAAACAATCACAAATACAGTGTAAGTCATAAAATAATTAACAAATAATAAAAGAATTGCGATCTATAAAACATGATTAACAAAACAGCAACTAAAAAATAAAGATCACCGTTATGACAAAAGTCATATGATTGACAAGTCAATACAGTGTTTAGAGATCATGTCTGGTTTACTCGTCAGTTTTTATTTTGAGAGTTGCTGTGTCCTTTCCTCTTTTAAAACAAGGGACCCCCTTCGGGCAGTTAAAATCCACTCAAAAATGTATTTTGAATTCCACTTTGCAGATTGCAGGTTTTTCCCCTTACATCTTATTTTCCTTAGGGAAGCTGCTGTACACAGGCATAAGAGCATCTATATATACAAGTACACATTTAAAAATCATGCCCCTGGATTCAACAAGATTTACGTGCAAGAATAGCAATGTGCATCAATTACATCTGGCCTTCCTTTTTATTTCAGAAACTTTGTGGACAGAAGAACAAAGGCAGAGAGAAAACTAGGAGCTTTCTGATAGCCATCTGCAACAAAAACTCCCATCTCTCTCCTTCATTATGCAATCTGCACTAGTAGGTGAGAGTAACAGAGACATCTGCTGGTAAGCGATGCAGCAATTTCCCTTATTTGGCAGGACTTAGTTCAGGGCCCAAAATTCATTGTTTCCCCCCTAGACCACACTTCAGACCACACATGGAAATAAGCAGCAATCTGGCACAGGAAACCTCGTCTGGTGTTGATTGTGGCAACTGTTCTCTTAATTATTAATTCTCTTCATATTTATTTTTTGAGGGGGGCAGTGGGGAGGCCAAGTTCAGCTTTTAGGTTTTAATACAGTGAAAAGAACAAGACTTTTTGCTTAATGCCAAAATTGCTTTGTTTGGTTTGCAATGAATTGACAAAATTGTAAAACTTCTATTATACATTAAACTTAAGACATGTTGTGACAAATTAGTTTTTTTAATCATTGATGTTAATAACTGCAGCAACATCTGCAACAACAACGAAATTAAACCATTTCTGATCTTTCGATTTAGTACCAGTTTGAAGTCACCTTTCCTGCTTCTTTAGCCAAAGCACAACAACATTTGTGGGACCATAGCTTTGTGGGATTAATGCTTGCACAAATGTTAAGGTACTTCTTTAGCACGTCTCCACTAGTGCCTGCCCCATGTAAAAGCTTTTCCGTGTTACACTGACTAATAAACCAGTCAACATCTGCAGAGAAGGGGGTTTTCCCATGATCTGGAGAGAACTGTGTGGTTGCTCTCTGATTTTGGAACATCACCCCTGTTGAGATACAATGGACCCTCGCCATTTGCAGTTCCCAGAAACGATCAAAAACATTCTTATTTTGACAAGCAACAGCGACAACTTCCAGGCCAAAAAAAAAAAAAAAAACCAAACACCACCCCAAACCACCATTATACCCCTTTAACCATCATGAAGAATCATGGAAACCATAGTTTGTTAAGGGGATGACCTCGCAGAGCTGCAATTCCCAGGACCCTTAACAAATGACGGCTCCCAGGATTATCCATGATGGTTAAGTGGTATAATAGTGCTTTAAATGTACAGTGCAGGTGTGACTCCGGTGAGGTTCTCCACTTTCTCCCTTCCTAGACCAAGGGAGTAAGGTGATGGAAAGCCTCACCAGCACTGCCATTGCTAAAGCAATGGCAAAAGGGAAAATGTTAAACGGGGGGGGGGGCTAAAGCAGTAGCAAGTCAATGACAAGTAAGCCAGGAAAGGGGCCTCTGCTGCCACCATCACAGGAGGGTGGGCAACAGAAGAGGGAGGCGAAGGCAGCAGGGAAGCTAATACAGTGACCTTGATAGGGGCAATCCTGCTGCCTTGGGGTTTTGTTTGTGTTTGAAAACCTATTTCTAGTTGCTTTATCGTATGGTGGTAAACCGCCTTGAAATTTGCATGATTATACATATACATAAATAAATGTATAATAACTTTTTCAGAGCAGTGTAAATAATCTTGTTATCAGCACCTTCAGCAACTTTGTTAAAGTTTTCGTTACCTCTTTTCCTTTCGTTACTTTACTGAAAGCAACACACATATCTTGTCACCTTGCGTTTATTTTACTTATGCAATCATTGTTTTGGATAGGCGGGGCGGGGGGGATAAATAAATGGGAGTGGAGGAAACACACTTTCCAAAACTTCCCAAAGCCAAGTAAGGCAGAATGTTAAAGCCCTTTCGCTTTCTTCCCAAAGCTCGGCAAACACTTACTGGAAGAGGGAGGTCTCTAGGACTCTGCTTAGAGCCTTTATTCCACCTTTCCAAAGCTGGGCAATCAGCCCTCCACCTTGCAGGAGGTCCAGTTCAAGGGGCTCCTGGCTTTACACAATGCACAATGGCCAGGAACATAACCCCCATTTTCCTATGTATTTGTAGGAATTTTGAACCACAGCTACAATGGAGGAGACAACACTTAGAACCTGAGTTTTCAATATTATTAGTGTGGCAATTTTGCCTGCATCTCTCTTTTTCCTGTTGCTTCAATTTCATTCATGTCCTAATCACTGAGTAGAGTCACAAACATTTTTTTTTTTAAATCCTGTTGGCTTGGGGAGGGAAACCCCATTGCTATTTCATACTTTCAGCCAATAAGAAACTGTCCATTTCTTCCCTTTTTTTCAATGAATTGCATCGTTTCACATTTCCTGCCTGTAGTTTTCCAGACAATTACTCGTAATAAGAAGTGCTCATAGTCTATAATTCATTCTTTGGAGTGCCTTTCTAGTGAGATCCTTCATCCTGCCACTATCACACTCCACACATTTCCGCTTCAGTTCCATCAGCAAATCAAGGTCCTATAGACAACAGACCAAATTATTACTATGATTACTTCTAATGCGCCATCAGAATTCATGACAAGAATGAAAGTAAATCTCTTCTCTGCGTAGCTTTGAGTCCAGAGGTGGACAAGTGAAAAGGATGGAAAGAGACAGGAGGGGGACATGATGCAAAGAAAGACAGAAAGGCAAATACACTGTACTGTACTAAAATTAAGTCATTCTGAACCAAATTTAACCCATCTTTTTTCCACCAAGGAAAACTGGCTTTTGTTTAGCTGGGTATCGGTTTATGCAAATAATGTACTTGATTATCTTTTTGTGTGAGATGCAACCAAGCCCACTTTGCTTCAGAAGAAACTGCCCTGACCACTACACTGGTTGGGTACCAAATTCCTTTTCTAGTGGCTAAAACACTCCAAGGTTAGAAGGGTCCACCTCATAATTGATGGGGGGAGGTAGTTCCAAGGCTGTGACTGTCCTGGCTGCAATGGGTGGATGTATACCTGGTTCCTTAATGATGCCTTGCATTTGGAGCTTTTTGTCTGTCCGTGTGTCCTGCCTACCCCATTCTACATAAGAGTGCCTTCAGAGCATGCCGATGGAGAGCTGCCATCTCCCATTGCAGCAGTCTTCTTGTCCTTGGTCACTGGCTCTCTGTTACTTGCTTACTCTTCTCCCTGGGATCAGTTTTGTCTTCCATGCATCCCTGAGGATTTTGTGCATCTATCAAAGCAGAGAAGTAAGTGGGCCACTAAATCAGGCATGTCCAACAGGTAGATCGTGGTCTACTGGGAGATTGCAGGGTGTTCCTGGTAGATCCTTGTTGATCTCTGGCCCCCTCCGATATCTCCTTACAAAAAAGCAAACAAAAACAAAACAAAACCCAACTTTTTACGACAATGGGTAGATCACTGCCAGTTTTTTTAATACTGTGAGTAGATCGCAGTCTATTGGGAGTAGGACGTCCCTGCACTAAATGATGCCATGCAGTTCAAGAAGAGCAGGTGTTCTCAGTGTTTAATTCCCAAAAGTGAGGTGCCTTACTGATTTCCAAAGAGGAGCACTTCCACTACATCCTATAATCAAGTCATTCAGTTCCTTGTCTATTAATCACACTTGACTGCAGTGAAGCACAAGCTATTCAATAGCTGGCGGTATTGGTTCCTCTGATCAGAATAGTTATGAATAAAACCTGAAAGGTGAAGAAGAGAGATATAACTCTACAGCAGTGAAGCCACAGTAGTGGAATAGCTCAGCTCTAGTTTACGGAGGAAGGGTTTAAAAGAAAAGAATAATAAAAAGAGCAAGCACATGGTGAATGTATTTGAATGGATTTAAATAGATTCCACAAGTGCTAGAAGCAAATTCAACTTTGCAGTTACTTTGAAACAGGTCCAGTTTAGAAGTGACATTGAGACTGCGTGAGACACCCATGTGGTGTTACTAGGGATAGAGTGTGGGCAACTCTGTCTGTTTCCCAGATCTGGAGGGAGGCAACATGAGAATGGGCCTTTTCTGCAGTGGTTCCCCATTTGCGGAATGCTCTCCCCAGAGAGGCTCACCTGGCTCCTTCATTACATATAAAAAGGTAAAAGAGGGCCTGGCGTGCTCTGGTCCATGGGGTCATGAAGAGTCAGATATGACTAAATGACTAAACAACAACAAAGGACCCCTGGACGGTCAAAGGCGACTATGGGGTTGCGGCACTCATCTCGCTCTCAGGCCGAGGGAGCTGGTGTTTGTCCACTGACAGCTTTCCAGGTTATGTGGCAAGCAGGACTAAACCGCTTCTGGTGCAACAGAACACCATGACGGAAACCAGAGTGCCTTCTATAGATTACCCATTTATCTACTTGCACTGGTGTGTTTTCAAACTGCTAGGACAGAGCAATGGGAGCTCACCCCTTCGCGGGGATTCGAACCGCCGAGCTTCTGATTGGCAAGCCCAAGAGGCTCAGTGGTTTAGACCACAGTGCCACTCGTCATTACATATATTTAGGTGCCAGGTGAAAGCATTCCTCTTCACCCAGGCCTTGGGCCAATTAAGCAAGCTACAGACTTTTAAACTGGGTTGGGTATGAGGGGAGTTATGGTTTGTTATGTTATGTATCTTTGTGCTTTTGAAACATGTTAAAAGCTTCTAGTACTTGGAGATGGTGTTCTATACTCTACATCACAGATTTTTTGCTTCCCAGAAATCTCAAGCTAAGCAGTTTGCTTATGCTGTGCTCCCTCTTTTTTTTTTTTACACCAAAGGGGGTCAGTAGATCTCTGGAGCTATTAAACTTTTTAAATGCTAGGATAACTTCCCAGTTTCTTTATGGAGCTGCTATTTCAATTGGTTCAAACAAAGCCCTTCTGCAGATCCCAGGATGGGCTCCTGACGCAGCTCTATTTTTGGAAATGGGGCAGTGCCCTTTTGAGATAAGAGCTTGGTGGGCAGCCATTACTAAAGAGCTTTATGTTCAAAATGGAAACAGGGCTGTGAACACATTTATTGCATTGTTGGGACAAAGCTTGTTACCCAAAAGCTGCCTATATTAGACATCGTATTTTTGTTTTCTTTGAATGGGACATGTTAATGCAACTACCCTGGTAAAGCAAAGAACTTCAAACTTCTCTTTTCAAGTTATTCTGGATTGTTCACGTGCAACTTGTTCATCTTGCTTCTTCAGTATCTTCTACCAGTGCTCTTTTTCTAGGGGGAAAAAGGTACTGGAACTTGCCCTGAACATGTTTCTTGTTCTCTTAAAAAAGGTAAAGGGACCCCTGACCATTAGGTCCAGTCGTGGCTGAACCACCGACCTTCTGATCGGCAATTCCTAGGCTCTGTGGTTTAACTCACAGCACCACCCATGTCCCTTCTTGTTCTCTTAGAACGTGCCAAAACTGAGTTCCAGCTGCCTTCTACAACGATCCTTTCCAGTTAGCTACTTCCTTCTGGAATCTGCATGTTATTATTACCTATTGCACAGAGCTTGAACTCTGGCCAAATTCAATGTTCTTCCCTCCCAGATGTTTTGTAGCAGATATGCTGCCCCCCCCTCTTTCCTCAAAAGTAGGTAGAATCTATAGAAGGCATTCTTTTGTTTTGTAATTTTTATGCTGGAGTTTGACAGCATTTGATTGGTCCTTTATTGACCAAATTACCAGGAATAGCAACTCTATTTCCACTGGATGGAAAATAAAATGCTAAGGATGCCGCTGATAATGACTGCATTTTGTCAGGAGTGAAAATGGGAGAAAAACTTGTCATGTAAATCTGGAAGGGCTCTCTCCACGGGACTGTCTAGAGGTGACTATACCTCTGTGTAGCTGTCATTAAGTCACACTTTTGAATCCGTTTCATTCTGAAATTCAGGGGAACAGTATGTATTTGTTTTATTTCTAGTCCATTGAGTGTATTAAATTGAATGGGTGAAATTTCATTATGTCCCACAACTACTGGTGAAATATGTAAGACATTTCAGTGTTGTGAGCCATCTTGAGCATAGCTTAGTATGGAAAGAAAGCATGCAGATAAATGATGGTGATGATGAGTGTACTGTTTAAATTGGGTCAGAGTCCTTAAAATGGAAAAGTAGCTTTCTCATGCATGAAGAACACATTGCTAAGGACTTGTGAAACGGAAGCAGAGGTGCAGCTCTCAAAACACCTAGACGCTCAGCCTTCTGTGTAGTTTGTACAGCACTTACATTAGGGCTGTGGAATATAACTCACAGAACCCTTGTGCTCTCTTATTTCCCATGATCATAGGCTGAGTTGCTATGGCAACCAGGTATCCCTCAGTGACCCATCTTTGTGCCAAAAGAGTTTATGTTTCAAGTATCCATTCAGCTGGAATCCTGTTTTATTCAGGAATGCCACAGGGCCTACTAATTTCTATCTTTCCCTGTGAAGTATCCTTCAGAAGCGTGAATTTGAAAGCTGACCAGAGATGCAAAATAAGCCAATTATGGTTGTAGTCCTATTCACACTTAGGAACCAATGTCATAGAAGTTGATGCATGCATACACACACACAGAGAGAGAGAGAGAGAGAGAGAGAGAGAGAGAGAGCGCTGTGGCAGTGATTTTTTAAAAAACAAAATTTTGCATGTTTGATATTCTGTTTATCTCCATGCTTGTGAAGGATCCCAATCTGTATTTACAAAACGTCAAAAGAGCCCTGTCCTTTGCTGGTGTGGGGAAGGGCGAGAACCCAGGATTGTGTAAGTAAAGCAAATGAGTATTAACACAGTGCTGAGATAGAGACTCTCTCTACGGGCAATGTCCAGCATGTACCTGAGTCAACAGTAGATACACAATTTGGTAACATGAAACAATGGAAATTATCCAACTATTTCCTTTCAAAGCATGAAAAATAGACAAGTGCATATTATTTGATTCTGTTTTAGTTTGTTATGTGATGCTTCTTTAAAGCTACTACCGTATTCTGGAGGGGCTTTAGCACAACAAAAGTGGGGCAAAAACAAACGTTTTGTGCTATAAGCAAGTTATGGGATTTCAGCAGGATATGCACTGATTGGAAATGAAGCGGTGTGATCTCTCCCAAACTTTTGCAGGCACAAACAGTATTGAAAGTGGAATCACGTATCACCATCCTTTGGCATCATGAACACAAATAATTGTGAACATACAATAAAAAGGGCAGCTGGAAGGGTCCTCAGAGTCAGTTGTATACAGAAGTTGTTTGCTTGATGCAAAATAATTTTGCGCTTAATCTTTGACACTTTAATACTTTGCACCTTTTCTAATTTGCAGCAAGAAATTGCAAAGCCTTCAAAACGATGCACTATTTATGGGGACTATTTCTAAGGAAACCTTTCCAAAATAAATGACGTGGAGTTCTCAGTGCAAGTAATTTAGCTGCAGCGAGCTGCTGGAAGACATTTTGATTGAAAGCTCAATCAACAACTAGCTCATCACAAAATTTAAATCCTGCACATGCCAAAAAGAAAAACAAACAAAAACCTTCAAAACATCAGGGGTGTGTCATCTCAGTGCATGCATTAAGTATTCTGTGTGTGAAAATTAAACAAATGCTTTTGAATGGTGAAGGCAAAGCTGATAAACAGCACAGTTATTGTCGCCTTTGAAAACATCTCATCCAAGCTTTCTCTTTCTCTAATAATTCATATATCTTGTTTGGTAGGAAAGCTAAGATGTGAAAGGCTAAGACATATTTGCTAACCACCACGATTTCAGTGCTCTAACAATTTAAATAAAGAATACCGGACGAGAAGAAACCAGAAAGTCAGCCTACTGTAGTCTCAGAGTTGTGTTCCTAATTTGTAAGATGTTTTCAATTGTTTGTGCCAGATTTATTTCACGGCATGCAGCCCACAAGGTAGAGTAATCAGGACCTTGCATGTACATGCTTAAATCATTCCAGTTCTAAAAATATATCTGTGTGTGCGTGTGTGTAAATAAAGACAGCTGAAGACAAATAGCACTGGGGATACTACACCATCTGGGGGAAAGTCTTAAGAGGTTATGATTTTGCAACATGATTCGTGCTTGCTGGCTGAATCCTGCAGATGACAGAAGGCAACAAAGTTGAAAAGCTGCCATGTGTTATAAATGTTGGTGGCATACAGATGGCTGTGTCAAAAGGCGCACAGGCTTGGCTTCATTAGTAATGCCTCCGATTCCTAAAGAGTACTTTGAGATATTCCACTTGGTACTAACCATTAGCCCCAACCTATGCATAACCAAGGGTTAGAGTAGGATGGGCAAATCAGTGAGTTTCTGACCTGTCTCTCTTTCCATCCCGCATCTGTTTTGAATGTTTTTGCCACAATTCCGATTCATTTGCCCATTAATCTGTGTTGTTGGCATCTGTCTGTCTCGTGACAATGGAGTGTGCCTCTGGGGGTGAAGCCAAACCATGGCACTAGCACCACCAAATGACCTTCCATGGTGTGCAAGCCAGGGCAGTGTGTATGAAGGTCCTGGGTTGTCCAGATGGAGAGATTCCCCTTTGGCCTCACTGATGTAGCACCAACTTGGCAGCAGGAGTTGCTGGAAGGAGGCATACAAGGCACATCCAATCACCTTAGGGACTCCACTCTGGATTTGTGTAGGGTTTACTCCTTAGCCTTATCTTCTCCTGAAAATATCCCACAAGACAGCAGAGTTTTATGGCCAGAGTTTTCCTTCTCCTAAATGGCCTACCGTCCCAGGTTGATGAGCCCCATCTGCCCCTTTAATTGCATATTGCAATATGTTTTTAAGCTGCATCACAACATGTGGATCATGTCATTTTGGTTTAGAATTCACAGATATCAAATTACTCAGTTCAGGCACGTTCATTAAGCATGCTAAGCAAAGGAGAGTGAGTATGAACTACATCGTCCAGCTTCTAGTAATGTGTTGTTGTTGTTGTTTAGTCATTTAGTCGTGTCCGACTCTTCGTGACCCCATAGACCAGAGCACGCCAGGCACTCCTGTCTTCCACTGCCTCCCACAGTTTGGTCAAATTCATGCTGGTAGCTTCATGAACACTATCCAACCATCTCGTCCTCTGTCGTCCCCTTCTCCTTGTGCCCTCCATCTTTCCCAACATCAGGGTCTTTTCCAGGGAGTCTTCTCTTCTCATGAGGTGGCCAAAGTATTGGAGCCTCAGCTTCATGATCTGTCCTTCTAGTAATGTACTCAAGTTTAAAGTTTAAAATACAGCAGAAACGTTGTCCAAATATAAACACATTAAACCTCACAATAATTTCATAATTAAAGTTTAAAAACTGAGCCCAGAATAGCTGCAGAAATATTTCACTTAATGTAGACCAGTAACAGGGGAACCTATGATACTCCAGATGTTGTTGAGAGTACCACTTCCAGAATCCAAGACCATTGGCTAGGCTGGCTGTGTTCAACATCTGGAAGGCCACAGATTCTTCATCCTTGACGTGGCCCATCTTGATTTTTGATGTTTGCTGAGGAGGCTTTGTTCTAGCTACTTTCAAGAAAGGGCAGAGCTTCTCAGTGGAATCAGCTCCGGCTTCCTAAAGAGGTCTTGCAGGTTTCCTTTACACAGTTTCAGAAATGCATTTTAACTGAACATTCCTCATGGCTGCTATGGATGTTTTCTGTTTCTTTCTCTCCACTATTTGACTTGTTCATTCTTTCCATTTGTATTGTTTTAATATGCATGTTTCATTTTTAGTACTTTTTTAATAGAAAGGCAACTTGTAGGTTGCATCAATTAACAGAACGGTTTGTCAGTATGTTTTAAAAAGCATTAAGGACCACCTGTGAATGGCAGGCTGAAATGAGATTATCTTCAACAGCAGAGACAAGGCGACACAATCATGACTCACGCATTCCACAGAAAGAGAAGATCCAATCCCAGTAAATAATAATTTATTTTCCAGCAAACTAATGGTTTCAATCACAGGTAGGCAGAAATATGACATTTAATAGAAGCAATACTATGGGAGTAATTATTTGTACTAAATTAACAATGTATGCGGCATGTTCATCAGCAGCAGATGCAGAAATTAACAGCACAGGTGAAAAGCTATTTTAGAAGGACACAATTGATTTAATTTCAGTTTCCTAACTTTGATCTTTCCAAACCTTCTCACGTCACAGCTGGTGTACAGACAGGAATAGCCAAACTATATAAAGGCGGTTTCAGTTATTGAGGAGGGTGGTTTATTGGGGTGTTGTTGTTGTTGTTTCCATTACATATTTTATGTTTTTATCTTGTAATTTTATGTTGTGACCTGCCCTGAGATTTACAGAGAAAGGGCGATATACAGATTTAATAAATAAAAGAATGGCACATTTCAGAAGGGTGCTTTGCATCTGTACCCTCCATTGATCCCTCTGAGTAAATGTACCTTCCTGGAGCAAGAACTTGGCAATCTTATTAATAGAGGTAGTACACTTACTTCTTCCCATAATGGGCACCTCTTTGCTTAGTTTCAGAGTGGCAATTAAGTTAAAAAAACAACTCAGGCATTTTTATTCAAGTTAACTAATGGGTAGAATGGTTGTTTCCTCCTTCTGTCTCTACTGTCTCCTTACAAGGTATCTTGTTCCTTAATTGAATATTGTGTATGTGTTTCTCTCTCTCTCTCTCTCTCTCTCTGTGTGTGTGTGTGTGTGTGTGTAATGCACACATACATCTATAATACCCCCACACACACTTTGTGATGGGTTCAGGACTTGGCTTTGCAACCTGTTTATAATTCTAGGCTTCAGCCCTGGCAATGTAATAAAAACACCAACTAATAAATCCCTCAGTCAGTTACAAAGGTCCTAGGTCCTTACTTTTTTACTCTTGAATAAGTACAGTAAGCTCCCAGTCATTTTGGAAGAGGAGAAAAGATTTCAAGGGCAAACAGCTTGAGCCTGGCTATCTCTCTTGATTTAAGTGATTAATAAACACCATGTGAATTGCATATGGCAGCAGTACAGTGGTGCCCCGCAAGACGAATGCCTCGCAAGACGGAAAACCCGCTAGAAGAAAGAGTTTTCCGTTTTGGAGGTGCTTCGCAAAACGAATTTCCTATGGGCTTGCTTCGCAAGACGAAAATGTCTTGCGAGTTCCTGCGGGGTTTTTTTCCTTCCCCCCCTTTTTCCCAAGCCACTAAGCCGCTTATCAGCTGATCCACTAAGCCACTTAACAGCTGATCCGCTAAGCCGCTTATCAGCTGATCCGCTAAGCCGCTAAACCGCTTATCAGCTGATCCGCTAAGCCCGCCAATAGCGCTAATCCGCTAAGCGGCTTGCTTCGCAAGACGAAAAAACCGCAAGACGAAGAGACTCGCGGAACGGATTCTTTTCGTCTTGCGAGGCACCACTGTATTAATGAATGGGGAAACGACTGAATAGAGAAGATGCAGGGCTGCTGATGATCTTCACCTAAGCTTTGTCTGTATCTTGAATGCTGAATTGCCTGCTGAACAGCTAGGTCTTAAATCATTTGGGGGAAATGTCATAATTCTATCAGCAGTCAGAACGAGCAGCTGTAATATCTGGTTTTTAAGTGACAGCCCTTTGTAAATATAGCAAGTGACAGCCCTGCAACAACCACCTTTATAAATATAGCAAGTTGCTCACATATTTTGTTAAACTTAGGCAGTTCAGTTTGTAAATTTGGGGCAGAATTATCTAGAAATATAGCAAACTGATTTATTTCAACCCAGACCACTGGCCTCTCCAGCAGTTTTGTCTACTGACTGGCAGTGGCTCTCTTCAGTTTTGGACAGGGGCCTCTCCCAGCCCTTGCTGGTGTTGCCAGAGGGTGAACCTGAAAATTACTGTATGCAATACGTGTGTTCTACCAGTGAGATTCATATGAGGGCCTAGGTCAGTTTAGGACATAACTATGGCTACAGAGAATTCTAAAACAAGGCAACCATTGTCACTGTGCAGCTCTCGCCCACAAAGTACTTGTGATATGGAGACTCTGAACCAGAAGCGACACATCTACAGATCAGCTGTGTGGTGCTGCAAACACAGCCTGTTCCCAGTCAGGCACCTTTTCCCATGGTGAAAGGGGGCTGGGAAGCCGGAAGGAAAATAAGAATGCCAGCTCCAGTGCTTGCATATTTCCCTCCATTCTGGTGGCACAGCAGAATAGGGAGGCTGCAGATTCAAGGGTTCTCCCAATGTGCCCTCAGAATGCCCCGTTTTTGTTATTACTACACATTGGAGTATTGAGAACAGATTGGAACTGGCAGAGATTTCTGCACCTGCTTGCGAGGGAACAGTTGCTGGTACAGATTGCCCCCAAAATGCTGCACCCAGAGCATTGTGGGTGGCACAAAACATTTGAGACGGCATGTTTTCAAAAGGAAGGAAAGAACCACTGTTCTGTTCACAGGGATCTCCTAACAAACATGGCAGTGGAATTTGCCATACCCACTTGAAAAATAAAGCAACTGAACACAAATGCCCTGGCTGAGATCATGCAAGATAGAAACCATTTATTGTTTTTAAAAATTGCACTGAAGGAGATGTAGGCTTACAGTAGTAACGGGAAACTGGTGGCCCTCCAGATTTTACTGAACTACAACTCCCATCCATCACCCCTGGCTACTGACCATGCTTCCTGGGGCCTGATGGGAGTTCAGCAACATCTGGAGGGTCCTGGAGGGTCAAAGGCTTCCCATACCTTAATCTGGGGAACAACAGTACAAAAGAGCTGAAGGGGAATGGCAAGTATTTCTACACAAGCAGCATCAACTTTTGCAGTGATAATGGAACTTTATGAAAATTCAGTGCTGCACTAGATCACCTGTGTCTTTGCAATGAGGGGTGTGGGTGGGTGTCCTTTGATAACCCGAAGGCTATGCTTCACATATTTTGGAGGAACATATATGAAAAGAACAAGGAAGAAGAAAGGCAGAGAGTGGGATTTCAGGGCTTGTTTGTTCTGCTACAGAATTCACAGGCTATCTGGCTGCTGTGATATCAAGCATCCTGTTCATGCTGTGAAAAGAAAAACACACAAAGCAGAAGCCACACGTTGCTTTCAGGCTCAGCAAACCAAGGGGATGAAATGGCATCGCTGTGAATGGCTTTGGGGTTCATCAAAGGGAAGTCTCAGAACATCTCTGTCCAAGGTCAGAAAGGAACAAGATGCTTTCCCACAGAATAATCACTGCTCTGTTTTTGAAGCAGAGTGGCTGCTCGGCTCAACTTCTCAAACATGGAAATGCAACAGCAGGATTAACATCAAGATTCTTGGTATTCATAGCAGAATTAAAAGCTTGGAAGCTGGGGCTACCTGGAGTTACCCAGTCCCACCGCCACTCTTTCTGTCTCATTCACACACCGCTAGCATAATTTATAAGAGTAAAACAAAAAAACAGTTGGTCTCCATGGTAAAGGAAGGTTTATGAAGATATTATGCAGAGCTTCTTCATATCTACAAGGACTCTAACCTAGTTAGATTCTAAGCTAGTTCTCATAGCTGCCTCAAGCAGGAGAGAGGGAAGAGGGAGAAGGCAATGAAGGTCTAGGGATGGAACTTTGGGCTTTGGCAGGAAAACACAAAGTGTGTTTCCCCCTATTAGTCTCAACCCTGCCCTCTGCTGACTAGAGGCATGCAAAGTTGCTTAAACCCAACAGATTTCCCAAATCTCTTTCCAGAAGGACGCTCATGCAGACTTTGTTGTGCCACACTTTCCAGGCACAGGTCCATCCACGATTTAAAGCTCCATGTCTGAGTCCGTTCTCCAGGAAAACCTGAATTTTACTGCCGAATCAGAGAAAATGGCTATCCGCAGACAACCCAATAGTTCTTGGCTCTGATTCAGAGGTATAACATGGGTTTTCGCAGGGAAAACTCCAGGACAAAAATAATAAAATAATAAAAAATGTTTAGACATGGAGCTTTAAAGAGCAGAGCTGTGCCTAGAAATATGGCACAAAAGGAAGTCTGGATGAGCCCCAAGTCTCTTGCACCAGGGAACAAGCCCAATGCTGCTTGTTTTTCCATATTAATTTCCTGTAAGCTTTGTTTTTCACTTTAGGTGAAATATGGATTGGTTTTGTTTCAAAATCCTTCCTGAAAAGCAATGAACCTCCAGCCCCCTACAACTCCCATCATCCCTATCCATTGGCCATGCTGGCTGGGGCTGGTGGGAGTTGGACTCCCATCACTATCCCTGGTGTACATGATGCACTGAACTGTGGTGATAGTATTTTTTAAAATAAAAAAAATCCTTCCAGTAGCACCTTAAAGACCAACTAAGTTAGTTCTTGGTATGAGCTTTCGTGTGCATGCACACTTCTTCAGATTTTTTTATTTTGACCATGGCAGACCAACACGGCTACCTATCAGTATTTTTTAAGTGTCACATATAGCTAGGCCCTGGAAGACAGTGTCAATGACTAGGTGAAAGCCATCACATGAACTTGATTCTGAACTCAGGTCCTCCTAATCCAACACTTTCACATTCTTTCAACCTCAGCAGACTGAAAGTGCACCGCAGAAAGTGCTGTTGCCTAGCATTCCCACGGTTCACCCTGAGAAGGTTTCATCTAATCAAGTGGCCATTGTTGATGCTGCTTGTTTTCCCCTTCAGAGAGCAGGAAAGTATGAATCTGAAGCAATAAAGGCAGCAGGAGGGTGGGAACAAGCCTTCAGCTACCCCCAAGGTCTTCCATGACAAACCTGAGCCCAACTACTTTTAATATATGAAGACGGCGAATGGTACATATATTGGTGCCCTTACAAAAAACTATGCCCACAGTTCAGCGCATGCTGTACAAGGAGGAAAGCTAGACACTATGGCAGAAAATGATAGTTGTCCATCTGTAATGAATGCCTTTGAGAAGATAGGATTTGTGTCATGTGGCTGCTGTCATACAATAAGCCACACCAACCGCATCAACACCATACAAAAGCGTTCTTAGTGTCACATGTGAAAGCACTCCAAGGGTGTAAATAAAGCACTGCAGATTCTAGAAATGCCACAGCAGGTTTATATTATGGTCATGGCTCAGATTCAAGGGCACTCCTTCGAAAGTGGTTAAAAGAGCTCCATCCTTTAACATCAGCTGAAGGCAAAACAAGATCAGCTGCACCTTGAATTGATCACATTTATTCAATATTCTTCAAAATAAGCAAGAATTTTGTAGCACATCAGCAATCAAATAGAGCCACAAAAACACGCACATGTATAAATAAGATACACTATGTGAAATGCACAATATTGAAACAAAAATAATACTGTACAGTAACAACATTTGAGAGACAAACAGTTCAAATTAGGGCTTGCTTACTCACACTATAAAAAACTTGACTTTTTAAAGAAAAATATAGATCCAATATAAAGGCCTGATCCTGAACACTGTGAAATCAATGGAAATTATATCATCTGCTCACTTCAAAGGCAGCAGGATCAATCCTTTGTTTGCCTTAATAGGCACTTCAATTGATCGTTTTTACAAAGCTTACCTTGAATACTATTACAAAAAATGACAAACATCAACTCAAGAGAATGTTTCAGCAAAAGTTTCAGGAACATAATGCAGAAATAGGTTAGTTATCCATGCACAAAACAGGGAGAAAGCTAATTCATTCAGTTTAAGAATAATATTTTTTACTAGATTCCTTTTCACAAACACAAACATTTTAGACTTCATTTTTTTCCAGTAATGGATATATCAAGTTTTACATTTTTCCTAAGTCTACTGAGAATGCTGGCACTGTTATGTCATTGCTTAACATATTGCATTCTGTCTGTAATAACCACAGAGGTTCATCATCTGAGTTTGGTAAAAGCACACACTATTGTTAAGATTAGAGTTTTCTAAAGCTGAAAGTACATTAAAAGGAAAACCATGAACTTCACAAATTCAGTTTTAAAATATTTTTCCCCAACTAAAAGCTGCAGAAAACTTGTTCTTAAATAATCTACAGAAAATTCTGGAGCCGCTAAACATTTTAAATTTCTTACACTTTCTTTGTCTTAAAAATATTTGAATTAATTCGGTAGCCCATCCTTTTGAAAAATAATCCAAAAAAGAAGAAAAGACCTGAAGTAGATTACAAATCTTTTGTTTTAATCAGTGTGACCAAGGGTTTGTCGTCAGGACTGTAGTCTTCATAAGCAATTGGAGTTGCATCATACATCGCAGGTCGAGATTTCTTTCCAAACCTAACCCCACCGCAAAAAAAGGAAAAGAAGGATTTAGTGGAATTGCAGATTGGTTGAACATTTACACTTGTAGCAGTAACCCACTGTCCCAAGAGAATATCAAAGAAACGTCAAGCTTCATTTGAAATATGTAGTCAAGTGCCAAGCATTCATGAAATAAGGACCTAAATCTAGTGAACTGGTAGAATGCAAACTTAGGCAATCAGCAGAACCACCAGATGGTGACGTTTTTCCTAGATGGTAACACTTCTGGTCACAGGTAGGACTGGGAATTACTGAACGTCTGAATACCCTTCTTTTAGTCCCTATGCATACAAAAAAAAAGTACCACATTTTTTGCTCAATAAGACTCACTTTTTCCCTCCTAAAAAGTAAGGGGAAATGTGTGTGCATCTTATGGAGCGAATGCAGGCTGCGCAGCTATCCCAGAAGCCAGAACAGCAAGAGGGATTGCTGCTTTCAGTGCGCAGTGATCCCTCTTGCTGTTCTGGCTTCTGAGATTTAAAATATTTTTTTTCTTGTTTTCCTCCTCCAAAAACTAGGTGCGTCTTGTGTGTCTTATAGAGCGAAAAATACGGTACATTCAGGGACACGGACTTATAAAAAATATTGGGGGGGGGGCCCGGGAAAGCTCATGAATAATAAATAAGCTCATGAATATGCAAATAAAGTGGCCTCCTCGTGAGCGAATAGGGGAGAGCGTGCTGCGCCTATTAATCAGCTCCGAAGGAAATTGGGTGGAGCTTTTGCTCGGGAGGGAGGGCAGGAGGCATGCAGCCCGACCCTGTGCATTTTGGGCTGGGGGAGGGGCAGCGATGGCGCTCTGCTGGAGGGGCGCCCGAGATTATTGGGGGGGCAGATCCCCCCAAACGAATTTTTGAGGGGGCTCGGGCCCCATGGAGTCGGCGCCTATGGGTACATTAAAGATGAGGTTTCAGCTTCGCCTGCTCCTTGGTAAGGCATTTTCCTATGGATAGGGGGGCAATCCTTCTTTGTGGGAGACCATTCTAATGCACAACTCTCCACCTGCAGTCTGATATGGTACAACCCAGGACAGGTTTTGCTATTAGGCTACTGTTGACTATATAAACTAAGGTTACCAGACGTCCCCGTTTCCCAGGGACAGTCCCCGGATTTACAAATCAGTCGCCATACAAAATCCTTTGAAGTTGAAAAGTGTCTCCGGATTATTTGAAAAAAAATCTGGTAACCTTCCTATAAACTGGCAACATACAGCTAAGCTCCTATGTTCCTACATTGCAGGAAGGAAGGAAGGAAACTGGCACAGCGGAAGCAGTGCTGCATGCAACAAACACAGGTCAGATTGGAAATCAATGGCTTATTACATCTCTAGGTTACAACCAGGCCTTTATTTCCCCCTTTACTCCAAAACCAACCTGGCATGCCTGATGGAGGCAATGGCGCTGCTGAATTCACTGTCAATGCTCCTGCAATTGTAGAATTCCTCATACGCTGGCCTGGATGAGCCTTGATATTCAATCCGGCTGATGCGACAAATCCCCACAATTAGGATGATCAGCATCAGGACAAACGCAACGCATAGGGCTCCGATTATGATGTAGAGAGAGTGCCGCGGCATGTTTGTCAGGCTCTCTGCCATGTGCCCAGACTTCCACTGCAAATCTAAGAGCAAGGAATAGAATGGACATTGTTGATGAATTGTACAGTAAGCGGGTAATGGCACATTCACTCCCACCATATATATTTGTACTTTTAATGGAGTTGCATGAAGATGGAAGTTAGGTGTGAAACTATTGCAAAACAGATCCTTTCCACCATTAACCCCACACTTGATTCCCACTGCCAATGGTTATTCCTGACAGAGCAGACACAGAAAGGTGCAGAGATACAGAAGCAAAGTGCCTGCCTCTTTTAACTCGCTGGTAGCAGAGGCAGAACTGGAAGTTGAAGGAAAGTTAGCTCCCCTTCTAGCTGGCCACAAAAGATTTCATTTTCAAAAGTTCCTTCTGCCTCTGCCTCCAAGTGTTTCCTGTATTCTCTACTGATCAAGAAAGATGGCACTTCCTTCATTTTTACATTTCACATGCTCAAACGTTTGTATTTGCTGCCAATCCTGAGAGGTTTCTAGCTGATTTTCCTTCCACAGGTGGAAATTTCAGTCACCCCTCCAAGTTAAACCTTTTGTCTTCTATTCCAAAAGCTAATGAAGGTGTTTTGGGTGTTAAAACATGCTGACAACAGTTCTAGGTTTCCAAACAGATGTTAATTATATAGCAATCACCCCCCCCCATATAACTTTTTTTCTGACTCCCTTACGCATCCATTGAAAGTTAATATTCGCCTTTACTGTACAATGCTCTTCCATTGGCCTGCTATAGCTTTGTTTTATATCAAACCATGCGCTAAATTATTCCCAATGTTTCAATGTAACGACGTATATCTGGAATACCCAGGCCTCACCTGGGATACTCATGGATTCTTTCCTTGCCAAAGAAAAGTATCTATTTTCTTTTGCAATTATGCCACCACCACTTTGGCACTAACAAATTCTGAAATACAAATAAAACCCTGAAGAGCACGTTAATTTTTATAATACTTATTCTCCCAAGCAGTGAACTGGAAGCACTCTCCCATTTCTTGGTTTTGCATTTGTTTCTGTAAAGTAATATGATCAATCTTACACGAGTCTTGCAAGCCCAAATGTTTAACACTAGAATGGCATCTTATATTTTTAAACCAGTTCCCACCCTAAATTTTATCGACATTTGTTTAGTTTATGTGATTTGTTATTAGCTCATACTGTCCATTAAGGTTACAAGATTTTTTTCAATGAATCTGGGAACACTTTTCAACTTCAATGGATTTTGTATGGGGACTGATTTGTAAATCCGGGGACTGTCCCCAGGAAACGGGGATGTCTGGTAACCTTACATTACATTAATCCATAAAGAGGTCCCATGATATCCTTTGGTACCAGTCAATGGTTTCCTCTGTTTTTGGGTCCCTCAGGACGGTGAACACATTTCCTTAATCCAGGGATGAGGAACCTGTGCTAGACTACAACTCCCAACATCTCTGGCTGGGGCTGATGGAAGCTGGAGTTCACCAACATCTGGAGGGCCACAAGTTCCCCATTCCTGGCACAGATGTGGGTTTCTTCAAACAAGCATAAACTGAATTATATGTTGCTCAAATCTCACTTGTTCTTTCTGTGTGTCAGAACTAAGGTGACAGCTTGGTGCTAGGAGTGCTATATTCCACCATTGTTCATAACCTGCGCCTGCAGCCAAGCTCCTTTGCAATTCTGGAATCAAAGTATCATTCTGAGATATTTGTTATCATACCACATAATCGACAGCAAGTAATAAAAGCATATGGTTCCAACAATCTAGGCCTTTCATAGAAAGCCATTAAATTACATATTATTATAATATGTAGGCACTGCATGGAATGCATTTCTAAAGGATTACTGCATGTCTCAGGATATTAAATCCATCTGCCAGACAGCCTATTGTCTACCACCTAAAGAGGCTGTCACTCACACATGGATTGTTCCCCCAATTAAGTATGCATGCCTATTTTAGTCATTACTATTTTCTCCTTTCAGCAGACCTTATGCCTTTATTTTATTTTTATTTTTTAGCATCCTGTTTTTCAACTAAAATAAAAAATATCCTCTTGATTACTTCCAGTACATATTAAAATAATGGCTTGTATTCTAAGATAGTTAATGCTGTAATCCTATATGCTCTTACGTGGGAGTAAATCCCACTGAATTTAATAGGACCCACTTTGAACAGACATGCACAGGATTATGGTGTTGAGGAAATTGATAGAATGGAAGTTTCCCATTCCTTCGTTCTTCTTTCAGTCACCTGTGAACCCTGGAGATCTTTTGGAGGGTTATAGGGCTTTCCAGAGTAATGTGGGATAGGTGTACGGGCTGCTTCAGGGAGGAGCAGATGTGGAGAATACTTTTGTTCTGTTAACTGCTTTAACTTACCTTAGGACCCAAGCCAGTATAATTCAAAAATTGCAAAAACCTGCAAAGGCCATTTGACCAGAGACTATATTGGAAAAGAAAAAAATTACCATGTCCTGTGGTGAACAGTGACCATCTTAGACTTGGTTAATTAATAAAACCAAATGGTAATAAATACTTACGTATTTCGCAATTTGCCCCAACCCATCCACGTGGACAATGGCAAGTATACCCATTGGGTTGGTCTATGCACATTCCACCATGATGACAGGGGTTACTCTCACAGTCATTTATATTAATGTCACACTCTTCACCTTAAAACAAGGAAGGAAATATAGTTATGTGTTGCAGATATGAAAGCAAAATGGAATGCCTTCATCCCTTTCGACTGCAGACACTCAATAATCAACATGTTAGTGTAACTTACTCTCAAAAGATTAATTTAAGCAGTCATATTATCTATGATACAACAGATAATGGGCTCTTTGTAAGGAGAAAATTACATTTTTCTGCAAGGAGTTCTTAACTGCAACCACACTCACTGCATACTACTTATTATTAAAACAATGGAATGAGGTCTCTTCAGGGTTGCACAAGTATGAAAAGTATTTAAAAAGCAATCAAAACACAGACTGATGCAGGGCAGCAATCAAACTTCAGCAATAAGTGGCTGGATTATACAATGGAATTAGATCATTGCAATCACATGAATCAAATAAATGTCTTGCTTTGCTACTGGAACTCTGAACATGGAGTTGAAGATGCTCATGTTTTCTTAAGATTAGAAACACCTGGGACTTCAAAAATGCTCTTACACGTCTATAGAATAAAATCCTCGAGAAATAATATCTAACAAGTAGGGCCACTTTAAAGCTAGTGATCCCTGGGTGAAGTATGAACTAGTAGTGGGTAAACCCTTTGTTTACTCTTGCTTTTATGAAAACACAATTTGATACTATAGACTTCTTGGTGATGAAAAACAGGGCTGTTAAAAAAGGAAAGTATCAGACTCATGGGGTGACTTAGGAAGAAGGGGTGAAGTGTGGGGCTTCTATCTGCAGAAACAATTTAAGCACCGAAGGGCTGGAGTAATTGGGAACTCACAATGGGGCATGGGATATTTGACCTTTAAAAGATGTCCAGCTTGTCACTTGTAAGGAAAAGAAAAGGTTTTGCAAAAAGCAATGCAGAAGAGAGGTATTCCACACTTCTCTTTGGGTTTTGCATGTAATGTCTTCATTCATTTTTGGGTTTTGAATGTAATGCCCCAGCTGTCCTTGACAGCCTATCTTTATATACCACTCTTTGTGCAGCAGAATACATTTCTGGCCCCCAAACCACTTTTGGAGAATAAATTGGCTTGCAAGAATCCCAAAGCTGGCTATCCCTTCAAGGCATTCATACAACTATCAGAAAAAGCAAGGAGAGTGAAATGTCTTCACTTTACTGGTATAATAATAATAACAATAATTTATTATTTATACCCCGCCTATCTGGCTGAGTTTCCCCAGCCACTCTGGGCGGCTTCCAATCAAGTATTAAAAACAATACAGTGTTAAATATTAAAAACTTCCCTGAACAGGGCTGCTTTCAGGTGTCTTTTAAAGATAGGATAGCTACTTATTTCCTTCACATCTGAAGAGAAGGTGTTCCACAGGGTGGGTGCCACTACCGAGAAGGCCCTCTGTCTGGTTCCCTGTAACCTTACTTCTCGCAATGAGGGAAACCGGTACAGATTACATGACACTAACCGGGTTAATTTAGCACCATTCAATTAGCATGCTGCCTTTTCAAATATTGTTTTCAAATGCCATATTGTTTCAGAAAGATATTGATTAAGTAATGGTTTAGCAGCTGTTTACCTTGCCAAGTTCTAATTAGCTACACATTTTACTTCTGAAAGTCGCAATATCAAATCACTTCTAACCAATATTAACAGCTCTTCTGTCAAAGCTAAATTCAACAGCACCCAAATTAATTGGGGCATACTCTCTTGCTATACATTCGTGCTCACAAGATTATCTTAAACTGCTTGCCTACTAAATGGACCATTTTCAAAGCTCTCTTTTAACTCATGTTCACCTTCTCATTCCCTCTTGGATGAGTCTATCGCAAGTCTCTTTCAGCAAATTCTCCCCCACTAATGGCAGGAATGCCATCCTGTAAAAGTAACAGAGGGATTCTGAGAAACCTGTTTCTTTTGCTTTGTTACTGAGATTGTGAAAAACACGCAAGGCCACTAATCTAATGTAAAATTTATGGATTAAGACAGGATTGCAAGAATAAATGGCTAAAAAGAGCTATTCCGCAGTGGGAAAATATTCTATTTTATCATGCTTTAGATACTTGTGAACAAATGAGAACATTTGCAGTATACATTAAGACTCCCTATTTTGTAGTAAGAGATCATGGAATGTGTTTTCTAGACAGAGAGCACTTCTAATTCATTGTAGTGATAACAGAATCACAGTATGGCATTTATTCCAGATTGCAGTAGTGTTATACATTTTTCACCTTGAATGAAGGGGATACAGCCTGCAAGGGAGATATAATATATGAGAAACAAACTGTGTTAAGTGGTGCATTATATATGTGGTCTTAAAATTAGAATGAATACATGGCATTATCCTCCCCCATCCTCTTCCATATGATTCCTGTATCTGTTTCAAATCCTGCAGGTCTTGTTCTCAGCTTGCTACAGTGCAGAGCTGGAACTTGCTATCTTATCATACATTGGCCCTTATCTTTGTTTTTTTTAAATTAAGTGCATATTAAAAGGAAGCCTGAAGTAGAGAAAAAACAATAGCAACCTGTAAACTGTTTGAAATACGTAGTCTCTGTTAGGTTGTCATCAATCAGCATATACATTTCAGCAGTCGGTTTTCAGACACTACTTTCCGAGCTTGAGCTAAGGAAATAGTACAGCAGCTCTGTGAACTCAGGTCATGCTTTAGGGCACCTGATCTTAATATGTCTTTCTAGCTGGAAAGAGATTCACACACTGTGGAACAGCAATAGCCAGCACCTCAAGCTTCACAGGCTCCTCGTGATCAAGCTGTTGAAAGTCTGAAGAAGCCTCTGTTTTCACCAACATAGCCAGGGAGATATAAGAAACCCTCTCCTGCTGTTCAAGTTTCAAGATGTTGATTGTCATTTCTGCCTCCATGAAATGGTTACTGGTCCCAGCAGCTTCCAGGGCAGGGCTTTTTTCCCACATGGAACTCAGTTACACCACCTTTCAGGTGGGCGGGCACCATTGCCATTATAAGAGAACGAGGGAGGTTTTCATGGTGAGTTCTGGCACCTCTTTTTCTAGAAAAATAGCACTGTTCCAGGGTATACTTCCATTACCTGAAGCACAGGTGAGCTACCAGCAGCCACGACAAACACCTCCTGAAGCTCCCACATTCTTCCATACTACCCAGATGTCCTCCCCTCCTTGTTCATTTCCTCCATCCCCACCCCCAGTTTTTAAATGTATTTTGTGTTTTTATATTCTGGTTTTACTCTGTCAACTGCCCTGAGACCTGCGGGTATATAAATTCAATAAATAAAAATAACCATTCTACTCCCCTCCCCCTTTCTATGTAATTTCAGAACAAACTGGAAGGGCAACTGTTTTATTTGCTAAAAATAAATTTACGCTTTCATTCTGGGTTAGTTTATTTCAATTTGTCTTTATTCAGGAGTTGTTAGTCCAGAAGATTTGTCTGTGGCTCCACCCAACATTGGTTCTGGCTCTGCCTACCACCAGAATGCAGCCCCTGACAGCTCATCCCTGAAGAATGCAGCCCTCGATGGGGGGAAAGGGGACAGGCACGTAAGCCTGCAAGCCTAGGAAGAAAGACATGTATAAAGAGAGCCAGGTTCATTTTTATAGAATACCTTCTCTGCTTCTCCTGCTTTGTCAGAAAGGCAATGAATATCATTAGTGGTAATTATTTTATTTTTTTAAAAGTGGAGTAAAATATCTGGTATCTAAACTGGGAATCAGCAGAATAAGATGAAAAGCAGGTGCAAATGCATTCAGTTGACATTTGTCATCTTCTGTATAGTCTGATTAATAATTATGCATATTATGTAATTTCAAAGTAACTTGCCTGTAAATCCAGGTGCACAGATACACGTAGCATTTAGCCCTTCACTGTCACAAGTACCACCATTCTGGCAGCTGATGTTAACACAAGGATCTTTGTATAATTCACAGTGCCTTCCTGGGAATATTAAGTGATAATAGATGATGTTAGAATTGTACATTGTTTAAGGGCTGGAGCAGATGGAAGCAGAATATAAAGAATACTAGCAGCCTCATACTCAGCGTTGTTTGGGAATTCTAAGGAAACAAAATGGCAGCCAAGTCCTATAATTTTAACCTGATTATTAGAAGATGGGATATACCAAAAAAAAGAGAGAGAGGAAATTTCATTGGCGCCAAGTAATTAATTTGTATCCTGAAACACCACCTGGGATCTCTGGATAAAGACTGGCATCAAAATTGAATAAATAATAAATAACCCATCCCCTACCGACAGTTTTGAGCCATTTTGAAGGTGTGGTGAGTAGTGCCCCTCATTTCTTCATAATTGATGATGTTCAATGCAAGGTAAACAAAGCATTGGCTATCCATGAACTAAATCTGGATGGGACCACTGAACCTTTTTGTACTGCCAAGGCCTGTTCACAGCCTCGTAGACCCTTCTCAGAGCTTCATAAAGGGTTAGCTAAAAGTCAAGACAAATGGAGGTGGTCTGTACAGATACCTTGATCTAGCTAAAACACTCAGCACCTAAACCTTGTTATAGGATACATGAACCTGGTACTGGCAACCCACAGGAGAATGATATTTACTTTGATATCCCCATGAGCACGACCAACAGTTCTTTAATAAATACATGTACAAGTACTTCAAACATCTATTGGATACTCACTGTGACTTCATGGGTAACACACCCTCCCTCCCCAAGGTTGTTGTTCTTTTTTCATGGGTATAAGATATGTGCATACATATGTATATCCTCTTTTTATCATGCTGCCCCTGAATAACAATGTTAACCACTCCAACCATTTCTTTTTTCAATATATATTTTAATAGCATGCCCTGCTTCTTCTGCGCCTTTGAATAACCAATTAACTCTTTCCATTTGGAGTAAAATTCTGACAAGAATTTTTGTCGGATATCACGACTTCACTGACTTTTACAAAATGAGGTTGGGTGGCTATAATTGGGAGAAAAAGCTTTTTTTTTCCCTGAAGCAAGATAGTTCTGTGTCTTATTGCTAGTTTTAGCATAGTGCAAGGGGGAAACTGTAAATCCAAAGTAAGATTCAGCTGCACTTTTTAGAGATGTCAGAAAAGTAGCATGTCACACTACAGGTGAGCTTCATATTGTTGGTTCCAAAAGGCTTGCCTCAAAGATAATGAAACTTAAATGATGCAGATCACGTTTATTAGGCAGATTTACAGTAACCCCACCTATGTTAAAGCAAAGCATCTCTTACCCTCATATTCTTTTGGCTCGGGTGGTGGTTAGGCATTGGAATATGTTTGTGTATTGGAGGGCAGGGTCTGGCCATCGCCTAGCCCTCCACTTTATGGGTATTCCGGTAAAGGAATCCGGCGGCTGTGGATCCTGCCCGACGCCCTTGCTGGTGGCTAGGGCCATGGCACGACCCCTGGTGACATCAGGGGGAGCTTTCAGTTGTATTTGCATCAACAGGCTCCTCCCACTGGTGGTTAACCCTTGTTAGACTCACCCCTCCCTGAGGGGGTGGAGTCACGCTCTGTTGTTTTATCCAATGCCTAAGCCAATACCTCTCACATGCTGTAATCAATAAAGTTGTGGCCTTTTTTTAGCCCATTAACCTGATATACTGTGTCCATGTGTCTTTTTTATCCCCAAGCGGGTGGAGGGTCCTTGAATCATAACCCCACCTCTGTTAAAGCAAAGCCTGTCTTACCTTCATATTCAGCAAGACATACACAGTCGTAGCTATTGACAAGGTCTCTGCAGGTAGCTCCATTCTGACAGGGGGCTGAAAGGCACTCATTATATTCCTCCTCACAATAGAGTCCGTGGTAACCTGAAAACATGTAACAAAGAAAACACAACATACCCTGAAAATGTGTCTCAGCATATGGCAAAAGCTTCACAATCGTGGATGGGACAGAGATGACTAGTAGCTGAAAATAACAATGTGAGGATGCACCTTTAAAGCTATTTTGTCACATAATGTACATGAAAGGATTTAGAGCTCAGTTTACGCTGGAATCAAGACCTCCTTATACATTTCATACATTGAACAATCAGAAACACAAGGCAGCCAAATGACCTCATTAGAAATCTAAGCAAGCCAGGAGTACTGAAGCGAATGGACTGTATTTTCAGAATTCATTTTTTGCACGGCTGTAGATCACATTTATTAGGTGGGTTTACTGGGCTAAAACGAGCAGAAATCTTGGTGATGTATAATGCCACTTTATATAATGAAACTAGATCTCGCTCCAGCACAACTCTGAAGTGTAACTCAAATAGCAAACTGCAGGATGTAGAGTAGCTGTCACTTGTCTGAAGTGGGTAAAGATATGGCAGTCTGAAGACAGAGAAGCATACTTGGTTGATTCAAGCTGGTAAAACAGGGATGAACACCATTTCACATGTAAATGAACGGTAAGTGCTACCAATCTGCCCAGCAAAATTTTGGCACAGCTTACATTGTGCCCTTTTATTATTAAACAAAGCAACAGTTTCATAGAATACAGCATGGATTAAGCATTATCAGTTATTCTACTGTGTTCTACAGAGCTGCAGTCCGATGCATATGTAAATAAATGAGGAATTATGTATTCTTTACTTCTACTGCTATGCTTCTAGCAAACTTTTATTATACATGGAAGCCACTGAGTAATCACTGCAGCTGACCCACCCTCATTTAACTCCATCAGATTAGCATACAATATCCTTTTAAGCCTTATTCGTTCAAATCAGAAGGTGCAGCAACTATGACTGGTGAATTGTAGCCATTATTTTCCTTCTTAGAACACCAGGCATCCACTACTACTCTTGTTAAACCAGGGAGACCTTTCACCTTCCATATATTTGCATCATTCAAAAACATCCTAAGCTTGTCCATCAGGTTCTAATTCACTAATTCAGGCAAACAGAAATATTGGCTTGGATTCAAAGGTTGCACATTTTGGTGTGGACTTTTAGATAACAGGGAAGCCAAAATATAAAATAAAGGTAAAGGTAAAGGGACCCCTGACCATTAGGTCCAGTCGTGGCTGACTCTGGGGTTGCGGCACTCATCTCGCTTTATTGGCCGAGGGAGCTGGTGTACAGCTTCTGGGTCATGTGGCCAGCATGACTAAGCCGCTTCTGGCGAACCAGAGCAGCGAATGGAAATGCCGTTTACCTTCCCGCTGGAGCGGTACCTATTTATCTACTTGCACTTTGACGTGCTTTCGAACTGCTAGGTTGGCAGGAGCAGGGACCGAGCAATGGGAGCTCACCCCATTGCGGGGATTCGAACCGCCAACCTTCTGATCGGCAAGCCCTAGGCTCTGTGGTTTAACCCACAGTGCCACCCGTGTCCCTAAAATATAAAATAACCAGCAGCAAATATATATATGCTATTATTGTTTTTATTATTCTTCAGTAACAGTGGCTTGGATCTAAAGGTCCCTTTGTGCAAGTATCACCACATGCGCACAGCAAGGCTCGCGGATTACACACACACACACACACGTTTCTCATGTCTATGAAGATCAGGGGACCCTCCAGAGCAGCTTTTGGGGAAAATCAGGGGGTGGGGACTTCCCCATGAGCAGAAGTGTCTCCCACTGACACAGCAACATCCTTGGGTCCAAGCTGCTGTTAGTCACTAACCGTTAATTTATCTATTATAATCATCATTATGTATTTGCTTTATTTGTCATTGTTTTTTTATTCCAGTCTTTGCCTGTTCAGACTAAAACCTATTTCCTTTCAATTTGTTTGCTTGAAGTTGGAATTGATACTATTGAAAGAGCAGAACAGGCTTTTCTAGAAATTGTTTTCATTTTAATGTTATTTTTTTACTATCTTGTTCTCATTTCCTCTGAGGAAAATATAAATGGGGCGGCCCATTTATTTAATTAAAAAAATTAACAGCAGCACAGGCTTTTTCACTGTGTGAAAGCTCAAGTAAAACTTTGAATGGCAAACATGCTCTGTGAACGCTGTATATATTACTCAAGAGAAAACCAAGTGAGTTTTTTTAGGGATCTGGTCAAATAATAAGCAAGACTTAGTCATACTCAAGAGCAAACCTTTTGAAATTGGTCATTAATCATAACTAATTGACTCCCAGTGGGTTTACTCCAAGTATGACTGAGGCTGGATCCAGCCCTTTGTGCCATAGAAACAAAAGGCTTACTCATTTCACCAGAGACCTGAAATCAATTGGATTTCACATGATTTCATGTCCTCATAAGGGATAAACTGCCATTACTTTGTGGCCATTCTTTAATAAGACACAGTGGAGCAGGCACAAGAAAACTGCCATATGCAGGCTTAACCTGAATTCTTATATATAAAATAAAACAACAGCAAGAAAATGCTATTGTAAATAAACTCATGTAACTCTCAATATATGCATACCTCTGAATTATATGTGACTGAAAAAGTCCCCCCCCTTCCCCCAAACAGCCTTGGCTGTGAGGAAACACTCTGATTTACATGTTAAATTAATGACTTGTTTTACAAATGAGTATCAACCTGTTCTATAGAGCAACCAGTTGAAGACTGCAAGTCTGTGGTGAAAATACCATTTTTCTCCACTAGAGGGTGGCTTCCACCTACCACACTTCTTAAATTTCAAGAAGGGAGGACACCGCATTTTCATTCGGCTAGTTAGAAAAATGTCAATTCCACCTCTCCTGATGTCAGCCGGGGGGGAAATGCTATTTATAAGAATAAGATGAAGCCCTATAAAGGCAAAGGAGAGTCTTCTCCCATGTACAAGTCACCTCTAAATTAACAAACAAAAAGTTTTTATATTCTGTAACTTTCTTTTTTAAATGCAAGTTCGGAATAGGTTTTTAACACACAAATGAAATGACCAATTTCCTTCCCTGCATACCAGCCGCCAGGAAAACCAGTTATGCTATGAGCGAGGGTACGAGGGTAACTAACCCATTAACCAGAGGCCTTGGAAAAGGTGAGAAAGTGATGCACCCTCAAGTTATGGACGTGATACTAGGAGAGAGGACTTACATACAGGGGTTGATGATTCTCACGTGATATGCCAGATTAATAAATAACCAGGTATAAAATGCACAAGGGACCCAGGTGGCGCTGTGGGTTAAACCACAGAGCCTAGGACTTGCTGATCAGAAGGTCGGCAGTTCGAATCCCCGTAACCGGGTGAGCTCCCATTGCTCAGTCCCTGCTCCTGCCAACCTAGCTGGTCGAAAGCACGTCAAAGTGCAAGCAGATAAATAGGTACCGCTCCGGCGGGAAGGTAAACGGCGTTTCCGTGTGCTGCTCTGGTTCGCCAGAAAGCAGCTTAGTCATGCTGGCCACATGACCCGGAAGCTGTACGCCAGCTCCCTCGGCCAATAAAGCGAGCCGAGCGCTGCAACCCCCAAGTCAGCCACGACTGGACCTAATGTAAAATGCACTTCCGGGTATAAAATGCAACTGTATTTGGGGGAGGGGGTTGCCAGTACAGAAACATTTGCAAGCAGGAAAGGATGGATCCAAAGAGACACTGTTCTTACTTTTAATCAAGTGTGGAAAAAGGAAACAGAAGTGCATCCACTGGCCGGGTCTTCCCAGTGGAATATGTGAAACAGGTCCTGTGTGCAGTTGTATATAGTGTAACAGCCTGATCACAGAGGGGGTTCTCACCACGTGGAAGGACTTATGCACAAACAGCTGTGTATGCGTACAGAGAAGCTTTCACACTGAATGAATGAGCTGAGCCAGTGAACCCATTTCCCATTTCATTCGGTTCAACGAACACACACACACACACACACAACTGGAAATGAAAACAGGGTTAATGTCTCCTAATATGGATCCCCTTCACCTTCATCTTGTTCATCTCACTTCCTATCCGTGAATTATCGCAGTTTAGTGCTTTCAGGCAACACATTAATTCAGAAGCATGAGTGACCTGATCACTATTCGGAACGACCAACATTCTGCCTCCAACCAATGCTGAGCTAACCACCTGTAAAAATTCATACATCAGCCTTTTTCATGCATCTCATCTTACGATCCCTGAAAGCCCTGCCAAAATATGAATCCCATTTTCAGACTTGCAAAATATATTTCATTTGTGAAAAGTGCTACATAGCTAAATATTACCAATTCCACCCCGTAATGAATACATAATAATTAGGTAAATATGCAGAAGTCAGCATGGCCTGCAAACCTTGCAAGTTTACCTGCATATTTGGTACCGTAGGTGTGGTGGCTTGAGGCACATCTGAATAATTCCACAAGGCCATCTGCAAAATGCCGTGAGCATTTAACTATTTATGTAGAAGAGCTGCAGCTCAGTGGTACAGCATCTGCTTTTCATGCGGAAGGGTCCCAGAAACCCTGTTCCATGTTCAGGAACAAGAGGCTGGAGTCCTTTGTCATTGTCACAAAAGGGTGACATCAAGCAGCGGAAACCATGTCACATGTTTTACGTTCAAAACCAGACTTTGGTTTAAAATTAATGATTGTCCGGGAGTATAGCCTGCTGGACCAGGATTTTAGCTGCAGTACTGAGTCCCTGATTGCCAGCTCTCAAATACTGATGTCATCACCGGCAGAACAGAATCACATGTAAGACATGTTTCGGAAAGACTGCCTCTCATTGCCCCTGCCAACCTCTGAACATAATTTCAATAGAGCTTCTTAAAAGGATTGCAGGCATCTTTGCAAATCAAGCAAGTGTTTCTTAGCAAGTGGTTATCTGAGTATTTGAATATGCATAAGAGGGAAGCCTACAAAGGGGGGGGGGCAATGCACAGGCCTCTTTGACAGTGGCATCTTTGCAGTAAAAAAGAGGAAATGACCTCATGAATTTGCCTTTCTGCTTTTTCTCCTCTTTCTCCAAACAATGGAGCTTTTTGATGCTCAACACATCTCCCTCTTAAATCCTCTGCATGTGTAACTCAGAGCCCTGCATACTATTACATATTATCAGTAGCTCCAAGGTACCTTTAGAGCACATGTACCTTTTTCCTTTATGCATGAAGAACTGCTTGAAGATCAGAGAGTATCTCAAAGCATGAACAAAAAACCTCCGAAACCACCGTTGCATAAGGAAGCTCAGAAGCTGCTCTCTTGGCAGCCTTGACGCTGTATGTTGCACACTAAAAGAAACAAAAGCCATGCTGCCACCTTTCTTTCCCATTGCTTGCTGCCTAGAAAATACCAGTCTGACTGCTAGCCAGCAAGCAACTGAACACTATTTCTAACAAGCTAAAATATCTTGCTGTGGATTTGCAGGAGGGATGGAGGGTTCTTTGATTACCAGAACTAAACAGAATTTATAGGTTTCTTCCTTCCCTGATTCATCCATGATAAACAGCACAGGCAATACATCTTAGCCAGCTGTCCCAAGAAAAGCCCTTTCAAAGGCACTACTTGGGAACACCATTAGCAAATAATTATTTTCTGTTATGGGGTGTGGAAGATTGGTAGATCATCTGCTTTGCATGCAGGGGGACCCAGCATCAATTCTCAGCATCTCCAGGTAGGACTGGGAGAGACACACCTGGAACCCAAGAGAGCTGCTGGCAGGCAGAGTAGAAAATACTGAGCAGGATGGACTAATGGTCTGACTCAATATGAGGCAGTTTCCAATGTTCCTATGTGGGAGCCTTTTTCAGCCTGAGAGCTGTATTTCCCCCATGGCCAAGTTTCTGAGAGCCACATGCAGGTGGTGATCAGGGCCACTCCAGTGTGGCCTGAATTTCTGAGAGAATGGGTGAGGCTTGTGTGAAACCACTGCTTTCCAGGGACACCTGCGGCCACTGAGCCTGACACTCTTTATTCCATCCATCAAATATTCTCTTAATGAAAGTCACAGAAGGGCAAAACTGTGAAAAATGTGTTGAGAGTGTGGAAGGGGAGAGAACAATTAAGAGTCACACTGAAAGGCCTACACTGGCTCCCAGTACGTTTCCGAGCACAATTCAAAGTGTTGGTGCTGACCTTTAAAACCCTAAACGGCCTCGGTCCAGTATACCTGAAGGAGCGTCTCCACCTCCCATCGTTCAGCCCGGACGCTGAGGTCCAGTGCCGAGGGCCTTCTGGTGGTTCCCTAGCTGCAAAAGCCAAATTACAGGGAACCAGGCAGACGGCCTTCTTGGTAGTGGCACCGGCCCTCCCACCAGATGTCAAAGAGAAAAACAACTACCAGACTTTTAGAAGACATCTGAAGGCAGCCCTGTTTAGGGTAGTTTTTAATGTTTAATAGGTTATTGTATTTTATGAGGGGCGGGGTATAAATAAGTTGTTGTTGTTGTTGTTGTTGTTGTTGTTGTTGTTGTTGTTGTTATAGCACCATTCCTGCTCAGAAAGCTCTCCCCCCACCCCAATAATTAGCACTGGACCTTTTTTATGGGGAAGGGACACTTAGCATGGGCATAAGAAGCAAAGTGACTAGAAACACACAAAAGGAGCACAAATATAAACTCAGAAATATTCCGCAGCTAGGAGGAAATATATATGTTGCAAGAGATATTATTCAAATTGCTACTATGCACGCCCTTGGAAAACCTATACACCAACGCGCATTTCAAATAAATTAAAGCCGCAATTTGATAACTGGCTGCCCTTTTAAGCTGAAACTCTACACTCTTGACTTGATACTGAGTTTAAAAGTCACACCGAATTTGGTCAGTTCCAACTCTGTTCCTTAAGTCTGCACTATGATCGGCATCGACACAAATGCACTCATCATTTGTTCTGCTTTTCATGACTTTACTCCAACGGTCCTCAGTGACCTGAGAGCAAGAGCACCACAGATCCTAAAAGGCAAAAGAGAGCAATGGAAGCATTTGATAGGCAGCAGTACCACAAAGATCACAGAAACAAGTTCTTCCATCCCTGCTAAAGTCTGAAAGGGAAAAGCAGGATGCTGGTTTAGAAAATAGGCCTTTACTCTATGTAGAACTGCTGTGAGAGCTCCAACCTTTACTATTTTGTCACTGTAGCTTTTTTTAGCTGAATACAGAACAGAAAAAGCCGTATATAATATATAGACAATGAATCAGCATGTTTCCACCACCTTTACCCTATATTGTTGTGAGTGCAGGAAATTAGTCTGCCTTGTTGCATGAGTTCCTTCTAATTCCTGGGGTCCAGGATCTGGCAAGGGCCAAAATCTAATGAAGGGTTCCATTGTTGCAGTAGTCAGGCAAGTTTCTTTGGGAGTTAAGGGTCCTGAGGACCATGTAAAAAAAGAATATAGTATAGGTAGAGACTATTTTACGTGAGTCAGATATGTGCGCGACTACACATTGCACCAAACCCAGAAGTGACCCGAAAATGACAAATAAAGTGTGTGTGGGGGGGAGGCAGGGGCAGAATGGGTTTTTGCAAGCTTTTTCAATGGTGTTTCAAATACACATAATTTCACTTACATGCCTTGGAACATACCATATTTTTCGCTCTATAGGACGCACTTTTTCCCCTCCAAAAATTAAGGGGAAATGTGTTTGCGTCCTATGGAGCGAATGCAGGCTCCTTGGCTTCTGCGATAGCAACACGAAGCCTTCCAAGCGCAGAGGGAGCGCTCCCTCCATGCTCCGGAGGCTTTGTGTTGCTTTCACTGAAGCCTGGAGAGCGAGAGGGATCGGTGCGCACCGACCCCTTTCACTCCCCAGGCTTCAGCGATAGCCTCCTGAAGCCTTTGGAGCACAGTAGGAACTCGCGCTGCACTCCGAAGGCTTCAGGATCCTTTTGCTGAAGCCGGGAGAGCAAGACTCTCCGGGCTTCAGCAGAGAGGGAGAGCTGCGCAGCACCCCTTCTGCAAAGCGGGAGGAGAAATGGGGGGAGCTCTGTTTCTCCTGCAGCTTTGCTGAAGGGGCACTGAGCAGAGAGGGAGATTTTTTTTTTCTTGTTCTCCCCCTCTAAAACAACCCTCCTATGGTTGGGTGCGTCCTATAGAGCAAAAAATACGGTAACCACCACGTGAACAGGGAGTTGCCTGTATAACAAAAGAGGCTGCTCTTTGTCCTCTGAGCAAATGGGTGGGCCTTTTCCCCTCCTCACCTGGCTGATACTTGGAAGGACAATAGCCAAGACGGTGGTGTGTAAGCAGGGCTAAAAGTAGGCAGCAGCCAGAGAGACAGAACTTGATTTCTGCTATATTCCAAGGCTGTGACTATGAAAAAAGCAAGACTTTGCGGGGGGGGGTGTTGGTAATGCTGTGAGACCATCCATATTAGGCTCAGGCTGTAAATATGTGTAAATAAACCACATATCATAAAGGCATCACCATCTCTGCTGTCTCACATTCCAAGGAAACCAAAACCTGGGGTAGTGTGCAACAATATGTTCTTTACAATGCATGGCCTCTCATGTCAAAGTGATTGTAAAACCTACTATTTCATGGGTACTGTGCAACATAGTCATATTATAAAGCGTGTTTTTTTCAATTTTCTGCAAATACAAATAACATACAGCTGTAATCACCTCATCCAGCTATTTTTCCTCCTGTTGCAGGGGTGAAGGTCAGGATGACCAATGGAGAGCCAGGCTAAGAACCTCTGACACCGTTTTAGAGAGCAAACTAGAAGCTAAAAGCCTGAAGTCATTTTCTGAGAGCAAAGCCTCTCTCCTGTTTGCAAAGAGCAAGTGTGGTTAAGGGTAGCTTGCCCCGACAGGAAGTTTGCCAGTTGAGGTTAAGCCATTTCTAAGAAACGACCCCTGACAAGCAGGATGTAGCTAACCGCCAGGGTCCAGATATAACTCTTAGGTGTGAAGTTGCTAAACCACAAGTACTTCCTGGAACTAATAAGGAGGTTAATTAGTTTATAAGCCAGTAGCGCCACCTAGTGGAATAGGCAACTTGGAACCGAAAGGACACACCAATTTATTAATTGGTTGAGCTTTAATGAATATGCATCAATGACCATAGGAAATTGTCAATCATTGGCTAAAGGGATGCCAAGGGGCTGAACTGTGCTTTGCAAGAAGGTATATGAGTTAGCTACCCCCAAGGAGGGGTGGGCATTCTTCATTTTCCTGAATGCACCCTATTTGCTTTTTGTCTGACAAAAATCCAAATAAAAAAAAAACTTTTTCTTTAAGAAACTTTGCTGCCTGATTTTTTCATTCCTGGTCTGTATTTCTGAAGTCCCTTTCATTTCTGGTGCCAAAAGTGACTCGGATCAGAAGGACTTTAAGTGTCCTCAGAGACCAGGAGGCAGCTCCCTTGCCCTATGGGCAGTGACGGCGGAGGGCCAACGGACCTCCTGGCTTCCAGGTGCACACCGAACCTTTTCTTCGGAGGGGGACAGAAGGCAACTTGACCCTCTTGCTGTATCCTGGGACAGAGGACAACGGATTTGAAGAGCCGAGGTTGGGAGGACAGGGCAGAGAACAGCCGGCTGGGGTGAGTACATGGCAACAAGCCCTGAGGGGTTATAAAATCCTCCTGTTAATTAAGGAGAAGGGAGATCCTGATCAAATCTCCAGCGTGGATAGTGGCATTAAGGAGAAGGGTTGACCCAACCACCCACGCTTTGGTATTAGGAAGGAGAGAAAAGGGGGGGCACAGGGTGGTTAAGTGTGTCGTGCAAGCGTCCAACGAGAGAGGCATTTTGTGCATGTATGTGTGTTACCCCGGGGCATTCCCCTGGGGTCGTAGCAACAAGTACTCCGTTTCCCAGTCGGGCGACCGCACCTGGGCGAGAAAAGTTGCGAAATGAATGTGTGAGTGTTTGGTGTGGGGACGCTGTACAGGGCCATACTGAAAATGGGAGGGGGAGGCTCGAAAGGCTTGAAAGGTCCAGTAATTCCCCTTCAATGCATGTTAAACAACTTCAAGAAAGGATTCAGCGGAGACTATGGCATAGACCAGGGGGGGGACATCCTGACCAGATCCCCTATATAGACAACTGGCTGAAGGTTGTAGATGACAACCCCCCCCCCCTGGTTGAAGAAATGCAGGACTGAACATTGCAAAGTCACTCCCTCATGTCAGGTTTTGGAGAGGGAAGATGTCCAAAAGAAGTGCAGTGTTTATGGAGAAGAGTGTACAGAACAGTAAGCAGTTATTACTGCATTAACAGAGGAAAATAAAAGAAAAGAGCATGAAACAGGATGCTGCTATAGAATTAATGTAACAGGATCTTGAGCAGACAAATGAAGGACTTAATAGATTAAACACAAGTCATTTAGAAGAGAGGTCTCAACTAATTCAAGACCTCCAGAGGCATGGAAGAGAATTTGACAACCTCAGAGAGGTTTTAGCTGAGAAAGACAAAGAAATTTCTGCTATTATTTCAAATACAAATGTGTATTCTGAGCAGATTAATATTCTGAAATGTCAGATCAAATGCAAAGAGTATGAAATGCAAGACAGGGAAATTGCTGAAAGATGTACAAACCAAAGGTGTGAACAGTGGAGGCAGAAAGCTTTCAGAACTTTCTGAACAGTTAAGTGCAATAAAATCATAACTGGCTGAGAAAAAAAAATTGAAAACTCTAGTAAAACAAAAGAGAATGAAGAATTTGTTAGGCAAATCAAAGAGACTAGCCAAACAGTTAAAGATCTTCATTCTGCAATCAATACTTGTGATGTAACTTAAAACAACAAACTCATGGAGTGTGAGTCACAAATTAAATTGCTTAAAGAACAAATAAGTAAATCAGCTAAAAATTTGCAAGAAACAGAAATAGAATGTAAGGAGGAAACAGACCATCTTAAATCCCAGGTCGATGAACATATCTCTGCAAAGGAGAAATTGAACAAGTTACTAAAATTAAAAGAAAAACAAAGAACAAAGTTTTGTGAATGAGCTGAAATCAGTGAAAGATTCACACAACCAGCTCACTTTACAAAATGCAAAAAAGGGATGAAGATTTAGCTAATTTATCCAGACAACTTGCTGAACATATTGACCATCTAGAAATTGTCAAAAGGTCACTGCAAAAAAAAAGAAAAGGCAGAGATTGTGATATCCCTAAAAGACAAGCTTAAAGTTGTGGAGCAGCAGGCTTTTGTAGAATCCTGATCCAAGGCTTCAGTATTTTAGCAAAACCTCTAAATGAGAGTACCAGAGGAAGAGAAAGAGACCCCTTTGAGTGGGGACCGGCCCAACAAGAAGCCTTTGAGACTATCAAGCAATTAGATTCCACAGTGAAAGGCTGGCCACCCTGTCTGTGGGCTGTCACTGCCACCGCCACGCTAGTGGAAGAAGCAGGCAAGTTCATGTTTGGCCAGGAGATGCATGTGAATGTGCCCCATTCGGTTCTCACCCTTATGGAATATAAGGGGTACACAGGCTGAAACAGGCTTTGCCCAACCCATTGAGAAGTCTGCAGGCGCAGTGGAAGCTTGTGAAGCAGACGTGCCTGATGTTCTAGAGAGACCAAAGGGTCCTAGCCATTTTAAGGGCCAGCCTTGATTCTTGGCTGTTGCCAATATTCCAAGGGAGGAAGCCCTGGGTCGTGTGGCAGGAACTGAAGACAGCATGTCAGGCCACAGTGGCAGCCAGACCAGAAGGGGCTGTGGGACACCCAGAAAGCCCAGAGGGGGCTAGAGGATGCCCAGAAAAAGTACCAAGCCCAGAGGGGGCTGAGGCTGTTTTGGGAAGCTGTTTCTACGCTTCAATAAATCTGTGTGATGGACTGTGGGCTGGAAAGAGGCTGAGAGAAGGGAAGAGGAAGGCAGTTACAAGTTGTTCCTCAGGCAGCAGAGCACCCAGAAGTGGGGGTGCAAGCCAGGCAAGCCGTTCCAAGAGTTCTAAGAAAGCCAAAGTCTCCAAGAGTTGTTTGTGCTCTGAGGCGAAGTCCAACAGCAAAAGACATTGCCCTGCAATTGGCAGCTGGATGCAAGGCTAACGTCCAGAAGTTGAGACGTTACTGGAAGCAGCATGGGGTCCCGAAGAGATTGCCGTGATGCACTGCAAAGGCCATCGGAGAGGCCAGGACATGGTCACTAGGGGCAACCGGAAGGCAGACAACGCAGCTCGTGAAGCAGCTTTGAAACCTCCACCAGCACTCAACGCAGCCCTCATCCCACAACTCACTCCAGACGATGTGGAACCACGCTACACACCGGAGGAGCAACAGTGGGCACGCCAGGAAGGAGCAACACTCCAGGAGGGATGGTTCCGTCTACCAGAAAACCGTGTTTTTGTGCCCCAACATCTGGCTACCGTGATTGTAAAGAACTACCACGAGTCTACTCACATAGGAAGCCCAGCTGCTAAAGCACACCTTGGGAGAATACTCTACATCCCCAACCTATCCCAACTAATTGCTGCTATCTCCCAAAAGTGTGTCCTGTGCGCCAAGAGCAACCCTAGGCAAGGCCACCTTCCCCCACCGGGTGTACAACACGTGACCTTTACCCCTATGGAAAGCCTGATTGTGGACTTCACTGAACTACCTCCAGTTAGGGGCATCAAATACCTGCTTGTGTTTGTCTGCACCCTGACGGGTTGGACAGTGGCCTCCCCAGAAGTATTGGCAGTGACAATGGCCCTGCCTTCATTGATGAAGTTGTGCAAGAAGTGTGCAAGGTGCTGCAGATAAACTGAAGGCTACACGCGGCCTACAGACCCCAGAGTTTGGGAAAACCTGAACTTATGAATCGCACCTTGAAGACCCACTTGGCCAAGCTGACCCAGGAGACTGGACTACACTGGATAGATGTCCTGCCCATTACCTTGTTTCAGATTCGGAGCGCTCCAACCAAGAGACTGAGACTATCACCCTTTGAACTTTTGTATGGCAGACCACCCGCTTTCGTCCGAGACATCCCCACCAGTTTGGGGCGGGTGGGAGATCACATCACTCAGGAACAAGTGCAATTCCTGTCCCCGTGTGTGTTTGCTTCCCTTTCCAGGTACTACCTCGAGCCTACACCGTGCAGTCTCGCTGAGCCGGTCCACCAGTTCCAGCCGGGTGACAGCGTGGAAGCGCAACCCCCTCATCCCCAAGTGGCGAGACCCGTATACCGTCCTCCTCTCCATCCCAACTGCGGTGAGAATAGCCGACGTGATTCCCTGGGTGCATCACACGCGTCTGATCATCACCTTGTGTCTGACGCTACCGGGAATGCGTTGGGCCACGGGCAACGAGATCCTGCGACTGATCATCACAAGGACTTTCACAAGGACTTTCCCCTTTTTCTCTATTATGTTCTGTGTTGATTTGCTCTATGTCCTATTGACCTGACCCCACCGAGCCATACCGACCCTATTGGCCTGCGGACCTCTGCTACGACTGGTTCGTCTTGCCAGTGGTAAGAAATGGCGTGCTCATTGGCTATTGGGAACAGGGGTTTGATGAGGTTGCCGTATTGAAACATCCCACTACCCCACTGTGGCTTCTCTTCCACACCACTGTCCAGCGCACATGGGTACTGCTCCTACGGGAAGTTGCAGAGACGGTCAAAATCTATCGAGTTCTGGACCGCTCTTGCTGTTGTGGGGGGGTAACCAACTGTCACTCAGGGGGTAGAGCACTGTACCAACCTCATCTGGTAGACCAGGTCCTAATCTTAATCCAGGTGTTGCATGGGATGGAGCCTATCTTAATGCAAATATTACAGGGGAGGGAGCCTGAACCAGGTGCGCATTGAAATTGCTGAACAAGTGCCAGTAAATCCTGCAGCCCCACCTGTGGTTGTCGTGGTGGCTCGAGCCTCCCAAAAATCCCAGAATACTGCCTGAACTACTGGGCCTGGTAACTCCACATCTAATACCCTTGAATGTGGTAGGGTATTCTTGTGGCTGCATAAGGGTTGCCACCCCAGGCTTCAGCCTCCATAGGCCCTGGTCAGAGACCACGTAGGTGACCTCCACCCAGTAGGACCAGCCTTTGAACTTTACAGAGTCTATTGCCATCCCTATAGCTCCCGAGGCCTAGCAGTGTATCAGTGTCAGGCGGCCACTTTTCCCTGTGTAGAGTGGGAACGTTTTGTGTGTAGATGCTGTTCACGCCTCAGTAGGGCCAGGAGTTAGAGGCCCACATGACCTGGCCTTCGTGGGCCCCCATCCCTTTGGCCTGTGGTATTTCTATGTTGGTGGTACAGTTCTTTGTTCTGGGCCACCGAACATTCCTCGAATCAGGATGTGGATCATACCCTGCCTCCTGATGGTTCTCACCTCTCAGATGGCCACCGGGTGGAGGGAGAACACCTTCCTGAACATGACCACAGCTGTGGCCAAGAGCCTGAACAGGTCTGAGTGCTGGGTATGCGTGCGAGGTCAAGATTCTGAACACCACCTACGTGGTTCCCCAGCACCATATTTGAAGACTTGACAGGGTCATAGAGGGAGGCCCGTGTATCCACAGGAGTGTACATTTCCTGGCTCTCTATGATATTGTACCTATAGGTCCATCAAGCGAAAATGGAGAACCGTGACCGGTCAGCATTTTCGTGCTGGAAAGGGGGGAATGCAGGGGTGAAGGTCAGGATGACCAATGGAGAGCCAGGCTAAGAACCTCTGACACCGTTTTAGAGAGCAAACTAGAAGCTAAAAGCCTGAAGTCATTTTCTGAGAGCAAAGCCTCTCTCCTGTTTGCAAAGAGCAAGTGTGGTTAAGGGTAGCTTGCCCCGACAGGAAGTTTGCCAGTTGAGGTTAAGCCATTTCTAAGAAACGACCCCTGACAAGCAGGATGTAGCTAACCGCCAGGGTCCAGATATAACTCTTAGGTGTGAAGTTGCTAAACCACAAGTACTTCCTGGAACTAATAAGGAGGTTAATTAGTTTATAAGCCAGTAGCGCCACCTAGTGGAATAGGCAACTTGGAACCGAAAGGACACACCAATTTATTAATTGGTTGAGCTTTAATGAATATGCATCAATGACCATAGGAAATTGTCAATCATTGGCTAAAGGGATGCCAAGGGGCTGAACTGTGCTTTGCAAGAAGGTATATGAGTTAGCTACCCCCAAGGAGGGGTGGGCATTCTTCATTTTCCTGAATGCACCCTATTTGCTTTTTGTCTGACAAAAATCCAAATAAAAAAAAAACTTTTTCTTTAAGAAACTTTGCTGCCTGATTTTTTCATTCCTGGTCTGTATTTCTGAAGTCCCTTTCACTGTGATGAGTAAAACCTGTATCTGTAAAAGTAAGGTGTTTTGGTGTGTGTTTTCAAATCACATTGCTACTTAATTTAGTGTTATCACTTTAAAATTGGTATCCTGGAACAGTATTGTTAAAATGTCAGATCAGATACCAGACAAGCTATACAGAAAACAATTTGCATGTTCATTCTGTGTGGTTTAAAAAAAATTAAATATAGAATGCATCAATACCTATCATTATAGCACACTGAAACTAATGTATTGCCGGCATGCATATACTAAAGAGGAAAAAGGAAGCAATTTCCACCTACATGTTTCTTGATGCCAAGAGCATCTGACGGAATGCAGGAGGGCCATACAAACCTGGGATACAGAGACATTTGTAACTTGTTCCGACACTGCGGCAGATGCCATGGGCACAAGGATTGAGAGCGCAGAAGTCAATCAGCTGGGCACAGGTAGGTCCTGTAAATCCTGGGCTACAACTGCAAGAATAGGAAAGCCGGTCTGTGTAACAGGTCCCATTGTTCTTGCAAGGAAATGAAGCACAGGCATCTACTTTTTCCTCACAAGATGTTCCCAGGTACCCTAAAACAAAACAAGTGGAACTTATTTGCATGCACGCTTTTCATTTACCAAACTTTTGTCAAAGTATGGAGCCTTAACACCATTTAAAAACAGATTTTTTGGGGGGCTAGAGTTATCCTAACACATGCTTAGATACAGATACAAGGACTACCTCTCTCGATATAAACCGACTTGGACCCTGAAATCATCATCTAATGTTCTTCTTCATGTGCCTCCTCCACAAGAGGTCCAGAGAGCAGCAACATGAGAACGGGCCTTTTCTGTGGTGGCTCCCCATTTGTGGAATGCTCTCCCAAAGGAAGGCCTGCCTGGTGCCTTCACTGAATAGGCAAAAGTGTTTCTCTATTACCATGACTTGGACTGACTAACATTCTATGGTCTTTTAAATGTGTTTGTGGAAGGGAAGTTATTGGTTTGTTTTTGTTTTATTTTGTATTTTGTGTTCTCGTTTTGTATTTTTACACCCTATGATCTTCAGATAAAGGGTGGTATACAAATGTAATAAATAATACAGTGGTACCTCGGGTTAAGTATTTAATTCGTTCCGGAGGTCCGTTCTTAACCTGAAACTGTTCTTAACCTGAAGCACCATTTTAGCTAATGGAGCCTCCTGCTGCTGCCACGCCGCCGGAGCACGATTTCTGTTCTTATTCTGAAGCAAAGTTCTTAACCTGAAGCACTATTTCTGGGTTAGTGGAGCCTGTAACCTGAAGCGTATGTAACCTGAAGCATATATAACCTGAGGTACCACTGTAATATCCACACAACCTAAATGTAAAGGGAGGGTCACAGCTAACACTCTCTCCTCTCAGCTAAGGACACCAAATACATTTATAGGATGCGTGTTCATGGAATTTTCCACAGCATGCCCTTCATCTGAAATATTTATTAAAATATGCTTACATTATGCCCATGATAAAACCCTCAGGCTATTCTACCGCTGATCTTTGTTTCAGATAAGTTTCTTTATCCTCCCCACAATGATGTATCTGCTACTAAATATGGCCTCCTCCCCTAAGTGCTCCTGAATTTCATGGTAGAATTCAGCTATTCTTTCTCGAATTATCCATTCACTCTTCCCTCTGATTTATTAACACGGTGATTCCCCTATGCTTTCAGTTCGCTGTGGAACATCAAGAAAAAAAATGTGTTTCTTGTGCTATCATTTGAACTAGGAACAATATTAATAGTGGGGAATATGATGCAATACTGTAATTGGGCCTGTATTCTTTTCTTATGCTCTTTGATGTTGGCCGCCATCTTTGCCACCAATGTTCATTCTAAGCCTTAAAGGTAAAGGTAAAGGTAAAGGTACCCCTGCCCGAACGGGCCAGTCTTGACAGACTCTGGGGTTTGTGCGCCCATCTCACTCAAGAGGCCGGGGGCCAGCGCTGTCCGGAGACACTTCCGGGTCACGTGGCCAGCGCGACAAAGCTGCATCTGGCGAGCCAGCGCAGCACACGGAACGCCGTTTACCTTCCCGCTGGTAAGCGGTACCTATTTATCTACTTGCACCCGAGGGTGCTTTCGAACTGCTAGGTTGGCAGGCGCTGGGACCGAGCAGCGGGAGCGCACCCCGCCGCGGGGATTCGAACCGCCGACCTTTTGATCGGCAAGCCCTAGGCGCTGAGGCTTTTACCCACAGCGCCACCCGCGTCCCATTGAACTATAAATAAATGCACTGATTAGGTATTTACAGAAATACCTATTTTGTTGGCAACGTTGCCACAAAAAACTCCCACAGGTGGGTTTAAAACCAGTATTAAAAACCAGTCTGTATCTGTATTGGATTAGAAACTTATATGCTTTTATTGTTAATGTTTGGTGGAAAGTGAACCATTAATTAATTAACAGTAGATTTCCAGACAAGTCAAGCCAATGGAAAAATAAACGCTCGGGTGGAAGAACCTTACAGTATAAACATGAAAAACTGCCAGAAAAAAAAACACATTTAAGCACTGCATTTATTAGCAGTTTTTGATATTTACAGTTCCTTCACCAACAAAATGGAAGGAGGGAGAGAGGAAGCCTTCAGGATATGAATATTATTGGTAATAAGAAGTGTGATGAAAGCTTGAAGCTCACTAAGGTTTAATGAGACTGCAAATCTACCACTGGCAAGGAACAAACAGGAAATGGCAAAATAACAACAAATATAAATATCATTGTTCAAGAAATATGAAGATTTTTTTTATTTTTTTTGCTGACATGACATTTGAATTAAAGTTGCAATATGTGGAGAAATCAGTAAAATAACTGAATAAGGTGATACCCTAATCCAGCTGCAGTGCAGCAGGAGATTGTTACTAAAGTGAATCCAGGAAATGTTTTACAGATTAGAGAGCACCATAATGAGTACAGATTCATTATCAAGAAGGGGCTTAATTATTTGGCTTGGTAATGGTCAATAGCAGTTAATAGCCTTGGGAGGGAATCATTCACCGTACTGCATTTTTAGAGAGGGTGCAGCATTGCTTTGTTAAGTGTCTGGTGATCACACTGGATATTTAATCCTAGAAACATATAGCCACACATGATAAATGAAGCTAGCATCTAGGATTAGTGATTATAAAATATTCAGATATGAAACACACAGTTGGGTACATCAAGCAAGCAAACAAGACAAATGGTTTTTATTTTTCCTTTACAAAAGTCAAATGGAAACACAAAATTCACATTACAGGAAAGAAGTAATCAAAACTGGAACAAAAATTTGCAAGAACAGGGTCGAAAAGGAAAAACGGAGGCCAATCTAGACAATGTGTTTCAGCAACAAAGAGTAGACTTATACACCCCAGATGAAGCCGATATTTTATCTTTTTTTAAAATTACATGTGCATGCCACTCTTCCTTCGTGAGGTTATCCTATTTAATGCAGTGAACCTCATGATAAAGCAGGAATTTGAATCCGGGTTCCATGGGCCCCAAACCAATCAATTACAAGATAGAATGTAAACGAATAATAATGATTTTTAAAAAACAACAACAGAGGAGTTTCAAAAGTAGTAAATGATCAGCTAATACAAATGTGTTCTGCAAATACTGTATATTCACAAGTTGTTCCAGGGAGCGTATAAGAATGTTGCATTTTCTAATTCTGATATGCAGTAGGTTATGCCTGCAGTACATTAGGAACAGATGGATAACTGAGTTAGAAGGGGGATATTAATGGCTGATGGCTGCAGGGGTAGACTGACAATTTGCTGAGCTATGAGCAAGCTGCCTGTTCCCTTTAAGCAGTGAGAAGACACTGGATGCATACTGGTGGAAAGCTTTACCCAACATGGGGTTGAATTTTTACTTCTGAATCACAGAGGACTGGCAATCAAACAGAACTACCGTATTTTTCGCTCTATAACACGCACCCGACCATAACATGCACGTAGTTTTTAGAGGAGGAAAATCCATAGGCATGCCACCCATAGGCATTCCCTCCATAACACGCACAGACATTTCCCCTTACTTTTTAGGAGGAAAAAAGTGAGTGTTATGGTGCAAAAAATACGGTAGTCTTTTTCTGACCAATTTCTAATATATGGACTCCATAGATAATATTCACTGGATCATATTTTTGCAAGCTCTTGTAACTAGCCCAAACTATAGCATGAAAGGCTTTATGGAAATAATTTCACCTGATTCCCATAGTGAATGCAAAACTCAAAACATTAAGAAAGTTTGCTTGTCTGAATCTAAATCCTGATTCACTCTGGCCTTGGGGAGGACTTTGGTAATATGACACCCAGAGTGAGGACAAAATTTGGTGCCCCACCAATTACTTCTTATTTTCACAATAATTCTTTTTGGTACAGTTGCTTTTTTATGGGTCTTCTCAGCAGCTACTCATATAAATACAGATGATGATGATTTTGCACTCCCTTGTTTTGACATCCTCTGCGGAGGAACTGCCTGCACCACCCTAAATCTCTAAATCTGGCACTGCTGGCCTTCTTGAGTACTGTGCCCATTGTTGAACTGGTTACTTTTTCTTTAGTAACATTCAATGGTCTGAGTGCAACTGACACTTCAGAGCTGCCCATATGTGCCTAGAGTTTAAATCAAGCCATGTTCGTCAACCTGAGAAGGTAAGCTCATACTGAAGATGGAAAACCATGGATCCTAGTTCATCCTGGCTAGTTATCACTTACAGCCTTTTTCTCCATGAACTTGTCTAAATTAGTTATTATTTTTAAAAGGTTTTATTACAATGAAGCAGGAGATAAATCTTATGCTATAAAATAATAATAATAATCTTTTAACCCCATTCAAGTGGCGGCCACATAACAAAACGGTAATCTAAAATTAAGGGGCTGTAGTAAATGTTGCAGACACAAAGTAGACATCATTTCAAGCACACAGGGACATAGAATAACCTTGAAGATAACTGAGGGAATCCCATACTGCAAAGGCTCAAAACCAATGAAATCCACTCAGGAGGTTCCTGCATTCTAGCATTCTGAGAGAGAGAGAGAGCACTATTAATTTGCCCATAAATCATCTCAACCACTTTCATAAGGGTTTCTGTCATTAACCTGAGATTTTAACTAATCAAACATGGCAGGTGGAAAACTATTTTAAAAAATGAAGTTCACATTCAAATCTAAGCCTTGCTCGGCTTGGAGGTCAAATATGGAACGGCAGAAATTAGAACTGAAATTCAAAGTGAAATGAATGCAGCTAGTCTCCTTAATATATTATACAACTGAAACATGATACTCAACAGGAATTACAGAAGTATTTAAGCATGAATTGCTAAATCTGAAACTTATCTTTACCAATTCTTTTTTATCATTCTCTCTCCAATGCTCTCCAATGCCTTCTCTATGTTAATTGCTTGAGAATCTTGCCTTCCTCATTTCCTGCAGCTCAAGAGTTTGGCACCTTGCCCACAGATCTGATCTTTATGATGCAAATGGGTCATGCACTAAAACTTCTTTATTAGCTCCCTTTATCATCTGTTCTCACCACATATTTCATGCTTCTATTACGTGCTGCACTTCCCCAAGCGGGGGGCAGCTCTGGTTTATTTTAGATGAGATACTGAGAACCAGAATTTGAATTAAAGGATGGTGGGGAAAACAGACAAGTCCCCCTACATCCTATAATGGCTCCATTAGCCACTATTTTTTTAAAGACATGGGAGGGCCATGGCTGGGCTACAGTAGGGGTGGTGGAATCGGGAGGTGCCTTCAGTTGGAGGCAAATCCACTTACCTTGTATCAGGTTCCGAGAAAGCTATACATCCAGTTCTACCTAATCGCAGCTATACTTCCACATCTCTCTACTTCCCTCCTCCTAACTAAATTCAAGGAAGAAGAAGAAGAAGAAGAAGAAGAAGAAGAAGAAGAAGAAGAAGAAGAAGCCTGATTGTTCATCATTAATTCCCTGTCAAACACACGTCCCAGACCCCACATCTGCAAATAAATTGCCCAGCAGTAACTGAGCACCACTAATCTTATTTTGTCAAGTCCTCAACTGCCGATCATGCAAATTATAGTAAGAGACTCGTTTACAGGAATCAAGTCACAGTAACCTGACAGTCAAACTCACAGCACATCCTTCCTCTTTTTCCCTTTCTCCCAAAGTTATGTATTTCCATCATTACTTCATTTTATTTTACAGTAACTGTACATTGCTTCTCCCAAACTCCAGGGCTTTTGAGTGTATTCTAGCCCATGGTCTATGTTTTCCCAGGGAGCCGAAAATTAGCATTTCAGAGTGCACAATCTCTTCTCAGCATGTAGCTACAATTAAGCACAATGAAGGAAAGCAAGATTTTCCCCAGAGAAGGACTCCTTTTCCCTGAAAATTTCAGGGCAGTCTAAAAATAGCCATATGTGCAACTTAACACACCTGCTTTTCCAAGCTGCTATCTCTCAGACAAATGCAATGTGTCTGTATTTTAATCTCACTTCCCACCCCAAGCCTCAAAATAAAGGCAATGGAGTGGGTGATGGCATGCAAGAGAAAGCTAATTCTCACGAGAGGTGAAAAGGGGAGAAACTAAATTGATGTGATTTTTCCCCCCAGTGTGAACGATTGAATGCATTGTTTTCTTTGCCAAATTATTATCTTCTAGCAGTTATCAGCACTAGACTACTATGCTTAGGCTATTTTGCAGTATAAGGTCAATTAGGCAACATATTTAGAGCAGCTAACTGGAGACCTGTGGCACCATTCTATTGTACAGGTAACTGCCATAACACAAAAAATGCTCTGTCCCAGACCTCTGCAAGAAAATTTTGTTGCAAGTCAATAATGACTGGCAGCTGTTACAATGTTCGCTTGGAAGCATGTCTTTAAACATGTCTGCAAATCCATGTAAAAGGAATAAACACATCAGGAACATGAACAACCGTTGTTCTCCAGGTGTTGCCGTATTCAAAACTCTCATCGGCCCCAGCTACTAAGGCATTGGTCAGGGATGATGGGAGGTGTAGTCCAGCAGCTTCTGGAAAGCACATTATCTGCTTCTGACCTGGGGGGAATTGTTTCCCACTACAACCCTGGAGTACAGTCTTGGTTTGGGTTTGGCTAGCCAAATGCCTGTGGAAAGCCCATAAGCAGAACATATCTGTAGAAGCCATTTTCTTATCTGCGTAACCCCAAATAATCTGGCATCGTCAGCAAACTTGGCCACCTCACTGCTCACTCCAGGTCAAGTTAAAAACCACTGGCCTCAATACACCATGGGTAATAATTTAGTTAAGACAACAGAGTGCTCAAAGGAAGAGGAGGAGAGACATAGGGAGAGGAAACAGGATGCTAGCGAAGCTTGTAAAGAAGGAGGCCCTATGGAAGGCAAGAATGAATTCAGGAAAGGAAAAGAAATTCTAGGGAACTCTGGTATTCTAAGACAACTATAGGTTTTAGTGTTAAAAGCTTAGAAAAGAGTGGGGAGGTCCTCAAAAGGTGACTGCAAAAATATTGCTTAACAAGAGAGGGTCATCTTGACTTACAGAAACAAGTACCTAAGATCTCAGGTTTCTCAAAGTCAGTAGTAATGTGATACAGTGATGCTTGACTGACGTTTGATATTAATGATCTCCTGAGATCCTACACTACCTGAATAATGAGGTGAAGATACAACCTTGCTTGTGCTAATAGGGGGTTTCCACCTCCACCAAGAAACTTAAACTTTGATTTGCTCTGTGCAGCTAGGTATCTTTTAGCTCACAGTCATTCAAACAGCAAGGAAAATGGTTTGAGCCAAGGTGCTAGAAGCTTCTGGAATTCTTTTGTCAGTGGTTTTGCTGACCTGCAAGCGCTGTGCTGTTCACCAGCTGCCCTCTCAGCATTACCAAGCCCCAGAGCTAACTGGGGTCTGCATGACATGGTCTATTAAAAAAAATGCCACAATAAGTCAAGAAGGGATGCTCGTATTAGTGAATTCCTTGAGTAGAACTGGAGGGGGTGGGGAACACAGCCCACCTTGAATGAGGTCAAAAATTGTATATCCAATTTTCTTTTGTAATAACACAAGAATATATTTTGTTAAAATAAATTTGGAGCGAATAGCTTTAGGAAGCCAATTCAGGTTTGGCTAAGTGCCAATATCCGATTGTCTCACCAAGTGCTGTTACTATTTATATACTCACTGGGGGAAGCAGAGGAGGCACAAAAATAATTCAAAATGCCAGATATAAACTGCTGACCTTGTGTCAGTTTCTAGGTCTCTGCCTAGCTATTAAGTGGGTCACCCATTTTACTCCAACAAGAGATAAGACTCCAGTGTTAAACCATTAAAGAACACTTTAATTGTTAGGCTGGGATATGGTATAAAAAGAGAAAAGAAGTCTTGATCCACAATACAGCCCAGGTATACAAGAAATAATGTTGTGCTTTGATAAAAGGAACAGACTGGAAACAGCAATGTCTTTAGCCCTGGGTGAAATTCTGAATCAACATTTTAGCACCGATGACTAATATGAAGGCTTTATTATTGAAAGCTTCCATAAAAGCTGAGAGGAAATCAACTTACACAACAGGCATTTCCAGGCAGAAACAAGCTACAAAAAAATTATGCTTCCTGCCATCACACAATGTTCCCATTTGACACATCTCTGGCATGAATTTAGGAAGATGAAATCTGCTGGGTGATCCTAGGGCCCTGCTTTGCTAGACAGCTGCTACATAAAGGCTAACGTTGGCAAAGCTTACATCACAATCCCCTGCACTTGCAATGGCACAGTCAACTCCACAATTGTTGTATAAAAACAGAAGCCAATACAGCAATACTGATAGACGCACCCACATATGTAGCAACCCCACCGCCATCTATGAACCATGAGGTTACTCACTTCATGACAACAATCCCACACTACTCAACACAAGACCGCAGGCTGTCCATGTATCCAGTGCAAGCATGTGCATGCAAATCACACCAACTAGGCATGGCAAAATAGCACACCATGTCAGGGAAGATCTGTGTTGTCTGGAGATACTACTAATGGTGTGTAGCGGCTGGCTGTAGAGTTAGTCAGGATCCTATTAACCTGGCTATTTCTTGATCCCAGGACACATATGCTTCGTGAGTCTGCTGCATTTATTTATTTCTGTAGCACACTGCATCATATTCAGTTGGATACATGGCTATAATTGTAAATATTGCTGAAGGTAATCAAACTGCAATTTTCAATGGCAAATTAATTGAAGTATGGTGGCACCTGCCCTTTGAAATTCACTCCCATGACAATATTCAACAGGCACCATCCCTGCTGTTTTTCAGCGTATATAGAAGACCTTTCTCTTTCAATAAAACTTTTACGTGGAGAACTTTATCCTAGACTGAATCAGTAGAGGAGCTATTACATATGTGTGTGTGTGTGGAATTGTTTTTAATTGCTTTTACATTTACCTTGTTTTATGGCTGTCACTGTTCTATAACTGAGAAAGTTGAGATCTTTCCCAGTCTGCATCTGTATTCTAAGAAGTTTTTATTGTTTTATCACTTGTTGTTTGCTGCCCTGGGCTTGTTTGGGAGGAAAGGTTGGATATAAATTTAACGAATAAATAAACAATTGTGTATTTCATCATTATAACCTATCCTGGGACCTTATGATAAAAGGTTGATAATAAATCTAACAGACTAAAAAAAAATGCATGAATGAATAATAAATAAATAAGCAAGCAAGCAAGTGTGCAAGGCACACACATATTACACCAACCAGGCAGACCAAAATAGCACCTTTCCAGGGAAGACCATCCCACAGGAGATCAGTGTTCTCTGGCGGTGGTCTTCTATATTACACATTGGCTGTAGAGTTATTCACAGTCCTATTATCCTGCCTATTTGCTGATCATAGGAACCACATACTTCATGAGCCTGCTTGCATTCCCCATCTTTTCCTAAAACACTGCATCAAATTCAATTGGATATCATTGAAAAATACTGTATTTACTGATGATAATAAATTGCAACTTGCTGGATAAGATATGCCGTGAAATTCATTAAGCATAAGATTTTAAATTCTAGACAAGGAGTGACAAAGTGCAACCTGAAGTGCTGCTTAAGGTTTTCCCTAATTACTCTAAGGAGTCAGTAAACCGGACTATAGAGACATAAATACCCCAACAGAGAACACAAGCCTTCTTAAAGATGGCAACATTTATTGCTTACCTTCCGGACACTGGCAGCTGAATCCGCCAACATTAGAAATGCAGGTACCTCCATTTTGACATGGCTGTTGACTGCAGTAGTCAACTTCTGACTGACACAGCACTCCAGTATATCCTTCAGCATGATGGAATGGTTTGTTTTGAATCACAGAGACAAGGAGAAATTGGAAGCAGTTTATTGTTAGGTCTGAACGCAAGCAGAATGCTGCAGATAGTCTTAGCTAGGGACGGAAAATTTCATCCTGTCTGCATTTTTAAACAAGCCAACCTGATTTATACCTCACACACTAATAATTGGACTGGACTGTAATTATCCTTCAGATTTTGCACCTCTCCTAATTTTGTGATAGAGTTCTGGGCCAAAGGAAAAATAACCAAATACGGGGTGGGGGGAGACACATGCATTTAGGGAAAACGTTTCGAAATGTGCACACTGAGGTAAAATCCATATTTTTTATATATAGTGATAAAATAAGTACAGTGGTACCTCAGGTTACATACGCTTCAGGTTATATACGCTTCAGGTTACATACGCTTCAGGTTACAGACTCCGCTAACCCAGAAAAAGTGCTTTAGGTTAAGAATTTTGTTTCAGGGTGAGAACAGAAATCGGGCTCTGGGGGCACGGCAGCAGCAGGAGGCCCCATTAGCTAAAGTGGTGCTTCAGGTTAAGAACAGTTTCAGGTTAAGTACGGACCTGCGGAACGAATTAAATACTTAACCTGAGGTACCACTGTATTTAAATTCAGAGAGAGATAAACACACGGGGGGGGGTTAACTTATGTGTGAATGGAGTGAACCTGACATGGACTGGCAATCTCTTAACTATGGATTAGGGAACCAATCCAACTTCAAACCATGGTTTACAACCCTAGATTGGCTTTTGGTAAGGCTATCAGTACCTATTAGCCATGGTGGCTATGCTCATTAATACCAGTTAATGGAAAGAGTGTTCATGTGCTCAGGAGGGAAGAGTGTTTATATGCCCACTCTTTTCCCACAGCCATCTGGTTGACCATGGTGGGAATAGGATGCTAGCCTGGGTGGGCCACTTATCTAATCCTGCAAGGTCATCTTTTGTCCTTATGGTAGAGGAAATTTGGGCATGGAAAAACTTGCCTCTCGTGTTCCAGCCTCCCCAATTTCTATATCGAGTCTAACATAGGAGAATTATGCTACCATCACTTCCAGATACTTTCAAACTAAAGTCTGGATTTGTTTACAATAGCTTCTGAAGCAAAAACGAAAAACCCACTTGAAATGACTGAGGAGGCATTCCATTTTTATTTTTCTCTCAGATATTGTTATGGTCAAGCTATATTCATGTGTACTGAATGAACAGATTTCACTCACTTATGAACTTAACTATACAGTTTATTCAAGGAACTCTACTTCAAGTTCAATTACAGACTAATTTATCTCCTCAAATGTACTTTGCAGTTAATAGAATTTAAAGCATTACTTAACTATATTTGCATATCTTTCTTGTTAAGGATATGCTTGGGTGCATTTGCATATTTTTATTAAATGTAACAGATTAAGACATACGTGAATCGAGAGTTAATTTCCTCCTACCACCAGTGTTTAACTCAGGTTCAAAATGTTAATATAAACTATTTCTTTGTATTTGTAAAGTGGAGGTGGGGGATTGAAATGCAGTACAGAAATATCAAGCCTACAGGACATGAAATATCTGCCATTTATGCAAAAGGTAGCTCTGCACTTCCAACATTTAATGATGGTTAAATTGTGGTCCCTTCACTCAACAAGGCTAAGGGAAGTTTCCGATAAGAGGAGATAATATTAGAGTGCCGTTCATTTATGCTGTTGCAGTGGATTAGAGACAGGCTGGTCTTGGGGAAGGGAAGATCTTTACCACAGCTATGTATCAAACAGGTCACCTCTTCTTATGTCTAACCAATCCTGCATGACTTCACTACCCATGCCTGCCGATTTCTACTGTGGCTTTGCTGCAGATGTAATACAATTCTAAGCCCAGGTAAGTAATTTCCCCAGGAAATTACTTCTTTTTATATGAAAGAGGTGCAGGAGCCTGATATAGATTAGGAGCATAGTGCATGGGAAGAAGTTACTTTCTCACTGTAATCTTTGTAAAACCAAAAAAAACCCTCCCCCTCAAAATGCCAAGTAGCAGCAGAAGAAAATGCTCTTATTGGAACCAATAAGGGCATTTCTTTTCCTTTTGAAATTTGGCATTTTGATTGGTGATATTATCATTTGCAACCATGTGGGTGGACAGGATTAAACCTCACCCCACCCCACCCCAGACACGCATGCCACAATCCTGATTAGGAGAGCCCTGATTAGGGGACCTTACTTTTAAGTTAAAAAGCCATACGGAGTGCATGTTTAAGGCAACATGTAGTTGACTCTCATTCTCAAAAAATACAGGACTTTGTTCTGAAAAGCAAAGCTTAAAGACACTATGCCAGTGGTTTTCAACCAGTGTACCATGGTCAGGGGGGTCGCGAGCAACACTGGCCTCTGTCCCTCTTTCTTTCCCCACCTCCTCTGATGCCCTCTCATGTCTCTGCCTCCCAAAGGCTTGCACAGCTGTTAATTGCAGCAGCCCTGGCTATAGGGAACCAGGCAGAGGGCCTTCTTGGTAGTGGCCCCCCGCCCTGTGGAATAAATAAATAAATTATTATTATTATTATTATTATTATTATTATTATTATTATTATTAGTTCCACAGACGAATGGTGCCTCTGGAAGGCACCTCTTTTGGGTAGGTAGCAACTCAGAGATCAGAGACAGCAGCAGCTGCTGCCCAGAGGACTCCCAAGGAGAGGGGCCTAAGGGAACACTCCACAAGGGAGCGTGTTCGAAAAAGGTGAGAGGCTGCCAGCTCTGCAGGCAAGGGGTGACATATCTGGGCTCTTGAGCCCCACAGGGGTGCCACAGAAAGAATGTGGTTGGTTAATGAGCTGTGGACTCAAAAAGGTTGAAAAACCTCTGCACTACGCAAAAGGACACAATTCCAAGCACAATGTTAAACATACCAGTAGGGCAAGTACAGGTGAAATTGCTTCCATCATGCTTTTCTGTGATGTCCACACAGGTTCCATTGTTCTGACACGGATTGCTTTGACACGCATCAAATTCTTCACAGAGACCACCCAAATACTGACTTTCACAGTCACAGAAAAAAGTTTCCTAGAACAAACAGATTATAAAACGAACTTTATAAAAATGAAACCTCAAAGCTTCTTTTGAAACCAAGATCTTGATCAAGGTTACAGAGAATTATCAATTAAGAAAACTTAAAAGATCTACGGGGGGGAAATAACACATGAAAGGTACTTATGCAATAAAAACTGCTACGGAACTTAAGATTTCTGCCAACTAAGCCTAACACAAGCTTTATCATAGACTAAACTTTTTTTTAAAAAAAAAGGATCATCTTTAGTTTTGTTTTTCATAAGCACAAAGAGTGGAGAGAATTCAAAGTGAAATATAGGATTGACACATTTTTTAAAAATCAAATCTAATTATTTAGCCAGAATTTCACATTCATGCAGCTAATGATTCCTTGATACAACATCACTGAGTACAGTGGAGATTATTTCCAAGAAACTGCACAAATATTTCCTATGCAAACTCTCTTTGTACATTACAAGATGCAGTGCAAAGCATAAGCAAAAAAAGAATAACACATCAGCTCTTGGCTACGAGATGCCCTATGAGATGTGGAAGAAATACAAAAGAGGCAGAGCAAAAATAATCTTCTGGTAAGCGGCGTATTTTGAATCTGTATGTTAGATATTCAGCATTTATTCTTTGGTACCTTGGTGATAATTTCCCCTACTATTAGAAATGTGGGGTGGAGGGGGAGCTTACACAACAGTTATTTTGTTGTCCTAGAAACTGCAGCGCTTTTTATGCAACTGTTACACAAATCTCCACAGTACATTTGCCTTTATCAAGCATTTATATAAACCAAAAGCTAAATATAAGGTGTTTGTTATGTCCAGCCTTGCTTGCAAAAACTCACATCGCAGGGGTGTCCTATATTTAGCAAATATAGATTATTTCTCATGAGGAGCATCTGCCTTTCCAAAGCAGTTTCTTGGTCCTGTCTGAAACTATCATACCCATTTGTCAAAAAAAAAATAGTTCAAATTAAACTATTTTAATTTTCCTGTTCTAGTCACGTTTTCCCAATGTTTAATTCTCATCTTTTCCACCTGTCTTTCTGACTGCTGAATTAGAAGGATTGTCCTTCTGTTGCGCTACCTCACAGAAAACACTGAGATGGTCATTATGCAAATCGAGGAGCCCTTTCTCCTCCAGTCTTTAAACTATTCTTGATGGGAAATGCTAGGTAATGGGAAAAGTTTCCTGAGAAGACATAACATGTATTAAAATATGTGCCTATTTAAAGGGGGAAACTCAGCAGCCCAATCCACTCATCACATCAAACCATAGTTTGAAACAAACCATAGTTTGGTGGGAATGTGCTAGAGCACAATGCACAATGGTTCCTGCAACACTTCTCCCCTGCTCCTGCTGTACCACAGAAAGAACATGCCAAGGCAAAGTAGGACTGATGGGAGCTGAAGTCCAATAATACTTGGAGGGCATCATATTGGCTATGCTACCTATAATTTCTTCAGAGTTTTGCTAACAAGCAACCAACTAAACAGAGAAAACCCATCCTAAACCCAATGATGTGGAATAAGTCCCGCTGAGCTGAGTCAGACTTATTTTTGAGTAGACATGATAATATAGCATTGCTGCTATATTATTATTATTATTATTATTATTATTATTATTATTATTTGCTTCTTATGCAACATCTCAAAGAGGCTTCCTATTTTACTGTACCAATATAGCATATGAACCCATTCCAATTAAAGCTAAGGATTATGTAAAATATAAATTGGAGAACTACAAAGAAGGTAAGAAACAAAACTAGCTTGACAATTCAACATGTACGAAAAGGGCGGTACTTCTGTCAAAAGATGATGCATTGTAAGAATTTACAAAGAAATGGAAAGAACAATTTATTCTTAAGAAAATATTGACAATGAAGCATGTCTCAACACTTCCAGAGAAATATTTCAGACAGGTAATAGCACTGGGACTTAGACAACTTATTATGCAGAGATGATTAGGTACCATTAGTAGTTATTAGCTAAGCAGCTGTCATCTTCCTCCCATCACAGAGTTAACATTTATGGTGACATATACTCATTTATTTGAAGAGCAAAGAATTAGTAAAACTACCGATTGTCATAATCCTTTGTAAAAGCCAACCTGAACAGCTGCTTACAAATAACTGAATATTTATAAAGCTATTTACTTACTACTTTCATGTTTCCTTTAGCAGGCATGATGTGAATATTCAAAAAGGGGAGGCTCAACAATATGAGCTTTCCTCAAATTTAGCAGGCCCAAATTCAAGGGAAAGGAAGTCTTCCCCACTCTTGAGTAGGCCTACTTCAAAGTGGGGCTCACAACCCACCTCCACTAGAAACTGGAATTTTAGAGTTGCCTCTCCAGTTTCATGGAATCAGTTACCATAAAAAATTAGGCCGACACCTAGTATATTGATATTTAGATAACTACTGAAGTCAATTTTTGTTTAAGGTTTTCTCTGAAGTGTGAGCCAATAATTTCATGGAATATTAATTGCACATTTGCAAGTATGGTTTAAATTGTTTTTAAGAGTCTGCATCTTTTGTAATTTAACTCTTATTATCTTAATGTACATTGCGTTGATAGCTTCCGGCAGTAAAGTGGTTTATCAATCTGTAAAATAAATAAATAAAATAATGCTGCATATATTTATCTCCTTCAGCCTTGCATGGCCATCCAGGCAATACATTGCAAACTGTAAACCACAAGGTAACATTACTAAATGTATATATAACGACACTGATGCACCTGAGGAGCAGATAACAAAAACATTGCATTGCATTTTTCGTACCGTGGAAGGAGTGATCAACGATAATAGATTGGTGACTGAGAGGAAGATAATGGAGTAGCTAGGTGAATGATGTATTTGTGTGTATTGGCAGATGTGTGTTAGATGTGGGACTAGATTGTAATGAGTGGTATTGGAGGAGGAGGAGCTACTACACGATTTGTATAGATCCACAACAGAATTTGAGTGTGGGCATGGTGTTAGTGCGGTGAGTGTAGTATATTGTGAGTCAATATATGACTAGGAAAGAGGATGGCTAAAGGAGGAAGGGATCATTGACTCTTGAGATGTTTTCACAATGTTTTGTGTTTTTGTTTAGGGGGGATTTGATTGTTTTATATTGCGTTGCATTGCATTGTGGTTTTTCAGTTTTGATCGCTATTTTGGAAGCCACTTAGAGACTTAGTATTAAATGATAAATAAGTTTAGGAAATAAACAAAACTGTATAAGGATAGGTGTGGATTTAATTTTTTTCCCTTTTTAACATTTTTCAATGTTTTATCACAGGCAGTCCAGCAATTCTTTTATTGACCATTCCAGCATTACAGAATACCACAGTTGTTTATGGAATGGTAAGCAGAGCTTAGAGGTGGTCTGTTACTGTGCATTCAGATACCTTTGAACCAAATATAAAGATCATGATCCCAGAAATGATCTTTGTTCTGGCAGCGGAAGCACCAGCCACTGCCACCAATGCTTGTTTATGGCAAAATTCCTTTTGGATTTTCATGTTTAGGAACATGCTTAGTATTTGAGAAGGGGTTGTGAATAAAATCAGAGAAAGAAGGAACCCAACGCTATGGATGATTCACATTAAGCATACTGTTTGGGCAGCCAATTGCTGTAATATGTAGGAAAATTACCATTTCTGGACATCTCTCACCCCGGGTGGAAAAAAAACAGTGGCAAAAGATCTCACACCTAATTAAGCCTACACTTCCCACGAGCCAACTGATTAAATTGCACTGTTTGCGTCAAGTTTTATTGGCTTAAAGTTCTGCCCTGCAACTAGCAGACCAAAAAATACAATAATAAAATTGTGGGGGGAATTGCTAAGGAAAAGGAAACAATAGCCTGGGCAAAACTAACATTCAATCTAAGCTCTATGCGAACTTACGATTGGGTGGCTAACCTAGCAGTACTTTGATGGCACTTATAAAACTGATCATCTTACACAAGCCTCTTTATATGCTAGCTCAAAAAGTACTTTAAAGGAGACTGGAGACTGGTTACATCTTGATGGCAGAAAGAACGACATGACATTTCCAAGTACCAATATTGTGAGCTCTTTGCTAATAGCAGTTTTGTTGAGCTATTGTTCCTCGAGGGCTTTGTAACTAGTTGTCAAGTGTAAGACCCAGGAGAAACACAATCCAGGCAAAAGTGAGGTTTCAATAGCATGAATTTGAGCATGTATATTTGCAAGAGTGGGGTCTATGCAAGTCATAGGAACAACTATGAAGAGACCTTGTGGTCCCATCTCTTTTACTCTCCTATAGCCTGATGGAATATTCAGCTGCTTGCAGGAGGAGCCTGACTTAGCTTTCAACAGAATTAACTAGTTGCTGTTCGGAATCACAGTGCAATCCTATGCATGCTTACTCATAAGCAAGTCTTACTGAATTCAGCGTGTCCTCAGGCAAGCCGACACGGAAGTGCAGCTTCAATCTCTTTGGCATCTAAGAATAAGACCCATTTTCAGTTTCCAAATCCAAAGTGACAGATGTCCTTGTAAATCCCATATGAGGAATGTGTTGCTAGGTTTTTCCCCTCTACCCAAATACTTGGGGATTTCATAGATTCGTAGTTTCGGTAACTAATAAATGTTGGCACTGAAGGCTAAACCACCTCTGAATATCCAACAATTTCAATCCTCGTGGCAAGGTCACTGCAAAGACCTCAGATGTCTGCAATCTCCTGCTGTGCCAGGAATCCTAGCTGAACTATTCTATGTGACAGAAGCACTAATAACAGCACCTTTCCCCCTTCCAGTGTGCTAAGGAAGGCTGATAGCACATAACATTTATCTGACTTGATTAAGCCTAAGATCCCAAGTATAATGCTTTGAACTGTGCAAAGTCTGGGAGCAGAACCAGGCCTGACACAATACAACATAATAATAGGAAGCATACATAACACGCAAAACTATCTGGAAAACACAGAGCATATTCAAGTGTCTTCCAAAAACTGAAAAATTAATAAAACATTTTGTGATGAGTACAGCAACACTGATTTATACTGATTTTCTAACAATTCATTCACACCACCTTGTAACAATAGCTTCCTAGAATGAAATACTATAGTTGTTTCCACATTACTGAGGTTATGCTATCCACAATTAGCATAACCATTAGCAATATTAAGGGCCTTGAAGGTGTCCAACAACTTGCAGAGCTGCTGCAACATCCTTCAGTTTCTGTTCTTGTCTGGGTAGGGAAGGCTTTAATTGCTGGCTTCTTCTCATTCTTTTCTTTTTAAAATTAGCAGAACTCTTGCCAAAAAATAAAATAAAGAAGAAAATACTCACAGGCGATCCAAATGCAGAACTGGGAGATGCAATATTAGAGGACCCCCAATCCTGCAATAAACCAGCTTCACAAACAGGAACAGAAGCCTGGGAATTAAATGGCACTAATATACCTGAAACCAGTGCCCCATAGCAGGCACCCAGAGCCTCTGAGGAACCATCCCAACTACACAGGTCCATCCAATTACCTGGTCCTTTTTGCCAGAGATGATGAGTAGTTCCCAAGAAATCACAGTGAATGGAAGCTGTGAAGGATCCTAAGCCCAGAGCACAGCTCCTCTAAAAGGTTACTTCTCAACAAGGGTAAAAGGCAGTTCACTTCAGACACTGGAGCCTAGATAATTATACAAATGGCTCAGTTTCGTCCTGGCTGAGGTCAGAACTATCCATAAACTTGCCAACAGGTATCCGGTATTCTGCTACTAGTTTTCTCCCAATAGCTGCTCTCTAGCTGCCCTTTAGGAGTTCATCCACCAGCTAGTTGCCGCTTCCTGTGGCCTTTGTTGTTGTTGTTTAGTCATTTAATCGTGTTGCCTAGTACCTGCCCAATGTGGGTCATCCATCAGTCCCCATGAGCCTCTCATGGACAAGGTGGGATACTGATCCATCTTCCTTCCTTCCTTCCTTCCTTCCTTCCTTCCTTCCTTCCTTCCTCAGCCCTCTCCAGCCTCTGTCCCACTCCATGCAGCAGGCATAATGATGCCTCTTACCTCAGATGCTCTTGTGATGCATTTTCCTTTCCCTGAACACGGAAGGTCATCTGACGGGCTTTCTCCTGCCAAGCATGTGCTGACTTTTACTATCACAGTCAAGCGTAGAGCCACAATGCATTTGGCGACAGAATCATTCACAAAACCTAAGGAAAAGAGACCAAATACATTATTATTAAAATATTGTGATTTATTTTTATTTATTTTTTAAAATAATAACAACTTGCCAAATCATTGTCATGTGACTAGACCAGGAAGACCAGACATGGGGGAGACATGTGTTTAAGATGCCGTGTAGGTACAGGGGAAAGGTTAACTCCCTGCACCATGACACAATCAGGCTCCCTTATACCAGCAAATGTGAAATGTGTGCTTAGAAGTCACACTAGTAGCAAGCTGAGGTGGTGAATGCCAGGGAATATGACACACACACACACACACACCCCTCAAGAAAGAGGGTCGCTGATAAACAAGAGGGATGTTTGGTGGAACCCTAGAAGTTTGCAGAAGTATAAACATTTCTCATATACACACAGTAACAGGCCAATGAAGACCAAGCACACTTGGTCTTTGGGGGGTTGGAGTGGGAAGGGAGGAAACTGTGGATTGCCCTGTGTGAGGTGAATGGCTCCTCGAACAGAAATCAAGATGCGTTGGAAGCGAGAATACACACATTTTGCAATGTGTTACACTGCGACTTGGAACAGCATATCAGTTGTGCTGCAACAGCACAACTCTTAAAAGCCCACGATGGCATGATGTCAGTAGCCATGCTGAGAAAAACAATCATGCTGCTTATTCTGAATAAGTTTTCTTTGCTCTCTCCCCTTTCTGTGTACATTTAAAGAAAACCAAGTGCGGAATTTGCAATTCTGTTGCTCATGCTGTTTTTCCTCACCTGAAGCTATAACCTATTTGCAACATAACTCTTGGCAGTGCTGAATACTGCCGAAATGCATATGAGATTAAGTTTTCTCTCAGACTTAACAGCCAGTGCTCTAAGGAAACAAATGTTCCATTTTTATGCAAATCACCACAATTACGGAAAAGTGTGAGACAGAAAAATATGTAAGCTGGACTTTTTCCCCTCCTGAGGCATTTGAATGAGGGGGAGGGGGGAGCCCTAGCTTCCCTTCTAAATTTAATCCTAATGTTGCTTTTGTCCCCAAAAATTAACATTTGTAAGGTAAGTAGAACTAATCCTGAAACCCCCCCCCCCCTTATTCTTGAACTTTTCTAATGGGAAATCCACTTCCATTTTTAATGAGTTAGACCATATTTTCTCAGATGTTTCAACTTCTTGGGAAATTCTGCTCCGTAACTGGAATATTGTATTTGCTGTGGTGCCTGTAATGAATAAGTAGCACAATATATAGCCATATCCTAGGACAAGGAGAAGGATAAATGAGCAGGCAGGCTTCCGAGTGCAGCATGGCTGCTTAAATTTATGATTTGGTGTCAGGGTATGTGTACTGAAGTCTAAGAAATCTGGGAGGGACCTGCCCTTCTAGATAAGATGGCTGAAAGTTCCCTCTCCCCCATCCCCTCTCAGTTTTTAAATGGGGGTGGGGAAGCTTATTATTATTTATTATTGCCACCACTTCAAGAGGTAGCTTGGCTGTCCTCAGCAACCCAGCAGCATTTAATTTTTAATTTAGAACACAATGCCCAAAGGGAACATCACAAGTCATGATACAGATTCACTCCCATGGCGTGTGCGTGTGTGTGTGTGTGTGTGTGTGTGTGTGTGTGTAGTGGGAATAGAAGGCTGCCCACAATGGCAATTCATTTAACTGAAAAAAGAAGCTAATACATCTTACTTTCCATGACATGCTTACTTCTGCGCCTGACTCACTTAATAAAGCAACTATTTGCTTTATTAACTTTGCAGTTAATGCCCCGTTGAATCCAACAAATAAATGCCATTCGCACACTTTCTCTTTTTTATCTGCCTCTATCATTTATCCCAAGACCGTTTACTACAAAACTAGCCTAGAGCGCATTGCCAGGGGGAATGTTCATGAGTTATTAGTATGAGATTCTTTGCATTACTAAGGACCTTAAACATGACCTACAAAATAATTCTCATTGCTAAAACTCTATACATAGGCCCTGATCCAACTGTATGTGCTGGCTGCACACTTGCAGTCCATGGGACTTTTGAGAGTCCCATGGACTGCAAGAAGATCAAACCTCTCCATTCTTAAGGAAATCAGCCCTGAGTGCTCACTGGAAGGACAGGTCCTGAAGCTGAGGCTCCAAGACTTTGGCCACCTCATGAGAAGAGAAGACTCCCTGGAAAAGACCCTGATGTTGGGAAAGATTGAGAGCACAAGGAGAAGGGGATGACAGAGGATGAGATGGTTGGACAGTGTTCTCGAAGCTACGAACATGAGTTTGATCAAACTGCAGGAGGCAGTGGAAGACAGGAGTGCCTGGCGTACTCTGGTCCATGGGGTCACAAAGAGTCGGACACGACTAAACGACCAAAAGCACACTTGTGATTGAGTCTATCAAATTTTGAGGAGGAGGGATGGGGAAGGAAATATAGCCACCCTCCCTTAGACAGAACCAGAGTGGAAGAGATTTTACAACTTGATAGTCCCAAGCTATATTGGGAACTCCCATACCTCATCTAATATTTTATATATCATGTTTGCTGCTACTACAAAAATAAATAAAAAATTAGCAGCAGTTTCTGCCTGTGTGAGTGATAATGAAGTTTTGGAACAATATGTCATCAGTACATTTTTACCAACTTTGTCTGGTTCGCCAGCTACAGTCATTTCTGGACAGGGGTAACTTGACCTCTGTTGTCCATGCATTGGTAGCTTCAAGGCTGGGTTACTGCAATGCACTCCATGTGGGACCTATGTTTGGACATTCCAGCTAATGCAGAATGGAGTGGCTAGACTGCTGATGGATTCACACAGTTGACAACATGTGACACTATTGTTAAAACATTTGCACTGTCTACCCATCTACTACTAAGTCAAAGTCAAGGTCCTTGTATTGATTCACAAAGCCCTGAGCAACTTAGGTCCAGGGTATCTTCAGTGTCTCCCAAGCCTTTATATCCTAACTTGATCACTGAGGTCATCTGCAGGAGCACCATTGCTCGTCCCACAAGTTGGCATGGCTCATTTACTAGCAACCAGAAACTGCACCTTTGGTTTCACCAGCCTGGTCTGCAAATTGAGATAATGATGGTGATGATCTGGCTGGGCAGCTTCTATCAGAACACTAAAAACAGAATAAAACTTCAAACATTAAAAACTTCCCTAAACAGGGGTGCCTTTAGAGGTCTTCTGAAAGTCAGATGTTTCCTTGACATCTGTTGAGAGGGCGTTCCACAGGGTATATGCACCACTACCGAGAAGGCCCTCTGACTGGTTCTCTGTAACCTCACTTCTCGCAGTGAGGGAACCAGCAGAAGGCCCTCGGAGGTGGACCTCAGTGTTAGGAAGCCATCTTCTATTTTAACCTTTAAGCACCTGTTGAAAACTTTCCTATGCCACAAAGCTTATGATGGCAATTAAGAACATATCCTTTTATAATATAATCTCTGATTTTAAACATATGTTTTTATTGTATGGTTTTATGTACGGTTATTGTGTACTGCTTTAATTTTTTTATGAATAGAGGTATGTAAATATTTGTTATAAATAGTAAATAACCAGACCCAGCCTGTCTTGCTTTCAGCAAGTCAAGCTATTGGTCCATTTCTGAAGTATCATCTCAGTGGCATCTCAATTTCAGACAGGGGGTTTTTCCACCGATACCTTGAAATTCCAAAAATCTCATATAAGACCTTCGGCATGCAAGAATGCACTCTTCCATTGAGTTGTGGCTGCTCCCAAACCCTCGTTAAGCACAATTCCTATTTCTCTTATAGAGCTATTATAGAGCTATTCACATATAGCTCTGCAGACGCATAGTTTGTCCAGTGCAAAACTGTTTGCAATCTTCCATCTAGCTAGGGATATGTGCACCGATCACCACCAGATTGTGACAACGTATTACTATGACTTACTGAACTGAAACAAGCTACCTAGCTACCTCATCTGAAGATGTGTGTAGCCAGATACATATCTTTAAAACTTGAAGCACTGCATAGTCATAACTATGGTTTTTGACAGCCTAATCTTCTGATAAGGGGCTATTCAGGTGTTGTACAAAATATACTTCATTCTGACAAAAAGTTCCAAGATCAAGCAACGGGTGTCAGTTTTGCATAGGGAGGAAAGAAAGCAAAAAAAGCTGTAATTAAGTTGTGACAGTGTGCAGATGCCACCAGGATGTTCATGAGTACCGCTGAGGAAGAACTTATTTGAAATGTGTTGGACTCAATCTTAAAACTAATAATAACCTTGTTCACATTTGTGGTCTCCTTCCTTCTTTTCCTAAGTTCACACATAGCCTAGCTGGGTTATGTGCACATGTTCACACTGCATGACCAGATCAGAAGATGCTTGCTGGTAATTTCTCGATGCAGTACATTATTTCCTACACAGATACTATTTGTGCACTGAATCACTTGATTGGCTAATTACCATCTTGGCGCAGACGCCTGTTGAATTTCTTGCAGTGGTGTTTGAGCATCTTTTAAGCAATTGCTAATTTAGTTAATTAGATACCAAGAGGCACTACTAAAGCAAATAATTTACTTCCTTGAATGGTTTGTGTTTGGCACACGAGAATTATTTGGAAGAACTTGCAAAAGATTTATCAGACTGAAAAGGTTAAATTTTGCAGCAATAGATCAGAAAGTAGATGATGTAGGCCAATGATCAAAGAAAAAACTGCATTAATCTCTTGCATCTTACTCATTTCAATGAGGGAAAAGATTAAAAGTAGCTAATAAAATCTGCTCCTACACAATCAACTAATTACTGTTAGAATCTTGCAAAATGCTTTTCAAAACTCATTTGTGCTAAGGAAAAATATGTTTTTTCATTCATTGCCATCTTTATGTGCGTTTTTTGGAAGAGGGCAGAGATATGAGGTGGGGAATCCAATCCAAAACTGTAGAGCAATTGCATTCTTATATGGTCAGAGGGTTGTGTTCCTGAATAAGGTTATGCTATTCCTGGACATTAAAAGATAACATGAGCTCCTATGCTGAAAGGTTGCTCTAGTTCTCTGCCGTATGAGAGTTTCTGCAGCCGCCTTCTTCCCCCTTTGCTGATGTGTGCATAACTCCATACTGCATACTGCAGCATTCAAAGGAGGATAAAGGAACAGAGAGGGAGCCACAATAGGCTGAGATTAAGGTATAGTATGAACCCATAACCTGAACTCATTTTCGACAACACAGCCTACCAGAGCAACCATGACCTTCATAGCTAATACTACAGGTATGCTGACTTTTGATAGTCAGACAAAATAGCTACAGTTTCCTCTTAGGAGTTCACTTATCTGTTGGAGTAAAAGGTACACAGGCACTGCAAATTAGGTACAGTGGTGCCTCGCAATATGAAATTAATTCATTCCGTGAGTTTTTTCGTCTAGCGAATTTTTCGTCTTGTGAAGCACGGTGTCGGAAAAGTTTTGGAAAAGCTTCAAAAATCACCAAAAACCTCAAAAAAGGCTACCACACCGCGTTCTATGAGTTGCTCCTCGAAGTCAAGTCGCAACTGTATTAACGGTGTTAAGAAAAAGGAAACAAACTTGCAAGACGTTTTCGTCTTGTGAAGCAAGCCCATAGGGAAATTTGTCTTGCGAAGCAGCTAAAAAACCGCAAAACCCTTTCGTCTAGCGAGTTTTTCGTCTTGCGGGGCACCACTGTACACAGGTTCCAAGCTTTGGAACAAACTTCAAATTCCAGGCCAAGAGTCAGAAGAAGACACCCTCATAACCTGCAGTAGAGCTGGACAAACCAATGTGTTTCTGGCCCGTGTCACTTTCACAAATAAAAACTGATATGGGAGAGAAAGGATTTAAGAAAGAAAACATGGTTTTTTAAAAAGCACCTTAAACTGGCAGAAACATAAATAACTTGGATTTGTAACTTTAGATGATGCACCTTGTCTGTAAGGGACGCTCAAGGAATTCAGCCTACAGCCATTTGATGACAGCTAGTGCTGGTTTTGTTTTGTTTTTTAATTGCTTTAGTGTATACAGTGGTACCTCGGGTTAAATACTTAATTTGTTCCGGAGGTCTGTTCTTAACCAGAAACTGTTCTTAACCTGAAGCACCAGTTTAGCTAATGGGGCCTCCTGCTGCTGCCTCGCCGCCGGAGCACAATTTCTGTTTTCATCCTGAAGCAAAGTTCTTAATCTGAAGCACTATTTCTGGGTTAGCGGAGTCTGTAACCTGAAGCGTAAGTAACCTGAAGCGTATGTAACCTGAGGTACCACTGTACTTATTTTAATTTGCATTGAAATCCATCCTGAGCAGATCAGAAGGTGGGATATGAAATCTACAGTGTTATCAAAACTCACCAATGAAATAGTTGTTTCCTAACACAAGCATTTCCTCTGTCAGGACGAGTCCACCCATTGCTTGCAGAAGAGTGACACTTGTGGCATCTATAAGCGAGCACTGCTTGAATCTTTCTGTTGTGACCTTCCATAACAAGATAAGGGAAGCTGTGGCATCTTGTCTTATGCTAAAGAGAGGAGAAGAAGAGTCAAAACACTAAACAAAACACATGGAATTTAAAAAAAGAAGAAGGTCTGAGCATATGGTATATCACTCAATAATATAAAAAGGCAATAATGATCCAGAATCAAAAGACGGCCAACTTGATGCAACAAGTATTTGTAACATATTTCCCCAAGCATTTGACTCATGAAAGAGGTCAGGATGAAAACCAAAGCAAACATTAACAGAGCAATCGACCTACTTGGAGGCAGGAGAAAGATCTACAGAGGAGTCGCTGCTGCCTCCAAAGCTTTGCTTGCTGATAAGGTGGTGAACCACCCAGTTTATTCCTTTGTTTATGTTTCTTCCTGTTCCAGCCAATGGAAGGGAATTAACTAGGCCAGCTCTAACCTTAGGCCCATTTGTGTGGGCATTGGACTATTTAAAAAGTCTGCCCCAGGAAGGTTTCTTTCAACAGAGAGAGTGAGTGAGTGAGTGGTTAGAGTGCTGGACTAGCTAGGAAAACAGGGTTCATATCCTCACTCAGCCAGGAAGCTCAATGGGTGATTTTGGGCCCATCACTGTCTCTCACCTTAACCTACCACACAGGGTTCTTGGTTGTTGGAAGCGGTCGGATGCTTAAGCTGCCCTGAGCTCCCCTGAAGAAGGCTGAGAAATAAGTGTAATAAACAAACGAATGAGTGAGGTCCTACTGGTAAATAGACAGAGGTAAAGGAGCTGAATGAACAAACAGTATAAGGAGCTAAAGCAAAGGCTGACAGAAGAGGGAGACAATGGGAGATATTCTGAGAATTAGTACCAAACTACATGTTCCATCGTTGACACTTCAACTGGATCAGGGTCCAGCTGCATCAGTTTCCAGCTGCAAAGTGCCCTCGGGCAGCTTCTACTTTCCCCAAAAGGTGCTATCTGCAGTAAACCAAACCTCTAGGGGCAGATTACACAGGAAGGACCACAGCTCAATGGTACAGCATCAGTTCTGCATGCAGAAGCTCCAAGGTCCAGTTCCCAGAATCTCCAGGTAAGGGCTGGGAGAGAATCCTGTCTGAAACCCTGGAGAACCACTGCCAGTCAGTGTAGACAGTCTCACACTGTACTGTGTATAGTAAAATGTGGATACTCAGCATGCAACTCAACTGTTGCTGGACCACATTCCAGTTTAAGGCCTTGCGGCTGTTTATTTCTTCAAAATAGTTGAAGTGCGCTCTTTAAAAGCGGCATGGATGATGTATTCTGGCCTTCAGAATCTTCAGGGGAAAGAGGCAGCAAAGGCCTGGACGACAAAGGAGAAGGCCGGGGGGCAGGTTTCAACCAATGCGGCAGCTAACATATTGAGTCCTGAAAGTGCAAAAGGGCTTCACCTTCCTTCCTATCCCACCCTACCCCCAAATTGGATCGGGGGAGTCAAAAGAAGCCCTGGAACAGCACTCAGGGATAGGAGGAAGCAGCAAGGCTTGCACCACCAGAGAGATCTCCTTAGCGCTACAATGAATTCCACGTGCCAAGTAGAAAGAAGGGGAGAATCTGGGAGAAGTCACATCAGGCTAAGTACAGAAGGACTGAATGCTATTTTTAGGAAATTAATGAATAAGTTAAGGAAGCTTTGGAAGTATGAGGACTGTAGGCAAGAGAGCCGGAGAGGAAGGAAAGAGGGCTAAATTTGACAAATGTTTCCTTTTAAGTTCCTAGTTGTCAATTAATAATTAATTAATTACTTTCTGAGGAGCACAGAAAAATTAATGGCCCATCTTTTCCGGAGTAGCAATAGTATGCCACAGTAATATCCACAGTCATTCAATCACAGCAGATTAAGAACACAGCTTTAATTAAATCATACTGTTGTGGCTTGAATGCAAATATTTAGAGTTTATGGTTTTTTTTATAAAAAGCAACCGCTCTTCATCTGCATTGTTGTTAGGTTTTCTGAAGGTCAAATTTCTCACTTGTGAAAAGAATGTTATTGCTTTTCATCATTCTTCCCTCTCCAAACTGATCGTTCTTTCATCACCCATCGGCCTTTTTACACCAAGTGGGCTTTGTAGACATTCTTAATCAAATCATTCCTCTCAGTTTCAATGGGTCTCTGTCTCTTTCACTTCACCTTCCTCCTCTACTTTTTCCACAGTGCATCAATGAGTATTTTGGAAGGCTCTGTTGCAAACACAGTTAGAATTAAGAGGTGGGACAAGTACTCAAGAAGCAGAAGCTATAAAAGGTGAAATCCACCATATCAAATTGGCAGGACTTAATTCAAGTAGGATCCAGCCACTTCAAGCAAATTCTAACAATGCACCTTGCCTCCATCACCTTTTCCCTCTTCCCAAACCAAAACAAACAAACAAAAACCCCTTACATTGGGAAAGGGGGGGCAGATGGCAGAGTTCCCCATGCACAGTACTGCTGGGTATCATGGGACTTGATCCCCTCTTCTTTTCCCTTTTTGGTTGACTACAAATCCCATAACCCCTAGCTAGAAATGATGTCTTCTGTAACCTGCTCACCTCCTTTCCTCTTAAAGTAGTGGAACATGTAATTTGCAGATGAGAAGGTGCTCCACAAAGACATACATTCATTCACTGTGTTTAACTCACACTTTTTTTTTCCTAAGGAGCTCGTGGTTCTCCTCCTCCTCCTCGTTTAATCCTCAAAATAAACCCTGTGAGGTAGGTTAGGCTGAGAGGCACTGACTAGCTCAAGGTCATCCAGTAAGCTTCATGGCCAAGTGGCAATTTGAACCCTGGTCTCACAAGTTCTAGTCCAACGCTCTAACCACTACACCACACTGGCTCTTTTCTGCCTGGAAGAGAGCTATCTACTTTCTGTTACCACCAACCTCTTCCCCTCTTCACCGGAAGTGAGAATCTTCTGACTTCAGCAAGAGGGGAGATAGCAGGGACAAGCAAGTAGCAACAATTATTTTTAGTATTTAACTGGAGCAATTTAATCTGGGGGTGAGCAAGAAGTCTTCTATTACCAGTTACATCAGAGATACCACAAAGCTTGCTCCCTAAATTTCTGTGAATTTTCCTGTTACCTCCAACATATCCTTATCTTGCAGTACTGATAGTAGCAGAACACTTGCTCATCCCCCACCTCAAAAAGAAAGCAAGCATTCTGATCAAACAGTTAGAAAAAAACCCTACTTGTTACCACTCCTGGATAAAACATCTGAGAGTAATGAGTTCGACAATGAAAATTGCTTTAAGCATATCTGTGTAATAATTCTAAGGTGCAGCAAATTTCTTACTTTATAGATGTATTCTGTGGAACTTCAAAAGAGATTAGGCGCCCCCCACCAGAATTATTGGAGCTAGCATTGCCACAAGCCACATCAGGGATTATCTGGAAGGGGGGGGAAAGAGTATTTATCAGGACTTTTCATATGCCCAATGCTATTTAAACAGTAAAAATAACACACAGAAAAACTGAAACTGGTATTCACCAACATAAACAAATCACACAAAGTCTTACAGTTTAAGGGAGTGATGGAGAACCTCCACCCCAAGCCTAATTAGGTTTGCCAGCCTTCCCAATGTGGCCATCATGGCCATTTGGCCAGCCAATGCCCACCAGTCACTCACCTGATACCATGTGACTACAGACATGGGACAGATAAACCTGCAGCTGCAAAGGAACAAGTAGAAACCTTTCTTTGCATTCCCAGTTGTCCCTTGTGCAGTGCACATTCATTAACAAATGGAAACAGCACTGAATGGAAGATAACGGCTGAAGAAGAACAATCAGGAGCATGGTCTACCCCAACTTTTCCCTTTCAGATGTGACTTGCCTTTGATGCAGTTCAAATTTGTTGCCAAATGCCAGTCATGTCAGTCCATGTCTGACATATGCTGTCACAGGATTAACCTCACCCAATTGTAAATGTGGCCTGCGGAGGACTGGTCACTTCTACATCTGCCCTAACTGAAAGTAGCTCTCCACCTCTGGTCTAAGGGCCAAGATAGATGTGATGGAAGCTGAGTGAATATAATTCCTCTCTCTCTCTCTCTCTCTCTCTCTCTCTCTCTCTCTCTGTGTGTGTGTGTGTGTGTAGATATGGGAGAGCAGCAGGGCTGCAGGTTTTAATTACCTACAGGAAACTACTATTTTCACCTGAAATATTACCTTTAAAAAAAGAATGTCTGAAGTTCTGTGCTTTAACAGATTGCCTTTAAACTTTAACTTTGCCTTTATAAGGTATCAGTCAGTCCTTTAGAAAAGCATAAATGGATTTTCACATTGTAATACGCTAGATACCAAAGAGATTGCAGCACAGCCCTTTTAACAGCGGGTAATAGAAGCTCATGGGATTTCAGGAACTGTAGCAGGAACAGCTGATAGCATCTCTCAGCTACGCTTACTGTCGCATAGAGTTTCAACAAATCACAGATAGCAATGCTCTGCCACCTGATCCCAGCAACAAAGAAGCCTGTTATCATTTTCCCAGCGACAGAAAGCTTTCTACCAGGGGGAAAATGGAGCCAAGAGAACCTGCCAACGAAATAAATCCATGACCTATGAGTGCATCTCATTGCAAGGCAGGTTTTCAGGCAAAAGTCTGTTCCTCCGAACAGCACTGTATTTAGGGCATGCGGATGGTGCTGAGCCAAGGGGGGGCGCAAAATTGAGAAGATCCATTTTGGGGACACAAAATTTTGACCTCGCACAGGGTGTCATGAACTGGTTGGATACAGAGGATGGCATGAGGAACCAACTGGGGAATCCCTAAGGAAAGAAGGCTCAGAGCAAGGGGACTGGTGGTGAGATGATGATGAGTGGTCAGCGGGAGAGAAGGGAGAAGGGATAGCTCAGCTGGTTAGAGCACGGTGTGAATAACACCAAGGTTGTAGGTTCGACCCCCGTATGGGACAGCTGCATACTCCTGCATTGCAGGGAATTGGACTTGATCATCCTCAGGGTCCCTTCCAACTCTACAATCTATGATTCTAGGACTAGAAGGTGGTGTCGGGAATCTGAAGAGGTAACTGGGCTTAGTGAGTGGGTGGAGGGAATGTTTGTGGCAGAGAGAAGTCCAGAATCAAGGGCAGAAGCTGAAGCAGGAGAAGAGGGAGCCCAAGAGGCATGGGTTTCTCCCTCTCCTGCTGCAGTGAGCTCCCCTCCCCCTGTCTCCCAGGACCAGGAGAGGCATAAAGAGGGCAGAGGAGAAGTTAGCTTCACACAAGCACCATCTCAGAATGCTTGGGGGAAACCCTGGAGAGGAGGGGACCCTGTGGGGGGGTGAGGACCTTCAGTCTCAGCAACTGCTTCATGTTGGGCAAGACCTGCCAGAGATGCTGTGCTCATTAGGTCTGACACTCCTGTGCAGAACCTATTCTTGATAATAAAGAGCTAACTCCAACTTGCTTGGTGTGATTTACTGCTGGCTCACTCCTGTCTTGGGGCACCATATGATGAAAGATTACCAAAGTCCCCGTCTACTCATAAAATGATTTTATAAAACTAGCTGATCAATCAGATCGTAGGTTTAGTAGCAATATGGTACAGATTGTGGCGCCCAAAAACACATTTTCAAAAGTAGGAGGTGGCTTAGCTTTTGGAAAATGGGGGTGGGGGGACAGTACTTAGCTAATTGGGAGCCACTGCTCTGAGAGATTTAAGAATGGGGTAGGATAATTTCATTGGGTTTCTTTTAATTTGCTTTTTGAAAAACTTCTATACATACTGGACTCAAATCAAATACAAGATCTTGGCTATATATTGGATTTCAATCAGGTACAGGCCTTTGCCATTACAATATGAATAACTATCAGAGCTGTGTGCATTTTCTGTAGAATGGCATTTTCTCTTTCCCTTGGTCCCAGTCACACTCTTTGCACCCATATGGCACTGTGAGCATTAAGTTGCTTGACTCCTAGCCCACCACTTGCTTAGCAAGACTCTGCACTTCATATAATGCAACAAAACATTCCAAGGAATTTATAACTTAACAACCATTCGTTTGGTAAGTGTCCTGGTCATTAAAATGAATTAATTAGAAGATTTCTTTCTATGCTACTTTCCAGAATCTTTCCATATGCAAAGTCATTTATATGCAACTTCCGAAACGACTTGGCATTTTTTTTGTTGAAATAAAAGGTCTTACCTCTACTTCATTCCATTTTAGATCCACAACTTTCTGACCTTCCTTTGGTTCCCATGTAGGCAGCGTCACTGTTGCTTGCGACCGCGGCAAGACCATGTCAGGTTCAACAGTGGCCAATACTGGCCTGTTTTGGATTGGTGCCTCTGACTCTGTCCAGCCAGAGACGGGAGGACTGTAAAACGAGTGCTCACAGTTTGTACCTTCGTAGCCTTCATTACAAACACAGAGATATCCACCAGCGTTACTGCTGCAGTTGCCATGGTGACAGGGATTGCTGGCACATGGATCTGAAACAAACTGAAGAGAAACAATATAATGAATCAATTAATACTACAACATCAGCTTTGCATGTTCAACCACTAATGGTAGTTGACTAATACTCATTAAGTAGCCTAAAGGACTTCAAAGGCTTTGCATTAGAGATTGCATATGGTTATTTGTTCACACTTCAGTGAATCAGTTGCCATATTCTAGTGGGTGCCATAAGGCAAAGTAACAAACAAAGATTTGGCTACGATAGGTAGGAAAGTCCTAAGAAAGGAATGCTGTGGAATCATGTACTATTAGGAAGGTTTCAATGTCTAAAAATGTAGTGTGCTGGTTGTATGAACCAAAGGAAAAAATCATCTAGGTATCCTTCCCTCTCGCTCTTGGCTGAGTTAACTGAGGCTCACAGTGATATTACTGATATGACTCTACCCAGTCACTGATACTATACGGCCTTGCCTGACGTGAAATTCAATAAATAAAAAATGGCCTTGTGTTGCATTTCATTTTCAAAACTGGTGCTGATGAAACAATTGCTAAATTTCATATTTGTTTCTATGGAAAGTACTGCTATGGCTTAAAAACCTATTTTTTAAAAAATAAAATAAAAGCTGTTTTTAGAGCTGAAAGGATAATAGACGCTGCTTGTGCATTTAGCTGATTCATCTGTTTTTACAGGTCATGAAGCCACTTGATCCCTCTTGTGGAATCATCACCAGTACACACTTCAAGAAAACCCTTTATCTATGTACTCCATTCTAAATAGTGTAGCAATTTCATTAGTAATGTTTAGAATATAGGGCACCGTATCCCTAAGGAAGAGCTCTCAAAACACATTGGGACCAATTAACAAAGAAAGTGTTTTCAGTACACTATTCTGCATCATCCCACCTATTTCTTTATTTTGGTACCTTCCCCCACTTTCTCTCATTGTGTAGGATCCACATACATGTATCCTAATCTCTCTCTCTCTCTCTCTCTCTCTCTCTCTCTCTCTCTCTCTCTTAATCCATTCTACATACCCACATCAAAGGTGAAAGCTTTCCCTTCTTTCAATCGTTCTATCATCACAAGGAATTTTTTGAAATAAATAAATAAATGGAGCTCTTGATGAATGAAACCAAACTAAGTCTAATTCAACTGTTCAACATTGCAACATTGCTTCTGTGTACATGAGATCTATTTTAAGAGATTTAAAAGTTCAAATTTGCAATGTTCAAGCAGATGCCATTGTCTTTAATGTTCTGGAGACCATGTACCGTATTTTTCGCACCATTGGACGCACTTTTTTCCTCCTAAAAAGGAAGGGAAAAGGTCTGTGCGTCTTATGGAGCGAATGCGTGGTCCCTGGAGCCAAATCGCTGTTGCCCTGCGCTGCTGGGGTGCTCTTCGGGGATGGGGGGAGGAGCCACGGTGCTCTGCCGGCAGCCTCTGCTTTCCCCTGAAGCCCCGACAAAGTTTGCAAGCAGCGGGAAGGCTGTGCGCCTTTGCCCCGCGCTCCTGGGGTGCTCTTTGGGGGTGGGGGGAGGAGCCACACTGCTCTGCCTACAGCCTCCGCTTTCCCCTGAAGCCCCGGCAAGGTTTGCAAGCAGAGGGAAGGCTGTGTGTTCCTGGGATGCTCGTGGGGGGGGGGGAGGAGCAGCAAATTGCTGTCTCTCAGTGCCTCCTAATTCAACTGCAAAGGATTGCCTAACTGGATTCTGAGCTCCATTTGAAGTTTAAAAATATTAAGTTTGGGGATTTCTTCAAGTAGCAGTTTTGCAGAAATAGTCATAAATACATGCAAAGCATCTCCACAAACCAGTAATAGTGAGCTCAGCTAAAACTGAGCAGGCATCTGGCTCAGGAACAGATTAAACTGCACAACTATAACCGGACATCCTGTGTGTTTGTGTGTGGACCATGTTCCTCGCAGCTAATCTTTATTGCTGAAAAGAGGCACTGATATTCCACTCCAAATCTATAATTCATTATACAAATTCTTACAAGTACAGTCCACCTATACCAAACCAAAAACATTGTGTTCTCTTGTTATTGAATGGAAGCTATTTATCTGCCCTCTTTTCCTCCTCAGTTCTTTGCTGAGTCACCCCATTTTGAATCTTCCTTTCAAAACAACCATGCCTGTTTTGAGAAAACTTCAGAGATTTAGGAACTGGAGCACAATCATTTGATCTCTTTGCTGTTCCTCCATACTCCAAGCACTTCTCATTTGCACAGCCCTGGTTTCTCTCCCTGACTATTAATATTCTTGATTAATAACAGTAAAATGCTCAAATTTTAATTTTTGTGACTGCTGCCAATACTGACTTCCCAGTGATAATGAAAACAGCTACATTATAATGGAATGTCTGTCCTTTTTCCAGTCTCTTCATACCGTGGCTCGCTTTAAAGCAGCAAAGTGGACAGGCGCACCCACTTTGCTGTTTTAAATAGTTTAGTACAACATTTGAGTCAGATTTTTTTTTCTTATTTTCCTGCTCTAAAAACTTGGTGCGTCTTTTGGTCAGGTGCGTCCTATGGAGCGAAAAATACGGTAATTGCTATGCAGAAAACAAACAAACAAAAAATGTTAAAGGAGCTCTAATCCAGATTTATGAAGATGGTTTGCTTCTGTCTTTTTATCATAGTCCAGTAAGTACTTCAAGATGGTGTTGCTTTAGTTTTATTTATTAAAAAACAAAACAAAATCACAGTGAGCAGAAACAGGTTGGGTAATTTGCAGATAAATTCAGATTCAGGAAGTAGCAGCTTTCATCTCGTAAGCATGAAACTTTGTAAACGTCTATCATTAACATCCTTATGATGAGGCTTTTTGAACCAGAGCATTTCACAAACCTTGATAAATAATATTTCAACAGAAATGCTAACATTAGGAAATATTATGCCTGGCTACAGAGCTTAAGGAAGAGGATAAGGAGAAAATAATTAAATTCTACAGGAAGAAAATGATCTGTTGGAATATGGAAAAAATGAATAATGTTATTTCTTCATGTAAGAGCTGCAGATCTTTACAGGGTACAATATGCTTAGGCAGTCCACCTAAAGCCTCCTCATAATAAGCTGTACTTCTCTCAAATAGTACAGTTTCTGGCAATGCTGCTTAGTACAAGGCAGCCTCATTTCTGAGGATTTCTAGAAGCAGCTATGCATCCCCTACCTTCTCCATACTGCTTTGCCATCCTTCTTCCTTTGCACGTAGCACTCCAATGCTCCTCCAAAGTCACATGACCCAGTGTCCTTTTTTGGCATGGCTGTGCATTAATCACATATTTCCCCCGAGCGGTTTATTCTCAACACAAACCAGTTATTAAGTAACAGCTGAATCATGCACAAGTCTCTGTTCTATTTCCTGGACGGCTTCAAAAGAGGATTAGTCAAATTCACAGAGGATAAGACCACCATGGGCCACCTTCTGTCTCCATTGCCAGAGGCTGCAAGTCTCCAAATGCCTGTTGCTGGTTATCACAAGCAGAGTGAGTATTGCAGCTTCTCAAAGGCATCTGGTTGGCCTTTGGTCTAACCTAGCAGGGCTTTTCTTATGTTTTTGTCCCTCCAACGCATCACCTTTTGTCATAAGAAAGATATTCATGGCCTTTATAAACACTTCCTGTCGTTTCACAAATTTAAGTAGACCAACTACTCCTTAAAAGCATTTCAAGCATCGCATGCACACACACACCCCTGCCCTTCTTGTCCTCATCTAACCCATGTGCTCTGAGGCACAGCCCTTTCTGCTTTCACCTCAAAATCCAATGGATGCTCAGATGTTTATAACACAGCGTTTACCAGCCACACAAGCCCCAAACAGCCAGCCATGATACCAGACTCATGGTATCCTTTCCCACTTCTCCACCATATGACAGACAAGGCAACTTTTTCTGTCCTTAAAGCCTGAGTCAGTGTGCTTTTGGCTGCTGAGCTTACTTGACTGCTCTTAGCCACTCCCATTCATTTTGATCAGGCATGTCCAGGTGGCTTGTTCCTTAAGGCTAGCGTCTGAGATCCCAGGGTGATTTGATGAGCATCGGAAAGGAGACAGAAGGGTGAGAGGATGACATGCATCACAAGATGTGGAAGTTTTTAATGTTTGATGTTTTCCTATGTTTTTATATGTGCTATAAGCTGCCCAGAGTGGCTGGGGAAACCCAACCAGATGGGCGAAGTATAAATATTATTATTATTATTATTATTATTATTATTATTATTATTATTCACTCAGAGCAGCTTACAACTATTTAAAATTACAATACAATAAAAAATGTTAAAATACAAAAAGGGGGGGGGAGAACCAATATATACTGTATATAGTACACAACAGAGAAAATCCACTTAAAAGCACCAGTGGCAGTGATCTCAGGTAAAAATGACCTTAGCAGGCAAAAGCCTACTGGAAAGAAAATGTTTTTACTAGCTGATAAAGCACAACTGTGCCCTCTTTTTAGTTAAATGTCTGCTAGGATGCAAAGAGCATATCCTTCTAATTCATAATTCTTCACTTACTTGAGGGGGGAGGGCATTGGTAAAATGAACATGTGCCAAGGTTATTTATTCTTTATCTAGTCTGGTCATGCAAGCAAGCAGAGAAGCTACTGAGATGCATTCTGAGACTGACTTTTCTGGGTTTTCAGTTCCTTTAGGACACAGATATGGTACAAGTCACTGATGTGTAGGTAAGTATGGGGCAGGCTGCATAGTTTACAAATATTTGGGCTACTAGTTTATTTGCAAGGCTGGCTTTGTGCACAATGCCAGCAAACTAGCAAGTCGATTACAAAGCTCAGTTCATTTAGAAACTCTGCTTACGACTTTCATTTCAAAACATTTCAAAGTGGGAAATGTTGCACTAGTATATGCAAAAGGCATGGTTTGTGAGACACTTTGAGCAAAATGTATTAGCAAATCATGTTCGTATAGTCCAGCTACGTAACAATCTCAGTTTTTCAGAAGTACAAATAGATGCAGCATGTGCTCTGTTGTCTGTTTCTGTATTTATCCCTGGGTCATCTGACTGTCATCTTGCATGTTCTACTTAATAGATACGGTGGTACAAGGCAGCAGCTGCAGAATCTAGCTGACAAAGCAAGAACTGGGATGGGGGAAGAATCACAAGACAAGTTTCACCCCAATTAATATGAGGTTTGCAGACAAATGCACACCAATGTGACCTTACACTGCACAAGAAGTTCTTTTTCCAAGGGGGACAGAATGCAAAAAAAGAGAGTAAAGTACAATTACATTGCCTATAGCAATTTTCTCTAGCTATTCACACTGAGTTGGAGCCAGAGATGCTCTTCTAGTCATAAAATGATCCCTTTCCAGAATGGAAGGGACCTGAATTCAATGGAGTTTCCATGAACGAAAACTCCTGATCCATCACCAATAAGCAGGTCCAAAAGTCTTAAGTGAACTCACTCCCTTTCTATTTTTAATAAAATGAAAAAAGATGTAAATAGGTAGTTATGCTGGTTCACACCTATAATGTGGTAAACCAATACTCTCAAGTTATTTTTCTTTGAGCTCCTGGCCTTCAGCTGATGAGTCAGAATCCAAAACTCCCAACCTAAAGTGAGTCACATCAGTGCCACTTCCATCACTTCTATGTGGGGTCTGGGGTTTGGCTAACCTCCCCACCCCACCCCAAAAAAAAAAACAGAACAAGAGAGAGTAACCAGCATTACTATTACATAAACCACACACACACCAACTATAAAGCCATTTCTACCTGTGAGTAATTGTGACCAGTGTAAATAAATTTTTAAAAAATCCTTCTGCCAAATCTTCCTATAAAAATGTATGGTCAGTCAGCCTTCTTAAAAGCTCTGCCATCCCTCTGGTCCATTCCGCTCCCCTGCCTGCTTTAGCCAGCTAGTTCAATTTTGCCTCTCAGCAGGTGTGAGATAAAGGCAGGTAATCAGTGCAGCAATGGAAAAGAAGAGGTGCAATGCTACAAACTCCCTTGCTGCTGCAGTGCTATTAAATAGTCCATATCTCCTAACAAAGAAGTAGGAATTCTCTACATTAACAAAGAACCAGGAATTCTATATATGTAAAAAATAATAATCAACAATGCTCTAAACCAGTGATGGCCAAAATGCTCTAAACTACAATTCCCATCATCCCTGCCCACTGGTCCTGTTAGCTAGGGATGATGAGAGTTGTAGTCCCAAAACAGCTGGAGGGCCACATTTGGCCATGCCTGCTCTAAACCATCTTGGCTGTGAATCCTGAGGGCTCTGATCCCTGGCTTGTAGGCTCTTCCACCTGATCCAGGAGGGCAGGGCCCAGACTGACTGGAGCTAGAAAAAGCCGAGGCTGCCGAGGGGCTCCCCTTCTTGGGCAAGGTTCTTGGGTGGGTGGTTGCGAACCAGATTCAGCCACTCTTGGAAGAAGCTGATTTTCTAGATCTGTTTCAATCTGGGTTTAGGCCCGGTTTTGGTACAGAAACTGCTTCGGTCACCTTGTATGATGACGCCTGCTGGAAGAGAGGCGGGAAATGTGTCCTTATTAATTCTCCTTGACCTCTCAGTGGCTTTCAATACCATCAAACTGTCAGGAAATCTTGCCTCTCAGGAGAAACTGGCCACTCTCCAGGCACCCGGCTTGATCTCCCTGTTGACCTCCCTGTCTGCGTTTCCTGGCAGGATACAGGCTAGGTCGCGATCGGCGATCCTCCTCAGCGTGAGAAGGACACACCACTCTTCCCTGCTCCCTGCTCCCCCCAGGGAGAGGAAAGAGATAGACAGAAATGTATTTACATGTCTTTATTTCTGTCCTTGCAGCGTTACAGAGAAACACGTCTGCTCTCTTCAAACTCCAACAGCAGAGAGACAAACTCCACCTCCTCTACTTCCTGTACAGGTCAAATTACACTCTGAGCTAAATCCGGTGCTCAGCACTGTGAATAGACTGTCCCTCTGTTCCCACGGTACAGTCCCAACATTCCCATCATGTTTTGCTTTCCAGCTAGCTGCAGCTCGCTGCCGCATTGCATCCATATTGTAACACAAACATGGTATCCTTCTGGAGCAGCATCCTGAGTTGGGGTGGGTAGAACCGCTTTGCAGTGGTTCCAGTCCTACTGATCCTGGTCCGACTGCACTGCCTGCCAATTACCGTATTTTTCCATGTATAAGACTAGGTTTTTTTCCTAAAAAATAATGTCAAAAATTAGGGGGCATCTTATACACGGATACATCTCTCCCCCCCCCATTTTCTTAAATCTGAGTCCTCAAAAATAGGATGCATCTTATATATGGGGGCATCTTATAGACGGAAAAATACTGTAGTTTCTGGCTCCAATTCAAAGTACTGGTTTTATAAAGCCTTAAATGGCTGAGGACTGACCCTGCAATCATCTGACGCCCTTCTTCGTGTGCTTCCTTCACAAGAGGTCCCAAGAGTGGCAACATGAGAAGAGGCCTTCTCTGCAGCGGCTACCGTTTGTGGAAAGTTTTCCCCAGGGAGCCTGATGCCTTCATGATATATCTTTAGGCACCAAGCAAAAATGTTTCTCTTCAACCAGGCCTTTGGCTGATTATCATTTTGTATTTTTCTGTTGTGAACTGCCCTGGGATCTTCTGATGAAGGGTGATATACAAATTTGATGGTGATGATGATGATGATGATAAACCACCACTTTGGGATCAACTTCACCCATCACCTCTCCCTTGTACAGGGATGTACCCCCTAATGTGAACAGGGGTTGTGTTTTGCGTCATTGTGCACAACAGTGAAGCACGCATCAGCGCACTCCACCCTGTTATAACCCTGCCCCACTCTCTGTTCCTACCCCACTCCCCAGTCATTTCTGTCTAACTGGTCCATTGGACATGCGTAAATCAGCTGTTGCCTGTATATCAAAGAGAGTAACTACCTCGGTCTATCTCCATCCATAAATAGAGGTTCATTTTCCAATAGACATATGATGTATCTTGCAACCTGCCTATATTTCACTGCACACAAAACCCTCTTAGACTGCAATCCTATATATATTGATCTTCAGCTTGAACTTAGTGTGGCTGACTTCTGAGTACAATAGATTGTACTTTAAGGAAAATACTGGCATTGTATTAAACCAAACATTATTTGGAGCAGCTACACATTATAGTTGACAACTGCAATTGCTGCATGAATGTCAGTGTAACATATATATTACAGCTGCCTTGAAACACCCATGTGCGTGCAACTGAGCCTGCTAACCTAATCATGGTGCCTTTTACAATAAGCATAAAATCAGCTTCCTAGTACATAACTAAAGATTGTTAATAACTAAAATAACCAACTTAATCCAGTGTAAGATTGACATCCCATGAGATAATTTAAATCATCAATTTTAGCTGTATATGACAACTACTCTGGGCTCTTTCCAGGCTGTGCTTCCACTTCTACGAGTTTTGAATATTCCATGAAATAATAAAAAATAAAAAATCTGCCAGCAAATGTAATAGATGCGCATAAACCATTTCCCTTACTCTAGTGAAGCAGCAAAAAGTGCCTCAAGAAATGTTCCATTTAACTGAGAACCAAAGCACAATGGCCTACATCTGAGGCACTAGCATACATAAATCCATTCATTAAAAAAACAACCAAAACAAATCTCAAGTTAAGCTGTGAACTATTTTCATCTAGTTTTTTCTTCATAGCTCATGAGCTTCCTCCCCCCCCCAAAAAAAAAAAATTGGACCCACTTGAAGATTCTTACACTGATCAACACCGGTTTTTATGAAGGATATCATCTAAATTTATCCTGTATCACAGAGATTTGCAAACACAATTGTCCAGAAATTGGGACATCCAAGATCAGATCTACAAAGGTGCTTATTCCAGAGGAAGCACTCAGTATCTCACTGCCATGTTTCTTTGCTCAGTGATACATCAGTCCTTGGATCTGTATTTATTTAGCACCTAAATCACCTAAGCCAAATTACTACTACGACTACTGGATTCCTTACCCAGTCTTCACCAAAAGGTCCCAGGATGAGTTACAACAATATAAAAATACATCTAGGCAGTTCTGCTAGCACAAAGGCTTCAGGCTGTGAATAATATTTATTTATTTATTTATACATACATACATACATACATACATACATACATACATACCATACATACATACCCCGCCCATCTGGCTGGGTTTCCCCAGCCACTCTGGGTGGCTCCCAACAGAATATTAAAAACACGATAAAACATCAAACATGAAAAACTTCCCTAAACAGGGTTCCCTTTAGATGTCTTCTAAAAGTCAGATAATTATTTACAGTGGTACCTCAGGTTATGAACTTAATTCATTCCAGAAGTCTTTTCTTAACCCAAAGCGTTCTTAACCCAAGGTGCGCATTCCCTACATAGGCCTCCCCGGAAGCGAATTGCGTTCGTATCCCGAGGCAAAGTTCACAACCCAGAACACCTACTTCCGGGTTTGCGGAGTTCATAACCTGAAGTGTTCATAAGCAGAACTGTTCATAACCCGAGGTACCACTGTATTTCTTTGATACCTGATGGGAGGCGTTCCACAGGGCGGGTGCCACTACCGAGAAGGCCCTATGCCTGGTTCCCTGTAACCTCACTTCTCGCGGTGAGGGAACCGCCAGAGGTCCCTGGGAACTGAACCTCAGTGTCCGGGCTGAACGATGGGGGTACAGTTCTGAAACATAACTTCCCCTCCCTCTCCTCTCCACTATGGAACTTGCTCCCACAGGAGGCAGTGACTGGACAAATTCATGGGGGATAAGGATACCAGCGGCTACTAGCCATAATGCCTATGCTCTTCCTCCACAGGTGAAGGAAGTAATGCTTCTTAATGCTAGTTGCTGGAAACCGCAGGAGGTGAGAGTACTCTTATTCTTGCATCCTGATTACATGTTTCCGATTGTGGCATCTGACTGGCCACTACGAAAACAGGATACCCAACTAGATGGCTCATTGGCCTGATCCAGAAGGGTCTTTTTATGTTCACAGAATGTACATTACATCCCCAGTAATTTCCATAACGTGTGTGATTCTTCCCTTCACTCATATTGTTCCCGTCATAAGGACAAGTGTTTTGATAGTGACTTAGAAAAATACAGCAGACGGGAGCAGGTATTAGGGAAAGACAAATCCTTATACCCAGTCCATGCCACTGTCATACGTTTTTACCCATAATTTCACTCCATCCCATTTCTGCATTAATCTGCAATTTTTATATCAAAAAAACCTCTCAAAATATGTAAATATGTCATTTAAAATGTGCATTTTTTCTCACACTATTTAAATATGTATTTTCTCTCAAAATATTATTTAAATGCATTTGCGATGTGTTTAAATTGCAAATAACTGTGTCATGAGAGTCAGGTAAGTGCAAAACCCAGTTACCGTATTTTTCGCCCTATAGGACGCACTTTTCCCCCTCCAAAAATGAAGGGGAAATCTGGGTGCGTCCTATGGTGCGAATGCAGGCTTTTGCTGAAGCCTGGAGAGCGAGAGGGGTCAGTGCGCACCAACCCCTCTCGCTCTCCAGGCTTCAGGAAGCTATCCGCAAGTCTTGCAAGCCCGGCGGGATGTCCCGCGGGCTCGCAAGGCTTGCGGGCAGCAGCCTGCAGCCCAAAAGCTGGGGACAGTGGGGAGGCGCAGCGCCGCCACCCCGCTATTCCCCGACCTGATCTGGAGGCTGGCGGGGGGGAGAAGCAAGCTTGCTTCTCCCCCCGCCAGCCCCACAAACTCGGGGGACAGCGGGGCAAGCTGTCCTTGAAGGCAGAAGAGGGAAACGGAGCGCTCCATCTCCCTCTTCTAGCTTGGGGATGGCTGCGCAAACCTGGGGGGGGGGATAAAAAATTTTCCCTTGATTTCCCCCCAAAAAAACAAGGTGCGTCCTATGGGCCGGTGTGTCCTATAGTGCGAAAAATATGGTAAATTATCTGAACATTTAGTCCAAGAGGCACAGATCATGTCATTTCGTAGGGGAATTCACAAAGAGGAAATTTCCCAGGCATCCCTAGTGAGTACCACCGCCTACATTTAAAGTACATGGGGAGGTGGATGTTTATGCCTCTGAATCCTTACGCTGAGCATGGTATGCCTCACCGGATAGTTGTCTCCAAAAGTGCACAGCCATCAATAAGGAAGAAATGATTAAAGTTCACTAGATGTTTGTTTTCCTTCCAAAAATAGTTTTGTATGCTTGGCTATTATTGTTTGCTTTCACTTCATGTGCCATATTCACATCATTAGAAGTCTCTAGACTTGTAGGATGAAATATTTAGAAACTGTAATTAAATCTCATGACACAAGGGCAATATGGATGGTTGATAAGGAGGTGGGAGAACAAGGTTTTATTGGCATGACATCAGTTGTGGTTCGAGGACCCGATCCCCGTAAAGTGGAATGAATACACAAGGACACGTGATATAAGGTTAATGGGCAAGAAAAGGCCACAACTTTATTGATTACAGCAAGTGAAAAGGTATTGGCTTAGGCATTGGATTACGTCAGCTGACTCCACCCCCTCAGAGAGGGGTGAGTCTAAAACAAGGGGGTTTATTCACCAGTAGGTGGAGCCTGTTGATGCTAATCCAACTATAGGCTCTCCCCTGATGTCACCGAGGGTCGTGCCATGGCCTCCCGCCAAGCAGGCTTCGGACGGAATACACGACCCCCAGATTCCTTTAATGGAATACCCAAAAATTGAAGGTATAGGCGATGGCCACACCTAGCCCTTCGACACACCACAACACATTATTCCAATGCCTAACCTACCCACCAATACCACGAACGTTGTGACGATTGCTACAAGGTAGGCGAAAAAACCAAAAAGCCTAATGCCAAATGGAAAAATTCCTACCAGGCCCCCCGGACAACTAGGGCAACCAACCTAAGGTCCATAGCAAGGCCAAAGAAAACTAAGACCCTGAGCTCAAAGGGAGTGGAGGGTGGGTGACTCGCGACGGGACGGCGAAGAGTGAGGCCAAGGAGGGGCTGGCGCCGCAGCATTTAGGCTGCTGTACACGCCCCCTCGGAGGCACCTGGCTGGGTGCCTGCCGATGGGCGTGGGCGCCAGCCAGGTGAGTGGGAGGCAGGGGGCTAACGCCCCCTGCTAGGGGTGGAGCTCGGCTCCCGCCCACAACCACGCCCCTCTCTTCCAGGAGGAGAGTCTTTCTCAACACATGTCAAGCAAAATGCTCTGCTTCATTGAGGCTGCAATGTTATACCAATTACCTGGGAGCAAGTCAACAGGGCTTACTTCTGAATAGACACGTATAGGATTGTTCTTAAATTTCACATCAGCAAGCTAGAAAGTCAGAGCAACCAAGTCTTCACAGGTTTGAAGTAACCCTTGCAGCTAAAACTTACCTCTTTTTACTCTGAAGTGAGTCTACCACTTACTGGTAGAACTTGCTGCCAGAACAGATTTTGGGCAATGTGTGGGGTAGATAGAAGGGATAAATTCCATTGCAAAGCAAATGCTGTTGCACTAACAGGATGTACTTTCCTGGATTTCCCCCCATTGTTTGTATGTAAAAGAAAAATATTTATGCAACTTACACATCAAAATCCTCAAGCACGTTTGTGCGAATATGAATGCAAAACAGTATTCAGAACCTACAGCCCTGTATGTTTCATAGCAGCATGTGGCAACAGTTAACACATAGGGACAAACCCTATGTATTCAATTGTATCCTTTACAATTGGATACAATTGCCTTGGTAGGCAAACGGCTTGGCTCCTGAACAAATCAGCTCCCAAACACCGCAAACCTGGAAGTGAGTGTTCCGGATTGCGGGCGTTTTTCGGAAGCCGAACATCCGACGCAGCTTCCACAGCTTCCAATTGAGTGCAGGAAGCTCCTGAAGCCAATCGGAAGCCGTGCCTTGGTTTTTGAACCATTGAATGGTATAAATTTGAGAACCAAGGTACCACTGTATTTTAGAAAGGCTCTTCAATCCATTAACGCTGAACAAGATGGCCCAATGGTCTGACTCAGTATAAGGGAACTTTCTATGTTTCTAGCCCCCTGCACCCCTCTAGATCTGCTTCAGAGAACTGGGACTCAGCTAGATTGGCAAAGAAACGGTGTTTTATATGTGTTGTATATGCGATATAACACTGTGACACCAGATGGAGCTGTGGAGACCTGTCTTTCCCTACTGGATTTCCCCGTATGAGTTTACAATGTGTTTAACTGAATTGCTTCTTTGATGTGTCTAGATCCATCCCTGGAGACCCTTTGGAACAGCATGGGAGACTGCAAGAAGGAGGAGGAGATTCCAGAATATCATCGCCCTCCCTCTTCCATTCACAAACATCTCCACTGGAGCAAAGAGTCTCACATGAGTATATGGACCCACCTGAATACAATCCATTTGCATGATCCAACAAAATATGATATGCCTGATTCTTCAAGCAAAAAACCATTTCTCAGATGCAGATAATGGAATTAGAAAAGCATTAAAAAAGGTATATGTATCACCTTTTATGTTGTACTGCAGTTGAAGCATCATTTATAGCACAAGAGAGACCTACAGTAGTGTGGCAGATGAGCCTTAAACAGGAACTCCTGAGTCTATTTTTAAAAAATATGGTGCAGTTTATCCAATTGTTTTACAGCATTTAAAATTGGATTCCTGGTATATCTCCCTTGTTCATGTATACTGCATTTGTGCTACCCTGTAGAATAATACTTTTGAAAATTGCTAATCTTGCCAATTGGGTCATAAACAGTAATGAAAATGTTCATATACATATATACAACTTCTTTCTTAAGGATTTGTACATTTTTATGCTTAAGTTAAGAAATATATCAGAGACCTTCTATCCATAATTGGAAGACTTGTTTTAAAATTACCCCTCTATTATCTTAAATCATTTGACTTAGTAACACCTTGGCTGTAAAGAATTTCTTAATTTCACTTACTTAAATATATTTTATTTCCCTTCAAATGGCTGCTACACTGCCTTGACCAAATTATCATTTCCTTACCCTTCAAGTAATGCCACGACTTGCTTTTACCAATTCATCTGCCTTCATTACCTTAGACCTAAGCCTCTTCTATCATAGAAATTTCAGGGGGATTAGCAAAAGAATCCATGATGTCAACAGTGCCATTCTAATCTCCACTATTTTGCTAAGAACAGCGTCACTGAATTAGTTTAAGGCTCATCTAGGGATGATGTGATTATCATCTACCCTTTTGCACAACCCTACACATGTTTGGTAATATTTGAACCTGAAGATCATATAAAAGGGACTGGTTATATATTTTCTTCTTATACTAGCCACTTTCACTATTGCAACTACCTGGGGGTGGGGGCTTCTGCCATGCCGGCTCAAACGTTACTGGAGACACGTATGATTCAGCAAAAGCAAACAGCAACCATCAATCTTATGACCTAATCAATGAGTCTAATGGACCATTCAAAACTTTCAAGAAAACACAGTATGCTACTATAACTATTTGCAAGTTTTTGCTTTTGTTTTAAACATTTTACCCCTCCTTTCAGCACACCTGGGCCCTCACAAGTTGGCTTACATTTTAAGAAGGCTGACACGTGAACTGGAGCAATTCAGAAGAGACAGTCAAAGATGACAAAATATATGCTTGATAAACAGAGGAAAGGCTAAAGGAGTTACCACTAATAGAGAGTTATGACAGGTATACCTGAAGGAGCGTCTCCACCTCCATCATTCAGCCCAGACACTGAGGTCCAGCAGCAAGGGCCTTCTGGTGGTTCCCTCACTGCGAGATGTGAGGTTACAGCGAACCTGGAAGAGAGCCTTCCCGGTAGTGGTGCCTGCCCTGTGGAATGCCCTCCCATCAGTTGTCAAGGCAATAAGCAACTATCTTACTTTTAAAAGACATCTGAAGGCAGCACTGTTTAGGGAAGTTTTTAATATTTAATGCTGTATTGGATTTTAAATATTTGGTTGGGAACTGCCCAGAGTGGCTGGGGAAACGCAGCCAGATGGGTGGGGTATAAATATTATTATTATTATTATTATTATTATTATTATTATTATTATTATTATTGCCTGTGTTGTACCGTAGCCAGAACTGGCTGCTGCTGGACGTCACTTACTCTTAATGCCTTTTACTTCGTATGGGTATGTCTGTGATGCAGCTCACATGAAAACTGACCAGTAGGAGTCCATGCCTCCTAAGTCAGCCCAGTTTGTTTGTACAATGTTGGTATTTGGTCTTCTCATTATGCTGGATGAATGGCAGCAATTCATTTATATAAATTAAAGTATATATACAAGAACACACTGCGTGGGTGAGGGGTGGTCTGTGTTAAATCCATTCCTTACCCTTGGTGACCTCTATGTCTGGGCTGATGTTTGGTCAGAGCCCACATGTTGAGGTGGGGTTGTCCAAATGCATTTCTTGGTCAGAAATACCTACCACTCCCTGGTAATATGCATGGTAATATCCTGCCAAGCAAGGCAGGGCTGGCCCAAAACTTTTTTGCTGCCTGGAGCAGTGCATCAAATGACTCCACCACCAAGTCATTGTACATAGTACTTGAGACTGGATAGAGTTATTTTGGCACCTGAGGAACCTTGCCCTATCATTGGCAGTAAAAATACAATGATAATAAACTAAAAAACTAACAATTTGCTGCCCTTTTATATCATCAAAAACCAGCTGCCTGAGGCAGACAGTTTACATTGCCCAATGGTAGAGTCAGCCATGCTATAAGGAACTGCTATGGACTCCATTAATACACTCATTTAAAATATATATATATTTTAAAACCTGATTTCATTTATGTTTTGAATTTTTTAGGCCTGCTTGTTTAGCTTCTGACTTTTTATTTAGTTTTAATGTGCATTTTATGTAAACCACTTAGTTGTTTTTACAATTAAGCAATATAAAAATTATTAAGAACTTTTTTTCCTAAGGTAGAAAATTCACCCTGCACATTTTTGTATGAGACTCTCTTCTGTATAAGACATAATCCCAAACTACAGCACAAATAGGTTGAACTTTTTCCCTCAGGGGTAGGACAAGGTTCTTTATCAATCTGTGCCCCAATATCTGCAAAATCTCTGTTCATCATATACTTGTACTGGGGAAACCAGCAGCTTATGGGATGTTGGAGCAGCAATGCAGCCACTTGACTGCACACTCAGAAGTCCATTGTTCTCATGAAGAAACTGTGGGCAAATACCACCTGGGCTTGCATGCTTTCAGAAAGACTTTTAATATTGTTTCTTTTTATTTCCCCCTCTCTGTTGTACTGCTACCACATATAGGGCTGTTTAAAAAGAATAAGACCAAATAACTCCAAAACACAGTCAGTAGTATAGCTCTACAGAAAGTGACCTTCATCATTCAAAAGCTTAGCCTTTTTACTCTAGCTTCACAAGGACAGAAAGATGGCAACCTATTTGGAGATGTCTAAACCATTATAACAATTTCTCCTTGTTCACATAAGACAGTACGTTTTGTAGAGTAAAGTGGCTCTCTTGGGCTCATCTGATTTCAAAAATAAATACAGACTGGACACCTTGGAACGATTTAGGGCTACGTGATAATGCAGCTCATGCTCGCAGAACTCAGCTATTTATAGATTCTATGGAAAAGTACATCCATGAGTACAGCATCAATATTTTATCCTGGTACTGACCGTCAAAAGTTGTTTGGGGTGATCAAAATCAAAGATGCTTTTTCGAAAACTGAAAAGGGCTGAATAGAAAGCAACACATTAAGTGCAACTTCTTTCATCTCTTAAAAGAAATCATGCTCTTAAAACAGAAATCTTGGTTTGTTTATTACATTCTTACCCCACCCTTCCTCCCAAAGGAGCGGAGAGCATTTCAAGCCTAGTAGTGGCATATCCTGTACATCGCGTTGCATAAGACTGCATAGCATATTTAAGATGCCACTGAATTGAACGTATAAGCAGCATGAAGTCTCTAGGTCAAGGCTGCTTGTGTTACATAATCCTGCCTTCAGAGGTCCAGAACCACTGTGTCCAGCTGCAGATATAGAGAATGTTTATCAATGCCACCAATGCAATTTATCTGGCAAGCCCTGACTAGTATGAGTCTTGAAAATTAGAATTTGAATACAAAGGTCACAGTGAAAATACAATGGGGCTTAGATGTGTATCATACATGTGTATCATACAATGGGGCTCAGATGTGTATCATACATGGTACACACATTTTTAAAGGGCATTTAAGGTCACAACTCAGAACACACACTTTCCATTAATCTCACCAGAATTCTGAATAAATATGGTTGAGACTACACTGTTAGTCTTAAATTGAAAAGGAGAGAAACTGGTCTTAGGTGGCAAGATTTTTCACATCCCAGGAGACTCGGAGACTCAAACTACTGAGCATACTATGCTTAACGTCACCCATCACTTTATAAGTGACTGATCTGATCCAAGTTTAAACATACCCTGTCAATTTATTTCAGTTGGCCAAGTTCCTCATTACTGTTTTAGCAGACCATGAGGTTGACAAACTAAGTGACACTGGGTGACATTAAAATTCTTTCTGCAACACTACAACTGCCATGGCTAATTCAAACATGCAAGTTGATGTGCAAAGCATTCAGGTGATTAATGTGCATACCTGAGCCCCAGAATTTTAAATCTTTTCGCTAGACTATTATGTAGGGTTGCATCAGAGATTCAGCAGTGATTACTTTGGGTATGAAACAGGAGCCCCAAAAATTCCAAATTTTGTGCTAGTTTGCTGTTCCCTGCTGCTTCAGCACCATTTTGTTGTGTTTCAAAGCAGCCTTCTTCCTCTGAACTATGCTGCCATGTATTAGTCCTTTAGATCTGGCTGAAGGCCAACAGCGTGAGAGCAATGCCCTCTGAAATAGTTCTGCTTGCTCTCAATGATGTCTTCATACAACCAAATCTGGTTGGCTACAGGATACTATTGCTATGAAGATAAGCCGTTTCAAAACAAACAAACAAATTGTGTTGAAGCAGCAGCCAAGTGGCTGCTGCAATACCTTGTTCCAAGGAAATAGATGCTCAAAAGATGCTCAGGGGCAGGAGCATGTGTGGTATATTTTTGCTCTACAAAGATATTCCCAAACATTTTTATTGTATACAAGTTCACCAAAAGCAGGGGAAATGTTCACAAAACGCACCTCCCATTTTAACACAATGCCATCCTGGGCCACAACAGCACCACCTGCACTGCTCACAGAACTGGCACTTTGGCTGCAGGGATTGTTGTGGCAGTAGCATCTGCTCCTGTAGCCCGAGCCACTGCCTTGCATGCGGCTCTTCATAACAGCATCTTAGTTTACACACCGTTTTAAAGTATTGGAGTCTGAACCACACAGGCCCACTGACATCACCCAAACTTTGCCTGCTGCTGTGCTCCCAAGCTCCTGCCAGCACCAGAGGGGAGTTGTATGTGTGAGTGAGAGAAAGCTTGTGAGGGGATGGGGCTTGCGCACTTTTGTGGGTTCCCGTTTCCAGAGCCCAAGAAGCGAAGCTGGGGAAGGCAGAGCAAGGACTGGGGAAAACGCCGAGTGGAAGTTTAGGAGCACATGAGCGTGTTTGTAGACATGAAGGAGAACTATAACCATCCCTAGCTTAAAAGGTAAAGGTACCCCTGACCATTAGGTCCAGTCACGGACGACTCTGGGGTTGCAGCGCTCATCTCGTTCTATAGGCTGAGGGAGCCGGCGTTTGTCTACAGACAGCTTCTGAGTCATGTGGTCAGCATGACTAAGCCGCTTCTGGAGAACCGGTGCAGCACACGGAAATGCCGTTTACCTTCCCACCGGAGCAGTACCTATTTATCTACTTGCACTTGACGTGCTTTCGAACTGCTAGGTGGGCAGGAGATGGGACCGAGCAACGGGAGCTCACCCCATCGCGGGGATTCGAACCGCCGACCTTCTGATCGGCAAGCCCTAGGCTCTGTAGTTTAGACCACAGCACCACCCTAGCTTAGTTGCGTCAATCATCGTCACCTCGCAGATTTGAGATGTTGCTGCCAAACTGGCCTTCTTTGGCACAAAGGGAAGAGGGGAGGGGAGCAAAAGAGCACGCCTGAGGCAGCTGTATCACCGCGCCTCATGGGCAGACCAGCTTTGACAGTCACGCTTCTGCCTAAACTTTCATGGTTTCTTTTTGCATATCCGCATCAAGATAAAAATGAGCTTATTGCTTCAGCAACTTTTAAAGAGCCTAAAATAGTAGCTCGATGATTAGTAATACTAAAGGATAAAATATAACATTTTCCCAGTATAAAACAAGAATAAAACACAAATTGAAACCAGCTTATCTAGCTCTAGAGGCATTATGTTTCTCTGATTTCTTTTTTGGGGAAAGAATGGTTGGTGATACTAAGATGCAGATGAGCTACAGCTGCACAATTAAGTGCAAGTAAGTATTTCGGTTGAAAAGGACAGAAACACATTTCTGTAAATAAATCTTATCTAAGTAGTGAATATTTCAAAGGCCAAATGAGCCCTTAATACCTTGTTGGACATTTCTGAAATATTAAAAGTAAGGTTACAGAAATCAAACAAAGCAATTTTTTAAAAAGACTATATAGAGCCAATTCCCAGTACAGTTGTAAAGTCCAAGTACCTTGGAAGTCGAACAGCCTAGTTCTTAAACGCTTTGGCTCCCGAATGATTGAAACCTGGAAGTGACTGTTCCGGTTTTTGAACGTTCTTTTGGAAGCCAAATGTCTGACGGAGATTCCGGGGCTTCCAATTGGCTGCAGGAGCTTCCTACAGCCAATCAAAAGCCACACTTTGGTTTTTGAACGTTTTGGAAGTTGAACGGACTTCCAGAACGGATTCTGTTCGACTTCCAAGGTACGACTGTAAATCCATAAAGATTATCACTGTGTTATGGAATCCGAAAGTCAGTTGATTTTGTTACATTTTTATCCATCCAGAGAAAATTATGTTTGACTACAAATAAATGTTTTAACTTGTGTAACCTACACACAGACAGACAGACAGACACATTGCATGTTCCCACATTAATACAGATCTTTATCAGAAGTCGTAGCTTCTCCATGCAAATTAAAGTTCACTCCCATTGGCTTAGCAAAACAAGGTTTGCACGTGTACTTCAAGCTTCTGATAGCTTTCCCACATTCTCAGTTGGAATGCATCTCAAACACCCAGTTATCACAGTTTCCCAACATGTCATTAGTCAGAACTCAGACTAGTGGGCTCATTTTGTTTTATTTGAAGATGTTTACATGACACTGGCAATATGAAGCGCAAATAAGGAAAATAAGTAAATGAAAATGCATAATTAACTATGATAACACCAAATGAAAGAAAACATTAATTAAATAACCAAGAAAAGGAGAAAGACCTAAGGGTGACAGGCAATGTGAGGAATTAGGAGACGGAAAACAGGAATTTTCAGTATCCAAACTAGGTGCCTAATTTAAAATAAAAGATTAAAGCATGTTCCATATTGGTTTGACTAGAACAAGTGGCTTTGATAAGTTAATGTGAGGAGGTTTGCAAAAAGAAGGTTTCCCATCCCCTCCTCCACACTGCATTCACCTCCGCCTTCCCCCACCCCCAGTCATGGACAAAACTCCTTCACCTGAGAATGCTGACTTCCCTCTTTAGAGTTGTGTGTGTGCTTAACAGTGTAATCCTATAGCACGAGGTAAGCCTCACTGAGCTCAATGGGACTTACTTCCAGCTTAAGTGTTTATAGAACTGTAGGCCTAATTCACCCAGAGGAAATATACTTCTACAGGTAACAACTTGAGGCTTAACACAAAATGACCAACTCAGCATACTACTGTTTTTGTTTTGCTTTCATCAGCACCAAATAAAGAAGATGTAAATTTACAAACAAAACAGAGACATAAAATATTAAGAAATAATATTGTATGTGATATGCATATCTTAAGTCTGTGGCTGGCTGTGCTTTGTTATAGCTTGTGGAAGGCTAGATTCTTCAGGCATCTCTGATGTGATATACCTGCTCCCTGTTAGGGAGGAGTGTCAATCTCGTCTCTCCTTTGGACATCTCCGCCCGCTCTCTGTTGCTTTTCATGCAACTTGTCCCTGGAAAGAGTACACCTGGGACTTCTGCCAAGATGTGCTGAACCATATTATTTCTTGTTTTACTTAAACTTGGACAGGTTTTTCTTTCTTTATTTGGAGAGGATCCCTATGACAATATTTCTATCCTGGCAACCCTTTTACTGTGCTCAAGAGATTCAAAGCCAGACTCTCAATTCAGCTGCACATTCTTCAAGGTCATAAATGCAATTTTCTGCCACAATGATCTACTCCAGTTTATAAGGTTAACCAAGTCCATTTCTACATTAATGTCATAGACATAAGCCACACATTGGCAACCTACAAAAATTATTCTGGTGAACAATTCAGTCTCTTTTTTTTATTCCGAGCAAAAATATGTCAGGGGACTGATAGAAGATGGAACTGCTGAATCAAAATGCGTGAAAATATTCAACAAATGGCAGTGTATCTAAATAAAATCAGGGTAGAGACTTCATGTGCAACAACAGATTGGATAATGCATTTATTGTATTTTTGTTGCAAGCACAATTCTCTTTTTCTCAGTAAAACATATTTCTGTGCGCTGTGTGCATGTTGTGTATTGCCACCATTAAAAACCCAACCACCATTTACCAAGGAATGTTGAAATTCTCATCTTATGTGATTATCGTCACCGGGAAATATTTTACCAACAATTCAGACTCCCAGTGATGAGCTGTGACAACTGCTAATTTCAAGGTCACATATTCTAACCTCATTCAGTGTCTGCAACTATTAAAAGTAGGCCCAGCCAATGATAGCTCATGACAAAATTGATTAGGCAACCCTTTTGGGGCCCATCAGTACATTTGGAAATCTGATACACCATAATGGGCACTACCCACCCTACATTTCCACCACCCGTGCTTCCTACTCCAGCAATTAGGATTTAAAAAAAACATTCTATTGTAGCCAATGTGTGTTTTTTCCAAGCCTAATTGTAGCCAGAGAACAGCAATTCCAGGATTTGCAACTGGGGAGGCAACAGGTAACCTTTTCATCCCCTAGCTATGAACCCTTAGGCTTTTTTTATTTTATTTTTTAAAAAAGGCCTTATATTGCAACCAATTTTTTTCAAGAGTAAAAAGCAGAGTTTTTGGCAGTGGGGGGGCACCTCTTGGAATGAGTAAGCTGACACAGCCATTTGCAGAACCGACCCCCACTCTGCCCATCTCCCCTTGTAATAATGCTTGGGTGAAACCATTTATTGCAGCAAATATGAGATGGAGGGGCAAACCTCATTGTGGCAGAGGGAAGTATTTTTTATGGCAGAGGATGTGCAGCTGGAAAGAGAGTGTTAACCCTTCCCACCTCAGCTGTGATCTGTCCATTCAATGAAACTCGAATGAAACCTTCTATTGGCTACAATAGGGTTTTTCCCCCAAGCCTAATTGCAATGGAACAAGGGGAGGAGGGTGCTGCTATGGGCACCACAGAAGGCTCTGGCAGGCACATGTGGACTCAGAGGCACCAGCTTGATGATGCCTAAATTAACAAGCCTTTAAGATGTTTAAGTCTCATTACTTTTTCTTTTTTCTTTTGCTTAAACAGATTAAACATAGATCCTCTTTTAGAATATGACACTCTGTTTAGTTATGGTGAAGCTTTATTGACACTATGGAATGTATTCAACAAAGTCCCAGTGAGTCAACCAACTGAAATTAATAAACCTAAGTTAATTGTGCCCATTGATTTCAATGGGTGTACTCTGTGTAAGAACAGCATTTACTACCACTCTATGTCTTCAGGCACATGTTCCACTGAATGGTAGTGATTCATCCTTATTACACAATCCTGCTCTAGAACTGGCTTCAGCAGCTCTAACAAACTTTGAAAAGTGGCTTCATAGAACTTCCATCACACTTTTATTTGGGGGAGGGAAGAGAAACAGAACAGCACAGTGTAAAAGGCGGAAACAGATGCGGCAGATCGAAGGCAAATCTTACATCACCAAACATTCCTTCTTCACTTCCTTACTGCTGTTGTTTTCCTTTTGTATCAATGAAAGAGTATGGTCACATCTGCGGATTCAGTGACACTCCTGGGGCCATCATTTCATTACCGCACACTCAGAATCACATGGAGTAAGGCTTCTGAGCCATAAATGATATGAGAGATCACACCCCTATAGCATGAAACAGAAAACAAACAAACAATAAAAGATGATGAGTGATGCTCCCCAAGGAAGCAAGAGACCGTGTGGCGTAGCTCTTCCAAAGAATTTATGGACTGATCAGGAAATCTATGAAAAACAGCAAGGGCTTGACAATGATGGGTTCAGGCACAGCTATCAGCTTGGCCTCTGTTTTGCTTCTAGTACTGCCCTTTTCCTTCCTCTAGTGAAATATCGGATTAAACAGAACATTCTGTAAAGTCAATATTAACCCAGAGGGAAAGCCAGCCATCATATTGCATACACAGCTATAGTGATCATATTCAGGAAGGCGAAAGCCTCGGCTGAAAGAAAACAGGATTAGAAGAGAAGGCAGGGTTGGAAGAATAACATGCATTTTTTAAAAATACGTAGGAAGAAAAAGAATTCAAACAAAATGGAATGCCATCTATACAATTTTTTAAAAAATTGTCCGGGAAAACTAACAAAAAGTCTTTATGTAGTATGTAGGCATATGCAAAGGAGAAATGAAGGTTGCATACTATCTTCTGTACATTGATGAAAGTCCAGTCCCTGACTCTTGTGGCCTAATAGTCGACTGCAGAAGTCGCCATAGTGGTACCCACAGGTACCAGTGTGCCCAGCATTATTATGCCTATGAAATGTCCCCATAAAAATCCACAATGCATGAGTGACTGTTTCCCTCTTTCAGCTCAATTCCTGTTTGCACTGATTCAGCACCCCCCTGAAACATGTGCAGAGCTCACTGGCTTGGCTAACCAACTTCCAGAGAAGAGAGACTTGGCTATTACTCCCTTGCCAGAGGCTCTCTTCAGACTCTCCCACGAAGCCCCACTGGGTGGGGGCCAAAGAAGTGGTTGGCCACTGGGAGAACAGGATTATGGGTTGGTTGGGTCAGTGGCCTAATCTAGCAGAGGCTCTTCATATGGGTGCACACAGCTTATCTTTCCCTATACTGTAGCTCATAAGAAAATCTGATGGCACATCTGGACCATTGGCAGATATTCACTGCGTTGTTAAAAAGGCCATCAACCTTATTAATAAGCAACTGAGCATTGAGAGTGTAGCTGCTTACAATCCAGCCCAAACCTATCAGAAGTTATAGATGCTACAACTCTGGTAGAAAGAATCCTGAGAAAACAGCCACAGATAGACTGAATAACACTTGAGTGAGTTACTGAAGGATGAAGCGTTAGCATTATCCAGTCTGTCAGGGTCGGGGATTAAAACTTCTGCATATGGATATAAATCCATTCTGTGTTCACCAAATCAGTTCCCTACAGGGTGTTCCTATAATGGCCAGTATTTCCATATTTGGTAGAATCAGTTTTAAAAGCTCCCTGGAAATAGCCAGTAGCATTCCTTTTCATGTACTTAATGTGAACAGCTGATGCCTGGAACCAAATCTCATGTATTAAAGGTGCTGTATGTTTTTCCTGTGTGTGAAAAGGCAGCGCTCCTGCAGAACAGAATCAAGTGACCTGATGTCATTTCACCCGAGCAAGTATTGTACCAAGTACTGCCAACTGGACATCAAATGTAAGCATATGTTGCCATTTCCATCCTGCAGACAAAAAATATTCAGTGTGTTTTGCAAAATGTGATCCAGGCTAACGTAGGTCTGATTTTTGTTCTTTAGGTTGTGGTGTAGAAATGACACATTATCAGAATTCTACAGCACCCAGGGGGTGTAATTAATTGATAAACAGAAACTATAGCTGCATCAGGCACCCTGAAGTTTGAAAGCTGACCAGAAATGTGTTCCTGTGTGCAAAGGCAAGAAGAATGGGGTGTCCTTTCTAAGGGCTTACTATACCGGCATGAAGTAGATTAGTAAGCTTTAAAATTGGCTTCTGTTTCCCAACCTTCTGCTACTACCCATACAAAATATCTGAATCACTTAAATCTCTCAGACAGCTCTCAACATGGGGGAGGGGGAACCCTACTTTGCTTTGATAGCATGCTAGGAATTATGTGGATACGAAAATAGCATGACCCAATCAATGGCTCTATCAACCTCTAGCTAAGACATCAACTTCTAAGAGATTGCCTTCATATCCCTGGCCCTGAAATTAACAGTTTTGTGGTATTCCTGTCCTTTGCTATCCCACTATGAATCAGCACATGTGCATGCGTAGCAGCAAATGTATTCTAACAGTGCAGAAGTTCTTTCCAGATAGCTTATAATTTTAGACGCAGTAAAACAAAATTGTGTATTGTATGCAATTTGTTCACTGACTCATATACTTCAAGGTCACCTGCCCCAAACTAAGATTCCATTTACAGCTATGAGACTCCACTTACAGCTATCAGACTAAGTTCAATCACAATCGTAGGATTTATTTCTCCCCAACAAGAGAAACGTTTCACAGCAACATTTCACAGCAAAACAGCTTACATATGTCAATAACCCTATTCACTATTCAGAGTTCAAGCTTTGGACATATTATTTCCAGAAGCCCATATCACTTACCCACAAACACTAACCTTTCTATCCTTATACCACCTTGAGGAGCTTGCAACCCCCATTAACTCCTACCCAAAACCTACTGAACTCTTAGTGGAGCTCATTTTGAAGACTGCCAGAAACTGAAATTAGTACAAACCTTATTTCTGTACATTTTTATTCAGCCTTCCATCTGTCATTGAACCCAAGGCAGTGTGTATGTTGTTTGCTGGCTAAATGCAGCTGCTGATATAAGTGGGGTCAGATCTTGGGATAATCTCACATCTATACATGAAGAGCTGCCTTTGCTTCTCCTGAATACACTTCAGAGAATGCTTACTTTAAAGGTCTGCATGACTTGGATACATAAAGGAACAACTTGTTCTACATAAATATGTCCCTCTCACAGATATATGCTGTGAACACACCATACATTTAAAGCACATTTAAAGTGGCTCTGTGAGGAATAAACTACCATTCCCAGGATTCCTGGGGTGAGTGTTTAAAGTATACGGTGTGTACACAGTTAAAAGACTGTAAAAGACATCTGAAGGCAGCCCTGGTTAGGGAAGTTTTTAATGTGTGACATTTTAATGTATTTTTAATCTTTGTTGGAAGCCACCCAGAGCGGCTGGGGAAACCCAGCCAGATGGGCGAGGTACAAAAAATCATTATTATCATTATTATCATTATTATCATTATCATCATCATTATCATTATTATTATAAAAATCCAAGCAGTCACAAGACAAAGTAAAACCAAATAGTTAATAAGAAAAAACCCATTCGTTTTGGATTAAGTTACCATCTAAGCAATACTGTCAGATTGTTTTAAAATTTAACAATATGTTTGTGTGTATGTGTGTGTGTGCTCCCCACCATAGACATTTCTGTCATTTAAAATCATTTCTTAAGCAGTAGGAGTTCACAAAAAGGCTCTCCTTTATTTGACAAACTTCATCTATTTCATTCTTCAATAAATCACTGCTCAGTAAGAACCAAATATCCATCTATAAAGCCTGCATTCCTCCTTGGTAGTCAAGACACATTTTTCATTACTTTTTTGGTCAACTCTCAGTGAATTTCAAGCTATTTGTGTGTCTGGCTTCTACAGAATGGATTTGAGATTCTGAACAGCAATTATTAGTACAGGTAAACTTGTATTTATTTCCCCTTGTTTATTTAAGGCCTATCAGTTAAGGAGGGTCCTGCCTCAAATCTGCACCATGCCAGATAGCACAGATCGTAAGATTCCATTTTAAAATCACAGGCACTCATTCTCCCTTTGAGTTGTGTGTAGAACAATATAGCATTTTTTAAAAGAGTTCCGCACAGAAAGAAAATATTTCTCTTTCTCTTATTCTCAAGATACTGGGAGATTGGGTCATTAAACTGAACTGTTTGCTGGCATATTCCAAGTACCTTATTTTTTGCTCTATAAGATGCACCAGACCAAAAGACGCACCTAGTTTTTGGAGGAGGAAAACAAGAAGAAGAAAAAATCTGAATCTCAGAAGCCAGAACAGCAAGAGGGATCGCTACGCAGTGAAAGCAGCAATCCCTCTTGCTGTTCTGGCTTCTGGGATAGCTGCACAGCCTGCATTCGCTCCATAAGACGTACACACATTTCCCCTTACTTTTTAGGAGGGAAAAAGTGAGTTTTATAGAGCAAAAAATACAGTAAATAAATAAATTTGTATAACAAATAATTAATGTAAAGATATTTATAACTGCTAGCATGTCCATAGCATGATACAGGGAGGGAAAACTGAAACTGAAAAGGCACGCGGCTGGATCGTAACAGTTTCAGATTGATGGGCTCTCACCCTCACACACTGTCATTTAAAAATCTGTCTAGGTGTTCATTCCCATGCATGATAAGAAAATCCCCCCCCCCCATTCTCCCATCCCTATCACCTGAACCAGAGCCTATCCGCAACCTTACAAGTTGTGACGATTTGCTATGCAGCAGGCGAAACCCAAATGGCAACAGCCAATCAGCCGAGTGGGGAAAATTCCTGCCGTGCCCCTGTCCCAATAACAGATGACAGACGACGGCATAGCAAGGTCAAGCGCGCAAGCCCTAAATATAGGGAGAGGAGGGCGGGTGTTCCGATGCAGACACCGAAAGAGGAAGCTCTGGGTCACGTGCATAGGTATATATAGGTCCCTTGATCCGTTTAGCCTGCGTCCCATTGGCCCGATTGAACCCTGTATCAAGGGACCTACTAATCGGGTGTTGTGGCTATCCAAATGTACCCACCCACAACACAGGGTTAGGTTTCCAGGTCCCACCACAACACGTGCCCTCTTTAAGGGAGGACCCGATTTGCTCCACATCTGTGAGGAGCCGAACTTTCAGTGAGACAGCACCTGTGGTTTGAAACTCCTTGCCTATTAACATTATCAGGAAGACACTATTGCTGTACTGTCTCAGGTACCTGCTAAACACCTATTTGTTTCAACAACCCTGCCAGGACATAATCTCGTTATATATACTTGTCTTTCAATCTTGCTGATTTTATTTGTATATTATTGATTTTGGTTGTATATTTTTATATACACTGCTTCAGGAATTTTTGATTGGGGCTTTAAAATTATTCTCAATAAAAATCAAATTCCATAACTGGGCTATGGCATAAAACAGCATTGCTGCCTCTCTTTTGTCCATTTCCCAATATATTATTTAGGTATTTATCCTTGGTTTTTAAGATTCTCATACAACTAAAAAATAAAATAAAATAGCCAAACATGTATGGCTATATGGGGTATTGAGAGGTGGGGGAGACAACATCTGATATTTTGGAAGTCTTTTGCAAAGCTCTTCAAGGCACGAAGGTCCAATTACTAGTAGGTACTGATATGACCTATAAATGTTTAATTTACACTGTTAGCACAACCTCAAATAGTGCCATGAGAAATAATTCCATTTCTGCCAGCAATGTACAATGCTGCTTTAAATTTAGAGAAATGTGGTTGTTCAGGAAGTGTCGTTCTGCAGTTGTGAGGAAAATCAGAAAACGATTCTGGCTGACTACAGTGGAGGAAAGAAAAAAGTTTCACATATTCATCTACTGGTTTATATGTGATGAACGAGAAATATTGTAGTTTCTCAAGCATAGGCAAAAGTAGTCAGGGTTTGTCCCACCTCCATGAGCCACTTATATTCAAGCTACTCATTATAAAAACTCTGCAATTTTAGGAATTGGTGCCTTGAGTTCGCACATTTTTTTCTTCCCTCCCCAATCCTTTTGTGTCTTGTCTTTTAGAATGTAAACCTACTGTTGGCAGTTGTCTTCTTTGTAAAACCCACACACTGCTAAGTAAGCTTTGGGTGGTGACAACAATTATCAGCACTGTGCTTACAAGATAAGCAGAAAATCCAGCTCAGTATCTTGAGATGACTCCCCTAGTTATTATATCTGCTGAAAAAATGGATTCTAATTACAGTGCTCTTAAACCGTACAAGCACAGGTAGTGTTAACAAGACTATCTGTGAGTGTTTCAGCAACATCCTCCTATGTAGAATGTTGTCAGCAGCAACAGTACCATCAATTGCTGTTGATAATACCTTACTATAAATATGCTTTTAAGGAGTGAAACCTAATTTAACATCTTATCACACCACTCATAACTCAAAATGAGAATGTACTCTCCATAAGACACTCCAACACAGTATTGTTCAACGTAAAATGAATTTAGGAGAGCTTCACACTCTTGCTTCTTAGTTTCTCCTATCACTTTTGAAAGGAGGTTATTCATTTAAACCAATGTCTTTCACTCAGTTATATCTACATCAATTAATGTGATAGACTTAATCCTGTTTCTGGAAATGCTTTTATGAAAGCTTTGGAATATAGCAAAGAACTCAGTCCTTAGGGTAAACAGGGGAAACTGACCAGAGAAAGGAAAAATACTTTCAGGAAAGCAGAAGATGTTGCACTAGGTATGAGTTGTATGCCTGGCAATCAGAGATGCATTCTAGGTTTATCAATACTGAGGTATGGAAAATGCTCTTAGCTGAGCAGTAGATGGTACATGATGACTTACATCTGAAAGGGTCCAGAATGCCTGTCCAATCCAAGCTTAACTCAGTCATTTAAATTTCCATCCCAGATCAGAAGCCATATTTTGTGGATGAAGCCAACCTTGTATTTAATAAACTATTTCTGTACAGTGGTACCTCGGGTTAAGTACTTAATTTGTTCCGGAGGTCCGTTCTTAACCTGAAACTGTTCTTAACCTGAAGCACCACTTTAGTTAATGGAGCCTCCTGCTGCCGGAGCACAATTTCTGTTCTCATCCTGAAGCAAAGTTCTTAACCCAAGGTACTATTTCTGGGTTAGAGGAGTCTGTAACCTGAAGCGTCTGTAACCTGAGGTACCACTGTATATGGCAGTAATGGCAGTAGGCAGTAGGCACTGGCCAAATGTCCTATCACCCTTCAAGTAAAATCAGGTTAATAACCCACTACGCTTACCACACTTGGCAATGGCTAAAAACCACACAGAGAAATCAAGTTTAGCTTCACGGCTATGCAGTACTTTAAAACCAGGTTCTTCTTGGTTCCATCCTGACACTTTAACCACTATACTACACTGGCTCACACGACCTTATACTACTTTATACCAGCATATTGTATTAGCTTTGTGTGATTTGGTCTTAAATATATTGCTAAAACAGAATTCCACGTCATACCGAACTACTTTGCAATCAGGTTTACATTTGCTTTTTTAAAAATAAAAATAAAATAATGACCCAGCTAGTGTTGACAAAAGCTGCTGTAAAGTAACTGCAAAAACATCCTGGTTTCAGTTGCCTTTTATTAAAGCCATCCCATTTTAAATTTTACTTCTATAACCTCAGGAAAGGCATCTGGCTGCAGAAATAATCAAATCCTTTTGCAGCAGAGGATACAAGCTCCTCCAGACTTCTTACCAGCTATTTAAATATTTTGTCTTTTGTTGCATTCCCTTTCCATTCTACCCAGAACACCTGAGGTTCTTGCAGCTATTCACACTGTTTATTCAGCTAATTAACTTACAGAACTCTCTCGTCATCGCTTTCCCAATACACAGTCTATCAAGCCTAAAATATTCTTTAGTAAACATGACACAATTTCTGGAACATCTATTCAGATCTACTGCTGAACCCGCAGTCGGTATCGTTATATTGTGAAAGAAGCAACAACAGCAACACAGAGAAGTTAAAAGGCAGCATAAGGACTCCAAGCTTTCTAGTTCTGAAAAAGCTTTTAGTCCTGCCAAGTGATGCCATACAAAACTAATCTAGGGTTGCCATACGTCCGGAATTTCCCAGACATATCCAGAATACTGCAACCGCAAGCAGTGTCCAGGTGGAAATGGGTGAGATGTCCAGGACAATCCAGACGTATGGTAGCCCATGTTGGCAGTGTCATACAATCCCCTATGAAACCCTTATGAAATGCCAAACTTCACATACAGTGGTACCTCTGGTTGCGAACAGGATCCATTCCGGAGCCCCATTCACAACATGAGCAGAATGCAACCCGTGTCTGCGCATGTGCAGGTTGCAATTCGCCGCTTCTGCGCATGGAGAAGAGTTTGGATTTGATATCCCGCTTTATCACTACCCAAAGGAGTCTCAAAACAGCTAACATTCTCCTTTCCCTTCCTCCCCCACAACAAACACTCTGTGAGGTGAGTGAGTCTGAGAGACTTCACAGAGGTGTGACTAGCCCAAGGTCACCCAGCAGCTGCATGTGAGGAGCGGGGACGCGAACCCAGTTCCCCAGATTACGAGACTACCGCTCTTAACCACTACACCACGCTGGCTCTTGACGTCATTTTGAGCGTCTGCGCGTGCGCGAGTGGTGAAACCCGGAAGTAACCCTTTCTGGTACTTCCAGGTCACCCGGGACGCAAACTGAAAACGCTCAACTTGAAGCAAACACAACACGAGGTATGACTGTACATTATAAACCATTTGCAAACTGCTGTGCAATCTGCTTCTCTTAGATCAGCTCCCAGTATCTAATTACATGGTGAGCAGTCCATGTGTGAAACAGATTTTATGGGCAAAATGCCATCCTGTATGTGCCTGTAGACATTTGGTCCCTTTGGTTTCACAGCACACCATTGCCAGTATAAAATATATACCAAGATGCTATAAACTCTGAAGCAGTTAATTAACCTATTAAAATGCGCCACTGAAGGAGACTGTGTGGTTGAACTGTCTTCAGCAACTGAAACATAGGACGCTGTCTCATCCTACATCAGACCAACAGTCCATCAAGCTCAGCACGGCCTTTGCTGATGGGCAGCAGCCTTCCAAGGTTCAGACAGGGAACTGTTCCTGGTTCTACCTGGAGATTTCTTTACATGCAAAGCAAATGCTCTACCTCTGAGCTATGGCCTTAGTGATCTGGCATGTGTTATTACCACCTGGGCAGACATTTCTGAGGAAGTCAACCACTCTCGTCTGTCAAGTTTCTCAGTCCAGCAGCAGGATAGCTCTAAATGATATGGGAGAGAAGATAGGAAACTGTCTTACACAAAGTCAAAACATAGGTCCTTCCAGAGCTGTATTGTGAATAAAGTTTTGTTTATCTGCTGCCATTTTCTGCCTTTCAACATTCATTGTAATTTACAAAGTTGCTTTTTATCTTACCGTTGTATCTTTGATTCATGTATAATTACATGCTGAGTAAAAAAAAAAAAAAGGATGCTTTTAATTGTCTTTCACTTCCTGTATTTTGTCAGTGCTGAGGAGTCGGGAATTATTCCTTAACATTCACTAAAATTGGTAACCATCAAAATGTGTCTGGTAATATTTTTATCTCTCTGAAGATTCTCCTGTCCCCATGGGACAGTAGCTGTAGCATGAAGGAGGGGAGGGGAAGGTTTAAGAACTCAGCCTCTCTGTTGCTTAGCAACCAGTGATGTCTTAGAATAAAATGAAAGGGGAAAGTACTTGCCTGGTATTCAAGCACAGCTCAAATCCGAGTGTTTTGCATTGTTCAGAGTTTTCGGTACAATTTACACTGAAGATGGTCATGTCAGAATGAACTGCAGTAACAAAGGCTACAGCTGCTGAAATTTCATCTCCTACAAACTATCAAAAGGAATGAATGCAGATCTAGTGAAGGGAAAATTAAGACTTTCATACATTTCATACATTCTATATACAACTATTAAATGTAAGGTGATGTGTCCTATATTGCATCCAGTCACCTTAGGATCACCATCACTTGCCTTTTCTCTGAATACTAATAAGTCAGTTTGGAAACCAGCAATTAATTAATAGGCTCTGTTCAGAGACATCAAGGTTCTTGTGCGTGCCAAAAAAGAGGAAAATCAAGAAAAGGAGGGAGGTTGTTGCCCTTCATTCAAAACTGACTAATGCCTTTTGCAGCATTTTAGCTAGATGCCAGATCTTGAAAGCCTCCTGTGTAAAAAAGAAAAATCAATTAAACACGGGAATTCAATAGGAATTCCAAGCAATGAAGGGGCCCGTGGTAAATTAATCATTCTTCTTTGGGATCCAGCTGCAATGCAAGCTGTATGGCTGCTGTGTGTTGAATGAAGATAGTGCATAAACAGTAGTGATTGTGTAAGATAGCATGAAGAATGTGTACAAATTTACTGTGTAAGACCGGAATTTCGAATGTCACTCGGTCATATGCATCATCTCTGACTGGAGACAATACATACTGATCAAGCAACGCACCCAAACCATTGTATGTATCACATTCGCCAACTTCACTTGGAGGCAATGTATACTGATTCATCAATATACACTGTCAGTTTGCAAGCTTTCAGTGTCTTAATGTAGATGTGCACAAATGCTTTCTCCGCTCAATTCACATTAACTTCAGCATATTTGCAAAACCTGGAGACTGTCACCTCTAGTTAACTGCGCCCAACTACTTTAATTATACTGTTTGTGTCACAGACAATTGGGGGGGGGTTAAAACCTATTTACTTGACTTCCTCATTGTTTCCTGCTCTACAAATGCCAAAGGAAATCTACTTAAATAAAAGCAATACTGTTCTCATTCGACTTGTTAGTTCAAGTAAAAATCTTAACTATATATAGCTTGCAGAGCCAGTGTCCTGATCAAGAACCATAGCCTAGCACTAAATAACAATGCACAACAAATGATGCCAGCACTTCAAAGTATTTTATGGTGAAAAACATTTCAAAACTTCATTTTTAAGTGTTCTTCTGCTTTCAGAAAATCTACAACAGAAGCAGTCTTCAGACAACAATGAATACGCCTAAGAGGAGACAAATCCTAGTCCTTAACACGTTCACTGCAACTTCTGAACAAAGCCTGATTATGGGATGGTGCAAGATGGAGCCAGTGGATACAACTCCAAAAGTTATGAACATGTGGAGGCCTGAAGCAGGGCCAGTAGATGGAACCCCACACCCAAGAATAGGTTGTCTGAATAAGGAATGTTCAGAGCAAGGAATGTTGCTACATGAGCAGGCAAATAAGTTTTTGTTAACTGGAAGAGTGTGCCTTGTCTTCCATGCCATCACATGATGACTAACGTATTTGTAGTTACACAGATAAGTAAAAATGTTCATGATCTTGTTCCATTGGTGTGGCTGGGTTATAGAGGCAGAACAGGGATCCTGTGTGTGCTGCACACTGCCCACCCCATTACCCAACAGCCTCTTTGCCTGGGCTGTTCCTTAATGTGGAGCTGGAGGACCCCCAAAACAATTTTAATGGGAGACTTAAACACACTGAATCTGGTCTCAGTGACAACCATGGGACTGCCTCAGTACATCATTGACCTGATACATAGCTGTTGCAGGGCACACAATTGAGCTGGTTTTCAAATTGAGTGTTGTGGCAATGGTTCCATAGTTCCGTAACAGTGGTTGATCATTTTCCGGTGATATTTTAACTGGGTGGCATTTCTCTTTGTAGGAATGTGGGGGCTATCGCAATAGTCTGCCCTGGTAGATTTCTGAATGATCTGTGGTATTTTACAGATGATATAGCTGCTGTAGTGGCCCTGGTCTCCCTACAGCATGAGACTCTTAATAGCAGGCTCATGGGTTCGAGCATTGCTGGGGGTTTGACTAGATGACCCCTGTGGTACCTTCCAATTCTACGATACTTTGGCTCTACAAAAAGGACATGAATAGGATTGTTCCTAAGTTCTCTCTCCATTGCTATAGAGACTAGAATTCACATTGGTTTCCCAGTGAGCTTCAGGCAATAAAAGAACTTGGGTGATGACTGGAGCACAAATGGTGCAAAACTCTCAGTGAAGCTGGCTGAAGCAGGTTGGAGCACATGATCATGAATACCATGTGCCAGTAATTGCCATGAAGAAATCCTACTTCACCACCATTGCACCGTAAAGGCTCTAACTGTAGAGGAAGTTAGGAAACCTCTTTTCAAAATCCTGACAACACTGACATGAAATGCTGTACCTACTGAAATTCTCTGTTCTGCATTTATTAAAGGCACAGGTCTCTTAACATTGAAAGTTTGGCCATTGATAGTCTGTAACAACTATAAAAAATATTATTCCCTACTTAAAAAACCAACAAAAAAAAAGAAATCAAAGAAGCTTTCAGCCATGAAGCTAGCTAACACTAGTAATTTCCCCAAAGAAACATATAAAGACAACAATGCAAGGTATCTATTATTCATTTGTCAAGTGCAATAGAAAAAAATGTAAAGAGGGAATAGTACAGAGAAACCCAATTGTTTTCATTACACTTTATTGCCACATTGATCCATCTGAGACAAGGAAAGAAATATCCTGTTTTCAAAATTACATATACTGCAGGAAAGGATGATAGCGTATTTGTGGAAGGATTAACAGTGCTGCCCAATTCTTAAGGGGCAACTTGCTTATTAAAATTCATGAAGAGCCAAATAATGGTTTCCCTCTCCAATGCAACAACCATCTTCATTGCATATTTTATTTACAAATTAGAGACCACATATACAAAGCTTAGTTTGAGATGCAATAAATTATTAAAAGAGTGCAAACAACAAGCTGAACTGCGTAGGACATCAGTTTGGAAAGAGTAGAATTTGCATATATGGAGCACATTCAAGGGTGCTTTGAACCCCACCGATAGATAGTTATATGGGCAACGCTGGCTGACCAAGCAAGACACCACAGCTCTTCCAAAACATGTGCTTGCTTTTGCTGCTGCTAGCAGAAACCTCCTCCCCTCCAGCCTTTTCCCAGCTGGATGGAGCCTGGTCTAAAGGGTGGAGCTTAGTCGTATTATTGGCAGTCGGCAGTCTCCCCATTGAAAGCCTCATCAAATTCCATGGCTTTCCAACAGTCTACATGGTGATCACGCAGACTTCTACTGCTCTGCCTGCCTCCGTCAAAACCCACATATTTTAAATGCCAGCCTTATATTTTCCTCTATCAATAGCTCATGTGGGGGGCTGCAAATTAAGCCTCAGGTAGATGACCATCTTTAAAAGATGTGTCCATTCCAGTGACTACATAACTAGCATTGTCCAATTCTCAGGCAACATAACTCCGAGTGGACTTTTGAAGAGTCTGCTTTACAAAATTGTTTCTCCCCCCCTCTCCCCTTATATGCACATCTCTTTAGAAAAATAATCACATAAAATGTCCAACTTACTCTGCAGATCTATTTACTATTGATACTGAATCCCATTTGCTGAACAGAATGATGGGCATAGGTTTACACTGACCTGTACCCATATTAGCACTGAGAAGCGAACTCATCACAAAGCACAAATTGGATTCTATTTCTCCCTGAGAACCAGTTGCAATCTCATTTACAGAGCTCTAAACATTTACAGTACTAATCCCTGCTAATCCTTCTCAGGGACCTTCAATGTCACTGATCATCGTCCTAGGGGTCAATAAGTATTTTTCAGTAAGACCTGCTCCCCAACTGGCTACTGACTTTTGATATTTTTTCCCCTTTTCCTGTAGTGTACAGAATGTCACTCTGCAGGAGTCAGCACTAGGAGCAACAGATGGAGGATACGGTACGTGGAGATTAGGACATCAAGATGACTCAAGTGGATGAATGTATGCCATGTTTATCATAATGAGGGATTCAGAAATCCAGGACATACATATCCTAGTTGGCCTGTTTGTCATTTCTGCTGATATTGCTTTGCAGGAGTTGGGTGGGAAATATCTGCACATGCATTTACTATATTTTCATAAGATTACCTTTCAGGTGAAGTCCCCAACTGGTATATACAATATTTCTGCAATAAGCTTTTTTAATATTATGTTTTTTGTTCACTTTTGAACTCAATGCCTTGTGTGGCAATTTCCTTTTTAGGGAAGATTCTACTTCTGCTACATTGGGGAATGTGCAAAAATTCCTTCCCGCCCACCAGAAATGTTTTTCAGACCTGTGGGTTGATTACAATTTGCCTGCTCCTGACCCAAAGGGGCATATGTGCCTATAGCAGCCTAGGAGCCAGAATAAATAAAGAAGTATTTCCCATCATAATGCGGCAGAAATTGAAGAAATATCTCATACACATCTTGCCGAAAGCACAAGCACTCTCTTTGGGTAAGAAGTCAACAATACTAGGGTTGTCCAAGAGGCTTCATATTGCTAGGACAACATTTGAAATTACAATCCAAAAACAAGAACTATAACATCTTGATATACTGGAACACACAAGCTCCAACTACTTCAAAACACTTCCTTCTTCCCAAGTAGAACATTACTTCTTCAAATTAAACTTCCTCTTCTTTAAGCAGTTTAAGTCCCCTCTTCCTTCTGCACTCCTCATACACACTTCTCAAAAGTACGAGCCACTGTTTTAGCTGCTGGTGGGATTCCTCCTCTTTCAAACCTTTCTAAGTGCTTACAGTTTTAGTACTAAGCTGTGCATTCTTCTCCAAACCCAGCGCTGGAGTGCACGTAACTATTCTCTGTTAGAAGTGGCTCCCTCCTTCACAGTACAGAACCCCAGCACTATTTCAGCACCATAGACAGCTCCCTACATTCCTTTAAACTCTGCTCTGTGTTCCATTTGCAACCTGGTGCCTGCCTACCCTTTAGAAAACTCTTATTCCTCCAGTCCAAAAAGAGGGAGGGCAGTGTGGCATCTGTAATTGGGCCTAAGGGAACTTGGCCTCTGTGTTTCTTAAAGAAAAACAAATAAGGATGCTTTCTCATAAAAACTACTATAAGAAGTGATTGGCTTATGGTTTGAACATGTGCTTAATTCATTTTTATAATGAAAATTTTATTTAATAAGAATCAGATGTGTATAAGATACTTGTGCATGCATGCATGCATGCATGCATGCTTAAATTACTAATTAAAATTTTAAGCATGGATAATAATAATGTTTCTCCAAAAGCTTAGCATTTAATACTAATTAAAGAACAAGCCCGTCCGCAACCTTACAATCTTGAGAAGGAAAGGGGGGGGCATAAAAGGAAATGGGTGGAAGGAGAAATGACAGAAGAGAGATAAGAAGGTGGTACATTTTCAAATGTCATTTAGTTTTCAAGGAAGAGGTGCAGATGTTTCAGGAAGCAGTGACTTCCAGAGAATAGCAGTAACATGACAAAAGGACAGACACATGAAATTAAAACTATAACCTGAGCTTCAGCCGAGTTTATTTTTACTAACCTTTCAGCTTTAAACATCTTGACAGATGGATTTATAGGCTAGACAAAGAAGTTACACTATTATTAATTCATTGCATTTCAGGTCCACTTAATCTCATCTACCAATATGGACTAGTCAGTCTACCATTATTTGCTGCATTCTTACAGCAAACTGCATAATTTGCATCCCCTCTATAGGTTACTCTTATGGTCTTGCATATTTCTCTGTACTCCTCACGACCCACCTTTGGTCCACCTCTTTCCCTACATTTTTTTATATATAGAAAGGACTTCATTTAAAGCCATTAGGCAGTATAATATTGACTCATATAAATACATATTTATCATTTCAAATATACACTACATTTACAATTGTTGCTTCAGAGCAAAGACAGGTTTACTGAGCTGTCAGAACAATGCTTAAATCTTTCTGTTGCACTTAAACTGAATTATGCAGAAATTAGTCCTTCCATTGTAGGAAGCACCATTTGTTGGTCATTTCACTTCCTTTTCGGACATCTTCCTATGAAACTTTCAATTGTACAGCTTTTCTGATTTCTCTCCCGTTTCACATTGCAGAAGCTTATTTTCCACTCCTGAATATAGGATACCCTCCAGAACAGAGTTCAATCCAACATGAATCAATCCATAAATATATGGAATAATGCCCCCTATTTCAGCTCTATTCTCTTTGTTCCCCCTGCCCACAAAAACAACCATTCTTTAACCTTCTTTGTCTAGATAAATCTGTTATGCCTGGCAAATTCTAGCTAATCATTAAGATACAGTCTATTTACCTTAGTACAAAAAAGCATTATATTTTCTATACCGTTAATTATTGCTTTCTCACGTTTACCATATCTGCTTCATAGATATGTAACTACCATGCAACCCTTGTAGAATTTATTAAGCAATGGTGAACGTTACAAAATCAAATAGGAAAAAACCTCAAGAGCCATTAGTGACTCTTGTCCAGCTAATGAATGGCCACAAATTCATTCTTTTGATATCATTTATGAATATAATTGTTAGGGGGCAGCACGTATAAAGAGGTGCTGCTCTTATCTGAATATTTTTCTCAATCCAAGTTAATTTAATGGTAAGCTTTCTAAGAAGAATACAGGTTTTTGAACCTCAGGGGTATATGTAAAAATACTGATTAATTATATTCTTCCATCCTTGTCACAGGCTAATTGCGAGTGGCTGCCTTCCGTGATTGTGGCAGGTTAACTGGCAATCCTTTTATATCGCTTCAAACACTTTGCTTAAAAATGGAGAGGCGTCTACATTTAATCTGTATTTGAGCCAAGTGTAAAGTGATGCATCTCAGGGCCCATGTAGTCTTAATGGGAGGTGACTGACCAGGAACAAGACCTTGGGGCTTCAGTAGATAGCTCAGTGAATCTATTGACCCGGTGTGCAGCTGCTGTAAAAAAGGTCAATTCCCTGCAAGGGATCATTTGGAAAGAAATTGAAAATAAAACTGCCGATACCATAGTTACACAAATCCATGATCAAGGGGATGACGGTTGCGGCGTTTGAGAGTCTTCAGTTGGAGAAAAGGCGAGGAAGAGAGGACATGATGTAAGCTTATAGAATTCTGCATGGCATTGAGAAAGGAGCTAAAGACACATTTTCTCTCTCTCTCATCATACTAGAAAGCCACTTCCGGGCCTGCCCCAGGAGGTGGGGTTGCGGGCATCACGCCCTTCCCCACATGAGCGGGGGCTGGTCTCAGCCCCCGCGAGAGCAGGGGAATCCCGTCCGGCCACGCCTCCCAGCCAGCCAATCGGCTGCCTGGAGGGGGCGTGGCTTGCCCTATTTAGGGCCGGAGCGGAGGGGGCTCGCCCTCTCTTCTCCGGCTAGCCCCACGTTTTCCCCACCCTCCCTCCCTTTAGTTGGGCTTTAGGTAGGTCTGACTTTGCTATGGGCTTCGGCCTGTCACCGCAAGGGGCATGGTAGGAATTTTACCCAATTGGCAATTTCCAGCCTTTGGTTTTTCGCCTACCTCGTAGCAACTCGTCACAACTCTTCGGCATTGGTGGTAGGCATTGGTAAGAAGGGGTTAAGAGGATGTGGGGGGGAGGAACGCCATCACCTCCCCCCAGTGAACGAAGGGTGGTCCGTTAAAGGACTCCGGGGGGCGTGGCCCTGTCCGAAGCCTATGGAGGTGTGGGCCAAAGGCACGCCCCAGAGCGGTGACCCGGGGGAGCTCCTAGTCGACGTGCCTCGGCGGGAGACTCCCCCGATCAGTGTTAACCCTTCACCGTGTCTCCAGCAAATGGGCTGGAGCCGGATAGACGTTAGGACCAATGCCTAAGCCAATGCCTCTCATTCCTGAATTCAATAAAGTTGTGGCCTAATTCGCCCAATTAACCTTAATTATGGTGTCTCGTGTGTTTATTTATCTTGGTGGGGGGCGGGAACTCGCCACGCAACAGCATGGATATCCAATGAAGCTGAATGCTCAAAGATTCAGGACTGATTTTTCGAAGTCCTTCTTAACACAGCTCATAGTTAATCTGTGGAACAAGAGGCAGTGATGGCCACCAATCTGGATGTCTTTAAAAGAGGATTAGACACATTCATGGGAGAACAAAGCTATCAATGGCTACTAGCTATGATGACTAGGCTTTGACTCTGCCAATGGATGCAGCAATGTTTCTGAATACCAGCTGCTGGAAACCACAGGTGGGTTGAGTGCTCTTGTGCTGCTTGTGGGTTTCCCACAGGCATCTGCTTAGGCACTGTGGGAAAAGGAGGCTGGGCAAGTTGGGCCTCTGTTTCAACAGGCTCTTCTTATGTTCTTCCCAGCACAACTCAGTTTTGACTGGCAGGGCTGTAATAGGTTTGGAGCATTGCATCCAAAAGACATTGCTTCTTACCCAAGCCATGTTTTGATCTCTAAAGCCAACTGAAAGTTTGTCCTAATCCATACCATGTGGGTGCATCCACTCAAATAAACTCAATACCTGAGGAAGAAGCGCTGCTGCTAGAGGAGGTGATCCTGATGGTTGTACCTCATTGCTGAAATTTCCTTCTCTTCACTACCTTCTCTTCTCTTCACTACCTCTTCAAGCCCAATAATCCTTTGGGAGCATAATAAAATCACTCTGCTTTGACTTTTGGTACCCATGGTTTGGTTCAAAGTGTTTTTGGGAAATTTTAACAGTTTTTGCGCTTAAAATAATGTGTTTTTAGAACCTATTTTTTTTAACTCTTTGTTTTAAGTCTTGCAAGCTAGGTGGGGTAGGAATCTAAGAAAGTACATATTTGGGGCACAGCTTTCCTTTAGCTATTAACACACCTTGACAAAGGATGGGAATGGGAGGGAATGACATCGACAGTGCTATCAGATGGTGATTTTATTTAAACAAAGAAGTTGTTACATTTGTCCCCTCTAAATGGTGCATTTAAAATTTAATCAGGCACGGGGGGGGGGGGGATTCCATCTTTCAATGACAGAAAAGGTCTTCCTGAACGGAGACAACTATAAATAATGAGTAAGATAACAAATCCGAACAAAAATTGAATGAGTTTGAAGCAAATGCCACTGCTACAATTCACAGAAATTCAATATTATCCAGAGATGAAAGGCAATACTAAAATATAACCATAGTTCTACAAGACTGGAAAGTGTCTACTTCACCATCCTGATGCCTTCCAGATGTTTTGGACTATAACTCCCATCATCCCCAATTATTAGTCATAATGGCTGTGGTCCAAAACCGATATTAGTATTTAATATATTTAAAAATATCTAAAGAACAGAGCTGACAGTTCCTACATACCTACCTGGGAGTAAGCCACATTGTGAACTTAATGGCACTGAGTAGATACAACTGCAGAGCAGGTAAAACTTTTGTCACCATCTTACTGCTCTGCTTTTGCTGCTGCTCCCCGCTGAAGGGCGAAGAGAGATGTCAGAGCATTCCTGGAGGACCCCAGAACCACCACCCACCACTGATTTGCAGCAGCTGGTCTTGACCTTTGGGTCAGGTGGGGACTTGTCAGGTCAGTGTGAATGGTCTGAGTGCTAGGGAGAGGCACTGCATTTTTGTTTATCTGCTGGTTAGTGAGTGGGAGAATTGTTGTATTTGTTTTTATTGCTAACGTTTTTCTTATTACTGTTTATGGAACTGGTGTGCTCTTTTTGTTTTCCCGAGACATTGTATGGAATATTAACGTATTAGATGATTTCTTTCCCCTGGCTTCCCCCCTCCCCCATGATATAATGTATCTGCATATCTTTTTCTCTGATATAAGTTGCATGCACACCTTTAGGTGACAAGCAACTAATAAGTTTAATAAACAGTATGTAAACTAATAAATAGAATTAAGGGAGCTGAGTTTATGCCGGGCACGCCTGATATAATGAGCTCCCAAGAGGAAAAAACCAAAGTGAATGTTACTTTAAAATTGTATTACATTTCTTTCACAACAGTTACAGTGTTTCTTCTTAAATCTAAGTTGGGCTGGAACTGGTAAATGTACTGTATCAGAATCACATTTTAAACCTAATTGTTAAGCTTGGCCCCACTAAACAATGAGTGCTTTGGAAGCGTGTGATCAACGTACTGCTACAGTGTGACAAACCCAGTAGCCTTTCATCAAAATTGCAATCTGGCAGATCACAATCACAAATCATTATGATGGCACACGTGTCTAGCATTTCAGAGTACTTTATTTGAAGCATGTCTCCTATCCATGTGTTACACAACACTTTGGATACACTAATAATTGGGGGGGGGCTATGTAAAGCAACTTTAATGTGCCTTTTCCAAGCAAAAGATCATAGTTTTAAACCTGTGTGCCTGAAGTTTTTAAGATCAATTGTTTTAGCTCAATTGTTTTACAAAATTCAAATCTAGGTTGATGCCAATTTAAGCCCACTAGAAGTTGTGTAATTTAATCTAAATCATGTCCTCCCTAAAGAGGGCACATATTGCGGTGAGACCTGGAGACTGACCTCCTGGTTGTGGGTGGGTATATTGGACAGCCACAACACCCGATTGGTAGGTCCCTTGTTGCTGGGTTTAATCTGGCTGACCTATGCTGGTGCCCTGGGTCAGCGCTACCTGCAAGGGTGTAGGGAGCTAGTCGAACCAGAGCCTATGCAACCACTCACTTTTCTGTAATCAATAAAGTTGTGGCCTAAATTCCGGCAAAAACCAAAACTAAAATTTGAGTCAAATGTGTGTTTATTTAGCGGGGAGGTCTCTGGGTCTGAACACGCAAATTCCTTAGACAATTTTTCTCTGTACTGGGATGTGTTTTGAATGCTATTCTGCAATTTGAAGCTGGTCTCCACTCCATTTTCACACAAGCCTGGCTACAGTTCAGTTTGGACCCTACTGGCTGGCTGGTAGTTCTGCTTGATTCACATGAAAGCCACTGAAAGAAGCCATGAGGTTAGGTTTATGTTATTTTGGAAACATGCTAAGAGGAAGGCATGCTTGACAAACCCTCACCGTAATCAACTCCCGCCCAGAAACCTATGTCCCCACTGTGGAAGGACATGTGGATCCAGAATTGGCCTCCAGTCACTTAAGGACTCATTGTTAAAACTGTGTTCATGGAAGACAATCTTACTCGGCTATGAGTTATCGCCATAGAAGAAGAAGGAGGAGGAGGAGGAGGAGGAGGAGGAGAATAAGAATTTTGGCTTTTCACCACTAAGTTTAGGTCTCAGTAATGCAAAAGACCTAATGAGGAAATACCTTCTGGATACTGAACAACAAAAGAGGTCCCATTTCAGCTCGAATAAATCTACGGTCTTTCAGCAGAGGAAGATAAAGTGAGAATTGGGCCATCAAAGTTCAGGAATGTAGTCAAATTTCTTAAGCCATGGGATTCTTTTCAGTTATACATAAGGGCTAAGATATGCAAAGTGGGTATTCTGACTCTTCCACTGGCAGCAGCTGTTTGTACTGCATTGCAAATTATTTTAAAAGCTGGTGCCATGGAGTTAAATGAGCAGCCCCCTAGATTACAGCCCGTCTGTCAGTACAGGAAATTAAATCCTTCCTATTCTCAATTGGTAGGAGTGTGATGTGTCCAACAATATATAGAAAAGCATGAGTAATCCAGAAATACACTCTCTCTCTCTCTCTCTCTCTCTCTCTCTCTCTCTCTCTCATAAGATTAAATTATTAGGGGTTTTGAACATTAGTCTGCAGAAATTTCTACATGAATAGCCCAAGAGTGTAAATATTTGAATACAATCTGACCTTGAAGTACAAATAGAAATGAAGCCCATTATCATCCAAAAATTAAATTAGGGTTTATAATGAAAACAGTACTCCACTATCAGAAATCATCTCTAGATGCAATACCGAACCATAGAAGGGGGAAAATATGTGGTGATTTATGTAGTACTACTTCTTTTTAAAAAACAACCACCAAGAACTATTTTTTAATTTAAAAAAAAACTAAACATTTTACATAAAATACTCTGCTCAAAGTGTGAAGATGACAGAAATTAGGAAGGTGTAACAAAGGGTACAGAAATAGAGGAGGAGATAAGAGGGAAACATTGAGGGAAAAAGAGTTGTGTCTTCAGTGTTCATTTAAACCAGGCATGCCTAAAGGTTGTTTCAGGGGCCAAATCTGGCTTAATCTGGCCCCTGTTGGCAGTTTACTTTCTGGGGTAAAATCCTACAAAACCTCAACAACTTTGGTCGGCCCTCTCAGCCCTTCACTTCATCAAATCTGGCCCTCTTTGAAAAAAGTTTGGACACCACTGATTTTAAACGAACAGTTGAGAAACCTTTTCAGTCCAAAGGCTGCATTCCCTTTCGGCTGATGTTCAAAGGGCCACATACCAGTGATGGGAGGACCAGATACCAAACATGGGTGTAACCAAAAGCGAAAGTGGGTGCAGCAATGTGAAAGAGGTCAGAGGTTTTTTTAAAAAAATAAATTTTATTAAGGTTTATAGAAAAAAATACAAAACTTAATATCGTTTCCCATTTTTAATCAAACCAAGATTTTTATCTAAATACAATAAAAAGGGGGAGGGGAGAGAAATAAGAGGGAGGGAGGGAGGGAGGGAGGGAGGGAGGAAGAAAGAAAGAAAGAAAGAAAGAAAGAAAGAAAGAAAGAAAGAAAGAAAGAAAGAAAGAGTAGAAAAGAAGTTAAAAGAGAAAGATAGAAAAAAATATTCAGAAAGTAAAGAACTTCCTATTCTTCATCTGTCTGCTATATTGCTATATAAAAACAATACTCACTTCATTCAATCCAACACCCAACAAAGCTACTTTCTATAAATAAACATTAACTTTAATCCTCAAATCCAGATATCGTTATTTCATTTTCTTCTTCACGCAAATTATATATATATATATATATATATATATATATATATATATATATATGTGTGTGTGAGGTTTCCAGTCTTTAACGAATGTTAACAATGACTATTCTCTGATTAAACATGTTAATTTTGCCATCTCCACCAAGTCTGTTAGTTTCTATATACACACACACTAATTTCCATCCAAGCAAGCAAGAGGAATTATCCCAGGTCAGGAACACATTCCAGCCAAGCAAAAGCAAGGCATGGAGCATAGCCAGTGAGAAGTTGTGGCCGGTGGAGGGGTACATCCCAAGGGGCAGCATAGAGAGGCCTGTGTTCAGCCCCTGGGAATGAAGTTTCCCAAATATAAAGCCATCCATATGGCAGAAGGCAGAGTATTGCATATGAATGGAACACACAGAGTGGAGGGATGATGACTATAAACAGAACATGTTCCTATGAGTTGGTGAGTTAAAGGATACTGACAGAAAAGATGGAACAAGGATTTGATAATAGGTTTGGTTGGCGCGCATATTTATGGTATGACAAAACAAAAGTGCATAAAGGATTTGGAAACCACATATTCCGAAGATCTCTATATGAAATATGGGATAGGTATAAAAAACCTATTAGAACGTAAAACACCATGGTGGTTGTCACCTTTGGAAGCTATGAGTGTACAAAAGATAAATATGAGTAAAAATTGGGCCACATATGAAAAGTTAGTAAAAGAAGGGGGAAATAATTGGAAAATTAAACCTTATGAAGAGGTAAAAGAATATGTAAATGATTGGTTGCACTACTGCCAAATTAATGAAATGGTTAAAGAAGATTTAAAGAAAAATGGATTTGGTTACACTAAGTCAAAATTTGAAATGGAAATATTAAATAACAAATTTAAGACATTGTCAAAAATGTATAAATTGCTGTTGGAATGGCATCTGAAAGATGAAGAGGCTAAGTCGGTTATGATACATTGGGCCAAAGACTCTGGTTATAATATACAGCTAAAAGACTGGGAGAAATTATGGAAAGAAGGAACAAAATTTACTGCATGCAATGCTTTGAAAGAAAATGTAATGAAAATGATGTATAGATGGTATATTACAGAAGTGAAATTAGCTAAAATTTATTTAAAAAGTAATAAATGTTGGAAAAGGAAGGCACTTTTGATCATCTGTGGTGGGAATGTAAGAAACTGGGAAATGATTTATAATGAGATGAAAAAGATGTTGAAATATAAATTTATTTTAAAAAACCAGAAGCATTTTTACTTGGTATTGTAGGCACTGACATTAAAATACAAGGTAAAAAACTGTTTGTACATGCGACAACTGCAGCAAGAGTATTATTGTCACAGAAATGGAAGCAGGAAGAACTACCAACGAAAGAGGAATGGCAGATGAAATTGATGGACTACGCAGAATTGGATAAGATGACAGGGAGAATTCGAAACCAGCAGGACCAGAAATTCTTGAAAGATTGCAGTAAATATCTGAGTTATCTGGAAGACAATTGTAACCAACTGACTACGCCTGTAGGACTACGAGAAGTTTTGTAAGGAGAACTATATGAAATATTGCAGAAAAGATTCATGAGAATGGATTTTAAGTTATGGATTATTAAAAGTAATAGTTAGGATAACAAATGTAAGATTAAGAGATGAGGTTTGAAAATCATTAGACGTGGAAATCTCAGGCCAAAATGTTGCATAAGATGAGATGAGATGAGATGTTTGGAAAATATATGTAAAAACTAATAAAAATGTATATTAAAAAAAAGAAAATGTGGAACATAGAATAAAAAGAAAGTATTGATGGTCAAGAAGGGGAAGGGCCATAGCTCAGTGGTAGACCATCTACATTGTATGCAGAAGGTCCCAGATTCAGTCTCCAGCATCTCCAGATAGTCCCCATCTGAAACCCTGGGAAGCCACTGCTATTCAGGATAGACAATGCTGAGCTAGGTGGACTTAGGTTCCTATGAGGAAATGCGAGAACTTGAAAGCAGGAGTCAGAAATGATCAAAACCCGAAAGCAGAAGAACACATTATGGGTGGCAATGAGAATAAAACAATTAAATATACAGTGCATTAAGTACATTGGGAGACCTCAAGCATCGTCCAAGCAGACTTCCACAATGGGACTTCCCATTCTTCTCACGAATGCTTCTCCCAGGTGCACAGCGCCTGTGTGGGACGGAAGGGAAGAAGATCCATACGGCCAACAGAAATGCATTCCATGGGAAGGCAACCACAGCCGAAAACGTAGCACGTTACTGACAACATGGGAGATAACCAATGTTTCAATTCTAACAGGAGAAAGAATTTAAATTTGAACCTGGAGTGCCGTGTTTTGGTTGAAATCTGGGCAAATGGTTTTAAAACTTATTTTTAAAGTACATCTGTGGTATATGAGTCTTATTCACAAACAGCGCAAGGCAGAACACACATTCCACTACAAAGAAATGGCATACCATCTGTCAGTAGAACATGGCACATAGAAGTGAATGAAACAGGAAACAGGAGCTGCCACATTTTGCGGCGGGGCATAAGAATGGTAATTCATGGTAGTACTCAAATCTATTAACTTGAAATATTATTGCCAAGATTCAGTGGCATGGAGTAAGTGGTTGGAGGACTGCAGCCTTAAAGACAAGTGCTGGTGACACAGAAAGCCATTCCAGGAATTCATTATTTCTGAAACAGAACAGGAGGCAAATTCCTCAGTGTCTGTACCAATGCCAAACCACAGAAGGCAGAGAGGGTTTAAGCATTCAGCAAAACAAAGCTGAAGATGTCAATTAATTGCACAGCCTATTTCTATGCATAAAATCAAAACACAACTGATAAATCAGCTACACGAAAATGAATCTGAAAGTTTCAGTGATGGGTTTGAAACGAACCGCAACAGAATGATTATTTTTTTAATCAAGTTATTTCAAGAAATCAGAAATAGGAAAAAGCAACTCATTTTAATTTGGCAATAAACTATCATGGTCACCCAACTTAACACATTAAGACTGCTGTCCTATAAACCATGAGTTGGAAAGGATGGTCTCAGGAAGGCTTCCATGCACAGCTGCCTGGCTGCTGTATATAATAATTGCTTTTTTGGATCATTTAGGGCCAATTCAAGCACAGCCTTTTCCCTCCAGGATACAACCTTTACACTAAGGCTGCTCATCTCAACTGCACAGCAGCAGTTTTTTAAAAGCATTCCTCCTGAGGGAAATACGTGTAAATAATTGCACTGGAGTTTAAACTTATACAGTGGTACCTCAGTTTAAGAACAGTCTGGTTTAAAAACAATTTGGTTTACAAACTCCGCAAAACTGGAAAAAGTGTCCCGGTTTGAGAACTTTACCTCAGTCTAAGAACGGAATCCGAACGGTGGAAGGGCACCAGCGGCGGGAGGCCTCATTAGGGAAAGTGCGCCTCAGTTTAAGAACGGTTTTGGTTTAAGAACGGACTTCCGGAACGGATTAAGTTTGTAAACCGAGGTACCACTGTAATTTGGTACAGCAGGAAATGGTGGCTTTGTTCCTCACACATGTCACTATGTAACACATAGGTTTATGTTTATTTAATTATTCATTAAATTTCTATACCGCCCTTCATCCAAGGATCACAAGGCAGTTTACAACATAAAAATACAAAAATGTATAACAGAATAACAAACAAAAACAGTAACACACACACCTGCAAAGGACAGATTACTGGATTACTGGATTTGTCTTGATGGCACACAACTAAAAAAAAGGATACACTACCTAATACATGTACCCCCAAAAATGATGCGCAGCAACAAGTTGCATGGATTTTCTTCTGCTCTAGACAGACACCAGTTGCCACAGCAACTGATTGCTTGCAACTTTTTTAAAAAGTCAGGCAAGATTAGCCATACTGGTAGAAAAGAGCTGCATACTTTTTAAATATTCTGAACACAGTTTTAAGTTCATATATAGATGTCATTTTACTCTATTAAGAAAGCATCCTCGACGATGTGCTGAAGAGGGTGTAACACAGTTGGTATGACATCCATAAGTGGTGGCTATGTGAACACGTGCAGCCATTCTGGGAGAAAGCATTTATAGAAATAAGCAATATTACAAACTAGCAGGTACACTGTAATCCAAGTCTGGGTTTACCGGCAATATTCAAAGAAGACCAGTTCACTTTGCAATACAAGGAACTTACTACTTTTCTTTCAGTGGCAGCACGACGCCCAACATGGCACACAGAATTGGAAAGGACTTGAACATCTACAAGTCACATGATGGAGACGGACTGTATGGACAATTGCTATATCAGAAAACTGACAAAAAGGGTGCACACCTTGGAATAGCACACATGATGCGAATGACTTTGTTGAAATATATGGTAGCTGTTCATAAGATTTTCTAACAAACATTCCAGCAACTAGCATCCACAGAGTTCACAAACACAGTTGTGGCAGGACATAATAAATTTATCATCTGTCCCAGAAAGGAGTGGGGAGGTGCAAAGAAGAACTTTGTGTTGTGATTATAATTTGTTGAAATCCAATAACAATCTCTATTAAAATATTTATATATTGAATGCATCTACTGTGTCATCGTTCTTGTTTCTCCTTCCAACAGTGCTGTAAAATGCATCCAAATTTGTTATACACTGTGGCTATTTTAACAATCCTACTGCAGAGTGTTTAGCTTTAGCTACCAAATTTTTAGATGAAATTGCCTCTTACTCTGAACCCCAATTCCCAATCAGATACAATTCTTGTGATACTATTACAGATATTACATATTACAGATATTGGGGTGGGACGAGAGAGATGTGCATTTAAGCATTTATCTGTCCTAGAGATGCCATCTAACTATTGCAATGTGGTTGTAATTCCTATATTGGAGTTTACATCTTCTTCTAAATAAAAATTTGTCATTATTTCTGCTGTCCCATCAATACCTTCAAAAGTAAACTATCCTGATGACTGAATCATGGATTTACATCTTACTAGTTATGGACAAACTTAGCCTGAGCATACAAAAGCTGTCTGATATGTTTCTACACACACCCCATAACAACTTATTGGACCCTATACAGCCAAAGTTAAAAGCATTTAAGAGAGATCTACAGGCAAAAGCATTACTTATGCTGTTGAAATAGGTGAGCATCTGAATACCATGTTCCATCTGCATGGTGAAGTTTATCCAAGCGCTTCTGAATAGGCTACATGCATCTTTGGAAGCAAGTGGGGAAATGCAGCCATACTATGGCCACCAACTGACTAGCTGCTGCAATCCATTGATTAGGGTCTCTGGTTTCAATGGGAAGGTTCCAATATATTTTTATGCTTAACTCAGATTCATAAGCACTTGTGACTTTATTAACCTGAAAATCCTTTCTGGCCCCTTACAGACATTCCTGAAAGCAATGCCTCTTTCTCCAGGGCAGGAAGAGCCCACCCACAAGGCAAAGCGAGGTAATTGCCTCAGGTAGCAGGATCCACCGGGGCAACAGATCAGGCCTTCAAGAAATGAATAACCCACTGCTACCGCCTCTGCAGTGGGGCAAGGACAGCTATGGCACAATCCTTGGAGGCCAGATCTGCTTCCCCATGGCAGCTCCACAATGCTGCCGCTACAGTGGCCTCTTGGCTAATAGGAGATGCTGCTTGTCTCCAGGGAGAGACCATCAGCAGTACCTCCTATTCACCAAGAGGCTGCTGTGGAATGAAACCCCTAGAGACCTCTTGGTGAATAGCAGGCACTGCTGGTCTTTTCCCAACACTAGAGGATGCCCTCTGGAGTCTCTTGAGCTCTGTACCCACCTGGCATGATTCAGGGCAGACCCCTTTCCCCGCAGTGATGGACTTTGATCCCCACTTCAACTGTCAGGTAAGGTTGCTTTGATTCCCACCCCGTTCTCATTGTAGATCTTCACTCATCCCTTCTTCCCAGTTCACCTCCAGTGCCTAAATGTTTTGGGCCAGCCGTGCTCCAGGCCTTTGCAAATCAGCATTAGGCTGTTCTGGCATTTAGAAGAACAATTTATCTGTGTCACACATATTACAGTATATAGCCATCAGCAGGCAGCACCAACCACACTGGTCTCTCTCTCTCTCTCTCTCTCTCTCTCCTAGCACACAAGACACCCTGTGAACAGTCAAACTCTTGTTAATGAGACTGCTAAGCTAGATTTAAAAAACCAACAATATTCCAGTTAATTCACTTAAATCTAATTGATTTGACACAATGTGGTGGACTCGTATGGCTGAAAGGAGGCAAGAGATGCTCTATAAAACAAAACGCATAACTTTCAGTCTCTCTCAATAATTATTCCCTAATAAGTTCAATAAGCAATATCTGTGTTGCAGGGGGTTGTTTGTTTTAAATATCCAACGCTTTCGTCCTCCCTGGATCCACAGATGCTACAGCTTTGGTGCTGGTGTGTTTCTTTTAACAATATATAGGAGAAAGCGTATCATGGCACCTGACTCAGGATAATCCTTCATGTATCAGATGAAGTGGAAGGTAGTTCACACAGAAGCATGTAACATAATAAATTAGTTGGTTTTTATTGTGTCACAAGACACTCTTGATATTTTTACTGCAACAGCTACCCCTCCGGAAAAAGAAAAGAAAGGTCACAGACTCTTCTGCCGTTCATCCTAAAATGAAGAAGAAAAAAATGCAGAAAAATTTGCCCTCTCCATAATAGTCCAAGCATGTTTTAAACAGAGCTCAGTGAGTCTTTCCAAGTAAGTAGGAACAGGACTGAAGCTTCCACCGATTGTATCCAATGAAACCAAACCAAACTGACATTTTCATTTCTTTTCTCCCCCCATGGAAGGGATGCAAGTACACCATTTTTAAGTCAACATAGTAATAATCTTTTTCCCCCCACCAAAGTGGAAAAGATTAAAAGCTGTATATTAAAAATAAAAAATAAAAACCAGAGCAAATGGGGATTATTAGTAAAGCCTTTCAAAGCAGTTTTCAGCCTTCATTGTATTCTTCATAAATAAGAAATTGATTTTTTTTAAAAACACAGCTGCTCAAGTTATATTTTACCAACCCATTACGTAGTCAAACCACAAAACGACTTGAAGTCTAAGAACAAACCCTGATCTTGACAATAGTGGCAAAAAACTCACTAGTATATTAAGCACAGGGGCAGGATCTGTAAATAAAAGTACCGAAATTGTTCTCCAAAAGAAGGGGAGGCGGCGAGAGCAAGCAACATTAAAATATTCAGATTTAACCTTGAGCACAGCAGAAACATCGCTCTGGTTTAAGTCAACCAACAGTTAGCAGAATGCTTGAAAGGTTCACCCAACGAGACCTACGATTGTGACAACCACAAAAACCCATCATCCATCACTGAAGGGGAAAACCAAGTTCAGCTTTACCGAGCCTAATAACCTACACGCGAAAGCCATGGGGGGCGCACCTCCTCAAGGTGCCCATCATGCCCTTCGTCGTGAGCCCTCGAGCATTTTGCCCTCGTTCCCGGCGCCGCCACCCGCATCCGCAGTGACGAAGAGGCGCACGGAGCCCCAGCCGTCTGGTCTGCCCGTGTGCACGCAGACAAGATGCCCGAGGACCCCTCCCGCTACTAGAGAGGGCTGAAGAGAAACGGCCCGGGGCATCGAGGCAGTTGCTTAAAGCCAAATCGACATGGAAATCGGGAGTGAGGGGAGGTCAGGGAGGAGATCTGCATGGAGGGGCTTAATAAGGCAACCAGACGTGACTGCACGAATCAGATGGGAGAGGGAGAGAGGGAGATCTCTCCTCCAGCGAGTGCTAAGAGGGGAAATTGCACAGAGATAAGAGGGGAGGAGGAGGGGATCCGGCGAATCCACAAGCAGATGGAAACCCAGGGAAACGGGTGGGAGAAGGGAGGGCGAGAGATGAGACGGGCGGAAAGAGCAGGCAAGATCGCGAGGGGGATAAGGAGACATGGCAGCCGGAGACTTCCAAAGGGCTCGGACAGGCGGCCGGCAAGGCGCAGACGAGGCACGTCTCCGCGCCGGGCTTACCTGGCAGTCGCTGCCGGTGACCCCCGGCGGGCAGGCGCAGCTATAGGCAGGCTGAGGCGAGAGGAAAAGCAGCGGCAGGCGGTGAGGCGCGGCGGGCAGCTTGGCCAGCGCCGAGGAGCAGGTGCCGTTGTTCCGGCAGGGCTGGCTGAGGCAGGGGTCGGCGGGGCTGTCGAGGGGCGCGGCGGTCGGCCCGGCGAGACAGGCGCGGCGCTGGGCCAGGCTGAGGAGGAGCAGCAGGAGGAGCGGGGCGGCGCGGGGCATGGCGGCGGCTCCCGGGGGCGAAGGCGAGAAGAGAGCGCGGCTCTCGGTCCTCCGGCTCCCGGCGAGAAGAAGTCGAGGCGCAGGAGACGCCTCAGCTGCTGCCCGGCTCTGGCAACGCGCGGGCGGAGACTGGGGAGGGAGTGGCCGGCATGGAGAAGCGGCGGCGCCGGCAGCCGGAAGAGGGCGCTCCCGCCGAGCGCAGCGCCGCCGAGAGCGCACTGGCGCTAAGAGGGGCGCAGGGCGGGGACGCGCGCGCGCGCGCCCACGGGCAAGCTGGGTCCTTGGTGGGAGAGTTCACCTCCTGGGCGCCATTACGCCACTGAGGGGTAATAGGACGACAAGGGCCAGCTGGGCAGGATTCAAATCCTCAGCCTGCTTGTTGCCAGAGTCCACCTCACAGGGTGGTTGTGACGATGGGGTAGGGCGGGAACGAGGAAAACCCATGTAAGCTGTTTTGAGCTCTGTGGAGGGAGAGCAGAATAATGAACAACAACAACTCCTCCTCTCCATGAGTACGAGAGTGTGATTTGCAAGACAGGCTCCATTCCTTCTGGCTGTCCTTGGCTGCGGTGCCTCTTTCGTCGAAAGTGCGAGGAGCTCTGGGGGCCTCGTGGGCTTGAGGTTGGCGCACGAAGGAACCAGCTGGTGCTCCTAGAGAAGAGGCAGGAAAGGGGGCGCCCGGAGGCTTCTTCCTGAGGACATCCGGGCCTGATTCTGAGTTGCAGCCCGTCCTAAAGCTGCCGTGAAACATGCAAACACACGCGTGGACGTTTCCCTGTCCCTTAACAGCAGCGGGATTTATGCCTCACAGAATATGGTGCCCTTGTCCCCAGTGAATTTGAAAAGGTGTGACTGGTTCCCATTCTCAATCAGACAGGGTTTAAGAAAGAAAACGTACCACACTTCAGTTCTCAGACCGTGAATCGTTCTGTAGCTAAAAAGTCGACACCATACCCCTTTGAAAGGAAAGTTGTTGCGGGGTTTGGGGGACCTCAGTGATTTGCAGAAGTACATCATAATCTCCCTCCGGGGGGAGTGGAGATGGACCTTCAAACAGATTGCAGAAGATTAGTTATGCTCAGTGAACAGAATGCTGACTGTTGTGGGGTATGAAGGAGTAATGAAGTTAATTCGAGGCACGATTATTGCTGGTTGAAAACTGGAGTATCTTGAAAAGGAGTGTGGCCGGCTGGAACCTCAATCAGAATGCATTCTGCACACCATCGTTTTGACCCACTTGTTATCTGTGTAATCGCCAGTTGCCAACACTATGTCTCCAAGGCTGTGGCAGCGAAGGCCAAACACTTCTGCTGCCTCACAGGTAGAAGTGGTGGATCATCCTGCAATTGGTGGGGCAGTGCCCCATTAGCCCTTCTGATCCAGCAAAAGCACAAATGCACACATGTATCATTTTGCACTAAACCTGGTGCAAGAACAAGCCTACATAAGGTAGCATGTACCCACAACTGCTGCTTTGCTTGTGGAAACAACATCTGCGATGGTGATGGGGAGGAGAACTTAGGCAGGAGGAGAGTTGGCGACCTCCCCAGCCAGCATTCATTCTGCCACTCTGAAAGGAGGGCTGGCACTGTTTCTCCAGATCAAATATTGGCCTCTGCTCAGCAGGACGGAGAAACTGGCGGTAAGTGGGTGGTGGAAATAGATGGTGAGAACTGGAGTATTTGACATATGGTAGGTGGAATGGAAGAGAGGTCAGCCCTCTGCAAAATGTCATGAGCATTTAAGTATTTATAGGGGGGAGCTGTAGCTCAATGGTAGACCACCTGCCTGGCAATCTGGAAGGCCCCAGATTTAATCTGTAGCCTAAATAATTAGGTAGCAGGTGCTGGTCAAGACCTCTGCCTGAAATTTTGGTGAACCACTACTGGTTAGACAATACTGAGTGCAGTGATCTAAGGCAGCTTCATATTGCCAGCTCTTATATAAAATAGCAACTTCCCAGTATTGTGTGTGACGGCAACTGAAAGTGTTGCCTGAATTAAGCCAAACTGATTGCTCAGATTGAATTTGTTACTAGACTAATCACAGTCTAGTCTAATCAAGTTGATGTGAAGGGCAATGCGTTTTTCCATTACAGTACTTCTCAAAGTCTTCCAGTCCTTATATGCCGAGTTTTCATGTTATACACTTGGTGCCACACTGACTCCCTCTACTGGCCTTACAGTTCATATTATTATTATTAGTAGTAGTAATAATAGTAGTAGTAGTATTTATATTGTTCTTTGCCTGCCCGTCACCAGAAGGTCCCAGGGCAGCTTACAGAGTATAAAAAGCAATGCAATTAAACACTTAAAAAGTATCCTGCCCATAATTCCAAAATAATAATTCCATACAAAATATTACAGGGAGGCAGAAAAATCAAGTTACTCAGTTTTCAACTTTGTATTCACATGCCCATGAACCCCAAGCCTCTTCCTCTGTGCTATTGAGTACCATCACAATTTCTGGCAATTCCCGTTTCTCTTAACAGCATTCACCATCAGAACAATGTTGCTTTCTTTTTTCATCTAGAGAAGGAAAGCAGAGAGAGAGGGAGGGAGAGAGAGAGAGAGGCTTGCCAAAACCACATTATCACTCCATGGCAAAAGTGAAATCTGAATCCAGGTCCAGACTTCCCCAATCCAGGTCCTCTGTCCACTAAACCACGTTTGATGGGAAGGAGAATTGCTCTCCCCTGTCTTCCCAGGCTCTGGAAGACACATTTGTTTATGCGCAGGGGAACCCCAAGCAATCACAAACACCCAATTGTGCTTTCACACACATACTTCTAATAAATATATTAATTTGTGGGTATGAATCAATATGAGCAATAGAAGATATATTGGGATATACTGGTAGATCTCTGAGTGATTTGCAGTAGATCTTGCCTCCCAACCCTTTGACAACAGTAGCTACAAAAAAAAGGGATGAATTCCTCCCCCTTCTAAATTTGTCTATTCATTCATTGATTAAATGTATATGTCACCCTTCTTCCCAAAGGAGCCCAGGGCTGCATGCAATTAATAAAATTTAGGAGGAAAATCAGGACTGGATTTGTGTGCGACAGGACTATGAATTCAGTTCTGATGCTGAAAACAAATTCCTGGGCTGTGCATATGCTCAGAGGCACCCTATTCTTTAACTCTTAGAGCAGGTCCCTGCTCACATGCTAGCCACTATTTTGCAGCTCACTCTGCTTTTAGATTTCTGGTTCTAGTAATGTAAAAATAAAAATTAAGTCGATCCGTCCAGCCTTCCTCTGCAGCAGTGTCAGTTAGTAGGAGATAAATGAACTCAACAAAACCCTCAGGGGAACAAATCCTCTATTTGTCATGAATTGCTATTGCACAGCCCTCAGCAGGCCAGTGTGGTGCATTACAGACTAAGAGTCCACATGAAACTATGCCTTCACAACTATTACAGAGTTACTGGTTTAAAAAGGCATAGTGAGAACAGGACACCAGTCATCTTCTCAAACTTTTCTATATAGAGACCATTGCATGTCCTTGAAAGCTATATGGCAGCCGTAACCTTGAAACATGGAACCGCGTCTCACTGCAAGGAAAGTGTGTATTGAATTTCTGCCTGCATTGTTTATCAAGAAGTAAATATGATCTGAACATACCTCCAATCTGTAATATTACAGATGAGCATACATGTGTCATTTCAATATGTGAAGGAGCACTTCACAGAAAGCCCATGTGATGTAGTGGTTAAAGTGTTGGACCTAGGACCTGGGTTCAAAACACTCCCTGGGCGACCTTGGACTATTGATCCATGTAACAAACATCACAGGGTCATTGTGAAGTTAAATTGGGGAGAAGAACCCTGTATGACATATGATCTCCTAGTAGAAAAAATGGGATGTAACATAGCTGTAACTTCAAGTCCCAGAAAACAATTTCAGCTGTGTCCCTTCACTTCCTATAATTGTTTCATCTTTCTTTGGAAGGTGGGCACTAGATGTTATCTAGTGAGTATGGATGTAGCCTGAATGCCTTAATTCTCTTAAGCAAAAGGGCTTTGAACAAAATGTTCTGCATCACTTGAACAGCACCTTATGCCCACTTACTAGCACGTAAGCCCCATTGAACTTAGTGGAACTTAAAGGTAAAGGTACCCCTGACCATTAGGTCCAGTCGTGGACGACTCTGGGGTTGCGGCGCTCATCTCGCTCTATAGGCTGAGGGAGCCGGTGTTTGTTCACAGACAGCTTCCAGGTCATGTGGCCAGCATAATTAAGCTGCTTCTGGCGAACCAGAGCAGTGCACGGAAACGCCGTTTACCTTCCCACCGGAGCGGTACCTATTTATCTACTTGTACTTTGACATGCTTTTGAGCTGCTAGATTGGCAGTAGTTGGGACCGAGCAATGGGAGCTCACCCCGTCGCGGAGATTTGAACCACCAACCTTCTGATCAGCCAGCCCTAGGCTCTGTGTTTTAACCCACAGTGCCACCCGTGTCCCATTTTAGTGGAACTTACTTCTGAGTAAACATGAATATAACTGCAATGCATGAAGTCATCATTCCAGGAGGAAATTTGTTTTGCACCTGATAATCAAGGCTGTTTCACAAAGAAAACACACACACACACACACACACCATGAATTAACACCTACACTGGCTAGAATGTACAGTCGGTTTACATCTATCTGCTGTTTTCTGTCCCGCATTAATAGCATTCACAAACAGCTCATTTCAGGCTAAGGTCTGGATTCAAAAGTTTGCATGATGAGCCTCTTGCACAAGCACCAGGCCTTTTCAGCCCCATCACCATCCCACAACCAACAGAAATGTTGAATATTGAGGAGGGCTCAAGGGGCAGAGTGGGATGGAGTAACTAGAAAGAGGCACAGAAATTTGACTAGCCGTAACACCTTCTTACTCTGCCTCACTGTCTTCCCAGCTTGGGAAGAGTGAAAGAGCTTCACCACCCCACCCTCCGTCAGGTCCAGCTGAGCAACAGCCTCTCCCAGTCCATAGCTTTAAGAACAGCAAAAGCTTCTGGGATGAGAGAAGAGGGCTTGAGGAGGTGGAATCTTTTAATAATTTCATAAGTTATGTGATCTTGTTGCTCAATTCAATCTTCCCACATGGGTTTTTTTTTAATGTATTGATTATAATTTAGGAATAATTTATTGTAATGGTTGAGAGTGAATTTCTGTTTAATTATTTTCTGCTGATATTCTGAGAGTTCGTTAATAATTATATTCTAATTAATTATTGACTATTATATTGACCTTTTTAAAAAAATTAGGACTTACAAAAAAGGACTCACTGGATCGTCTCCCCATTCATGTGGGTGGAAGTGCCATTGGCTTCAACAGATCTTACAGTGTAAAAACATGCACAGGAGAAAACCACATAAAGCACTCTTGGGATCACTTGTAACAAAGCCACGACCAATCTGTCTTCTGGCAGGAAAGGCTTTCCAAGCTGCATCACATCCTATCGACAATGCTGTTTTGATTGACAAGGTCACATGACAAAGAGGCAACGTACCTTTTCTGGATACTGAGATAAAATTATACACATATATCTTTACATTGAGTGTTTTGTTCTTATTTCCCAGAGTTCTCATTACTTGAGCAAAAGATGCACACGCACACACACACATTAATATATGGCTCCTCACCTCAGGGAACAATTTGGCTGCATTTTCTGCTGTTGTTTTTATAGACCCGCAAACATTTTAAATCAGCACATAAAGCGGAAATAAGGAACCAGATGCAAGTGAGTGGTTTTGCTTTCTTTTGTTGTAATCAGTTAATTTGTTAGCAACATACACGGCCCAATACTGGCAGCTATTAAGGAAAATAAACACTGAGGAAAACATGGCTTAATTGTTCTGATTGTGCTAGAGCAGTCCCTTTAATGTATCTCGTGCCTGACCAATATTATTAATAATTTCGATTTAGAAATGGCACTAACTGTAAAGCTGTAATATTTGCAGTGAGCACATTCTGCGATTCCCCAGGAGCCCAGAGTTATGCTCTGCTGTGCATATTTGGAATCCATATTTAAATCACAGAGTTCTCTCAAAGGAGTTATATATGCTTTGCACCACTCTTTATATCCCAATGTGGAGTTATTATGGGAAGCAATCTGTGATTAGGTATGCGCGTGTGCATGTTTCGTGAACAGGGAAATCCAGGGGATTTTAAAATATCTTTATTTGCTATTTATCCAAAACAGAATGATCTCCTCTAATTCTTTCAGCTACTCGGATATGGATAATCCTCAGATATAAGGTTGAGTAAGACTGTCGTTGATTCAAGCTGCACTAATAAGCTATTAGGCTAACGATGCATTTCAAACCCAAGCAAGGGTAAATAAAGGGAAAAACTTGACTCCCTGTTGCATATAGGATGAATAATATGTTCACGGGTAATTGGCTAAAATAGCATTTATGTATACCCACTATTAAAGAGATATTCTACTTAAGACTCAATCTTGCAAGTGAAAATTCAGTTAAATACTGCTGAGGATACAAAGCAAAAGGAAGGAACCATAGGAGCTATTGACAAGTTGGCATTTAATACATTTTACTTTGTTACCACAACGGGACGCAGGTGGCTCTGTGGGTGAAACCACAGAGCCTAGGACTTGCCGATCAGAAGGTCAGCAGTTCGAATCCCCGCGACAGGGTGAGCGCCCGTTGCTCGGTCCCTGCTCCTGCCAACCTAGCAGTTTGAAAGCACGTCAAAGTGCAAGTAGATAAATAGGTACCGCTCCGGCGGGAAGGTAAACGGTGCACTGCTCTGGTTTGCCAGAAGCGGCTTAGTCATACTGGCCACATGACCAGGAAGCTGTACGCCGGCTCCCTCGGCCAATAAAGCGAGATGAGCGCCACAACCCCAGAGTCAGTCACGACTGGACCTAATGGTCAGGGGTCCCTTTACCTTCACCTTACTTTGTTACCTTATAGCAGGGATGGGGAACCTAAAACCTCCCATTAGATGCTGGACTACAACTCCCATCATCCTTGACCTTGGGCCACGATGCCTGGGATTTATGGGAGCTGGAGTCCAACAATGTATGGATGGCCACAAGCTCTCCACCCCTCCCTGGCCTAGAATGGTCTCTGATAAATGTTGACCTCCTTGTCGGAAATCAAGCCTTTATCGGGAGAAGCTGGCAACTCTCCCAGGCACCCGGCTTGGTCTCCTGTTGACCTCCCTGGCTGCATTCCCCAGCAAGATCCAGGCTAGGTCTCGATAGGCGATTCTTCCCAAACGTGGGAAGAACCCTCCCACTCCCTCCTGCTCCCCCCGGCAGGGAAAGGAGATAGACAGAAACGTATTTACATGCCTTTATTTCTGTCTTTGCAGCATTACAGAAAACATGTCTGTACTCTTCAAACTCCAGCAGTCAAGTGACAAAGACTTCCTGTACTTCCTGTACAAGAGCAAGAGGAAGAGCTCAAATTACACTCTGAGCAAATTCTGGTTCATTACCCTGTGAACTGACTGTCCCACTGTTTCCCACGGACAGTCCCAACATTCCCATCATGTTTTGTTTTCAAGCTAGCAGTTTGCAACTGCATTGCATCCATATCGTAACACTCCTTGCCTCAAACAGGTGCCTGTGCACATGTGGAACTGTTGACATTATAAGATTTGTTTCACGCTGTTCAGCAGCTTAAACATAACTTCTGCGTTCCTATAGTCAATTGAAGCTATCAACAGCTTCATGGTAATTTTTAATAAACCAAATAAAAGTTCACTAGTATGCATGAACACGTACACATCACAGTATTTATTTTCTATCAAGTGCTTAAAGCTTTCTTCCTTATTGCTTCCCCCCATTTTCTGTAGGAAAGATCCCCAACGTTCTCAGTTCACAGAAACGACAAAGCATTCTGTTCTGATAGACTTACGGTAATCATCTCAGACCTTATAGCCCCGTTTCCAGTAAAACACAGAATGACACATCCTTCACACAAAATGAGTGGTACGTTGTATGTGTGTTGAATGACAAACAAGGGGTTATAAATTCAGGCCTATAGTATAGCGAAGTGGAAGATTTAACAAGCAGTCTGGGCCACGTAGGAAACAATGGGTTGCAGTCAATGTAGCACTTTGTGCAAATGGAACAACTTCCACTGCGCAATAATCAAGTTCCACTGAACTCAATAGGATTTGCTTATAGGTAGACATGCAGAGGATTGCACTGTTCATCATGAACGTGAAAGAGCGATCACCTTGTAAAATGGGTTTCATTGTTTAAAAAATTGCTTTGCAACTTTGGGGCTGTATTTGGCGGTCTCTTGCAGCTAGAAGAAGGGCTCTTGTAGTGTCAGGAGCAAGCCAGCAATAAAGCACACCGATGCAATTGGAGTTAACTCTTTATTAGCAAAAACATGATCAGCTCAGGAGTGTCAGGCCTAATGAGCACAGCAACTCATCTCTGCTAGGTCTTGCCCCCATGAACCAGTTGCTGAGACTGAAGGTTCCTCTGCCCTCTTAATGCCTCTTCTTGTTCTGGGAGACCAGAGGGAAGGGGAGCTTGTCACAACAGGATGGGGGGGGGGGGCGGACTCCCATGCCTCTTCACCAGCCTGACTCATCTCTGCCTCTTGATCTCCCTCATTGCACTTTCCTGCTTCAGCTTCTGATTCTGATTCCGGACTTCTCTCTGCCACAGCCCTGTTACCTCTTCAGTTTCAGACACCTCCTTCCAGTCTTCTCTATGTTGTCTCACCATCATTCCCCTGGCTTTGAGCCTTCTTCCCCTGGGGGTTCCCCAACTGGTTCCTCCCACCATTCCTCTGTGTCCAACCAGTCCATGACATGTACAGTGGTACCTCGGGTTAAGTACTTAATTTGTTCCAGAGGTCCGTTCTTAACCTGAAACTGTTCTTAACCTGAAGCACTTCTTTAGCTAATGGGGCCTCCTGCTGCTGCCGCGCCACCAGAGCACGATTTCTGTTCTCATCCTGAAGCAAAGTTCTTAACCTGAAGCAAAGTTCTTAACCCAAGGTAATATTTCTGGGTTAGTGGAGTCTGTAAGCTGAAGCGTATGTAACCCAAGGTACCACTGTACTGTACTAGCAGATGGATGAATTTTAATGTTGCACAACGGAGGATTCCACTGAAACATTTGTGCTCATTGTGCAACAGATTGCACAAATCTGGTGTGCAACGGTTACCAGAAACCTGCAATCTCTTACACAATTAAGGTTCTGCTGCTGTAAAGTGTTTTGCCAGTGAAACAAGATTACCACTGAATGTCTCTAATTTAGCACTATATTAGATACAACTGAGATTCCTGCACTGAAGGGGATGGGACTTGATGGCCCTTGGGTTCCTTCCGACTCTAAGATTCTATGAACTTTTAAAATTTAGAAAATAGTGCTTTCCCTTCTGTTCTGCTATCATTCCATTTCAGAATTATTTTACAAACTAAGTGTCTCTCATGTTTCTGTCATGTACGTTAGACAAGACAGTACACTCTAAAATTAAAGGATTCACTGAGAAGAAAGAGGCCTTAGAAATGTGGATCGTTGATTGAAGGAACACACAGCAGCTGTTCAGAAAGCCCACTGGCAATTAATAAAAGAACATGGACATATTATATAAAGCACCATTTCTCAATGTGTCCTCAAGGTCACCTCGATTCCAAAGCATTAGGGAAGAAAGGAAGTATTATGAGAAAGGCTGCACAGTAATTAAAACCTCAGAAAAGTTTGAACACAAGAAGTAATGTTATGCAGCTTGTAAAATAAACAAATCTTTAATGAAAAAACAGCAGCACAACAGAAAACTGTTTCTCTTACCTATGAGGCCCATTTTCCTGACTGCTACTGAGCACTGCTATACAAGAAGTCACTTCCATTAAAAGATGGGCAGCACCAAGATTTCCAAATCCTCTTCTTCAAACCACATGGGTACTGACTGACCCTAATACTTCCAGCTGCAGGTGGTTCTTGACGGTCTAACCTGTGGGCCATGGGCTGCATATGCCCTAGATTTTTTTTCAGGACTCCAAAATATTAAAAATAAATAAAGCAAAACATTTTGCTCCATGTTGGGCAAAAGATTCCTGCATTGCAGGAAGTTGGACTTAAGATGACCCTTGTTGTCCCTTCCAATTCTATGATGACTGCTGCAATTCTGTCATGTCAAGAGGTTTTTGTGACCCCCTCCAAATGTGTCCTCAAAAACAAAAAGGATGGCAACAATTAATCCATACTCATGTTGACATATGGACCCCAGGTGGTTGACCATGATCAATGCAGCCCTTGGCTGGAAAAAGGTTTGCCACCCCTGGAGTAATCAAAAGTGGGTAGCCTAGGTGATTTTTATGGATTTGTCCACTTTGATGTTTGAAAGGTGGTACAATGTAAACTACTTAGGCTGCTGAATTATACCTTTAGAAGACAAAAAAATACGTCTATATGGAAAACCAGGATGAGAATTCTTCCCTCTGCATGAACAAAGGGTTGCTTTTCCTTAGCTTTTAACATTATGTTAATATGACCCAGTTCTCAAAACAGGATCACACATTTAGGAACACCAACTCAAGAATCTGGGATTCTTTGGGGGAAAGACCCAAGGAAGGAGAGGTCACAAATGACTAGAACAGTAGCTTAGATAAGTAGAGAAGTGTTGACACTATTTTCATGGTTAATGCTAAGGGACAAACAGACAAGGATTATGTATGGAAGCTTAGTTTCAAGTACTCATTCCACACTGTTCACATGTGTTTGACAAAAAGGGAATGAGGAAATATTTATTGCTGCCACAAACTCAAAGGGCAGAAGCAACAGCTATTTGTTCAGTAAAAATGGATGAATGATTGCAAATACAGAAGTATACCCATACAGGAATGTTTATTTCAGCATAAGAACCCTGCTATCTGATCAGACTAAAAGGTTGGTACAGCCCAACCCTAGTTTTCAGAAGTTGGAAATGAGCAGTGTCTGGAAAATGGCATCGTGGAAGTTAATTTCCACCCCAGCCAAGATGTATTAATGAAGTTGCATCACATGAAGTAGGGATGATTTTCAGCTGTGGAAGTAGCATGACTCATGTAGCTGTATTATACAGAAAGTGAGATACTGGACACAGTTCAGCTTTTGTATAGAACCAGCTTTTTAAAAAAGTAACAAACCTCGGTTCCTACCACTGCAGTTTCACAGATATGCTTTAAAGTACAGTGGTGCCTCGCAAGGCGAAAAGAATCCGTTCTGTGATTCTCTTCGTCTAGCGGTTTTTTCGTCTTGCGAAGCAAGCCCATTGACGGATTAGCGCTCTTAGAGGCTTTTAACGGCTTATCTGCTGATCGGATCAGCTGATAAGCGGCTTAGCGGCTTAGAAAAAGGGGGGGGACCAGCAGGAACTCGCAAGACATTTTCGTCTTGCGAAGCAAGCCCATAGGAAATTCGTTTTGAGAAGCACCTCCAAAACGGAAAACTCTTTCGTCTAGCGAGTTTTCCGTCTTGCGAGGCATTCGTCTTGCGGGGCACCACTGTATACTGTCAAAGTCTGAAACTTCAAAACCAGTGGGGTTGTCAAAATGCTTTCAGTTGGAAGGAGCAGTTTCCGACGTTGTATCCTTCGGCCATTATTAGCAGGAGCCAAATTTAGCAATATAAAGTATTTTGCATTCCGCAGATTTACAGGATTCGTCTTACAGAATCAGTTGTGCAAACTTAAGAAAAATGTTCTCACAGGTGTAGCCCTGCTAAATCAGATAAGAGGCCCAATTCTGTTCTCACAGTGGCCAACTGGTATCTGCTATTGCTATTAAACCAGCAGGTCCCAGGGTAGGCTACAATTAGGTCACAGGAATAGCGCTGCTCCTGAAAGCACACATCTCAAGTGTCAAGAGGCCAGGGTGAAGAGATTTGTCTTCAGCAGACCCAGAAACCTGTATAGTGAAGTTGCATCTGGCAACTTCAGGGAGGGAATTCCACAAGTTGGAGGCTGCTACACATAAAGCCCTCTTCCAGGTTGCTGCCCCCAAAATCCTGAGAACAGTAGAACTACCAAGCCCTTCCCTTCCATAATAATTATTATCATCATCATCATTATTGAATTTCTATACCACCCTTCATCCAAAGATCATAGGGCAGTTTACAATATAACACGAGATGAAGTGATAGGCACTACCAAACTCCATTCTGGGCGTAGATTCAAGACAGACAAAAATAAGTACTTTTCAACCTACATGGACAATTTCATTGGATGGGTTCCGGTTCTAGTATTATGTGGGAAGAAGACTGTCTTCTTTCAGTACTGTGTATAATTTTATGAATTTCTATCCTATCTATCCTTATTTCCCTTTTCCCCTCCAAACTATAGTCATCTCAAATGTTGCAGACTATCTGCAAAAGGCAGCTGGTTCTGTACCTTTTGCCCAAGATACCCTTTAGAGGTACCATGACCAGAACTGTGCACAATATTTCAAGTGAAGTCACACCAGACTTCTATAAAGGTATAATGGGCAGCTATCATTGGTCATTTTATTCTTGACCTCTCCCAATGTTCCAACATTGTGTTGTCACTTTTATTGAGCTACCCATCACAAACCCAAGATCCCTTTCCTGCTCACTAACTGCTAGCTTGGGCCCCATTTGAGTCTAAAAGTTAGGAATCTGCCACGTTTTACATCATTTTACACTTGCTTCCATTAAATTGAATTTGCCATTATGCTGCCTATTTGTCTAGTTTGGAAATATCCTTTTGGAGCTCTTCATCAGCTATTTTTGTTTTTCTAAATAACTTGGTATTATCATCAAACATTGCTACTCCCTTCTCACCAGATCATTGATGAGCAAGTCACAGACCCAATTCAAAACATTAGGGGACACAACTTCTTACATTATTCCATTGTGAGAACTGCCCATTCACCGCTTCCTCTTCTTTAACCCAAACTGTGTGTTGCAACGTTAGCTCATCAACTGCAGTGTTGTGTGAATGCTACCCACTCATCCCAGGGTTGGAAAGGGGCTAGTTTAACCTCTGGTTCTCTAGTAAAACTGAATTACTGTGTCACGAAATGATGCCTGTCTAAAGAGTGTGTCACCAACATGAAGTGTTTGGAAAGCTCTGCTTTCACCAGTTACCAATTCATAAATCTGCTTGATTTGCATAGTACAGTGGTGCCTCGCAAGACGAAAAGAATCCATTCCGCGAGTCTCTTCGTCTTGCGGTTTTTTCGTCTTGCGAAGCAAGCCCATTAGCGGCTTAGCGCTATTAGCGGCTTAGCGGATCAGCTGATAAGCGGTTTAGCGGATCAGCTGTTAAGCGGCTTAGGATCAGCTGATAAGCGGCTTAGTGGCTTGGGAAAAAGGGGGGGGAGGAAAAAAAACCCGCAGGAACTCGCAAGACATTTTCGTCTTGCGAAGCAAGCCCATAGGAAATTCGTTTTGCGAAGCACCTCCAAAACTGAAAATCCTTTCATCTAGCGGGTTTTCCGTCTTGCGGGGCACCACTGTAGTTATTGCTAAATTCATTTTGCTTAGGCGGAATTTCAGTTATTTCTTTAGATTACACACAGCTTTGCACAAGAGAACGCTGAAGTAGGAGTCAAGGAATCCATCGTCACTGAACTTCAGTAGTTGCTTTCAAGCACTACAGTTCATCAATTAGTCTAGTTTAAGATGAGTATTTTATTCCTGGTAACAGTGATAACCTACAGAAAACTGGTAATATAGCAACCCATAAAAGACTATCTGTAGCATTACTGATCTCTTCAAAGCGGTTATTGTCAATCCTTTTATTAACTGCAGAGATATGTCATTCAGGACACCAATCAGTGCCCCACATTATGCTCTGGGAAACCAGAGTTTGCAAGCATTTTCTACAAACATCCAGAATGCCAGAGTTAGGCTTCATCACAAGCCATTCTGTTAGATACATGTGTTTGTTGCATTTAATACAATCTTTAGCTGCCACCAGCCCCATATCTAAGTGTACAGACATGCTTTTCTCAAATGGCAGCCCCCCCAAGCCGCATGGACTTTCAGGCACTGGATTGCTAGTATAAACTATTTAAATTTAAGAACTACAAGTCAATGAAAGCCAGGTTCTGTAGGGAGACAACATGGGTAAAAAAATATCAATACAGATGATATTTTAATACAAAATATTTTTACATAAGTCAGTCTTTTTAAAATATAGAACCTTAAAAAAAAGAACAAGTTGCTATCAACACACTATAAACACGAGTCTTTTGTGCCAAGTTTTGATAGCGTTATCAGAACAGTTTTTAAATACCAGTCCATACTTTTTAACACTGCCTTTCGGTTTCTACGAAATGCTAGCCATGTTCTGCATGACCAATTGTTATGTCCACTGTGATGCACTTCCATTCAGTTCTAATCTGACAGACTGCTCAGAGTCTTTGCACAAGGATTTCACATTCAGCTTCCCATCACAGTTCAGTGGTGCACAGTATGGCCAGTCCCATTTAATTCAGTGAACATTAACTTAAAAGAGAATGTCAGTTACATGTACTGAAGTACATTGTGTACAGGTTCTTCGTCTGAAAAGGAAACTTGCTGATGTTTCATAGATATTCTACCCTGATCATCCAACCAAATTAACAGCACTCAAGTGTTTTATTTTGATTTCTCAAAGTTGAATAAAGTAATCGCTATCAGATTTTCATTTAAGAGATGAACTATACAGGATGTACATCTCGGGAATGTTTTGGAATAGTCTTGTTTTTGAACTCATATAAAAATAAAAGAATACCAGATCTTGCAAACTCTTGTTTTAATGGTAAATCATCCATGACAAGGTGGCTAGCTAGCCAAGGAGAATTAAGATGATTTACTTGCATTGGAATAATTTACACAATTGAACTTATGCATACAGTACAGAACTATGAACAAAAAGGTGAAGCAAACTTTATTTATATTCAGGTAAAAACATTAACCTGATGAAGTAAATTATTGCAGATTTGAGAAATCAGCACAGAAAACAATCGGACAGAGCATTGCTTACATGTGTTTTATCTGTGTCAAAAGAAATGCTGAACTGTTTTGATCCACACCAGTGCTGGGGGGCAAGGTGCTAGGGGAGGGCTTAGGGGACAGAAGAGGACGTACAGGGGGAAAAAACTTAAATCAAGGGGAAAGGATTGAACAGGGAAGGAAAATACTAATTCGACTTTATAAAAAACTTTACATCAATTCAAAATGCTCTGGCCACACCATAAATATTGGCCAGACCAATCGGTTGTTGAGTTTTTCAACTACACAAGAAAAATCAATTTCATCCTAGCCCACCAGTAAGAGGCTGTTGCCTAAATCACTGTGTGAATGGTTCTAGAGTATTTTCTGGTAAAGATTGTAGCCAATATATCCTACTACTACATTAAACTAAGCTATAAGAAAGATTCTACCTACTTACAAAGGCGGAATTATTGACAATATATTTAATAAAATTAAATTATTTCTTAATTTGAGAAAACATGGACCAGTAAATGCCCATGTCCAAAATGTAACAATTGTTGCGAGTGGAGTACACAGAGAGCCATGTGGATTGCACATCAGACAATACATGAGGGAGGGAAATCAGGGGCAAGTGATGGTACACAGAACTAGTCTACTTAACTAGATGTGCCAATACATGTTTTTCAATTTCTGTACTTATGTACAAAGTTGTCTTTGGGAGGAAAAAACTGCAGACTTGGCTAGATGGATACACACAGCCCAGTATTAAACTGCACAGCAACATTTATTGTTCCAGCCTGAAAAAACATCCCTTTTTAAATTTCACACAGCAAAGCAAGTTAAACTTCACTCATCGATAAATGATAATTTAAAACAAGAACTTGCTAAAGAAACCTTGTCACAACAACTTTAGGGCCTGATCACTTTTAAGTCCATGGGGCCTTTAATGAGTATCAACCTAGTGTCTTTGTTTATAATCTGCAAGCCGTTTTCTACAAGGAGGCGTTACGTTTCCTCGACTCAGATGATACATTTAGAAAAGAATCATGATTCTCTTTTTGCTGTAACAGGCAGACATTGCATTTTTCATTGTGATCAGGAAAGATGGAATGACTGCTGCCCTTCTCTTGCAGCTATCAAGAGTTTTTCACGCATTATCTCAATACTTGAATAGTCTGGCAACTTGAGATAGTTTACACAAGTCATTACTGAGGGTAAGAAGTCATCTGGATTTTCTGTAGACTCAAATGTCTTGCGTACAATTGTAAGTGGAGGATTCAAGCTCCGAAAGCCTAAGAAGAAAAAAACAACGAAGTTCACGACAGATTTAATATTAAGAAAGTTTAAGAGCATTAAGCTACTGGTCTCAGAAAAAGACTGCATTCTTCATGCTGCTTTCTGTATTACTTAGGTGGATTAACTCAGCCGTGTGAAAACGGAATCCCTCACCCCTGCAAAATCACCTGCTCACTCACTTTTCTAGCATTAAAAGGCTTATGGGCTCCAATGTAGCCTGCCTCTGTAGCACTGCAATGTCAGTTGTGCATGTGGTACACTCTTGTTTAATATAAATAATTCTAACTCTAGAATCATGAGTGCAGTCTTCATAGCTTGTCATTCACAGAGCAATTTTGGAAGCTGCACACAGATGGCCTCTAACATTAAAGAGGAAGCAGATGTTTTAACAACAAAGGGACAGGCAGCAACCATGGTGGGGCTCCAACCAAGTTTGCTTACGCATCATTTCTGCTCCTCTCCCAGTAGCCAAGAATTTTAGGCTCTTAACGAAGCAAATGCCACAATTAGTCATATATCATACTAGTACAGTCATTCCATATGAAGTTCTACTGGTGTGACAAAATGAGTCTTTGCCTAGAGACAATAGCAACTCATCCTAGACAAGTAGAACATAATGTTAACACTCACCTTTATGTCTATTAGCAAAACATAGGGATGCTCGGCTTTTATTATAGGTTCTTATGCACTGGGCTAAGTAAGACTGCAGCCCAATGCATACTTAATGGGGAGCTAAGTCTTATTGAACTCAGTAGGCTTTGTGTACATGCGCCAATTGACTGTCAATGACTTTATTTTGAAATCAGGGAAGGGAAACCAGTTACCCCTCTAAATGTTTTTGGACTCCAACTACCATCGGCTCTGGCCAGCACAGCCTACAGACAGAATGGTGGGAGTTTGAAGGTCACACGTTCCCCATCCCTCTTAAATCAAAGTCGTTGTATTAGTACACAGTTCAGAAGGATAGACTTCTACTAGCTTATAGCACAATAGAGTTTTTACTTTGGAGGATTCAACATAGTAAATATGGTTTTCAACTTATGAATATAGCTATTGCATTTGCACTTGCTTTTAGCCAATATTATAAAAACACTCACCTCCTACTGGCAGTCTAGGGCTACCAGTCACAAACTGGAGAAATAATCTTTGCTGCTCACTATCAAAACTACTGAGAATTTCAAACAGGAACTTCACAGCACGACTAGAATTAAAAAAAGGGGGGGGGGATAGAGATTGTTAAACAGAAGATCCACTGAGGAATCAACAAGTGGCTATCTTAATAAAGCTACAGCACAAAAAAGCTGTTTGAGACATTCCACACATTAGATCACTGTCAACTAGCAACAAATTATATTACTTTGTGATTACCTGTCATGTGTATAACCATGATCTGGCCTGCAACATTCCATCAATGTCTTTGCATCCCAAGTATCTGTTTTGCTACCACACAGAAGCTGATCCAGCTATAACATAGAATGCCAGAGTGGAACCGGGGGGGGGGGGGGGGAGGGAGAGAGAGAGAGAAGAGAGATCATCAATTTGTTGTTGAATTATCACATGATTAATACAATTCCCTGCACACAGGCTAAAAGTATTACCACCTAACCAAACTTCAGAGATGAACCTTCATGCTAACTCTGATTCTCTAACTCAGAATCCAAATTTTTGAAGGTGTCCTTCCTCTCAACCCCTTTCATTTCTTCCAAAACTTAAAATCAACTTTGTTTCAAACACAGTAAGCCAAATCTCTTTGGATAATTACTGAATTTTTAAGATAAAATATTCAGGACCGAACTATGATATATAGAATTAAGTATTTTGTGAGAGTTACAGTCCTTTCATGTAGTTCTTTACTATGTACATTTGAATATTTAAGTACAACATGCTAGAAAAGTTAGAAATGATTTGAATTTCATGACTACCACAGTAAGTCTGGAAACAGTATACAGTCGTACCTTGGTTTTCAAACAGCTTAGTTTTTGAACATTGTGGCTCCTGAACGCCACAAACCCAGAAGTGACTGTTCCGGTTTGCGAACTATTTTTGGAAGCTGAACGTCCAACGGGACTTCAGCGGCTTCTGATTGGCTGCAGGAGCTTCCTGCAGCGAATCAGAAGCAGTGCTTTGGTTTCCGAACGTTTTGGAAGTTGAACAGACATCCGGAACAGATTCCATTCGCATTCAAAGATACGTCTGTATTTATAAGGGTGCTGAGAAAATTGTATTAACAGACTCCTGGACCCTCCTACAGAACTCCAGCTCCTCGCATAAGGTACAGTGGTGCCCCGCAAGACAAATGCCTTGCAAGATGGAAAACCCGCTAGACGAAAGGGTTTCCCATTTTTGAGCTGCTTCGCAAGACGATTTTCCCTATGTGCTTGCTTTGCAAGACAAAAACGTCTTGCGAGTGTTCCGATTTTTTTCCGCTTTGCCCCCCTTTTTCTAAGCCGCTAATAGCCTTTTAGCCGCTAATCCTTTAATAGCCACTAAGCCTTTAATAGCCGCTAAACCGCTAACAGCGCTAAGCCACTAATAGGGTTGCTTCGCAAGATGAAAAAACCGCTAGACGAAGAGACTCGCAGAACGGATTAATTTCGTCTTGCGAGGCACCACTGTAAAGGTAAAGGGACCCCTGACCATTAGGTCCAGTCGTGACAGACTCTGGGGTTGCAGTGCTCATCTCGCTTTATTGGCCGAGGGAGCCAACATGCACACCATCAAAAGCTGAGCAAGCAGGTTAGATGAACCAAGTTATTGCACCTGGCATAAGGGTACTAACCTCCTCAGGATAGAAGTACTGAAGGTGACTGAGGGGGAAGACCGATTCAAATCCATCTCTGAAGGAATCAAATTGTCTGGAAACGCCTTCATTTAGTGCCCAGAAGATAACCAGCTGCAAAAACACACACAGAGAAACACATAACTGTAAAATTACAGCAATTTTAAATAATGCATTATTATTAAGAAAGATGATGATCCGGGGAGAAGAAACTAAAGTACCTAAACTGTAGAAAAAGAAAGCAAGGTTGAGAACTGTCCTTCAAGTCAACAACACCCTTTATTTTCCAGTTACTGAAAATAGTAAAGTAAAAGGCCAGCAATGTTTTCAGGACTGGCTAGTCACCAAGAGAGCAAAGCTGGTCTCGTGAAGAACAACAACAACAATTCGAATTGTGGCTAAGTTGGTACATTCGTCTTACTGGGTGTAAAATTAAAATTAAGCCAGTACTAGAGAGTTAGGTAGACACTTCAACTATAGATGACTCTCTCGAAAAATGTATTAACTCACTGTACTAACACACATATATACACAGTTACTGGTTAGGGGGAAACTGCTAATTATTTGGTCTACATTTACACTGTTCAAATAGTCACATCTCTTGGGGAGCCCTGACCTGTTCAGAGCTATGGGACTTTGGTTACTAACTTCAACACAATGTGAATCAATACTTTAGGGTAATGCATATAGACCAGTCATTGTTGTTTGCAGTTAATACTCTAGTAAAAAAAGGGGGGGGGAGAGACTTCTGGACCCAGCAGACCCTTCCAACATTCTTGTTACTTACTCTGAGATATTCTTCTAAATTGTGGATGGTGACAGGTATATCTTTCCCTCCTTTTTTCAGCTCTATGTTTGGAAAGCCTGGGAGGGTGAAGTCCAACCCTAGATCTTCTACTGAGCAGCCATTCATGGTCAGTGTTTCCAACGCATACTGTAGACTTTCTTTGGTCTAAAGATAAAATGTAAGTGACAACTTAGAAATTTTAGGTCTAGCCTTCTATAGTGTAATATTCATAGAGTGGCTAACATTCATTTAACTCCACAATTGTGGAAGCCAGCAGAAGGGCTCCTGCTGGCACAACAGACCCTTCCTCCCCACTGCATTCCCCTGCATCTCCCTGAAATCTGCTGGGGAAAGGGTGTCAGAAGAACCCCTAGAACAGTGCATGGGGGAAGGATAGGGGGGATAATTTCATCAAGTAAGAAAAAAGGTGTGTTCTGTTGGAAGGATTAGATAAGCACAACACTGAGTTATTTTCACTTTTATTAAAAGTTGTTTACGGGGTATCAGCAGGCCCAAGTGCTTGAGCACAATGTAAAGTAAAAATCCAAGAAAATAAGATGCCATTAACATTCAACTTAGCCTTAGCTATGTATATAGGTCACAAAATTACCAGGAAACGGACCAGCAGCATTCACAAAATATAAGTATGGCCAAGTACAACAATAAAACATGCTGTACCCTCGTGCAAAGGCCATTTTAAACTTATCACAGTAAATAAGACATTAAAGCTTGGGAACTGTTGTTTGTTAAAACCACGTTTTTCAAGTGGAACTCTGCTTGTTCTCAACCAGTTCCTGTGGTCAGATGTCAGAGGTAACTAGGGCTGGATATCTGAAAGCACTCTTTTCATTACTTGAAAGCACTTCATTGCTTTTAAATATTCACACAAAAGAGAGGGGGTGAGGCATGAATCCAAGATTTGTGCAGGCATGTTTATGTAAAACACTGGCTGTATTGGATAAAATGTTAAATGCTAAACCACAATTTGAATTTGATCTTATGAAAACAAGCTGAAGAGAGCCTCAGGTTTACATGCTCTCTGCTGCAGCCACAAGGAGAAGCTTGGAAATGTCATCCAAACCCTGAACACGCTGTGGTTAATCCTAACAATGGTTAGCTGAAACAAGTCAACTTCAAATGATAGTTGAATCAAACCAGTTTCATAAGTTAACTGTAGTTTAGATTAACCAGGTTACAATTTTGAATATAGAAGTAAACTATGAAAACTATGAGAACTAAACTATGAAAATACAGTACGGAAATCACTTCTTGCCAGTCTGTAATCCGTCTACCACTTAAGCCATGGCCAAGGCATCTATCAAATGGACTACTATTTGCCACAGGTCTAGCTACCAAGTAAGAAAGACAGATGGATACATTTGGCATCTTCTGTTCTATAATTATACCTACCTGCGATTTATCCTGTTCAAGTCTTTTCTTTTGCCGCACAATTTCTTCAAGATGGTATACTGATCTGGCTACTACAGGATCAATGTTAAACAAGTCATGAGATGTTAGCGACGTCTCCTGTCGCAGCATCCATTTGTAAAAAGGAAGGCCAAGGGGAAGGTCCACCTAGAAGGAAAAAACAGTTTCCCTTTATCTGAAAACAAAACTTAAAGGGACGTGTAAACCTCTACATACCCGCATGCCAACAAGTAACAACTGAAAAAGGCTAAATTGCACTTTGTCTGCTATTAATCTAGTATATGCCATTTGTATAAATGCCATGGATGATGTTTAAGTATTAAGTTTCCAATTACTCTATTATTGCACTACTTAACATACTTAAGCTGAAGACTACTTTAATGCACAAGAGAGCCATTGCTGTATGTAGCTAATCATTTGGGGATCATTAATATGTATTAGCCATCTAAATTCAGAAGCTGCTACTTCCAACAGTATGTTTTTCACAACTAGAACCTTGAAGCCAGGCTTTTAGAATTGCAATTTCAGCTTGAAGGCTATATTGTATAGCAGAGGCTACTTTAAATTTAAAACCAGTTCCACTCTTACCAATCTAAAATCCATGATTGCTTTTGCCATCAGTTTTCCCAGAAAACGGAACTTCATTTTAACTTTAGCAATATGAGCAGGTTTAGCTGTTCTGCCAAAGGGAAGTGCAAACAGACCTTGAAGATTATGAACATATTTGGTCCCTTCTTGGCTTCCTGTTTAATGAAACACAAACAGTAGAATTGTACACAAGTCAAAGTCATAAGTTGGCTCAAACTAATGGTCTAGTTTTAAAACACTAACTCAAGGAGATGAACTACACTTAGATATACAGTCAGCTTACAACATAGGGTTACAACAGCAACTGCATTATCTTGCTCCAAAATAGAGCAAAAGGTTAGTAGTATGTCAAAGCAAGTATAATCCACGGATAATATTTACGTTTCTGTTAAAGGACGGTTTATGGAGCTCCTTTCAATACTTTAAAGCTACACATAAAGGATACAATTTTATCTCCTGCAGCAATGCAGTATAAGCTTTGAAAATTCCACCCTCTGAAAATATCAAGATGATCATTATAGTTACCTTTAGGATTAGCAAGAGTAACTTCTTCACCCCTCCACAAGCCCAAGTCTGCTCTCTGTAGTTCCTGAGATACAAGTGCATAAAACTCCAGTGTGGGCCCAAGACCAGTGCCAACCTTTTGAGAAAAGAATAGTAATTTAGAGATGTATGTAAAAAGTCCAAACATGTTTTCTGCAACAAGAAATGCTAATTGCAGGAATGAAGGTAGAGGAGGAATTGTTGGCAGAAATGTGCAACAGAAGCAGCTTAATTATGTTAAACTCGGGGGGGGGGTTAGACAAATTGTTTAATTCAGAACTTAAAACATTTGCATATTGATATTGCTGCAGGGGACTCTGAATGATGCTTTGAAAGATGGAGCAGGGATAGAAAATAGTTGTGTAATCACTGTACTGGAAAAAGCATCATTGTATCACAACTGGACACTTGATTTTGGTTTCAGAGTTGCATGCTACAACTATAGTATGAGAGTACCAAGACAGTGCTGGGATTTTGATTTGCTTCAAAAGAATGAAGGGCAAACTGCAAGCAATCCTTTCAGAAATATTTTGGCACCATATTCTATCTTATCAGAGGGCATCAGTCCTATTTGTAGACAGAAAACCACATGTTTGTAACACTCTGAACAGAACCCTTTAAGGGTTTGGCAAGCCTTTCCACAGAAGCCATATAACTCTAAACCAAACAAATAAGCCACAACTTGTTCCTCCAAAGCTTGGTTTGCTTTTTAGCTGCTATGTAGCTTGACAAACATCTGAGGTGGCCTAATAAAATGTTGAGCTCACATGTTACACCAAACCATAATTAAAACAAGCTATGGTTCAACAACCCGGACAAAAATGTGGCTCTAAGACCCCTGATTACCAAACCTGCACTGCAAGGGTTTGGACCAGATGACCTTCAGGGTCTCTTTCAACCCTACAATTCTATGGCACCATCTTCAGGCCGAACTGCAGCAAAAACCAGGTTGAGGAAATGATCTGCAGCATGTGTCAGACCCACAGTGTACTGAGACAGCCCCATAGTTGTCAATGTGGCTATGCTGCTGTGAGTTTGCCATACTAACAGAAAGCAAAATATGATCTGTTAGCTGACTCCAGATGTTCAGAAAAACCACGGCAAGCTAGGCAAACCATGACTTAGACTGATGTGCCAACAGGATCACTCTAGACTACTGCTGAACGTCCTTGCAACTGGGAAATAAACAATTACCCGTGCATGCGGGGACAGGCAGCTATAGTCATTACTTACTTCATTCTCATACTGGATTTCCAACATTGCTCTTGAACTGCCCAGATCCTGCATCACCGATTCAGCTTGTTTCAACAGTTCCTCTCTGTTCACAGTGCGCTGTGTGTCAACGAAACGCAGGTATTATTTTTAGTCTTCACAAGCCAATTGTAGTATTGAAAGCAAAGATAACAGATAACAGCCTGAGTCAAAATGCCCTCTAAATTATATATTTAGAGGGCATTTTATGTAGCGTAGTACTTGCATTGGATACTGAAGTATTTTCCTAAAACTAGTAAAAATCCCTTTCTCATTGCATTAATTACAGGAAGCCTTGATTTTTAAGGTTGGTTTGCATTAAATTGTGTTCTTCCGTTGACGGAAGACTTTTTGATCCAGTGGAGAGAGGTGCGTAGGGTTTTCTTCTCTCATTTGTTTGCTTCTTTGTATTTATTTGTTGTTATATATTAATTTCATTTCTATACTACTTTATATTTTTAAGGGGGGGGTCTCAAAGTAGTTTACAACCTACATTAAAACATCAAAGAAATCAATCCAGAATATCAAATATAAAGTATAAATTCAAACCAACATAATCAACAGGAAACTAAAATGTTATCTTAAAGATTTCAAAATAAAACATTATAAAAGGAGATCAAGTACAGGATGCACATTTAACGAAAAAGGTTATCTTAAACATTTCAAAGGGAAACATTATGGAAAGAAGCCCAATATACAATGCACATTTAAAGCTGCCAATTCTGCCAATGGTGGTTTGTGGTGAGTGGCGGCTGCAGAAGATCAGGCCTAATGACCTGGGTCTGCACTAAGAGACAAGCCAAATGCAGTCCTCTGACCTCCACTGCCTCCTACATTGTTCCAAAGGGTCCTAGAGCGTATTTGGGGAGGGGGCGCTACACAGGGAATGGGGAATCAGTAAAAAAATCCCACTCCCATCGTCATTGTCCTCACCTGACCAATTACACATTCATCCCACTCACAAACCACCAAACTTCCTAAAAGTAAAACAAACCAACAAGAGCCCAAGCAAGACATAAGCTCTCTTCAAGTAAGGCAGCAAAATGAACTATCACTCCAAGGGAAGGGTGAGTCAAAAGATTCCTTTGGAAAACTGACATTTTCCTGCCTTCAAGCAACAGGACCGCTTGTTATTGTCCTAGTGCCCACTTGCCCAAGCCAAATGCACCCTCCATAACTATTCTGCTGTATTTGATACTGGATCTCCCTACACCTTGCATTTGCAATTGTATTTGAAGAAAAAAAAATCATTATTGAAGCAAGAATTCATTTCAGGTTACAGATCAGAGGATTTAGGTGTTCTAGAATACATGAAAATTAGTAAGCGAGCATCAACCATGACAACAATCATATTTACTCCCTCACAGTAGCTTTGAAAAGGCCTTAATGTGATCATTTGGAAGAACTGCAGACTTCCCCAACTTCTTCCTATAACTAATGCAATTCAGTTATAGAAAAGAAGCTTATTCTAAACCTATGAGGGGTTCAATGAGGTCATTTCTTTTCTGCCACGCCCCCACCCCCAATAATAAAGTTACCTTCTTCCTGTCTAGTCGTGGTGCCACTCTGCTATCCTGAGAATCGGACTGGTTGATTTCTGGATTGGTGTCCAGCAGTCTCTGCATGGCTCGATCTCGGTCAAAGGCAGTTACATAAAACAGCATTTGTCGTGTGTCAAACGGAAAGAAAAAAGGACTGTAAAAAGAGAGATGAGTTTTACACTGCAACTTTATTATTTGGAAGTTAAGCAAGGCTATAATATGACAACAGTTGAAAATGTTTTATTTAAAACATTTTATTTATTTAAAAATATTTATCTCTATATATAAATTCAAGGCAGCTTACAATACCAATTAAAACAATGCATTTTTTTTTAAAAAAGAAAAGCTTGCAAAAAAGCCTACAAAAAAGACTGGCTTGATAACAAATTATGTTTCCATGCTGAATGCAGAGGAAGCCTCTTAAGAAAAAAAAAAAGACCTGCCATGTGGGCAGTACCTGGACCTTGTTAACATTCTTTACTTAGTCCTTGAAGTTTGTGAATATTATTTTTGGAACAAAGAAAAAGGCCTTAAATTTGGTTTCAACTAAGCCTTCCTCAAGCTTGAATAAACCATTGCACAGGGAAACAGCATATGGCAACCTGACTCCACTTGAGAAATTTAGATATCATGGGGAAAAAAATATTCATGTTTAAAACTTGATGCCTCTTCTTAAAAGTCACCTATCCTGTTTAAATCGTTTTGTTGCAGGCCTATAAACTTCAGAATTCCTCCTGACCTGCTCAATATGAAATTTCAAAGTTCTGCATCATCTCCCTCACTCCTTCATTCCTTTATAAAAATTCTAGTGTTGGGAAGAGTCTGCTCAAAATCTCCACAGTACAATAATGGTTTATAATCAAATTCCATACCATGATTTCCCAAGCTCTGTCAGCCATGTTGGTATGTTTCCTGTCATTATCACCAAGGGATCTTGAAGCTGTCTGTTTGCCTTTGCTGTGAGTTTACTGTTGATAAATTCTGATGTTGGAATAATCTCTTTACAGCTTGCATTCTGCAATGTCAAAAAGAAAGTTGCTTCTATTTAGAAAAACTCATTCACTACCAAGACTGTTCAAGTTTACAAAACACAGGAACGCAGTGACTGTGCCTTTAGCCTAGCATGGGCTCCCTGCAAAACACATCTTGCAAGTCAGAAACTAGCCAAATGAACACACGCTCCTTCACTTTCTCCTCAACTTTGGATTACATTTCCCCGCTATTCAGCATTAACCATGATGCACATGTAATCTGGTGTTGCCACATACTATGGTCAACCCCAACAATGGTTTCTGCTAAAGCCAGGCACTGAAACTGTGGCTTGAAGTGTGTTTGCACACTAGGGTTACAAGAGAGGCATAGCTTGCTTTGTACTATTGTGGAGGCAGGTGACATTAACAGGACTATTGCTGGCTGTGTGGTGGGTGGTAGTTTTAGCCTTGTGAGCCCTTTTCTGCTGAACCTGAACCTGGAGAATTGCATTCTGTTGGAGAAGCCAGAATGCTTGGCCAGCTTGCCTCACCTATGAAGTGCAGTAACTTTTATTTCTTTATTTTATTTATATAAACAATTCACATACTGCTTACTACAAGAGTCTCTAAGTAGTTTACAAAGATACAATACAGTTAGAAGTTCCTAAGCAGACAAATCTAACCAAAGATCAGAAAAAATTCAAACACAACAGCAACAAGTGTACTCACATCATACAGGTAATACCAATAACGACTGATAGCATGTAAAACTCTCAGAAGAATAACAACATCTAATGAAGGATCTTCAAAAGTTATATTTTCAGGTGGCGAAGATATAAGATAAACTTCCAAAGGATTTGAGACCAAAGGACATACCCCATCTGAAAAAGGGATAGATTCTATTAATCAGTGGAGAAAGGTTTTCATATATTTTTACTTTCTTTATGTAACAGTCAGCAACAGGATCTTAATTAAACTGTGCTTCAAATAAAACATTATGCAACCTTCCCTCTATGCTTGCAGGTGATCCAAATGCTTACCATGCCACAATTCATCATGCTTCTTTGCATTTCTAGGGGATGTTTTCGTAGGAGCAGTTTGGGCCCTTCCTCTTTTACCACCAACACAGTCTTTATTACTATCATCATCTTCTCGCACTGGCTTGTACCTAAAAAGAAGCATTATGTTACTGACTACCTGACCCGATACGGGACGCGGGTGGCGCTGTGGGTAAAAGCCTCAGCGCCTAGGACTTGCCGATCGAAAGGTCGGCGGTTCGAATCCCCGCGGCGGGGTGCGCTCCCGTTGTTCGGTCCCAGCGCCTGCCAACCTAGCAGTTCGAAAGCACCCCCGGGTGCAAGTAGATAAATAGGTACCGCTTTATAGCGGGAAGGTAAACGGCGTTTCCGTGTGCTGCGCTGGTGCAGGCTCGCCAGAGCAGCGATGTCACGCTGGCCACGTGACCCAGAAGTGTCTCCGGACAGCGCTGGCCCCCGGCCTCTTGAGTGAGATGGGCGCACAACCCCAGAGTCTGTCAAGACTGGCCCATACGGGCAGGGGTACCTTTACCTTTACCTGACCCGATAATGAAATCTACAGGAGCAGTAATTTCCTGTGCGAAAAGAGCACGCCAATCCAATACTATATACCTATAAAATTAGAATTATTAAAAGTCTATCTTTTAGTGCCAGACTGAGAACCAATCTACTCATTACACAAGAGATTCATAATTGCTCTCCCAATATTTCCCCACATGGAAGTGCAGCTATGGAGGTCTGTCAATTTATGTGGAGCAGCAGCAGAAGGGTTAACCATATCCCCTTCAAAACTGCTCCAAGCCCTATGGAAGTGGAGTATAAGTTCCTATATTCTCCACTGCTGCCATGGGTGACCAGCAGCGGGAGAGAACAATTTTCATCAGCAAGCTGACAAAGCGGGGAATGGGCAGGGCAGCTACCAGGCCATAACAGGTACAATTAATAAAAAACAACAACCTGAAGATCAATCGCAGATCTCCTAAATATTGGGCTGCTACACACTTACCAGTAAATCACTGAGTGCTATGTGGACAAGCCTCAGAAAGCATGAGCAAAGCACTGGGCTAACACACTCCCCACTCCTCCTCCTACACAAGGATGGCAACTTCTGCAAATATTACCGTATTTTCGCCCTATAGGACGCACCGTCCCATAAGGCGCACCTAGTTTTTTTGGGGGGGAAATAAAGGGGGGAAATTATTTTTTTTTCCCCAGGCGTGGGGCTGGGACAGGGGAAGCCCGAGCTTCCCCCGACCCCAGCCCCCAAACAGGCAGCTCTCTGCAAGCCGTGGGAGCCCAGCGCCAGGCTCCCGCTGCTTGCGGAGAGGTGCGCAAAGCCTGGACGCGCTGAGCTCAGTGCGCGCAGGCTTCAGCATGAAGGAAACTCTCCACAAGCGGCGGGAGCCCAGCATCGGCTCCCACTGCTTGCAGAGAGCTGCGCGAAGCCTGGAGAGCGAGAGGGGTCGGTGCGCACCGACCCCTCTCGCTCTCCACGCTTCAGCGAAAGCCTGCATTCGCCCCATAGGACGCACACACATTTCCCCTTCATTTTGGGAGGGGAAAAGGTGCACCCTATAGGGCAAAAAATACGGTACTTTCCAATTCAAAATAATCCTGGTTTAGCATTACATACAAACCAGGAATCCTGGTTTAAAATAGTGGTTAATTAAAAATGTGTTATAATCTGGTTTATGTTGGCCTTCTTAGCAGCTAGTCTTTGTTTGAAACTAGGAATTCTGGTTTGTACCCAAAATATTCTTTTAAATTTGAAGTAAACTCAGAAGAAGGCCTCCTCCTCACCACAGAGGAAGGGGAAGGGGAAGGGGAAGGGGAAGAAGAGCTTAGCGCTGTGGTTCAGGCTCATCTTCGTAGTGCTAAACCATGGCCTAGCATTATATGCAAACCATTGCTAAGTATGTCTGGTTCACTCAATACTTTGGGCCTTGGGATTTTACCTCCCCTGCTCCCCTTAACCTATGGAGAAAAACAGGGAGATCCTATATTTACTTGAATACAAGCACTCTGCAACCAGATAACAGCACATGTAAAAAGAAAAAGGAAACTAGTGATAGCAATAATGGAACCTCTTTCAAATCTGCTGCTTGAACAGGATGCTTTACTTTACTTCACAGTAAAGCAATCCAGATTAATTTGTGCTGTCCATAATCTTACTGTCCTAACAGATTCTTACTTCATATTAATATAATGAAGAGTGAAAATGATATTTTACACAATTATTCAATAAGTTTAACACATGAGGGCTACAAACACAAATATGCATCTGTAACTCAGTGACAACAGTGACTGTTCCCCTTCTTCTGATTGACTTACCAAATGGTATGAGTCTTTGTCCATATGCCAGCTCTTCCTAATGGGTTGCTTTCATCATCTGTTGATTCCCTTTCCTCTTCAGCTTGCAAACTGAACTGTCTAACTGCTTGATACACTGTCATGTTATATGGCAGGAGATGATCTCCAATGTAGAACTGAAGCCTGTGCCTCACATTCCCTGAATTTAAGAACTGAGCAGCCTATGTGAAGGAAAGGATAGAAGTTAAAAATCAACCTTCCAGCTGTGAGCAAAGGAGATCAAAACTGAACAAAGCCTTACCAGAGATTCATCTATTTCCTCATCTGATCCATCATCATCGCTATCTTCATCATCTTCTCTCACTCTGCCATAACCTAAAAACAGACAACAACAGTGCAACTTGTAAAGTGTTTTACAGAGGCTTCAAGAAACACCTCTCATACTATTCTATTCCCAGACGCAAATAAGTCACTATCTAAGAAACATTAAAAATGGTTCACAACAGTACAGCTTGCCAATACAGTGGTACCTCAGGTTAAGTACTTAATTCGTTCCGGAGGTCCGTACTTAACCTGGAACTGTTCTTAACCTGAAGCACCACTTTAGCTAATGGGGCCTCCTGCTGCTGCTGCGCCGCCGGAGCACGATTTCTATTCTCATCCTGAAGCAAAGTACTTAACCCAAGGTAATATTTCTGGGTTAGCAGAGTCTGTAACCTGAAGCGTATGTAACCTGAGGTACCACTGTATGCAGCTTTAGTAGCATCCTATGTGCAGAACTGCAGAGTAACCAGACCTCTGCACTGAGGACATAAACTATGGAATTTGCTACCACGAGACACAATGGTCACCAACTCTGATAGTTTTATAAAGGGTTTAGAAGAATACATGGATAGACTGGCAATAGTTTAGTCATGATGGCAGCACACTACCTCTAGCATCAGAGGCAAAATTCCTATGGACACCAGTTGCAGGTGATCAATTGAGGAAGAGAACTATTGCTCTCATTCCTGTTTGTGGGATTCCCAAAAGACATCTTGCTGGTTGCTATGGAGTAAACTTGAGATGTGAACTAGATTAGACTGCGCTAGATTAGAGAAGTGAAGACCCTCCCTCTTTTATTCAAATAGAATTCGTTTTTTGAAAACACTTTCAAAGAACTTTTGAGAAAAAATATACAGAAAGTTCCATTGCTGCTTGGTCTGCTAGTGACCTTTGGCTTAGTCTGGAGATACGAGAAGCAATCTACTGTCCTTTTGACCTAACACCTCAAACAACAAAGATACCCTGCTTCAAAATTGACAATAATTATGATAGTTATGTAGCTCTATAAACTAGGGTAAAAGTCCACTTTTGAACAATCCACACTTATGTGCCATCTGTTTCTCCCTATTCTTGCCCCCAGGGGAAATAACATAGATGTCTAGCATCTGTGGAAACATGTCTGAGCAGTCCATGGTGACGGAGAGTGAAGCATTTTAGTATTAGCTCTCCAAAATACTATCTTGTAAATATCTCCCACTAGCAACAATAGTTTTTAGCTAGTGGTATGAAACTTTTAACATGTGGGATCTTGAAGTTTTCCCAGGTTTTTGGTGATACCTATTTGCTATTTACATACAAGCAAACACAGCAATTCTGGTGCAACAAGTGATAAAGTGAACCAGAGAGACCATTTGGGCTGGGCAGATTGCTTTCTTGAATACACCGGGGGGGGGGGAGCATTTTAATTGGAGATTGACAGACAGTCTCAATCAACCTGAAAATCTATACAATGATTATTGAACTATAATCAGGCAATAAAAAGGTTCAGATTTTACTGTCAATTTACAACTTCATAAATTTGCAAGCTATACAATGAGACCCTTTATGACACATACAGCAAGAACTGACACACAAGGCAACTACCATACTTTTACAGTGTATCATAAGGAAAAGAGGTACCTCTAACTACAAGGTATCTTTCAATGGCTTGTACCAACGCCAGGGGATCTATCTTCACAGGTCCACCTTTCCACTGTTTCACATTAGCACAGTCTGGATGTCTTTGCAACTGGCATTTTAACTGATGGGTGTTGAAAAATTTTAAAGCTTGCGATCCTCTGTTAAGAGAAAAACTCAAGATAATTTATGAAAAACGTTGCTACAGTTATTCTATTTTCACCTGTGGACATGTAATACATTACAGCAATAAAAATAGTTTCTGCCTTTGACTTTAAAATTAAATTATTAAAACTGCATGCATTTTAATTTGCCATCACCTATTGTCATAGACGGAAACCTAATCAAAACTATTACAGAAGATGTGCCTCAGGCCAGTTTAAGTTGAGCAAGGTGACAATCCTATGCACACTTACCTGGGATAAGCCCAACTGAATACAGTGAGACTTACTTCTGAGTAAACATGCAGAGGATTGCACTTCAGGTGTTGATAAGAAAACAGTAATCAGATATTGGACTGCTATTTCAGTGTATTTTGCTGCTTTAGATGTTCATGTATATCAATTTGTAAGAGATTTAGATTCATTTTTGTTTGCTTGTTCAGGTTATTATATTCACAAAATTTTCTGTCACTATAGTGTGGAAACAGTCATTAAATATCTCCCAGTTCAACAAATCCAATGAAAAACAGAAAAAACAGGGTGATATCCAGCTAAGTCATACTCAGAACAGACCTACAGAAAGCAATTTACTTCTCCACTAATTTCAGTGGGTATTATACTAAAAATGGATATCACCCATAGGATCTAACATTTTAATGAAACAGATCCACAAACTTATTTAAAAATTAGCAGTTCTTGTAGTTATTGCTGTACATTTCTTACTTGCTAAAAACTTACTGATAAAAACAGAAATGCATACAATAGCAAATATTACAACCATACATGCACACACACAAAGTGTTGGCTGTATTGCTTAGACTAAAAATACTTAATTCGTTTAAGACACGGACAGCAAAATTTATAAGGAACAAAAAGACACAGACTTGCTTGACTTACACATGGATTTGGAATACGGCTTCAACTATTATCTCATTCTAGAGTTTTGGTCAAATATCTGAAAGAGGTACTTCAATGTGTTTTCCTTAAATCCAATATGGAATTTCATAAATCAGCTAAGCAAAAGGACTCATTTGGAAAACCAACCAAGGAAAGTGCTCATCTTGAAACCAGAAAAATCTTGAGTCTCTAACTACTTCTAAATCTGAACTACCTATTCACCAAGTATCCAATAGGAATACTGTTTCAATTATAGCTTTTGAATGGTGTGTAGAGAGCAATGAATTTAGCCCTAGTATTCTGCTAAAATTGATTAATATAGTTTTGGTCTTACTAGTTGTATGCCATGTCCACACTACCACTATTCAACAAAGATGTAAGTCATACTCTCCCCTTCTAGTTCCAAACAACATTTGGAAGCTGGAATTTTATATTAAAATGTTAAGTAAGAACAACCTTTATGGAAGTTCATTAAAGATGCTTATGCTAATGATGTTGAAGCTGTAAATATGGTTTTTAGGAGTTTGAAAATACCTACTCATTATTTTGAATTTAGCACTATCATAAGAAGCAAAGCACTGTTTTTTTTACAGGTTTTTGAACTGCTATGACCATAAATGGTAAAATGGACAGCAAACACAACACAATGGGCCACTTAGCCATGCAGAATTCATGATTCCAGGAACATTCTGGAAATGCGACACGTTTACCTGAGAATTAATCCTTACCTGCTCCCTGTTCCATTTCCGCTTGGAAAGTCATGGACTTTAACTGGAAATTGCTCCATCTGACTAAGACAGTTGTTCATTTTGTGGACCAAAGCCAACAAAGGTGCATTTTCTAATGGCTCTAATCTTCCAAGGGGTTCTTCTCCAGGAAGCTGAAATTAAAGTTTTGCTTAATTATTTAATTTTTAAAATAGTTTTTGCCAAGTGGTCACTGAGTAACTCTATGACCAAATACTGACAAAGCAGGCAGGCTACAGGCAAATGCGAGCTTATATTCCACATGCTATGGGCAACCCAAACCCAATGATTATATTTCACCAGGAACATAGGCAAGCATTTGACTTCCACAAAACAAAATGCGCCTGTTTATCCAAAACTACGGTTTAACCCAACTAAGGGGGGGAAAGTACATAAAAACACAATTTTTGTGTGTGAGATAAAATATTATCTTCAAAGCCTGTTTTAGTCATTTGCCTATCAAGTTCTCTCTGGGGAAAGAGGAAAGCCATATATGGCTACCAGTCAGTTATGTCTTTTAATACCACCTCCCCTAGATTCTTGAAAGAGTAAAAAATGAACACAAGAATGAAGCGACCCCTTTAATACTGGAGCTGTAGGTACTTACTGGAGAAGAGAAAAACACATGAAGGAACCTTTTCAATCTCACATCCCTGCTTACAGCATCTTTTTCACTCTTAGACGTCAAGTAAAGCAGCAGCTGTTTCATAAACCCACTATGCTGGATCTCAAATGAAGATACATCAGACTCAGAGACTATACTACGGATTTCTACAAGGCACTCAACTCCACCATCCACCTGAAATAAACAGTCTCTGTATGAGAATGAGGCTTAGTAGTCCAGGAACTATTCCACAAATGGAACAAGAACCAGCATATTTAAAAACAAATACTCAAATCCAGAGGAATACATATCCCAGATTTTTTACAAATACTCTGCACTGCCTTACTTACTTTACACAACTTAAGTGAGCATGTGCAGAAAAGTTCATGACAATACACCACTAAAAGGCAGCATATATGTAGCGGCCTTATGAGAACGTAACAGTTCAGCTATTCAACATTACACTGAAACTGGGTGCCTAAGTAATGTCATCCAGGATGTTTTCCCCTCAAAAAGGACTCCTGGAGAGGCTTGAATGGAAAGTCTATTCAGAAATATTTTCTACAAGTTGGTTCAATGTTTACTGAGCTAAGAATAAATGTGCCCACATGTTCCCCGCCCCTTCGTGTGCCAGCTTCAGCATCTCTCTCATGGTTTATGTCACAATTTCCCCAAAACATCTAAATCACGAAACTGTGGCTTGATATCTGCTTACCAAACAGGATATGATCATCACTAAATGAGCGCCAAAGAACTTTTAAAACTAGCTGATGTTTGAAAATACTAGTTGTATGCCAATACCACCATGCAGGAACACTGACTATGTAGCTGTGTGAGAAAATTATGTAAGGAGGGCCTTTTAAAACAGTGAAATGCTGACTCTGCACATAACGGTAAGCCAGGAATCCCAAATAACCTGAACTATGATATGATCAAGCAGTGAGCTACTGCATGAAGCCCACTCCGCTTCTCTTCACATAAGCAGGCAGAACAAAAATCAGGTTGTGATAGCTTAGCATAATGTCTAAACGCAGGATTCTGGTCTGTTACTCCTAAATTTGTTGGACAACAAATCATGGCTTGCTTGGAAGTCAAACCAACCAACTAGAATTCCGCATTTGGGCATCACACTGAAGTATTCCTTCTTCATTTGTTGTACCTGCTATGCCTGGAGAGAGCGCAAGCTGCATGCACTAGCACACTGCTTGACCGTACTGTACAACTTGCTGGCTGCACATTCATCGCCTTTTAAAATTCCAGTAATCTTTAAGATTTAGGACATCATCCATCCTAAAAGCAGAGCTGGGCACACTTTTAAGAGTCCCCTGTTCACTGACCTTCTACACAAGCACATGGCAGCATGCTAGATCACCACCAGGAATTTACCACGGGGTAGCTAAAGTGATGTCCTTCAGATGTTGCCCAACTCCCATCAGCCCCAGACAGCGTGGCTATACAGGATAATGGGAGTTGCAATCCACCATATTAGATGTCCAAATCTATTATACCCTCTCCCCTCCCCACCAAGTTACATAAACATCTATTGAATCCTCTGTGTGTAAAACTGCATCCATCACCCACTCTAAGGATTGTGTCCCAATATTCATATAGTTACAATGCTCATGGAGCACTATTTGAAGATTACTGGCTTACTTCAGTTATGAAATTGTTTTTGTAACAAAAATGTAGTGGTTCTTATTGTATCATAAGGCACTGGACATACATAAATTGGAAGTGACAACATACCAATATACCCTCCAACATAGAAGAACTGCAAAATGGAAAAGTTAGTGACACCAATGGCTTTTAAACAGACAACTTCTGAAGCTTAGAAGCTGGATGCAATAAGCACCGATGACCTCACTATTTTAATAAATAAAGGCAGAAAAGGCTTGGGGCTTATCCATGTGTACATTCTAAGTAGTATTAAACTATTCGTTCTTCCTGTGAAAAGTTTGTCCTCTCATTCCAATATAGATTAAAAAGATATTCTAACCTGAAGGTTGAGTTGTTCAGTTGCAGTGCAAAGTCTCTGTAACACATTTAGTGCAGGGTTGCTTCCATCCATGTTCTCAGAGCTAAAATAACGCTCCACAAATTTGTGGGCTTGCTCTTTAATCCAACCCTTAATTTTCTCTCTACAAGAAATGTACAGTTTAATATATTGAACACTTAACAATGGCATACTAAGCACAACTGCCCTGCACAATTTGAGTACATTTTCATGGTGCAAAGAAGTCTCGGAGGTAGGAAAAGCTGCAAGGTCAAGAATTTTCTTCCCACCAAAAAGAACTCCCATTGCACTTTAGTCCAGGTTTGTTAAATATAGACACTTTATCCAGATCGCTCATGAGTATAACTTCATTGTCCCTGCAAACTCATCTCCCTCTACTCTGCTTGTCCTATGATTTTAAGAATTTATCCTCTGCCTTCCATACATATACTTTTACTCCCCATTCTGTAAACTTCATTTTGGCACATTCTGTCCCAGCTTGAAGTTCATCATCCTCTCCTACCAAAATTTTCTATTAAAACCAAGACTAAGCTGCCACAGACAACACAGGTAATCTATAGTAAACTTTTTTTGCATGTCATAGTAAACTATAGTTAACAGTTTACTGTGAACATGTTGATCTGGATCACCTTGGTCCTCCCCACCAGCAAGCTGGAGAAACAGGTCATGGTGCCTGGGCTTACTGTGGGTGTTTGATCTGTTGCCAAGAACAAACCTTGGTTACAAGATTGCAGTTTGATTAAAAACAAACATTGGTTTGGACACAATGCTAAGCCAGGAATCATGGTCTGTTCTGCAGGAGAATGTGACCAAGATCAATGTTCATAGTAAACCATTAACTCTGGTTTACCATGGCATGTGAACTGGGCCACTATAGGCTTCACTGAATGGAGTTTTGTGTAGTGAAGTATGATTATACCTGTTGTTGGATATTGTGTCCTTTGAGGCAGCTCTTGCCAGACCACTCACACCTGCTGTACGTGCTGGTTCAATGTTGTTGCTATTGGACTGTGTGCTTAATCTTCCCCAGGTTTTAGGATTCAAACTTGCCAAGAAGGAAGATTTAGGAGATTGAGTAGCTGTAGGGCTTTTAGCTTTTGGAAAAAGAGAATGGGAGAGAAAGTTTCAAGTTTAAGCTTTAAAAAGTCTTAAGCTTTACCAAGTGGCATTAAAAGTCACCAACATTGAGAGTTCTGCTCCCTTTTAATGCATGTCATGTTTTCCTCCTAAGCAAAGCTATGAGATAAGCAATTACAGCTCCCAATTGTGGAATAAAATATTATCAGGTGCCTCTTCAAAGTGATTTAAATGTTTACAGATCAAATGTGTACACAAACATACATCAATTCTAAAGCTGCTATGTGAATCCATTTTATCATGTGTCCACACACTACTAAAAGGTCACCAGCACTGTGTACAATGGATTCCTCTCATTTTAAAAAAGCTTAATATGCTCCACCTTTCTTTTTACAGAAAGAATTGTCACAGCAGTAGCAGAAAAAGAACATTACACACAAAGACACAGCTAAAGGAAGCAAGTAAAATCAAGTAAACTGAACTTCAGTGACAGCCAGGAGGTATCATCTATAAAGGGGTGGGGGGGTTGCTAGGGGGTGGGAATCAGCAGCAGCCTTCACTTTAAGCTTTGTATGGAGCAGATAGCGTTTCTTCTGCATTTAATGAAAACTTTGATTTCCAGAAACAACAAAAATTTACTTCCATTTGCAAACATTTGTGCCAAAACATTTGTGCCCAAACAAGAAGTTTCCGGTCAAAAATATATCAGTTAATTCAGTTGCTCAAAATGCAACGTCATTGCTTTGATTTGGAAATATTTATTTTACAGGTCTGCCAACATCTAGGCATTTAGGGCATATTCAGAACTAGAAAACTTTCTTTACTGAGGACTGTACAGCACTGCTTCTTAAGTAGTCACAACAAGAGCTTACCTTGATTGTCTACTTTGTCATCATCTCTGGGAGGTGAATACTTTGGCCGCCGGGGCCCACGTTTTGGCAATCGTTTTCTCTTCAGAACATCACTTAATCGGCTGTCAAATGTTAAAAAATGCACATGTCATACATGCACCAGGCCTGATACATTACATTTGAACCAAACTGTAATATATTTGAACCAACCTGGATTTTAAATTATAATAATCTCAACTAATAAACTGGTATGTTAGCATTTTTCTTCCAATTTAGCAGACTGCTCAGATTATTTTAATATGTCTGTCAAATAAAGCATTCTAATGTGGGACCTCAACCTATTTCTCAGCAATGCCATTAGTAGCGTTTTGTTCACAGACCAAGTCAAACACACTCACCCCTGTGGACTCAGGTCCAGAGAGTCTTCCCTGCTGTGCTGTAAGCTTGGAGAGCCTAAGTCTGCGGCTGCATTGCTAGCAGCAGTGGCTGTTCCAGTGCTTATTGTTGTAGTAGCACCCAGCGTTCCTGAGCCATTAGTGCATGCTTTGGGGGGACTTGTCAGCAAAGCCTCCGATTCTGCAAGATTTTTCACCTGGTGCATTACACCTTTTTAAAAAAGAAAGATAACCTTCAGTGACAAAGAGACATATATTTCAATGCAGTTTGCTTGTTCAAAACACATGACCATGGGTGCCAACTTGAATGAAATTGGGGGGGGGGGGTTAAGCATAATCTATACAAGACCTTGCACACGCACACCATTTGAAAATCAACACTCATTAACTTTTTTTGGGGGGGGCCTCCCACTCCAATATTTTATTGGGGAGGGGCAAAGGGTCCTTGGCCCCTAGGAGTTGGCTCCTAGGCACATTTTTAACAATACAAGGCACATGAAGAGCTACACATGAATCTAACTTCTGCCATTACCTTCTCTTCTGAAGTAAACACTGAAAATATCAGGTAACTTTTGCATTAAGATCTCTGCCATTTGAAGGGCTCCAACTACTATCTTAAGGTCTTGACTTGACAGCATAGAGGCTATATGACTGAAAAAGAAAATGAAGACAAACAAAATTCAGCAAGATGAAAGCAGCTTCATTTACATTTTGCATACACAAATGAGGACATTTTCAGTACTGGGCAGGTTGCTGAAAGTGGGAAGGAATGTTATATTCCTGGTACTGTGAGATCAATTTCACGCACTGCACAGCAACATGCCTGACTTGTTGCTTTCACACAGACAACCACGATGTGCAACCAATCCTGGGGTTTAAGTTTTCTGTTTACGAATAGGTTTTTTAAATTATTTTGTCTGGTATCTACTTTTTCTCCTTGGTCAACAAGCAAATCAGTCAATAGCTCATTTGAAGACCAATTGCCATATAATGAGCATTTTGGGATTTTGTCACCATAAAAAAAAAAAGCGCACACATCCTTTGCATATACGCAATTTAGAAAGCAGTTATAGTTAATGAACAATGGGTATTCATTAATTAAAAACGCTGTGCCTTTCATTTCTTAGAGAACACAATGGCAATCACAGCTAAACACAGAAGCCTCAAGTGGTAACCAGATATCTTAAGAGGCAGATTGCATTTTGAGACTCTTGTTTTAGTCAAATGAACTGCTGGGTTAAGAATCTGACTCATCACAATATCATTCACAATAGGTTTTGCATCAAAGTGCGCATAACAATTACCTTGATACTGCATGATTTTTCAGCACATCCTTCAGAAGTTCAGCATCAGCAAAATAAATTATCCTAAGAATTGCTCTAAGGCACTTGTGTCTTACTGCAGGTCCAGCTGAAGAACTGTACACTTCATAGAGAACACCAAATAAGGTTTTAATGAAAGATTTAGCCAGTTCTGGGTCTTCTTTCATTAACTGTGCTCGAGCATCATCCTTCTTTGATTCTGGATGTCCACCTACAGGAAAATAACTTGACCATTAAATATCAAGGAATGACACGTTGTTTAATTTTATCCAGCCTAAACCCCTCAAGGTAACATATAGTAGCATAAAATTTACCAAAAAAAAAAAAATGTACCAGGAAGTACTATTTATTTATTTCATAAAATTTATACACACCACTTAGTTGTAAAGAAACCTCAAAGTGGTTTACAAAAAGATGAAACAATACAACCAAGGAAAAAAATCACTACCATGTTTGAAGTGCACATGCTACCACACCAAATGATCAAGTTCTTACAAATGCAGAACAGATATTATTTGGCACCTGTAGTAGTGCCAATTCCACAGACTGAAATGGTTGAGTGGGCCCAGTAGTAGGGCAAGGCCTTCTCGTAAGTAAACCAGTCCCAAGTTGTTAAGGGCTTTATTATGATAACAGTAACAGCTTGAACTTGATCCAGCAAGCAAATTGACAGCCAGTACAGATCTCTGAGCAGAGGTGCTATATGTTGACAAGGACTCACTCCTGTCAGCAGTCATGCTGCAGCATTCTGCGCTAACTGCAGCTTCTGGATCAAGCCCAAGGGAAAACCCACAAAGAGTGCATTTCATCAATCCAGTCTTGTAGAAACCAATGCATGAACACCAACCCACTGTGGGCTCCATTTTATTAGCATTCAAATTTAAGTTTATTGACCTTTATCCAGCACCAGTCCAGCACTGGCATAGCCTCTCCGATGCTATGGGGAGAGAAAGCTAAGTGTCCTCCTCAAAATCCCCTGGTGACAGTTCCCTGCAGCTTCATATAGCAGGAGGGACAGTATAGATCCCACAGGGTGCAACAAAAATTGCCCATTGCTACTGTCTGGTAGCAGGCTTGCGGGGAGAAGTGGAAACACTTCAAAACAGTACCTCCCACCAACAACCCACAAAGTCACTTCAAAGTAATACCATTATTGATGGTATTGAAAGGTGCAGAGAAATCAACGAGAATCTGAATTTAAATTCATTTACCTAATTTTCACACTCTAAAAGGGGCAGAGTGGAAATTCTCATCATTACATATTAGAAAGCATGTGGCCCTAAATAGGATCTCGTTCCTTATGATAGGTATCTGAACGACACCAAACTTTGTATAGGAGACATGCCTTAATTACAAAAGCAAAATGTGGGAACTATTTTTAAAATAGTACTTACTAGTGTTGGTATTGGCTAGAGGGTTAGGTTTTCTCTGAATGGCACGTGCTGTTCCAGTATCCTCATTGATCTGCTGCATAGAATTAAAGTCAATTGTATAAACACGCCCCAGCGTAGACAGACTTATTTCATCTTCACCAACCTGATGAGCTGCCTGAAGACAAATATGTAAGTTTAAACTCTGTATGAGTTTTGAGTTTACATAAATGAAGATACCGTGTTCCCCGCTGCTGAGGGATAAAATGGGCACAAAATGAAAGCGTTGGTAACACCCTAATATATGGGTCATGCCACAAATAAGGTTTTAAAAATTGTTTTTTGCCTGCTTTATGGTTTAATTGTCCTGATTTCATATTGCAAGCTACCCTAAGCACTTGCTTAAATTTATTTTTTGTGGACTACAAGTTTAAAATTAACATTCCAAAGTTTTCACCCTGTACTATACAGTATCAGCAAGGAAACTATTTTAATGGATATATTCAGCTAAGTCAGACAAAAATATCCATCATTTCATGAAAATGACTATACATAAGCTTCAAAATTAACCTAGCCTGAGGAGATTATTTCCATTTCACAGCTAAAATTTTATTAATAATTGTTAACCAATGTATACATTTACAAGAGTGAACAGTAAGCAATGTCTTTTCTTATACAGGGGTGTGTGGGTTACTACCTCAATTATCCGGCTATCAATTCTGTTATAGGGATGCCAAAGACCTCTGTCATCTCGCCATTGCCATATTGCACCATCTGTGTTCTGTGCGTTTCCTTTCTTTAGCATGGTGTCAACAGCAAAAATTCCTTCTTTCGGTAAGCAAGGCATCAATTCACTGAAAAGAGCAAAAACAAACAAAATTAACAGCAGATTTTTGTGTAATGCTAGACTTCATGCCAGTGTATTACGAAAGGGGGTCTCATTCCTGAAAGAAAAACTCACACACACACCCCAAAAAAGAGCCTTACCAGATAAGTGATGTAAGCTCGTACAGTTCTTGAGGGCTTCTTGGAACAAGGTCAATTTGTTCCTGACAACTTCCATTGGAGGCTCCACAAAGAAGAAAGTGAAGAGTTTCTGCAATATCTTTAAGCATAAACAATCAATCACAATGTTACTCTGCCATGTCTGTAGTAAGCATTAAAGAATGCTCTCAGAATGGAGCAATCCCAAGAAGAATGCACTTAGTGTGTATTTCTACTGCAAGAATTAAGTGTACACAGTAACAGTAACTGAAAGCAACCCAAAACCATACTGCACACATGATCCTCTCTAAAGCATAAGCCTTCAAGTGTGTGTGTGCCTGGGGAGGTATATTTCACCCTGGGGGGGAAATGGAAAAATCTTCTGACTCTTTATACTATAGGTTGATGCTGGCAACTTTGCACAAAATAAAACTGATATTGGGTCCTTAGCAACGACTTTGGGGGTCACCAGGAGGCCAGGGTCCCTAGTGAACATTACAGGCATTTGTTAGGGTGAGAGAAAGAGAAACCAGTGCATTAATTAGCACAAAGGAATTGATTGGCTGTAATTGGAGCCTACAGCTCATTCCCTCTCCCCACCCCACTGTTGACTAGGATTGCAAATAGTATAGAAAATATAGTTCTGTACAGTGTGAAATCTGTCAGATCTACTGTCAAGACAGAGTTGCATCTAAATCAGTATGAGATGGGGAGGGGAGGGGAGGCGAGCGCACCTGCCCATCTTTGGGCAGGAGAGTTACTGCTGCTTACCATGAGGGAGGTTGGCATTGTGCCAATGCACCAACAGAAGCAGCTCTACCAGTGTGTTCACACAGCAGCAACCTCCCTCCTGCTTTGCCCCTCCCATTCTCCATCCACACAAGCAACCACAACTCTGCTACTAGGCAGTCGTAAGTGCCACCTCCTGACCACGCCATCTGCTGCTGATCTGTGCCAGAGCTCCACATTTCTCTAAGCATGCTTCTTTGTCTCCATGTGCTTGTTTTGCCCTTTTCATATGGTGAACACACACACACAAAAACACACACACACACACTTCTAAGTGATGCATCTCAGTTTGCTGTGTCAAGAGTACACCAGGGATAGTCACAAGCACCAGGTTTGGAAAGCAATGTGTAATTTTACTAAATGACAAGATAGAGACATTTTTCTCATTAGAAACAGCATGTGAACCAAAATTCTGAAATTCTGGTTCAGCTATCTTGTTTAAGCCTTCAACTACAAATGTATGTTGTCACGTTGCAGACTTGAAAACATGTTTTGTTACTAAAAAGTTAGAGCTGAAATGAAAATCTGAGAAATATTTGCTGTACAAGCAGAACAGAAGCTGCTCATTGCAGGATCCCACTATCACTATTTATCTATTTTTTAAAGATCCAGTAGCTTGCTATCTTTTGAGTTTTGTAGAATTACTAGAAATTACCCAGTGGCAGTTGCTATTCAAGGGAAAAGCTTTACTCAATTTTGTGTTCTCAATTCATCTCACTCAGCTTTCATGCCTAGATTTTGCAATGAAACAGCTTTGGTTGCCCTGTGGAATGACATTTTCTTGGAGAAAAATGGAGAGAGTGCTATATGTTAATGAAGCTGCTGCAGCGGGCATTTAACTATTTGCTATCATTTCACTTGCCAGTCCTACAGACACTATAACATCTAGTAAACAGAATACTAAGAGCCTACACATGCACTTACTTTGCTTCATAAGTTGAACTGCTAGTGTAGGACAGTTGGAGCACATAAGGGAAAACATGCGCACCACCATGATGAACATCCCTGAGCTCAGAATTGGAGGAGTCACTACTAGAAGCTGCTGAATATTTGTGAGCAAATCCTTAGAGGCAACTTGCTGGAGGAGATTCTTCAAAGGAAAGAAAGAGGGTTTTAAGTATCATTTGGTCAAAACCTTTTTTCAACATTATGCTGAAGACAGAAAATAGATGCTACCTCCTCATGTTGGAAGTTGTCCACTAGGCGTGCAAAACAGAGGCAAGTGCTTTCTACTGACTTTTTGTCCTAAGAAATTGAAAACAAGTATTACATTTCAATACACAAGATTTGGCATGCAGGTACATCAAGAATTGCAATCCTGGAATTGTCCTATTACAGTGTTCGGCAGAGTTAACTGAGAAAGCATAAAAAAGGACCTAGTCAAGCTAATACACAACCAAGAATCACAACCCAAGAACTGGGACAAACTTCTTAATATCAATATATTTCCATAACCAAAATTATCTCCTTTAGGGGGCTGTACTACTCTTAAGGTCTGGTGAAATTTCTCCACAGCACATGCAGATCAATCTAAGATTCACATATCAGAACAATTAGAAGATAGCTGACCCAGACAGTTTCTGACCTGGTGGGTTAGTCTTTGTGTAAGCAATGGCAGAGAATCTGCAACAAAGTGAAACTCATCAGGAGTGATGCTCTGGCAGCAGTTGGCAGCAATAGCTAGTGCATTCCTCTGGGCATTTATGCTGAAAAATTCCAGATACAGCAGACAGTCTGCTAAGCCTCCCTATAATACAAAACACACAAAACCAGTTCAAGCAAAGAGAGGACTTTAGATCATCAGGAGAGATACAGAAGTTTCTTGGAGCAAGTGCTCTTTAAAACTCTGGTAACAATCAAGATTAAAAATAGCCCCTTTTTTTTAATCAGAAGAAATACTTACTGCTTGCAGAATAGCTTTACTATGTCTGCGTGATAACATCTCCAAGGCAGTGAGTGCCTGCTCTGCCACATCAATACACTGAATAACTTGCAGCTAGAACAAATAAAAGCATATATTTAGTTTTTAAAGTGATATGAAACAAGATTAGAAATTGATCTATGCTGTCAATCATTTCCCAAGGCTCAAATTTTGAACCATACTTTAATAGTGTCCATTACCTTTAAACATGCACACTTTATAATAAAACTTTATATTCACTCAAAAGCTTAAGCATTATGTAACAGTAATTAAATTGCTCTTGTTATGTACCCTATACTATAGATATATATTTATTTTATACAACATTGGTGTGCTTCATTCTGATTCCTTACTTAATCACATGGAAAGAAAAAGGGATTGTCCAGTATTTGTGTACAGTATTATACAAACCATTTCCAAATTGTAACATTTTACCCCATACTACTACTACCTATCATTATTTAATTTTTTATATTATTATTATTATTATATCTGATTTAACTCAACCACAGCACTGAAATTTACAGTGTTCTTGAATCCTCCAGAACAGACTGAACAGAAAATTCAGGATTACTGGAACTGGCAGAGTCTTTAAGTTTACACTTTGCCAAATACATTTGACTACTCAAATGAATGTTCTGTAAACTCAGCCATAACTTCTGGCTTTGATGTATTCAGCTTACAGGGCTGTGGGTAGGACAGAAGCAAACACTTTACCCAGGCCCATTAGTCCAGGCTTGCAAGCCTGTTACCAAGAAGAAACCTATGTTCTCTATACAGTGTCCAGATATTGCTAGAGCCAACCAGAAACATGAACAGAAGCAACATCCTAAACAGTGAGGTGCTTCTGGCCCAAGGCCCCGTAGAAGAGTGAGTGAGTGAGAGATAGTATGAGTGTGTGTGTGTGTACTTTGTTTTAAGTGACAATGTTCCACGCCACATTACATGCTCTGTCAAGAACTACAAGTCCCAGTTCTTTTAGTTTCTACTGGCAAATTTTATGCAAAGGCAAGAGCTGCCAGCAGGGTGTGGCAGCCAACCAGCAACTGGGGCAGGGGAGAGAACAAGTCCTATAATCATGGACTTTTGAGACCCCAGGGACAGGAGACACCAGTGCTGCCAATAGGATTTACTGGCCCCAAAACATGCATAAACAATACAAAGCTAGGCCTCTCATCTCTAGAATGGTATTAGAACTGGCACTAGATTCCAGGAACAATATCTGAAGGTCATACATCACTCACGTATAACATATATACATACCTGCTATGCTATCATATTTGTTCATAAATATAATCAGACGGCTAGAAATGTTAGGGAACTAAAAGCAGCTAAAAGAAACAAGTAAATTCTCTTTTTTTTCCAGGTGTTGGAGTCCATCTTAAAACTTTATACCAGGTTGAGAAAAATTACTCTTTGTACTGCTTCATAAGACATTATGTTACAACAAATGTTAAGTTCATAAAGTTAGTTAACAGTATTACCTTTTCCAAAAAAACAGGAATTGCATCTACTACAACAGCAGATGATCTGGGAAGTGCTTCCATCATATAGGTTAAGGCTCGACAAGCATGATTCATCTATTAAAAGATATAAGAACATAAGAGCCCTGCTAGAGCAGTTCAAAACCTATCTAGTCTAGAATTTTGTTTCCCACCATGACCAACCAGATGCATGTAAGAAGCCTACAAAAGTAGAGCATAAAAAGTAATAGGTCTTCCCTACTGTTGTTCCCTAGGAAGTGGTTATCACGAGACATTCTGCCTCTTGTACTGGACCTAGCATATAGCCACCATGACCAGCAGCCATTGATCTAACAATGCTATCTAGAATGTGCAAACTAGCAAAGCCTGCTTTGAGATTTACCTGAAGCTGCATTTAACAAAGTGTGCATGAAATACTTACAATGTCAAAATTGTGCTCCATCTGCAGCAATGTTATCTGCAAACAATACGAAAGGATGAGTCAGCTTGCAAGAACAATTTCTCTAAATTCTAGTAATTTATAAGTGTGCTGAATCTACAATTCCCACCATTCCTAGCTAACAGGACCAGTGGGCAGGGATGCTTGGAAATGTAGTCCCAAACATCTGGAGGGCTGGAGTTTGCCTATGCCTGCCTTATAGGATAGGTTAGGCTGAGAGAGACTTGCTCAAGACCACCCACACAGCTTCATGCCTGAGCAAAAATTTGAACCCATGTCTATCCAGTTCAAATACAAACCCCTACCCCCTACACTGGATCTCAGAATGGCTAGACAAGATGCATATTTATTCCCTAGGTGTCTGAAACACAATCAGTAATTTGCTGTTTCTTTAAAAATGTCACTTTTTGCCAAGGCCATTGGTGAAACATACTGCTCTAAAACATTTAGAGAGAATGCAGTTATTGAAGCATTTACTTCTTCATGAAAACACAGTGGATAATACATTACATGTTCAAATGAATGAGTGAAGACTGGTCCTTACCAGAGCTGGCACAACACTCTTGACTGGAAATCCTCCCAAAGTTTCTTCATTCCCCATGACCAACAACTGACACATTTCAATCACAGACTGTAATTGCTGGCTTTCATCAGTAGCCTGGAGCCCCTGTAGAAGTTGCTGAGCTTTAGAACCTAGAAAAATTGGGGATTTTGAAAGCTTAAATCTTCCACTTCCACAATATATTATCATAGTTCATTAGGAGAGACAGGGCATTTTCATTAGCTGCCTATCATAAATATGAAAGCAGGAAGTCAGTAATGCTGCATTTATATGCATCTTTGTTGATATTTAAATGTTATTAGATTACAGCTACCAAATAAACCAACAGTATGTGCTTTAAGCTACCGAAATGCACTATAATATTCAAGAGATAGTGCAAACTGAATCCATCCTGATAAGATAGGAACAGAAATAGAAAGACAATTTAAGATCATTTTTTTAGCTAGCAGAGTTCTCAACCTGATCAAACCCTGGTAGATCTATGGGCACATAGTTCTGAATCACTATTCAAAATTAAGTTCCAAATTCACCTGCAATTGAGACACACACAGTTAAGCCTCTTCTCACTCCTGCTAATACTGCACTTGTAGCTTTCTGTACTTCAGGCTTTCTAGTGATGAACTGATGCCAAATGACAGATGCCTCCCCGGAGGACATTAAGCTAAATTGTATATTGTCTTCCTATGCCAACTGTAGAGAATTGCCTAACTGTAGAGAATTAGGCTGTTATGCTGTAGTGTTATGTCATTATACTGGAATAATTACACTGGCAAAACTTTGAGAGGATCCCGATTCTGTTTTAAACATTCAAAAACTTTTCTTCTTCATGGTACACCCTCCACAGTGAAGTACCAACAACAAAAAACCTTTAGTCAAAATATGCAGTTTTAATCAATCATGAGAGATTAGAGAACAATGTGTTTCTGAACTGCATCTCACCAGTCAAAGTTTCACAGTGTCAATAGACTGGGCGTACATCTAAGTCTGGTTATGTCACAGGCTAGTGCTTCTGTTAACATATGCATCATTTACTTAAAATACAGAGCTACTGATGAAACTTCTAACAGCAAGGTAAGTAGATACATCTTCCTAATTTAGGAAAGCTTAGAAAATGTAAACCACCTTGGTCAATGGACTGAATCACTGTAGAAATATTTGATTAACTATGCAGAGGCTGTGTTTGGACAATGTTGGTTTATTAAATGGGGATTTAACTGTGAACCACTGCACTGGGAACCACTATTAAACCAGAAAGCCTCTAATTAACCATCAAGTACAATAAAAATAGTGAAAAACACATTTAAACTTTAGGATTCCTGCAAAAGCAATTATTTGAGAGAACAACCAGATAAGCATTAAAAAAACATACTAAAGGTTGAAGATGGGTACTTTTCATTCCCAGCTGTCAGGCTGACCTTACTACAGGACAGATGGGGACAACTGTTCCTAGCATTGCAGGCCCTCCCTGTGGGTCCATGTGGTTGTTCAGATTCCTTAGAAGGGGCCATGATCCAACCAAATAGGAAGTGACTCTTGGACACTGTCAAACATGGCACCCCTTAGTCAACAATAGCCAGTGAAATTGGGAATGTGCACCCATGTCTCCAATCACCCACCCACAACTCGAGGAAAAGTGTTTGCTAGAAGACAGTACTGAATTAGGTACATCCCAATGATTCTTTCTGGCACAAGAAAGTGTCAAGCGTGGCACTCCAATTCCAATAATAGCCAAAGTGTTTAGAAATGAAGAACAGGGGGTGTACACCCCAAGCTCTGAGCCACCACAAATCATATAGCTAAAAAAAGCCTTGTACAATCAAAGACAAGCTTCCATGTAAGATGGCACAGAACTGGCATCCAATCCAGAGAAATAATCATGTGCAATACACCATCCCATGCCAACCATAGCCAATGTATGCAGAATGAACAAAGTATCAGGTGTGTGTGTGTCTGTGTGTCCTAATAGGTTTTCAGCCACTCTAAATCATACAATGACATTACAGCATTGTGTCCATCTCAGTGCTTAGTTTGAGCACAAGACACGGTCAAGCATGGTGCCCCCATGCCAATAGCAGCCAAAATGTTACCCAAAAGCTAATTTGGAGATGGGGCAGGGTGTATGTCCTTTGGACCCCTCGTAAGCAGTGGTTAATACTTTTCAATCCAACTACTTGGGATGATAAAACATTATTTGGCAGGAATGTTAAAGGTCAGCCTTGTTTTTACTGCACTAAAGTTTCCCCCTTTGTCCAAATCATAAAATGATGCCCACCACATATGGAACATGTCAAAATCCTAAGTCACATTGTGAAGCTGGAAAAGGATTAATGGTTGAATCATGGTGAAAGTGCTGTGCATGTAGACAAAAACCCCAGATTTAACTTGGCTTAAGAGACAGAGAAAGGATCATCCAAACCCTGCGATTCAAGTCTAGAAAGAAGTAGTTGTTTAAACAGGTTGCTTTAAATATGTTTCCCATCGGCTGCAATAAATATAATTCAAGTGATTATGAAGAAATCCACAAATGTGGAGGTTTGACAAAAGCCAGTTAATAGGATGTTTTTGTTTTTTTACTTGTTAATAAAAGTTACAGTACAAGATACAAGTATTCTGAGAATTTAGTCTTAGAAGTAGTCCTTCAAGAAGCTATAAGGCTGAGGAGGGACAAACTTCCCAAGAGTAGTAATTCCAGAAATTTCCTGGATGAAGCAGCTTACTTACTAGCTCCACTTCCAATTGTCCGATGAAAAAGTTGCGACATTCGAGGACCAAGAGGACCAAACAGATGTGGAGGAAGACCTCTAGCTTCCAACAGAGCTAGAGACAAAAATATACATATAACTTATTTGAAACTCATGCACAGCACCGTAATTTATAATTCACATCACAGACTTTCAGTGTTGTAGCACAGATTATTAGGATGATTAAACCCTACACCATAACAATAGTGAGCCAATTCTAATCAAGATCTGAGTGCAGTGAAGAATTTTAATATGGGCCGAGCTAGAACTGCTAACTTAGAAGCAATATTTTACATGCATTTACCTAGTCAACGGCCCCAAGCCTTGAAAGCAGTACGAGTTTAAAATAATTACTAGCATACAGCCCACTTGAACCCCTACTTAAAACAACGAAAACTTAGATAACCTATTTATTCTGATTGAAAATGAAAGTTCTAATACCTACTAATGGTACTACTTAAGACAGCTAAAGGTTTCTATTAAGGACAAAAAGCAGTTGAATCCTCTTTGCTCTTCTAAAAAGAAAAAAAAATTAAGAGCAAGGACTGCCAACTACCACCTAGAAGATAACGAAGCCAGTCTTTAGAGGATGCAGCGCTAGACCAAACAAAAAGATAAAACAATTTCTAATCACCATAAAAGCTTTTCCTTCCAATAATGAAACTTTGACTTTACAGTGTATGACGGCAAATGCAGTTCCAGAAATCAGAATGGGCAACATCCAGTGATAAGCAGACCCATTGTAATCTATGTACATTTATTTCAATCAATCTATTCTAACTTAATTCTGTCTACTCAAAAGAACTATTTGGCTGGATATCACCCAATGCCATTTCCAACCTTCTCACCTCAAAAGTTGTATTTTTTTATTTTAACCATGAAGATTTCACTTAAGTGATATGCCATCAATAATCAGAGTAGAAACTGGAGTAGAAGGAGTGAAAAAAGACATACAAGTCCCGGGAAATTAATGCTGACTGATCTACATTTCCTTCCCAAAGAATATAAAAGTGCAGCATTAAAAATCCTTAACATTTTAGAACAAATCTAAAAGCTGTGTTAATATTTATTTACTGTAGTCATGAGTGTAACATAAGCCTCTTAGTTTGTACCTTGCAATCTCCCCATCTCAGAATCATCCGATTCACTTTCACCAGAGGTAGTCATGCCCACAGCCCCAGCAACAGAACTAGAAGCTACAGGAAGGAAAAAAATTAGTGGCACTATATTAATAAGTCACACAGTATACATACTTGTTAACTCTTCCTGAAATCCTCCTTCCAAAGTAGTCAAAGAAAACCTTTAATGACTCCAGTAGGAATAGGAATGGGCATACAAAAAAGCAGGTTTATTTTTAGTCTTGACCCACATAGTATGGAATGACTGCACTTGAACACACAAGGTCAGCTTAAACTTTCAGCCATGCAATATGGTTGAAACTTTGGGGCTTCTTTTTCTTTAGTAAATAAGCAATTTAAAACAGAGGGCAATGGCATTATACCATATAAAACAATAATAGTTCAAACATATTTGCTTGAACAGAAAACTGACAGGAATATTCAGAATTAGGAGCTATAATCAGAACTTGGTGTGCCTTGCACCCTGCAACAAGGCTGCCAAGCAGATATGCACTAATACAGTTTGTAGGATTAGACTAGTGTAGCAGCTTTGTAGCTTTCACAAAACCACAGAGGTGAAAGAGGCAGAGGAAACACTTCCCACAGACTTGTGGAACAGACAAACATTTGTTCAGGGTACTATTGGTTTGCTTGCTTGCAAGGTAAGTTGCTAACAGCAAAAATCTATGCATGTTTACTCAGAACTAAATTCCATAGATTCATTGGGATTTACTCCCTAGAAAGAGTGCATACGTCTGCCCAATACAATGAAAGGTGAAGGGTGTTAAGATGCTTCTATTACCTGTTAATAGAAGTATAAACAAAACTAAGCAAATTAAAACTAACGTGCAAAAACAGCCATTGAGCAAATGGCTTTACTTATATTCAGCAACACTTCTTACCAAAATGAAGTCAGTAGATCTATGATCCTATTAAGCACATGGTATATTGGACAGGAGCCAAGGCAAATGAATGCTCATTCCTTTTTAACCACAGGAGAGGTATCAGGAGTCACATACATACACCCTGCCCTCACTGTCCCTTGACAAATATATTTAAAGGAAAACATCAACATTAAACCACAGTTAATACTAGCTAGGATTCCTTGTTTTAACAAGAATCTCAGCCAAACTTGAAACCTCAGTAAGAGACCACATATTTTTAGAAAGTGAGATCTAAATTTATCTTCAACTGACTTGAATAGAAACATAGGTATCGCTAAGTGTAGCTGGTGCAAGAAAAAATAGAAATAGCAGTCCCATCCAGAGGTTCTTAAGAGGAAACTGTTGGCAGAATATGCTTTGAAGCTAAAGAACTACTTTAGGTACATGGTTTGGGAATGCTAAATGGGTCCTCTTTGAATAAGCCTCTATGCTATATTATAAACTGTCTTCCAAAGTCTCAAATGGAGTATAACAGATCACAAAGCGGAAACATTTCAAGTAACTCAAGTCCAAAGACCCTTTGAGCATTTTCTCCTTTTTTAAATCTGGCCAAAATGGAGCACTGAATAAAGCATGTAACCTCAGCTACTTAAGTGTACTAGTATGGACATTTCTAGGCAGAGCAAATACAAACAATTTATGGACAATAACTGCTTTTTCTGTGCCAGTGTTGAGTGACACTAGTTAGCCATACCTGCTGCTCCTTGTGGAGCCTCATCAGCTCGTGCAGCTGAAGAATTAACGCCATCCTGGTTGTTATCAGGATCAGCCATTTTCTCCTGTCGGCGAGCTTCAGCTGCTCCTCTTTTGCCCAGGCCAGAGCCTCGCCGACTGAAAACAGAATTATCATCAGAAACCATCGAGATTACGCTATGTGGTCTACAGTGCTGGTACTATCAGTACTCAAAATTAAACCATGCAGACATGGAGTCATAACAGAACAGTTAAACTATATGCAAAAAGTTTTTAAAAGGGAAGTTCAAACAGTCACATCTGCAGATGAAGCAGATGAGAGGCATGTTGAGAAAAAGAGATGCATTATCAACATTATCCATGCTTCGCTGACTTCAATACCTACTTGTTCAGATATGCCTACAAAGAAATTTCCTTCTATTTTCCTAATTTCTATTGAAAAACAGAATTTCTGTATTGTTCAAAACAGCTGGTGAGTAATAAAACATCTTCAAGACCTCACACCAGGCTAGTTAACAGCACTGTAATTAGATTATCTGAATTGGGCTGTACTTCTCTTGTAACAAGTTAGGTTATTTTGTAGTGTCCATTTCAGCGCTGAGAAATTGGGCCCCTGTATTAAATTATCCTGTCTCTTGGGTGGTTTATTGCATATTATCCTGTAGCCACCACGACACAAATATAGGTTGTCAATAAGAATGTGCTTTCTAAACTCTTCGGGGAGATTCCCTCAAACACAAATTCATCTTCACAACCTTAACATACATGTAATTTTTAAAGTTCGAAAATACCTGGTACTAGCACAGGAGCCCGTGGTCTTTTGCCGTGTGCTCCGCCTTAAACTGGGGAGCTCCGCAGGTGGTGATTCACTGCGCTTTTTTGTTGATTTTCTTAAGCCTAAAGAGAGAAAAAGACAGCTGAAACAAAGACAATTCTAGTTTCTTTACAAAGACTGTGCTTCAGAAAATGAAACGAAGCTGCACATTCTTCCTCCTCTTGACCAAATGATGGATTCAAGGGAAAACACAAATTGTGTTTATTCTCTATCAGATACAATACCTTCTGTATTGCATGTATTTATGTGGTTAACAACAACATCACATTATATGCAATAATCTTGCCCGGCTATGCCCCTCTTTAAAAAAAAGATGGGGGAAAGGTCCACATTGTATGGTGCTGAACTTGTATTCCAATACTTGAACCATAAAATAGATGACAAATTTCAAGATTTTCTTCCACCCTGAATTGCAAAGCCTTTTTAAAGAAAGAAAACTTATTGAAGCATGCATCAGAATCCATCTGAAGTATCTGGGCTAATTTGCATATCACAGTAAACCATGACTTACCACAAACAGCTTGTTGGAGCATACTGAAGAATTTTCTACCTTTACTCTGCTTGGCTTAGTGTTACATGGGAACCAGTCTTGGCTTCCTGAGTCTCCCCAAAACAAATCACAAGCAGTAAGCCAAGGTTACCAGAACTAAGCCAAGTCAGAACTTGTTTGTATTATTAGCTGAAGGGCAGGTATTCAAAGAGTATGCATGGATGGAAGAATCTCAGCAACTGCAGCTGAACAAGTTCCTTTCTCCTTAAAGCTAGGGTCTTAACAGGGCAGTCACTTTTTTAAAAAATCATATATAAAATAATGGGAAACATAAGACAAAATCCTTGCTAGTCCTGTGAAGGAAGTATAAGCAACATTGTGAAAGATCCACTTATTGAAGGCCAAAGTCCTAGATTAAGTACTATGCGTGAACAGAGTGATGTCCTTGGTCTACATCTTAAAAGGACCTCAAGGCCTCACAAGGGACAATCTGAACTAAAGCTAGAAATGCAGGCATTGCCACCGGGGTCATTTCAAGTGCTATGCATTTTTCCTTAAGCTTCTTTTGAAGGAAACTAACAGTTGTATTTAGGAGTACCAGTTTGTGATATAACTTTGAACACAGATTTCAAGCAGTACTTTGGGGTAAATTTCCATTTTAGAGGGAAGTTGAACCTACAGAAGAGCTATGAAATGTGACTGAGCAGCAAATTTTTATTTTTAAATATGCAAGAGTTTGAAATCTATGTTCTAACAGTAAGAATGCAAAAGATATCCAAAACAATAGCATTGTTTAAATAAAGGAAGGTTATTCCTTTTCAGAAGTTTAGAACAAAGGCTATGGGATATGAATGCATGGAAAACTACTGAAGTGACACAGTCATACCTCATGTTGTGTCCGCTTCAGGATACATGTTTTTGTGTTGTGTCCCGTGGCAACCCGGAACGGGTTACTTCTGGGTTTCACCACTTGCACGTGCGCAGAACTGCTAAATCGCGCTGTGCACGTGCACAGACATGGCTCTTCAGCTTGTGTTAGTTCCGTGTTACAGATGGGCCTCCGGAATGGATCCCATCCGTAACACAAGGTTCCACTGTATTTTGGTAATAATAGCTAGCATACGTGATAAAACCAAGAGAGGTTAGTGGTTGTGAAAGGTTGCGTCTACAATATGCATTCAGAAGTGGACCCTATCCCTTTTCTAAGGAGTGAGGCACTCTATGTAGAAAATGAAATATATTCTGATCATCTTCGAGACTTAACACCAATTTTTAAATAAGAACTCGGAACTGTTCTTGATCTGGGAGCTGGAGCAACTTAGCTGAACAATGTTTAGACTAGTAGCTTCTGTCCCACACCATGTTATGTGGTTTAATCTACCATCAGACCAGGGTGTATGCCTAAGAGCATCCAAGCAACCTGCTGCAAAGTTGACTTGAAAATGCTTTAGCTGCTCAGTTACCAGACATAGCTGAGTCATTAACTACTTGAGAGATAAATTTCCTCCTATCACTCCTACCCATCTCAAGGCTCAGAAGGATTCTGAAACCTTGCATATGCCCGAATTCAGGCCACAGGTTGCAAAAACAACCATTTCCCATCATCGGATAGCAAGCTGCAAATTTATTTTACCAGCATAAGCCTTCCTAAGATCATTTATGTATCATAACCTTAAGATGAGACTACTACCTATACATCTAGGACATAAGCACAAGCTCTCCATACATCTAGGACATAAGCACAAGTCTTAGCAAAGGACTTTCTCATCAACTCCTACTTGATCTTTCAAACTGGAAATTATTACTATTATTATTATGCACCTGTCCTCCTTTCCCAAGGTCCCAGGGCAGGTTACAACACCAAAATACAACATAAAAATGACTTAGAACAACTTAAAATCACAAAAATAGGGTAGGCGCTAAAAAATACACACCTCAAGTGCCAAGTGCCAAAAGCCAAGGTAAAGAGGTGTCTTCAGAATCTGCAGGAAGTTGTAAAATGAAGGTGCCAGGAGCACCTCTGTGATGAGAGAGTTTCACAACTTGGGGGCTGCCACAGAGAATGCCTTCTCTCAGCCCACCACTACCCAAGCCTCTGATGGTGGAGGAACTACCAAGAATGACCCTTCTGCCACTCTTAGCACCCCTCCACTTATGAAAACACATTGTGGCCTATTCTGACTAGTAGCAGCTTTGTAAGGCCTAAATTAGAGGTTTTTCTTAGCCTTGCTACAAGATACCCATTGTCCTTGTTATTTCAACCTATGAAATCTAAACTATATGGACAATGTAAAACAAAAACAAAACCCTATTCTCTACTGTTAAGCATTTGGTCTTCTGATTGTACTGATTTACAATAACCAGAATTTGGTCGTGTGCTAGCCACCCAGCTCATGAAGTTAAGTGTGAGGCTCTTCTGTGTTTCAACTATGGTGGAAGCACAACTGGTGGGGTCAAGAAATAGGGCTCTCTGAATGGTCATAGCATCCCAACTGTCTTCTCTTAGTTTGTGAAGACTTTTTCCTGCCAGCAGACTAAATCTCCTTTTTTTACTGGAAGATTGTGTTTTATCTGCTAAGCCTTGGTTAGATTTTATTTATTAAATTTGTATTCCTTCAGCCTAAAGGTACGCCGGCTGAGACCCTACCTGCCCGTGGACCGTCTTGCTAGAGTGGTTGCATGCTCTGGTTATTTCCTGCTTGGACTACTGCAATGCGCTCAACGTGAGGCTACCTTTGAAGGTAACTCGGAAACTACAACTAATCCAGAATGTGGCAGCTAGATGGGTGACTGGGAGTGGCCGCCAAAACCATTGACACTGGTCCTAAAGGATCTTTACTGGCTCCCAGTGCATTTCTGAGCACAATTCAAAGTGTTGCTGCTAGCCTTTCAAGCCCTAAATGGCCTAGGCCCAGTATACCTGAAGGAGCATCTCCACTCCCATTGCTCAGCACAGACACTGAGGTCCTCCTCTGAGGGTCTTCTGCTGTTTCCCTCACTGTGAGAAGCAAAATCACAGGGAACCAGGCAGAGGGCCTTCTCAGTAGTGGTGCCCTCCCTGTGGAACATCCTTCAGATGTCAAGGAGATAAAGAACTACATAACTTTTAGAAGACGTCTGAAGGCAGCCCTGTATTGGGAAGTTTTTAATGTTTGATGTTTATTATGTTTTGATATATGCTGGGTGGAGTAAATAATAATAATAATAATAATAATAATAATAATAATAGGGATGATGATGTCACTAATGTATGAAACAGACATCATAAAAGCAACACATCTGAACAACCTCCCTCTCTCCAAAATATCAAACCAATTCAACAGCAGTCTGGGTCGCACACCAGTTTCCACAGGCTGAAAAAAGAGATTTGGTGCTGCAAAGCACCTCTGGGCTACTTAATCGGAGGTTATGGACTGTGCTCCTGGGTAGTATTACTAAACACACATAGTTCTAAGGCATAGCAGAGAAAGACTATAAAACCTTGGGAAATTATATATAAACATGGTGATGTCAGGGGATGAAAATATTTCAGGGTCCATATTAAAAAGCGTAGCCAATGTTAAGTTATTGTACAATAAGACAAGCAACTTGGAATAGAGACTAAGGACCAGTTCATATTTTGGATTAAATCTTTGCATCCAGAAAACTAGCATGCTGAATAGATCAGGTCAAACCCTGTCTTCAACATGGAGTTGTCCCCCTATGGGGAAATATTCAAATATGCACCTCTGCATCTATAGCTGAAGTATTACAGTAGCTTCTCCTTGGGTATAACAGTTGTACAGACTTCCTTCCCCTCCCCATGATTCTCACCTGCAAATTACTTCTTATATTATTTAATGCAAATCCTGCACAATAAGCATGTTACATAAGGTGGTCAAATTTCAAGCCCTCACATAAGTAAAAAGATTTTCAACTTACTTGCTAGTTTAGCCTGCAATCCTGAAGGCCCGGGTTTTGATGCCTCTGGCTTAGAAGAGCCTGGCAGAGTCAGTTTTGTTTTAGGCAGGCTAACCTTGGGGCTGAAACGAGCAGCCCAATCAAACTTTGAAGAGCCACTTATTTTATTCTGTTCTTTATCACGGCTACTTCTCCGTGGGCTGGGGCTGGATGCAGATCTGGAACGCCTGGCCTTACTCTGGTCTTTCCCCTGTTTCACTCTGGCACCCTGAGGAACAGCAGAAGAGGCAGAAGCAACAACAGAAGAGGAGGAGGATGTGGAGGCTGAAGAGGAAGAATCTGTGATGGTGCTACACCCAGCTTTGGCTGAGCTCGCTGATTTTGAAGCCAGCTTGGTGGGTTTTGCTGGTCTCTCTTCACTGCCAGTCGATTCAGCTGGTGGACGACTCTTTACAATGGATGAGGTCTCTGTCCTTTTCCGTTTCTGGCTTCGGGAGCCACTGGCAGCTCCACCCTTTCTGGTATGAGCCTTGCTTGTTGATGGCAATTGTGAAGACTTTGACTCCTGCTCTTGATGCAAGTGTCTTTTCTTAGACTTAGTCTGTGGCTTGTTTGTTTCCAAATCTGAGGAAGAATCAGCGTGCTGAAGTGCTTTGGTTTTTTTGGCAGGGCTAGGAGAATTTGCCTGGTTGTAATCTGGGCTAGCACTGCGTTTCACTCCTCGAGGACTGTCCTTTTTAGGCACCTGCCCCGGTTTTTGCCGCTCCAAAGTATTGTCTGTGTCCAGAGTCTCTTGTTGTGGAATTATAATAGCAGATGAGGTACAGCCTCTGTTGAGGGGGAGAAAAAAGCAGTATAATTATCATCATCATCTACAGAGTCATCCAGCTATTTAATTTGTGGTATTCCAAGGAAAGGAAATTATAATAGTAAAAAAAGTAACTATCTAAAATGCAAAAATCTACATTAAACTTTTAATTCTGATTTTAGTAAGCAACTTTGATTGATACAGTACTGCTGAAAGCTTTACAGAAACCTGTATTGTCAACATGTGTGTCTCTAACATACTAAACAATTAATAATGAAAAGCGACCACTTCAGTATTGCATTTTATTTTATTTTTCCATTTCAGAATTTTCACCAAAAAAGGTAATGGATATTCAAAAATGCAGTATAGCTGGGGAAAGTTTCCAGTCTGCAGTTCAAGAAATAACAGATATTACAGAAACTGGGGTCATCAAATGAAGTGGTGGTGGTTCAGGGTAGACAAAAGGAAGCACTTCTTTACATAGCACATATAACTATATAGCACCCATAAATAAAATTGTTATTGCTTACAACAGATACGACAATGAAGATTACAATATATACTGCTGAAGTTATATTTGTAAATTCAGAAAAATAAAAGTTACCTTTTAGAAACTTGTCCCTTGGACTGTTCAGAAGTAGTATTGGACTGCACTTTGGGTGCCTTTGATACTGATTTTCTACTTTCAGAAGGGCTATGTGCCTTATGTTTTGCCTGCCCTAAATGTGACCTGTCAGCAAATAATTAAGAACAGAAAGCTATCAGGAAAACTGGCATACAAACACAAATGTATACATGGAGTATATTTGCAGTATAGTTTTCTACTAAGCCTATGCAAAGATGTTCTAGGGAGAAAAGTTAGGTATATCAAGACATCAACTCTCTCAAATGAAATTATATCTCAAATTAGTATTCTTTGATATTTCCTGGCCTTTTCAGTCTTTCAATCATTGACATTAAGCAGAGATTTGGAATCATGAACCTATTTGGAAGTTTGTAGTTTCCTATATTCATTTGCATTTCCTCTTACTAACAATATGCATACAGGCAACTAAGAAATGTTCCAAACTTCTCACCTTCCCTCTACACAAATGATAAACATCTGCACAATGATTCTGTAGTTGATAAATCCTGCAGCTCCATAAAATTATTTGTAACTTGAGCAATTATTCACCAAATATACATTTAGCATTTTTGTTTACCAAAATAAATCAGATGTCAATGGAATAAACAACTATCTGACGTTCAGAAGACATCGGAAGGCAGCCCTGTTTAGGGAGGTTTTTTAATGACTGATGTTTTAATGCATATTTAATTTCCTGTGAATAAAGAAATGCTAGTGGTTGGCAACAGTTTACCATTACCCTTTGAAATGGGGGGGGGGAGAAGAATCACTGTCCCTGTGTAATACAGAAATTAGAAATAAGTGAAGAGAAGGTGAAGCACAAGCTGCCACATGCACTACTGATGTAATGCTGAGGGAGATGTGCCCAGGCACGGTTAAGTAATATGATCAGCCACCAGAGTCCATCTCCTTCTTAATTATGCAGACCAATTGCTTGATATATCTTGGCCACTTGAGAGTTCAGTTACTCAATATTTCTAAAGTTAATAGCATTTGAATTAAATATCTGAAAATTAAGCTGCATCTGTTTAAACATAAATCTAGTCAGTCATACCACATCCTGTCAAGTCAGATTCACCAACTTTTGTGTGGAGAATACAGGGCATACAGTAATTATTAAAAAGATGCTGCTGTATCTCTGGATTTAGAGTAATTTATTTAAAATTTATTATGCATCCCTGAATGTCAAAATATGTTTCTAAATGGTTTACAAAGCATCAAAAACCAGTTAAACAAACTATTAAAAGATAAATATCCAGGTCAAGATATTTGTATAAATAAGTGCTTCAAAAGCCAGTGGAAAACTAATGTAGATGCCCCTGCCCCGAGTATTTTGGTTGGAAGTACATTCCATAAAACCAGCGCTACCACTGAGAAAGCCCATATCCGTGTTACTGCAAAGCAACAATGATAGGGCCATGGAAGTCTAACCAGGTTCCATTTGTTTATCTTAATGATGTTACTGGGCAGTGGAGGGGGATTTGGTCTTTCAAGACATTAAGGACTCCAATTTACGTAGTTTAAAAAACCATCAACTTCAGAACCCATGGTCTGAAATCGGCTTGTTTTGAGGCTGGCCATATTTATTGTCCAACCATGACTCCTAGTTTCAGACATGAGAGGAAGCCATGACCAGCTTAAACTGAAATTAAAACTTCCAAAGTCCTGCTCTTATGCACATAGAAGGAAAGGAGAGGTCACTACAGTGCTGCTAATGCAGTGGTTTGACTTTACCCCTGGAGGCGCACTCCACTGTCCTTGAAGACAGATGGATGCCAACACCAAATAACTATGTGCATACGTTATATCTGCTGTGTCAAGGTAATGCCATGCTGAGAGGCTGGTGCATAAATCAACACTCAGATGTAAAATTCTTTTTACATTCTTGCTGCAAGATAAAGCCAAATGTACAACAGGCCATTTTAGTCTCTTTTCCAAAGAAATCTGTACTAAAAACCTGAACCAAAAGATTGCATGTGAGCTTCAGTCCATAGAACAAGACTTTAAACCTAAATCTGCTTAAGCCCTGAGAACTAGGCATTCTAGTTCAATGCTTAGAAGGAGGTTGTGCATTTTATGTTTATATTCACAATTCTAGCTGTTAAGGCCAAAAGGAGACATTTCAGAGATACTAATAAATACAAGGGAAGTATAGTTATCTGGCCTAAATAAAGAAAAAGATTTATTGGGTTATCCCCCCTCAAGTGTTAATCATCCTCCGATGATCAGACGTTTGTAGATAACGAGTCATACCTTCCTCCTACTGCGTCGTCTTGCGGTTGGGCCCCGACAGTGTTCCTTTGTGAACGTCGCAGTGAGCCCCCTGGACTGTTACTAGGCCGGTTGGACATTGGCACCTCTCTCCTGAAGGGACATACCCTTTCTAGACACTACCATTCACTGAAAGACAAAAACAGAGCCCCAATGAGAATATCTGGCCTCTGTTGCAATGTTTACATCTTATGATAAAGGTTAATTAATCCTCACAATATTTTAGAGAAAACAGAATTATATACCAACGAACATTTCAAACAATGACCAAATATCACTTATTAAAGTTTCTAAAGCATTGCTTGCTAGGATACATTAGCAGATAGAAAGAGAAAGAGAACACATTCAGTGATTAAAAATAAATAAATCAACCTATTTTAACCAAATCAGAAAGGGCTTATATACACAATATCCCCTTGGCCATCACTAGGTTGAAGAAGCATAGTAATCGCTTTCTCGGGGGGGGGGGGACCCAGCTTCAACCACCATTGATGCCAGCTAGTCAGCCACCATTGATGCCAACTAGATTCATCAGCCCTGAGTGCTCACTGGAAGGACAGATTGTGAAGCTGAGGCTCCAATACTTTGGCCACCTCATGAGAAGAGAAGACTCCCTGGATGTTGGGAAAGATTGAGGGCACAAGGAGAAGGGGACGACAGAGGACGAGATGGTTGGACAGTGTTCTCGAAGCTACAAACATGAGTCTGACCAAACTGCGGGAGGCAGTGGAAGACAGGAGTGCCTGGCGTGCTCTGGTCCATGGGGTTACGAAGAGTTGGTTTATTAAATTTCTATACCACCTTCATCCCAAAATCACAGGGCAGTTTACATTATAAAAACTGAGAAATACATAACATAGAAGCAAACAAAAACAATATGACTAGCCCCCCCCCCCCCCCGAGTTTAAAAGGCCACAGATGAATATGCCAGGGAGAAGCTCAAAGCTGGCTAATCTGCAAGGAAGGAAGACCTTACCAAAGGCATGATTTCAGCATACACTGTCAATAAATAGCATTTAAAATTGTCCAATGTTTAAAGATAAATAATGACTTTGGGAATGTTACAGCAACTACATTGTGGCACTGCATTTTAAGGGTTTATGAAGAGCAAAAATGCATACGACAGCTGTGAGGCTTGAAAACATATTACTTTGCTAATGACCTCAGAAGTAAAGCTCTACACTGCGATGCCAATGTCCTTGGTGATAAAAATCTAACGTTTGCACCATTTCCAAGTGCAGCGGCTAGTCCCAGAAGTGTGCTGACCATGACATTTTTTTACTTAAACCATTCACAGTATTTCGCTCTCCACCCGTTCTTTAGACTTAGCATGGAAACAATTATCTAGAAAACAGGTAGGAAAATACCTTTTGCTTATGCTGCAGTCATTTACACACTCAGAAGTAGCCCCAACTGAATTAAATGGAAATCACTTCCAGGTAAGCAATCTTGTTGAGAATATACCTTCCATCAGCCCCAGCTGACATGGCCAATTGCCAGGAATGGCCTTTTTTGTAATCCAACAACATTTGGAGGGCCACAGATTTCCCACCCCTGAAGTACAAGATCATAGTGCTTTACAATAAACACAGAAGCACAGAGACAGAGCAGAGGATCCTGCCAGCATCGTTTCAATAGTACAGGAGGGCAAATGAATAAGATGAATGGGGGCAAATGCTATTCTACATATACAGGCTTTGTTTCAGTTGCTAATGAGAGGTGAGTGTTAAATGTGAGGTGGTTTTTGAAAGACAAGGTACCGTATTGCCGAAAGTTCTGGGAGAAAAGACAAAATTATCAATTCAGTGTTGCAAGCCCAAGTCTGTGAATTCACTCCCAACTGAGATTACAGGCAAAATCCTTGCTGAACAGGTGCATGACAAGGTCTTCCTTATTCCAGTACACATTTTATGGTAGTGCATGGGCTTATGCTTAGTTTTATATAAAACCATGCTTTATTTACTGATTTCAAAAATATTTGTACTTATAAAAGCACAAACTTTCACACACGACACAGTAAGGTGAACTATGGCTTACTGGGAACATGCAAATGTGTGGGCTCTCAGAAAAAGGCTTAAGCCAGCATGGTGTAGTTGTTAAGAGTGGTGGACTTGTAATCTGGTGAACCAGGTTCGCTTCCCCGCTCCTCCACATGCAGCTGCTGGGTGACCTTGGGCTAGTCACACTTCTCTGAAGTCTCTCAGCCTCACTCACCTCACCTCACATAGTGTTTGTTGTGGGGGAGGAAGGGAAAGGAGAATGTTAGCTGCTTTGAGACTCCTTAAGGGGAGTGAAAGGCGGGATATCAAATCCAAACTCTTCTTCTTAAGAGCACTTTGATCCTTACTTATCCTTTTTGCTCTGGCAGCAAGCTGAGCTAAGGCAACGCTTGACTTAGCGTATCATTCCAACTCAGGCTCATGATTAAGGTATCGCCTCACTAACCACAAGCTGTAGCAAAAAACAAGCCTTGGCATCCAAATGTGGTTAGTGAAAAGAGACCTTAATTGCAAGTGTGATTTTAGACATGTTAAGCCAAACTTAACTGATGAGCCATAGCTTGGCCTATCATGCTATGCAAGCAATACCAATATATTGGTTTGTAATATGGAATACCACGATTTTTACTTAAGCCTTTATTGCGGTTTCTTGTAATTTCACCTTTCAGTTCACAACTACAAGGTTAGCTTTGATTTACTCATATATTCCTCTAAACTCACCTTTTAGTATTTTTCTAATGTTTAGTAATTGCCAGTTTTGCTGATGAATCAGATTGTGCCATTTCTTTACAGTCAGTTATATACAGACTCTGTGCAAAGACAAAACTATTTCAGCTCTGAAGTTTAAAGAATAGGGAGGAAGCTGTAATCGTGTGTGTGTGTGTGTGTGTGTGTGTGTGTGAGAGAGAGAGAGAGAGAGAGAGAGAGAGAGAGAGAGAGACCTCATGGCTAGGTGTTACAACTAATCAACATTTAGCATCATTATTACAAATATAGTAGCATTCTGGGCCGAAACAGCTGTTATACCAGTATTAGTTCTCAGTAACAGATTTAAGTATTGTGAGATAGAACAGCAAATTATAGGGTGTAACAAGTTTGAACAGAAGTTAGTGCCTTATCTTAAGAATGTTCTGTCCAAAACACTCCAACAGTTATCTGAATGATTTGTGCTTATTTATCCTCTCTTGCAGGAGCAAGATGCCATCTGAACAAGATTCTTCTTCCTTTCTTCCAGTTTCTTTCAAGTTTCCTCAGTTCTACCCTATTGTGACTACACCATAGCCATGTCTGTTTGGTCACATTTTATTAAGTGTAACAGTAACGCAGTTCAAGTATTTAACGTGCACACAAAAGGTTCTGTTTCATTTGTTCATAAGCTTGCCAAAATGTTATAAAACATGTATGGCTTTGGGGTGGTTTGACACAGAAGCTTCATTGTACTAAATAGGTTCTGCTTAAGCCTTCTTTTGTAGAGCTTTTAATATTTTTGGATAGGACAGGACTAGAGGTTCCATCAGTCACCTGGCATGAATGCTTAAGGCATTAAAATGTATACAAATCCATTCGCAATTTCCCCAAATTTTTAGTATAATGGCAAGAGAACCAACCAAAAATGAATTTTTAAAATTAATAATTTAAATGTGGTATACCTAAATCCAGATTTGTCTGTTCAGTTGAACAGACACATGGAATCTATGCAACTGACCTTACTCTTCCACATTACATGTACCCAACTGGCAAGCAATACCACCCACACAGAATGACGGGAGTTGGGTGGGACCTTAGAAGTCATCTAGTCCAAACCCCTACACAATATTTTCAGTTGCATGAACTCCATGTTTCTGTTCCAGTGACCAAATGCATTAGGGGTTTTGCTCCACTTCTCCCGTCACTGACATACATCCTGCTCCAAGTTAGCGATGAAGCTTGAACCAAACACAATATAGCACATCACAAGACACCATACACATATTGCCTAAATAAAGTTTCCTGACATTTTTGGAGTTTCCGTGAACATGGAAAGCCCTTAACAAAACATGTTAAACTCACAGTGGAGGTTTTTTTGTTAATTTATACTTGCTTTATAATCTTAATTTTCTAAAAAGGTCTGGACCATTCTTAAAAAGAGAACCATGTTTAGGCCACAAGCCATTTAATTATAATGTAAGCACCTATTATTGTCTTAGCTAGAAGAAGAAGAAGAAGAAGAGTTTGGATTTGATATCCCGCCTTTCACTCCCTTTTAAGGAGTCTCAAAGCGGCTAACATTCTCCTTTCCCTTCCTCCTCCACAACAAACACTCTGTGAGGTGAGTGTAAACTGACTTCAGTTTTAAAAGTTACTGCCAGTCCTGCAAAATCGCTATCTGAAACTCAAGCTAGATTTCTGCTCTTATATCCTTAGGTGGATTAAACTACATTGTTTACCTGTTTAATTTATTGTGTTTGCATGGTTTGTGCATATGCAACTCGTTATACAATGCTAGTTTGAATGTTTTTTGTCAGTGCCAAGGGCAGAGTCATCTTTTAGTCCCCTGCAGTAGAAGAAGAAGAAGAAGAAGAAGAAGAAGAAGAAGAAGAAGAGGAGGAGGAGGAGGAGGAGGAGTTTGGATTTGATATCCCACCTTTCACTCCCCTTCAGTAGTCTCAAAGCGGCTAACATTCTCCTTTCCCTTCCTCCCCCACAACAAACACTCTGTGAGGTGAGTGGGGCTGAGAGACTTCAAAGAAGTGTGACTAGCCCAAGGTCACCCAGCAGCTGCATGTGGAGGAGCGGAGACGCGAACCCGGTTCCCCAGATTACAAGACTACCGCTCTTAACCACTACACCACACTGGCTCTCGTACAGAAAGTACAGAAGCCTTTTGCAAACACAGTGGTGCCCCGCAAGACGAATGCCTCGCAAGACAAAAAACTCGCTAGACGAAAGGGTTTTTCAGTTTTGCGTTGCTTCGCTAGACGAATTTCCCTATGGGCTTGCTTCGCAAGACGAAAACGTCTTGTGCTTTTTTTAAAAAGCCGCTTGAAGAGGCAAAGTTGCGACGGACCGTGCTTCGCAAGACGAAAAACATCGCAAGACGAAAAGACTCGCGGAACGAATTCTTTTTGTCTTGCGAGGCACCACTGCACTACTATTTATTTAATGTCTCTATGGAATAACAGGCAGAAACTTGATTTTTAGAAGAATCTGAAATGCTAGTTACTAGATTCTGCAACTGTTACTAGATTCCATGCATGCTGCAACAAAAAAATGCAGATGAGTACATATCTTTACATAAGGAAAGGAGAAATTTCAATACAGTAATTTCGGGTACTGTACTTTTATCCTCTACTGCAAGGGTGAAATTGTGACTATCTTTCTAGCCAGTAATTTTCTTTTTTCATAGCTCTGGCTACCAACACTTTCTTAATGATTTATGTCCCATCAAAACTAACAATTAGTCCATAACCTGGGAATTCACAAACTTCATTTCTCACCATCAATTTCTAGTACAGTTTCTGCAGGAGGTGGATTTAAGTCACTTCTGCAAAGCAGAAAACATTATCATGCCCTTCTTTCGTTCATGCATAAGTATGATATTGCAATTAAAGGACAACAGTACATGCAATACTTATGAACATATGCACATGTCTGATATCTCAACTAAGGTTTTTTGAGGCAGAAGGCAGAAATGACAAGGTCTATTTTTGGACAAGAACTGCTTGTCAAGATTAAGGCAGATTCCCACATGACCAACCTGTCAAGATCACATGATGTTACACCCTTTGATATATTTCTAGGTAAGTATACCTAAGGACAGGCTACACAACTCAGTTTGACTAGAAACATTTTCTGGTCTTTGGGAGGAAGGAAAGGCACTTATTTATTTGAAGTTACTACAAGATTGAAATACTAGTATCTTCCCCCCCTTCATTATCTTCCATCTATTCAGGATCCTTTATAAACACAGAACAGTAATCCTTATTCTATTGCTTCTAAACAATCCATGTACCATATCAACCGTAGAGGGCAATTAAAAAAGTTTAAGGGTTTGAGAATAATTTCATTTTTAAATGGCTTAAAAAATAATGCATGTTAGAAAAAAGTGGGCTATTAGACTTTGTGGGCTTATTTGCAAGGCTACATTGCCACCCTGTAATTCTACACTCTGTGTCACCATTTGCCTACTTAATTCTTAATTTATCTCATTTAAAGTGTTCAAACTGTTTCCTATATTCTATTTCAGCTATTTTTAATAATATTTCTGCTCACAGAGGACACTAAACCAAACTATGGCTAACCATGAATGAGCAAGCATATTGGGGGCACATTTAGAAAACGGCAGGCACTTTGCTCCCCCACACAGTGCAGATGCTATTGTGCTGCTGGGAGCTAAGCCATGTTTGGCTTAGAGTTACAAAGCAAAGCAAACATGATTGCTTGTTCATAGTTTGGGCTTAGCATTACATATGAACCAGGACAACAGGTCAGATAGGCGGACTGAAAGAATTATGACTTGCCTAAGGCACTCACTGAATGTGCGGAAAAAGTCAGTTTGCAGCAGAAGAGATTTGCATCAGGGATGCTACAGTTGATCCATCCTATGTTTTGTTACTATGCTAAGCAAGATGTAGTTTTTGTTTTAATTCTGATCTCAGCTACAGAAATTACAACAGAGGCCAGAGTTACCAAAACATGAGGCAAGAGAAGAAAAGGGAGGGGGGAAACTGGACAGTGTAGTAACCAATGATCAACTGCTGGGATCCGAAGTACAGTACAAATTAAAATTCCCTTAGAAATGTCTATATACTTTGGAGGTAATGTAAGTTAGAACTATGGGAAGTTAAATGTAGGCCTCTCTCTATTTTAGTATAAAGGCCACCTCAGATTGCCCCTTCCTAGGAGCAATATTAGTACCCATTATCTAAAAGGTACTACCTTCCATGCTGAAGGGATGCGCGTGGCACTGCGGGTTAAACCACAGAGCCTAGGACTTGCAGATCAGAAGGTTGGTAATCCCCGCGACGGGGTAGGCTCCCATTGCTCGATCCCTGCTCTGGCCAACCTAGCAGTTCGAAAGCATGTCAAAGTGCAAGTAGATAAATAGGTACCGCTCCAGCGGGAAAGTAAACAGCATTTCACCAGAAGCAGCTTAGTCATGCTGGCCACATGACACGGAAGCTGTACGCCGGCTCCCTCGGCCAATAAAGCGAGATGAGCGCCGCAACCCCAGAGTCGGCCATGACTGGACCTAATGGTCAGGGGTCCCTTTAACTTTACCATGCTGAAGGTAAATCAGCTACCCATATTAAAACAGCAATTCAATTACATACTTTAGGTGTCAGTTCCATTGAGCTCAGTTTGATTCCCTTCTGAGTCAATTGTGCATGAAAGCACAAGACAGAACCGGGACCCAAATTATTATTTCAGTTAAGAAATATGAATCAAGGGAAGATTGTACAAAGAGCTGGGGGGGGAGGAGAAAAAAGAAAAACTTGCTAAAATCCATTTTTATCTTATAGTTTCATTTTCACATCAGGTAGCTCCAGAGGAACAAAGATTTTGGGCCAGATTCAACTGAACAGTTGCTCTGGCAGGGCCAGCTCAACAAGTCCCGCTAACACAATGGGGCTTTCCACCAATCTCCTCTGCACCTCCTCCCGCCAAAACAGTTCGGTTCTGTGTTTTAGTTAGATGAAAATTACTGCAGCTTTCTTTCAGTTAATTGAACAGAGTAGAATCTCTAGGGATTTAATCTCTAGAAAATTAAGGAAGAAAATGCTTCTTCTATTAATAAAATAACGTATGTGCTCAAAACAACAAAATATTTCTTTCTAGATATAATTGTGTTATTCTGTTACTATATCCAATATGTCACTTCTTCTGAGACATATGTAACTACCCCACTTTTTTATTTTTGACTACATATATTACACTATGCAAAATGTTAACATTTATGCATTTTTGAGGCAGCCAAGATTTAATCAGCTGGCCAGTTGTTTTTAAAAAGCGAACAAACCAAAAAATGCCCCAGTTAATGAGTCAGATCAAACTTTTGCCCTTAACTGCTGACAGCAGCATTCATGACATCATGCCAGTGCTGGGGATTGTCATGGATCCTATTCAGACGCCAATAGCTCAGTCGGTAAGGCATGAGACACTTAATCTCAGGGGCGTGGGTTCAAGCCGCATGTTGGGCAAAAGATTCCTACATTGCAGGGGGTTGGACCAGATAATCTCTGTGGTCCCTTTCCAACTCTACAGTTCTATGATGCAATCTATGTGCACTTTATACCAGGGCTAACCCTTTCTCCCTATTCTATAAGCCACCACTCAGCTCACCACTGAAGGATAAGAAAAAGGACTGCCTTTGTTCACTACAGATCACATAAACAATGAGATTATTCAGAATTTGGAGATAAAGCATGGTCATGCTCACTGAAAGCAATATTCAAATATATATTAATACTTGCTTCTACATCTCAATTCAGTCTGGACACACCATCAATTGTGGCTTCAATATCAAGTCTGATAATTCACATTAACATTTTTATTGTACAATATTTACTCTCATATGCTTTTTGGAATTAGGATGTTCATGGTAGTATATATATAGGATTTTTTGTGATCAGCATTTATCTGCTTCTGAGTTTTCCTTTCCTGTTTTAGAGGGTTGTGGGGTTTTTGGGGGGCGGGTAGCCTAGTTGGCATCTTCTGGTCTCCTCAAAGCCCAAGGTTGGGATAGAAAGACAAACTGCTAAAGTGATCAAACAAGCTTCTTTGTTAAGTTAATAGTTCTAGCTATGTGTTAAGTATTTCTCTGCATGACTTAAGAATTCAGCTGACTGGTTGCCACAGAAACTACTAACTGATGCTTTCAGAAGCAGAATAAGGGGGGGGGCTTCTCTCCTGTCTGTCTGGAGGGAATGCAATGGGGCAAGTATAAGAAGAAAACTGGGCTGGAAACAGACTCAGGCTTGACTTGCTCTGTGCGCTGAATCCAAAGTTCCGGCTTGCAGGGCAAGGGGACAATGAGAGATCCAATAGGGTAGCAATATTATTTGTGTGTAAATAAAAACATCACACAAAAACCACACAGAATGTCCTTCATCTAAGCCTGAGTTGTATGTTGGCACTCTTGAAATCTCTCACTACTTAGAGAGACTAACATGTGCACAACATACCTATCTCATTATTTATACCCCAGTCCATAACTACATTTGGTTAAACTTTCCCTTATTAAATGGACTGAACAGTCCATGATCATCTAGTAAGTGTCGTGTCCATACATGTGTTCATATACATTCATCCCCTTCCTGTTACTAAATTGGAGTAGCATGGGTACTACTGTAAAGCAAAAAGACATAATCCAAAGGAAATTTTTCATTTATAAAACTGAAGTTTTATGAAACAAAACATGCTCAGAAAAAAGTTTCAAAAGAATGAACCAACAGTGGTAATTTTTCCACTTGTTACGTAGTGAACTGCCCTTCACTTCCCAATCACTGCTCCTGGCAGAGTTGGGTTATGAGAAGAGACACAATGGGAAGATGTTTAGTCTGCCACAGCCCTAGAGGGAAGAAACATGGTCAAGTGACTAAAGCAGCAACCTGCACCTTCTGACTCCTAGAGTTGAAGTAAGAAGCTTCTTTTGCCCCTTATCAGCTGTATTTGAGATCACAACTCGTTTACTTTAACCAGTGCTGTTGTTTTTCTAGAAAAAAGGTTTAGGGGTACTCTCATATTCCTACTCATATTGAAATACTGCCCCTCAATGAGGCCAAACTTAGATTCACAAAATGTTTGGGGGTATGTGTACCCCCGCATCCCCCCAGAAAAAAACACTGACTTTGCCACATTGAACTTACTGACATCAGCAGCCAGTGCTGTCTCCATAGTCTCTGTAAGTACTGTTTTTTAAGAAGAGTGTTGCTAATTAATTTTCTTAAACACATGACTAACAAACTGCATGCCATTATAACAGGAAGGATGTGTTGAAGGACAGCCTGTATATTGCAGAAACGTCATAGGAAGGGAAGTTGCAAAGCTTCTGTTCCCAACAGTGCCTTCCTACCTTCCATGGATGGCAGCCAACCCCAATGACAGGTATGTGGGCAGGCCATTTAACCCATTTGAGCACATCCATTTGTCCTACAGAATTCTGTAGCAGATACCAAGAACCATGGCACCCTATCTGGAATACCCTTCATGGGCTCCACTGCTTGGAGAGAAGCTGGTGCCGTGAAAAGTTAATCTTATTTTAGAAGAAGAAGAAGAAGAAGAAGAGTTTGGATTTGATATCCCGCCTTTCACTCCCTTTAAGGAGTCTCAAAGCGGCTAACATTCTCCTTTCCCTTCCTCCCCCACAACAAACACTCTGTGAGGTGAGTGGGGCTGAGAGACTTCAGAGAAGCGTGACTGGCCCAAGGTCACCCAGCAGCTGCATGTGGAGGAGCGGAGACGCGAACCCAGTTCCCCAGATTACGAGACTACCGTTCTTAACCACTACACCACACTGGCTTATTTGTCTTATTAGTTTATAAGCCTGCCCTGTTCCTACTGCTGCCATACTGCCGGGGAACAAATCAGTCTGACTTGTGAGGATGCTTGAACCAAAGCTCATGGTTTGTTTGTCTCCAAACAAGCCATGGGTAACCAAGGCTTGCTCTTGGGGGAAACAAACCATGAATCTGGGTTTGGAGGGATATGACAAGTCCTGCTATAGTTTGATTTGTCTTCAGTGCAGCAGCAGCAAGAGCAGGAAATGAGTGCAGCATAAACTTTTCAGCAGCAGGCAGCACTACACTCCTACATGTTAATGTTAAACTGACATTTATGGTTTACATTTTACATGCATACTTGACCATTTTCAACGGGAAGTCAGGATGGCACACCACCTGTTTCTTCCTCTAACCTGCTGTTATGTCATTATTAAAATGTAGACTGTGACACCACTCAATTTATTGGTCAAATATTAAATTGACGGTTTTAAAAAATAAAATCCTTTTCTAAGTGGTAGTCTATTTTATTATATATTATCTTCCAGTTTCAATAGCAGGAATGCGGGCCTATCCTGCTGTTAGACACACAGTGCCAAACTAATATAAGCACTTGCTCCCTCTACACCATAACTCTCTTAAGAAAACAGCTGCCCTCCATTATATCACACAGTCTCAACTTATCCAACTGTTATCTCTGTTCACAAGAACTCAATTGCAAGCAGGATGCACCTGCACTTTTCATAATGACACAGGCCTAGCTGGTTAGGATTTTACATTAGGTTGGTCACTGCATTGGTAGAATGAACATGTGTGCACCATTAAGACTTTATACTAAGAAAGTGAAAGCACCAAGTCTGTGCATTGTCCATATAGCTCTGCCCTTTAAAGATATTGCACCACAATACTTCGAGAAGGGGGGAAAGTGGCGGATTGCTCAGTTCTGATGCAGACAATAGTCTGAATGATTCAGGTCACTTTGCACAGGAATTCACAAAGATCCAATTCCTAAAGGATTCCATGCTAATATTGACCTTCTGCTCATGAAAGCCGTCAAAGTGAGATGATGAAGCTAAGTTGGGTATATTTGCTCTTCTACATATATACGCCAAGGTTGAGCTGCCAATATTCTAAGAAGATTGAAATCACAAAAACTTGTCTTGGTAACCAGCCTCAAAGAGTAATATCTACACACACACACACACACACACACACACACACACTTACTTTAGGCCCAGGTTGGGCATATGTGATCAAACATCAGCTTTTGCTACCTTCATAAAGCAGTAAGGTTCAACAATTGATAATATTCCTAAAGTCAACATGACTTTAAGGATACATGTCATAGCATTGCATTTGTTTTTAACTATGTAATTGAGATTCCAGGACCACCCACCATTAGAAGAACCTTCAGTTTTTGCAGCCTGATGATGCTAGCAACGTGCTTGTGAAAGGCATTCAACTATTTCCCCCTCACAACCCTTGTCTGTCATGGCTAATTAGCCTGGGTGGGTTCAGGGTGTGGTGAATGTGCCTTTGTATGAGAGGGGTGTGCCTGGCACCTTGAAGGAGGCAGCTGTGTGGCCACTCTTAAACCTCACCTTGGACCTGATGGCATTTAACAGTTGAAAATACCCACTTTAAGGGAAAGGGAAAGGGACCCCTGACCTAAGGGTAAGATACTGAGCGAAATTTCAGACATTATTGTAGGAAGCAAATTATCTGGGTTTTGATCTGGGCTCAGGACTGGATCAGCCTTTAGAGGGAGGGGAGTAAACCCTTGCTCAGTCTCTTATGAACTTTTGATACAATTGACCATGGTATCCTCAGACAGTCTATGAGATGGGGAATCTATCCTGCAATGATTATGGTTTAACCTTAAAGCAATGTTTCTCAAACCTGGGTCTCCAGCTGCTGTTCGACTTCAACTCCCATCATCCCTAACTAGCAGGACCAGTGGTCAGGGATGATGGGAGTTATAGTCCGACAACAGCTGGGGTGCAAGTCTGAGAAACACTGCCTTAAGGGATGGTTCTAGATCAGGGGTAGTCAACCTTTTTATACCTACTGCCCACTAATGCATCTTTCTTGATGGTAAAATTTTCTTACCGCCCACCAGTGCTTGATGGAAGGAGGATTCAGCTTGTACTGTAGAACCCCCTACCGCCCACCTAGAATCCTGAAATGCCCGCTGGTGGGCGGTAGGGACCAGGTTGACAACTCCTGATCTAGATTATTACTGAAAAGTTTAAAAGGCCATAGATTGGCTAATTAAAGGCCTGGAAGAAGAGGAATGTTTTTGCCTGATGCTTAAAGATATGTAATGAAGGCACCAGTAGACACTCCCTGGGGAGAGCATTCCACAAGTGGGAAGCCATAGCAGAAAGGCCTGTTCTCGTGTTTCTGCTCTGCAGACCTCTCACTGAGGCAGCACACGGAGAAGGGCCTAAGATTATGATCACAGGGTCTGGGGCGGTTCATACAGGAGACAGTCCTTGAGTTATTACAGTCCTGAGCCATTTAAGGCTTTATAGGTCAAAACCAGCACTTTATATTGGGCCCAGAAACTAAATGGCAGTCCATGCAGTTAGATCAAGATTGGCATTATATGCTCAAACCATCTTGAACTGGATGATTGTTTCTTGGCTCTTAAACTCTGAGGTGGCACAGAGCACCATGCAATCTCTACTGCTATTTAATATCTATGCTAAGCCTTTGGTTGCCATAATTAGGAAAAATGGGGCAAGATGCCAACAATACATACATCTCCATGTCTCTGTAGCAAATGAATCTGGAATGGTTAAGAAGGCCCTGGACAGGTGTCTGTATGCAGTGTTAGCTTGGATGAAACCTAATAAACTGAGTCTCAATCCTGGCAAGATGGAGGCTCCCATTGGTGAGTGGTTCCCAGATCTGGGAAGTCAATATGTTGCCCATCTGGATGGGGTTGAATACTCCCTGGAGGAGGTGCAAGTGTCCTCAGTGTCTAAGACTGCCTTTTATCAGTTCCAGCAGGTAAGACTATTATGGCCATTGCTGGACTGGGATACTGTGAGCCCTAGTAACCTCAAGGCTGAATTATTGTAACATGCTCTATATGAGGGCTACCCTTGAGGTTGGTCCAGAAAGCTGCTGCTAGTTGCAGAACATGGTGACTCGGATTCTTGTGATGGCAAACAACCACCAGCATCATGCTTGGGAGATTTTTTTTTTTTTTTTTACAGGCTGTCAATCTGCTAGTGGTCCAAATTCCATGCTTTGGCACTAACATATACAGTGGTGCCCCGCAAGACGAATGCCTCGCAAGACGGAAAACTTGCTAGACGAAAGAGTTTTCCGTTTTGGAGGTGCTTCGGAAAACGAATCTCCTATGGGCTTGCTTTGCAAGACGAAAATGTCTTGCGAGTTCCTGCGGGGTTTTTTTCCTCCCCCCCTTTTTCTAAGCCGCTAAGCTGCTTATCAGCTGATCCGATAAGCCGCCAAAAGCGCTAATAGCGCTAATCCGTCAATGGGCTTGCTTCGCAAGACGAAAAAACCGCTAGACGAAGAGAATCACAGAACGGATTCTTTTTGTCTTGCGAGGCACCACTGTAAGGTCACAAAGTTCAGGACCAGGATACTTGAGAAGACTGACTTTCTGTAGGACTGTTTCTCATCCAAGTCCCAAATATATCAGAAGACCACTTCATAGTGGCCAGAGCAGGGCTTTCAGGGTGGCTGCCCCTGTTCTGTGGCACAGCATTCCTGTCAGGATAAGACAGACACCCACTATCAGTACTTTCCAGAATCAACTGAATACCTTCTTGTTTTGACAGGCTTTTCCAACTGGATGAAAAGTTATCTGCCTTAGGTTTAAAAACAGTACAAAATGATCATCTCTCTTCAGTTATTTCTGTACTGTTTTAAAAACTATTTCAGCTGTGTTTATGATATTTCTGAATCACCCTAACACATATGTAAGAGGTGATTCATAAATTAAAAAATAATAATAGGTAACAAATCTCACATGTTTAATGGATAAGCAGCACATCTCTCTAACTAAAATAATCTTGTTAGCAAATACCTTAAGAGAAATTCCTTCAGCATGACTTGGTTTGCACATAACGCTAAGATATACTTTGGGCAGTCCACACTGGTGTGCAGGCTCCCAGAGAGGAGATTACCAGTATATTGTTCCTCCTCTAGTCTTACTGTACCCACTGGGAGCCAAGTCACCCAAAGTCAACCTATGTCTCACCCCTGACAACCCACAAGCTGTAATCCAAGTTTTGTTCAAATACACAGTGTTTTCAGTCCTATATTCCTAGACCAAAACACACATTTATTTCTCTACCTCAAGGGTTTCCAAACTGTGGTCCCTGGACCACTAGTTGTACACATGTTTCATGAAGGTGGTCTGTGGTCAAAACTCTCCACTATGACCTGTCCATCTTGGGTGCCCTGCTCGGCATAGTTCATAGCTTCTCTGAGTTATTCAAGCCCCTTCGCCACAGCAAGGCAGTGATCCATGAAGGGGCTGTGGTGTGTACAAATTAAATATTCAAATTGATTTTAATTGTGGCTTATTGTTCTTGATTGTATTAGAATTCAAACTGGAATGTAATAAAATACAATCAAAGAGGGGGGAAAGAGCCACAAAAATACAATTAAAAATCATACAGCACAGTGCATTACAACTTTTACAATGGACAGAAAAATCAATAGGTGGTCCACTAACACCCTGAGCAATTTTCAAGTGGCCATGAGAAAAAAGTTTGGGAATCACTGCTCTACTTTACTGTATTTCCCAACTTCTTAATACTTAACATCCGCAGCTCTCAGAGGGCATTTTGCCACAGTTCTACTTTGCACATACTGAAGCAAATATGCTAAAGTTGAACAAGCTGACCTATTCCAGTATTTACCTCACATATGTACTAAATTTACTTCCTTCCAATCAAGTCCCCTTCTCCTCAGCAAAGCTGCTTAATCTAGATTCAGCAGTGACAAGATGTATGATTGGCAGATACACCACGTCTGAAGATTGGATGGGGAAAAGGAGAGAAACCTTTGACTTTGTAAGCACAGTTAGAGCACCAAACTTCATCTGACACCAATGTTAGAGAGTATATGGTAGCCATACCATATATAGCATTTCAAATATTTTAAGCCAGAGTCATTTAGGGCTAGAAACACTAACATAAGCACTTTGAATGGGATCCAGAAACAAACTGGTAACCAGCGCAGCTGTATTAAAGCAGGTATTAGATGAGCTGCACATTTGTTGCTGTTTAAATTTCCAAATAGTCTTCAAAGGCAATCTCATGAAGAGCACATGGCAATAGTTCGATCTGGATGTTACCACAGCATGGAAACCGTGGCCAAGTCATCCCTGCCCAAGAGGGGCCACAGCTAGTGAACCAGCCAGAGCTAGAAAAAGACACTGCTAGCCACTGAAGCTACCTGAACCTCCAGTGATAGCATTGGATCCATGAACATTCCCAAATTAAAGGACAGCAACCATGTTCAGAACATGCTATCTCCCCAGCTCCCAAGCTGAACCACATGTGAAAGGTTCAATATTATTTAATACAAAAGTAAATGCAATGGAGGGCCAAGGATTCACACCAGCCCCAAGTAGCTAGACTTGCTGTCCTGATAGAAATAGCCAAGAATAAGCCTGGGTCATCTCAACATAATGTCCAAAAATAGTATCTAGAAAGCCAGCAGTTGGGTGGACAGTGCACTTTTAGAGGCTTTAGCTGATCTCTGGTCTTGGTCTAACACATGAGACAAGTTAAGCAAGCTACATCTTTCAAGAACCAAGATATCTGTACATCACCACCAGTCTCCTAATCATTTACTGAAATCCTATCAACAGCTCAGCTGATTCTATCAGAGTTAAAAGGTACATATACAGTTGTACTCCTCATATCGCATCCAGAATTATATATAATTAAAGTTGTATTACCGCTAATTGTTGTATCCTATTTCAGGTTGCTTGGGTTCAGAGGCCCAGATACCTTGGTTTGTGTCCATAGCTGTATTTGTTTTTCCACTACATTTTCTCCTGACCATCACAACTGCAAGCTTCCCACCGCCCCTTACCCAGCTTCTACGCCCACTCTAGTCCCCAACACAGGGGTTGTCAACCTGGTCCCTACCGCCCACTAGTGGGTGTCTCAGGATTCTAGGTGGGCGTTAGGGGGTTCTACGGCACAAGCTGAATCCTCCTTCCATCAATCACTGGTGGGTGGTAAGGAAATTTTACCATCAAGAAAGATGCACTAGTGGGCGGTAGATAGATGATTTATTACGGTCAAAGACCAGCTCACTAATGGGCAGTAGGTATAAAAAGGTTGACTACCCCTGATCAAGCACATCCCTTTGAACCAATAACTAACTACCAGCAGCCAAACAGATGGACAAAATCTACAGCCATTAGGGCATAAACTTAACAACAAACTTCTTATGCTAGATACACCCCTGTGTTTAATGTTGGAGTGCCACTTCTTATCCCAGGATATTTGCTACTTTGTAGCTGGAGGTGCTTGGAGTTCAAGCAACTACACACACCAGAAAAGCTGAAGACCAAATATTAGTTAAACTTGATTTATACAGTGGTACCTCGGGTTAAGTACTTAATTCGTTCCGGAGGTCCATTCTTAACCTGAAACTGTTCTTAACCTGAAGCACCACTTTAGCTAATGGGACCTACTGTTGCCACTGCGCCGCTGGAGCACGATTTCTGTTCTCATCCTGAAGCAAAGTTCTTAACCTGAAGCACTATTTCTGGGTTAGCGGAATCTGTAACCTGAAGCGTATGTAACCTGAGGTACCACTGTACTTTGTTTTATTCACCAAGACAGTATGCTAGGTTAACTGAAAACTAGCTATGAGCCCAGCAGATGAAGAAATAATATTGATTGGAAATGCACACTTTCTTTTTTTCCAAACTATATACACAACAGCTCCAGTAAACAACCTAGGGCCTTGGTGTACTGGTATTTATCAAGTCTAAATGGGTTCTAAAACTTCAGCAGGTGCAAAATTCAGTGGCCAAATTGCTCACCAATTTGAGAATATAATGCCAATTCAGGCCAGACTGCACTGGCTACTGATTAGTTTCCGGGTCCAATTCAAAATGCCCAACATGGCTCAGGACCTCAATACCTTAAGAACCACCTCTCCCTATATGAACTGACGTGGACACTGTGCTTGTCATCTGAGACTCTTCCCTATGTTCCTCCTCTCTGAGAAGTTCAGAGGGTGGCAACAAGAGGACAGGCCTTTTCTGTGGTGGCTCCCCATCTGTGGATTCTCTCCCCAGAGAGGCTCACCTGGCACTGTCATTACATATCTTTAGGCACCAGGCAAAAATGTTCCTCTTTACCCAGGCCTTCAGCCATTAAATTATCTATGGCTTGTTCAAGGTGGGGGGAATGTAATTATGATTATTTTTATTACTGTGCTGTCTACGATTATACTTTGTTTTATGTTTTTATTATTATGCTCCGTAAAATATGTTTTTAATGTTGTCCATCAACCTTTGATCTTTTGATAAAGGGCAGTATGTAAGCTGAATAAATTATTATTATTACTGAAGTAAACATTCCTAGGCTGACCTAACAGTACTGTTGGAGTAGAAAAGGCCAGCTAGGTGATTTAAGGAAGCTCAGGGAAACTCACTTTCAGCCAAACCGAAGACTAGCTCCAAATACCTCTGCCAAGCAGTTTGCCTTTTGCAGCAAAAACAAAAGTCTATGGCACCTTAAAACAAGAACAAAAATTATTAAACCTTAATTACTGGAGTCGACTTGGTAAGAAGTGATTTCAGTAGAATTTCCAGCAACAGAAATTCTGCAAGTGAAGAACTCACTGAGCACCAATTAAAATATATGCCAGATGATTTATTTTCAGGAGCTATTCTGTTCTCCAGGTCCTTGCTCAGGGGCTCAAACAATCCAACCACTTACAGATGATCAGAATAAGTGGCATTAAGACAGGCATGCAAGTTCTGAAACAGGTTAACTGACTGCCTATTTACTCATTGTCATATATTCCAAGCATGCCACTGGGTAGATGCCAGCCTACCATTTTTATTTAATTACAGAAACATTCATCAGCAAGAGGAAAAACAGGTTGTCCCTTCCTCTGCAGTAGCCAGGGGGCTAAATCTAGTACTAGTTACCCATTTATAGCTGCAGTCATCTCCAAATACAAGTAGGAAGTGGCAAAGGTCTTTGCCTTGTTATGTAGAGTGCTGCACTAGATAAGGAAGACTCTGGTTCTAATTCCCATTCATTCATGATCACTTCAACATTAGACCACTCCTACTTAGCCTAACCTACTTCCCAGGGTTGTGGCAAGGGTAATGGAGGAGATACTGTACACCACGCTGAGGTCCTTGGGAAAGAGATGCATAAACATGGAATAAAAATGATGGCAATTTTTGAAAGCTAGCCATAGGGTCACAAAACAACTTTCTTGTTACTCTATTGAAGCTGATTATCTTTTTTGTTATAATGTTAAAGGATCGACAATACTGACAGTGTTTTTGATTGGACAGATATTGAATCCTAATCGGCATCATTTTGTATTAATGGCTTCACAGGTATGCAGCATATACTCAATTGCCAGGAAGTCAGTGGTTAAGCGACTGAGGAATTAAATAGCAGCTAATTGTCCAGCAGCAGTTCTTCACTATTTCTTGCCTACTATGGAAAGGCAATCTTAACATATATAAGTAATTCTCATTCAAGCGGAACGCTAAGTAAAAATTGTTACTGAGCCTTGATTAGAAGCTGGTAGGGCTAACTACGGACTAGATAATGCTGCTTTGGAATTCAGATCCAATTCACAGGCACCAGCTTGTTATCTTTCGCAGAGCATTAATGAAGGCCCAGATTCTAAGCCAGGTTAACTTCTTCTAGAAATGTGGCATTTGAGGTTTACACTTTATTCACATTTAGTTAGAGGTCCTTGCATCCAGGCTTATCTGAACCTATTGAATTATTAACTCCACAACACTTGCAGGCAACTCAGCTACTCACTTAAATTTCAATAGTGACCAATATGTAAAATAAGTCCAAATTATGTTCACTGGAGACATTGGTTTTTATAGCAATTTTAAGTGCCATGCCTTTCTCCAATGAATGCTTTAGTATGGAAAGGGCATAAAGAATTATGTGTGATATCCCAATCTCCCCACAAACAGAATCTCTACCAGGGTTTTGTAGGGAGAGGAAATAAGTTATTAAACTTGCTCAGGTGTGTGGAAAAGAGATGCTTTTATTCTCCTAACTCAATTGTTGCCTGCCCTACAACATTTTAAATAGTTTCAGAGTTCCTGCTCTACCACAGCTGTCCAGATATATTCAATGGTTCCTGAAGGTTAGATATCTTGAAATTTGCCAATTCTGATTTAAAATAGCTTCTAAGCTAAAGAAAGAAAATCATTTATGAAAATTGTCTTTTAAATTTTTTTTTAAATAACAGCCTTATCGGAAGCTATCAATTTCAGGGTGTCTTTTTATATTAATTACAGGTGCATGCAAGTCATTTGGGCCTTTTTACAACCTCCTCCTTGCTCCATGTTACAATCTGGTTCTTGTTAGATGTAGCTCCCTACCAGTCCAAAGCATATGGTAGATAAATATTCATTCTCTCTTGAACTACTGTTTAGTTCCTGGGTGCCAGCATCACTTACACACCAAGGTAACAAGACCCTCAGGAGTATCAGAGCTGCAAAACTATAGCAGATAACACTGACCCCATTGATTAGATTCCACAATATTAAAATTGTTTACTGTAAATGAACAACATAACTTTGGTACACTTCCCATGTTTCTCAAGCCACCCCATATCTACCTAACTTCTTATTTCATATTATCTTTCTCTTGTATTATCTTGTAATACAACCCCAGGGCCTTGATCTTCTACAGCTTCCTTCACGGCCTTTCATATCTCTTACAGAAGAGAGGATGTAACTCCTAGCAATCAATCTAAAGTGGCATCAAACACAGCCTTCTATCTGGTGGCCACTCTTATTTTGTATAGCATTTAACTCAGGAGTTAGCAATCTTTTCCAGTCGTGGGCCGGTCCACCATCTCTCAGACCATGTGGGGGGCCAGTCTATTTTTTTTGGGGGGGAATGAATTCCTATGCCCCACAAATAACCCAGAGATGAATTTTAAATAAAAGCACACATTCTACTCGTAAAAACACGCTGATTCCCGAACCATCCGCGGGCCCGATTGAGAAGGCAATTGGGCCGCATCTGGCCCACAAGCCTTAGGTTGCCTACCCCTGATTTAACTGTATGCATGTGTGCAACACAAAGATAGAGGAAAGTCAGAGGAACCTGAAAGAAAGGCATAAAAAAATTATCAAAACACAGAAACAGCAGCAACACAACACCTGCTGATACATAAGTGATGGTGCTGGAGATTAGTTTCCATACATGCATCACCTTTTATCTTATAGACCACTTCCAATGCATCAGGTTTCTTAAATTTTAGAGAAAGGCAAGCAGTAATTTCAAAGCTGCACTTAAATAATAAAAGGTAATAATGTTTACCTTTTTAAAAGGTAAAGTTAGTTGAAGGTTCTGGTGGACTGAATGTATAACTGTGGACAAATCTTTAAATTTAAAAGAGCTTTATTTTATATCAGAATTTTTAAACAGTCTCAAAGTTATTGGTTGCCTTTCTTCAGAATACGTTGAATGCAATAAAAGCAATAAAAACTATCCCTCCCACCCCCAAAAGGGCAACATTTCTGTTCACATTTATGTATACACGTTTTGAAGAAAACTTCATTTTGGGTTGCTATGAAAGGTTTCTCCTTTTCACTGCAAAGAATCTTGCCCCATTTTCCTTGAATCCCCCCTTAATATTTTTTTGAAAAAAATGTTGGACAGGCCTAACAGTACCAAGGGTATTTCCATAAAGTCACAATTATGAAAATCACTTTGTTTTTTAAAAAATGGGATCTTGCCTTAAATCTGTTATCAAATCAATTCTCCTGCTGATGAAAAGGGTTATGAGAACAACTACTTTCATTAAAAAAAAAAATCCACAGTAGAACTATTAAATCTTGGTTGCAGTATGAAAACAATCCTGAAATCCAGCTACACGAATTCTAGAAACGTTTCTCAAATGCATGGCAGGCACTGAATCCATAGACCAATGCCAAGATCTCATTTCTTTCCTCTGTGTAAATGCGACATAGTCAGGCCTAGTATGTAGGCCTCTGATACAGGCAGGACCTTTGTTCCATACATCGTTGTTTTTCCCTAAAGCCTCCGATAAAACTTTCCACTCGCCCCGCCCTAATGTTTCCTTGTTCCTAATCTAAACTTTTTCGAATTCCTGATGCCTTTAAAAACCCTACTGCGAAGAACACCCCACCCCGACAGGACTGGCCATTAGGAGGAACAATAAAAGTTGTACAGCAGGCAGCTGGGCCTGTACGGCTGGCAAAAGCCCCGGTATCAGTTTGAATGCTAGCCCGGTAGTAGTCGGCAGATACAAAAGCGAGGCGTGGAGGAGAAAAAAAGAATGTAAATATCCAAATACGACGCGTTATGCAAACAAGCCTCACGCTAGTTTCTTCTCGAAGGCGTCAGGAACACAAACCAACTCTAAAATTATAGGGGTGAAAGGAATCTGCTCCGGTAATGGGACCAAGTGCCGAAAGGGACTGGATAAACAAACACCCTTTTCCGCTTAGCAGAGTACGATTTCCCCCTTCCCCAGCCCCCAAAGCCAGGCCAATATGGAGTCAGCAGATCATTTAGCATTTCTCTTTTTTTTTATTGTCGACGCCGACGCCGCCGTTGGGCTAAAAGGGGGCTGCTTTCCACCCTCCCCTACGCCTAATTCAGTGGGACTCAGTAGCTCACTTCAAGAAAACAAAATAAAAAGGGGCCCCTGGGGAGGACAAGGGCTAGCGAAGAGGTGGGGGGGGGAGTTTGTGAAGCAGGGCCGAATACAAACCCGGGCGCAGTGTCAACACTGACATTGTCCTTTTGTATTTAATCACACACAAGCCAGAACGCCAATCTTAACCGTGGCGGGGGGGGGGAGGGAGGGAGGGAAGGTTTAAAGGTAGGCCCGCAAAGAGGAGCAGGGCTGCGATATGGGGCATCCTGCGCTCCTGTAAACACAGGCATAAAAGGTGGGGTCCAGATTCACCCCATGAACAGAGAGCCGCTTACACGGGAGCGTGGAAGGCGAAGAAAAGAAGGGAAGGGCTGAATGACGATAAAGCTTCAGGCAGCCGTTTGGCCATTTTGTCAGCTCCCATTTCTGCCACCCTGGCTGCTTCTTCTCCTCTTCACTATTCCGCTTAGGAACGGAGCGAGGGGGTCGGGGAGAAAGAAGCCAACCTTTTCCGCTTAGTATTTCCTCCTCCTCCTCCGCCCCCCCCAACACCTTGTATATTAGGTACATATTAGGAGACCTCTTTATGGCGAGGACTTCCTGAAAACCTATTCAAGGCCTCAAGCCACCACACACACACACATACCACCAACCTTCCCCTTTCTCTCCCACCCGCCCCCGTCGGGCCCGGGACTACCTCACCACCAACCTCCCCCTGTCATGTTCTAACCCAACGCCGCCTCCCTCCCACCCCACATTCCCCGACTCCGGCCCCCCGGCGAAGAACGGGCGGAGGAGGGGGGGGAGCCGAAGTGTCGCTTTCCCTCCCACAGAAACCCCGGCGTTGAAAAACAGGCCTGGTCCGCCTCGAGCCACAGTACCTAGTTTATCCCGACGCGGCCTCTGCAAAAGCGCTCTGTGGCTCTCCGGCTCCTTTTCTGTCCTGCCCGGCGCCTCTTCCCTTCAATTATCAGCTGAAGCCGCAGCACCGATCAGTGCGCCGTCTGCCTCCGCACCGTACCCCCTCCAGCGGCGTAGGGGGAGGCCGGGGACTACTTTACCCCCAAAGGGGCCCGGGGGCCCCCGTTCTCCCCCCCCACTCGCCAGCAGCGGGTGTTCTCCTCCTGCCCGCCTTGGCGCTCCCTGCCGCGGAGCCGGCAGCCCCCCCCCCTCTCCTCCCACACGTCAAGGATCGGCGGCGGTTCTATCCTTGCCGTCCCCCTCCGCTCGTCTCAGACGTTCCTTGGCTGAAAAAGAGGTATCCCTCCGCTGGGGTCGTCACCCCCGGGGTGCGCGCAAGCGTTTATCCCCCACAGGGTCAGCGAAGCCGCTGGCGGCGGCGGCCTCCCCGTTGGCGGTTTCGCCCCGATTTAGAGACTTCCCCCCCCCCCGCTTTCTTTCACCGTACGTTCGCGGGTGGTGTAAGACCCGCCGACTTCCAGCACGGAGGAGCTTGCCCGTCTCCTTTAAGAGGGGAGGCTGGGCTTCCCGTGACCTCTCCGTGCGGCCGCCCCTTCCTGGTTGCCATAGCGATTGGCCGCTGGCGTCCTAAAATGGCGTCGCTCCTCCCAGACACTTTGTTCGAGGCGCGAGGGCAGGCCCCGTCGCCCAGCAAAGACTTCTACCAGCTCCTTGTCACCAAGGCGGAGGTGAGTGAATTACCTCCCCTCTCAGGGGGTCCTCCACAGATTTCTCCTCCTCCTCCTTCCTCGCTGTTGCTACCGGGTGAGCGGCGACGGCCTGGCGTTAATAGCGAAAAAAGTAATGGAAGTTGCCTCACTTGAATTTAGGGCTATTCGTTACTTCTTCCTAGGACTGAGCAGGTGCATCCTAGAAAAGTGTAGGGGAAATTCTCCGCGCGCTCGACTTGCTTCTCATTCAGGAAAGGAAATGGGGTCCACTAGAACTTAAGCAAAACATTTTGCTGATAATTAAATTGCCATGCTAAACCTCCCTACTAGAACATTCCTGGCTTCATTCTCTAAATCTGGGATTTGGTAGTCCTGTCCCCTAATCCTAGATGCTGCCTTTATTTAAGGCACATTGTACCTGGTTAAATGCACACCTTTCTTTATGCGTGTCCCCGTTTTGAGCTTTCTCATCTACAAGGGATCCTATAGTCCCAGGCATCTCCCATGGAGGTGGGTTTTCCAAAAGGAGTTATATTTCTAAATAGACGAAAGTTCTTATTTCTATGTCACATATCCTGCTCCATCCATGACAGGGATGAGGAGTCTCAGGCCCAAGGGCCAAATGCAGTCCTCCAGGACTCTTTTTGGCCCTCAGTGCTCTCCTCAGGCCACACACCCTTCTCAGCTCCTCATTGGACCACTTTGCACCATCTTTGAGTCTTTCATTTCTGCTTGGATGGAGAGGGATGCAATTGTGAAAAAAACCTACAATATAAGATACAGTGACAAAATTCACATTTATTGCTTACTTTTGCCTCTGACCATGAATTTGACTGTGTGTGTGTTTTTTTCAAACATTCCTCCGTTCTTTCACCTGAAAAATATGAGGCAATTGGACTCCAATATGTTGCAGGGCTGTATACTTGGCAAATTCCCAGATTGCATTTCTGCGCCAAATACCCAATGGTGCTCTGCATTCTGCAACATTTGCGAATACTTTTTCCAACATCAAATCCTAATAGAGTTACTTACTCAGTAATTCAGTAAAATGTTGTCACGATGCTATTATAGCTAACAATATTACCTTTGGAACTCAGATCCTTTCTCTTCTTGGAATTTTACATGCACACTCCAAGCATCTTTTGCTCATTCCCAGGTGGGTTTGACCCGCTGTTTGAGAAGTAAGGTTTAATCTCTAGTAAAAGTAATATCTGTCCTCCAGAGAGAGTGTTATGGCAAGTTACTGTATTTTGTTTTTAAGCTCTCAGCATTTGTGAGAGAGCCGTATGCAGAAATACTATACCTGGTACTGCAAAATTATTTTTAGTGGGTGTATATGTAAATCAAAGTGGCTGTCTGTTCAGGGGGAGACAGTATCCCATATCATTGCCCTTCTTTGACCTGATACTGCTGCAACATCACTCTAGAATCCAAAGAATTAAGAATACTGTCAGTATGCTTTTAATATAGTGGCTTTTGTTCCCTTAGAATGGCAGTGGTGCCTACCTGAGAAGTGGCAGAACTGAGCTCCAGTGACCTCTGGCTGAAAAAAAGCCCCAATTTTAACATAAATACTTGTGTATAAGATTTCATTAAGTCCTCTTACAGAAAAAAGCACTTCATAAGTTCCACTGATAAAAACATCTAGTTTTAACAGTTTGGTTGCAAATAAGTGAATTTGTTCACCTGCTGCTTCCTTTTATTGTTCCTTTGTCTTCCCTTCAAACTACCGTAGATTTCACTGTGGTTGTACATGGACAAGCTAGAGATAAAATGGTGGGGGGGCATAATAGGTAAATGATCTTTGAGAGATCTACAGGGCTACTTCTGAGGGAAATTTTTCATCTGGAGAAGAGATGAGCTTATACTTTGTAGCAAAATTCTGAAGTGCTCAGAAACTACATTAACATTAATTTTGTTCAGAACTTTTTTCTCTATTTGCAAAATAATCGTTTTTATGACAGCTCAAGCATTCAGACCTAGTTAACCAAAGTGTTTCTCAACCGCCCACTTCTTCCAACAGAAAACTATACCATTGAAGCTATTTCTTTTAATCTATCCAGACTCAAATGTCCTTGAAAAGTGCAGTCAGATGAGTGATTCATGGATGCTTCCCAAAACATTCTTAAGAAAGACTCTAAATAGAGATATAACTTTGAGAATAACAGTGTAGTTTAGTATTATATCGAGAAGTGTACGAAGAGTAAGTATTTTATAAGAATGCAGACAGCTGGAAAGATTAGATTAAACCAGAAATGGGTAGGATAAAATTGCAGGAAAAGGCACTGCTGTTAATGTGGGAGGTGTGGACATGAAACCATTTCAGAGAGGATTGATGATATGACAGGAATGTAGGCATCTGTGTCTCCTTCCCCCCACCCTCCGGGGATTTTTTTCTCTACAGCAAGGATGAGTGTTACAGCTGATTTTAAGCATATTAACAACACTGAAATCCACAAGTTCTATCCTCTGAACACCTAGTTTTTGCAGAGTGTATTCATATCTACCTCCTCCATTAAATTAATCATTTCAACAGTATGTATTGTGCTTGGCCTTCTTTTCCACAGGCTACATTAGATTTCATTGGGGGCAGCCCACTACTTGCTCAGGAACAAGGCCGGATTTAGGTTTGATGAGGCCCTAAGCTACTGAAGGTAATGGGGCCCTTTATATGTCCAACGGTCTTTTGTCAACAACAAATTGTCGCTGTTTTTTGTGTTGAATATATGCTATATGGTAATTTATGGACCTGATAGGTATCTAAAGCCATTTGCAAATAACAAAATATGTATTTTATCAAAGTAATTGATATAGAAATGAGCAAACAAGTTACATTTTAGGGAGCAGGCTAGCAGGCGGGGCCCAATACTTACATAATAGGAGCCTATACAACACAAAACACGGTTGCTGTATATAAGTTTAATTTTATTTGTTTTTTATCTTATATTTTGGAAATGTACATACAGTTTCTTTTCTTTAATTCTTTGGGGGGTCCCCAAGAGAGTGGGGCCCTAAGCTATAGCTTGTTTAGCTTATATGTAAATCACTGCTCAGGAGTGATGCTTTCACTTCTTGGAGGTTTTTTAAACAATTTTCTTGCTTCAGTAGAACTTGCTATTTAGTACATTTATATCCTGCCTTCGTTGCATCCCAGAAGTTAAAATGTGTTACATGGGATTCCTAGGTGGTTTCCTATCCCAGCATTGACCTGCTTAGCTTCAACAAGGTGGCTTCATCACATGCCTTGTAATCTTGTCCTAGCAAGCGTTAATTCTGTTGTGGGAAGGATAGATAAATGTAACCATATATGAAGGTCTATGTCTTATAGACTAGGGTTTTCTACACTCCAGATGTTTTTGGACTATAACTCTCATCAGCCCCAGCCAGCTTTCCCAGTGGTAAGGGATCATGGGATTTGGAGTCTACTAACATCTGGAGTTTCCCCACCCTGCTATGGATGTTCACAATGATGTAGCGCATTCACCCTGCTCCTTAAAAAAGAATGGGCATAAGCCCTCCAAAGTTGTGTATTTCAAAGTTTTGTTTATTTCAGTAGAATAAAAGCATGTGCATGGTTAACTGAGCACTGACATCCACATGACAGAGGTGCTAACTTTGGAGGATTAATCCTACTATATCTTATACATAACAGGTTTACAAATAATAAAGGGATAGCTCATATTTTGGATGTGGCTGGTCCAGCCGGAAACCTCATAGATAACAACATTCACAGAACTTGTGTTGTGCCAAAACTCATACACTGTTCATCTTAAATACTGGATAAGCCCAGCCCTGTCTCCCTAAGTCTTAACAACTAGATCAAAATTTCATAAGTGTTTCCCTTCCCTTCCCACAGTGGTTTATCAGCTAGCCTCATATGACTTATTCTAATACCTTTTACAGATAGGTAGCCGTGTTGGTCTGCCATAGTCAAAATAAAAAAATTCCTTCCAGTAGCACCTTAAAGATCAACTAAGTTATAACTTAGTTGGTCTTTAAGGTGCTACTGGAAGGAATTTTTCTAATACCTTTGTGTATCCAAATATTTTAATTAAAGTCAATTGCAATAAAAAATCAAGGGGGAAAAACAAAATGGGGGTGGGGAATACAAGAAGAAGGAAAAAACATTGTCAGTTCACATTAACAATACATTTATACATCATCAATACATCCATCTTAGTTTACACATAGAGATCAATATAGGCCTTCCAAATGTCAGCTATTTAATTTAGTGAATTTGGTGTTTATAGAAAGTATTTTTCTATAGTTTCTCTAGATTGAAGAGGGCATTTGGTCCTTTTTTTATTCAGCCATCCAGAAAGCTACTAGGTAAACAATTTTTAAAATTGCCCATGCTGGGGTATTCATAGAAAATGAGACTTGCCAATCTTTCATATGTGTTAACAGATATGCCTCATAGTACAGAGTACATTTTAAAATTAATAATCTATGTGGCCATCTGTTGCTATTCAGGTTCTTCAGAATGTTTAATTGTACAGGAAGAGAGACATTAAATCAGGCATCCCCAAACTTGGCCCTCCAGCTGTTTTGGGACTACAACTCCCATCATCCCTAGCTAACAGGACCAGTGGTCAGGGATGATGGGAATTGTAGTCCCAAAACAGCTGGAGTGCCAAGTTTGGCAGTGCCTGCATTAAATTATAATAAAGTTACTATGCTACTGTTCTTTACTGTTATGATTAATGCTCATCAAAGTATTTTTAACCCTTTATGTCATGTTACCAATTCTCAGCTTTCAGTAAAGATTTTAGTAGAAGACTGCTGAGAGTTCCAGATTTTTAGTACCTGCTTTAACCAACCTCCACCTCAGGGCAACCTAAGGATTCTGGATGCTGAATATAAATTATTTTTCTTCAGATTGTGTGCCAAATCAGCCTATCCCAGCCTGTGGTTTTGCCACACCTATCACTGTTTTCCTTTAGCAAAGCTGCTCTGAATTCTCTGCTAATATGCATGTACTAGGACATACTGTTCAGGATTACATATGCACCTTTAATGACAGACAGATTTACCCAATAGTTCCATTAGGGAACACAGGAATGGCACGTTATTTTTCTGAGTAGTCACAGATAAGCAGTGCTTTCAGATTTGTTCACACATGCACATACATTCATACCTTTTCCCCAAAAATATCTTCTGGGATCCTGGCTGACTCTCTTCCACTGAACCCTTTCCCCTCACTAGGGAAGCTGTATGCCATGAACTGGCAAGATGACAGCAAGAAGGGAGAGGTGAAAGAAGATCCCTGTGAGGATTGTAGCCAGGACACACTGGGGCATGCAGGGGATGGGGAAGGAAGTACTCACAGGGTTACAGAGGATGGTGAGGGAATGAGGATCAGTGCGCAGGAACCATAGCAGCAAGATCCATCACCAGAGCTGGGTGATGGGCCTGTCTCCATGAACATGGTGGGCACTGAGAGGTAGGGAGCAATGGAAGGGGGACTCAAGAAGGCTGAGGCAGGCAAGGGCCCACAGCCCAGCTACCTAGCTAGCCAGGTAGGGCTTGCTAGCTCTGGGAGGAGGTGTGTGATTCCTCAGCTGGAGTAGGCTTGGTACGGGTGCGGGTCATATGCCTCATCAAGCCCAGATGCTGCAATCAGCATGCCAAGTTCCAAAGGGCAAAAGAGCTGAAGTGCTGTGTCTGCTCAACTGCCCATGTTGATGGACCTTGGCTTGAATGCTCCTGGAACTCTATGGGACTGCACTTCAGGTTTGACTCTGGACTATATCCTGACTGCTAGACTTGAGACTATTGCAGGCATAGGTAAACTCCGGCCCTCCAGATGTTTTGGAACTACAATTCCCATCATCCCTAGCTAACAGGACCAGTGGTCAGGGATGATGGGAATTGTAGTCTCAAAACATCTGGAGGGCCGGAGTTTGCCCATGCCTGGACTACTGCAACCCTGCCCAGCTACAGCTGTGGTTGTGCCATGAGCTTAAGATGATGGAAGGCACTCTGTGCGACAAGACCACCTGTGCCTCAGGTGACAGCAGTGAATCCAGAACCCCCAAACAACAAACCCAGTCATTCAGAGGAAGTGTAATTCAATTTAGAAATGACCCCGCAGGAATTCATACAGGAGAATCCATGGAGCAGTCAGGTCCCACCTGGAGCTAGCCATCCAAATAGGAACAGCACCACTGCAATGCAGTGCCCCCCAACCTGACGCAGAACAATACCATGACCGATGATATCAAAAGCCACCGAGAGATCTAATAAGAATCAACAGTCACACCTGTCCCATTTCTCTCCCTTGGCACAGGATCATACATTATGAGCAAGGCATTTCCCACACTGAAACCAGGCCTGAATCTCAATTGAAATGGATCTAGAAAATCTGTCTCCTCCAAAACAACCTGGATCTGGTTGGTACCAAACCACTCAAGCAGCAAATGTCCCCTTTCTGGGCAATGTTCTTATCTAAAATTATTAAGAACTTTGAGGTCTAGGGAAGGCTTCTTCAGCAGTGGTCTTGCAGCCACCTCCTTCAGGCAGCCTGGTGTATGGGAAATCCATCCAGAAGACAAAATGTATATCGAGGAGTTAGTGATGATGATGATTTATTTGTTGAATTTATATATCACCCTATACCGGGAAGTCACATGATTCTAACATGGTTACCCTTCCTGCCTCTGTTTCTTCCCCCTCCCTCCCAGCCTTTAAGTTTTTGAAGGTGTGAGAACAATCTTTGGTGTCCTAATCAGTTGGGAGGAGATGAAACCCCCCCCCCCAGCTGCCTTAATCAGTCTGGGAGGATAGTGCTGGAAACCTTCTTTGATGTTGGAAATTATTAAAGTGAGGCATTGGGAGGAGGTGGCTATTTATAACATTGGTTGGTTTGGGCAGAGTCTTTCAGAAGCTTATGCACAGACTGGCCTATGCACAGACTGAAACTACCTGGAGGAGTCACTTCGTCGGTTCTTGAGGGCTTCCAAGTGGCAGAGGGAAGGGCATGATTGTTATGTATATATTGCTTTCAGTTTAGAAATAAAATCTTCTCACTTGCTTGTGTTTTGTATTGCGTCTGAATCTCTTTTAAAAGAACCATCTTGCATTTGGCAAGACACCTGGGACCACTCCTTCTTGATGCATTAATCACCTTCCTGGCCCATTCAGCTGCCCCCTTTCTAGCAGATTTTATAAGCCATGAGGTGCAAGAGTACAAAACACAAGTGGTTGCACAAACCTAGCCAAATACCATATCCTCAGGCTGCAGCAACTGAAACTCATCCAATACAAGAAAGCACTTTTCTTCAGCAGGATCAAATCCTATAGGATGGAAGTAGTTTATCCTCAAAATGCTTAGCAAGCATGTCACAGCAAATTCACCTTCCTAGGGCCAGTAGGCAATAATAAGCCTTTATGTAGTTCATATAGTTCCACTCAGTGTTTTTTTTCTAAAAAAAAAATGTTTAGGGGTACTCTCATTTTTCTACTCATATTGAAATACTGCCCCTCAATGAGGCCAGACACAGATTCACAAAACGTTTTGGGGTATGCATAACCCTGTGTACCCCAAGAAAAAAAGCACTGGTTCCACTAGTGTCGTAGCAATATATCTGCTCCATGGCATAATTAATGTAAAGGTTTGTTTTGACCAAGTTTCCAACATATCCAATATTTTAATATTTTGTGTGTGTATGCTAATTTAAAATTTGTCAGACAAATGAGTCAAGGTTCATGAATTGCAATCTGTTCTGTAGTTAGCTCCTTTGTGCTCATTTTTCTTGTGCTTAGTGAGTCACCTAACAAATGAACAACTAATTTAAACAGACTGTATATTAACAGATTTCACATATATGGGGTATTGTATGTCTGATTTAACCAAATGTTTGTATCATTTCCTTTATGTGGTTATAGAACTAATAATTCACTCAGTGTGCTTATAATGGTGAATGGTTTGTTTTATAACATAACTGATCCCCTTTAATAGTGAATTGTAACTAAACTGGTATATTTCCTGTTATTTAGAATAGAATTGTAGAATTGGAAGGGACCCTAAGGATCATAGAGACCACCACACCAGAAGGAAAGAAAGACAGAAAGTGAAACCCAATCTCCTTCTGGCCTGTTATTTATATGACCTTGAGAGAAAGAGGTAACAGAACCAGTTTAAACCGGCTGTTCAGCTTCTCTGAAGGAATACAGTGGTGCCTCGCAAGACGAAAATAATCCGTTCTGTGATTCTCTTCGCCTAGCGGTTTTTTTGTCTTGCGAAGCAAGCCCATTGAAGGATTAGCGCTTTCAGCGGCTTTCAGCAGCTTTTAGCGGCTTATCTGCTGATTGAATCAGCTGATAAGCGGCTTAGCGGCTTAGAAAAAGGGGGGAGGGAAAGGGGGGAAAACAGCAGGAACTCGCAAGACATTGTCGTCTTGCGAAGCAAGCCCATAGGAAATTCGTTTTGCGAAGCACCTTCAAAACGGAAAACTCTTTCGTCTAGCAAGTTTTCCGTCTTGCGAGGCATTCGTCTTGCGGGGCACCACTGTAACCCAAACATCAGGAACCTTTTGCTTGTTTCCAGGCAGAATAGAAGCTTACTTGTCAGCTAGAAATTTCTAGCTTCCACCAGCTTGTATCACACAGAGAAGCCTCTAGAACCTTCTTGAATAAATTAGAATAGGAAAGATCGCTACACTTTAAACCAATATTTTCTTTACTAAAAATGCAAACTTGACAAACTCTGGCACCTTATTCCAAAGTATGATTCTGTCTACACTGCTACTTATTCTTTAAACTTAATGACTTAATGGACACTGCTAACAGGTTTTGCTAAAGTAATGTAGGATGGTACCAGTAGCTGCAAATGACCATAAACATTTTTGAAAAAACAGGTATTGGCAAAGCTTCCTTCTCTGTAGATGTATCTAATCTACCCTACACGAATAATACTGGGGGAACATCACAATTCTGTAGGAAGCTGCCCCATACTATTCTAAGCATCTTGTTTCAGGTTGATACAAAGTACTTTTGTTTTTATTGTAATTATTTGTAAGTTTTAAACAGATTTTATAAACACATAACATTTTAATTCTCTTAATGTTTAATTGCTTGTAATTATTATTTTTCCTATGTTTAAGCGATTGTTTTTATCTGTAAGCCACCTTGAGGGGAAAATGTGGGATATAAATATATACTAATAATACTTCACAATTTCCCTTCTTTCTCAGTTTTCTAGGGCATGGTTATCTAAGTGACTTCAGTTGTTCCTCAGGACAAGGCAGCAGTAGTAGTTGTTGGGCCATCTTGTGGGTGGGCAGGGGGACTGAGAACAGCAGAGAAGGCATCATTGCTTCTGCTGCATATAAATTAGCATATTAAACTGCAACATTTCCTGTCTGCTTCTTGTGTATATATAGCAATTGTTTGTTTATTGCAATATTTACACACAGATATTTTTTTTTGCAAAAGTGTAGTGTGATTATTTTTATTTCATAAAATGTATATACTGCTTGATTGCAGAAAAAACCTCAAAGCGGTGTTAAGACTCAGTTTTATTTTGCAAATTGTCGCAGTGCTCTGAGGACCACTTTTGTTCTGTATTCTCCATACTCTCTGGTGCATATTTTCATGAGAGTGAGGCACAGTATTACAGAATCATTTTTGCACTACAAAGTTGTATGTGTTAACAAGCAGTGTGTTTATCCTTTACTTTGGAATGGGGATCAGAAGAAAAATGTGATGGAAAATTGTAGCAAACTGCTCTAGAAATGTGTGAGGTGATGTTGATGTCATTGGCATTAGCCAATAGTAGCCCCCAACAGCTGTTTGCATATATACTGAATGTTCCTTTCTAAGTAGAGGAACTGGGGCTTTCCAGCTTCACCTTGAGGCAAGGTGAAAATCTGAAAAACCAGTTTAACCAAAGCATACAGTGGGACAAAAGAATGTACATTTGTATTGCAAATAACAATGGCAGCATAAAACCACCCCATCTTTTTGATGGAAATGCTGTCTGCCTTTATCCCAAGATCATTAGAATCTTTATTGGAGACTTTAGTCCAGATAGACCTGCTCCCAAAGACTGGGTGAGGGGCAATTGGAAATATGGCCTTTTCTGTTGTGATGTCTTATTTATGGAATACTTGAAAGAGGGGTGCTATTGGAATAGTCTCTGTATATCTAGATGGCAAGTTGGAACAGTTGACTTTTACTGCTGTGCTGTTGCTTTTTTTTATTCAGCATATGATATTTGCTTTTATTGTAATTATTTCTTCTTTCCTTGTAAGTAGTTGTGAGGGCCATTAAGATGCAAAAAAAAAAAAAAGTAAATTAGTTGTATCTTGATTTGTTATGAGAAACCCCTTCATATAAGATACATGGAAATTCGTTCAATTCTCTAAACAGGAATGTGATTTTAAATGGCATTATTTCTAAAAACAATCTGAGCATAGTATCCAAAAAAGTATTGTAGGAATACATACGGTACTTTCCCTTATTATTCTGTTAATCGGCTCTTAATATTAATTTTCTTGCAAATCAAAATGATGTGGCTCATTTCAATATCTCAGTTTCTAAACAGCCTGTTATTTTTCTGCTAATGAGTTAGTAACTGTATAAAAAGATTATTGCATGTTCTTGATTTCAGTTTTTGATATAATTGCTTCATTTATCATGTGCTCCTTAGACAGTTCCTTGTAACTAATTAAATGCAAACATTTGACCGTATGACATGCCAACTTCTGGTGTTAACTGATGGCGTTCTACTGTAGTTAAATATGCAAATAAATTATTTTTAACATGTCAGTCAAGCTTTTTCGTATTCTATCTGCACTGAAATAACACTTTTTAAGAAACTTTTCAGATTGCTTGTCAAAGCCTGAATGTTACACAGTGCAATCCAATGCATGCTTACTGAGAAGTAAGTCGTTAGCATACTTACAAGTACAATCTTAATTGCCCTAATAAAATCAGTCCTAGCTATAGGATGTACATAATTCTCACAATTCGAAGGCCATACAACCACTCTAGGAGGGATCATGCTGTTTACGTTGTCTACCAGCGTGACTTCTAGATCCAAAAAGAGTAATAGTCACTAGAACAAGAAATAAAAAGGGTCAGACTAAAAAATGTATTTGTCCTAAAAAGTGTATGCTTTCCATGTTCAGGGTTGAACAGCTATAGATAACAAATACATTTCCATTTTCCATTTTGGTTTTCCCATTCCCTTGGAGATTTCCCCCAGTGTAAGGAAAAACAAAACAAAACAAAGAACACTACAAATGATATGCCCCTAGGTAAGCTCCAAACACCTATTGTGGCTCCTTGAGGGAAGACAGATTGTTGCTTTGAATAAAGATGGAAGCCTTTCCACACTTTAATGGTGATTTCATTTTCTGAACAATTGTTTTTCCTCATAGACCTGAAATGTGAGCCATCTCTTCGATTACTCACATTAAACCGTAATTGGATCTTGTTTCTCAAGAATACACATTGTCTCACATAAGGTCACCGAGAAGACATAAAACTAGGTAGATTTTAAAAGATTAATCCCGAAGAAAAAGCTGAATGCTGGGAATTCAGATATTATAAAACAGATATGTTCCATATATGGTGGATTATCCGAGCATACAGAAATTTTGGGCATGGATATTAACAAAGACTAAAGATGTAATGAATGCGGAAGTACTATTATACCCTGTTAGAGGTTTGCATGGAAGGAAAAATTTCAGAAGAAGAAATGGAATTAATTTATTATTTATTGACAGCAGCAAAGGTTTTGTGGCATTCAGTATTTGAAGAGAAATGAAGTACCTGGAATAATGGATAGGGAAATAAAGTGCTGGATATTGATTAAATCTGTGAAACTAATTTACTGGATTTTAAAAAAAATAGGGAGGGATGAAAACAGTGCAAAATGAATTGTTCTGAGATTTAAAAAAAAAATATGGTAAGGAAAATCCTGTTTAAGAGAAGATACTGATTTGATAGCATTAGGAGTTAAATTTTAAGAAGGACCAAAAGAAAAGAAAACCATATAAAGAGTTACGGAAGAACTATTAGAAAGAATGCTCTTTTGAATATTGCATCTGCAAAAAAAGGTTGTGTTATGATTAATATTTCCCTTTGATTATATTTGTAAGTTTTGATATTAATAATAAGGTTAATAAAATTCAGCAAAAATCAAAAATGCATTTAATTTTTATGTGAGTGGAATGCTCTGGCCATATTTTGTATGACGTGTTTCAAACTGATATTCTGCTTTTGTGCCTGCATGTTCAGCATTCCTCAGAACAGGCCAGCAAGGCCAGTAGCTGTTGCTGGCACCTGTTAACAACCTGATCAGTTTTTTAAAAATGTATTTTTATTAAAGATTTTTTTTATTTACAAAGGTATGTGCAATGTCTCTCGTATTCCCCCCCCAACGCTTTTTTTTTTGACAAATCGGTTTCATTTGTTGAGATATTAGGAAGAACAACCTGATCAATTTAACCCCTTATTCATTTTCAGTTAGAAATTGTCCATTCTTCCTGACAGCTGTGTACACTGATAGTAATCCCAACTGTGGGAGGTGGCAGGTTTCCCAGCCTATGAGTCATAAAGATGTGTCCCTGCAACTCCTGTTTCTATCAGGAACCTGTGCTGTCACTTTCCAACATCAGACTCTACATCCACATATCAAGGAAAACCTGAGCAGAAGTGGAGAATGTGTGGTATTGAAACACAATACAGCTGCCTACCATATAGTGCTGTGGTCTAAACCACAGAGCCTAGGGCTTGCCAATCAGAAGGTTGGCGGTTCGAATCCCAGCAACGGGGTGAGCTCCCGTTGTTTGGTCCCAGCTCCTGCCCATCTAGCAGTTCAAAAGCACGTCAAAGTGCAAGTAGATAAATAGGTACCGCTCCGGCGGGAAGGTAAACAGCGTTTCCGTGTGCTGCTCTGGTTTTGCCAGAAGCGGCTTAGTCATGCTGGCCATATGACCCGGAAGGTGTCTGCAGACAAACGCCGCCTCCCTTGGCCAGTAAAGCAAGATGAGCACCGCAACCCCAGAGTCATTCGCGACTGGACCTAGCGGTCAGGGGTAAAAGACTGCTACCACTGATGTGGCTAGAGGTGCTGATGTTTCCTTTACCACCACATTCCACCAACCAACCAAGGACATGGGTACCAGAACACATGACAACATGTCGCTGCTTGACCGCTAGACCCTGCACTACAGTCCCCACATGGCATTACACAGACCTATGCCAAAACATCACAAGGCAATTTAGTAATCCCGAGGGGAGGGGATCTTTTTCAGTAGGTCCCATAATAAGCATCTAATTAGTCATCTCTGTCCACCACCTGAGAGTAACAATTTCCAAATCTTATCAAGTGGACTCTGGCGTGTAAAAGCATATGGTGAGCCGTAAAGTTGTTGGCTCTTAAGCTACCATCAGACCCCCTCTGTATTTTTCATTATGGATATTGAGAAGGAAATAAACAATGCCCTTTTGGGTTTATTCCTAGCTTATCCTTCAGGAAAATTAATTGATGCATAAATTGATGCATAAATTGATATCCCAGGAACTAATTTTGTTGCATTAATGAGTGAGCCATTCCGTCCCAAAAAGTACAATTTAACTGAAAAAGTAAACATGCCAGTGTTTACATATTGTGGGAGGTATGAAATTTATTATTATATGTTTGTCTCTGCAGTGAAATTTCCTTTAATAATAACAATAAAAAGAGAAAGAAAAATACTGTAAATGCATGCTCATCCTCTAGTAAATTGATTTACATTCTCTTAAAAGGCTTTTGTGGTTTTAATTGTTACCAAAGAGGTGCATATATGGGTGAAGGACAAGCAATCTTCTATTTCTCCATCATGATCCTTTTCATAAATTAGCTTACAGCTACATTTCTAGAATTTCTGGCCCTCCATGTAGCTGAGGAATAGATAGAAAGCTTGATAAGCTTTTTCCACAATAAGGATGTTCTAAATATGGGGACAGTACCACAATTTTTGGCATTGGAGCTGATGGTGTCCTGTTTTGATGCTTTCCCCTAGATTACTCATTCTGCACAAATTTCATTGTTAGCAATAGGTGAAGATATCTTTAGTACCCTCGGTTTGTAATAATTTTTTCCTGCTTCTTTCTTTTTTCTGGTGTTTGCTACTGTCTTTTTTTACTTTTATCGTCACTGGAGTAAATTTCGATTTCTTTCTTCTTTTTTGTTCATTTTTTTAGTTGTTTGCTAGAAGTTCCAGTTCAAGCAAACTTTTCTAGGCAGACGTTACACTAAAAATAGAAAAATTATAGTAGAAAACAAAAAATATATCCAAGAAAACGGCAATGAGATCTGAAACAGCAGATGGCAGAGTAGCATAAAAATCACCACAGAATATTAATGTTAAAATGCCTGAGAAAATCTTTGGATGCATTTGGTTCACCTGGAACCAAAATAAGTGTTAGATTAGCCTCTCTCTCACTAAAATGGTAATTTACCTCATTGCCGTTCACTATAACTGGCAGCTGACAGACCAGGAAGAGGCACCTGAAGATGATTTCAGCACACAGGTAGGCTCATATGCAGAAAAGTGATTTGTCAAGTACCGTTGTCCTAAATGGTGAAGAGCTTCAAGGTAAACACAAGCAATTTCAATTAGGTTCTGAAACATACTGGGAGCCAATACAGGCATTTTAGCACTGGCATGATGTGTCCTCAATACTTTGTTCCCATTAGTGCATAAGACAGCTGTGAGCATATTTACAGTGGTGCCCCGCAAGACGAATGCCTCGCAAGACGGAAAACTCGCTAGACGAAAGAGTTTTCCGTTTTGGAGGCGCTTCGCAAAATGAATCCTACGGGCTTGCTTTGCAAGACGACAATGTGTTGCGAGTTCCTGCTGGTTTTTTCCCTTCCCCCCTTTTTCTAAGCCGCTAAGCCGCTTATCAGCTGATCCGATCAGCAGATAAGCCGCTAAAAGCCTCTAAAAGCCGCTAATAGCGCTAATCCGCTAATCCTTCAATGGGCTTGCTTCGCAAGACGGAAAAAACCGCTAGACGAAGAGAATCACAGAACGGATTCTTTTCGTCTTGCGAGGCACCACTGTACTGCAATTTCTGAACCATTTTCAAAGGCAACCTTGTGGCATTAAAATGATCTTGTCTAGAAGTTAGCAGAGCATTGATGACTTGAGGCTATGGTATCTCTCTCCAGCAAGATTCGTAATTGGTGCAAGCTTTTATTTGCCACAGAGGCCACTTACTTATTTTATTTATTATAATACCATTATACAGTGTGATTTCACACACAAAAAATCAAAGTGGCTGTACAACATTAATAACCAAAAAAAACCCACCAGCTAAGATTTCTCAAAATTTTCATTTATAGGTAATTTTCAGGTGGTGGAAAATTTCTCTTCGGAGTGAATTTCGTGAAGCAAGGCCTGGAGAACTTAGAGAAACTCATGAAGACTTCTTGGATGACCCTTCTCTCCAAAGTAAGATACTAAAAGTATAGCTTTAGTCTGATGTATGTTCCAATCCATCATCTGTATTCATGTTTGCATGAGACCTAGATTAATAGCATATTTAAAGGTGATCTGTCACAGCAACATTTCAGATGATAGAAACTGCACTAGTTTCCTTATAAAAGATGACAACAACAGTGCTATTATTTGGCTTTCTTATATCAAGATTTTTTTTTTTTACTTTTGAGGATTTGAGAAGAAACACTAATTTGGGGATGGAATTGATACCTTCTTTTAACTTCATATGGAGTGATTTTGAACCACACATATACTGGTTTTGGTGGAAACCCAATGAAAAATTGCCCTCAACTTGTGCAGGTGCATGTCCCTAGTTTTTTGAAAGTTCAGTTTCCCCTTGGGCGTCCCTTCTAACCCTACAGTTCTATGATTCCTGCAGAGTACAATGTTCATTTGGGTATATATGTGATGAGACATTCTTTTAGGTATTACTATGCATTTCATTTCTGTACCAGTTTATATTTTAAAGAAAAAATCTCAAAGTGGTTTACAACAGCTTTCTTTCTCTCTTTCTCTTTCTCTTTCTTTATTTCTCTCTCTCTCTCATTCTTTCTTTCATACTGGATTCAGTCAGGTTATGACTAAATTCAGACAGACTTTGTCCTCAATCCCTGAAGAATTAAGCACACAAACTAAGGAAGCTTGCATGCTGCCATTTATACCATACAACTCACAAAGTTTATTGATTTAGTTACATCCATCATCTGATTGAGTTATCAGCGACCCTTCACCTTGTTTAACACCTTTAGAATACCGAAAGCTTCCACCATAGTTAGTATCTTTAAAATACTGAACATGACGCTGCGAACAATAAAACATCATAGTTAAAAAAAGATATATAGAAAATATTTGGTCATTTCAACATCGTCCCCTGATCTATCAGGAACTTTCATGCAAGTTCTACTGAAATTAAGAAAAGGAAGCATACCAGAAAAAAGCCATAATTGTGCTTCAACAAAGCTTGTGTAACATGTTAATATTCCCTATTCAATCAAAACGAAGACTTCCCCATTAAGGCAGCATCTTAATCCCAAGAAATATTCCTATGAGTGTAGGGTGCAATTCTCCAAAATCTTCCAGTCCGGCACAGTCCTTACTCCTGAACACGGCATGGCAATAAGGATTTGATGAGTTGTGCTCCAGTACTGGAAACAGCCAGAAACTCATAAAACAAGGTAGCTATGCTTGACAGAGACATCTTTTTCTTCCATCATAGTTTTCCATTGCCTTTTCTTGCATATAAGCTCAGGCAGGAACATAATCCAATGCAACTGAGAAACAGAATCAGGATGCATCGCCCGTATCCATAGCTACCACAACAGGGAGCCCAATCAGGAGTGATAAAAACACTAAGAAGAGCTGGGAAGCATTCCCTGTCGCACCCATGTTCCTCATCATTGTTGATCCAATGATCCTGAACCGAAGGCCTAGCGGGGTAACAGCCTGTGTATTTATGGTATTTCCTGGAGTGGTTGGCGCTGGGATCTTGGGAAACTGACAGTCATCTTCAACAACACCTACTTCCTGGAACTGGCCATTACAAGGAGAAAGAGGAAGAGAATGTGATTGGTTTGTTCCCCTCGGAACCGCCGGCGACTACAACTCCCCATTCAACATATCAAAAACACCAAATAAAATAATCCAGAATAAAACATTACTAAAGAAAGTCAAATATAAAGTATACAAGCAAAGCAACATAATTAACAGGAAACAAAATATTATCTTAAACATTTCAAAAGAAGACAGTACTAAAAGAAGTCAAATATAAAATGCACATTTAAAACTGCATAATTAACAAGAAAATAGCATATTATCATAAGCATAGAACAAACCTGCTGTTGCTGCCACCAATGGTGGATGGCAGTTCATGGTGGACGGCAGTTGTGGAAGCTCAGGCTCAATGACCTCGGACTGCACTAAGAGGCAGCCAAGATGATATCTGCTCTCTTCAACAGCCTCAGCTTTTGTAGCTGGAGTCAGTGAGGGCCCCACCCTCTCAGACCAGGTGAAAAAAGGCTTGCAAGGCAAGGAGCAGGTCTTCCAGGACTCACAGCCAAGATGGTCTCCTGGTCCCAAGCCAAATAGGGTTTGCAATCCAATACCAACACCTTGAATGGGCAGCCAGTACAATTCTGTCAATAGTAACATACCACGATGGCAATATTCTGCCCCAGTGAGCAGATGAGCTGCCACATTCTGAACTAGTAGCTTTCAGATTAAGCTCACATAGAGCACTTTGCAGTCATCCAATCCAGTTGTTACAAGTGTGTGGATGGCAATGATCAAGCTATCCCCATCCAGAAACAGCCATTGATTACCTCACCAGCTGAAGCTGGTAAAAAGCAATCCTAGCAACTGATGTCACCCAGACCTCTAGTGACAGATAGATCCAGTAACACACCCATGCTACAAGCCTGTTCTTTCATATGCAAAGGAGGGTGGGGCAGCAAACTAAAAACCATACAAGACAAGCTGTTGTTTGAACATATGTCAGCCAAATCCCGACTTGTTCAGCAAATGATGGCTTAGTGTTACATAGGAACCACACCAGTTTGTATACTGCATTTGAACGTTATGTGTGTTCAAGTTAGCACTATACTTTTGGTTTAGGAAAGTGAGTTTAGTGTTGTTTCTAATTTTACATTTTTAACCCTCAGTGTTAAAATTACTGATAAAACCGGTAATCGCTACTAAGGAAGTTAACTGCATGTTGCAACCCAGCATTATATTCAAAATCATATCAGATTTACCCTTCCACTGTAATGAATCATTTTGGAATAGTTCTACCATATGTATGGTGAGTCTGCACATAGAACTTCACCTGTTTTTACACAAAGGTCATCGGACAGAGACCTACGAATACCGCCTCCATCAGAAGTGAGGCTTACATCTACAAGAGAGAGGGTAGTTACAGACTGCCCTCCCTAGGGAGATATACCTGACATCAACTTGTATATTCTTTCAGTACCAGGAAAACCATTATTTCGGGCATTTTAAAACATTTTTATTGACTTTAAATTTTTTCGCTATTAATTGCTCTTTATTCCTTCCATTTGCTTTTCATTTTTGTAAACTGCGTTGCAGTCATTGGTAAAGGCGAACATATAAATGTTTAAGATAACAATATCTGACAGCTATTCAAGTAATTGGGATAGATAGATCATTATGGACCAACCTTTGGGGCATTTGTGCCATACAGAATATTTTTTCGGATAGCACCTATAGCACTAGAGACTGTGCTTTGCATTCAAAAGATTCCCGGTTTAAATCCTGGCATCTTCAGCTGAAAGGATCAGGTAGCAGGGCTAAAACAGGCTTCTTATGTGAGCCCTTGGCTTTCTGCTGCTGATTGGAATAGACAGTGCTGTGTTGAAAACAGTCTGGTTCAGTGTAAGGCAGCCTCATAATCCACTCTCCTGTGTCCTGTGCTTTAGGGTAGTCTTGTTTGATGTGTATTAAGTCATGAGCAGGCAACAGAAACTCACTGGTCAGGAAGGAAGGAGTACTTTAGAGCCTAATTGGGTAAGACCCCACTCCCAAAGCAATCAGCTTTCAGGCTGTCTGGAAGTATTGGTTGCCAATTGAGGAAGCTAAAGGCAGTAGAGCAGTCCAAGGCAGGCACAGGTCACCAGCCAGAAGTAGGAAGTGTAGGCCAGGGCAGGTTCCAAAGGCAGCAATGACGCAAGTGGCCTCATCCTGTACAACAAGGCAGGAGTATGGGTTCTGGAAGGCAGCAGAAGAGAGCAGGGACTTGGTTTGGTTTCAGGAATCTGTAGCACAACTATCCTGTGACAAATCAGGCCTTAGCTTGAAAATATATATCTTGCAACCGCAAATAATTAGACATGTTTTTTCTGTGTTGCCTCCTTGCAGTAATGAACTACAGGCAGAAAATCTAACAGAAATTCAGTCCGGACACAGTTTAGGGAGAAATGATCATAGTCGGCATGATCACTCCACACAGTTTGACAGAGAGGCTTCTGTGGGGATCAATCTGGAGTCAACTGCCAAAAGATTTCTCCAGCAGAACTGAGATATGTATGATGAGTTCAGAAAATGGATTGGGATATGGATATACAGTGGTACCTTGGGTTACATACGCTTCAGGTTACATACGCTTCAGGTTACATACGCTTCAGGTTACAGACTCTGCTAACCCAGAAATAGTACCTCAGGTTAAGAACTTTGCTTCAGGATGAGAACAGAAATCGTGCTCCAGCAGTGCGGCAGCAGCAGGAGGCCCCATTAGCTAAAGTGGTGTTTCAGGTTAAGAACAGTTTCAGGTTAAAAATGGACCTCCGGAAATAATTAAGTACTTAACCCAAGGTACCACTGTATAGCCAGCAGGAGTAGTAGTCCAGGAAATAGACTAGACTGGAAAGAGCAGAAGGCACAAGGCAACAGGGAGTAGTGAGGTCCGAAGGTTTTTCTGAAACCAGTCTGACAGGAGGCTTCTTCAGAAAATACCATTCCTTGCAAGCCGTGCCTTAGGGAGCAAGTGTATGCTCAAGAAGCTGGCATAAATCAATCTGGTATAAATTTACACCGGAACCAAACTCCTTTCAGGAGCAAGACTATGGCCAGGTGAGCCAGCCATAGCCTGTCAGAAGGAAAATAAGATTACAGGATAGAGTTTGACTTAAACTACCCTTTTTGTCAAGTCACATGACTGAGCTGACAGTTAGGATCCAGCTTAAGCCCCCACCCCTTCTTGGGAACTTACACTGGCCTTGGCTCAGCTGGCTGAGCCCCAGCTGATCCAGAATAGGCAAGTTATACTGGCATACTTTTGGCTGAACTCAACTGTGGTGGGAAGCTCCCAGCTCAGCCAGAAATTCACTGCATCCCATCAGATCCTGCCATAGAATTACCTTTGTCCATGTTGTACAGTTGACAGAAGGCCACAGCCATGAATTAAGGTTCTGAATAAAAAATTAACCAGCCCTGCTTTTTTCTATTTCTTTTGAATCTCTCCCAGCTTAGGAAGCTTTATGTCTAAATATCTGTGGAAACTGAGAAGGGAATTTATGGATTTGTGAACAAGGTTATGACAGGGTTAATAAATGGAGCTGGAGATAGTATTTACATGAGCTGTTGATAGATGAAGATTTTATTCCAACTCTGTGGCACAAAGTACTGAATATACAACATTCCATAACCATTTAGCTAATTTTATCTCTAGTTTTTAAAGTTATTAATTAACATTTGACTTGCCTCTCAGTAGTTGGTATACATGATATAGTTTTTATGTGTCTTATAATGCAAGAAGACGTTCCCAAATGCGCTGTTGTAAAATGTTTGTTCCTCAAGGAAAGATAAAATAAAATAAATTAATTTTGTCAGTAAAACATTAAGCCAGTCATTATCCTACGTAGGTACTTCCAGCTGTTAGTAGAAAGCTTATGATACAAACCATTTTAAATAATCAGGAACTGATAATGGTTTTTAAATGCTCATCATAGCATTTAAACATCACACAGAGAGAAGCAACCAAGTTCAGCAGCAGTCATGCACTTGCCAATTTATGCCTGGTTTCAGGGCATTGTCATGCTATTTAATTTGATTTTGCATTTGATAATCTGCCTACAAGCCTTGGGAAATTCGTGATTCTCTACACGTCAGCATTCTAGTAACATTTAGGCAGCTGTGTGTTTTGTTTGTGGTTTTAATTTGATATACTGGTGTGTTTTCAGTAAGTTAGTGCAAAATATATTTTAAAAGGGGTGCATCCTTCCTCCTCAGCAGAAGGAGTCCTTCCATCAGAAGAAGGGAACCTTTAGCCTGACCAATTGCTATTCATCCAGGTATCTTACGATGGCAGCTTTAAGATAGCAACCAGATGATTAAACTATTTATAATAAAGATAATCTTGGAAAAATTGATCATATGAACAAATTTTGTACCATAGAGTGCAATCCTATGCATAAGAAAGATAGGTTACTGGTGGATTAAACTCTGTGAGTTGCACTGTATCCTTGAATCTCAAACTGGGCTGGATCTCTAAATGGATATTATCTTAGCTGGATTCAACCCATGGGCTTTTCCGTCCAATAGGAGGCTTTTGGCTCCATAGAAGGCTTTTTTCAAAAATAATTGCTGTGTGTGTACTAGACAGCATCTTAAAAAGCAGAGACATCACCTTGCCAACAAAGGCCTGTATAGTTAAAGCTATGGTTTTCCCAGTAGTGATGTATGGAAGTGAGAGCTGGACCATAAAGAAGGCTGATCGCCAAAGAATTGATGCTTTTGAATTATGGTGCTGGAGGAGACTCTTGAGAGTCCTATGGACTGCAAGAAGATCAAACCTATCCATTCTGAAGGAAATCAGCCCTGAGTCCAGGATCTGGAAGGACAGATTCTGAAGCTAAGGCTGCAATACTTTGGCCACCTCATGAGAAGAGAAGACTCCCTGGAAAAGACCCTGATGTTGGGAAAGCTTGAGGGCACAAGGAGAAGGGGACGACAGAGGACGAGATGGTTGGACAGTGTTCTCAAAGCTACCAACATGAGTCTGACCAAAAACTGCGGGAGGCAGTGGAAGACAGAAGTGCCTGGCGTGCTCTGGTCCATGGGGTCACGAAGAGTTGGACACGACTAAACGACTAAACAACAAGAAGTGTGTACATGTGAATTTGTGTGCATGGGTTGGCCCATCCATGAGGCAGGCTGAGGCAACCACCTTGGGTGGTAGAATGCCAAGAGGATGCACCCTCAAAGGCCCACCCTGCTGCCTCTTCCAACAGCAGAGAAGTGCCAGAGGCAGCAGCGGCAGCTTCCGGCGAGATCTCACACCTTCTGTGAGTTCTCTGCAAGATCTCATGAGATCCAACCACAACCTGCTTCTGCCACTTTGCAGGTGCTGCCACACAACCCAGGTAAAGGAGACTTCATTGGGGCAGCAACTTCCTGCTTCAACTCTAGTAGCAAAACAGGGTGCACCAACCATGGTTTATGGTTCCAGTGTTGGCAATGAGAAAATTGGCCTTCAGTCTAAAAAAGATTCCCTGTTCGTGTGTATTATATCGTATAATAATAATGCCCCCCCCTTTGCTGGCAAGGACAGTACAAAACAGAAAAAGGTGGGTGGGTAAGAGAGAAAGAGGGACGCCACACCCATTTTTTATTTTAGTCCTGCCCAATATGGTCTTTGATTCCACCTACCACTGGCTCTGCCCCAAGGTTCTTGCCGGCATGCCGGCAGGCTCTGCCCCAAGGTTCTTGCCGGATTCTTATCCCATTATACATAACTAAGCCATTTCTCACCTTTTCACCCCTTGCCTTTTCCTGTAAGACCTATTACAGTCGTTAAGAGTCGTCAACAGGCTCATCTCAGCTATCTGCCAATCTCCTATTCGCACCACCCTTCTGAGTAATACCCCTCCCCACCTTCTCACTATATAGAAGGATCTGGCAACTTCTGTTTCAGTGTATCTGAAGAAGTGTGCATGCACACGAAAGCTCATACCAAGAACTAACTTAGTTGGTCTTTAAGGTGCTACTGGAAGGAATTTTTTTATTTTGACTATATTTAGCAGTACATTTAGAAGAATGGTTGATCCTTTGGAACATAGTATAAGTCTTGTTTTTTGTTTTTTAACACAGTTCAAATAGCCATCGTGTTTGGAGCAGATACTCTGGATCATATCTTCAACATGTGCCGGGGGAATTATGATTTCTTAGTGCGTCTTCCTGATCCATTGCTTTTGTACATCATGTCCTATTTGGATCTTGAAGATATTGCCAGACTTTCTCAAGTATCTCACAGATTTGAAACGGTAAAAAAGAAGAAAAAGCAATATTTGAAATGTGTTCACTTGCAGTTTAGCTTCAACAAAGACGAGTGCCTTCAGTTAGTGTCTGTCTAATGATTGTCCAGTCATGATGAATTACCAAAAAGTTCCAAGGAGTGCTAGTTATTGCATGAGCATGTAAATAAACATTTTGAGGGACTGGGGATATAGATTCTCTGGGCTCCTAGTGTAAAAAAGCTAACTCATGATGTGGTCAGCTTTATTAAACTGAGTTCATCCAGGAAAGTGCACTGCCATACAGTATTCTTTATCTTAATACAGTTAGGTAGCCGTGTTAGTCTGACTCAGTCGAAATGAATTAAAAAGTTAAAAAATTGTCCAGTAGAACCTTAGAGACCAACTAAGTTTGTTCTGGGTATAAGCTTTTGTGTGCATGCACATTTCTTCAGATACATGCACACAAAAGCTTATACCCAGAACAAACTTCATTGGTCTCTAAGGTGCTACTGGACAATTTTTTGATTTTTTTTATTTATTTCGACTTTATCTTAATATTTATGCTTGACCCTTTTCTAGACACCCGTTCCTGCGCCCTTCCTGCATCAGACCTCTGTGCCTTAAACATCCATCTCTTGAAGACAAACTTCATTGTATCTCTAGCTGTCATAAGATTTTGTTATCCTGCTAGATGAGATGTAATACATAATCAGAAATTTATTGCCTCCCTCAGTTATTTTTCACAGCATGTGACAATTTCACTAAAATGACTGCACATGCTTGCACATGACTGACTTAAACAAAACACCACCAGAGGGAGCTAATGCCTAATGCAAAAGAGAAATCCAAGCAAGGGCATAGTTTTCTTGTATCGTTTGGGAGCCATATAATCTTTCCGCAGATTAATTACCTGATGTATGCATGTTTAAATAAGAAAACATTGGGCAGCCCCAAGTATCTGGGATTCTATATTTCATTCTGCAATCTGAAAGCATTACAGCAGATTTGTGGTGCGGGACATGATGGCAGAGTAGTTCTTTCTGTAGATTATTTTAATATGTCATATTTCATTTGCAAAGTGCAATTCCAATCCATAATTTGGTTAAATGAAAAAGTGAGATTTACTTTGTAATTCTGTATATGCCTACTCTGAAGTCAGGAAGTGGCAAATGCTAGCACTGAGGCATAGACAAAGGTGATTCAATCCATCTGTGGTGGCAGCACAGCAAAGCAAAGAAAAAACGCATTGAGTAAAGTAGCAGAATATTCCCATGCAATAATTATGTGTTTTAAAATGCAAGGGCATTGTAGCTTGAAAGAATCTGTAGATGGTTCAATCCAAAGTAGGAAATACTATATACTGTAATTAACAACACTATAGAAAGTTAAGGTAATGCAATATCCAGGCATTCATTTCTTTGGAAAAGCTCCCATCATTACTGTAAATCAAACAGCCAGCAGTAATTCAAATATTTGTTCTCCTTCAAATAACTGTATTTTTAAAATGACACTTGTCTAATGTTTAAGGCTAATACGTTTTTGTTTCTTTTGCAAATAGTTATGCAACTCGGATAAACTATGGGAAATGATTGTACAAAATTTATCGGGCAGAATTACCTCAGAAATGAGATCCCTGGCACACGAGGTGGGCTGGAAGCAGTTCTTCTTCACTAACAAAATTCAACTGCAGCTCCAACTCAGAAGAAGACGGCAGATGAAAACTGAATCATCAGATAGCCTGTCAGATTAAAGGAGCGCTTTTCCTAGCTGGTGGTAACAACTCTAATGTGTGTATTTGTTCCATAAATGTCTCGCTTTGTTTTCTGGGGAAAAGAAATTCAGCTGCAGGTATAAAATTAATGTGGGTCCTGCCTTGATGAACACTCATTATGAAGGTGTGCAAGGACAACTTTTTTGTTTCGTTATTTCATTTGTTTCCATTGGGTAAAAAACTTCGTGAGGTTCCTTCAGTTACAGCACATTTGTTTTCATCACTCCCCTGTTTTTGCATTGTCTTTATTTTGCTTTTTCTTAGGGCTGGTCATGGAAGCCACTTCTTTGTAGCCTGCAATTTATTTTTCCAGAAAGACCTAGGCATAGTCCAGGGAATTTGATGGTGGTAAGGGTAGTATTAGCTTCCACAAAAACGATGAAGGCGCCCACCCCACCCCCAGGCCTGGGTGCAATTTTCCTTTAAAAATGCATTGAAATGACACAACATCCAGGGTATTCTGGGGAAATAAAATGGCAGCTACCAGGAGGAAGCTGCTTAAAGCAACTGATGTTTCCTGTAGCTGCAACTTAATTCACAAAGAAACAATTCCCTTTCATTTTGTAAGATATGAAACATCTATACATAGTTTGAGGGACCTGATTAACTACAGTATGACTTTTTTTAAAAAAAGGGTTGAATACTGTGTAAATATTTCTGAAGGCTATTATATTTTAAATAGCCAAATGTTAAACCTACTTTTTAACAAAAGCATAAAGAACTGCATGGTCTGGAACAATGACACTGCTCCCCCACTTTCCATCCTAAAACAGGAATATCCACTTGCAAGTCCAGAAAAGTATTATTTGCTCCAACCATGGCTACAGCTTTCGAGCTACCACTAATGTTTACAAAGGACATGCAATGTTGTTACTTGGTGTTGTAATACTTTTAAGACTATCCTAATATTGAGCTGAAAACAAGATTAATATGGTTTGGTGACTTTCTTTATCTGCCTTCTGCTCCAGTGTTTATGATACAGTTCAAAATGATATATAGTACATTTTCTGTTTTGCCATATTTTATAAAATGTGCCACTCAAAATTTAGGCCTTACAAGTATTTCACCTTCAGTTTGGCAGAGAAATTAACTTTTTTTCAATAATGTTCAGGTTTGCTTATGTCCTTAAACATAATTTGCTTAGGGTATGCTTAATGACTTGATTTCCTTGATTTTAGAAACAGTTGAAAATTAAGTATTAGAGTCTAAATCTTGTCTTAAATGATCAGTAAGGGTTTTTTGCAGTACATTTTAAAATACTGTGAAAATATTAAGTATTATTATAGAACACTTACAGTCAAAATGTGTCTTGAATGAACAATATTTTTAAATAAATGGATAAATAACGTGAAAATGTTTTCCTGTGCTTAGTGTTGTTCTGAAACGGATTATTTTTTTCTGAACTGTGTTTTAATCTGCTAATGTTACACCACAGATTTTCATTATTGCTTGATGTAAACTGAAGGGTTCTTATGTAATTCAAGTATAATCATAAGTACGTATGTATAAACTTTTGGAATTGAAGCCTAAAGGGTGCAACTCTCCCCTAGTGACAGCGCAGGAAGCCAAGCTCTGGCAAATGCCACTCACCTAAGAGCCCAGGCCCCCGCCCCATCGCCTAGTAGTTGTGCTGGTACCACTGAAACTACTGCAGCCAGTCTGGCCAGTCACAACACTTCCAGCACCTTTTCCCTCTGAAAATGAGGGACAAACCTTGCTAGCAACTGTTGTGACTGCTCCAACCAGTGGCTAATGAATGATGCAACTGACTTCCATTTTAATATTCAGCTGTTGGTGTCAGAGATTTTTTTAAAAAAATGCTAGAGTTACAGACCATCGTGATCCTTCTTCAGTCCTTAATCACACTTCTGATCTAAAGTTGAACCATTTGTCCATTCTTGTTTCTAATGCAAACTGGATTATCTCTATAGTTGTCCCTAGTAGGGTGATCGTGCCACTGTATGATTGGGAGCCGGTGTGGTGTAGTGGTTAAGAGCGGTGGACTCGTAATCTGGTGAACTGGGTTCACGTCTCCGCTCCTCCACATGCAGCTGCTGGGTGGCCTTGGGCTAGTCACACTTCTCTGAAGTCTCTCAGCCCCACTCACCTCACAGAGTGTTTGTTGTGGGGGAGGAAGGGAAAGGAGAATGTTAGCCGCTTTGAGACTCCTTTGGGTAGTGATAAAGTGGGATATCAAATCCAAACTCTTCTTTTGCAGTGCTGTGGGGTTGAGGATTGTGCTGCAAGTTACTAAAAAGTTTCATTATCATATAAATGTGCTATATAAATGTATATGACACAGAAGATACATTTTAGTAAGTATGGTAAAATGCTACTAACAATAATGTGAATAAATAGAAAAATGAATTACAGTTCAAAGCAATAAACATCCGCCTTTCATATAAGTAAATTTGTGAGACGTCTCCATAAAATTACCAGTAGCATTCCAGCAACAAAACAAAAGCTGTCATTGAAGTACATGTTATCATTATTTTCCTTTTACAGTACTACATTTTCTTAAGATTCCAGCGTTGCACTTACATATTTAAACAAGAATTTAATTTACACAAAAATAAGCACCCTTAATAAAATAGTTGAAAGATAAATGATTGCAAAGCACCAAACATTAGGCTGCTTCACATACTTCCCTGGCCAGAAATAACCTTTTGTACCAGAAATCATCCCTGTTCACCACATCCAAAGGAACATGTTCTGCAGGAGACCCATATATCTGTATCCTGATGGTGCAGTCCTATATCCCACAACATTGATGGCTCGGGTTAGGATGCACCAGTCTCCCACCAGTGGAGAATGTCCCTAATGGAGGTGGCTCTGCTGCAGTGGAATACCCACCTCCAGCCCAGTAGGCAGTAAGCTATCATCAGCAGTAGCCAGCAGAAAGCTCCAAAAGTAGGGCATTATGGTGCCAGATCCACTCCCCCCCACAAAAGGCTGGATCCAAAAGCCAATGGAGAATTAGCTGCTCAGTTCCTCCAACCCCCCATTATGATTGCTCTGTGGTTTGTGTTCCCTTTCCTCATTTTGAAAGGGAAGAATAGTGCAAATTCCATCTCCATGTGTAATGCCCATGCTATTCGTTACCTTAGGTCAGTGGTTCTCAGAGTGTAGCACAGACTTCCTTTGGCTCGTGAAAGGCCTGGTAAAGCGGGGAGGCAATGTTCCAAAGAGGGGCTGAATTCTGAAAAAATGGGTGAATTACCATATTTTTCGCCCTATAGGGCACACTTTTGAGGGGGGGAATAAAGGGGGGGGAATTATTCCCCCCCCCAAGCTTGCCAGGCTGGGGGCGGGGGAAGCCCGAGCTTCCCCAGCCCCCAGAACGGGTCTGGGAGCGATGGCGAGGTTGCTGCTATCCGAAGCCCGGGGAGCGCGGCGCTGTAGCCCGCTGCGCACCCCGGGCTTAGGGCAGCTATCCGCAAGCCTGCAGCACCCGGCAGGAACTCACGCCAGGCGCCGCAGGCTTGCGGATAGCTGCCCTAAGCCCGGGGTGCGCAGTGCCGTGTTCCCCGGACTGCAAGCACCTATCCGTAATCCTGCAGTGCCTGCGGATAGCTGCCCTAAGCCCGGGGTGCACAGTGCCGTGCTTCAGGCTGCAGGCAGCTATCCGCAAGCCTTTGGAGCCCGCGGGAGTTCCCGCCGGGCCCCACAGGCTTGCGGATAGCTTCCTGAAGCGACCCCTCTCGCTCTCCAGGCTTCAGCGAAAGCCTGCATTCGCCCCATAGGACGCACACACATTTCCCCTTCATTTTTGGAGGGGGAAAAGTGCGTCCTATAGGGCAAAAAATACAGTAAATGCCCCCTGGCAGAAAATGATGACTGGTGTATCATCATCTAGGTGCAATTTGGAAAGAGTTCAGAACCCTGCTTTCTTCTGATGTTTTGCTGTGCATGACTTTATGAGGAAAACAGATGTTCTGTTGCTCTTCTAATGCCAGGTTTTCAGTACATATAGCAAGATCCCTATATAGGGAAAGGTATACATGTGTACAAGGATCTCTATTGTTTACATATGGAACAGCCCAAGAGACTGGTTCAGGGATGTCAACAGCAGAGGGTAGAGTAAATTCTGGAAAAGTGACTTGAGTTCAAAAAGTTGGAGAAACTCTGCTTTAGATAAAAGCACTTCCTCTGCTGCCACATGGAAGGGATCACTAACTGGGTAAATGTGTGAACCAGCCAATTCTATACTGCCCCACCATGTTCTCATAATTTTTTTAAATGTAACGCACTTAAAGGTTTTGTTGTGCTCTCTACCAAAAACAAAAACCCATACAAACACAGTTTGGAAAAGCCGTATTCAGGTTTACAATGTATATATTTTGGTCTCTGTATATATAATCGAACATTCTGTATTATATTCTAAGGAGTTGCTTCTCAGACAAAATATATACCCTTGATAAATTTCACCCTGAGAAAGTGGCTCCTTGAGGTTACACAATATAATTAAAAACAGTACAGTAAATTACACAAACAGTAAGGCAGCCAGGGATTTCTGTATGCATTTGGAAACATTTTTTTCCAGACCAAAACCCTCTGAGGGAATGTTAAACTGCAGTGTTTTGGGAGGCAGTTAAGTGAACACTAAAGATTCTTTCTAGCTGACATACGAGATTGTCTTTGGCAAAAATCACAGGGAGATGAGATGGTTCTCCACAGTAGTGGAAGGCAGGACACCAAAGGCTAAATGTTTTCTAAGCCTCTTCAGAAGGGAACAACCTGCAGTGTTGAAGCAGCAGAGATTTGGGATGTTTAACCCCTTTTCCTTTTTTTCATTTTGCTGCAACAGGTCCCTGCAACTCTAAAGTCATGTACTGTACTGCAAACACCATCTGGAATCCTAGAAAAGTATATTAGGGAAAGAAGTTCCAGCTCTAAAAGCAGTCAGCCTGAAAAGAATTAATCATCCACTTCTCCACCCCCCAAAAAATACCTTGCACTAAAACTGCTGTGCCTAGAATTTTTTTTTTTGCATGTTTGCATTTTGATGTGCAACATAGTCCTTACTGTATTTTACAATTAGACAGAAATACTTCCACATCTAAATTATTTCGTTATTACAATCCAATCCTGCTTTTGAGGCATAATGCAGCAGGGAAAAGAATCATACACTGGACTTCCAAGAGCTAGGACAATGGTAGACCTTAATGCCTTTGCAGTAATTTTGGGAACTAGCTTTGTCCTTTGGTTGCAGAGCTTCAGAAGCTGTTTCCCATGCACAAACAGGGACAGCTTGCTGTATGGCAGGGGGGCACTACAGAAGAAGCTATTTAAGCTTAGGGAGGGAGATTGAGATGGTGAAGAGTGCCACAATCCTTAGTGCTGCATTTGCAGAGGCCATGATTGGTGCCCCTTAACATCAGCAGGCTGTATGTTCCAGCCTTGCTTGTTTAGCAGAGGCATGTGACATGGCAATTACACGGGGGGAAGAGATCTGACATATGCTCTGGCTGTGCTAATTTAACCAAAGCCACGGAAGGCGATTCTGAGCTGCTCCTATCAACTCTTGTGAAATTAAATAAACAATCATCATTTCCCACCTATTCTGTTATCCTGATAATACTGCTGCAAGAAAAACTGGAATTGAACTCTGCAGAGGAAAAGGCACCACTGTACCTCTGCAACTAGGACTAATAGTAACTGCTATAGTTGAACTAGGATCTACAGACACTGTCAGGTCAATCCGACTGGCAGCTACCTTTTGGCTAAATATGTAAACAAGAAATCAGCAGCAGTGAATCTTCAGCCTCACTACTGATCCTTTAATTCTAAGAACCATGATGTAGCTGCTCCCCACTAGTAACTACTTAAAGCTTTGGACTTTTGTTGCCATTGTTCCTTCTTTCCCATGTTGCTATCTCAAGGTTATTTAAGCTAGCGCAAATAGAATAAATTGCTCCATGGTCTGCAGACACAAATCATTTATCCCATAATAAAAAAAAACACACCATTTTCATTAGCTTGAGTCCTTAAAACAAGAGTTGGGAACATACTGCCCTTCAAATGTTGCTGAACTACAACTCCCATCATCCCTGACCACTGGCCAAGCTGGCTGGAGTTCATGGGCAGTAGAGTCTAACAGCATCCAGAGGGCCAAAGGTTCCCCAGAAACTGTCATTAATTTGTGTAGTAACATGTCACAGGTTGGCGTCTGGCTGATGTTCAACAACTAATTTATCAACAGTTGGAATAACCAATAGAGATGATTCTCATATGTGTGATTCCTAATGGGGCTAATTATTTTCCCCCTCTTTTTCCTGTTAGTGTAAATAAGGAGTAACTGCATTCCAGTCTGCTGAATTGTGCTTGTGTCAAACCTCTGTGAATAACAAAAGAGAGAACTGATTTTCAGCTACTGATCAAAGCTGCACCATTATGTCAGTAGGATGTTCAGCTTTTAAAAAGGTGCCAATAAAACTACCAGCTGTAGTCTTGTTTCCACTAGTCCGTTGATAGTGGCAGTGTGAGCTTTATTTACTGTCCAAAGATGTTGACTTTCACTCCAGTTGGTCCCATTAGATGTACTGTTTAGTACCATTTCCGGAAAACCAAATAATGAAATGACGTTCTGTTTAAAAAAGCTTTCAGTACATTGTGCTATACTTTTCCACCTTCTCTGTTTTTTGCCGGTGATGGCTTTATCTTTCCAATACAAGGCTGTATGAGCAAAGTGAGGATTCCCACCATGTAAAGCAAGCCACATATGTAGAAAGAAAAGTCATATTTTTGTGTCAGGTCGTAAATCCAGCCTGGAAAACAAGAGCAAGGCTGTTATCTATAGGCTATGATCAATAAATCAGTGAAGAGCAGAGAACATTATTTATTCTAATCATAGCATAGTTCTTGGTATCATTCTATGCTCAGTCTCTTTCCCCACCTCCATTTGTCTTTCATTTAACTTTCATAGAAACCATTCTGCAATGCATTGTATGGCTTTGCGGTTGCTATGCCTTACACTAACTGGTATCTGATTTACTCTAGTCTGCATCTGCAGAAAACTCCCCCAAGAAAAAAAGTATGCTATAAGCCAGAGGGTCTGGTAGAGTCAGCCAACAAAGGGTCAGAGGTAGTGGCTGGTAGCCAATGAGATTAGACATCTGTGAGAAAGCAGATGTTGGTGAAGTTCCATCTACAAATTTGCCCTGTGAGCATTGTGTTATCTTGTCAAACAACGTCTACCACACTGGGCACTCCTTTCTTTAAAATCAAGAATGTACCAAGGTATATTTGTTGACCAGGAATGTGGCCCATGAAGGGCGTGGAGTGGGCGAGAATGAATGGTAATCGTACATGCAATGATTCACTAATTATTTTATTTATTGTGTTTATATCCCACCTTTTCCTCCAAGGGATTCAAGGCAGCACACATGTTCCGTCCCCCCAATTTAATGCCCACAACAACCCTGTGATACGGTTAGGCTGAGAGGCAGTGACTGGCCAAAGGCCGCCCAGCAAGCTTCATGGCCGTGTGAGGATCTTAACTCGTGTCTCCCAGGTCCTAGTCCAACACTCTTTAACTACTACACCACCCTGGCTCTCACTATGAACTCTAGGGGCTATAAAGTATGCATGGACTATAAAGTTGGACAAACAAAACTTTGCACTTACCTGCAAAAGGTGGTCCCAGGAGTGCTGAAATCCCATTAGCACAAATGATGATTCCATAGGCATTTGCGAGGTGCTTAATCCCAACTAAATCTTCAGTAACAACAGGCATGAGTGAAAAATACCCACTGGAAAATCCTATGAGGGCACAGACCACAGCGAGCCCAGCATATGTGTGCATTAGTGGTAAAATGAAAATGCAGAAGACGAGAGTGAAGTTGGCTGCCATGAAGACATTCCAAGCACTGACGCAGGGTGAATCAGAAATGATGCCAAGGATGACCTTGCCAAGAATGTGGACAATGGCAATAATTGAGGTCAAAGGGAATACATCGTTCTGTGCAGATAGGCTATATTGCTTCACTATTTCCGGAAGATGGATAAAAGGGATAACAAAAGTGCTGTATGCAAATAAGGCCCAAAACACAAAGGCTGCAAACTTTCTGTTGGTGAAGAGGGATGCAGCGCCGAAGTAACTAGAATACCAGGTCCGAAAGCCTTTCTGGATTGTAAGGGTCAGCTGACTCGCCCTCTTCAGCACGCAAAGAGCATAGATATTCTTCCAGTGTCTGGTTACATCTTTGCTTTCCAAGTCTGAAAAAATGTCAGACTTTTCCTCCTTACCTTGCCCTTCTTTTGCCTCTTCCTGTAAGATGCCATTAGATGCCAGTGTTTCTGCAGAGCAAGAGAGAGCTTTTGTGTGGCTCTTGCTGACGTTTCCCTCTCCGCTTTTTTCAGCGGCTTCCTCTTTGTAATAAACTGGTCTCATGAGCGCTCCACAAACACACAGGTTCAGACAGACCGCGCCCTGGATGAACATTGCGTTCCTCCAGCCAAACTCCATGCAAAGGTATTTCAGCAGAACTGTCATCAGGAAAGCACCGAACCCCGTCCCAGTTGTGCTGAGTCCCTGGGCAAGTGCTCTTCTCTTCTCAAAGTATTCGCCTACCATGACCACAGCAGGCAGGTATACCATCCCACTCCCAACACCTGAAAAAGAGAGATTCCTGAATCAGCTGGAGAACTTTCACTGCAGTCATAACACATGCAGGCAAATTGACACAAGGCCCAAACATTGTTATCCAGTATGGCTTCACCTAAGGGTTAAGGTTAGGCTTCCACAAGCATCCTAGTGGTGCCGCACTAAAACTTTGAGCACATTTGCAAAGCTAAGCAACTTCCAGTATGGTTTCAAATGCTGAGAAATGATGACAAGGTGTGACTGTATGCTGCTCTCAGACATGGGAGTATGCTTTGGCAGTATTTTGTAAAGCTTTTATGTGTTGTAGAAATGTGCCGTGATGAAGACTGGGAATAACAGATCACACTCAGCTGATTCTGAGCACCACAAATCAAAGTTTAAATCAGCCTACTGAGGCTTAGCTGTGTATCCCAGAGCTGATACTGTAGTAGTATAAGCCATGAATTCCTGAGACCTGTAAGATCAGACCTAAATATAGTCACCTGGGCTTAATAAACGAATGATCTCCATCACTAGAAAGACCATACATAATCTCAAACTCAAGTCATATCAACCTCAAAAGCCAGAATGACTCTTCAACTAACACCAAAGCCTGATTCCAGAAACAGTATTATGCATGCTGGAATGGGATCTATCATCAGTGTTTCAGGTAAAAGCCACAGATTTATTAGACACATGGTTTACCTTAAAGGTAGAAGCTACTTCACATGCAGGACTAATAACTAGGGATTGAGTTTGTGGCTTCCATTCCACAACCACCACAGCCATATACTTTACTGTATTTAAAATTGTTCCTTTTCTGAGATGAGAGCTGAAACTGCTCTGAGTTCTGCTTTCACTGATGCTCAAACAATTCCTAGTAAGTTAATTGGTTTAAGTGGGTGTCCCAGAAAAGACAATCTGCTCTTATGTCAACACTGTGGCATCATCTGTGAAAAGAAGAAAATATTTGCAGACTAATGGACCATATACTTTCTGCCTGAATATGTTTTTGCTGTCTCTAAGTACCTAATGTGCTTATGTCGTCAGTTTACAAGAAGTTTATTCCTAAGGTTTCTTCTCCACCTGCCACCTGCCACCTGCCCCTCATTCCAGGCTGAGAATGAATGTGGAATTTCTCCTCTTATTCTAATGGGGTCTGCTATGGCCTTAGAAAGAGAGAAGACTAATATTTATTCTACTGAACAGGATAACCCTACCAGGAGGCAGAAGAGAAGTCCAACTCAGCTTCTGTATGCCTTTAAACGGGGTCATAATGTTTTGTTTTCTCTTATCATTGTATTTTCATACTGCAGGGGGTGTCTTTTGGGACAGCAAACATCTACAATTTTATCTGTCTTAACACAATGAGCATAGGCTAGTTCAAGGCCTATCTAAATTAATTTAATGTAAAGCTTTGTCAAATGCCGCACATGATAATTATAAACCTCTACCATGTATCATATTGTTCATTTCCCTTCTGAATTAAAAGAACCCAAATCCGAACATTTCCTTGTAGGGCAGTTCTTCCAACCTGCTGATCAATTTGTTTCCCATTTTTGCACCTTCTTCAGCTCTAAAATATCCTCTCTTTTTTGCTTGTAGGAGCCAGAACAGTACACAGTATTCCATGTCTGGTAGCTTACTCGGTAATAAGCCTCATCAAGATCATAAGCTTTCTACCTATGGCACACGCTCAAATATATTGCTTTAAGCAACTTTGTATGAGTTCCTGCCAAGTTTTATATGCCAAGTGAGTTTATCGCTTGGGGCCCCTTCCAAGTCTAATATTCTATGATTCTATAAAACTTTTGAATTGGCCCGGGCCACTCTGTTTAACCAGCTGTCATGCCACCTTCAGAGGAAAGGTTATTTAAAGATTATCAATACCAAAACCATAAATCCACTCTGAGAAAGAGCAAATCAAATATGATTAAGATGCAGTGTCCCAAATGAACCTCAGTGAATATTGCTCATAAGGATCAGCAGTGTGAAAGAGGAATAAGTTGTCCTGAAATGACACACTACTTTAGGTGACCCCAATATCTATCTAGTTCCTTTAGACCAGGGATTCCCAAACTTTTCCCCCCATGGACCACTTGGAAATTGCCAAGGGTCTTGACACTTAATGATTTTTCTGCCTGTTGTAGCAATTGTAACATGCTGTGCTAGGTGCTGTATCTTATCTTATCCTATCTTATCACATCACTAGTCACCTTCTATCCTGGTCCATCCCACTCACCCTGTTGGCAGATTGCTGGGATCTTATAGCGCTGGAGCAGCAACTAGGATCTTTGGGTGAAGGGCGCTATACAAATTTAGTAAGGTAAAGGTAAAGGGACCCCTGACCATTAGGTCCAGTTGTGACCGACTCTGGGGTTGCGGCACTAATCTCGCTTTATTGGCCGAGGAAGCCGCTGTACAGCTTCCGGGTCATGTGGCCAGCATAACTAAGCCACTTCTGGCAAACCAGAGCAACGCACGGAAATGCCGTTTACCTTCCCGCCGGAGAAGTACCTATTTATCTACTTGCACTTTGATGTGCTTTAGAACTGCTAGGCTTGCAGGAGCAGGGATCGAGCAACGGGAGCTCACCCCGTCACAGGGATTCGAACCGCCGACCTTCCGATCGGCAAACCCTAGGCTCTGTGGTTTAACCCACAGCGCCACCCGCATCCCTTGACAAATTTAGTAAGTACAGTGGTGCCTCGCAAGACGAAAAGAATCCGTTCTGTGATTCTCTTCGTCTAGCGGTTTTTTTGTCTTGCGAAGCAAGCCCATTGACGGATTAGCGCTATTAGCGGCTTTTAGCGGCTTATCGGATCAGCTGATAAGCGGCTTAGAAAAAGGGGGGGGAACACCCGCAGGAACTCGCAAGACATTTTCGTCTTGCGAAGCAAGCCCATAGGAGATTCGTTTTGCGAAGCACTTCCAAAACGGAAAACTCTTTCATCTAGGGAGTTTTCCGTCTTGCGAGGCATTCGTCTTGCGGGGCACCACTATAATAATAATAATAATTGTGCCTGCCATTCACAGCCACTGCTTCCACCATTCTTCCCAGACGTGCCATGGACCACCTGAGTAAAGCTTGCGGACCAGTGGTAGTCTGCAGACCAGTTTGGGAACCCCTGCTTTAGGCTGATGCACTAAGCTTTGTACATTCATTTCATTGCTTCTGAAAGGAACACCAAGCATTTTATGTTCCACAGTGCTGTATTCTTCATATGGCATTCTGTACACGAAATAACCGGTGTATGTTTCCAGCAAAGGGATTTTGTCAAATGCTCAACACATTTGCACATCATAGCAAGCCATAAGCCATGACTTACTGTGCATGAGCAAATCATGCTCTTAGTGTGCAAAGAAAAGAAACCATGATCCCCGGCTTAGTATTATGTCCAAACCAGTACTCAAGCAAACCACAATTGGTAAGCCAAGAAGAAATCTTGGTTGATCTTTGTGGGTTGGGGTGAAACAAATCATGATCCCTGTTTCAGACACAATGCTCAGCTAGGGATTGTCGTTTCCCCCCTCTGCGCACTAGCAGGAAGTAGTAGAGAGGATAGAAGTGGGAGTGATTTGCTGATGCACAATAACAGATGGTTTATAGCTTACTGTGGCATGCAAATGCAGCCATTCAGTTATACTGGTCTTATTTAACTATTAATCTTAGTGCTGCCTTGCCTGCATGGTTGAAAAAAGGACATTGGAGGGGGGAAACATGCTTGCATCACACCTTCAAATTACCATTGTACTTTTAGTTTGGAAGGGCAAAGGGGAACGTTGGAATCTTAAAGCATGTCCAAGAGCTATGGGTAAACTGCATGTTTTATTGTTGTGTTATTGTAATTGCATCTTCTGCTTTTAAATATTTTGCAAACCACCCTAGAAATGTTTTATATGGGAGGCGCATAAACAAACAAACAAACTTGCCATTTCACATCAGCAGCAACAAGTGCAACTTGGGCATTTGCCCAAGAAGTGTGACAGGGGCGTATGATTTGCTGTGAAACAAAATATAGACATTCAATATTTAGGTTGGTTGTGGCTTTCCAGCTAATCTGAAATACCATGCATCACCTGAATTAAGGTATCTATGCAGGTGATCTGAAGTGCTTATGTAGATGCTGCATACGTGTCACTTTTGACCTCCAACATGTGATGTATCTTCTCATGTGCACTTGACATGCATGAATACTCGTACAGGCTGAGGAACATGTTTGTGGTGGAGTTACTGTGCTTAGAAGGGATTGTAGGTCAGGGTGACTGCCTCTTTGCAAACTCAGGCTTGTTTATTTTAGCATTCAGTTACTACAATGAAAATCCGAAAGCATATTCAAAAACTAAAGCATGCTTACCAGCTGTAACCCCAAACGTTATAAAGAGGTAATGTACATTTGAGGCATAGGAACTCAGTATCCATCCTACAGCAGTCAAGATCCCTCCAGCTATTGCTGTCTTCCGGCAACCGCAGGTGTTAATGAACAAACCAATAAAAGGACCTGTGCCAAAACATGAAGAATGGATTGTTTTCCTAAAGCTTTGTTTATTCTCTTCCCGAGGATAACCACACTGAAACCACTGATTACCAGCAATAAGATCAGTAAATATTAGGCCACCTGTTCAAAACTGTTAAGTACTGAACATCGGTTCTCAAAGATCTAGGCACTTATTTCTAATCAATATATGAAACTGAGACAACATGACTCATGACAGGCAGAGATTACAGAAAAATGGAAACAGGCAAACAGTATCATATTTTATAAGGGACTGTTGCTAAATATTTTGATCCATAAATGTATCTATCTCTGTGGGAACTGATCTTGAGCATATCCATTTCTTCTAGAATGGCTTATGAACCTACCTACAATCAAGGTTATACCCATAGTAAGGGAGCTGACCCACGCTGTCAGGCCTCGACTTTGGCTGAATTCGTCAAGCCATTCCATGTTGAGAACACCAAGGGCCATTTGTGATCCCATGATGAGTATGTGCACCAGGAAAGAAGAAAGGACAATCATCCAAGCCCATCCACCATCAACATCTGGATTCACCATAAGCTTCTTCTCCCTGTCTTTGGAATCCTCTTCAAAATCATAGCCAACATCTTCGCGACTGGCGTACATTTTCCACTGAGTATCCTGAAACAAACAGAAAATGTTTTCACAGGCTTCGGGTTGTCTTTTTATTTTAGTTTCTTTGGTGCTTTATTCATCAACTCAAATTAAACTGGTTTGTTGGCAGCTCGGCCACCATTTTGCATCCTCCGCAAGACCCTGGAACTTCAGGAGGGTGGAAATGGCAGCCGCCGCCACCCACAAAAAAATGGCCTCAATTTTTCCTAGAGGGAGGATGAGAAAAAGAAAAATCTCAGGAAAATGTACTCTGAGAAATTTCAGCTCCTCTCCAAGTCACCTGTAGGCAGCCAAAGTGACATGAATTGGAAGCTGATTTTCAACACCCAGCCACAGCTGTAGGATTTGAAATACTTAACCGTGCCCTTGTAGGGACAGATATTTTGGCCGCAAAATGTTTTCACACTGTTACCCGCAACGTATTTTTATCTTTGGATATCTGCACTGCAAACACACTCAGAAAAAGGAAAGGTTGTTTGTCAAAACTCTGCACACGCCATCAGCTGCCCAGAACTAGGATAGGACACTGGCCCTCACCTCACTGCTGACTCAGAGCAGCCTTGACCCAGCCTTGTCTCTTCCATTCACTCACAGATTACTCCACACAACTAAGTGTCATGCAGCAAGCTGGCTGCCGGAAAAGCCGCAGACCATCCTTAGAGCAGCAACGCCAAACATCAGTGACTGCTGTTTGCTCTTAATCAAACAAGGCCAGCAAGTCCGAAATGCTACACTGACATAATAACTGGGATTCCAGAATACATTAGCATTTGCTCTCCTAGTGTAAAAAGTTCTTTCCATAATTGATACTGTCTTCCGAATAACCCTATTAGGTCGTCTTTGCTCTGGGAAAGACATTATTTCCTCCCACAAATTTTGTCCAAAATACCTTTTTCCTAGTGGCGTTAAGATTGGGAGCCACCCAGAGTGGGTGGGGAAACTCAGCCAGATGGGCGGGGTATAAATAAATTATTATTATTATTATTATTATTATTATTATTATTATTATTATTATGAGCAGTTCAGAGGCTTGCAATTTTCAGTAGAAAAACAGCACGAGGTAAAAGGGAGGTTCCATCCCCCTCCCCACACACTTCTTCCTTCCTTATTGGTGTTTCATTTCAAATTGAAGCACCTGCAGCTTCGTTGTATAAAGGAATAACACAACTACACATAACGTGTAGTTCATTCCTTACTAAAATCACAACAGGAATGTGCCAGTTTCGCAGATGGGGAGATTGAAGTAAAGCGAAGATAAGCCCAACATTTTATTAGCTGCAACTCTGTTTAGATTATTTACATTTTAGGGCCCAACTCGTTAACAGTGTGATTTAATGCATGTTTATTGATAAGTCCCATAGTTCAGTTAGACCAGGGCAGGCCAACTTTTCCTATCAAGTGGGCGGCAAGAGCATTTTGACACGGAATCTGCGGGCCACACGCTTGGTTGCAGAAGCCACCAAAAAAGAACTTGAGGGCCACATGGAGCCCTCAGGCCATGTGTAGGACCACCCAGAGTTAGACCTACCCTCAGACTTACTGCATAGGAAGGTCTCCTACTGCCATTTAGAAATTTGTTATGTCCCTGCTTAGATATGAGGTTCATTCACTGGGTCATCTTGGTTAATCGCTATGTTGCATCCTAATCTGACTCACAGGATTGTGAGGATAAAAGGAGGAGGACGTGTGTGGCATCCTGAGGTCCTGGGTGAAATAAAAATGTATTTAACCAGCAAATAAACAGCAGTTCTTGATTTGGCTAGATATCCATGGAGCATAAAATGCTTAGAATGTCTGTAAATCTGGGCCCTTTGAAAGCTATATTAAGTTGCACATATTCAATACATGGTGCTTTGAAAAAGAAGAAGAAGCAGTTTAAAGGATTTTCCTAAGGCTGCACAAGAGAGCTGTGCCAGAGAGGCAAACTGGCCAGAGCTCTACAGGCCACTACTGTCCTCTTGTTTGTCACATGAATGATACTAATTATTCCAGCTCCCCACCCACCCCTCCCAGATGATCCTCCATCCAGTATTCTGTCTTGCTCTTGATGGTTTAAGCCAAATATCAAATCTGAGAAAATCACTTCTAATGTGTTTGCAAGCCTGCCCATTTATAAAAGTCTGCAATCGCAACCCTTACATAAAAACACGAGAATTTTCATTTCTGTTTTTGAAAGCATAAGACATGTCCTGAGATACTTTTTTTAAAAAGAAAAAGGAGCAACGATTAAAGCATAATTGCTGTATGTGACCAATATGCTTTTTAAACAGCACATCAAAGCATAATATCTAGGGCTTCTCTCTCTTTCTCTCTCTCACACATATATATATGAGACTTAAACAACAAAGACATAATTTATGTGGTAGTTCCTAGTTACTGCCATATCCGTAGCAAAAGATAGAAGTGTTTCCATCAACTCTGGGCTGCTGAATATTGGTACGTGTGTAACTCAGAACTCAGGGGCATTGTGTTCCATGATTTTTCCTATCTCTTAAAACATAACTAATTTCCTGTGCCAAAGGCATTTCTGGCATGGACAGAAATGAGCAATCTGCTCATAGGCTGTTAATATTTTGTAGACCTGCTTTGCTGTACAGTATGTTTATGCATGGGTAGGCGCAGCAGAAGCCCCACTCCTATCATCCTCCCCATGTGTGTTATAGTAATTCCTACAAAATTGCCTTCCGCATAGGAATAAGCCAGTATCAAACCATTATCCTCAGGAGAATGCTGAAATGTGCCTCTTCCCTCTACTTCTTTCCCTCTGCTTCTCACACGGGCACAGCTAATATGGGGTTCATAGATCATGTGTAAAATGGTCCTGCTGAGCACCTTCCTACTAAAGCCAATGTATCACATACATGATCGCCATGGGGTTTGTTTCATTTAAACTACTATTCCCTGTGGAACACCCTCCCACCAGATGTCAAAGAGAACAACAACTACCAGGCTTTCAGAAGACATCTGAAGGCAGCCCTGTTTCGGGAAGCTTTTAATGTTTGATGTATTATAGTATTTTAATATTCTTTTGGAAGCCGCCCAGAGTGGCTGGGGAAGCCCAGCCAGATGGGCGGGGTATAAATAATAAATTATTATTATTATTATTATTATTACTATTACTATAATCAAACTTCGTTTTATAAAATCTGGTGACCGGTCATCGTGAATGAAGACTGGACTGTGATCCTAAGCATGCTTTCTTGGACGTAAGTTTTTGCTTTATAAAGGGAAATTATTTAGGAACAGGCAGGATTCTCTCTCCATCCCACCTGCAAAAGTCCTGCTTGGTTCTCAACCCATCTATTTTTGCCTTGCCCAAGCACGTCTGCTCAGAAGAAAATCCCACCGAATTCAAGGGGTTTTGCTCTCCAGTCATGCAATCCTATGCATGTCTACTAATTGAGTTCAAGTGGACTGACTCCCAGGTATATGTGTATATGCTAAACACATTTACTAAGTAAAAAACCACATTGAACCCTCAGGGGTGTTTTGTGTAAATGTGGATACAGGCCTGTATCAGTATTGCCACCTGTTAGCTGCCTTAAATGAAAAAGTACTGCATGTCCTCCAACATTCAGAGGTAGAAATAGGGTTACTTATGGCAAGTTACTTTTAAAATTGTAGTTTTATACTGCAGTGTCGTTGATGTTATGACTTATATAAATCTTCTCCAGAGCACTTAGCTCTGAAAAGAGGCATATAAAATTTCAAAATAAATACTTGGCAAGCGCCTCTTCACTCCAAGACTACGCACCACTTAAGTCTCTTGTCTGCAAGAGGTACTCTTGTGTTCATTTACTTGGCAACAGCCAGTCTCGTAACAGATTATCATGCTTAATATCTCAAAATAAACCACAGGCTGCAGCATGTGAATTGGCAGGCTGTGTCCTGCATGGCGCCTTAAGGTACCTACACCTGCTTACCTGGGAGAAAGTCCCACGCAACTCGATGGATCTTACATCTGAGTAGCCAGGTTTAGGACTGCAGAGTTAGTGATCAGGTTGTACACTTCCACGGCATGCAGCCCCCGCAGCCTAATTTCGAAAACTCTTTGCAAGTTAAGGCTATCTGGCGGAACCAGGCATGGAGGGAGAGGGAGAGAGAGAAATGGGGTGTCACAAACACAAGGGGAAATGGTGGGGTTGAGAGGCAAGGGGTGGCCCCTCCCACTTTTGCCCTAGCCACGCCCACAGCGCTAGCTCCTCCGCTGCCCTCCAAAAAACATGCGCCTCCGACCCCGAACACAAGGATTGTGGCCCTCGAGAGAAAAAAAGTTCCGCACCCAGGCGGAGAAGGGCAGTGCTAAATAATAAAAAAGGGATGGAAAACCCCTCCCCTGGTTTCCGCCTCAGACACAAGAAGAACACGTTTTGGGGGACAGTATTTTCCCAAGCGTAAGGCGAGGGGGTAGTCAGTGGCTTCATGGTAGTCAATGGCACGTTCAGGTGGCGGCTCTCGCTTCCGGCGCCTTCCTCAGTGGCTCCCCGCGAGCAGAAACCTGGCCGGAGTTGTGGGGAGCGGGCCGCGTAAAAAGCGCGAAATGAGGAGCCCCGCGCGGAGCAGGGAAGGAACCGCGCGCGGCGGCGAGGCCACAAGGCGACTGACCGCGAGTTACCTCACGGCGGCTGCGGGAGCAGCGGGAAACCTTCCTGCCGGGAGCAGACAAAGCTTCGCGGCCGCTGCGTGCGGAGCCTGCCCGCCTGCCTGGCGCGCCATGCATGCCTCCCCGCTTGCCCGAGGCCGCCCAGGCTCCGGTGCCCAGCCTCGAGGGCAGGCCTGGCTGGCACACCCACCCACCCACTCACCCCGGAGGGAGCCGCGCTTACTCCCGGGCGCCTCTCGAGCGCGGCGGATCCGCTGCTGCTGCTTCCCGCGGCGGAGTCCCCGGGACTGCTGCAGTCTGGAGTGGCATCTTCGGCAAGACGCCCGCCCGGAGCTCTCCTCGCCCGTGTCGGGGGAGGGACGCAGGGAAGCGGGGTCGGGAGTGGGTGGGGGCTTAATGCCCCCGCCGGCCTCGACCCCCGAGCGTTGCCCTTCTGTCCCCAGGGCACTTCGCCTCGGCGTGATCTTCCTCCACCAACTCCCTGCACCGCCGGCCCATCTCTGGCTGCTTGCAAGTCGGCGCGCTCTGCCCATGTGTGCGAGGCACCGGCTGATTCTGGTTTTGCGCAAGGGAGGTTTGGAAGCCCTTGGCGGGCTGCCGGGGCCTCTGGCGATCGCTGGGTGAAGTTTGGCTGGGGGCAACTGCTGCGCAGCCCAGCTTAGGGCAGGAAAAGCCCCCTTCCAGCCCAACGAGCCATCGGGGAGAAGAGCGCGGCAGAAGGAGCGAGCGGGGCATTGTTGTTGTTGTTCGTAGACAGGCCTCTCCCGCGTGTGGAAATCCTGAGGACAAAAAACAGCCCCAGGGAAGATTAAGAGATTTACACTCCTGTTTACGAAAGGCTTTTGGCTTCCCGTTCCAGAAATCTTCTCACCACTTACCCCGACCTTTCACCACCCCCACGTAGGAGCTCAGACCCCTGGCGTCTTTTCTAAGTAACACACCAGGGACTAGTTTCTTAGTTTTCAGATGAGGACAGCCTTGGAATCGTGAAACGCTGCCAAGTTTTGTCTTGTATCATAGAATCATAGTAGTGGTGGGTGGGACCTCATGGGTCATCTAGTCCAACCCCCTACAATGCGGGAATCTAAAGTGACCACAGCAGATGGCCATCCAACCTCTGCTTTAAAAGCTCCAAGGAAGGAGAGCCCACCACCTTCTGAAGGAGTAAGGCTGCACTAGTATGCATGCTTACCTGGGAGTAAGCCCCTTGGAGCTCATTGGGACTTAACTGCTGAATGTCCATGCATAGGTTAGCCTGTTAACAGATCTGTTGTGGCACACCCTTTCATGGACTAGATCAAGCATGAGGAAACCTTGGCGGCTCTGGGCCTAATGTGGCCCACCAGTTCCATGAGCCAGACCCTGACAATCTCCCCACCAAGAAGCCGGGATGGACCAATTTTCACCCCTATCCTAGTGCAAGAGGGGGCAATATTTAACTTTCCCTACCCAGTGGGTGGCGCTGTGGTCTAAACCACTGAGCCGATAGGGTGAGCTCCCGTTGCTTGGTCCCAGCTCCTGCCAATCTAGCTGGTCGAAAGCACATCAAAGTGCAAGTAGATAAATAGGTACCACTCCGACGGGAAGGTAAATGGCGTTTCCGTGCACTGCTCTGGTTTCACCAGAAGTGGCTTAGTCATGCTGGCCACATGACTCGGAAGCTGTCTGCGGACAAACACTGGCTCCCTCAGCCAGTAAAGCGAGATGAGCACCGCAACCCCAGAGTCGTCCGTGACTGGACCTAACAGTCAGGGGTCCCTTTACCTTTACCTAGCATAACACAAACAGGAAGAAAAGCAGCACTTCCCTGCTCCCCAGCTGATCCCCATGGATCCAGTGTGGCATGTATATGGAAGGGTGAGTTAACCCCCCCCTGCCCAATATGTCAAGATGAGGATGAAAGTCTCCCCTCTGTGATTCTGTCCATGTTCAGTGTATCTCTCTCTGTGTGTGTGTGTGTGTGTGTGTGTGTGTGTGTGTGTGTTAATATTTTGTGTGTGGTTTTAGTGATGTGGTGTGGTGTGTTTTAAGTGTATGAATGTGTTTTAATTTTTCCACTTCTATAGCAGCTGTTTGAGGGAGGAGAGCGTTTTTATTTTTATTTTTTGTAGGATTGTGCTGCTTGAGTAAAAGGCTTTTAAAAAAACAACCCCCAAAAAACACCTCCCACTCTCCAGATTCTGATTAGCTCCTTCCCCTATTTAAAATAGACTCTCAATGGTGCTAAGCTTCAGACACTGCAGGTGTTCTTTCAATTGTGTTGTGTATAACAGCTTTCCCAAACCTGGGTCTCCAGCTGTTTTTTAGACTACAGTTTCCATCATCCCTGACCACGTGTCTTGCTAGCTAGGGATGGTGGTAGTTGTTGTCCAAAAAGCTGGAGACCCAAGTTTGAGAAACACTGGTGTATGAGAACTCCTCCGTGTGTGTGTGTGTGTGTGTTAATAACACACTGAAATTAGTAAATTGAAAAGTTAAATTTATTGTATTTGTTCAATATATTCCTTTCCTGCCCTTTACCATAAGGTCCCAAAGCGGGTTGCACACAATAAAGTATGCAATCATAAAACAAAACAGTGTAAACCATAAAGCAAGAAAACTGTAAAATATTTTTAAAAACAGTTCATTATATAAAACAATTAAAAATTCCACATTTAGATACAACACAAACATTAAAAAACAATTACAAATATAAGAACAGGTTTTTTTAAAAAAAAATGTTCCAGTACAGATTCAGACTATTGTCTTGAGATAATTTCCTGTACCATCCAAATTTTTCTATCTGGTCAAAGGAGACCATGTCCTCCCCCCACTCATCTTGGGCCCGGTCTTATTCAACATCTTTATCAACGACTTGGATGAAGGACTCAAGGGCATCCTGATCAAATTTGCAGATGACACCAAACTGGGAGGGGTGGCTAACACCCCAGAGGACAGGATCACACTTCAAAACGACCTTGACAGATTAGAGAACTGGGCAAAAACAAACAAGATGAATTTTAACAGGGAGAAATGTAAAGTATTGCACTTGGGCAAAAAAAATGAGAGGCACAAATACAAGATGGGGGACACCTGGCTTGAAAGCAGTACATGTGAAAAGGATCTAGGAGTCTTGGTTGACCACAAACTTGACATGAGCCAACAGTGTGACGCGGCAGCTAAAAAAGCCAATGCAATTCTGGGCTGCATCAATAGGAGTATAGCATCTAGATCAAGGGAAGTAATAGTGCCACTGTATTCTGCTCTGGTCAGACCTCACCTGGAGTACTGTGTCCAGTTCTGGGCACCACAGTTCAAGAAGGACACTGACAAACTGGAACGTGTCCAGAGGAGGGTAACCAAAATGGTCAAAGGCCTGGAAACGATGCCTTATGAGGAACGGCTAAGGGAGCTGGGCATGTTTAGCCTGGAGAAGAGGAGGTTAAGGGGTGATATGATAGCCATGTTCAAATATATAAAAGGATGTCACATAGAGGAGGGAGAAAGGTTGTTTTCTGCTGCTTCAGAGAAGCGGACACGGAGCAATGGATCCAAACTACAAGAAAGAAGATTCCACCTAAACATTAGGAAGAACTTCCTGACAGTAAGAGCTGTTCGACAGTGGAATTTGCTGCCAAGGAGTGTGGTGGAGTCTCCTACTTTGGAGGTCTTTAAGCAGAGGCTTGACAACCATATGTCAGGAGTGCTCTGATGGTGTTTCCTGCTTGGCAGGGGGTTGGACTCGATGGCCCTTGTGGTCTATTCCAACTCTATGATTCTATGATCTTGTCACCCCAAAGAGGACCCAGAGCTACAGAACAAAAGTACCCAGCAATATGTGAATTTTCCAAATTATAGCATTAAGGAAAATCAAATTCCTGTCCTAAGAAAGGGTCCAGTGACAACGATGACAAAAGGATCCCCTGTAAATGTCAAATGAAGGAATATGGCTAGGTTATTTGAACGTCAAAAGCAAGGAAATACAAGGTAGAACATTAGGGTGAATATCAAGGAACACCAAACCAAAGGAAGCACAAAACTGAGTGTTTCCTGCCTTCTGTGGTCAGTTTGGTACCTTTCATTTTTCACTGGAACATGAGACAGTAAAAAGATAAGGATCTCTTTCAGCAGAACATATGAATCACTTCCCATGAAGTATCTTGACATGGTTTTACAAGGCAATTCCAAGTATAAAAAGAATTTATAATAAATTCAGATACCAACTGGTTGTTGTGGTTTTTTAAAAAACCAACTACATCTTCATTGGATGTGTTTAGGGTTTTACCTAACCCACACATGCCATTGGGACTTTTAACAAAGCATTGCCTGACAAGCCAGCTGTGCCCTTTTATGGCATACTCCATTTCACCCACTTCCGTTTTTCTCTCAACACACATTCCGCATTCTGTGGCCACAAATCATTTTCAGTGTTCACTGGAGTGTTTGCTTGTTTTAAAATTGTACTTGTGCAAACCTTGGAACTTCTATTGTCGATCTTTTCCTCGTGCGCAGATTGGCACTGGGAGAATGAGTTTTGTGGTTATTTAACCATTATCATTCAACAAAACGAAAACACTTCAGTGAATACCATCAACAAAGCCTGTTAGAGCTGTGCTTGTTTCACATAAACCCGTTCTGCCTCTCCTGGGTGCAGGATGTGGTTTTTATTCTGCTGTTAGATATCTCAAAACACTGTATACCAAGGTAGTAATGGAGCTAATCTTTAGTGAAATGTTGCTGCAAAAACAGAATATTTTGAGAACTTTGGAGTTCTGTACACGTGGCAGTGTTGTAGTTGTGGCTGATCTTCTGCATGGGGGCTACAAAATCCAGTGTTTCCTGTTTGATTCACTTACTCTAAAAGCTACTACTCATCAGAGGCGGAATTTGGGCAGTGTGTGCAGCCAACGCTTCGGGAAGGAGGCATGAGGGTGCTCTGACAGGGTCCTATAGTCCTCCTATCTTCTTCCCAAAGCTGGGCAAGCTCTTCTGGCTTTTGCAAGGAGGCTGGAGAGGGCTCTTAAGACCATGCCAGAGCCTCACACCTCCATCAAAGGAGGGCATAAAATGGCCTCATACTGGGCAGCATATTACAGCAACCCTGTGAGGTAACTCACTATTATTCTAATTTTAGGTGGGTAGTTGAAAGAGTGTGACTTGCCAATGCTCCATTCAGTTATTACTTGGCCCAAAGGAAAAACTATGGGACAGGCCTTGATCTCAGGAAATCCCTTGTGTGATCTCCTGGGAATCCGATTCAGAGGCTGAACTGGAGGAATCCCAGCCTGCACAGGAGTCCCCGCCTCCAGGGCTGGCTGAACTGGGGCAGGGCCTTGATTCTGAAGTGCCTGCACCTGTGCCGGATCCTCAGGCGCAGGCACCAGGTGAATCCACTCTGGCTCCGGAGGTGGTTGAAGACTCAGTGCCTACAGGTGAGTCTCCCCCCGGGTCCAGTAACCCTTCAGCCTCTCCTGAACTGCAGAGGCTCAGGGCAGAGAGGCGGAGGGAACTGGTTTCTCCCAGGAGGAGTGCTCGCCTTAAGGCCAGGAGGGCGGGTCTCCTGGGGGCTGGGACCGCCCCTGGCCTCAGAGAAGATAAAGGCCAGTTGCGGGAGCAACGTCGTTGAAGAGCTGTTTCAGCCAGCACCCAGTCCGGTTCCCCCAGAGTTCCTGTCCTTGCCCGGCTCCTCGCTGTGGACCCCGCTTCGCCCGTGGAGGACTGTCTGCCGACCCTCGACTCAGGTCCTGGACCTCGCCCCACGGTAACCTCCCCCCTGGACCAGCACACCTTGCCTGCTTCTTCCTTGTTCTGCCCACCACCGAAACGGAAGATTCTGCTTTCAAATAAATGTGGCATTTGTTGGTATGTGGGGTCCCTCATCGATCTATCTATCGAAAGGCATATACCACTGGATTGTAACAAAACCTCTAAGCAGTTTACAAGAGCTGTTAAAATTAAATAGGAATATGTAGCAGCAGTGAGAAACCTATAGCCCATAGGGATAATTAGGCTTGACAGGTCTCCCCATTCGGCCCACAACACCATTTCAGCCAAGACACAATGGTGCTCACAGGCACCTTGGTGACCCCTGGTGTAAATGGAAGACAATATGACATCCTCAAACTAGAGGCATGCCAATCTGTTGATTATGGCTTCTCTCAGTTTCTCATTCTTCTCATCTTAAACTCAGCTCTCCAGATTTCCACATCAGTCTCCAGATTATTATTATTTTAAGTTCTCATTTTGGTGCAAATTTATCTTAATGTACACATTTTTGCGTAGGTTTCCCTTAACACATTTTTTCGGAAAGCAGTTTTCCTTAATGTTGCTATGATCTTGTGGGTGCCAGGCCACTATAAATTCCTGGATCTAGTAAGTGTTAGAATTTAAACAAGGCTTGGGGTGTTAAACTGGGTGCCAGACACTCTAGTCCTAGTAAATGTTAAAAGCTAATCAAGCCAGGCTAGCTTCCTGTGTTCAGGAAATCACCTAGGTGATGGGCCATTAAGAGAACCAAGGAAGAGGAGGCTCTGTGTGAGACAGCAAATGGGTGGGGCCCATACCACCACCCCAACTTGCAGATACTGAGAAAAGCCAAAGTTTAGAGCTGAAAGTATGTGTAATGTGACCTAGAGGTAAAGCTGCAGGCTGTAAAGCCAGAGAGGCACAGTGTGATGTTTGATGTCTATTTGAATCCTAGGCTGTGTCTATGGGAGAAACAAGACCCTATTGGAATGTTAATGCTGTGAACCCCTCCATCGTAGGCTCGTATTTATGTTTAATTAAAACATATGCACACTTTACCTTAATGTCCATTTTTACAGACATTACTTGACTGGAGACGTGCACAGCAAAATTCAGAGAAGTGGATATAGTAAGGCAGATTGTTGTTCATTTCACATATTGTTTCGGAAAGTGTGAATTAGGCAGGCTCATCTTAAAAAGCAGAGACATCACCTTGCCAACAAAGGTCCGTATAGTTAAAACTATGGTTTTCCCAGTAGTGATGTATGGAAGTGAGAGCTGGACCATAAAGAAGGCTGATCGCCGAAGAATTGATGCTTTTGAATTATGGTGCTGGAGGAGACTCTTGAGAGTCCCATGAACTGCAAGAAGATCAAACCTATCCATTCTGAAGGAAATCAGCCCTGAGTGCTCACTGGAAGGACAGATTGTGAAGCTGAGGCTCCAATACTTTGGCCACCTCATGAGAAGAGAAGACTCCCTGGAAAAGACCCTGATGTTGGGAAAGATGGAGGGCACAAGGAGAAGGGGAAGACAGAGGACGAGATGGTTGGACAGTGTTCTCGAAACTACCAGCATGAGTTTGACCAAACTGCGGGAGGCAGTAGAAGACAGGCGTTCTCTGGTCCATGGGGTCACGAAGAGTCGGACATGACTAAATGACAACAACATCTTATATGTGATCTGAAGCAGATTTGTGCCCAATTCTAGGCCTGCCATATGTCTGGATTTTCGTGGACATTACCGGGATTTCAAAGGTGAAATTGACGGGGGGGGGGAGAGATTTCCGAAAGGCTGCACTTAGTCCTGGATTTTAGGCAAGTCAATAGGAAAATCGCCTTTTTTTTGGTTTTTGGTCCTGGTTTTTACTTTTTGAAATATGGCAACCCTACCCGATCCCAAACAGATAATAATCAAGAGGCAATAGGGGCTGGATAAGAAGGCAGGAAAGACTTGGAGGAGGAGCACAGAGAAGACTGCGATGCAGCCATAGATGACATTTGCACTCAGTGGCATCACTGTTCCAGCAGACATTGGGTAAATGTGCAATGTGTTAATTGTACATATCAATGCATTTTTATCTTTTGTAGCGTTTTCTATTTTAAAAGATTGAAAGGAAGTCAACAGGAAAGGCTGTGTTTTCCTTTATTCTTGATTAGCATGAATACAGAATCTCAGAGGGGGTGGTACTGCTGTCGCTTCTTAATTTCCCTGGTCTCCCAGAGCTGTTATGAATGGGGGCAGTAAAGAGACTCCGTTTGCCCAAGGATTAATCTTTTTGATAAAGAAATGGAGAGAGGGAAGATCTAATGCAGGTGGAAGGCAGAGTGTCCTTCTACCAGTGCAGGTAGTCAGTCGGATGAAGTGCAGATGGTAAGTAGAAAAAGCCACTTATTGCTCCAGCAGTTATGAACTCCTGCCTAAATATTTCTAGGTCTGTTGAGGAAACTGAAGAGTCAGTACAGGTTGTGCCAGAAACAGCCAATTCTGCATGTTTGAGCAAGGTGTAGTTTTCTTAGAAACTTAAAGCATTTTAATCTCGGTGTGGGTTTCCTAAAAAAAAAAAGGAAAAGGTTGTGCAAGGTCTATTTTCACTAGAAAACAACAACATTATCAATGCAAAATAAACCCAGTAGGGCTCAGCCTACTAGTTATGCGTAGGATTGTGCTGTCTTGTCTTGCAGAAAAGAAACAGGAAAAAATAATAATGCATCTGGTTAAGTAGAATGCGTGAAAGCTATGTCATAAGCTTGTTCATCTTTATAGTGCCACAAGAATCTTCACAGTGCTGGATTTGCACACAAACTAAGTAAGCTATAGTTTAAGGTCTCAGATTATGAGGGGCCTTTAAATAGGAAAAAAAAATTACAAGAAAAATATTGAAAGAGTTTAAAATTCAATGACATGTGCAGAACACACACCCAGTGCATGGTGTATTGCTTCTCCAATTTGCTAAGTTATGTGTGTAATTGCTTGTTTATTTCAATAATGTTTAAAGTTTTCAAATATGCCAAGTAAGAAGTCATAAGATATTTTTTCATTTAAAGGTATTTTGTATGCAAATGGACATGTTTTAGTTAGGTTTTTAATTGTCAGTTGCATCTTTGCCCAGGTACCAGTATACATCCAAATATAAAAGTTTGTTATTTCTATTTTCATTGTCCTTTCTGTTAGAATAATTCAAATTTTTGAAGCCTGATAAATGTGACAGTTTAGGACTTTTCTCTGCAATCATGCGGTGGGAAATTATAGTTTTCATTCAGCTCGTGTCTAATCTTTATTCATGGGCAATCACATAATTTATCCATGAATTTGTTGGCTGAACTGATCTTAAACCATAGCTGTTCCTTAGAGCAACCGAAGTCATTCCTAAGAGCAATCTAGGGCCTTCTTTCAGGGCTTTTAAAAAATATATTTTTTTGTTCATATGTCTGCTTTTAATCTTCCATTTCTTTCTGTAGTTCTATCTATGTGATAAGTCAGCTATGTGATAAGTCATGCTGAACCCACTTTAGAGCAGGGGTGACCACAGACCACACCCAGCTTGCTAACCTACAGGAAGTGGTCCATCACCCCTGCAGCTTTGCTTTCCAATCTGATCAGGAGCTAAAGTGCTCTGTCAACTCTTTAGAGTTTGCAATCAGCGGTTGCTTCTGTTCCTTCCAATAGTGTCATTTGTACATTTTAGAGTGGAGAAGGAGATTGCAGACTCACTTAGGTTAGACTTTACTAAGTGGTCTGCAGATAATAGGACGATACCTAAAGGCTGCTGGAGACAAAGAAGCAAATAACGACCGATTCCCCAGTTTTTATAAAATCCATCAATTACTCATACCTGTCTCCAGGAGAAACATATCAGTTTGTATAACAGCAAATCCTGATTTGAGGCAGTGTACTAAAGATGCCCATAGATTCCAGTTTTGGTGGCATTTTGTAGTGGACTCCATTTTGCAATAGATCTCCAAATTTACTGTGTGGTTTCCCCCCCCCCCCCTTTAATACAAACTAAACCCATATTTCTTCTCTATAGTTGTCTGAATTTGTGTTATTCAGATTTGATTTTTGTAATGTCAAATTAACGCAAGATTCAGCTTTTATTTTTCAAATCCCTGGTGGTGGCGGCGTGTGTTTTTCCACATCCATGTTACTGCTGTATTGCGCACACACCAGTTCTGTTAATTTTAAAAAGGACCCGTAACTGAGATGTCATCTTTACCAGAAGCATACCATTCTTCAGGAAGTGCTCAGAGTCAGACATTGCAACCTCTTTTAATGTACTGAAGTTGATGCGAGTTGATATTTTTGCAAATCCACAGAAAAAGAGCAACTGGGCCAAAGTTGACCTCAATATCATCAATAGAAAAGATGACGAAAAAGATCTAAAACTCTGATCCTGTGCGTACTTACTTGAGAGAATAATCTTTCAACAGAGAAGTTTGTAAAATAAATCACAGCAATCATGCCTGGAAATAGAAGGTTAAGATAAGATTCCAGGACAAACTCAGCTCTCGGTTCTAAACACACAGAAGCAGATGATCCTACTTATTACCTGAAAGTAAATCGCACCGTGACTGAATCCAAATTAAGCATGCAGAGGATTGTAGTCATCGCCTGATTCTTTGCAGACAGTAATGCTGGCAGAAAAAGCCAAGTTAGGCCACAGGCTTTAAGCTGATGCTTTCTCCCTCTAAGGCAAAGGTTAAGGGCTAGGACAGGCAGGCTCAAGACACCAGAAATTCCTTATGTTCAGTATTGTCATAAAGTGGACTTTGCACTGCATTGAGGGCTTGCAGTCCAAGGCAGCGCACTACCAGCGACCCACAATCTTGCCCTTTGCCTCAGTCAGTGATTTGTCTTGGTCTGGTGCTTATTAAGGTTCTGGGACATGTTCTCGATTGACAGGGCAGGCCAGCCATTCCAGAAACAATATAGGTTTACGTGCTGCTTCCAGCACTGCAGGCAGGGGTGCTTTAATTTCTGCTGTCTAGCCTGCCTTTGTGGGAGAGCTGGCTCTGCATATATTTTTGTCTCCAGGAACACCCGGCAGTCTGGCTAGCAGAACTGCTGTCTTGCAAGTTGGGGCCTGCTGTTGCCAAGATTAAGTGCCCGATAGGAAACAGGAAATGTACATTCAATGGAGGAGGTCTTGGCGTCCACTATATGAAGCTTTCAAGCGGAGTAATCAGTAGTTGCACCCAACTGACCTCCAGTCATTTGCCCTCCATCCGATCATATGAAATGCAGGACCTCGGAAGTGGGGATCCTGGCTCAGCGTCCAAGGACTCCCAACCTGCAAAGTCAGGGTTCAAGATTGTTCAGGGAAGCTATGCCCATACAGCCAGGCTTCCTGCCTTAGACCTGCTTTATCCCCAGGGTGGTGTGGGTGGCAGGGACATTTATGCAGTCCCCTCACTTGCCTTCCCCTTACATCTCATAGAAGCACAACCCCAGCCCTTGCAGCCTGGGAAGACCTGGGCCCTGTAGCTGAAGCCTCATCTATATGCATGCAACAGGTAGGAGGTGTGCTATTTTGGACTGCAGCTGAGGTGTGCCATTTTGAATGCTCCACAGCAGGGGTAGGCAGCCAAAGGCCCAGGGGCCAGATGCAACCCAATCACCTCAATCCGGCTTGCAGATGGTCCTGGAATCAGCATGTTTTTACATGAGTGGAATGTGTCCTTTTACAGTGGTGCCCCGCAAGACGAATGCCTCGCAAGACAGAAAAGTCGCTAGACAAAAGAGTTTTCCGTTTTGGAGGTGCTTCGCAAAACGAATCTCCTATGGGCTTGCTTTGCAAGACGAAAATGTCTTGCGAGTTCCTGTGGGTCCCCCCCCCTTTTCTAAGCCGCTAAGCCGCTTATCAGCTGATCCGATAAGTTGCTAATAGCGCTAATCCGCTAATCCGTCAATGGGCTTGCTTCGCAAGACGAACAAACCGCTAGACGAAGAGAATCACAGAACAGATTCTTTTCGCCTTGCGAGGCACCACTGTATTTAAAATGCATCTCTGGGTTATTTGTGGGGCCTGCCTGGTGTTTTTCCATGAGCAGAATGTGTGCTTTTATTTAAAATGCATCTCTGGGTTATTTGTGGGGCATAGGAATTTGTTCATCCTCCCCCCAAAAAATATAGTCCTGCCCACCACATGGTCTGAGGGACGGTGGACCAGCCCACGGCTGAAAAAGGTTGCTGACTCCTGCTCCACAGTGTGTTGTTCTTGTGGTTGGTTGTGGGGGTTTTTAAAGGCCTCCCCGCAAACAGAAAAGTAGCACACCAGGGAGAAAGATTCTGATCCCCACCTCCTTGCCTGTTGTGCTGCTTTTCTACTTTCGGGGAGTTTTGTAAGATAATGCTGTATTATTTTACTGTTGTTAGCCACTCTGAGCCCAGCTTTGGCTGGGCAGGGCGGGATATAAATAAATTTATTATTATTATTATTATTATTATTATTAAGTATTCAAAAAGGAGATTGCCACCTGCAGCCTGTGGCGTGTGTGAATCAGGTCTGGTGACCACAGCTATCTTTTGTCTTGAATCTAAGCAGATGCTCTTTGCAACAAAAATAAAGTGCATAACAAATGAACTTCTTTTTTTAAAAAAAGGTGGGCACCTTAACCACCTTTTAAAACCACTTCAGCCTGGTTAGTGCTGTGATTTGCCTAGCAACAAGTTGCCCTCTGCTGCCCCCTAGTGGATGACAAAATCAGGACATGTGCTGTCAAAACATGTTGGTAGGTTTTTCTTTGAAAGCGGAGGGCTCAGCTAAGGTGCAAATGCCATTTACGAATTATCATTCATAGAATTGTCGGGGATGGGAAATCCTTAGCATAAGCTGTTGCATCTTTCTGCCGTAATGAGAAAAGTAATGGAACTTCTTATTCGTCACTACCTGTCGTATTACTAGTGGCTGTTCCTACAACAAAAGCTTGCTTCTCTTTTGACCAGGCAAGAGCTTGACAGATGTTGGGAGAAACTAATTGCACAGTGCTGAGACAATGCTCTTCAGTGCCCTCCAGCCTTTGACATTGATAGGTGGAAAGCTACTAATTGCAAATCTTACTCCTTATCAACGGGAACAGCAGGTTGCTGCAGAATTCATGAAAATCGCTTTGAACCATGAAGGAGTAATTTCTTTAACTCCTTCAGACCAAGAGTAGGTTAAATGTAAAGAAACCGGAAGTATATACTGTAGGCCAAAACTGTAATGTGAATAAGGGCTGCCTTCTTCGGTGAGCCTGAGCCTTTAAAAGCTTTTTGTGATGGGCAGAAATTCAATAGGGTAAGGATTCTCTCTTGCCACCTCCTAGCAGACACCCAGTAACGAAAATGCAAACAGGATGAAAGTGTCTCCTGTTGAACTTCTGCCTTGTTTTCCTTTAATTCTGCTGGTAAAATCATAGGGGCACTGTTATAAAAGGGGGGGGGGAGAGAAGAAACTGGATAACTGAATATGGAACACATTTCAGATGTGGATTTATTATTATTATTATTATTATTATTATTATTATTATTATTAATTGCTCTTCACCCAAAGATCACAGGGTGGTTTACAATATAGAAACACAAAAATACGTACCATAATAACAAACAAAAACAATAGTTCCAACCCCTCTGGTTTAAAAGGCCGTAGAAGGTTTAATTAGCCAAAGGCCTAGGAGAAAGGGAATGTTTCTGCCTGATGCTTAAAGATATGGAAGATATGGGGAGAGCATTCCATAAGCAGGGAGTCACCACAGAAAAGTCCCATTCTTATGTTGTCACCCTGTGGACCTCTTGTGGGGGAGGCACATCTAGAAGGACCTCAGATGGTGATTGCAAAGTCAAGGTTGTTTCATATAGGAAGAGGAGGCGGTCCTTAAGGTATTGCAGCCCTGAGCCATTTAAGGCTTTAAAGGTCAAAAGCGGCACATTGAATTGGGCCTGGAAACCAATTGGCAGCCAGTGCAGTTGGGCCAAGATCGGTGTTATATGCTCAAACTGTCTTGCCCCGGTTAGCAACCTGGCCACTGAATTCTGCACCACCTGAAGTTTCCAAACTGTCTTCAGAGGCAGATTTTGGTCTTCAGAGGTTAGATTAGCATGTTGCAATAATATGACCTAGAGGTGACCAGAGCAGAGATGACAGAAGCTGGTGGAAGGCACTCACTCTGTGCCTCCAAGGCTGCCTGAGCCTCGAGCAACAACAAAGGATCCAGAAGTACAAAGGGGTTCACAGCTTGGGGGTACTTCTGAATGACTTTAGCCTCCCTCCACACCAGGGAATAAGGAGTGTGTGAAGATCTACACCATGAACAAGAGGGCAATGAAGGTTTACACTGGGATCTGCTGCCCCTGTGGATCCTGCTGACTGAGGTCGTCGCCTAACCTTGCCTAATGGATGAGCCGGCCCTGATTGTGAAATATGCATGCTTTTGGTAGTGCCTTCTTTTCTGAGAGGGCGTTAAACCACAGAGCCTAGGACTTGCCAATCAGAAGGTTGGCAGTTCGAATCCCCGTGACGGGGTGAGCTCCCGTTGCTCGGTCCCAGCTCCTGCCAACCTAGCAGTTCGAAAGCACACCAAAAAGTGCAAGTAGATAAATAGGTACCACTCTGGCGGGAAGGTAAACGGCGTTTCTGTGCGCTGCTCTGGTTTGCCAGAAGCGGCTTTGTCATGCTGGCCACATGACCCGGAAGCTGTACGCCAGCTCCCTCGGCCAATAAAGCGAGATGAGCGCCACAACCCCAGAGTTGGTCACGACTGGACCTAATGGTCAGGGGCCCCTTTACCTTTACCTTTCTTTTCTGACATAGGATCAAGAACATAAAACCCATCTAAATTCACAGGTAGGGAAAGACCATGAGCCAGTGGTGGAAAATATGTAGAAAATCATGGGTTCAGCCTCCAGCAACTTGAGGAAGGGCTCGGGAAAATCCCTCACAGGAACCCTGGAGAGATACAATGCACCAGCAGCTGGAAACAATCAGTGGCCTGGCTCAATATAAGGCAGCCTCTTATGTCCACATAGCTCAGAAACTAAAGTAAGTCTTATGTTTTATTTTATGAACGCATCATCAACTTGCATTCAATTAATATTCCATGAACTTTGTGCATTTTGGGTTGAGGTAGATGATGTAGGCATTGATCCAGGCAATAAATAGAAATTTAGAGACTGGTCTTGCTCAGCAAATGCAAAATAGCTGGTGGAAGATATGAGAAGGTTTTCTTTGGGGTTTTTGGTTTTATTTCCTCCCTCTAGTTCCACAATTAATAATCTCAGAGTTAGTTTTCCTTCTTCTTCCTTTTCTGCTAGGGTATTTCAGTAAGATGCGGTGGAACAAAAAGAAGCAGTGTGAGCTAGCACAGAGCAAAGAAAGGTACGTCTAAATTTTCAGTGCATTTCCAGATCAGTGTAAACTATTGCAATCAGCGTACTATTAAAAGCACGGTTTTAAAGATCAGATAAACATCTAAACTAGGATTAAACATCAAGGTCCATGAAGAGTCTGCATTCTGAAGATGTCATCATGCTTAGATGGATGTGGTACTGTAGGTTGAGAAGTCATAATCTTCAAATTTAGAATCTACTCCTGGGAGAGGGAGAACATGAAAAGGTAAGATATGGGATGTATGAAGTTGAATAAGTGATGTATTCCAACTCTTGGAATTTATAAATTTGCTATGGTATAGAACTGTTTTCTAATCTCTTGTCATGACATTGCTTTCACTCAGTTTAATTTAGCATGATGAACACGCATACACTACTGGTTGTTGTTGTTGCTGTTGTTTTAATTTAATTGTGCTATTCTCAACATTTATAGTAGAAGAGAAAAAGATGTGCTATTTGGGGAAGTTAGTATACCCACCTCCTAGTTTCAGATTACATGCTATTCATCAAGGTAGTAGAGAGTATTGCCTGACACCTCTCCATTTCTCGCACTGTCTATTGTTATAAACCAGGGATGGGAAGAAGAGAATACAGAATCTCTGGGTGATTTGCTGGAGATGGGCAAGCCAATCAGGATGAACGTTCATTGTCGTATAAACTCCCCGCAAACCAATCGGAACAAATGCTCAATAAATACCAGTTTAAAAGATTCAGTTGTTCAGTGGAAACAGAAAGTATGGCCCTTTCTGAAAAATTAACTAAGGAAGTCAACTGACGAGCTTCGTGGCTCAGAGATATTTTTCCTTTAAAATCCTCTTAAAAGTTCATCGCATTTTAGGGCAAATTTCTCCTCATAAACACATTTTTAATATACAGTTTTGACTAATGTACACATTTTTGCAAGCTGTCCCCCCACCCAATATCTTCATTTTTAGGCAAACTTCCCCTAATATATGCCATTTTGTAAACAGCATTTGGTTGGAGAATGGCACTGCAAAATTCGGATAGGTGCACATTTCAAAGGATTAGTTCCTTCAGAAAGTATGGACTGGAAAAAGTCAGCTTCAAATGTATCCTGAATAAAATTTCTCCATCCCTAGTGCTGAGTTAGGTTTTGAACACTGGTCTTCTAGATTCTACTCCAGCAATGACACCACAGTGGCTCAAAACTCCAGTGCATATAGATTATAATCCTGTTCATGTAAATAATAATAATAATAATAATAATAATAATAATAATAATAATAATAATAATAATAAATTATTTATACCCCGCCCATCTGTCTGGGTTTCCCCATCAGACTAAATAGCTGGAAATATATTGTTATAATACTGTTCTAAATGTATTGCTTATTTATTTCCAGGGCAAGAACTACACTTGGCTATTATGAATGTGTCCACGACTGAAACTCAAGCAAACAAATCAGATTTAATACAAACGCTAGTAGTTGTAAAGGGAAGCCTTTATTTGTCTAACTTCATATTCATAACTGCATTGAATATATTAATAATCAAGACTGTGAGACAGAACTCTAAAATGGTGAAGGAAGTGAGATACTTCCTCCTATGCCATCATCTTCTCTGTTGCTCTTTATTCTGTTGCTCTGGCATGGTGTCCAACGCGATACAAACATTTAAAGTGCAACAATTCTGGATCTGGATCACCTTTGGAGTACAAACAGCAGTTGCAGAAGCAGTGCTGGTAACACTGGCTTTGATGGCAATTAACACTTGCTTAGCAGTTTGCTGGCCTTTGAGATACCTGGCCTTTGTACACTTGGTGAAACGCAAAGCTATAGCTTGTGTTTGGGTCGGAACAATCCTCAAATCTGCATGCTTGATCATTGTGGAACGTACAGAAGGAGATCCGAGGGACATATATGAAGCAGAGCCCTCTTGCCCAACTATCCTGGGTAGTGATTTTGCCAAAATAACCGGAAGTATTCTCATTTTGCTTCTTGCAGCTGTCATGGTAACTGTTTATTTTCTCCTGTGGAGAGAAGGAAAGCTCAGCGGTCATTTTAACTGTTCAAATAAGAAGGCCAGAAAAACAGTCATTATTCATGGTGTACAAATGAGCTTCCATATTCTTCCACCCTTAATCTTGACAGCCATCGGAAAAGGATCAGAACATGTTCTGATAAAATTTGGAGCTTTTGTTGGTTTCTTACTTGCACAAAGCTTCAGCCCTGTGGTTTATGGGCTGCGGAACAAAGAACTTCTGAACAAGATATGTGTCAGACGAGAAAGAAATCAATACAGTAACTACTTGGTAAAGTACAATAACTACCCACCGCAACTTCAGATGGTAGAAGGTTCAGCAAATGGGTGAACCGTTTCTCAGTGTAGTGCAGAAGCACTTTCAAGTCAGCATTAGCCTTCATTAAACCATATCACACATCAAGGGATAATTCAACTCACACAACTGCATATACCAACCTATTATTTTTAAAACCAGATTTTCAGCCCCAAAGCTAGAAGCCTTGAGTGCTATATTTTTGCTTTAAAGTTTAAAGGGTAATTCGTGGAAAAGACACAGCACAAGAAGTAAAGGAAACCATGGAAAAAGAGAGGGCAAGGCTCTGCCAGACAGGCTACTAGAAATGGTACACTCTGGAATCTCTAGTACAGTCGTACCTTGGAAGTCCATTTGACTTCCCAAATGTTCGGAAACCAAAGCATGGCTTCTTGATTGGCTGCAGGAAGCTCCTGCAGCCAATTGGAAGCCACAGAAGCCCCATTGGACGTTCGGCTTCCAAAAGAACGTTCAAAAACCATAACACACACTCTGAGGTTTGTGGAAGGAGAGGATGCAGTAGAAGACACTTCCTCATCATAATCCCAATAGTTGCCCACCAGGGTAGTATTAATGCTGCTTTGTATCTCTTTCCCTTGGCAGCCTGTAACCCCACCTGAGCACTAACAGGTTTGAAAATCAGCATGTTCGTGAAAATTTCAGCAGTTCAGCCAATGGCATAGGAACAAATTTCAAAAACATCAAGTCAGATTTCTTGCAGCTAGGGAGCTTCCAAAGGATGCAGCCAGCGTATACTACAGCTTCCGCCACCTTTTGACAGATTTTCTGCTCGCTTTTGAAGACTCACCTGTTTGCACAGGCAGTCCCTGATTTCTTCACCTCAGTCTCCTGTATTAATGGCAGCAATGTTTTAATCAGATTGTTCTATTGTGTGTTTTAATTATAGATATTTATATTTTAATAGGACTGTTTCACTGTGTATTTTAATCACGGGTTTTGATACCATAAAATTTGTGCAACTGGTTTTTACATTTTGTGAGGTCATTCTGCATTCTGCAAGAGAGTTTCTCCTTCAAGGGCCGAAGACATCAGAAGCCTACTCCATAGTAACTCAGAGCAGTCTTTCAGTGTGGCTGCCCCTCATTTACTTTCCAGAAACAATTTAACACCTGTTTTTTCAACAAGCTTTTCCAGCTACATGAAAAAAATATCTGTTTTAGATAATTTTGTACTGTTTCAAAGTCTATATTTAGTAGTTTTCAGACTACTTTCTGTTGTTTTTGTTGTATATTTGTAAATTGCCTTGAGACACATGAGAAAGGAAATAAATAAAATAACAATAATGGTAACAATGATAATATAGTCTGTTTCTTATTTAGCCCACAGCCAAACAACCCAATGGTACTCTCCTGAGGTTAAACTGCTACTTTGACCTCCTTGAGCGTATATAAATGTTGTTCTTAAAAAAAAAAATATCTAGTGGGGCCATTAGTTTTCCAGCTTGGGACAACTGATTCTGACACAGTTACCCAGGTATCATTGTCTCTATGTGACGCCATTTCCCTCGCATAAAAATATGACAATGCGAAGTCTGTTGTTAGGCTAGCACAGGCTTCCTCAACCTCAGCCCTCCAGATGTTTTGAGACTACAATTCCCAGCATCCCTGACTACTGGTCCTGCTAGCTAGAGATCATGGGAGTTGTAAGCCAAAAACATCTGGAGGGCCGAGGTTGAGGAAGCCTGGGCTTAGCAGACCTCCATTCTTGATAAACTTCATGACCTCATATCAAAGAAACTGCGCTTTTTACATGGTTGAAACATTCCAAGTCAAAAAACTTGGAGCAATAATTAAAAAAAACCCTGCACATTCCTCTTGTGATGGGTGCTTGGTCCACGAACCGTACCATTTCATGCGATTTCAATAATACAGTGGTACCTCCGGTTAGGGACGCAGGTGGTGCTGTGGGTTAAACCACAGAGCCTAGGACTTGCTGATCAGAAGGTCGGCGGTTCGAATCCCTGTGACTGGGTGAGCTCCCGTTGCTCGGTCCCTGCTCCTGCCAACCTAGCAGTTCGAAAGCACGTCAAAGTGCAAGTAGATAAATAGGTACCGCTCCGGAGGGAAGTTAAATGGTGTTTCCATGCACTGCTCTGGTTCGCCAGAAGCGACTTAGTCCTGCTGGCCACATGACCCGGAAGCTGTACGCCAGCTCCCTCGGCCGATAAAGCAAGATGAGCGCCGGAGTTGGTCATGAACCCCAGAGTTGGTCATGACTGGATCTAATGGTCAGGGGTCCCTTTACCTTTTACCTCGGGTTAAGAACTTAATTCATTCTGGAGGTCTGTTCTTAACCTGAAACTGTTCTTAACCTGAAGACCACTTTAGCTAATGGGGCCTCCTACTGCCGCTGCACCGCCGCTGCACGATTTCTGTTCTCATCCTGAAGCAAAGCTCTTAACCCGAGGTAATATTTCTGGGTTAGCATAGTCTGTAACCTGAAGCGTCTGTAACCTGAAGCGTATGTAACCCGAGGTACCACTGTATGCGTAAAAGCGAAGTTTGGCTAGGAACATGTCACGTTTCTTATGTAAATGTGAATGTATAAAGCAGCCCCATACGGGGTCAGACTGTCCACCTACTTTGCTCTTGTCTACAGTGACTGGCAGTTGCTCTCCAGGGTTTCTGCAGTGTGGTGGGCCGATGCTTGGGATGGGGCAGGACGCAGTGGCGTAGCGTGGGGGGTGCAGGGGGGGCCGGCCGCACCGGGCGCAACATCTGGGGGTTAGGGTTAGGGGGCGCAAAGCCACGGGTTAGGGGGCGCAAAGCCACGGGTTAGGGGGCGCAAATTACTTGCCTTGCCCCGGGTGCTGACAACCCACGGTACGCCACTGGCAGGACGGGGGAGCATTGAGGGCTGGTCTACATAGGTGCATTAGTGAGGCCGATCCACCGCTGCTGATTGCCCTTGCCACTAAAGTTAAAGGTAAAGGGACCCCTGACCATTAGGTCCAGTCGTGGCTGACTCGGGGGCTGAAGCGCTCATCTCGCTTTATTGGCCAAGGGAGCCGGTGTACAGCTTCCGGGTCATGTGGCCAGCATGATTAAGCCACTTCTGGTGAACCAGAGCAGCGCACGGAAACGCCATTTACCTTCCCACCAGAGCGGTACCTATTTATCTACTTGCACTTTGATGTGCTTTTGAACTGCTAGGTTGGCAGGAGCAGGGACCGAGCAACGGGAGCTCACCCTGTCGCGGGAATTCGAACCGCCGACCTTCTGATCGGCCCTTGCCACTACCCTACCCCAAACCACCACCCTAGGGGCAGGACAGCAACTCCACACTGCACTGACTGCACCTGGGTTTTGTACAGGAGACTTTCTCCCTACCTGGAGATACCAGGAATTGAAACTTTTGACTTCCTGTATGCAAAGCTTGCTCTCTACCACTGAGCAATAGCATAACCTCCAATGTTCCTCAGATGAAAATAGGGACATTTCTCACTCCCTCACAACTGAGCCTCCTCGACCCCCAACATTTTTGCATCTCCTGCGCAGGGCCTTTCTGTAATTATGGCTAAGGAAAAAAGCAACAGTCTGCCCTGAGTGACACCAGCCATTATGTTTAATGTGTCACTTGGGGGGGGGAGGGGAATCGCTTATGGGTTCATTTCCTAGGCCTCGGTCTCTGACACTAGGATGACTCAGCAGAGCTTTGCAGGGCCTTTGGTATCTATCAGGCGCCACCTCAGAGAATTATGTTAGCTGTGATTGCAACTGGAGCAGAGAAGAAAGAAAGAGATAGCATGGGAACAGGTGGAAATTAGATTGACGAGGGAAAGTAATGAAGGCCGGCGCAGATTAGAGTGAAATTATGCTTTACATCTGACACGTTTGTCAGGAAGCAACAGCAGCTGTAATAAACATGAAGCGTTTAGCCATTGTTCTGATAGCGGTTTAGAAATAAAAGCAGGATGCATAAACCAGAGAGACGGAACTGTTGTCTGGAAAAGTTTATTATGACTCTCTGCAAAAAGGAAGCAAAGTACAGTGGTACCTCAGGTTACATATGCTTCAGGTTACAGACTCCGCTAACCCAGAAATAGTGCTTCAGGTTAAGAACTTTGCTTCAGGATGAGAACAGAAATCATGCTCCAGCGGTGTGGCAGCAGCGGAAGGCCCCATTACCTAAAGTGGTGCTTCAGGTTAAGAACAGCTTCAGGTTAAGTACGGACCTCTGGAACGAATTATGTACTTAACCTGAGGTACCACTGTAAAGCCACTCCTTGATTGTAGTAAGGAAGGACAAGGCTATGAAAACTTGATCCTAGAATTACAACCAAGAGATGTCATGATATTCAGACACAGCAGCGTTTTCCAGTTTTCCTGCACTCGGGATTATTTCTACATCAGGTAGTGTGCTGAAGAGCCCCTTGCAACTGACAAGGCATTTGATAAATTTCACAACTTGTTTTATGCACATTGCAGACCCTCCAAGTGTCCCTATTTTCCTAGGACGTCTCTGATTTAGAGAAGTCTTCTCGGTTTCTGATTTGATCCTGGAATGTCCCGCTTTTCCTTAGGATGTCCCTATTTTCATTGGAGGGTATGGAGTTATCTGGCCCCTGAGCCATCTGAAGGCAATCCTGTATAGGGAAGTTTTGTTAATGTTTTATTATGTTTTTATATATGTTGGAAGCTGCCCAGAGTGACTGGGGCAACCCAGTAAGATGTGTGGGGTATAAATAGTAAAATTATCATTATGGAACAGAACGTCTCTATTTTCATCAGATAAATGTTGGAGGGTATGACATTGGACCAAAATGTGATATGCGCTTTAAAAAAATAAGATGCGCCTTGTAGCATAATAATAATGAATAAAATAAATCAATCCCAGAAGATCTCAGTGGCCAGGTCATCTTCTCCGAACAAGCTTCTCATTTTAGAATTTCACTGACAAACCCACAAAAGAACAAGGTCGAAAGAATAGTGACAGCATTATCCTCCATACCTGTGCATTAAGTATATATCCTCTGCTAAGATCCACACACCTTTTATGTAATTACACATGACTCATGAAGTGTAGTATTTACCTTACCTGCTCGGCCTAATTTAGTAGCTACTGCAGCTTTTAATGAGTGAATGTAGGTAAATGGTTAATACAGAATTTGTTGCAACACATACAAAAACCATCCTCTACTCCTCCAAATTGCCCAATTTTTAAAAAAGAAAAAAGAAACACAAAATAATTGAGTAAAAAAATGAGATGTTTATTATAGAAAGAGACTCTCTGTTGCTTGCTCTCCCTTTCTCTGCCTCTCTCTGTCACAGACCAAATAAACAATAAGCTCCTCATAGGAGGAAACACTCCAGAGTTGCTTCTCTGGCCTTCAGGGTATTGGTGTCATGGGCCAGAAGTCAGCTTCGCCTGCTGAACAGCAGCCTGAAGAGTGATAAGGCAGAGTGACCCCACCTGCAGCAGATCAGCCTTCACAAGAGGAGAAGGCACTGATGAGAACCAGCTGACTCTGGCCTTCTTAAACAGAGCTCTCAGCAGCAGTCAGATGCTGGAAATGTCTGTTGTTCTTGGCACCCCTTTGCTACTTCCTGCTGGACTCTTGACTCTACATCATCTGGACTAGACCCTTAGCTCTGTAATCATCTGGATTCCCTGACCTCTGGACTGTCGGACTTCACATGTGGATTCTGCTCTCAGGCAAAGGTTCCTCAGAGACTCCTAGCTCCTGATTCTCAGCAACAGAACTCGGACAGGCGACAACAAATGGCTCTGAGCACCCTCGGAAGCAATGTATGGTTCTGATATAAGCTAACTGTGTTGTTTTGTTTTATACAGTGGTACCTCGGGTTACATATGCTTCAGGTTACATACGACTCAGGTTACAGACTCCGCTAACCCAGAAATATTACCTCGGGTTAAGAGCTTTCCTTCAGGATGAGAACAGAAATCGTGCAGCGGCGGTGCAGCGGCAGTAGGAGGCCCCATTAGCTAAAGTGGTGCTTCAGGTTAAGAACAGTTTCAGGTTAAGAACGGACCTCTGGAACAAATTAAGTACTTAACCCGAGGTACCACTGTACTGGCCTGAATGGGGTAACTGTGCCCCTGAAGGACCAGGTGCGCAGCCTGGGAGTCATTTTGGACTCACAGCTGTCCATGGAGGCCCTGTCCATGCCCTGGTCAAATCTGTGTCCAGGGCAGCTGTTTACCAGCTCCATCTGGTACGTAGGCTGAGACCCTATCTGCCTGCGGACTGTCTCGCCAGAGTGGTGCATGCTCTGGTTATCTCCCGCTTGGACTACTGCAATGCGCTCTACGTGGGGCTACCTTTGAAGGTGACTCGGAAACTACAACTCATCCAGAATGCGGCAGCTAGACTGGTGACTGGGGGCGGCCGCCGAGACCATATAACACCGGTCTTGAAAGACCTACATTGGCTCCCAGTACGCTTCCAAGCACAATTCAAAGTGTTGGTGCTGACCTTTAAAGCCCTAAACGGCCTCGGTCCAGTATACCTGAAGGAGCGTCTCCACCCCCATCATTCTGCCCGGACGCTGAGGTCCAGCGCTGAGGGCCTTCTGGCGGTTCCCTCATTGCGAGAAACAAAGCTACAGGGAACCAGGCAGACGGCCTTCTCGGTAGTGGCGCCCGCCCTGTGGAACGCCCCTCCAGCAGATGTCAAAACGATAAACAACTACCTGACATTCAGAAGACATCTTAAGGCAGCCCTGTTCAGGGAAGTTTTTAACGTGTGATATTTTACTGTATTTTTGGTTTTTATGGAAGCCGCCCAGAGTGGCTGGGGACACCCAGCCAGATGGGCGGGGTATAAATAATAAATTATTATTATTATTATTATTATTATTATTATTATTATTATTATTTTATTATTATTATTACTGGCCTTCTGATTCCAAACAAAATTATATTTCAGAAAGGCAGAACTCTTCAGAACACAAGCCTACAAATTTAGGAGCTGCTTCCAGTGGCGTAGCGTGGGTTGTCAGCACCCGGGGCAAGGCAAGTAATTTGCGCCCCCTAACCCGTGGATTTGCGCCCCCTAACCCTAACCCCCCAGATGTTGCGCCCAGTGCGGCCTGCACCCCTCACGCTACGCCACTGGCTGCTTCTTTCCTTCCCAGTCACCAAGATCCACCAAGTGGTTGCAACCAGTTTATGGTGAACACAACATTTGCTCTGAGACTTCTTAAAGAGGCAACAAACTATTCCCATAGCTGCCACACAGGGCTGTTTTCGAAGCACCTCAGTCTACTCCCATATCTCCTACAGCAGCTGTAGGCCTAGCAAGTGATGGAGGAAGATCTCTGCTACTAGGGCTGATTTTTGGGCAGCCCTATCAGTTCCAGTACATGTTTTTTTCTGCTCAGAGGCACATGGGAGGGAGCCCTTTGCCACAGCTATGCTTTTGGATTAGGATTGACTGGGTGGTGCTGAGAGCTGATTGGCCAGAGACCAGAAGATTGACAGAATGCTTCGGTATGTTCAAGGACGTATAAAATAGGTGTGAGGCAGGAAAGAGTGTATGGCTTTGAGATTCTGATCATCAAGAAATGCCTGAAAATTGCATATATACTGTAGTGCAAAAGGAGTTCACTTCTCAGTAAAATCCTGTTGCAAATTTTTGTGGTTTCAGGGCTAGCACCATGTTTGAACAGTGCAGGGATCCTGGAAACTGGCCAAAAATCCTTGAGGCTGAAGAATATTTGCTGAGCAGGTTTTCTTTCTGTAATACAGGCTGCTGACGCACAACAACAGCTGACATATTTCACTAGTGAAATCCACCTGGCAAACTCAAATAGTAAGGAAGCGAAGCAGAAGTTTGAAAAGTGCAAATTCAAATTATAATAGCCCTAAGCATAAAACAGTACAGTATCCCTGTACAAATGGGGTTGGCCAGGGCGGCGGGAAAGGAATAAGAGAATTGGGTGGTTGCACATGCACAGAGAACAGCGCCCAGAGGAACCTCTAGAGAGAAGGTTTGTGGGTGTTGTATCTGGGAAACACAGTAGGTTTGCCTGAAGCAATTTGTTGCCATCCTATTGACTAGACTGTGAGCAATTCTGAACAGGTTAGTGTTGATATCATTATGAGAACCCTCCTAATATGGAGCTTTTAAATAAAGGAGGACAAGTACAGGGAAATTTTAATTAAAGGGTACGAAAGCTGAATAGGTGTGGTACAACCAAACACCCGCAAGCTGGTGTGACGTCAGTGCTTTGTTGTGTACAAACAGGGATAGAGCGGCTCAAATACCTCAAATGGCCCCAACAACCAGCCTCCCTCCTATTCACTCATCTTCCTATTTCTTTCTTTCTTCTGATCATTTTCTCTCTCTCTCTCTCCCTGCCCTGCCCACATTCTTCCCTTAGGAGGAGCTAAATGGTCATTTGTAAACATGGTGGGTTAGAGATAAAGGGTGAAATGGGCATTAGGTAGACCTGCTAATACATTAATAGGATGCCTTTTCTGACTTCTCTTTGTATTTCAAAAACGAATGAAATACAATTCAAAGCAAAACAATGCATTATACACCTGCAAACTCTTCCAGGTTAGGATGTACCTAGTCTGAAGGCTGAACCCCTGTTCACTAGGTTTCTTCTTTCTTAATTTTATACCCCACCTTTCCTTCCAAAGGAACCCAGGCTAGCAAAAAACAAATCTTTTCCTAGATCTGCAACAAATCTTTTCCTAGATCTGCAACCTGGTCAGATTCTTATTGAAATAATGTTCATTACAGAATGAGAAGTGACTATAGTGTCTTGATGAACTGTTGGCAGAGGTGTTTTTAGGGTGGTGTGACCAGTATGGTCGCACCGGGTGCCACGCTGCAGGGACCACCCAAACAATGCTACTGTTATAAGAAAAACCTGCTTCTTTTCCCTTATATAAGAGCCTGTATAGAGTCTTTAGGTGGGTTCCCTATTGGGAGGAGAAAATATCAGAGGCCAACCAGGGTATATTGAGAAGCAAAGCAGCTAGCAAGCCTGATCTTTATTTGGGAGGGTCCCCACTCCCCACACGCAGGAGGGAGGAGAGAAAACAGAACAATGGTGTGCAAGCCCTTACATAGACTTTTGAAATTGCCCACCCTGTAGCCCACCCCACAAGACATCATACATACATCACAAAAGGAGGTGGTCTACAGCAGAAATACATCACAGGAGGCAGTCTACAGCAGAAATCCTGTCTGCCAGGATACCTCATAATGGTCACTGATTGCTTTGCCTGGGCAGCTTGGCCATTCTTTTGTGATGGTAAATACTTCAGCTCCTGAATCCAGGTCACAGGCTCACCCCATTCATACACACAAACACGCCCTTTAAGACGGGATTTGTAAGCAAAAAGACAATGGGAGGGCTTTCCCCACCCCCGCCCCCTTACTGCAGAGGATTATCTGGGGTCACTGGGAGAGTCAAAATGGCTTCAGGATTGCTCTCCTGTAATATTTCAGACATGTTTATATAGTTATGTGTGTGTTTGCCTTGTACATTTATGAACATTTATTTTATATTTGAGGCCTTAGAACACTGTGGAATGGAGCATGAGAGGCGGGGGCGGGGGGGAGCGCTGAATTTTAGCATCAACCAGGTTGGCACTGAGGTTTGAGAGCCCAAAGTACGCCACTACTGTGCGCCCAACACAGTGATGGGATGCCCTATCAGCTGGTACCATTAGGCAGTTTCACGGCTCCTGTACTTCTGGGATCTCAAGCATAAAGCCCTCAGGCTTCCATGACCCCTGGGCAAAGCCCACAGCAATCCACACTGTTCTATAATTTTGAGGGCCAAGGAGGCATGAGGGGTGAGCTGGCATACTTACTCATATGTAAATCCACAGCTGAAATGGCCCCAGCTTGTCCTTCACACTACTTCACGTGCCAAAGCAATCTTGCAGCAAGTCCTCATGTTTCCCCTCTGCTCCCAGAGTGTGTTTTCCATGCATGAGGTTTATCTGAGGAAGTGAAACACTTGCAGTGAGCGGTGTGTGTTATGTAGCCAGCTGATGTTCCTAAAATGAACAACATTCATAAAATGAAGGCGGAATTGGGAAAAAAAATATGGGCGAGATTCCAGAGCGACTATTTCTTAAGAATCTGGCCCTCCAGCTCATCTGGGCTTTTTACATGCTTGCTGTAGAAACTGCCAGTCCCCTCTTTGAACACCAGGAGGCTCAGAAACACTGTACAGCAGCGATGAGAGGAGGCTGCGAGCAGAGTTTGTGCACCGGATGCAGAACAGCTGGGCCTTAGGCCTCAGAATGACGGCCCACAGTCGCCTTGCCTGCTGCTCTTGCTTCTGCAGGGACAGGTCAGCGTGGGAAGAGCTGTGCCGAAACGGTTTGCTCAAGCTCAGGCTTTTTAAAAAGTTGATTGTACAGGGTGTACTATTGTACAGGATACACATTCAGAAGAAATAGCGAGCAGGCATTGTATGAATGAGATACGGGAGAAGTGATGTAAATTATGTGGGGACGAGTCAGTTGTGAGTGCTGCAAAGACCCTTTCTCTCTTTTTGGCTCATTCCTTCTGGGTCTGTGAGGGTGGGCCTGGATTGACTTTAGGATTTGTTGCTGGGCTGCAATGTTTCGTTTCTGATAAGCTGTGCTTCTTGGGGGTTTTAATTTGCTGCTGTTTGGACTAGTGTTGGGCTGAAATCTGTCCTCCGACTTTTGTCTCTCATGATACAATTGTCTCCTGACCATTCGGCACTTGATCCTTGCAGGCATTGTTCATGCATTCATTGAACATGTGAGTGCAGCACAGCTCAGACTCTGCCACAATCCACACAAGTTCAAATGAACCCTGGTAGAAGCCCCCCTCCCCTAACGTGGAACTTTCCTCTGTAGATTTTCTTATGAATATGTATAGGATGGAAGGAGGCCTGGTCTCTCCCCTCACCCTCACCCCCAGCCACATACGCACACACCTGTACACACATTAACTGAGCATGCAAGGAGCATTAAAAAGGAACGGCTATTGCATTGATCAACAGATAGAACAGATTTCAAAGTGCAAACTACTTCTGCTAGCCCAAGAGATGGATTTGTTCTTGGCGGTGTTATGTTGGTAATGTTGCTGGAAGACCTACGGTATACGAAAGTATATATGTGTCAGAGAATTGGAAATCTTCAAGTGTGAATTTCAGTTCTGTCTTTTAAAAGGTAATTTAAGCTGCCAAGTATCGTTTTGAACAAGATGCTGCTGGGGCCTTCCGTCTGCGACTTGTGTTCTGAAAACCCACGTATCTTGACAGGTGCGTCGAATGTCTTTTCTGTAGCTGTCAAGCTCCAGGCCTGCCGCATGAGTTTCAGTACATCTGCTCTACTCGCAGCAGCATATTCTGTGTGGCAGAACCTCCTAAGATGTGCAAGGTTTATTTTAATGAGTATGTTAATACCTAGGAGAAATCAGGCTGGATTATAATATTTTATTAGATTGCTTTGAAAAGGCAAAGGAGAAGACGGAAAAAAGCTGGGAAGCTACCACCTCACCTTTCTGTCTAGGGTGCAAGCAACTGGGGCTGTGATGGTTAGGCCCAAACTTAATATTGTTTTCACCCCGCGGAAAGTGGCAGCGTGAGAAGAAGGTGCTGTACTCATTTTGCCCAAGGATGCATCTTCCTAAAATATGTTAGCTATGTATGGGTCTTCTTCATTCCTGCATTGAACAATATAGAAACAAGAAGGTGGGCTACGCTGAGAAGTCTCACCCCTAGTGTTGCCCAATCCTTACCTGACATTCGCTCATACAGCATGAACATCTGTAGTGATGGGCCTTTGTGCTTACGTACATATGGAGGCTTCCCCGAACAATCAGGTTATATTTAATTCCTGAGGGATGGCTCAGTTGGTAGAGCATGAAACTCTTAATCTCAGGGTTGTGGGTTTGAGAGCTACATTGGGCAAAAAAAGCCCTGCATTGCTAGGGATTGGACTTGATGATCCTACTGATCCCTTCCAACTCTACTATTCTTTGATTCTAGGGAATGCCTTCATGTGTGTAACTAAATGTGTGAAGGCCCACTTGCTTCAGATATTTGTGCTGTGTGCACAGATGTCGAGGGAAGAGTTTGCAGTGTTGGAACAAGGTATTCTGCATGGCCTATCTCCTCCTTAACTGTTCAACAATGGAGCCAAGAAAAAGGCTGAATAAGGCTAATGGCTTAAATCACAAATAAGCTTCTACCAGCAGGAATTTTACCAACGTGGTCACAGAATTCTACCAGTGGAAGAGGGTGTGTGATTTTGTCAGTCTCCCCTACAGCCCTTTTGCGCCTCAAAAATCAGAAAGTTTAAGTTTGTTCAATTATAGTTGACTGGGAGGCGTTGCACTACATGCTCACTTCCCCCAAAGACTGGGCTTTTCAAGAGATGGAAAGTGATGGAAATACGGTAAGGGCTGGGTAACACTTGCTTTGACGCAACGTCATCTAGCATAAACAGAACGTCTGGAAGCACCCATAGATTTTGAAGATGTTCCATCAGCCCTCTTTATCTACACAGTCTCATTCACTTCGTTGCCAGTACTGAGATATAAGTGGCTACTGGTGTTTTCCTCTGTAAAGCATTGCAAATCTGGTGTTGCTTCTGAGGTAATCAGTGAGCCTGCACGTGGTAAACATCTCTTTGGTAGTGTCCTTCATCTTCCGGTAAGGTTGTGTGAGGTGTGCAACAAAACTTAGAAGTTTAATATCCTTTTATGAGACGACTGGGTCAAAAGTAGGACAGGCGGTTCCTACAATTGGGAAAGGATCTGGTTTGTGGCCTATGTAGGGGCCTGGAAGTAGAGCCTGGTGTGTTGGTGCCAATGACAGCTCACTTCTAGGGCAGGGGCTGGTTTTGGCAATGCCGTGTGCTCTGACCTCAGTCCTCCCTTGAACTTTGAGGAGGACGATGATCAGGAGAAGGTGCCCCTCAGAGAGTTGACATTCCACACTGCAGGACCTTCTTGGTCAGAAGATAAGTTGGCTTTCCAAACTCACCAGGTTTCTATTGCATTCCCTATCACCCCCACACAGTAGGAGCCAACTTCTGCAGAATCAGAAGTTCAGTTCCTCAAACTGGGTCCCCAGCATAGCTGTCAACTTTTCCATTTTCTTGTGAGGAACCAATTCGGAATAAGGGAATTTCCCTTAAAAAAAGGGAAACGTTGACAGCTTTGGTCCCCAGCTGTTGTTGGACTACAGCTCCCATCATCCCTAGCTAGCAAGACCAGTGTTCAGGGATGGTGGGAGTTGTAGTCCAACAACATCCAAGGACCCAAGTTTGAGAAACCCTGCTTTAAAAACACAGCCACTTCGTCGCCACCAACAGCAGGACCAAACCAGCCAGCTTTGGAAAGGCACCTGCAAGAGCTCTCAGTTTAGGTGGTCCTCACCAGAGTGTTCTGTCTAGGGTCCTGACAGGCTTTGCCTTGTGGGATGCGGCCCTTCCTAGCTGAATGTGCTGAATGTGCTGAATGAAATGCTTCTGCTGATGTCAGCTTTCCCCTGTCAACCTCAAACCAGGACCAGACAAAGAAAGGCATCTTCTTTGCTGTTTTAGCATGCTTGACATATTCTTTCTGTAAACTGCTTTATTTAAAATCAAGTGGCATATAATCTTTATGAAATAAAAATAATAATGTTTTGTGTAAATAAACTTTTAAAAAGAATAATACCACCATGTTAATTTTATGTGCTGTATGGCAAAAAGAAAAGATGAACTGAAATATTTGATTAGGAGGCAGATTTGATAATGCATAATGTCATGGGTTCTGGGATGGGGGGAGGAGCACCTCAGATCCCATAGCATCCATATTCCCAGCAATGACCACAAACGACACAGGATGGACCCGTAAAACAGTACATGTTTTATTTCCCTTCGGTTTACAGCACTAATGAAAATAGTACTCGGTATGTAATGAATCAACAGAAGTGTAAACTAGGGGCATGATCCCCTTCTTGGCTTCCAGAATCAATCAACAGTAGCCCTTTGCTAGAAGACTTATGCCTTACCAATCTGGCCTTTGCATATGTCTTTTCCAGGATTCTTTCATCACCCCTGCCTGCCTGAGTTGGTTGGAAAAGAGTCACGGCTACAGCGTGCACCTTGAGAACTACAGCCATTGCGCCTAGTTATCCCCTAGGTAAGTATGGGTGCTTGGCTCCCTGCAAATCACTCTGTCCCTCCAGGGTCTCTCTTTTCCTTCCTCCTATCCAGCCTCCTTCCCATAGTGCTCTCTACCCCCCTCCGCTCCTTAGAAAAAACTGTGTGAGTCAATTAGACTGGGAGATAACAATCAGCCCAAAGTCATTCAGTGAGCTTCATGACTAAGTGCAGATTTGAATCCAGAGCTCCCCAGCCCTAGTCCAAAACTCTAAACACTACACAATGCTTTCCCTCCCTCCCTCTTTACTAATTCATCCCCATTAATAACTGGGTTTTTTATTTTTTTTAAAAATGGTCTTAGTATGGGGGTACGGATATGAGGATTGTTATGATGAATTTTCGCACTTGAGAATTCTTGCACGGGTCTGATACAGAACAACATCAGATGTTTCATATGGACCTTGATCACCTGGAGACTGACTGAATTGTCCTTGGCGTTACACACAATAGTACAAGAGGGCTTTTCATTAAAATATAAAAGCGGGGAAAGAGTCCTTCCAAATGAAAACCGGTATTGTAATTATACATAATCTGTGAACATGTGAATTCTGCTGCTGCTACTAGCAGACAATAGCGTAAAACCGTACATTAGCATAGCCATATGCCAGCCATTATTTTTCTTCTTTAGATGCAAAATCTGCCCTTGCATATAGTCCCTAGTTTTGAAATGTTAGCTGAATATACTGCAATAAGCCTGTCAAGGGGGAAAGAACACAGTTTGTAATAGCCTGTTTGTGTCACGTGTGTTCGTGAGCCCGACCTCTGTTGTCTCTGGGTTGCTTCTGCCGCTGCTTGACTGATGTCATACATTTGAGAAGCACATTTTTTAAATGCCAGCTTTTAGGTCTTTTGAATCTCAAGCAATAAACCCAGCGACACAATGTACAAAATCTGGAAAAAAAAGTCTTAAGGGGGATTTTTAAAAAGGCAGAGAAATTTATTCCTCTTATAAAAGAGCCATAAACAACGGGAATGATGTTCTGAGAAGGTGGGACCGTTTTGGCTGGAATTCTATGAAATATTTATTTGCATGGCAGTCTTCAGTTATTTAAGTGGCAATTGTTCGTAATTGACAATATAGATTGCAAGCAATGACCTCTCGTGACTAGCTCATGAATAAATGTGTTGAGGATGCGGCTGCATTTATTGTTAAGCATTTATTTTGGCGTTACAGAAATATGTACCCAAACCATGTTTGCCTATTGAATTAATCTCCCATAAATAGTGTGGGTGCATCAGGAGCTAATGTAGCATTAAACAGATCTATAACATTCAAGGAGAATTTTCCAGTAAGGTCAGAAATATATTCAGCTGTTTTTTCCAGATTTCAGCAGCTCTCAGTTTTGTGTGTCACATTACAGGAGAGGGAGCGTTTAGACCTGCTTAAAAGAAAAGTGGCATGCCGTAGAAAGAAAGGATCTTGATATAGCCAGGCAGGTACGTTTCAGATGTTTGTTTTTCCTTTTAACTAACACTTCAGCCTTAAGGGACTGCAGCAGTGGTCGTAGCCAGCTGTTCTATCCCTCCCTAATTTCCCCCCTTGGGGAGATGCTGGCATTGAATACGAAGCAGAAGACCCTCTCACATTCTAGGCACCGAAAAAGAAAAAAAGTGAACCAATCCACCTTTTTATTCTTACTCTCCTTCCATCTTACATATTTAATGCAGTTTAAGCTTCCCTTGTTTCAAAATTTTCTATTTCATTTCATTAAAAAAACCCCACTAATTCTCACAGACTCGGTCTAGAATAATACCCATCTTATTCATGCAGTGAAACGTGTTATTGATCTTAACAACAAAACTCAAGAACCAAGGCCAAAAGCATCAGTGCCTGTTTAGAGGTGTTGAAGTATAGTGTTTTGGTGAATTTAATTCAATGTTGTTGCTTTAAAAGCTTATTTGGATTTGCAGAATTAAAAATTGGACCGTTAAGATGTGCCTGCGTTAACCTCCATGATGCCAGGAATCGAGATGTCACAGATGCCGTAGCTAAGGAAAGCCTCTGAGGATGAAAACAAAAAAACCTATCCTGACAATAACAAAAAATGAAAAGAATAAGCATCCCATCCTCTCCATCTTAGCATAAGATGTGCATATACAGGGCACTGCATTTTATTTAGAATTGGTACTGTACTTGCATTCTGATGAGACACCCCTTGTTTCATTTCCTGCCTTTGGTGCTGAGTATGTGTGTATATTACTTAAGCCATCTTAGCATTATTTAGGTCACTAGATTTAAGAGCAGTCTCCACAGTCTTTCACTGCCTGATGTGTAGAGCGATGCAGGGTAGCAGCAAAACATTTTCTAATAGGCACTCATCTTATGAGCTCTTAAGGATGGAGCATTTTGTAACGTAATCTGTACAGCAAAATAGCTTCCGTTTATGCCTTGCAGATATATTTAGCTCTAACCTTGCTTGTGGTTAAGCAGGCAGCAACACAGAAGCAGACAGCTGATTCTGCAGCCAGACCCTCTGCGTCCTTGCGATTTTGTCAATACGCTCAGCTTTTCGATAATCCGGTGCAGAATGAGAGTTTAAGCAATGATGATTTCGTCTGTTACATGCTTGGCAATTACGTGCTTAACAACAACAAAAAGCAAATTACACGGGTTAAGAAAAAGACAGCAATAGGGATACATATCTAGGACCTAATACGTACTATATGAAATCTTCTTCCGTCAATAAGATATTTCTGCAGATATTCTTTCCATCCCTCCCTCCAGCGAGTGAAAGGAATCTTCTGCTTTTCTCGGTAGATGGAGACAGCCACTCTGCAGACAGGTTTCGGGGGGTTTTTTTGCTACAGAATCTGAAATACTTGAGATTGTATCATTGCAGAACATGGAGCTTGACTGAGCAGTGCAGAGTAACGATTCGTCTTGCATCATCAGTTGATGACATTTTTTTCTTTGTTCCCTCCCACCCAGTTGCTCTAAGATTCAGCAGCCGATTTGCAATATCACTTAAACAACATTAATCAGATACTGCTTTTAAGGTGAGCGGTTCCTTGCCTCCCGTTTAACCAGATCTGTGCTGCTGTAGTGTGTGCATCATGCTGCTGCTGCTGCGAGCCTAAAATGGCAGGCAGGATTAATGTTGCTTGTGCTGTCTGCATGCTGTGGATACAGAATTCATTATGCCATGCCTAGTATTTCGAATGGGAGTATGTAAATGGTCTGTGTGCCATATCATGTCGTAGTGAAGACTTGGGCTTCCTGATGGGCATAACTATTTAAGCAGCCACCTTTAGCATTCAATTTCATTTTCAGTGCAGTGGGCTGTTAGTTTATCGTCGCATTCTAAACCAGCATTAGCTCTATTTTATTTTTTAAAAAATTGGATTTATTAATTTTTTTAGCGAACTCTGCTTCCAGGTGGGGTCAGTCTTATTCCTCTTGCCTTTACTGCTATTTAAATAATAGATGTTGTATTGTTAATTAATGGCAATATCAAATTTAAAGCCCTTGGAAGTGACATATTTATTATGCAGGCACGTCCAATCTATTTTTAACTCTTACGCAGTCTGCGTGTGTTGTGCAGTGGGCTTTGGCTGCTGAGTTTTTCCTTTTCGACAGGGATAGCACTGGGCTGATTTTCAACAAATGTGACAAGTGGTCTTTGCAGTGGTCAGCTTTGAACCCTCAAAAGGGAAAGGGGGGGTGAGCAGGAAGCCCTTTGCTGCAGCTTATTAAAAAAAACCACCCACCACCTTGGATGAGGGCATCTCCTCCCTCCCTGACAGACGCACTCACTTCTGTCCTCCCCATTGATAAGTTCAGCTATCTTGATCACAGTCCATTCAAGCAAGCTGCTTTTTGAAAAGAGCTATTTATTTTATTTTTTTGAGACGTCTAAGATTTCAGCGTCTCTCCCTCACTTTGTATACAAATGGCTGGGTGCAATGGCGTGCTAAGACTTCATTAAGACATATACACAGGTAGGTGGAGATTTGCATGCTTTTACCTATTCTCGTTCCATGATGCAAGGAAATGAAATATAACCGAGATCTATTAAACCAGGTTATCCCCCCCCCAAAAGGATCTAATTCTAAATGCCGTGACTTTGCATGGGTTTCCCTATTTAAAAGCATACATTATTTTGAAATTAGAAATAGCCCGTCTACTAGATAATCGGGGCGTGGCACCGCTTATGCAGCAAATGCGTTTTTTAAAAGCTTATCGTCCAAAGGATTTTGATCCCGGTTATGAACATGATTAAGCTGTTTGCTAAGATACAAAACTGTAAGTTGTGGACAGAGCTGTGAAATTTTTTAAAAAATATTTTAATTTTGCCTTAGGAAGCGGTCTGTCAACGTTTGCTATAAACATTTGTCTTATCGTTTATCTTATAAATATTGCGGAAATAAAGTAAGGACGTATTTCATTATAGTCTTTATTTTCTTTTAAGATGCTGGCTATGTCAAAAGAGAGAAACACCTAAATATGTCCTTTTCATCTGGAACTCAATATTAATTGTTGAGTCTGGCTTATTTCAAAGGGTTAACAAATTAAAACCAGCCATGTATAGATATGCTAACCTGTGACTTAATTTTTAAATCATCATGGTGTGACACTGGATATATTTTGGGACATAGGTATTTCATGTTAACATTGGGCCAAAACCAGTTTCCTTGGCAACCAAATCCTGTTAAAGGATGCAGTAGCAGAGATGCAAAGACAGTTATTATTGTTTAATTCCACAATGCAAATTATGATCTCATACTGCATTTCTGGGTAGCTATAATGCATTAAATGATAGGAGGTTTGCATGTAACAGTAACCTTTCTCTCATCTTGAATTGACTGTTTCAAGCAATGCAACCGTCTTTCTCACAAAAACAACCACACAGTATGAAGTAGTACATCTTAGTGAGACACACGCAGGACATGTATGTGTTCTTAAAATAGTTAATTTCATCTCAGTATTGAACGAATATGGCTGAAATTGTAAGCAGCTGAAAATTGTAATTATGTTTAAATCTCTTTTCTCCATCGTTACATTCAGCAATAATTAGAAACTTTTTAGTAGACAGAACCTAAAAGAATCAGTCAGTTTAACCAACGTTGTGAGATGACAAAGAAGGAGAGGGGAGAGGGGATAATTTAATATGTGATTTACTGTAACCCTAATGCAAGTTCAAATTTATAATATTTCATGAAAAGCAGCTCATGTATAATAGGAGCTGTAAAAACCAAACCTAGGATAAAAGGTATTGTTAACCGTTGCTACACATTTAATATAGCTCCTTGAAAACATGAATTCTTTCCTTCTAACTGAAGCACATCTCACTGCAAAGCTATTTTTCTGCATGGTAGCCATTTTCTTTTCATGTCCTTGACTTCGATACTACTAAAGCTGATGTATCGATCGCGATCAACAACAACAGATTCACTGGGTTAATAGAAATACTAAAAGTATAATTCTATTGGACGTTTACATTACTGCAAATCGCAAAGCAATCTTAAAGGTACAATGTTAATTTTCTCTTCTTTCTGAAGATTACCAATTCACTAAAGAAAAATATAATACATCTATTCTAGAGGATGGCTGATAACAGCTGTTTTAGAACGACATAATAGAACAACATTAAATCCAAAATAACGATATTTGATAAATTTACTAAAGCTAGATGTCCCCATTCTGTTTTTATTAAGTTGCTTCTAAAACAAATTCATTTGAACGATATTTTTCAGTACAGGGGTTCATGATTTCATTATCTGTAAGTGATTAATTTTGATTACTTATTTTGGGGGATAACTTTTACACATCAGTTCTTTGATGCTTGCATTAACATAATTTATTTCATGCATGGACTTTTAAAAAGTAATTTACTGCCAAGCATATTATTATATGTCCATTTATTTTAAGCTTTTGCACAGGAGAGGATGTGAATGATGGTTTACAAAGTATTGCTCTTGGAATTCCCTCTTGCTTCAGTCTAATATGTTTCAGGATGGTGGGTTTTGATTCCTCTCTTGCATCAAAGGAGTATTTTCTCTCTCGTTCTCACTCACCCTGACTCACTCACTCATTTTATGAAGACTAAATTCACACTGCCTTTTTGAGGAAAATAATCAGAAGTTTTCGGCCAGCAATTCCTATGCCAAAAGAGTTGGGTTATTTGCATGGCAGTGGTGGTGCCTTGTGTTTTGTTTAATGATAAAAGTGCTCCCTTGTTTGAATATTTAGCATGAATGCTGACTGGCTGTTACAGTGAGGAAAATGCTGTCTTTTGCTATGAGATTTGGAACATACCAACACGTACCCAAAAGACTTACCAGCCATCCTTTCCTCCGTTTCAGCCATTTTGGCACACAAAAATGAACAACGCTGCATGGGCTATAGGAATGCATTATTTTCCTCTAAATGGCCATGGGGAGTACACTGGATTTCCAAATGGCCATGGGAATGTATTACAGCAATTGTGGACTGGCTGTTTACACAGTGGTCTTTAGGGATCAACCTCAAATGGCTAAACAGAAAAGCAGAAAAGCAGTGCCCTTCCAAATGGCCGCTGAAATAAATTGAGATGACTGTGGGAGACTGAACCACCATCTGTACGAAACATCAGACAGACCCCCATCAGTCTCCACAAAGAACGTGTATGTGTGCTTACAGCTATCTCCCTTTCTTCTATAATCAGTAAGGTACTAAGAATTCATATAGCACCTGGGTGTCACAGGTATTATCTTAGTAGTCCATGCCCAGCATTGTTTTCCAGCAGTACAGATTTCAGGTGGGTAGTGGGAAGGCTGAGGTTGAGAGAGATGTCTTGCATGAAGTCATTAGTTCAGCTTGCAGTCCTTGAACTTCCCATATCTATCTATGGGAGACAGCCAACTGGGTCCATCTATGAGTGGAATGGACTTGCAGAACTTTACTTTTCTGTCTTCCTCCCGGCAGCTCCCCATATCCCGCCCCCGCCCCCCATATGCTCAGGAGGGTTGGGGACCCTCTGGAGCAAGTTGGGGTGGTGCTGCTGCAATGGGGAGGAGAGGAAGGAGACATGCTCTTGCCTGATGTTAGATCATTTCACCCATATAGCTATAGTGGGTGACTTGCAATCCAGCAAAGTGCTTCATCGTTCTCAGAACATAAACAATGCAAATACGTGTTCTTCCAAATGGCTTTTGAAATGAAGTGGGATGGGCTGGTGATGATGATGATGTTTAGTATATTGTGCAATCTGTATTTTGTATCCTATATCCTTCACCTCCATAAAAATCCACAGAGTTTCTGAATCACCATAGCAGTACATTCAGGATTGCTTCGGCTCCTGCTATATTCCCTGTAGGCTTTGGTGCCTGGCATGTCAATAAAATGTTCCGATGCATTCTCATGTATTTGTAAAGATGTTTCCTGCAGGTGATTTTTCAGTATCTCCACCCTCAATGCACTTCAAAAGCCATTCAGATCTCTAATATATGCTCTCCAATGTTTGGTTAAATGCTTTTAAAGATAGTAATATCAACCCTAAGTCAGGTTTCAGGAAAAGGACATGGTTTTGTCTGGTTCAGCTCCTGCCATACATGCTTTGTTTTGGATTGAATAAATTGCTGAGGGGAAGCGAAATCTGGATGGGAGTGGATCATATAATCATTTTGAGCTCAGTGGGAAAACATGAACCTGTGATACTCTGTAGGAAAGAGTAAAGCACAGGGAGCCATGCATATGAAACGACGGGGAAGGAACTCATGTTTGGGCAACGGAAGAGGCAGAGGGCAGGAAAATGAATGACGTGTCTACTTTCTGGAAGGTTGGGGAAAGGACGTTTGCTAACGGTTGGCTCCAAGTCGAAAACTACAGAGGCAGGATGTGTGTAAGAAAGGATATAAACAATGTAAATTTGAAGATCATGTTTGCCTGGGTTCTATAGCTGTTCTCTGCAGGTCTGGAAAATCCTGTTCACATTTAATTCTGTCTCTAAAATGTTTTGCATGTTCCTGTCTCTTCTGCTCTCATGAAAACAAGACCACAGTGGATGCATATATTCAAGATCAAATTAGGTTGTCTATTTATTGCATTGCTAAAAAAAAATAAGAATCACCTTTTAAAATGGGTGTGTGTACATTTATCTGCATAGATAGAAATTTAGAAAGAATAACAATTTAAAATTGATTTTTGCTTGGTTTCTAGCTCTGTTTTAATGATGATGCATTTTATGGATATTTGTGTGTGTGTGTTTTATTTGTTTGTGAATTTTAACTTTTATTTGTGCACCACTAAATAAACTTTAAATAAGAAACAGAATGCATATTTCCACAATGGGGGAAACTAGATGGCCTGTGTCTGCTGTCCAGGTCCTAACTGCTGGTGGATAACTTCTAGGTTTCTGCTCTCCCTTCTTATAGTTTCATAAACAGGATTTAGATTTGCCAGCCTTTATGATAAGAGTCCTATCCTTCAGAAAGACCACTGTCCCTTGGCAGCTCTTCAAATAGAGGACTGTCCTCTGGTCCTCTGCAAAATAGGGCACACAACCACCCATGTATCTAAATAACCATACACATATTTTTTTTACACGCCCCCTTTTTGGTGGTACATTTCTTCTTCCTTTCTTTAGCAAGTTAAGCAAACGTTCATGCTGGAATTACTTGCCATTTCCAAAAATTATTTTGTCACAGATGCAGACGATATGGTTTTAAATGGGGGTGGGTGGTTAGTCTGGGTCTCACTACCCTTCCTGAAACCTGGGAACCATCAGCATGCAAAGTATGCAAAGCAGATGCTTTATTACCGAGACACGACCCTTCACAGCCACAGCTCTTCCCCGCCCATCATATCCTCCATTGATTGATTAATCTGCATAAATTTCTATGCGAGAAAAACCAAATCCCTCTAAACAAATGCAGGCAACTGCTATTTTTAGTTAGATTTTAATCCTGTGCTTCTCCAGAGAGGCCCAGGCAACATGTTGAAGATGCATGGAAGCACATGCCTCATAGGATCGCACCCTATTGCCTCTTTTGCATCCACCCGTGCCTTCTTAACCCTTCTCCTCCTGACTGAGTGCCACAGCAGATGGCAATGACACACAACCCAGCAATTAACTTGCTACAGGAAATTTACTTGCTACAGGAAAATTCCATACTAGGAATCACTAGGAAAGACATTGAAAATAAACTGCCGCTATCGTAAGTGCCGCAAATCATAATAGAAATGTATTATGGAGCATGTAATCATGAGGACTGCTGCAGCTTGTTCTCTTAGCAAGAAGCTCTCCTTTTCTATTATGTCCGAGTCTGGATCTGTATTGACTTCCAGTATTTTATTTTATTTTTGTATGAAATTTAGGTTGCTGACATTGACCTATAAACCTTGGGCAGTCTGGGCAGTTAGGCTGCAATCCTGTACCCACTTTCCTGCGATTAAGGAGTACTGAGCATAGTGGGGCTTACTTATGGGAAAACATGCATAGGATTGTGCTGTTAATGTGTCATCCTGATTCAAGTTCTGATTTGGGCAACTCCATCCTTTTTTCGCCTAGATTTCTTCTTCAGGCTCCAGCCTTATGGTTGCCGGCTGTTTCGGATACAGTTGTTGGTAAGTGACATAATGTTGCCACGTGACCAATTTATATCCACTTGACTTTGACAACTCAGCTATGATCCGTCTACAACTAGACAGTGATAGGATAGGAAATGGGCATATGTATTGGTCTGAAACAAATCCTTGTTGGAGTACTTTTCTACTTGATTACTACAGCAATTAATTTTTTTGATGAAGTTGATTTAAAGCAGCAACATAAAAAGAACATTCAAAATATGTGGGGGAAATGTATGTTTTAGAAAATAGCTGAAGAAGTGTGCATGCACACGAAAGCTCATACCAAGAACTAACTTAGTTGGTCTTTAAGGTGCTACTGGAAGGAATTTTTTTATTTAGAAAATAGCCTTTAAGTCTATAATTTCTGTATAGAAAACACTGTTTTACTAGACAGCTTGGCCCAGCGTGTAAATAAAGTGAGCAACTAACCATGTTGCTGTAGTAAAACAGCACCATTCCTAGATTAATCTATGATTGCTATATTATCATGACCCTATAGCAAGATATATCATTGAGGGTATGGTGGAGCAGCTATAGATTGGCGACAAATCCCAGGGAGACTTGACTGGCACCTTCTTTATGTATCTTTAGGCACCTGGCAAAAATATTCCTCTTCTCCCACAACTTTGGCTAATTAAACTATCTATGGTGTGTTAGTCACATGCGCGGGGTATAAATAATAAATTATTATTATTACTGTTTTGTTTAAATAAAAAAAAAAAGGCCAGTAGCACCTTAGAGACCAGCTAAGTTTGTTCTAGGTATTAGTTTTCGTGTGCATGCACACTTCTTCAGATACACGAAAGCTTATATCCAGAACAAACTTAGTCAGTCTCTAAGGTGCTACTGGACTAATTTATTTATTTCGACTGTGTCAGACCAAGACGGCTACCTAACTGTTTTGTTTGTTACTGTGGCATGATTTTTTTGTGTTTTTATATTGTAAACTGCCCTGTGATCTTTGGACAAAGAGCGGTATAGAATTTTAATAAAAAAATAAGAAGAAATAAAGGTATTTTGTATAGGCAGTGGCCCTAAGCGGCTACTCAAGCTTTTATCCAGGATTAATGTGTGCCGTCACCCATTTCCTGACAACCACATAGCAATAAAGGGGAAACGAACAAAGCTGCAGAGGTGCGCTGGTGCATGCGCACTCCTATAGCATGGGCTCATAATAATTAATGCATGGTTAGGGGAGGGGAAATTGCTCAGAGCTGCGCTTAGGAAGAGAGTACCTGGGAGAGAATTTTCCATTCTCAAAGGATTGGTGCTGCAGTTATTGAAGAAAACAGATCTGCAGAAGCTCACTCAAGGCCCCGATCATGGAAAGAGTTGAATTCCCAAATCTCTTGTCGTTCGCATCCCTGAACACATTGCTACCACTTACGAAGCTTTGTCAGGATGCTTTGCTATATACCTTAGGAATATCAGTGGACATCAGGGTGCTGCTACCTCACACCTGTTTATATCTTGATACGATACAGCAGGGGTGAGGAGCCTGCAGCCCACAGACTCAATTAAGCCTGGCATAGATCCCAGTTTGGCCTGCAGGTTGTTTTCCCAAACCACTTTCAGCTATGCTGGATTGTTCCATGCCAACTTCTACCCATAAGCAACAGTGACCGACCTTCCTGGAAGCTGGCGTAGCAGCTTTGCCCACACTGTGAGCTTGTTTCCGTCACAATAAAACATGGTCTGGTGCATGGGTAGGCAAACTAAGGCCTGGGGGCCGGATCCGGCCCAATAGCCTTCTAAATCCGGCCCATGTACAGTCCGGGAATCAGAGTGTTTTTACACAAGTAGAATGTGTCCTTTTACAGTGGTACCTCGGGTTAAGTCCTTAATTCGTTCCGGAGGTGCGTTCTTAACCTGAAACTGTTCTTAACCTGAAGCACCATTTTAGCTAATGGGGCCTGCTGCCGCACTGCTGGAGCACGATTTCTGTTCTCATGCTGAAACAAAGTTCTTAACCCGAGGTACTATTTCTGGGTTAGCGGAGTCTGTAACCTGAAGCGTATGTAACCCGAGGTACCACTGTATTTAAAATGCATCTCTGGGTTATTTGTGGGGTGGGGCCTGCCTAGTGTTTTTACATGAGCAGAATGTGTGCTTTTATTTAAAATGCATCTCTGGGTTATTTGTGGGGCATAGGAATTCGCTCTCTCCCCTCCCCAAATATATATATATATATATATATATATATATATATATATATATGCTTTCGTAGATTTTCACGGGTACAGGAATGCAGGTTTTGGTGTCTTCGGGTGTCTTCCCGTGTAAGAGTCGGGGTGTCTGTGCGACGTTTCGACGAGGTCTCACTCGTCATCTTCAGGCTGGTGCTTTCGGCTTCTTGTTACTGGAACAGAGCAGAGTCTGGTGTTTGAGTTCCTATAAATACTGTTGAGGGGTGTGGTGTATAGCCTCCATCTGGCTGGCACAAGGCACAAAACCACAGCTCTCCCCTATACACGAAGCCAAGCCAGAGCACAACTAAATGCAGCACAGCCATCTTCTCAGAAAAACTCTTCACAAGCTCAAGAGGTCAAGACACGAAAGCTTTAGCAACTAATCTACACTTAATGACCCACCCAGTGGTATTCAGAATATCACTCATGAAATCACCCAAGATATCCCTCAAGTAATTAAGGAACAAAAGAAGAAAAGGCACACTAATCTAGGAACTTCCTCTCTGCCCAGAACGTTGGAGGCTATACACCACACCCCTCAACAGTATTTATAGGAACTCAAACACCAGATTCTGCTCTGTTCCAGTAACAAGAAGCCGAAAGCACCAGCCTGAAGATGACGAGTGAGACCTCGTCGAAACGTCGCACAGACACCCCGACTCTTACACGGGAAGACACCCGAAGACACCAAAACCTGCATATATATATATATATATATATATATATATATATATATATATATATATATATATATTCCGGCCCCCCACAAGGTCTGTGGGACAGTGGACCGGCCCCCTGCTGAAAAAGTTTGCTGACCCCTGGTCTAGTGTGACTTCTTATATGTTGGGTTGTGGCTCTTACTTGGTGCTTTTGTGTGAAGCTTACCAGCTGAGGCAACAGCTAAACACAAGAAAATGTACAGCAAAAGAGAATGGGCACCTTCAGTTCTGGTTCACAACCTCATAACAGTAGTTACTGTCAGCTGGAAAAATCACACTGCAAAGATGGATATAATATTGAAACCTCTTCAGCAGAAACAGCAAATGGTGTTTTCAACCGTGGAACCACAGACTTAAACTATGTGGATTAATTTGTTTGCCTTGCACATGGCTATATGCAGCTGTTTTAACTTCCTTCTCCATAATGCGAATGCAGGAGGGTGGGCGTGATGGACGGACACAGAAAATCTTGTTTATATTTGAGCCCGCTTAACCTTTACTTGCTGCAAACCACTCTGTGCTCTTCAGATGAAGGGCAGTGTGTAAATTTAATAAATTTAAGAAATAAATAAGTAAAAAATTCCATTGCTCAGTGTTAAACATAAAAACCATTGATTAGGGGAACTATCTCACGTTAATGTAATTTTCCAAGCAGTTTTCTTACTATAATCAGCGGACTCAGAAGGAAAAGAACATTGAAAATTGCATAGCTGTAACAAACCAAGAGCCCATCAATACCAGTTTTTTGCCTCCAGCCATGGCCGGCAAGATGCTTTGGGAAGCTCACACGGTCAACCCTACCATTAGGCAAAGGGAGGCGGCTGCTTCAGGTGGTAGATACTGGGCTGGGTGATATGGCAGCAGCCACCCTAATTCCCCTGAGCTGGTGATGGTTTTGCTTGCTTGTTCTGGCTGCTTCTGTCTGGCTGCGTCACCTTCTTCCAGTAGCTTGAAAAAAGCCCAGACTGAGCAAGCAGACTGTGAGGCTACCAGTACAAGCTCCACACACCCAGCAGCCATTGCACGTGGTAATGTGTTGCTCTGCTCACATTGTACATGTTGGCACCTCTGCTGCTGCACTGCAGCTTTTGCCAACTGCCTAATGGAGCTGTTAGTAAGCAGCAATGAAGTATTGGAAGGCACATTGCAGCCTGTCTCGTGCCCCCTAAAGTGCCCCCAGTTGCAGTGGAAGATGCTGTCCTGTCACCAGTTTTGAAGTAACTGGCAGTCTGGTCAACATCTATATGTGCAATGGAGGGAGGCACCTACGGGTCCAGCAAGAATGTCTTGTGCTGGCCCACTGTGCTCATGGCCTGTTGAATGACCCCAGCAATCAGAAAAATCAGCATGCATCTCAAAAGAATACCCATGCAATCAGCCACTCCTTCATTGCCTTGAATAAGTTTGATTTTTATGCATTTGATGCACATTTGTGGTGTGAAGCTTCGGTTGCTCTTGGTTATTCTCACATGAAGCGGCACAGCACAGGTCTACTTCTGCCTGATCCTTTAAGTGGATGCTGAACATAGGACCTTCTGCATGTGCTCTACCACTAACAGAGCCGGCCCTCCTATTAGCTAGAGTCAGGTGACTGCCTCAGGCAACAGCTGATGGAGTGTTGCGGAGGGTGGCAGCTCTCAAGCAATCCCATCTGTTGGATGACAGAGCTATGTGTGCCACATGGTCTGTCCGGCACCCCCTACGCTAGCTTGAGGTCCTCTGGTGTGGTGGAGGATTCAGCCCAAAGGTCACATTCCCTTTGGGGGAATCTCCTAGAGGTCACATGCCAGTGGTGGGTGGGGCCAGAGGCAAGGAGGGTACAAAGGAGGACGGGTGAGGGGGGTGTCCTGGGTGGAGTGTGTGTGGTTCAGGGGGATGTATGGCTTGGTGAGAGTCCCCAAAACCATTTGACCCACATTTCTCACCCTTGCTCTATGAAGTATGCCATACCGTATACAGTGGTACCTCGGATTACATACGCTGCAGGTTACATACGCTGCAGGTTACACACTCCACTAACCCAGAAATAGTGCTTCAGGTTAAGAACTTTGCTTCAGGATAAGAACAGAAATTGTGCTCCGACGGCGCGGCAGCAGCAGGAGGTCCCATTAGCTAAACTGGTGCTTCAGGTTAAGAACAGTTCCAGGTTAAGAATGGACCTCCGGAACGAATTAAATACTTAACCTGGGGTACCACTGTACTACAGTTAACGCATAACTGTAAGACTGCCGAAGGTATACTGAATCAGTCAACATTTAGATTTTTTTTTTTTTAGCTCCTTAATTCCCTTAATTGTTCTGAGTTTTTCTAAGAGATGTATATTTTGAACTACAAACCAACTTCATGATATGCAAGCCTCCATCAACTCAAACAGTCTTTGGCCCACTAAACATGACTTTTTCTCTATAATTAACAGAGAGAAACGCAATTTAGGATTCTTTTTTCAAAGTTCTTATTTTGTGCATGTGCATGCTTGCAGTGTCTCTTGACAACTGTAGCGCAGGCAGCAGCAGAACAAGTCCCAGGGACCTAGCCCTTATTGCCTGCTCAGTTGAGAGGGGAAAGAGCTTTGATGTAGTGCAAAGCTTGCAATTGCAGCTCTGGTCCTTTGCAAGAAGAGCTGCTGCAAGAAGACAGAAGTAGAAGGGGAAATGACTCAGCAGAGAAGTAGACCTGTATTCTTTTGAAACCACAATTTAGGGGCTGCCACCGAAAAAGCACCATTCCCTGCACATCTGAGGGTATCGGAAACGAGGTTAGGCTGAGACGTAGTGACTGATCCACAGTCACCTAGTTTAGCTTAATGCCTGAGAAAATATTTGAGCCTGGGTCTCCCTGGCCGAATCCTAGTAAGTGATTAAAGTAATCAAGTTCTGAGCATGTGCCAACAGCGACTGCAGGCCTCGGCAGCTTGAGCTGATGAATGCTGACCATTCAGGCACAAAGGCAGGACAGCAGCTCAAAATAGGTATCATTTGTGGAGTGTTTCAGGAAATAGTGGCAAGTGTGCCCTTGATTTTGTGCCTGTCATTTGCAAACTCGGTATGCATCACTGACATTTTAATTGTAGCACCTTTTCAATTATATCGCATTTCGTAATGTACGTATTTCTTTTACAGATATTATCTCTGTCTTTGGGAGCGCTTCATTTTCTTTGCAGCATCATTTGCAGGCATGCAAATTACATTTTGTGTGTGTGTATAGGTATGTATAGATGTTTATTATTTAATTAATTAATTAATTAATTAATTAAATACCGCCTTTTCTCCCAAGGAGCTCAAGGTGTTGCACATGGTTCTCCTCCCCATTTTATCCTCAAAACAACCCTATGAGGGAGGTTCGGCTGAGAGGCAGTGACTGGCCCAAGGTCACCCAGTCGGCTTCATAGCTGAGCGGAGATTTGAATCCTGGTCTCCCAGGTCATAGTTCATCTGTGTGTGTGTGTGTAAATTCTCTGTGTGCATTATAATAATAATTAAGCCTGTAAATGCTTAGCCAATATCCCTTTTTTTAAGTGCAAGAAAACCAACATAGGACATGATCCAGCCAAAAGCTCTTTTGAATCACATGGATTTCAGCAGAAGAGATTAAGCATGTGCTTGAAAACAAGGGACTTCAAAGTGTTTAACTGGATCATGCCCCAAATAGCAGCAAATACCTTTCTAAGCGAATGCATGCAGGCAGCAAACAAATACATTTCAAATTATAAGACAAAAGCCTACTTTTCCAAGACCTTGCTTGGGTTATTCTAAGCTTGGCTGTGTTCTTTTCTACGTACATTAAATACCAAGTGATGTTAATTGTGGTTTGGGTTCTTGTCAGGGCTGTAATATTAGAGAAATATAAACAGATCAAAAGCTAGCCTCTTTTAAGGATCTAGACTAGTGCTCAATCCTTGTGCCCTATTGCAGAAGAAGTGAGATGTGATATACCATTGCCTCCCACAATTTCTAAAGCTGTTTCACATTTAAAGAGATAACAACGATGTCTCAGCCAATTGCAGAACAACAGATATTATATGGTTACTGAAACACAGCCCCATGATTGTTGTCATGACGTGTGCAATATGCTAATCCCTACACTTTGATTTGCTACTATACTGTCAGCCCACATGCCCACAACAAACATGGCGACCATGACTTCTTTCAGTCTAGGACTATTTTTTTCCAATTAAAACAAAAACAAAAAGATTATTTTAGCCATATTAAACACAGAATGGGATATTGATAATGATTTGAGGATAATTTTGGGAAATAGCTGTATTGAAACAGACACACAGCCTTGGGTCTAAATTATTGCTTGACAGCCATTATCCATAAGCAGGAAACACCATGTTAAAGAAATGTGAAGACAATTTCTAGTTGCACAACAAATTCAGTAAATAAAAGATGCTGATGCTAAGGGTAAAATAAAAAGTGTTGTTTATTAATCATAAGCCGCTAATAGCTAACAGCTTATTTATGAATAGCTCATTCACATTATTGAAATTACGTCAGGAATTTTTCTTTCCACTAGTTTGCTGCAATTCTTCTTTGTACCTAGCTCCATCTTGTGGTTATGTATGCAAGAGACAGAGAATATGTTATGAGACACAGACAAACAGAAGATATGCTGAATAGTTGGCGAGTGGGTTGTGTGATTTCATATAGAGTTTCATGGAATTGAGGGGAATTCAAAACATACATCCTTCTAGGGGTTAGGTTGCAATGGAAGTCTGCTCAACACATTTTGTTCAGAAGTACGTTACAACCTTCTCCAGATCTGAAGGAGGGGAAAGCTATTTTTCTGAAATGTTGAACATACAGCTGATTGACTGGTTCTTGTGTCAACAACAGCTACAACAAAAATGATTACTGCTTTCACTTCAGTTATTACTACAGCGTCTATGGCTCATCAGAGTGGTTTTAAAAGTAGCATAAGCAATGGAGGGCTCCATATTTTTTAGTTGGGTTTCTCTCTGGGAAAACCCTTATTTAGTTGTCATGCAGAGGACTGGTAAATAGCACCCCAGGAGATGACCCCATAATTTCAGCTGTGAAATAAATAGCATTACAGTGGTACCTCAGGTTAAGTACTTAATTCGTTCCGGAGGTCCGTTCTTAACCTGAAACTGTTCTTAACCTGAAGCACCACTTTAGCTAATGGGGCCTCCCGCTGCTGCCGCGCCACCGGAGCCCAATTTCTGTTCTTATCCTGAAGCAAAGTTCTTAACCTGAAGCACTATTTCTGGGTTAGCGGAGTGTGTAACCTGACTCGTATGTAACCTGAAGCGTATGTAACCCGAGGTACCACTGCACTTCGTCCCTGTCCATCCCTGCTCCACTACATCATTGCTCCAAACTCCTCCTCCTAACTCAATTGGGTTCCCAACTTGTTTATATGGCACCTATTATTTTCCTCTACTTATTAGAAATCAGCCTTCCTCTGCATTCTCAAGCACCAGTACCTTACTACTTAGGAACAGTTATGCCGTATTTCCTTTGAAAAGCATGGTCGCTGTGCTGCATCGTCCACAGGAGTGAGTGGGCAGGAGATCAGCCCAGTAATGTTTTGTCAATATGAACATCCGGAGGAAAAGTTGACAACATGTATTTCTGGACTTGAAAAATAACCCCTATCAATAGCTTCAGTTGTGAAATCTCCTTTAGACGTCAGAAGCTTGTGCTTCTAATTCCGTATCACATGAGCAAAGCTGACGTAATCTCAGACCTTGTCTACAGGAAGAACAGTTGCTAATACAGTGTTATCTGTAGGGTTGTGGCTGCTTGCGTGAAGCAGGAGTCTTGTCAGTACTTTTTATGTTCTAGATCTTTTCTTGTACATCCAGCTCCATAATTATGTAAGTTTCCATATATGGGACCAACCAGAGCTATGTTAACTAATGCAAATTTCAGGTCAGTAACTTTCTGATTACTGTTAGCTAACATTTCCTTTTCTGTGTTAATATTTGAGATCTATGGATATGAAAGAGGAGGAACAACTTTAGCGTCGGCATATATCAGGATACATCCACTGAGTTTTGATTTATTATTTTTAATGGCCAACATAATGGCACAGATACAGTTTTCTACAAAAAGTAGTCCAGTTGGTTTTATATGTGTGGTTTTATATTCAAATTTCAGAATATGGTCCTAAATTAATTATCCAATAAAGATGACATAAATTATTGATTTGAGTTATGTACCTTGTAAACTGTACTTGCAAAATGCTATGAAATTTGTCCATTTGCAGTTCTGATAAGACTGTATTTCACAATTCCTCTTAAGCTATATGTGTGTGGGGGGGGGTGTGCCACTGATTTTACTGCTGACCTTTGCCAAATGCATTTCAAAATTGTTTTCTATTTTAAAGCTAGCATCTTAATATAGTTTTATAAACAACATATAACAATACTTTATAGGTAGTGCCAAAAATTTAACCCTTATATTTAAACTACAACGGTATTTTTTATTTAAGTATATACACAGCTGCTTTGCTTTCGAAATTGCCATTTAATACTTGTCTTGTTTTCCAGGACTGGGCATAAAAGTTCTTAATGTACATCTTCCATTACCACTCCCTGACTGCTTTTGCCTACACAAAATAGAATTTAAGTCTTTCACAGTGCAGGCCTATGCATGTATACTCAAAAGTAAGCCCAATTGAGTTCAACAGTTTTACTTTCATTGTAGCCTCAATGTGCCATCCTTTGCAGCAAAAGCAAATAACCTGTCTTTCAATTCCAAACATTCAGTCTGAATGCTCCTCTACTGCAAGTTCTAATACACAAGTGCTTCCCTCTCTGTCTCTGGGTTAATTGAAACTGTCTCATTTAGTGCAGTTTTTGTTTTCACAGGCTCTAACAATCCTATGGATTTTGATTGCTCAGCTGTTTCAGTTTCCTCACCAGGACTTCTAGGCCTTTAATTGGAACAGGGCAATTAGAGATCAGGCCTGTTTAAAGCTTATTACACTGTCTTGTGATAATTTGGCTTCTCAGTCTCTGACAGAGATGGTTAAGATAAGCTTTGTATCCATAAAAACTTGGAACCATGGTGGTTTATTTTTAAAGAATTTGGTGCACAAGATTCAACCCAGCTGGATGGACAGGGTACAAATAATAAATTATTATTATTAACCATAATGAAAATGAAGGACCATCAAATCAGTGTGGAAGAAAACTCACTTTATCTGTATTTACTCCCTTTGTTGCATATGAAATATGTCTTTCTAGAAGAGGTTACGGGAGTGAAGGGGTTCATTCAGAGGGAATGTTTGCAGTGGGGGAACAAGATATTTGCTCTTTGCTGCAAAGGATGGTAAACTGTAATTCTGTACCCACTTACCTGGGAAGAAACCTGAATAGTTTAGGGTACACTCATACACATTTACCTGGGAGTGTGTCTCATTTAATTCATTCAGACTTATTTCAGAGTAAATGTGCCTAGGTTTGCGCTGAGAGTCATCTTTTCTTTTTTTTCTTTTTTTACTTTATTATTTTTTTAAAAAAAAATATTGTTAAAATAATCCAACATTAATACACATACAAACAAACAAACATACATTTCATACAGCATACCTACATACATACAACATACCTACAACATACCTACACTCAATCCCACAGATAATTCCCATCTTTAGTGACATAGTTGATGTGAAAGGGAGAGTAAGAAGGAAAACCTCCCTCCTCTCTGGTAGATATATTACCCCCACCTCCTGACCACAGCTGGACCCCTGTGATTACTGGAAGGAAAGACACTTTTCAATGTGCTTGCCTCCCCTCCCCAATGCACTTTGCTTCTTCTGTGCCTCCTTCCATCCCACCCCCTGCCCGGTGTTGTCATTGTACAGTGATCATGGAATCATAGAATTGTACAGTTGGAAGCAACCATGAGGGTAATCTAGTCCAATCCCCTGCAATGCAGGAATCTTTTGTCCAACATGATCTTTTGTCAAACCCATGATCCTGAGATTATCAAAATATTTAAACTGAACAAGTTGGCAGTGATGTGCAGAGAACAACCTTTCTAAGTCGGAAGAGAAAACTGCACAGTACTACTACAACACAAGGGGGGAAAGCTTTTGAAGCAGACGTTCTGCTTGCCCCGCAGTCAATATCTGTACTGGATCTGAAATTTTTATATATGTAAATTGTTTTAACCATTTTCATATCTGTAATTGTTTTTATATATGCAACTGTTTATATATGTTTTATTGCATTGCTGAAATTGCTTTGAGATGCTTCACATAAAGTGATTCATAAATGAAATTACTACAGGTGTCCCTCCACTTACGCGGGGGCTACGTTCCAAGCCCCTGTGCACATAAGTGAAATCACGTGAAGTGGGGAGCTAGGTACAAAGAAGAATTGCACCAAAATTATCCACAACTAGAACTGAAGCTCTGGGACTAGCCGGAGACTGGAGGATGCATTGAAAGGCAGCGGTGGCTGTTAGGCGGGGAGGCTTAGCAGTGCAAACAAAGCCCTGCTACACCTCTGGTCTCTTAGGGGCTTCCTTCGCCCTCACTTACATCCTCTTCTGGCTCTGCGGAGGGTCTCCTCATGAGCCACAGGGACTCTCCAGCTCTCCCCCGCCATTTCCGGGTTTGAATTACTTATTTACTGGCGCCGTTTGTATACATGGTTGTGTGTGAGTTGATTGCACATAAATGGGGGGCACACCTATAATAATGATATAAAAAAATTAAGAAAATACTGTGCACAGTATCCATTAGGGGGAGCTTAAAATCCATTTATTCCCCTTTTAAATTTATTTGCCTTCACCTTCATTTTTAGATTGCTCCATCAGGTTGTCAAAGACTACTTTAAGCTATTAGGGACTCTGCCTGCCCCTTTGGAGAGATATTGGAGGGGTAGTAAATTAAGAATGGAAGAAGCATTTCCTCTCCAATCCTCCCCATAGAAATGTCTTTAAAGAATAATAATTTTAAAAAAAATCCTGCAAAACTGAGGAGTCATATGAGTATGCAGAATTTCCTGTTCTGTCTACATTTTCACTGACCTGCTGGTTAGCATATAGAATCACCAAGTTCTTTATTAGAGAAAATGATTCTATTATCCTTATAGATTGAATAGTGCAATAGTCTTTTGAAAGAGCAATGTTGTCAGATAAAGCATTGAGATGTCACTGAACAGCAGATGATACTGCTTTTTGATCCAGTTAACTTTTTTGTCTCTTTTTATTTTATACAGCTGACCATCATGTCCCACTTAAAGGATCTCAAAGACAACTTCCACAGTGACACAGTCCTTTCCATCCTAAATGAACAACGCAATCGGGGTGTTTTATGTGATGTTACTATAATTGTGGAAGACACCAAATTTAAAGCCCACAGCAACGTCTTGGCTGCTTCAAGCCTTTATTTCAAAAATATATTTTTGAGTCGTGCTGCATGTATTTCTGGACATGTACTAGAGCTAAACGACCTCAAGGCTGAAGTGTTCACAGAAATACTCAATTATATCTACAGTTCCACTGTAGTTGTTAAAAAGCAGGAGACTGTCCTAGACCTTGCAGCTGCAGGGAAAAAACTGGGAATATCCTTTCTAGAAGATCTTATGGAAAAAGGGCCTTCAAGTTCTCCTTGCCCATACTCATTTTGCAATAGTGAAAAGGGTGAAGTAAAAGAAGAAAAAAGACAAGACGATTCAGCTATCACAAACGGACCAAGAATCACAAATGCATACTCAATTTTTGAGACAGAAAATAGTAATAATTTGTTTTCTCCTCTTGATCTGAGAGCAAGTTTTAAAAAAATTCCAGAAGCAAATAAAGCACCCAGCACTGGTCAGGATAGGAATGGGGCTTGCAAAGATGTGGAGCCAGCCAGCACATTAGCGGAACATTCCTATGCTGTTACTACAGGTTTTGATTCTTTTCAACGAAATTCCTTTTATAACAATGAAAATAGCGCCGCTTGTAAAATGGGTGAAGAAGAACCTGAAGCTGTCCAGTCAATGCCTCTGGCTGAATCCGTAATTCAAACATACAGTATGCCAAAGGCTACTTATAACTCCCATGACAGTGAAGTACCTGCAGCAAAGGGATCAAACCACAAAGGAACCAGTGCGGAAGGTCACCACAAAGCAGTAAATGATCACACAATTTCTTTCGATAAATCCCACCCAAATACCGTCCTCCCTTCGAAGGAAGATGAAAATAAATCGGATCACATTTCTGGATCAGTAGTCACAGTCATTCCACATGTCTATAACTGTTGCACCAAACCACTTAATGATGGGACTCAGTTCTGCACTCATCTTCAACTTCACCCACAACCCCAAGAACCTTTCGTCTGCAGGTACTGCAGCAAACAATTTGAAAGTGCTACCGGACTAGAGACACATGAGCAAGTATGCAGGGAATTGGGCAGCTTGTGTGCTCCAAGTGAAAATGAGCAGAGTTGTTTAGATAATTTTGCAACTTCTAATGGAAAAACTGGCACCTCGTATGTGAACCTAGAGCCTGCAATGACAGAAAACAATATTCCCGATTATTCTGTCACAAACTCCGCAATGCCAGAAACGGACCACTTTGTTAACGTCGTTGATGGACAAATACTTTATACTTGCAATGTCTGCAAACGGACCTATGTCACCTTGTCTAGCCTCCGAAGACATTCAAATGTCCATTCGTGGAGAAGGACTTACCCTTGCCATTACTGCAACAAAGTATTTGCATTGGCAGAATACCGTACCAGACACGAAATCTGGCACACAGGAGAAAGGCGATACCAGTGTATCTTCTGCCTCGAGACCTTTATGACGTATTACATACTCAAAAACCACCAGAAATCTTTCCATGCAATTGACCATCGGCTTGGAGTTAATAAGAAAACGGCCAATGGCGGCTTGAAGCCAGGTGTATATCCTTACAAACTTTATAGGCTTTTGCCTATGAAATGCAAAAGAGCGCCGTATAAAAGTTACGGAAACTCAACATATGAAAGTATGCAAGCAAATGTGCAAGTTAATGAAATACCTTCTAGTACCTGCATCGTTCAGAATACTGTCACTTCTGAATTGAATTTTTCAAACACAAGTGTCTCCTTGGAAACCTCTTCATGTAGTGATGCAAGGGCAGTACCTGTGAACCCTCCAAATAGTTCTTCCTGGGAATGTGGTACATCAGAATCAGACCTTAAAAATAATACTTATACTACAGAAAGGCCATTGCCTTTCACAGAACTTAACTCTGGTCCTCAGGAATATGATAACTCTCTTCAAACGTTTAGTAGTAGCAATGTCAATGAAAATCCAACCTCTGTTATTAACTACAATAATTCAGCATCCCCTGTGATAGTGCACCAGGGTAGAGTTTCATCTGTAATAATGCACAGTAACTCTGTCAATGCAATAGGAAGCAGCATTATAGCAACCCCAGATATTACGGCCAGCCAAGGGGCAAGCAATGGGTCAGATGATCTCAAAAGCAATGGTAGGTCAAGAAGCAATAAGGAAAAGAAAAAAGTACCACTGTATGACAAAGAAGAGACATCGGAGGAATTAAAATATATGACAAATACAGAAATCTCTGACAGACCCACTGGTATCTTTGAACCTTCAAGTAAGACTGAAACCTACATTGCAAAACCTGCATTGCCAGGAACATCTGCCGATAGCAATGTGGCTCCTCTGTGTCAAATAACAGTTAAAATTGGGAATGAAGCCATTGTGAAAAGACAAATTTTGGGGTCAAAATTGTTTTACAAAAAAGGAAGGAGACCTAAATATGAATCCAGAGAAGATCATGCAACTCAGGCTGCAGAACGAGAAAAGCGAGAGAGAAGTACGCCTCGAGTTTGTCGACCAGACTACATTGAACTCAATGAAATCTGTGATGATGTAAGCGACCATGACTCCAATGATAAACCGTGGCGCCCATATTACAATTACAAACCAAAAAAGAAATCTAAACAACTAAGGAAAATGAGAAAGGCAAAATGGAGAGAGAAGTACAAAAGCAGAAATTCCTACAGAGAAAGTGAAAAGCCATGCGTCACAAGTTATGCACTTCGGAACATTCCTGAAGAAAAGGTCCCTAATCAGGAAGATGATGGCGGAATGCCGAGTCTTCCCTGTGAACTCTGTAAAAGAGAGAGCTCTTCTACTGAAGGAGCCAATGAACATTTACACTGGGAGAGAACTGCTTCTGGGTCCTATATTTGTGAGGTATGCCAAAAGGGGTTCCAGAGCCCATCTGCTCTAAGGATGCATATGCGATGTCATACAGGAGAGAAGCCCTACCCTTGCAAAACCTGTGGGAAGAGGTTTTCAGTAGCAGGAAACTTGCAGAAGCATGAACACACCCACTCAAAGGTCAAGGAGTTTGTCTGTCAGTACTGCAACAAGGCATTCACTCTAAATGAAACACTCAAAATACATGAGCGAATCCACACAGGTGAAAAGCGCTACCACTGTCAGTTTTGCTTCCAGAGCTTCTTGTACCTTTCTACCAAAAAGAATCATGAGCAAAAGCATAAACGTGAGCATAGCGGGAAGGGATATGCCTGTTTTCAGTGCCCAAAAGTTTGCAAGACAGCTGCAGCCCTTGGAATGCACCAGAAGAAACATTTGTTCAAAAGCTCCAAGCAAGAGGATAGAAAAGATTATCCATTTCATGAAAGCACTAAGCCATTTGCAAGTCAACACTTCATTGACTCAGATGGGCAGGAAACAGCTAAACCTTTACCAAGTCAAAATGCAATTGATGCAGATGGGCATGAGGCAACTGGCATTCAGAATTATGCATCAGATGTTGGACTTTGAGTAAGAAAAACACACAACAGGCAAAGAAAACAGAAAGAAGAGAGACCAGAAGTACGAGTACTTAATTAATAGACAATAATAATAGTCTAGACTTATTGAAGTTCTAAAACTTGAGGTATTGCATTTAAATATATTTAATATATTACAAGAAAAAATGTGCCAGAAAAAGCTAAAATGAGAATTTTATAGAAGTAGACATTTATGTCTCATAGAAGAAAAAATATGCCTAATTTAAACATGTTAGTATATTTTAAATGATTTCCCATTGAGGTGGATTATGACTAGTTTATTAAGAGTCTGAACCATTCATTCATTCTCATATATGTGAGGATGGATTCTAATAAATCACTATGTTATTAAGAGTGTACTGCAAGTGTGTCACAGGCTTGTTATATATTAGTGCTATCAGGTGGCTAGCTTGATCACACAGCTAGAAAAGGCAAACAGTCCATAGGGCTGAACCCTCTTCCCTCCCTCCCACGTGTGTATACAACAGCAGTCAGTCTATAACTTTCATGTGAAAATCCATGCACATCTCCTATATACAGCTATTCCTTTCTTCCCCAATGACCTGGCAAAAGCCCTGCAACAAAATGTTTTCCTGCTTAGAGTTCAATCAGCTGTCCTCTAAGATACCATATTCCATTTCTGCTACCACCCAGTTTTTTGTGTCATAATTGTCATTTAACATTCCATGGCCACTGAGTGCACTCAATTCCTCAACTGGCTGTTTTGGTTTCCCCCTCTATTTCTGCTTTGTTTGTACTTCAGCAAACCTTGGAGCTCCCCTATCCATGCTGATACCTCCCTCTTGGCATGGATGGGGCAAAATAGGCTATGAAAGGATCAGTATTTGCCTCAGAACTTTAGAAACAGAGGGAACAAGTCTTGGAAGATTCTTCAGCAGACAATTAACATCCACCCTATTAAGAAAATATTTGATCTTTTCCATTAGTTATGCACTTTTATTTAATTTGATCAGGCTTGATGGCACTGCATATTAGGTAATATGAAGGGGAGGGTAAGCTGTCTTAAGAATAGTAGAAATATATTGTTTGGGGGAGATGGGTTGTGTTTTCCTCACATCACTGGTAAGGCCTCTAGGGCTACAAATTAATAATAGGGTTGATAGGGAAATAAATAAAAAGGAGCCACGGTCTCAAGAGAAATATTCAGGAAGACAAGAATTTTATGAAATACAGTGGTGCCTCGCAAGACGAAAAGAATCCGTTCTGTGATTCTCTTCGTCTAGCGGTTTTTCCGTCTTGCGAAGCAAGCCCATTGATGGATTAGCGCTATTAGCGGCTTTTAGCGGCTTATCGGCTTATCGGATCAGCTGATAAGCGGCTTAGCGGCTTAGAAAAAGGGGGGAGGGGGGAAAAACCGCAGGAACTCGCAAGACATTTTCGTCTTGCGAAGCAAGCCCATGGGAGATTCGTTTTGCGAAGCACCTCCAAAACGGAAAACTCTTTCGTCTAGCGAGTTTTCCGTCTTGCAAGGCATTCGTCTTGCGGGGCACCACTGTATATTATGTCAGGAAAAAGAATGACAGACCTTTAAGAGAACAATCCTATGGTGGTGAAGAGATTCTGTGGTAGAGCCACATCTGAAGCCCAGCCAGCTAGCTGTGACCATGCTGGGGCTAGCAATGTTTATTCTCTCTTTTTATTATTCCATTTTTAATTGCTATTCCTCCCCATTGATGCTAATGGAGGGAAATTGTTATGTCAGCACCAGGGCTGGTGTAGTTTTGGGTTCTTTTCAAGGACATGCCAGGGAAATGAGGGGGCTTAGGACCTCCACAGCCTCTGCAAACATATCCTTATCATCATCAAATTTATTACCCATCCTTCACCAGCAGGTTACAACTATTTAAAATTAAAAAGTTAAAACAGATTCCAATCACAGGAATAGGATGGGCCTTGAAAACACATGTCTCAGGTGCCACAAGCTAAGGTAGGCATGGCCAAATTGGGCCCTCCAGCTGTTTTGGGATTACAACTCCCATCATCCCTAGCTAACAGGACCAGTGGTCAGGGGTGATGGGAATTGTAGTCCCAAAACAACTGGAGGGCCAAGTTTGGCCATGCCTGGGCTAGGGTAAAGAGGTACCCTTGACACACCCCTGAAACATTCTGTTTTCCCCTACACTCTCTCTCCCCCCCCCCCCACTGCTGACAGGTCATCCACACCCATAGCATTTTGCCTAGGCATATGGGTGGCCTTTAGGAGCATAAGTACCACCTGCTAACAGGCAACTCTCAAAGCAGAGTGGCACTTGCTCAGCTTCTAACCCCTTCACTGGCTTCTGGCCAGCTTTATTGTCCTGTAGGGATACAAAAAGGGAAATAAATATATTTCAGATTCTAAGAGTAGAAGCCCACAGGGCTGTATGCAACTACAGGGTCCTTTACCTTTAAGCATTAACACTAGTGCTAAGGGGTTCCCCACAGCTATATGTGCCCCATGCTTCCCCAAAATCTCTGGAGGGTTGGAGGGAAACCTAGAACAGATTTAGGGGGGGTGGCGGAGGATATAGGAAAACTCCTTGTGCAATGGCACAAGCTGCTTAGTGATACAACCTTATAGTCTACATTTCATAGAACAGGAATGTTCTAAAGAATATCCATTATACCACACTTGACACTGACCTTGTATATTAGTATTTAGATTCTCAGCTCCACCAAGCATAGAGAGCTACTAATACACTTACCTGCTTGTTTTAGGGGACAATACACAGGAAGTAACTATTTCACACAACTGAAACCAGTATTGAAGGAAGTTAATTGTGCCCTGGGTTGCTTTGGTTTGAGATGGTTGCAATTAGGAAATACAATTTTCATGAGGTATTTCAAATAAGTAAATTATGACATTTTCTCAAATGACATGTATGCGAATGATTCTAAACCAAAGCCAATAATGTGTAATATTTATACATAGTGATAATTTTATAATTTTCTATAATTGTGCAATTAATATGGGAAATAATAGCTTCTGTTATGTTTGAGGGCTTTGTATATTTTGATAAAACACAATAACTTTGTAATTCTGTATGTTCTCTACAATTTATAGAAAAGCAGTTTTAAGATGGCAGCATTGTGTTTATAATTATTGGAATTATGTAAAAATAATGAGTAAAGTATTACTGACAAACTAGAATTAAAACAAGGTAGGAATGATGTTACATATTGTTAAGGACAGTGGTTTGCTACATAATGGTCTCTGTATTTTTGTTTAAAAAACTATTAAAATCTGGTGTTCAGAACTATGTAAAGAATCCAGTTTATTTTTTGCAAGATTGATGCTGATGATAATCCTCAAACTGGTCAATCTGAAGGAACTGGAATCAAGCTAGTGATTTAATATGGAGAAAGTGATTTGAAAGTGCCTTATCCCTTATTAATGTGTTTATGCTAATTTAATATGAAAACTTCACACACCTATTGGTGTGATAAAACAATCTTTTAATTCTAAATATTTGGAAAAAAATTAATGCTAACCAAATGGTGACTACTGAATATGACTCATTTAATCATTTGGATGGCTGTGTAAGGACAGTGCTACTGTATCTGAGGCAGAGCGTCAGAGTGAGTGTAGGATGTCTGGTGAAAACTTGATAAATATGGGTGGGTGGAACATAAGGTGGTTTTAATGGGAAATGTTTAGAGTAGGTTTAGGGTTGGAGTGCAGATAGCCAGGTAGACAGCCAAATCCAGCCTCCAGGAACATTCTGTCTGGTCTCCTCCAGCATAGCTTCTGATCCCAAGGAATTCCAAATACATATTAGTCATTTCCCCCAAAGTGCAGATCTTGGCAAAGGGGTCTTTAAATTTCTCTCCAGTAGTGTGAACAGCAAAGGGGTGCTGGAAACTGTAGCTCTGTGATAAATAAACTCTTGTTTCCAGGATTCTTTGGGGGAAGGTAAAAGGTGTTTCCGTGTGCTGCTCTGGTTTGCCAGAAGTGGCTTAAGTCACGCTGGCCACATGACCTGGAAGCTGTACGCCAGCTCCCTCGGCCAGTAAAGCGGGATGAGCAGCGCAACCCCAGAGTCGGTCACAACTGGACCTAATGGTCAGGGGTCCCTTTACCTTTACCTTTATCACACATAGTGGGCATAATGTTTGAAATCTAATGTCTATTAGTTTCTGTACCAGGCAGATGGCATCGAAATGGAGACACTGAGAGTGGTATCACTACTGCTTTCCTGCCATATACAGACCAACGATGAACTCCTGGGACCCCTAAACATGGCTGATTGCTGACCTGGGGGCCAGCAGCATTGCCCATCAAATGCTCACATCACAAATGCCAGAAATAAGGTTACAGCCAAGGCTTGCCTTACTGAACAAATAAACAAACGAGAGATGAGGAACCTGTGGTCCTCCAGATGTTGAACTCCAACTTCACTCTACTCCAGCCATCCGGGGGTTCTCAATTCCTGGAATAAAGGAAGGGTAGATAATTAGATGGACATAGGTTAAGGGAAGATGAATTCTGTTTAAATAAACTTATCATCATCATTTTATTTGTATGCTGCATTTCCACAGTTAAAACAATGCTCAAGGCAGCTTACAATATGAAAAGATTTACATAATTACAAATATAGCAAAGTAGTCATAAAAATAAATAGAACATATTAAAAACTACATAACCAAACTGAACCATTTCCACATAAAGATACAAAGAGTTAATATCAGTAATATCAGTTAATATCATTAACAACAGCAAAAACTCCCAACCAAACTTCCCCCCAAATACCCCAGTCCTTGCTAGGCAGCAGCCACAGCTGCAGTCCTTATGAGGCCTGTCAGGCCCTGCCCAAGGCCAGAAAACATGTGTATGACAAGGGCTTCAGTTCCAAATCAATCCTGCAGTGGAGGGAGTATAGATGTCTTCTGGCAAAGAGTATACGCAGTTGAGGTCTGAATGCATGGTTTGAATAGTGCTCCAAAGAACTTAGATGTTAGTACAGTGGTACCTTGGGTTAAGAACTTAATTCGTTCCGGAGGTCCGTTCTTAACCTGAAACTGTTCTTAACCTGAAGCACCACTTTAGCTAATGGGGCCTCCCATTGCCGCCGCGCCGCTGGAGCATGATTTCTGTTCTCATCCTGAAGCAAAGTTCTTAACCTAAAGCACTATTTCTGGGTTAGTGGAGTTTGTAACCTGAAGCGTACAGTGGTGCCCCGCAAGACGAATGCTTCGCAAGACGGAAAACTTGCTAGACGAAAGAGTTTTCCGTTTAGGAGGTGCTTCGCAAAACGGATCTCCTATGGGCTTGCTTCGCAAGACAATGTCTTGCGAGGTCCTGCTGGTTCCCCCCCTTTCCCCCCCCTTTTCTAAGCCGCTTATCAGATGATCCGATCAGCAGATAAGCCGCTAAAAGCAGCTAAAACCCGCTAATAGCGCTAAGCCGCTTATCAGCTGATCCGATCAGCAGATAAGCCGCTAATAGCGCTGATAGCGCTAAGCCTATTATCGGCTGATCCGATCAGCAGATAAGCCGCTAAAAGCCTCTAATAGCGCTAATCCGCTAATCCTTCAATGGGCTTGCTTCGCAAGACGAAAAAAACCGCTAGACGAAGAGAATCACAGAACGGATTCTTTTCGTCTTGCGAGGCACCACTGTATGTAAAACGAGGTACCACTGTATCAGCAATTATTACCTTCAGGGGAAAGGGCTTTTGCCAGTTGCATGCACATTCACACACCAAAATAGGCAAACATTAGCTCAGGAAAGATGGGTGGAAATGTTAAAAACAATGTTGACTTCAACAGCAGAGAACACAAAGGTATTTAAGGGTGCAGCGCAGGAGTGCCAGCTTGGCCCTGTGACCATGGTTGCCCAGGGCCGTGGGTGCCATGCAACGTGAATGGCCCCGACACCAAAATTTGTGGGTGCCCAACCCTTCATAGGGAATATTGTGGGTGCTTGGACACCCAGAGCCCCAGGGAGTTGGTATCTATGGTGCAGCCCTATATTACTCGTTTCCTAAGGCAGAAGATGGTAACTTGCAGCCTGTGTTTGACCTCACCTCACCAAAAACCCACAAAGCCATTTTGTGGCTGTGTTGGACATGTTATTGTTTTCTAGCAGCAGGTGGTGCTATTGAGTCCCATAAGGATGCTGGTGAGAGCAGAAAGGTTCCAGCTCTCCACCATCTCCTTCAAAGCCAACTGGGGCAGGCATGGATTGAGAGAATGTGTTGTAGGCTGCACACCTGAAACTACATTGTCCTCATTCTCAGCATCAGTAATTGAAACTGACTTCACAAAATCAACACAATGGTGCATTAGACACCATACGCCTCTGCAGGAACTTTGGGGAGGGAGGTCTGGGGCAAAGTAAAACATTGAAAAGACACAGCATATTTCTCACCAAAAACTGAGAGTGCATGCCAGAGGAGGCTAAAGTGGTTTAAGTCTATTTTGACCTTTGACCACTATTTAAGCATGTAGCAGTTTTAAGAATGCTTTGCAGGGCAATCTAAGTCAAATCTAATCAGAGGATTAAGTCCTATGGGGTTTACTCCCAGGTAAGTGGACTAAAGATTGCAGCTGTAGAGGTGAACATTTCCGTGATCAGGAAGCACTCATCTATCCTCCCTTCCCCTGCAAAATAAAAAAGGAGGAAAAATAATTGCCAGTTGACATTAAGAATATTTCACCAATCTTCATTTAGACCTGAGGATTAATATAGGCAGTCTATGTGTCCTAACAGCCTGAAATAATATTAGTGTACCTTAAACTAGGGATGTGGGTGGCACTGTGGTCTAAACCACTGAGCCTAGGGCTTGCCGATCAGAAAGTCTGCGGTTTGAATCCCCGTGACGGGGTGAGCTCCCATTGCTCGGTCCCTGCTCCTACCAACCTAGCAGTTCAAAAGCACGCCCAAAAAAGTGCAAGTAGATAAATAGGTACCGCTCCAGCAGGAAGGTAAACGGCGTTTCCGTGTGCTGCTCTGGTTCGCCAGAAGTGGCTTAGTCATGCTGGCCACATGACCTGGAAGCTGTACGCCGGCTCCCTTGGCCAGTAAAGCGAGATGAGTGCCACAACCCCAGAGTCATCCATGACTGGACCTAACGGTCAGGAGTCCCTTTACCCTTTTCTTCCTTAAATTAGGGATGGACAAACAAATTTATTTCTGATCTGTGTCAGTTTTTCATGTGCTCATTCATAAGTTTGTTCTACTCTGTATCTGCATCAATCTGCATATTTTAAAAAACCACACAAAAATTCAATATCTTTTTTCCTTAGATTATGGAAATACTGGATTTTGTACATATTTTATCCTAAACAATTTTGAATACAGATGTTGGTGTTCTTTTCTTTAGCCGAGAACTATAATGCAAAATTCAAATTAGTGCAAAAACTGAAGGAAAGCTACATATGATCTATATGGTAGTGCAGAATAACCAAAGACAACTATTAAGCATCCCTGCCTTAAGCATATGTACATGATTTGTAAACGTGTGACAAGTCTTCCTGCTTATCTCTGCACAGGAACAATGATTTTTAAAAGAAACCGTTCCACTGAGTACAAATATGGCAATCGGATTCCCTCTGTTCTCGTGAAAGCTATAAACTTATTTTTAAAGACATCTGACATTTTGAAGAACGGGACAGATACTGCAGAGGAGGAGCAGTACATGGTGTCATAGGATAGCAGCTGTTTCTGATCTTCTGACAGTTGGCTAATTAATAAAATACAACTAAAAATTGCTCAGTAAGAAAAATGGTTGCAGAGACCATTTAGTGGCAGTTGTACTAATGCAGTAAGATCATCTTGTGCTGAATTTTAAATGGCATAAATGGATGGTCCTCAGCCTATTCACTCAAATGATGCTTCACCTTTCTACATATCACAAATTATGGCCTATTTTCTTCTGTTACCAGAGATGGGAGCGGGCATGAGAGACTGGGGGAGAAGGAGGCAGATCTGCAGCTGCTTACTAGGGCAATGCATGCATAGTGGGGTGGCAAGAATGGTTGCAGCATGGCACAATGGCAGAGTCAATCCAAAGTTCCCACTGGTGCAACCATGAAGTTCTGGCCTTGCAGTTACCCTATGCACTAAGCAGCAACACTGCTGCCTAGAGGGCAGCAGCATGGCACCACCTTAAAGAAAGGAAACTGAATCAGGCTGGTCAGTATAGATCACAGAGAAACTAAGGATGGATGTGAACCTGAAAGATTCAGGACCATCTGCAAGCTGATGTTTAAGAGGGATAAATAATAAGTGAGTGATTTCACCATAGTTACAGACCATTTTAAGTTTCATTATTTTTGATATTAAATCTATTTGTTATGTATTTATTGTGTTTATATACCACCCTTCATTATATTAGACTCCAGGACACTGCACAACATAAAATCTATTCAATAAACATAAAAGAATGATAACATCCTATGAAGCTCATAAAAAGGTAAAGGTAAAGGACCCCTGACAGTTAAGTCCAGTCGCGAATGACTCTGGAGTTGCGATGCTCATCTTGCTTTACTGGCTGAGGGAGCCAACGTTTGTCTGCAGACAGTTTTTCCGGGACATGTGGCCAACATGACTAAGCCGCTTCCGGTGCAACCAAACACCGAAACCAGAGCAGCACACAGAAACACCGTTTACCTTCCTGCCAGAGCGATACCTATTTATCTACTTGCACTTTGACGTGCTTTCGAACTGCTAGGTTGGCAGGAGCTGGGACCGAGCAACAGGAGCTCACCCCGTCACAGGGATTTGAACCGCCGACCTTCCGATCGGCAAGCCCTAGGCTCAGTGGTTTAGACCACAGCACCACCCTTGTCCCATGAAGCTCATAGGCCACACCAATCTGGAAGCTGGAACTTGATAGTTCTCTTCTTGCTTAAGAGAGACAGACACAGGAAACGTCTGCCTCCACCCAGACACAATTAATTACAGTGCCACCTAGTAACTAAATGATATAATGACACTATCTACACAGATCAAATGAGCAGATTAAAACTGATTTGCTCTTATTGGATCAGTTGAAATACCTGGGAAATTAAAAAAATGTTTCAAAAATAAACAATAGCAATGTTGGTAACTGGCAAACTTCTTTGGGAAGGTCAGTCTGCATCAGCATTGGAATTGTTCTGAGATCATAGAATCATAGAATCATAGAGTTGGAAGAGACCACAAGGGCCATCAAGTCCAACCCCCTGCCAAGCAGGAAACACCATCAGAGCACTCCTGACATATGGTTGTCAAGCCTCTGCTTAAAGACCTCCAAAGTAGGAGAATCCACCACACTCCTTGGCAGCAAATTCCACTGTTGAACAGCTCTTACTGTCAGGAAGTTCTTCCTAATGTTTAGGTGGAATCTTCTTTCTTGTAGTTTGGATCCATTACTCCGTGTCCGCTTCTCTGGAGCAGCAGAAAACAACCTTTCTCCCTCCTCTATGTGACATCCTTTTATATATTTGAACATGGCTATCATATCACCCCTTAACCTCCTCTTCTCCAGGCTAAACATGTCCAGCTCCCTTAGCCGTTCCTCATAAGGCATCGTTTCCAGGCCTTTGACCATTTTGGTTGCCCTCCTCTGGACACGTTCCAGTTTGTCAGTGTCCTTCTTGAATTGTGGTGCCCAGATGTTTTACTTGTTTTAGCATTTCTGTTTTTGTCACCCTGGGCTCCTGTGGGAGGAAGGGTAGAATATAAATTTAATTATTAATATTTTTTAAAATAATTTATTTAACCAAAGCAGCCTCAACCCAAACCAAGCATATATACTCATATGAAAGATATGTAGAGGTTTTGTAAAGATACAGCAAGGAATAATACAATAATTTATAAATTTAGTATGAGAGCAGCTTTGCCCAGATCTCCCTTTCTGAATATTCACTTTGACTTTGACCTGCCAACTACTTTCCCTGGAAAGGAGTTGTGTGCCTTGTTCTATGCTGTTTTCTAAAACGTCTTAAAACTGTTTTGTTAAAACTTCTTCTGCATGAACCTGATTTCCATTAAAATTATATATACTGCCTGTAACCTGATTTGTAATCAAACATTATCCAATTAAAAATTGTATATAGTCCAAATTACATAAACTGCATAATGCTTGCTTCGATCAAGCTTTCCTTGTTCTATAATAATTGTGATGTTATGCAGATGTACTAATAATGACCTGCTAAGGCTGCAGTCGTTGCTACACTTACCTGGAAGTAAACCTCACTAACCTCAGTGATACTCAGTTCTGGGTAGATGTGCATAGAATTGCACTGTAAATGTTGTTTCACCTATTATTCTTAATCACTTTCATGAATAACAGATGACACAGTCTATTAATCCAAGCCGTGTTTCATCCTTTTTACATAATATGGATAACCATCTGGTTTTTCCCCTTGCAGACAGCTCCTCTGATTCAGAATTAAACTGATCACTGTGACTTTTCCTTCTCTTTTAGGAACCAATCCTTCATGATACTGTCATCTTGCAAAGGAAATTAGTGTCATAGAGATATTCATCTCCTAAACAATAAATAATATAACTGGATGCCTAAAATAAATAATGGGCTGGAATCTGGAAGAGGCCTAAGAAACCAAAGCTCACTTCAAACAAGATGAGAGTACTGTGGGAGGGTGATTCACCTATGGCGTTGGTGTTCAACTAATTCTGGATGGGGAAGCACTCCCTTTTAAGGATCAAGTTTATGGCTTCAGCATATTTCTAGATGCAGATCTGTGTATAGAGACTAAGCTATTGTCTACAGCATGAAGTATCTTTACCATCTTTGGAATGCTTGCCAACTTTGCACCATTCTGGAAGAAGGTGGTCTAGTCATAGTCACTCCTGCTTTGCTAACTAATTCAGACTTTTGCATTTGCATACTATTGCATTGTGTGGTATAGGTGCTGTCCTTGAAAAGTGTTCAGAAACTTAATGGGCAAGACTTCTGACTGCAGCTTTATGTTGCGATTTCATGTCAGCAATACTGAACGAGTGTCCTCCATTTGTTTCTATGGGCAATTCAAGGTGTTGGTTTTTACCTTTAAGGCTGAACCACCAAGCTAAAGGCTTATAAACCTGCCCATTAAGATCAGCAAGTAAACTCTTCCCCACTGTCAGGTGGGTGACTACTAAAGGGAGTTTTTCTGCTTTGTTTTTCTCTCCCAAGAAAAGTTTTGCCTGATGCCATCAGATTTGTCATTTATTTTATTTTTAATTCATAAAATTCATATAAAAGTATGTATAGAAAATGTAAAGAAAAGCCTCACAGTGGTTTACAAAACCTAAGCAATGGAATGACCATCCTCCCCCCCCCCATCTTTTAATCAACCATATGGCTTTAATGTACCTTTATGATCGGTTTATTTTATTCCCTGCCGCCCTTTTGCTTTACAATGTATATTGTTTTATTGTGCTTGTTTTTAAAAACTAAGTCACTTTGTGGATATTTTTAAAAGCTAGAAATATGGGAATAGATGGAATACAGTATCAGCCTGTGAAGCACATGTGGGGAACCTTTGGCTCTCCAGATGCCGATGAACTATGAATCCCCTCAGTTCCAGCAAGCATGGACAATGGCTACAGTAAAGCCAAAAATTTAGTATCTAGGCTAGGGTGGCATGCAGCCCTTGAGACCTTCACTGGCAGCCCTTGGCAATATCTGATGCCCCCGCAGCCCTCACACCACCACCTTCCCAAACCTAACTCTCCAATCTCTCTTTCTCATGAGAGCTGATGATATTAGTCCACACAGAAAGGAAAAGTGACACATGTATTAGCTTTCCCCTTTCTGATTCCCATATCCTGTTCTTTCCTCATGTTCTTTTTGATTTTCAGATGTGATGTGACAGAGGAAATTAACCAAAATGATTTGTGATCAGCATTTCTACTTGTGTACAGCATACACAGGATCAGGCAGTAGGATCCCAGCATCACTACCAGCCCTCATGTTTTAAGTAGAGTCGAACTGCAAAGGTGTTCAAGGCTATGATAAGCGATCTATGTTAAATGATCTTTATTATGTACTCCGAGAGAGAGATGGCTGCCACAATGGGACCAAATCCACCAAAATATGAAGTATACAAAAGCCCTTACATCACTAGTTTTGTAGTGTAAAATATGAAAGCTTGTGATTGCCTTTAAGGATTGAATAGAGGAAATGAATCCTAGGAGTCATATAATAATACCAAAATTTGCTGATCCAGCTCCAAATTTGCCCCTGTTCTTCTGCTATACCCATCCCATTGAAATGGAATTTATTCTTGCTAATGTTATATTTCTACTGTGAGGCAGCAGCATCTAACAGTTATATATCCATCTGCACTCAGTGTTCTGAAAGCTTCTGCTTATATCCTCCTACTCCTATCCTGCTAAAAATATATCTTTCAAAAACATGTGGTGTGGTGTTTTTTCTTACACCATATTAACTTGTATTCATATGCTACACTTGCAGCTCACCCAAAACAGCCATTAGATTTATTAAAGCATCTTACTGGATGATCTTTCTATGATCTTCCTATCATAGATGATTACAAGCTACTAGCTGAATTAAAAATCATATTGTCATATATATTTTGGCTGGTTTTTCGCTTGCAACTACAGCTTGACACATAGGCTTATGCAGTGTAGGCTGGACCTGGTGGAAATCATAGTGAGACTGATTAGGCCTGCGCATACCTGCCTTGGCAACTGCCTTCATGGTAGAATCTACTGATCTCTGAAGAATGGACTTTCATTCTGGAGAGCTGGGTTTTCATTCATGGCTCTGTTTGTGCCTGGGTCAGGGTCAGGAACCTCAGGATTGAGGGCTGAAAGTGGCCCTCAGGACTCATCTCAATCCACACATCTGCATCCCTAGGTTTTGCAAACAAAAAGGGCAGAGAAGTCTTCTCTCAACCATTTGTCTGCACTGGCATCAGAATTTTTTTTAGTAAAAACAACCAGGTCTTACCATACCTAAAGATTAGCAGCATGAAATCTGATGAACTGGGCTCTATTTCATGCTACAATAAACCTATGAATTTTTCATTTCTTTTCCTTGCAGAAACTAATATGACCACTCTTTGGCATATATTTTCTGTTTTGAGTTTCAGGAGCTGCCAGGAATTGAAGAACTTGCTTGGGACCAAAATTATGCAGTTGGGTATGTTTACCCTAAAGTTATGGCTCTACTAGTCAGATTAACAGCAGCCCGAAGCTCTGGAAAGTATCACACAAATGGATTTGAGGATCAAGTTTTGTAACCCTAACTGAATTCCAGTGTAACCCAGGGTAGTTAAACGTCCCAAAGCAAAGCCCATTTTTTGTGTTTGAAGGAGGCCACCTGTCATCTCTTGATCAATTTTTGTATGGGCCATTTCTTTAAAACCTTTTTCAAACTGACTGGGGAAAAGACCTCAATAGCAAAGATCAATATATGGGGGGGGGGTTGGGAGGGAGCTATCTCATGCACTCTCTGTCTCTAATATAAGCATTTAAACCTGCATCAATAGATCAGTTTGGGTTGGGTTTTTTATAATTAAAACAAACCCAGGCTAGGTCTAAAAGCACCTGTCAGCCAGGTAAAATTCAACTGGCTACCTTAGGATCTGCTTTTGATTTGTTTACTTTTTGTATGTGGAGAGGAAACCTTGAACAGCTAGTGGCTGAAGCCTGGCGACGTTTACTGCTATGTGACCATGAACATCTCCTAGGAAGCTGGAGTTCATAGAATCTGAAAAGTTGGAAGGGGCCCCAAGGGTCATCTAGTCCAACGCCCTGCAATGCAGGAATCACAACTAAAGCATCCATGACAGGTGGCCACCCAACCTCTGTTGAAAAACTTCCAAGGAAGGAGAGTCCACCACATCTCATGGGAATCTGTTCCACGGCGGAACAGCTCATAAAGGTTTTTCCGAATGTTTAGCCGGAAACTCCTTTCTTGCAACTTGAAGCCGTTGGTTCGAGCCCTGCCCTCCAGAGAAGGAGAAAACAAGCTTGCTCCCTCCTCCATGTGACAGCTCTTAAGATATCTGAAAACGGCTATCATATCTCCTCTGCGTCTCCTTTTTCCAGGTTAAACATACCCAGCTCCTTCAAGCTGCTCCTCATAAGGAGGCTTACGCTTCTACATATCACCGGCAAACACAAAAACAAACACGAAAAGTGCACCAGGAGGGCACTCCCTAGATCTGAACTGGGTTCTTGGCCACGATTATGGTGGTGATGATTTCGACCGGCCCAGCCTTCCTCTTAGTCACGCCTAGCCGGGCGGGGCCGGCGACGGAGCAGCCAACACAACCGCCTGCCACACAGAAGGAACGCTCGCTCTCTTATTTTTTTTTACCTCAGAGAGGACTAGGCGGCGACAGGGCGCCTGCGCGCGCCCCCTTCCCCGCCCCTCTTCAACCGCGCTAACCAATGGCAAGAGCGTGGGTGGGCGGGGCTGAGCTAATCGGGTCTCCCCCCCACACACACTCCGCCTGTTGTCACCGGGAAGGGGAGGGGGGGAGAAGGAACAGCTTCATCAGTCAGCGCGCGCAGTTGGGCGAGCGGTAGTAGCGCGTGCGGGAGGCGTTTGGCCTCTCCCATCCCACCCACCCCCTCCGCCCCCACCCCCCAATCCTCGGCCGCGCGCGCTGTGCAGAAGGCGCTCTGTCCTCCCCTCGGCCCGCTCCCGGCCATGGCCGCCGGCGAAGGGAGCGAAGAAGAGGTGCGAGTGCTGCAGACCCTCCGAGGGAAGATTTGTAAGTCGTCGCGGGAAGAGGGTCGTGGGGAGGGGGGCGGTCGAAGGGAACGGGCCCCCCCCCGCTTGTCTCTCTGTCCGTGTGGAAGGGCGGACACGGAAAAAGGCGAGATATTGGGACGGGGCGGCAAGGGGAAGGCAGAGCCGGAAGGAAGACGGCCTTTGCCTCGGGGCGGCCTCCCTGACTCACCCGCCGCCTCAGTCGTCCAGCCCCCGCTGTTGCCCGGGCTCCTTGGAGACGTTGCTGTGCCGCTTCCCTTACCTCAAGGGAGGGGAGGGCCGGCCTTCCTCCCTCCAGGCGGGGTGGGGGTGGGGGGAGGTGGTTCCTACATGGAGGTGCAGAGTCTCCTGTGGGATGCGCACACCTGTGGGCGGCCGTGGTGAGGGAAAGAAAGAGAAAAGCTGAGGGTGGGTTGGGTTGGGGGGGTGTTGGCGGAAGCGAGAGACAAAAGCATACAGGCCGCTTCCAGAAGGGGGGCTTTGCTGGGTAGGCGGTGGGGCGTGGGCACGGCGACGCTGTTATAGTAGCAAAAAACCCCAAAACTCAAACGGATAGAGCATCCGTGCAAAGGGGAATAGTGATAGTGTGAACTGGGCATCTTGCACTGCAGCGAGCACAAGCCACTGTCTTCCACTCCTTGCGTTGGTTGGGCGAAACGACCTCAGCCCTCCTGGCCTCCTAAGTTACCTCACTTGACAGAGAGACACCCGCCTGCCCTGTGCTCCCAATCCTGGTTTCCCGTGGGTCTCTGAGTGCAAGGGTTTGTAAATGTCTGCTTGTTGGGATTGCATTTTATATTTTTAGGTGTGCATGCTACATATTTTAAGCTGCATGCCTCATTTATTGTTACTTATTAAATTTGTTGGTCTCATTACCCCAAAGTGACTTGCAGCTTAAGGCGAGTTATGTGTGAAAAAGCCCTTGGAAATAAGTCATCCTAGTTAATAGCTGGTATTTGGATGATACTTCATAAGGCACATATTTCATCTCAATATTTTGAAAGCTTTTATAATACTCAGGCCATGACAATATTAAGGACATAAACTGAATTTTGTGTAAAGGAGGTTGGTGTAGTATTCCCCCACCCCCACCAATAGCAGTAGCAAACTGGCTTGTGGTACCAAGACTAATAAAGCTTCCAGGGACTTAAGTCCAGTTTGTCAAAGGTAGCCCACAGAAGCTTATGCCATAGTAAAATTTTTGGTGCCACAAGACTTGGTAGTTTTTGCTACGACAGAATAAAATGGCTTTTTTTCTTGGATTTTTTTTAAGGATGTGGAAAGCAAGGACAGAATAAAGTTTATAGAGTGTATGAGGCATAAAAAGCAATAATAGAAATTCATTCTGTAAGACACGTTCGCTGGGACAGATGGACCTGGCAGATAGAAGAATATTTGCAGTATAAGGGAATAGGATATGAAGTTATTGGAGCATTTAAAGGGTTGGTTTCTGAAGAAGCAGGTTGCAGGTCCAAACATATTTGCTAGATGAAGTAGGGAAGAGAGCAGAAATAGCATCATGCTAGATAGTTACCTGGTATTTAATCAGGAATGTACTGTGGTCAACAATATCCTAAAGGGAGTTGAAACCTAGCCATGGTAATTGTGTGCTACGTGGGTGATGTGAAAGCAATCTACAGTTCCTGGCACATATTCTAGGGATCTGTTCTTCCTGTGTGTGTTTGCAAGGCCTTGTCATGCTGAAGTAGTACTGCACACCTGAAGTCCCAAGTGTAGTTTTGATGGAAGTTTGGTGATGGCACCAGTGACACTTTGGTTCTCTAATCCATGTTATGATAGGGTAGAAATAGCAAGCATGAGAGGTGCTTGTAAGTGTGTAAGCTAGTAGACTGGGCTGTACCTAGCAAAATAGTTGGGGAAGTGCATTCCTTGCAGCTAGGGGAAGATGTAATAACTTCATGGGGAAGGCCTGGCTTTAGCTGAAATGGAAAATATTTAGTTTTGAGAGCCATTAGACATTACTTGAAAAAAGTGACATCCTTAGAAGTTACACTCTGCATTCAATCTTTTAAAGGTATTTCATCTTGTCAGAAAAATGCAACACATGGGATTCTTGTGAAATGTGATGTAGGGGGAAGCTTGTACAGGATGTTTTGAAGTAGTCGCTAGAACTCTTTTGGATACCTTGATGGGATTGTGGGGTAATAGGATCCATGTTAGCCAGACCAAATGTGGCAAAGAAAATTTTAAACTTGAAGGCAGAAAACCTTCTGATAAATTATAAGGGGCAAGAAAATGATAATGTTATGGGGCTGACGTAGATTTTAGGGCAGCTAGGACAAACAGGATGTAGTGGTTTTCCGATGGTGGGAGGGATCGAAGTACATTCATGTAAGTCAAACGTAACCCACTTCCTTTCTCACGCCTTTATTCAGTCTTGTAGAGAATGACTTGCAGCATGCTTAGCTTCCATTTTGATACGGAACTAGATTTCATAATGTTTCAGTAGAACAGCATTGACGAGAGAAGCATTCTTATGAGGTTAAATGTGCATATTCAGCATCAAATCAACTCTCAGATTAACGACCCATAATTTTTTGTAGAAAAAATATTTTCTGTGAAAATTTATATTTTGAAAGATTCCTTGTGTTAAAAATAGCATATGCTACTTGATTTTGTTTTATGTTTTTTAATAAAAAAACCCCATTTATTAAACTATTATATTATCACCCTTTCGAACAGTTGCCTTAGAAATTTTAAATTGATGAATCTAATTAAAGTTCAGTACATTTGCATCTTAAGAGACGTGGGTGGCGCTGTGGTCTAAACCACAGAGCCTAGGGCTTGCCAATCAGAAGGTCGGTGGTTCGAATCCCCACAATGGAGTGAGCTCCCATTGCTTGGTCCCTGCTCCTGCCAACCTAGCAGTTTGAAAGCACGTCAAAGTTCAAGTAGATAAATAGGAATCGCTTCAGCGGGAAGGTAAATGGCGTTTCCGTGCGCTGCTCTGGTTCGCCAGAAGCGGCTTAGTCATGCTGGCCACATGACCCGGAAGCTGTACACCGGCTCACTTGGCCAATAAAGTGAGATAAGTGCCGCTAAAGCGAGATAAGCGCCGCAACCCCAGAGTCATCCGTGACTGGACCTAATGGTTAGGAGTCCCTTTACCTTTACCTTACATTTGCATCTTACTAAAATCTCTGCCATCTTTACAAATATTGAAGGAACTTATTTATAAATAAATAAATATCATTACCTGTCATTAAAGGGAACTGCCATCTTTTAATATTTCTTATTTCCTATTGCAGTAATGCAGCAGAAGCAAAATAATCTAAAATAGATGGACCTTCACACACTTGATTAATCAGTTAAAGCTCTGGTTGACTGATTTATTGTTTGGCAATTGAAGCAAGGGGTAATAATTACATGAATGCTACAAAGCACATTTTAATGCCATTGTTGCATTTCATTCTGCATGCTTATTTTGATAAACGGAAGCATTGCAGTTCATACTTGTGAAGTAGGTACCGGTATTTGGAAATATGACACAGACATTTCAGGCATCTATAGTACATTGGTTTATCAAGGCATCTATAATGGGCAGCTGGCCACAAGCATACCTAACATCCTAGTGCCTTACACTTACTTTTTAATTTTACCTTTTGTTACCTGATGTGGTTATATTTAGTATTTTATAAGTGCTTTTACTAATTGATCAAAGCACTTAACACATATTATCTGAATTCTTAACAACATCTCTGTATAATACATCAGTTTTATTCCAAAATTTGGGATGAAAATGAAAATGGCTGAAGTTGAGAGAGATTAGCTTGTGTAATGTGCAATTTTATGAACACTTAAATTGAGAGTAAATCCTACTGATCTCAGTGGCAGTTGAATGCAGTGGCATATCCATAGGATGGGGCTGTGTGGCTAAGCTAAGATAGGAAGCCCCTGGCTGAAAATGTGTAGCTAATTTTATTTGCCAATACATTCTGTACTTTAACAGCTGTTTGCTATGGCAAATTAGCTTTGAGTTAAATGATTAAGCCTATTATTATCATCATTATTTGTTAATTTATATAACACATATATGCTAAAATGCCCACTTCACATGCATACCCATCTTCTTTTAAGAGAAAACTAGCAGTGTTCCCCATGGGAATTTGTTTGACCATGGAAAGTACCGGTAGTATCTACAGCAATTAAAAGTGATAGTGATGTGTTTCAAAAATTTAACAAAGAAAAGAAGGGCCTGGTCCACATGATATACTTCAGAACTAGGAAATGCAGGTACATACCTGCATGTGTGTTTCTTTTCTCACCCCCTCACCCCAGAACACAACACTTGAGCGTTTATGCTGATCTTAGACTAGCAACTAGTGTGGAGGTGCAGAAAGGCTTTCTTGTGCTAATGAAGCAGTTTCCTCCAACTGCCAAAATGTCTTCTTCCAACTGCCAAATTGCTGTGTGTACTACAGGCAAGAGTAACTAGCACACTTGGCTGACCGCAATTTGGAACAGCAGAGGAAGCATGCCCAGCTGCATCAGTGTACAAGTGGAATATATTGCATATCAAGGGAGGCTTGCACACATGTAGGTTATGTGATCTCTAGGCCATGCTGATTTTCACACTTTGTATCCATAGCATATTGCATTTTAAATCTTGGACTCTGTCTGCCTCCTCTCCCTTACGTGTATTGATAGTATGTGCTATATAGTGTCTTGAGGGCTAGAGATAGTTTTGAACAGTTACAATTAATAATTTTATGTAAAATGATGGTTTTCATCCTCGTTCCTTCAGGGAGCTCTCTCTATGTTAGCTTGTTTTCCAAGGGATTCCAGTGCGTTGCAGAGAAATTCAGGGCTTGTTTTATAGTAGGAATGGGGACTACCTCTCCCCATATGAACCAATCTGGACACTGCAGTCATCATCTGAGGGCTTTACTTGAGTGCCTCCTCCATGAGAGGAACAGAGGGTGGCAACACGAGAAGCCTTTTCTGCGATGGCTTCCTGCTTGTGGAATGCTTTCCTCAGGGAGATTTGCCTGGCACCTTTATTACTTACCATGAGGTGGTGCCAGACAAAAACTTTGGCTGATCATCATTCTATGGCCTTTTAAATGTGTTTGTGGGAGGGAGGTTATTGATTTTTGTGTTTTCATTTTGTACTCTTATGTTGTGAATACCCTGTGATCTTCAGATAAAGGGCGTTATACAGTGCAAGTTTAATAAGTAAATAAAAAAGGAATAAAACCTGTGGCCCTTCAGATGTTGCTGGACTCTATTCAGCCCCAGCCAGCTTAGCCAATATTTAGGGATGATGGAAGCTCAGTTCACAGTATCTGGAGAATCAGGTGTTTCCCATTCCTGCTCTAGAGGTTGCACCCAGTTTATGTAAGACAGTCATCAAATCTGTTAGGTTTCCCTGTTGCCCAACTTGAATTGAGAGTATGATCTCAAATACACTCAGTACTCTGTTGCAGCTGCACTTTGCAAAGGAAGTTTGTCCACCATTACTGGTTATTTTATTGAAAATGCTGGATAAACTAGGCTTTTCCAGTTTGAAAAACCAGTAATATAAAATGGTTTACTGTGCCATACTAATCCTTGAAATCACTTAGTAAATGGAAATCAGCAAACCTTTGTGTTTAGGCCAATTCTATGTTAGTTCTAGGTCTTTAACAATGAAGGAGTAGTCACTTGGAAAAGCTGATTGCTTGATTGCTTGGAACTGGTAGGAAATTTGCAGACAAAGGTCAGTGCCATAAAGCAGTGTTTTTCAACATTTTTTGGGCAAAGGCACACTTGTTTCATGAAAAAAATCACGAGGCACACCACCATGGTGTGCGGAGAGGGAGATGTCAGAGCCCCGCTGCTCTCTATGGGGAATCGGATGAGAGCGGACCGCCTGTCCGCTCTCATCCGATCCCATCCGATATGATCCCCACCCAGGATGGATGGAAAATAGGGTGGACACAGTCCGGTGCCCGCCTAGTGGGCGAAAATTTGACTTTAAAAAAAATTTTTTTTTTGAATTTTTCCATTTTTCCCACGGCACACCAGGCAACATCTCGCGGCACACTAGTGTGCCGCGGAACAGTGGTTGAAAAACACTGCCATAAAGTACTAACACATTGGTGTTGAGATTTCATAAGTGTACTTACCTAAATGTACTTTATTTTGCAATATGCTGCTGTAGAAATAAGGCTCTAAGATGGGGTGAGAAGTATGGCCAGCAGAGGTCTCAACTTGAATAAATTAATTGGGGGGGCTGTCCCACATAATAATAAGACGCACCATTTGAATGGTGATGCCCATCAGCTTGGAGGGTGGCCCCCTCAAATATTTTATTGGGGGGTTGATGGGACCTCAGGCCCCTAGGAGTTGGCTCCTATTATGGCCAGTGAATCAAATTGGGTGGGCCTCATTTTCCCCATCCCTGCTTTAAAATGTATGTTTGAGTTTGGACAGCTCTGTTCAAACAGAATGATATCCTTAGAAGCACCAATAAGGGTAGTGGTAGATGTAATTTATCTTTAAGGAAAATTGATATTCCTGACTGCTTTCAAAATGATGATACTTTGTTTAATTTTATAAGGAAATTAGAACATTCTCCGGGCAAAGTCTTAAACTAACTAGACTAACTTTATTCTAAGTATTGTGTATTTTGCTTAGAGCAGGGAGGAAGTTACATTGTGTTAATATTTTGGTAACAAGTACTATGACTTTTCAATGTGATAGTAACTCAAAAGTCTGGTTGTTCACTTGATATAGTTCAAACAATTTTTTTCCAGGGTAAACATAATAACTTTATAATGGACTACTAAATACAAAATGTGTTTGTTGAAAAAATACTAGACTCTGTTTGTGTTATGACTTGTGGCCATATTGCTTTCAGTTGCAATCATTAACCAGCCATGTCAGGCTTAACCGGTTACCCAGATGGAATTCGAAGGAAAGTGCAAGTGTTGCAGGAAGTGATGCTAATAAAGCCTTCACTTTTAAGTCAGTAGTGACCCTGTTCTTATCAGGTGATGCTATTCTAGAGGAAGTGGCTTCTGCCTTTTAAAGGACAAAGCCAAGGTCCTGGCTATGATGAAATATTGTATTCAATTTCCGTTTTTAATACCCAAACTTCCTTTTCTTCTTTTGTGCTTCTTTTGGTCACTTAATTCAGACAAGGATGCATTACAGAGTGTGTAATATTTTGTTGCTTTCCATTCTGAATTACAACTCCATACTTTGGCTATAGACAACCTTGTAATTTTTTTCTCCATGTTTGTTCAAAACGAATTTAATCTTGTCACTAGGTCAAGCCAAAAACTTAGTGCCATACTCTGGACAAAACAAGATGAGAGACTGCTTTTGTACAATCAATTTGGATCAAGAAGAGGTTTTTCGCACTCAGGTAGTAGAGAAATGTTTAAGGTAAGAGCTTTATCACAATGGCAGGCTTAGCTAGGATGAGAATATATCTTTGATTAAAATGGAATATTAACCAGTCCCTTAACATGTAAAAAAAATCAGCTGGTCTGTAATCTTATCCGCCCCCCATTGCTTGTCCATTTTGGCTTAGTTTCTGATTTTTTTATGTATGGGTTACAGAAACAACTTAAAAAATTAAACATTAATAATGCTGTGGAAGAGTGACTGTGTTCAGATGTAATGCCGAACCATGCCTTAGTGTTAGAAGAATGAGACCTGGTGGCCCTCAAGCTCAGAAACTCTCTCTTCTGCCATGGCTCCAAGAAGACAAAGTTTCTTTTTCTGTTTTGGATTAACTGTGGCTAGCAATGTTCCACACAAACTATGGCTAATCTTAATTACTGCTAGCTGAAACAAGCGAATAATGTATAGTTGGAAGTTGGTCTATTTCAATGAACTCCTCTGTGATCATACAGAGTGGGGGAACACACCGGCCCAAAGCTTTCTTCTAAGGCCTGTTTTCATAATGTTACTTTGTTTAGTTTCTCATCTGAAGAAGGACTTGGAACACTGCTCCAAACTAGACTAAACTTGCAAAACTTTTAAGTTCTTTAGCAGTATGGGGAAAAATATGAATAACAATAGTCAGGGCTAATTGTGACAACCTGTGGTGTTTACATGATAACTTCTTGAAATGACCCCATGGATAATTGTAACTCGACAACTTAGTAGTATGTGTTATTCCTGCACGCACATTTTTTCCCTGTGGAAGGTTATGAATTAATTCATTCTAGTGTTACCACCTTCATGCATGAAAGGGTTTATCTTCAGAAAATTATGTGAACAGCACTGACATTGATTTTGACAATCTTCTCCTACTTTTATTGTAATTCCTTCTGTGAACTGGAGATATATTGAATATATTTTGTGTAGGCTCTCTAAATATAAAACCTGATACAAAAGATAAAATTTGAGCTAAAATATAGGGTATATCCCTATATATGTTGTGCTATACCCATTGCAAATGGTTACCGTTCAGTTTCTGAGCTCAGTTCAACATGCTGGTTTTCTCTAAAAACCCTTCATTGATTATGACTGGGGTACTAAAAGAGTTATCTACCTATATGTGTGTACCTGTCTTAAGAACTTCAGTTGATCTTCCTGAACCAAACCAACTCCCAGAGGAATGGGAATCCCAGTAGTGGTGCCCCATTAATGGAATGTTCTCAGAGAGGTCCGCCTGGCACACCTACTTAATTGTCCTTCCAGTGCTAACTTTTTCTACACATCTGTTTGGCAGAAGCCACTTCCAGAGAGAGGGCTTACAAGCAAACATTGCACACAGGAGGCAGAGGGTATAAAGAAGAGCTACTGAATTTAACTTTCTTGTCCTCCAGTCAGGCTCCAATCATAATGAAATTTAGCATGATTAAGTGACAAAATAATTACATTATCTTTTGGTTGCATTTCTTGAGTAAAAACAACAATGAAACACTTACTGATCTGAAAACAAGATAGTTTATTATCTTTTTGTACTTCTAGAACAGGTTTGTTTGTTTTTTGCGAGCATGTGATCATTATTCTTAGGGCATCAAATAGCAATTTATTTGTGTAGAAAAAAGAAGATTAATTTTTTTGAAGCTGTTAAGAATTCTGATGTAAGTATCTAAGTGGTGACATGTGTTAAAGATTTAGGCTTGGACCTAAATTTTTGCTCTGTGGAAGGAAAATTGCACTCACATAAATGGTCCTTTATTCAAAAACGTAGAACCTGTTCTTATGTGAGCCTTGTGGTGGTTCTCCTCCAAGAGACTGGCTAGGACAACTTTAGCTTAGTTTCAGCATTATTGTACACACTGGGCCCTGAAGCCAAAGTTAAAGCAGAACTTACCCTTACATTTTGAATGCATTGGCTGTAAACTTGTAAGGAAACATTTTTTTAAAAAAATGATCCACAAACTGAATAATGTAAACAAGAAAATTCCATCAGATAATGTGGCTGGTGTGAATATAAATAATAGAAAACAAAGCCTTTTGATTTCTTAGGTTTACATAAAATGCTAGTACCTATTGACTTCCTAAAGACATTTCACCATTTATTTATCCATTCATTTATTTACTTGAAAATTTGTATCTTGCGCTTCCATTGCATTCTGATTGCTCAGAGAGACTTGACAACAAACCAAAATAAATCAGTGCTGTAGACTCTCAGCCAAGCACTATTACCATATTATTTTTGGCCACTTCTGCCCAGTGTTTCCAGGGTTTTTTTTATCAGCTCCTGAAAACGTACGTGTTTAGGCGAGCCTACCTATTATTATTATTATTATTATTTATTAGTCGCATGTATTAAGTTTGTATGCTGCCCTTAATTCGTAGATTTCAGGGCGGTTCACAACATAAAAATACAAAATAAAAAACCACACAAAATCTGTAATAAAAACAAAAGCAAACCAATAACCCCCTTCCCTTGTGTAAACATGTCATATATTTTAACATCTAATTGTATTTTATTATGGGATTTGTTTGTGTGGGTGTATAAACATGACTCTTGAAAATGCTTTGCACTGTTTAGCATTTTGGGAGAAATAACGACCGTATTGGCCTGAATATAAGCCTCACTTTTTCCCCAAATTCCTACCATGAAAAGTTAAAGTGTGGCTTATATTTGTGACCTTGCAGTGTGCAGCCAGGAGCGTGGGGCAAACAGTACCAGGAGTGTGGCAGAGCAGCGCCTGCCCTGCACATAGTCCCCCATCCTTTCCCCCAAGGCTGGGAAGTGAAAGAGAGAGGAAGCGGAAAGGCTGCCGGCAGTGCAGCGTGGCTCCCCCCACCAAGTATGCAGCCAGAAGCAGTGAGGAATGGAGCGGCATATATTCAGGAATTCCCCCTCCCCCCATTTTAAAGGTGCGGCTTATATTCGGGCCAATACGGTAATTCCTTGCAAGAGGCTTACATTCAAGAGGAGAATCCAGTTATAAAAATTACATAAAATAGGATTCTACAGCAAGTTATAATGGTGATGAAACATTGTAAAATATTCAGTTACTTTGCTAAGAACCTGTTTGATTTCTTTCCCCAGCCCATTTTTTGGAGAAGAGTTCTACTTTGAAATACCAAGGACATTCCAGTGTTTATCATTTTATATTTATGAGAAAAGTGTTTTACAGAGGGATCTGCGTATAGGTAAGTATAGAATCATAGAATTGTTGGGTTGAAAGGGATCACAAGGGTCATCTAGGCCAACCCCCTGCAGTGCAGAAATCTTTTGCCCAACATGGGGCTTGAATCTGCGACACTGAGATGAAGCATCTCATATTCTGTTGACTAAGCTATAAATTGAAGTCAGGATGGTAGCCACCTAAGTCATAATCTGTGTAGACCCACTGAAATTGGTTTGTCGTGTCAACTCATTTCAGTGGGTCTACTTAGAGTTTGATTTAGTTTGATATGCCTCTTAATGTTCAGTGGTGGGTTTGTTTTATTAAAGGTAAAACTGTAGACAGGTATCTTATTATTTTCAAATGTATGTGTTTATTTTTATGGATTGTATCCAATGATGGCATTAGGCAAACACATTCACATAAAGTAGGACAACCAGTTTTCACTGATCTTCCTACCTAATGCAATCCGCTGCATCATATCCTTTATTCTGGAGGGACCCCTCCAACCCTTGGGAGAAGTTGTACATTGTATAAGAGAATTAGTGAAAATCAGGGGTCAAGCTTTGCACAAGTGGAAGTTCTTACACTTGCCTTATGCCACCATTAATTGTAATTCAACACTTTACAGTGGAACCTCGGTTGTCGAACGTAATCGATTCCAGAAGACCGTTCGACTTCTGAGGCATGTTTGAAAATGGAAGCCGAGACGTTCGAAAACTGAGGTTCCACTGTATTACATAGTGTCTCTGGTAGTTTTCTCTCTAAATGATTGAGCAGACCAACGCCCACCCAGTAGCCATCAATCTTGCCACAACATGTGTTCCCAGTTGACCTACAGGCCCCACAGTGAAGTGTTTTCTCTTAAAGCGTTTTTCATTTAGTTTCAAATAGTGCCAATAAATACTCCCATCCCCAACACCTGCTGCTACTGGACTTCTTTGCTTAGGACACACTGTATGGTGATTATTTTAAAATTTTCTCTAGAGCAATGTTAGATGCTAAAATGAAAAATAGCATTTCTACCCAACACTGAATAACATGTACTGTCAAATAGGTAATTTTATTTCCCTCCTTTTAGGCAAAGTAGCTATCAAAAAAGAAGATTTGAGCAAATACTCTGGCAAGGAAACATGGTTTATGCTTCAGCCTGTTGATTCTAATTCAGAGGTTCAGGTAAAATTGAATAGATGTAAAAGTTAATGTATTGTGTCAATGAAAGTCTTTCTTCCCCACCCCCATGTTTATTTGTAATTTTACTTAAGATTCCCCATGCTGCATGAAATGAATGCAGTTTTTGTGCTGCATTGTTCCTAGTCCATCAGAAAAATGGCCTGTCTGCAATGTGTTCACAAAAATCAGTCTTAAAAACTAGCATGGGACAATTGAAACCTGGGCATGTATATCTTTAATTTCTTGTGTGCCAGTTTAAAATATTTCAGTTTAGAATTTATTTTCCTTCTCTTAGGGCACTTCAGAAGTTCTGAACGTGAATTAAATATATTTTATAAAAATAGCCTATAACATTTTTCAAACTACAGCAAATGTATGTATAGTTTAAAAATGCTCCATATTGTAAGACGTTCTGAATCTCTTCTGTGATTACAGAGTGGAGAGGGAAGTTATCTAGGAAGCCTGTGTGTGCCTCCTATTCCCTGGAATGGTGTGATTCACTAACTGTAGGCACCAAAGTTGAGTGGGGGTAATAGGGCTCGGCTATGTCCTGTGTAGATCCCTCAGTTACACTTTGTCTTGCTGCAAATCATTTCTGTTTTTCTGTACTCTTCCCAGAGAAGGCTACGGTACTTTACAGTCAGCGGGAGGGGTGAAGATGTGAAGGCTCAGGGGGGAGATGATTGGGGGTGGGCGGGGAACCACTGTTTCTTATTTTTTTCTTTTCATGGACCTTCACATCTTGGGGGTGGGCCCCCATTTCAATCCCTTTTCATAGTATAGTTGGAAAAGAAAATTCTAACTTATCAATGATGAAACAGTTTATAATTCTCTTTTGCAAATGTTGATTGTTTTCCTGTGCATGGTAATGTATCTGTGTATATTTATTTCTCTTTATCTGTGGTATATTGGAGGTGCTCTAATTCCAACTTAATTGTTTTAGAAATAGCGTATACAGCTCTTATGAAATAAGACAGCTGCTTCTTGATTAAACAGCAGTTTTAGTTGTCCTGTAAATAGTTTAGGTATATGTGAATCATGCAGTAATGTGTATGATAACAATGGCAAATGTACAGCTGAATGTTGGAATTTCCAAGTAAATATTTTGGGCTTGGTTACAGGCAAAGCAAACTACATGGCATTGTGACATAGGTGTCATGCTGGAGGAAATGTCCCTGCTAGATTAACCTCTAATAATAGACATTGCTCACCATTCCTGAGACATGCTGGGGTTTGCCTCAGTATATATGTGCATTGCAACATCTAAAGCAATATTTTGGTGATAATTAGATTGACAGAGAAGTCATGGAGGTTTGTTTGGAAAAATGGTATAGTAACTGTATACAATATGAATCTGGGATAGTACTGACACTAATCCAGAAAATGTATTCATTGTTTTGCTTTTTTCTGGACCCTCACCATACATGTTTATTTCCCCCCCTGAACTTTTCTTTTTAAAAAGAGTAGAAATTTGCTTGCACCAAATCATTTAATTATGCAGTGGCCCCACGGAATACATGTTTTCTGGCGATTACTCCTGTGTCAGTACAACAGTGTAAACATGGGCAGTGAAGCAGCTATATATTTTTTTAAGCTTGAGTATCAACCCAGTTTGGTAGAAAAAAGTGTGACCCACCAAGCTAGGCCTTTACAAGGCATGTTGACTTGACAAAGTTAAGCATGTGTTTAATTTTGACTGAATTGTGTGTCATTTTGCTGCCAGGAAGATTCCCCTATGTATTATGCTTGTCATTCATTGTGTTTTGCTTTCAGGGGAACTGTTTCAGACAACTGTCACTTGATAGCCTTCACAGGTTGAATACCTAAGCACTTTAGAAAGAATTTTTAGTACACTAATAGCAGTTAATTATAGAGGTGCTCAGTGTCTGAGTCCGGAAGTGTTCTGTCAGTGACTTTTTTATTGCTTCCAAAATAACAAGCCTACCTTGTTTAGGGTGTGTTCATATAGGCACAAAGTACTACTAGCAGTTCATTTTCAAGGTGGGGTGTCTGTGTGTATTTGCGCGCGCACACACACAATGCCATTTTTAAAGGTGATATTATGAATATTGCATCATAGCCTAGTCTTCTTTACCTGAAGCTATTCTGAATCTCTACAAAATGTAGAACAGGTGTGGGGAACTTTGGCCCTTCAGATGTTGCTGAACTGCAACTCCTATTATCAGTGGTCATTGACCATGCTTGCAGGGGCTGATGGGTGCTGTAGTTCAGCAACATCTGGAGGGTGAAAGGTTCCCCTCACCTGATGTAGATGATCAGATCCTCCTTGAAGATTTTATAAGAACTCTTCATTTTAAAATAGGGATAATTTTCATTTAAAAAAAAAAACAAAGCACCAAGTGCTCTCATATACAAAGAATCATAATTCTTAAAATTCATATAATGTAATTATCTTATACAGTGGTGCCTCGCAAGACGAAATTAATCCGTTCCGCGAGTCTCTTCGTCTAGCGGTTTTTTCGTCTTGCGAAGCAACCCTATTAGCGGCTTAGCGGATTAGCGCTATTAGCGGTTTAGCAGCTATTAAAGGCTTAGCGGCTATTAAAGGCTTAGCGGATTAGTGGCTAAAAGGCTATTAGCGGCTTAGAAAAAGGGGGGGAAAGCGAAAAAAAATCGGAACACTCGCAAGACGTTTTCGTCTTGCAAAGCAAGCCCATAGGGAAAATCGTCTTGCGAAGCAGCTCAAAAATGGAAAACCCTTTCGTCTAGCGGGGTTTCCGTCTTGCGAGGCATTCGTCTTGCGGGGCACCACTGTAATGGAAAAACTGAATAGGAAAAATTATTTACAAGTAATACCAAAATAGTATTCTAAGTTGATAACAATTTTCTGCATTAACAAATATAAAATACAGTGTCTAATACTTGTCTGACACCTACTCACATACAGCTTATTCAGTCAATCACATATTTCATGCTAGTGATGCTAAAGAGCCTGTCAGCTCTTGTCTTGCTCTTATTAAGCAGGTGCTAGGTTATTTCATAAATTCAACACACAGGCTCTTGCAGCTGAACCTTCTTTTTTTTTAATTGACAGGGAAAAGTTCACCTCGAATTAAAACTGAATGAGTTGATTACAGATAATGGATCAGTCTGCCAGCAACTAGTAGTACAGTAAGAACATTTATCAATTCTTATTCTTGTTTTGCTTGCTAATGAACATTGACAGGGTAATTCAAGTCAGCTTTCAGTGTTATAAAACACGTGAAAACACAATTAAAAAATAGAAGCTTAAAGGTTTAAGTACAGCAAACTTAGCCAAATGCAAGTTGAACAAATGTGTTTTCAAAGATTCCACTTCAGCATAAAATGAACTGCCTGCCTTCCTGCTGAACGTAAAACCACCACCAAGTACTGGACATGTGGAAGAGACTCTTTTAGACCTTTTTGGTTCTGTAGTGTTGCTGAATGCTTGCAGCAATGTAATCAGTGGTGTTTTTTATACACTTCTGGTTAGCATTGGTGTCTCAAGTTATACAAAGGAGTAATGGGAAAGGAAGTTGGCAGTGTATCCCATAAGATGTGAATGGACTTCACAGCTGAGGCACAAACAAGATGGTCCATCTTTTCTGCCACTGTCTTTCCTCACTGCACATGCACTGGTGCACCTCTGCCTGTGATAGGGACAAGAACTTGCACAAAGATGCATTCAATATGAAGATACCAATGTTGTCTGACTTCTCCCTCTACTGCTTACATCAGTGGAAGATGTTCCAAGGTTTACATCAGGTCTGCAAGGATGTTGGCTTGCATGTTGTGGGACTTCTAAGGGCCATTTCATACAGTGACAGATATAGATATGTCTTAATAGTACAATTGAAAGCTGACATGGTAATGAAGGGGAAAGGAAATACAACTGTTCCACCACTAACGTTCTCAAATAAAAAAATATGATAATTACGGTACCTTTCAACAACACCCCCTGAATTACAGTGGCTAATAAATAACTTTTTCTTTGACACACTGTTTTCCCCATGATAGTTATAACTAATAAGTTTTACTCATGTGCTATATTCCAAGTTTTGTTCTGGCAGTTGTTAATTACCAGGTTTCTGAGCCAATTTCTGACTTTCACTAGTCTTGTTCTAGGAGCAGTCAGAAACACTAGGCTGCTAATGTAGAACAGTAGTGAATCTACTTAGGAGAATAAAAGACAAGGCACATTCTAACCCCCAAAAGTTCTCTTTTCTCTAGTATACCATCTCCACAGTCTGCCTTTTAATAGACAAAACCAGTTTAACTGGAAGAGGAAGGGACCAAATATGCTTTGGATATGAGCCAAAATGCTGTTGGCTAGCTTGCCGGAGGAAAGGCTTCCACAAACATTAGGAGATGACCATTCAAAGAGACAATGTAATTAAGCTTTGTGAAGTGCTGAGCAGTCACAGCTGGTTTCGCAAGATTTCAGACATTCTCTTCTGTATTCACAGGTCACACACAGGAAGGAGGCAACACCTCTTGTAGAATCCAAGAATTAATTAGCATGGTTAACTTAGTATAAAAGTGGTGAGGAAACGACTGATCTTAGACAAATAGATGGTTTCCTGGAGAGTACCTAGACCTCCAATGTGGAGTTAATTGACTAAACTTTAAACATGCAGTTGAATTCTGCACAAGAAATAACAGGATCCCACTCCCTTTTTCCTTGTCTTAATGAAGGTAGCCACAAGAGTGATCAAGGCCAATTCAGTCCCAAAACTAGGGTTTAACCCAGAGTCTAGATAATCAGTATCTCCCAAGAGTGCCTGAAGCTGAACCAACAGTATCTTCTTGAGCACCTTATTAAAAGAGAAATTCATGACCAGGCAGTAATGGTCATACATGGTCAGTGTGTCTTTATCCATTAGACTTGAAACTGCAACTGAATTAATTTGCATTTTTAAAATTCTAGCTTGAAGGAATGTCATGGACTTCCTCTTATTAACGGACAAAATTGTGATCCTTATGCTACAGTGTCTGTTGTGGGTCCTTCAAGGTAATACTTTTAACATACATTCACACTGTCTTAAATAAAATAGGAAAATTAAACGTACACAAATTTAGTGATGTTGAAAAGGAAATGAAATATTGCACCAATTTTCAGTTGATTAATGTACAGAAGCCTAATGTTAGTAACACAATTGTGGAAAATGTAATCAATTTCTTGACAACGTTTGACAAGTTATGTTTGCCAAAGGACTTCCATTTGTGCAATAGGACTTCTCTCCCAGGGTGTCCCCTCCCCCAAGTCTGTTCTGGGAAAATAACTGAGGAGATCAGCAGTGTGTGGAAAGACATTGTCTGGGTGCCAGGTCCACCTGTAGATAGACAGCTGGTCTACCGACAGAGAAGCAACAGTAAGGTAGACCTGCAGTACAAATTTCTCAGGCCAGATCCACCCTCTCCACCAGAAATGACCACCACTCCATGACCAGATCTTTCAGAAATGGCAGGCATATTATCTGGTGGAGAGGGTGGATACTAGTTACATATGTTTCTTATTTATTTGGAATATATACTCCTCCCACATGTATGTACACCTGTGTGTAACACTTATATTGACTTCAGTAGGGCTACACAAATTCAAGTTATCAGTAATGCATCCAGTTTACAAAGAATGCCTTTCCTGTTTGAAGACAGGCCTTTCATAAACATAGTTTAACTGCATGGTTCATTCATATCAATACAGTGTTTTTATAATTGTATGTTTTTAAGTTCTGTATGGTAAAAATGTACCATATTGGAATAGGAATGACCAAAAGAAGACAAAAGTAAAGAAGAAAACAAGCAATCCACAATTTAATGAAACATTTTATTTTGAGGTAAGTAATCTATCAAAAGAAGCTTTTGGTGTGTTGTCTGTGCATTTATGCCAGCGTCTCCTTTGTTAGCTGACTTAATACGGGAGGTCACCAGAGAGATAGGCAGAGTTTTAGTCAAAGGGTCAGATTTTAAACAAAACAAAATAATAGAGAATGAAAACCTAAATCAGAACTATACTTGGCTAACCTAGTAGTCTTTTTTGCACATCCCACTAAGCCAAACTATGGCTTGGTGCAAATGCATAGACTCTGTGAATAGCTCTCTCCGGACTAACCCTGAGCTGTGCAAGCTAGGTTTGTCCTGTGCTGTGCAGATTGTCGGGGTGTGTGAAACTACAAGCCCAGATTTGCCTTTGTCAAACTATGGCTTAATAGCATGCAGGAGCAGAGCAACTGGGGAATAGAAAAGTGGCTGCAATCTCCTCTCTGGCACATTTGCATTGAACAATGGTTTTGCTTAGCAGGAAGTACAGACTGGGCTAATGAATTTTAATAATGTTAGAAGATAAGGAGAATGATAGAGGAGAGGGAAGCTTGGAAGAAAAGATATATAGTCTAGTCTTAGACATATTGAGTTTGAGAAAGTGATAGAAAATCTCCAAATACATATATTGAATAAGTAGGCAAAGATGGATTAGACAGGGTGGGAGACATAGAAGTAAAGCTGGATGTCAACAGCATATAGGTGGTATTGAAAACCATGAAGTTTAAGGTCTTTTAAGAAGGAGGAACTGCTGGGGACCAAGAGCAGCATGCTGAAGCCTTACCCACCCCACCCAAAAGAAAGGAGGAACTGCGGAGGCATTTCCCAGTGGAAATATTGAACATGTGATTTGACAGATAATGAAGATCAGTCAGAGAAAATCTGTAGTGGAGGATTTCAAGGAAGAAAAGTTAGTTGTATAAAAGGTAGCAGGCTATGAAGGATACAGGCAGAGATCTTTGGATTGGTCTGAGTTTAGTAAGAGCATTCAATGTAGACCAGAAGAAAATTGCTAGGAAGTCAAGAACAGTGGGAATAAACAGTAAGCTTCAGGAGTTTGGAGACAAATATGTGGACTGTAAGTTGTGCATAAATCTTAGGTAGCCATTTTTGAGGCTATTTAAAATATGTGTAGCTCAAAGGATGGTTTGAATTTTCCCACTATGAGCTCATGCAGCTCAAAATATGAGCTGCTTGATTCATCTTTTTGTAATAAAGCCTCATTTCTTCCCAATTGCTGATCAGTTTTTTGCTTCAAAAATCTTGGGCACGGTATTTGTTCATAGATGTTCTCCATTATGATTTCTGCTGTATGTGGCTAGAAATGCAGTCTTTGCTTTACATATCAGTGGCTTGAATGGAAGGCTTCTTCACAGCCTAACTGTCGTTTGGCTTTCCCCTGAATGCTTCTGTTAATGTTTGTAACTTAGTGAAGCACATTTTACAAGGTTAAAAAAAAAAATCTGATCACCTGCCATCTGATTTAGCAGCAAGTGTTGCAAAGCAATTCAAAACAATTGATTTGTGTTTTTTTTTAATAGTTTAGTTATGTAATTGTTGAAGTATAGATCAAATCTAGTTTATGGTGTTAAAATGTAATTCTGATATTCAGTTCTGAAAATATCCACAAATCATGGTAAGTCTTCTTCCTTTAAGGTCATCAGCTTAATCCTTCTGCAGAATAGAAAGCAGAAAATCATTGTTGCTGTGGTTGTGAATTATACTTGACTGATAACTGTACAATATTGACACTATTGTGTTTATGAAATAATATGCAGCTTGTAAAATATCCAGGAATGGCTTATAACATTCCTCTTGCTCACATGGTCAGCTGTGGTATGCATGTCTGTAGTTTTCATCTACCACACTTGACATTTCTTCATATGGGAGGAGCCCCGGAAATTGGTGGGGGAGAGGAGGAGAAAGGGAAGATGGAACAGAGTTTTCTCCATGCTCTCTTTGGCAGCACATATACTAAAATTAGAATGATACAGAGAAGATTAGCATGGAACAGAGCTTTCTCCCCTTTCCCTTCCCATCAGTTCTCAAATCCCAGCTGCTAACCAGCAATTTGGGCCCTCCGTCCCCAAAGCCAAAACAGTTTGGTTAGAAGATCAGTTTGTGACAAACAGACATGGGTTGTTTGGGAGGAAAAGGAAGGGGTTAGCTTTCTTTCACCTTCAAAGCTTCTGTTGAGTGGAGGCACTAGCTCCACAACAAGCCCCACCCCTTTCTTCAGAGCTAATGCCTGCAAGTTATCTACTGTTGTATGCACCACATATTGCTAGAGCTGGGTTTTGGTGGGTGGAGGAGGCAGTGATCATTCCCACCCATATTTTTAAATCCTCAGCATGTCAGCACAAACATAAGGTTGTATCCAGTGTTAGCCCTGTATTCATTGAAATGAATGAATATGACTAACTTAGGTCCATTAATTTTAGTGGGTCTACTTAGTTGGATACAACCCATAAATTATGTAGACCTACGAAGGAAATTTTGATTTATTTCTCTGACCTGGTGACAGAGGAAGGTGAAAGTGGCATGCATTCCAGATTCTGGGGACCTGAATCACTTGAAGATTCAGGAACTCTCCAGCCTTAGCATTTCTAGTGGATCAGTTTGAGAACTAGCTATTCTCATCCTGTTGAAAAATGGTAACTATGACAACATACAATGTAACCCTTTGCTTTTCTGCTTTCATACTTCTTCAGTTTGATGTCTGTGCAATTATTTTGCCATTTAGAATTCTGGGCAAGGGGAGAAAAAGTTCTCTGACCTTTGGAGTGCAAAGTAAACACCCTTAGGCATCAAGACTATGGGCAGCCTTCAAAACAGTATTGCTGATGGTCATTTATATGGTAGCTGATGGAAGGATGTGATTCTTTACTACCTTCTTGACATTTAGTTTAATCCTTTGTGCCTTATTTCGCCAGATCCAAATTGTAGATAAGGGCAATTACAATTATAACCCTCTAAATATATTAAGAGTTTCCTCACTCAGTTTTGGGATATATTAGAATAACTTTGATTCTTTTTGTAGTAAATGTGTGGTATTGGTAGACTTCAAAATGCAAAAGGAGAAATAACTTACTTACATGAGTTTTACTTGCAGGTAACAAGGTCCAGTAGTTACACCAAAAAATCACAGTTTCAGGTGGAAGAAGAAGATATTGAGAAGCTGGAAGTCAGGTATATTCCTTAGTATATTAAAACCAATTATTTATTTTTATACAAAACTGTCAATGGTTTTTATGATGGAGATAAAAACATTACTCAAGGACTACAGAAAGCTGTCCACTTAAATAATATCCAACTTTGGCTGGAGGCAGGGTGGGTGTGAGTCTAAAACAGCCTTAGAGAGCTCATGATAATTACTTTCATAACCTGAACAGTTAATTTAGCAGAACATCTGACTACCTGTTTTATATAGCAATTGTGGTATATTCAGTATTACTTAACTAAAATGAGTCTTATTTCTTTGTATGCTGTAGCTGGCATTGGGCTCCCCTGCTCTCTTTGCTGTGGGAAAAAGTTATCTCTTAGCTCAGTGCTTTCCCCTGGTTGGGAGGGGAGCAGGAAGGGAGTGGAAACACCCAAGTCCCTGTCTTCATCTTGACTCCACTTTAAACCCAAGGAGAAAGAATTATCATCTGAAAAGCTGAGGATAGGAATAGTTTATTTCTTAACTTGCTTGAACTATGTAGGTAGGGTAATTTGGAACATCTGAGTGAAAATCACAATAGGCAACTCATTTAGGGAGGCAAGGGAACATCAATCATGCCACAACACAATGGATTTTATTTCTTTTCTTCTTAATATATGTGCTGTCTTAACAGAAATGTCAGTGAGGTAAGACTCAACAACCCACATAGAGTGCATGCCTTTGGGAGTCTTACAGCTTTTTAGGTTGTAAGAGCTTGGACTAAAAAATAAAAATCAGTGCATGTGTCATTGAAGTGTTACAGTTTAGTCAGAAAGAGCAAAAAGTAGGAATATTAATAAATGCAAACAGAACTGCAAATGCTTGAGAAGAAAATGGTAATGTCACTCTTTTCTTTTTTTTAGTGCCTCAGTTCATCCAATATTGCTTTTATCTTATTGATAAAGCCACACTTTTAACCAGTATGCTGACATGGTTGCCTTTTATAGAAATAGGACACTTTTTGTCTAACTTAAACTATTGCGTGTGAGGTTATAAACTTGTTTGTGTGCATGCTGAATTGGTGTGGTTCTCTATGTGATGATAATGACTTTTACAGTTATATGAAAAATGATTATGACAAAAAATGGTTAACTATTATTTAACTTTCAGGATTGATTTATGGAACAATGGTAACTTGGTACAAGACCTTTTCCTAGGAGAAATCAAGATTCCTGTCAAGGTGTTAGGAAGTGATTCCTTCCAAGCATGGTAAGAAAACTAGGCAAAAGGCAGCATGTGACATAGTTAAAACAAAAGGATAGGTTTTGTTATCTGTATGACTGTATGAAAGTGTTTGTAACTGGAAACAAACAGTTGTGCTACAGTTGTTTCCTGCAGAATCGTACTTGACATTATTCTTCTAGGCATTGCACTGCCTCACAGCATTCTACTAGGCCAAATTTAAATTTCACTATTGGTATAGAAGCCCCTGTTCAGCTTGGGATCAGTTTACCTGAGAGACCACCACCTTTACCCCTTTATCTTTTTTTCCTTATCCATTGCTATTATTGTGATAATCTGAATATTGTTTTTTGTTATGTATTTCCTTTTTCTGCACACACTTTTGATGGCAGGCTGTTTAAAAAACATGCAAGTAAATAAATGCCAGTTAAGCATATATATTTCAAATATATTAATACATTTATTTCTTGACTTGCTTACATCAAGCACAAACTCCACATCTAAAAGTGGTAGTGCTTAAAATAATAGTTGATGCAAGTAAATGCTTGGTGTATTTCAGTATTAATTTAAAAAGTCAAAAATTTATCTTAATAAGCAAATTCAAGTTAGCTAAAATAAAAGGAAAGAAGGAAAGGGCAAGGTTATTGCTGCTTCTTTATTCTAGACCTAACTTTACTTGGTGAACTATAAATAAAATACAAAATGAATCTCTGTCACTTGGATTTTCTTTTTTAAGGTACCTTCTACAGCCAAGAGACAATGGAAATAAGTCGTCCAAAACGGATGATCATGGATCACTTAGACTGAATATATGTTATGCTGAAGACTATGTGCTTCCATCACAGTACTATGCTTCCCTCAGAAACTTGCTGCTAAAGTCATCAGAAGTTGAGGTAACCTGCTTTGGGGACTGTTTAACCATTTAAGAGCAAGTTATACCATATCATATTTGCCTCTTGGCCGGTGTCACAATTCTACCTTGCATGGCTGTAAAAGGATACCCAGATTTGTCACTGCAGTCATAATCATAATTATAGATAGATATAGATATAGATAGGAAAAACAATACTGTTACTTATAAGTACTTATAATTCTTTTACTTATATTAGTATGTGTAGTTGTAGGTAACACTGTTACTTTTTAAAAATAGTTAAATGCTCTTGAAGAGGTACACTGTACAACCATGAGAGTATTTAACTATATTTTTAAAAGCCACTCCTTGTGTCTTGAAAAGGTGGCATTTCAAAAGCTATTTGATGTGGCTGGCTTGAGAATTGCAGTTCAAAGAAAATGTTCTAGGCATACATAATCCAGGGCGAATTTAGAACATTATACGTCTACATTTTGGAATTGATTCAAATTCTGGTGTCTTTCCATTTGGTACAGCTGGTACTTATTTCAGTTATATTTTCCCCTTTTTATAGCCTATTTCTGCTTCTTCTGCTTACATTTTGGCTGAAGTATGTCGAGATAAATATGATGCCATTTTGCCTCTTGTAAGGTTGTTGATACATCATCATAAACTAGTACAATTTATCACTGCAGTGGCAGAGTTAGAATTGACGGATACCCAGTAAGTATTTCATTTTCCCTCTTTTCTCCCTCCTCCCAGTATTGGTGTCCATGACAAGTGCATATTTCTGTAATTTTAAGATGTTTTAAACTGTTTTAAATATTGTGTTTTAATTGTTGTAACCTGCCCCTGGGACCTTGGGGGAAGGACAGGTATAAATTGTAACAATAGTAAGCGTGTAAAACTTGTAAAATTTGCTGCTTCAAACTACCTTAGCAAAAGGTATCAAACAAGTTGCTTGATGGTAATGCAAAATGCATGCTTGACATGGGTCCACAAATGAACCTGCCTCTGCTATACATTGGTCCCCAATATCCCAAGAAATTTTGTAAACCACTTTGAGGTTTTCTATATTCTATAATCAAGCAGTATAAATTTTATGAAATAAATAAGTAAACTTAAATAAGAACTATAGTAGAACTAAACTGAACTAAAATTCTGGCAAGGTCCATTGATCTCCTGAACCTGAGGAAGGGCAGGGAGTATCTGCCAGACACTGTTCCCCCTCACTGCCCTATCAGTGTGGAGCACTTGGGAGACTTCTCTGAAGATCAGTATGGCCCCAAAATAATATGTCACCCCCCTCCTGGTCTCAGGGTGAACACAGATTTTACTGGTTACTAAGGTTAGCCATAGTTTGTGGACCTCTTATAGTGGAACTCAGGTGGCAGACTAAACCTAGGTGTGTGTCTGTGTGATCCCATTACTGTGGATAACTTGCTGAACCTTCATTATTAGTTGCCTATATTGCTAGCTCTGCTTTGACTCTGAATAAAGATCCAATCATACAGCACAACATTCTACTTGTAGACAGAACCAGAAGAAAGGACAGTTTGTCCTTTTGTCAAATAGGAATGTACTTGTGTAAAGGAATTGACATTTTCAGATGTGTTTTTGAAGATAGGTTTGGGGATGTTTAATTGACAGTTCACTACCAATACTGCCAAACTGGTTGAAAAAGAGGTACCTAGGATGATAGGTTTGTGTCTTCTACATTTTAAAAGTTGTTAGCTTTAATCATTGAAGATACCTTTCCTAGTCTTGATTTCTGTCAGTTGTGAATAGGATAGGTGTCTGCTTAGGGCAGATTTTTCTTTACAGCTCTATAAGGATGACTTAAAGTTTATAACTAGTTTGGCTTCCAGTAGGCATTGACACCTATTTAATCTTAGTTAGCTAAATATATCACAGATATTGCAGGTGTTTTAAACTCTGGTTTCTGAATACCATCTGTATATGAGCTAGATTGCTAGAAACTTTTCACAGAAAACTTAGGTTATGATTTATATATTCCTTCCATCTTGAATTCTCAATGATTCGTATTGCTTTGCAGGGAAGCAAATACAATCTTCAGAGGGAATTCTTTAGCTACTCGATGCCTAGATGAAATGATGAAAATAGTGGGAAAGCACTACCTGAAAGTTACATTAAAACCAATTCTTGATGAGGTACTGTAACATTATGCATTAAAGTTTCCAAAGCTGGTTGGTTAAATATTATTTTTTTGGCACTGCTTCCAGCTTTATTAACCAGTGACTCAGTGCAGAGTTGTTTCTTAGATATCAGCCAGTGAGCACCCCAACAAAACTGCTAAGGACCACATAATACAGTTCCTGCTTGCCACAAAACATCTGCATGGTGTGTTATCTTGACTCTTGTAAAGTGTAGAAGGGTTCCACTACACATATTATGGGAAATCTCTACAGCTTCCAAACAAGTGTGGTGGCTTTCCATATGATTGTAATCTGCATGCTGTGCCCCTAAATACTGTACATACAGTATGCAGACGTGTTTCTCAGCAGCAAGAATACTACTGCTAAATGAATGAAGTTGCCTACGACAACTCATACCTAAAAGGACTGGAAGTGATCTCTTCAGTATCATCCATGTATGTGTATGTGCACCTGTGCCTATGTAGTTCTGATCCTATTCATATAAGTCAGTTACAGGAAGGAAACAGCTGATGTCTGTTCTTAACAGTTTATATACATAAAACTTCTTCATCTGGGCTAGCCTGAAATCCAATCTCCAGGATCATGAGGGGAGTGGGGTAATAAAACACTTATCCACAATGTTGCCATTAACTTACTAGATTGCTACTGCGGGTGCACCTTTTTAGCATATTAAGGAAGACTGGAAGAAAAGAAAAGGAGGGAAATCAAGGTACCTTCCTCCTTGAGGATGCATGGTTTTAAGGTGTGAATGCAGCCACTAGAAACATAAACATGCAGTGGCCATCTTTTTTTCAAAAGTTTGCAGTATGCCTACAGGCAGCTTCTGGGGAAACATTGATGGGTTTTGCCCCTCTTCTTACCTCTGGCTCAGTAAAGGAGAACAGACCTGAATAATGCCTGTCCTGATATAACTGACTAAAATTTTACTCTTGTTTTCAGATATGTGATAATCCCAAACCTTGCGAAATTGATCCTTTGAAACTGAAAGAAGCTGATAATGTTGAAATACACCAGGTGTGTTTAAATGATTTTGTTCAGCTTATATTCAAGGACCTAGTGCAGAGAAGGGGAACCTCAGGCCTGGCCCTGAGGCAGCTCTCTAAGCCTCTCTGTCTCAACCTCTGGACTCTTCTCGGCTACATCCCTATTGGCCCTGCTTTGTGCTCTCTTTGAGTGTTTTTGCCTGGCTAGAATGTGTTATAGAACTTTGATAATGCCTCTTGCTTTTCTTAATGAAGGACAGAGGTGTGTAAACCAGCCTACTGTATAAAAAATTTACATTAATTGATTTCTCCATTTTTGCCTCCAGTGTCTCCTACCACTGGCATATGGGACCTGGAAGGTTGCCAGAATGCAGCCTTGGGCTGCAAAAGGTTCCCCACCCCTGAGCTAGTGTATAATCAATTTTTGGAGTGATAAATGTTAGCCATGATAAACTTCAACATCAAGCAAAATTGCTTAGAATCTGAGTGTAATTCTTCCACTTGTGCTGGCTTACAGTTACCAATGTTCTCTGTATACTGTAACTTCCATTATGTAGACCTCAGTATAAATAAGTACTACTGTAAATTAGTTCATAATTCAGTTCATAATACTGAACATGCACCTTACATTGTTGGGATCAAAACCTGGACCCATTATGGTAGCCTTGAGAGTTGTTGCTATTAAGTATCAGGTTTCTCTTTGTTAAAATAAAAGTATGAGTGAGCTGCAATAAAGATAGAATTTGTAAGCCACTTTGTACCATAAAAAGGTTATGTTTCTAATTATTAACAGTAAGCATTGGTAGTGATATATGGATTGTCTTTTGGCTAGCTTGTACCATTGGCAGCAGTGAAAGTAGAAGATGTCAGTGCACTTTTCTATTGTGTAACTATGTATGCAGGTAACTCGCAACTTACGTATGTTTTACATGCATAATTTGAACTTTATGCACTTGGCCGAAAAAAATCAAAATCAAAAGGGGTGGGCATCTGGCGGCGGGGGGGGGGACATAGGCAATCCCACCCATCATTGCACTCACCTTGGAGATCATGCAGAGGTAGAGTACAAGTTGCTTTGGGAGAGCATGGGAGGGGAGAGAGTAAGAGTGGCCTTGGAGAACGTGTGCTGTGCTTTTTATGGGGCATTTCCAAGTTTCCACAGGGTTGTTTTGACTATACTCTATTTTGGCTTTACACTCTATATCTCCAGAACGCAACCTTCACATAAGATGTGAATAACCTGTACATATGCCAGTGTGTTTTATTGACCTTTAAAGTATATGATTTACATTTGCCTCTGTTCCCAAAAGATTGCCATTGTTATGCTAGAATGGAGAACTTGTGTGTAAAATTTTGTATTACATTTTTCTTTGACAATAGAATAAAACAATATGGATTTCTGAAATAATTTGTTTGCCTTCTAGGAAAATCTGCGCTTCTATGTTGACAAAGTATTCAGTACAGTTGTACAGTCAAGTATAAGTTGCCCTAAATTAATGTGTGATGTGTTCTGTTCTCTGAGGCGCTTGGCTGCTGAAAGATTTTCTAGTAAGTCTATTTTTTTTAATTAAAAACTTATGTAAGACCTCTTGAAGTCCATGGAAGTGTTCTCAAATAGTTGTCCAGTAGCATTCATAAGGAAACTGAAATGACTGAATTTGCAACTTTACATTTTCAATAGACTTTAAAAATGTTTATTGTAAACATGACCTGCTTTCTGTAGGCTGTGTACAGTGGTGCCCCGCAAGACGAATGCCTCGCAAGACGGAAAACCCGCTAGACGAAAGGGTTTTCCGTTTTTGAGCTGCTTCGCAAGACGATTTTCCCTATGGGCTTGCTTTGCAAGACGAAAACGTCTTGCGAGCATTCCGATTTTTTTTCGCTTTCCCCCCTTTTTCTAAGCCGCTAATAGCCTTTTAGCCGCTAATCCGCTAAGCCTTTTATAGCTGCTAAGCCTTTAATAGCCGCTAAACCGCTAATAGCGCTAAGCCGCTAATAGGGTTGCTTCGCAAGACGAAAAAACCGCTAGACGAAGAGACTCGCGGAACGGATTAATTTCGTCTTGCGAGGCACCACTGTACGGAGCATATGTATTTGTTAATCTATACTATTTGGCATCAGAACTGCATGCTTGTTATACCAAAGCATCAGTATGAAAAGAGCACAAGATAAGAGACATACAGTATAAGAGAAAAATACAAACACACATCGTGTTTTAAAATGTTGCATTAGACAACATTTTGAATACAGTCATGCATCTGTTACTTATTGGTTAAAATGTGTGAAGCTTTGAATAGCAAGTTGAATAGTACGTTGTTATACGTATTTTATATTGAAATACATATACTATACAACATCTCCCCCAACATAAAAAAGGGGAAATAGCCTTCTTGGTATAGAGTAAAATATGTGTTCTCTGAAAACTATTAGAATGTATAGTTTATCTGATATAAAATATAAATAGTAGCTTCAGTTGTACATAATTATAAACGATGGTTTACATAAGGGATGGGGAACCTGTTCCCTCCAGAATAGGTTGAACTCCTAACTGTAAATGTCTCTTACCATTCGTCATACTGGCTGGGGCTGATTGGTTTACATTAATGGGCCTTGCGTTTATGAGCTCCCCATTCCCTTTTCTCCAGCACAGCTGTGAAGCAAACCAAAGTCTTAACTATGGTTTAAGTAAACAAGCCAACTTCAAATCCTGGCTTGTTTCCATAAAACATAGAGAAGAATTGGTATAGTTTTTGTTCAGACACAATAATAAGCCATGATTAACTGAAAACAGAAGCAAACCCTTCCAGTTTCCTCTCTGCAATAGTGCTGGAGGAGGGGAGATGGAGCTCACAAGCTCAAGGTTTGTGTACATGACTAAATCATAGTTTAGGTACAACCAAATGTGTTACAGTTCTTATTTGTGCCCTATAACAAATGGCAAAAGCATCTTGCATCATAACCACACTTTCATTTCATCCTACTTGCTAGTTCTTTATTCTGCCAAAGAACAGTACTTCTTTTTCTAATGACATTATCCTGCTAAAGTTTTTCATTGTCTTCATTTCCTACCAACTTGTAATACATCTTACATTTCATGGTTTTTCTCTGCAGATGACCCTCATGTACAATATTCTGCAGTGAGCAGCTTTATATTTCTTCGTTTCTTTGCTGTAGCTGTAGTATCGCCTCATACTTTCCATTTACGACCTCATCATCCCGTAAGTTTTAATAATGTTCTGTCCAAACTCTCTAGGCAAGGTTTGTTAGGAAGATAAATATAGAAATAAGCCTAGCGTTTGCATTGTGAATGGAGAGTTGAACTGTCAGTTTTTAGGCCTCCTGGATATAATTTAAGTAAACTCTAGGTAACTACATAGTCCCTAAGTCCCCTACGGTTCTGAGCTATTATCCTGCCTGAATATTAATAATAATAATTGGAAAATTGATATGAGTAGGTAGCTGGCACCCTGATCACTTGTATGGTATATGGTTGCATTTCCTATTGACTTCAAAGTAATCTCAAACAGTGACAGAAAGCCCTAAAAGAGAAGTCTGGGTTATCTTGAAGGGGTGTGTAGAAAGCTTTATTGTTAATATTCTGGTAATGTGTAGAGAATGTTGTTCAGGATGTCAAATGGGACAGTTGTAGCTTGGTATCATGTGAAACATTCTATGTAACTTTTCCTACACAGAGATGTTTTCATTGTAGTAAGAACATTGCATAGAAAGTGGCCCCAAAAGCATTGTGCACTGCTCATCTCAAAAAAGAAAATATTCCACAATAATAGCTTTCTTTTCTTGGGTTATTGATGCTCATTTATAGATTGTCTTATAAGAACTTTAATAGAGCCCTGCTGGTTCAGGCCAAAGGCCCATCTAGATCAATGTCCTGTTCTCACAGTGACTAACCAGATGCATAAGGGAAGCCCATGACAACCTTTTTTCCCATTTGTGAGTCCCAGCAACAGTATTCAAAGGCATCAGTTTTGCAACATTGCTTATGAAGTAGTAGTGGAGTGAACTACTTGGGTCTAAGATATTAAACATATGGAAAAGCTATTATAAATCAATATACTCTTTATGGCCAGGGGTTGGCAAGGTTTACCTAGCCTGGGCTGGTTCACTCCAGTGGAGATCCTTCCATGGGCCAGATTGCACGCATGTGTGAGCATGTGTGCCTACAATTTCCGGCGTCTGCGCAGATGCGATTTCTGGCATCGCAGAAGCAAGGCGCTGTGCCAGTTTAGCGCAGCGCGCAGGGACTCACCAAGTGGGCGGCTCAGTTTGGGGTTGGCTTGGGGGCTGGTTAAATGACCCCTGTGGGCCGCTTGTGGCCCACGGGCCTTAGGTTGCCTACCCCTGCTTTATGGCAGTGTACTTTCTTAATTAGAGGATACTGAATAGTACTGCTATAGCTACTGTTCATGTAATCAGTGACATGTGTTTTCTGGAAAACTTTGAATGGGAAGTTTTTCCTATTCACGTTGCATAGGCTAACTTGCATCAGAAACATTTTCTGATGCTCCAAAGAGTGATCTAATTTATTGTGTTTGCTTCACTTGCAATTTAGTAAACAGAGCAAAAAAAGTTAACATTCCTTCCCCCCCCCCCATATGCCACAAAGCATTTGACCACAAATATTTGAGGGGAGAAATTAATGCACACTTAATATCTATTGTTATGTAGACATTTTTCTTGCAAGATTTAAAGACAATGTTAGAGTTAATTACCTGTAAAACATTATTTACAACTTAGAACCTGCCAAACTTGCCTAATACTGTGTTTGCAATTGGCATCCATTCAGTGTTACTAATGAACTTATGACACAAAACATTTTTCCAAAACATTTTCTGCACCACTGCATGTAGTTCCTGGTTCCATGTTCTTGGAGCAATGTCCTTTCTATGCTCCCCACTTCTTACCAGCACACCATGTATCCACTGTACTCATTTTCGCCTGTCACTGCTCCCTCTCACTCATACCTCTTCTTAGGATTCTGGTCCTTGTTAGCAAAAGAGGAGAGACTTAATAGAAGTCATAGAAGTGGCACCACTGTGTCCTTAGGTAACTATGTGGTTTGGTGAGGTCGAAATACATTCCTTCATGTAGCATCCAGTCGTTCAGAAGGGGCATTAATAGAAATGTCAGATTTAATTCAAGACGCTATTCTGCTACAAAATAAATATTCAGCTAGTTACATGAATTGGAGCAAAACAATATTGCTCAGTCTCTGATTCAAAGATTATGTTAGGGCATAGCCTTTAAATATTCAAATAAGTGAAATGTTTCAGTGTCTGTGTATTGTAAAGTTAGCACAAATGTTTAACATCTTAAATATGGATATTTATGTAAAACACTTAAAGGTTTTCTTGCAATGAACTGGTATATACATCTTTTAAATGCATTTTCATAAATAAATGAAGTAGAATATTTCCGTAAAACCTTGGCTCCTTTTAAGCAATAAAGTACAGCTCTTTTTGTTTGGTGGAGACATATCAAACTGTAGAACCAGAATCTATAATGGAAGATGTTTCATCTACTAATAGACTGAAACAGTACCTCTCATGAGGGGACTTCTGCTCACTGAAATAACACTCTCATTGCCTAGTAACAGAGGGGGGACATTTTCACCTGCTGCTCATGCCCTCCCAAATAAATCCGCTCTGAATGATTGAAGACCTTCCAGAACAGTATGGGAGGTGCACAAGAAGCTGCAGGAGCATTGGCAAAAATTATAGCCTTCCCCATGCTGTGCCACTTCTATTAATAGGGGCCTCTGCTTGTATCAAAGGCCCTTGTGCCCATGAAAATTTGTTGGAGTCTGCAAAACACTGCTTCATGCTGTATCCATCTCCATGCTGCTTATATGAAAGCTGCCATGTGGCAGCTGTGCAGTAAAGTACTTGGTAGATGTTCTTTCATTGTAATACTATTAGTTATTTAACAAGATTTATATACAATTTAATCAAGTTTCTAAGTGCTTTACATAAAATATAAATTAAATTCTAATTATAAATTCTATTAAAAATAATAGAATCAGATGTTAAAAACAAGGTGACCCAAGATTCAAAATGTAAATCAGATCATTTTAAAAAAATGTTTACATTATAAAATCACATATTAAAATACATGTCACATGTGCATGTCTGGGTTGACTTGCCTGAATTTTTTTTTTTATAGCAGGGACCTAAAACAATACTATGACACCAGTAAAATGGCAACTTTACCTGTTTCTTATCTGTTTCTTTTAGGATGCACAGACATCTAGAACATTAACCCTTATATCAAAAGCCATTCAGACACTGGGGAGCTGGGGAAGTTTGTCTAAAAGCAAGCTAGTAAGTACCTGATTATTTATTATTTTGTTTTGCTTCTGGAATCTTAATTGCTAAGGTTTACTCACTTCAATTTTCTCTCTTTTAGTCAAGCTTCAAGGAGACATTTATGTGTGAATTTTTCAAAATGTTTCAGGAAGAGGCATATATTGAAGCTGTCAAAAAGGTATTTTTAATATATATACACATTATTTTAGTTAAAGTATGCGTCCATTTTTTTCTTGCATTCCTCCAAGGATGTCAGGAACTGTACTTGGAGGCTATCCCTTTTGATATACACAACTGTGAGGTAGGTTAGATCAATAGATGGGCAAATCAGTTGCTTACAGCTGGCTAGTGGTTTGAACCCAGATCTTCCTGGTACAAGTCTAATCCTCTGTTTACTGCACAATACCACCCTGTGCCCCTCACGTGCACACTTGTTTTGCTAAAGTACAATGGCAGAAATGTTTTTAAGATGCAATATTTTAGATCAAATGTGAAGGTAAAATACAGAAACAACATCTTAGAACTGTAAATTAACTTAGGTTAGCTTAGAGTTCATGTATATTGATTTTTTAAAAAGCTTTTACAAAAGTTTCTACAGTTAAGTATGGAAAACAATTCACATTATTTTAACATGGTCTCCATGTTCTACTTTCTTCTATTTGAAAGTAGAAGAACTTAGCTTAACGAAGGATCAATGAAAGCTGGGGGGAAACGATCTGATCTGTTAGGCCGGAGAGAAAAGCCTGCCTCCCAGAGTTCTTTTCTCTCCTACCTCCGTCATCAGCAACCGCCTGAAATTTCATGTATATTGATTTTTTTAAAAGCTTCTACAGTTGTGTATGGAAAACAATTCACATTATTTTAACATGTTCTCTTTTAGTTTTTAGATGAGGTATCATCTACTGAAACTAAAGAGCCAAGTGTCATGAGCGAGTCGATTCATCTAAAAGAAGGGTAACTGAAGTACAAAGTACTGTATACTGACAAGTGTTTTGCTTGAATACATTATTTTTGCCATCTCTTTGAACTAGTTCCAGCCTAGAACCTTTGCTTCCCTGACTACTTAAGTGCCAACGCTCTCTGAGGCAGTAGCCTACTTACATATGTACACAATTTCTTGCTCAGATTACCATTGTATACAAAATACCCCTTTTTATCAGTACAAGATTCCTGCAAGGAGAGGATAGTTATTGTAGCTAATCACCCTGTAGCATACTTAACCTTAAATTGATGGTTGGGAAGAACTTGCAGAGCTGCAACAACCACCTTGCATTTACTTTTTAAAGTGGAATGATGTGAGCAAGTCTGGGAAAGAGAAATAATAAAAATGTTTTCTTCATCTTACATCGTGAACTTTGAGCATAAGTGAAAATTATTTTAAAAATATTACTATAACAACTATACATAAACGTGCCCTTTATACCATTATAAATATTTCCATATTTTTAATATATATGCCTACTATAATTCAGTCTCATTGGGTAGAATTCAGTGTTGTGCTATGATGAACATTTTGTCTGCACAACGATTTTAGCTTGCTAGACAGAACAATCTCTCCTCCCTCTGCATGTTGTTCTGGGGTTCTCTTGACCCCAATAAATAATTATGGGAGATGTGGGGAGAGGTGCAGGGGAAACACAGTGGTTCCGCTGACAGGTTTCATTAGATGAATCCTACCCTTAAACTCAAAATCCAGTGTCTTAAGATATCCTTGCATTATACAAAGGTTAAATGTTTATAATTCAGTGTAACATAAAACACCCTTTATTATTGGATATTGAAAGACTTCTTTATACTATCAGTCAAGGACTTCAGTTTTTATTATAAAATATTCTGCTGTTCTCTCCCTTCCTTATATAATATACCAATTTTTCCATTAGTGCAAATCCCCACATTTTGTCAGTTCACTCACTTACAGTTGGTATCACATGTAGTCTCAGTTTATTTCTGTATATTATTCTTGATGCTGTCAGTATAACCAAATAAATTAGGTATGTTCTTTTTACACCAATCATTAAATAAATAAGAAAAAACAGGATCTTTTTTCTTTTTATAGACTTAAAAATTGTCTTTCTGGATTCTAAATCATATTTATTCCTAATAGTTCTGGGGTTTTTTATTCAACTTTGTGTCCTACTAAAGTCTCATATTCAACTATAAATTGTTCAATTTCTGACAAAGAAATGGTGGTCCACTTAGTGTTATAACTATATAACAGACTGAGGTTGAATCCTGACAGACAGAAGTACTGTTTTGGGGGGACAGGGGACGGGCAGGTGTGTGGGACTCCCTGGTCCTGAATGGTGCGCACCTGGGAGTCATTTTGGACTCACAGCTGTCCCTGGAGGTGCAGGTCAAGTCTGTGTCCAGGGCAGCTGTCTACCAGCTCCACCTGGTACACTGGCTGATACCATGCCTGCCTGCAGACTGTCTTGCCAGAGTGATGCATGCTCTGGTTATCTCCTGCTTGGACTACTGCAGTGCGCTCTATGTGGGGCTACCTTTGAAGGTGACTCAGAAACTACAGTGGTACCTCGCAAGACGAATGCCTCGCAAGAAAGACGAAAGTTTTCTGTTTTTTGAGTCGTTCCGCAAGACGAATTTCCCTATGGGCTTGCTTCGCAAGACGAAACGTCTTGCGAGTTCTTGCGAGTTTGTTTCCTTTTTCTTAAAGCTGCTAAGCCGTTAATAGCCGTGCTTCGCAAGACGAAAAAACCGCAAGACGAAGAGACTCGCGGAACGGATTAATTCCGTCTTGCGAGGCACCACTGTACAACTAATCCAGAATGCGCCAGCTAGACTGGTGACTGACTGGGAATGGCCGCAGGGACCATATAACACTGGTCCTAAAGGATCTTCATTGGCTCCCGGTGTGTTTCTGAACACAATTCAAAGTGTTTCTGCTGACCTTTAAAGCCCTAAACGGCCTTGGCCCAGTATACCTGAAGGAGCGTCTCCACCCCCATTGTTCAGCCCAGGCACTGAGGTCCTCCTCTGAAGGTCTTCTGCTGGTTCCCTCACTGCAAGAAGTGAAGTTACAGGGAACTAGGCAGAGGGCCTTCTTGGTAGTGGCGCCCTCCCTGTGGAACACCCTCCCTGTCAAGGAGATAAAAGAACTACATAACTTTTAGAAGACATCTGAAGGCTGCCCTGAATCCGGAAGTTTTACTGTCTGATGTTTTATTACGTTTTGATATATGCTGTAAGCCACCCTGAGAGGCTGGTGAGACCAGGCAGTTGGGTGTGGTATAAATAACAAAATGATGATGATGATGATGATGATGATTATATTGCTTGTAAGGACACGCAGGTCCCCTTACCAAACACAATGCATTCCCTGGAAATTGTTTGTTAGGTGAGCGTTTGTTTAAGGAGTCCACAATTTCCATTGATTCCTATGGGAACATTTCTAATTGGAGGATTTGTCCCAACTCTCTTCATGGTTTCTTCCTGAAATTGCTGCAGCCTACCAGTAAAAGGCAGACAAAGGAAAAACTGATTAGTTCAGTCTCTCCTGCTCCCTGATTTGTCTGAGCTTGCTTCCTGCATGGTTTCTGCTCCCAAATGGCTACTGCTGGCCACCAAAGCACAAAGTAAGGAAGTTGGCAAACTCTGGATGTTTGGATATCTGAATCTGTGGAGTGGTTTGAGCATAATTGGATAAGTATTTTTTTGCATAATGAGTAGGCAGATTGAAGGACCTATGTGTAAGTGCAACTGGGAACTCTATGGGAAGCATTTTGAAGGTTTCTGCTTAATAATCCTTTGTATTCTATTCACAGGGAAATGTATAAAAGAGCACAAGGAAGAACACGTATTGGGAAAAAGAATTTCAAAAAGCGTTGGTTCTGTTTGACAGATAGAGAGCTCACTTATCATAAGCAACAAGGTATTAGTGCTGCTTATTTGCAACTTCAGCATTTTAAGTTACAGGATGTGGTCTATTTATCTATAGTGCGGACTTTGTACTTTCGTTATGATAATTAAATGAATTCGTTAAAACAGAATCCTTTTTTTGTTCAAAGTGGTATAAAGTAGTAAAAATAGTCTAGAAAAAGTAGTCTAGAAAAAGAGGTGCCAGAACTCACCATGAACGCCTCCCTCGTTCTCTTACGATGGCAATGGTGCCCTCCTGAGAGGTGCCAGAACTGTGTCCTTGTGAGTTCTGGCTGAAAAGAAGTCCTATCCAAGCCTGCTTACTTTCTTACCTAAAAGAGGCACTTGCATATATGTGTTAACCATAATAGAGTTGGCAGGCATATGCTTTTTCTACTGCACTTGCTCCATAGGAAATGAAAAATGGAATGCCAGAGTTCAGTTCCAAATTCTACTAAGATTTTGTCTCCAGCATTATCCTAATCAATAGCTTTCTTTTCTATAGTTTGTACCAATTTACTCATTCTTATTTACACAGATAAAGATCCTATTTACACCATTCCAATCAAAAACATCCTTGCAGTGGAAAAGCTTGATGAGAATGCCTTTAACAGGAAAAACGTAAGCTGGATTTAGTTTTGAAATATTAGTTAAGAATACACTTAGTTTTTAAGCTAACTGCTCCACAGGGCATTTGTTCTTGGAAAATAACATTATATAATTATCATATTTACTTGCAGTGCCCCCATCTTTTTGAAACATTTATCAACCATATTGTAGATCAGAACTGAGCAACCTAAACTGGCTGGCAGGCCAAATTCTTATCTCCCCTATCTCTCATTGGCCAAATTTGAGAGCTCCACAGTGCTGCCATCCTGTCAATTAAATGAAATAACAATGACATCAGATGAATGATTGTGCAATGCTTTGACACCCTACTGATGAACAGACTCAAAATTATCATCTTTCTACTGATGTTGGGGGGGGCATAATATCTGGCCTGCTTTCTGCAGGGATCAGCTGCATGATCAACTTTCCACACAAGAATCCAGTTGTGGGGCAGCTGAACATGGTTTGAGGAAAGTGGCCAAATTGGGACCCATACCAGGTCAAATTTAGCCTGGCCAGGCCAGAGATTCTCCACTCTTGTAGATGGAACTTAACATATAAATTGAGGGAAATACCTTGAAAAGTATCCTGAGTTAATAGATTTAGGACAGACTTCCTCAACCTCGGCCCTCCAGATGTTTTTGGCCTACAACTCCCATGATCCCTAGCTAGCAGGACCAGTGGTCAGGGATGATGGGAATTGTAGTCCCAAAACATCTGGAGGGCCAAGGTTGAGGAAGCCTCATTTAGGAAGTCTAAATAAGAAACACTGGTTAAGATGTCTAAGCAGGAAATGTGCATCTACTAAACTATGAATTGAAACTCATGAAACTCTATAACATTTGTTATCCTACAGATAACAAAATTTCTGCTCAAATACCTATCCAACAACTATACACACACATACACGTTGGGATGGATACATATACCCATATCACTGCCTAGCCAGTTGTCCTGGATCCATACTGGACAACATCAAGCTTGTAAATAAACTAAAGAACTGGCTTATGTGAAATAATTATCTATTAAATTATCTATTATCAATTAAAAATAGACTTCTAATTTGGAGGGCAAAGGTCCCTTAAAGGCAAATGCTTAATTGCAAAATAGTTGAAAAACAGTACCCACAAATACTTCGTTCATATATGCAGTCAATACATTACAACTTAACAATGTCCTTGTATAGCAAAAGAATTACCTTATCTGCTGATAACTTGATAACTGTGTCAATAAAATGTATATGCAAATATACAACAATGGCAAGGAAATTAATACAGGCAATGACCATTTTACTCTTGTCCAGTATGTGCACAACCACACAAACATATCCACAACCCAGAAGAGGTCGGAAAAGTGAGTGGGGGTCAGGAATGTAACCCCCACCCAAAATGGTTTTTGTCTGTATAGCAAAAAGTGACATTTTTGGAGTCCTGTACTAGTTTTATAGCTGCCATCCAACCAATGTCATCCTTAAGCCCACAGGGCATTAATAAACACAAGGCAGGTTCAATTTGGGGTGCACTTTCTTTCATGTTAAGGTTTTTGGTTGAGAATACTGTTTTGATTCTTCCTATTAATGATTATTTTCCAGAAGGAGCTGCTGCTTGAAATATACCGTATTTTTCGCCCTATAGGACGCACCGGCCCATAGGATGCACCTAGTGTTTTGGGGGGGCTTGCGGATATCTGCTCGAAGCAGGCTGCTATCCGCAGCCCAGGGAGCCCTGCGGGAACTCCCACAGGGCTCCCTAGGCTGCGGGTATCTACCCAAAGCGCGGGGCGCTCTGCTTCAGCGCGCCCCGTGCTCCGGGCAGCAGGCCTAGGGAGCCCTGCGGGAACTCCGGCAGGCTCCCCAGGCTTGCTGATAGCTTCCTGAAGCCTGGAGAGTGGGAGGGGTCGGTGCGCTCCGACCCCTCTCACTCTCCAAGCTTCAGCGAAAGCCTGCATTCGCCCCATAGGACGCACACAGATTTCCCCTTCATTTTTGGAGGGGGAAAAGTGCGTCCTACAGGGCGAAAAATACGGTAAGGGGCAGTATCCCACATAATGTTAGCGCAAGAAGCAGGAGAGTTGCTGTTGTGCAAGCCATTTTATTGTGAAAGCAGGGTATATGATATGTTAACACTGTTCAAGCTCTTCTGCCCACCCAAGGCGCCTGTTAGATCCAGTTGTTGCAGTACATGAGGAACGGGGCTTCTGCTAGTCACATGACTGTTGTACTAGTAGCTGCCACAGTTGAGTCTGTTTCTTGGTTTATGATGCAAGATGGGATGGACAAGGGGAAGGATGTCATGATAAGTAACAATGTGGCTGCCGAGAGAACTAAGCTGGTGAAGGGTGTAGCATTGCAGTCCTGCTACTAAGCAGTAGAACAGAAATTTCACAAAATTGCTAAATAAAACAGCAAATGAAGAGAATTTTGTGCTGCTTGTTATTTGGAGTCCTGTGAATAAACTGTGGGTTTCTGAATAAAAAGGATATTTTCTTTCGCAGATGTTTCAAGTGATACATGCTGAAAAGCCACTCTACGTGCAAGCAAATAATTGTGTGGAGGCTAGTGAGTGGATAGAAGCTCTCTGTAGGAAGAGCAGATACAACGAAAGCAGATTGAGTGTTTATCATCCGTCTGCTTTTTTGAATGGAAACTGGCTTTGCTGTAAGGCTACATCAGAGAACTCAGAAGGTTGCACACCATGCACTGTGTAAGTAACATCTGCAAAGAAAGATGTATACTTGTTTGGAAATAGAAATAAGATGGGTCTCTGCCTATTTTTGCTGGGATTTCAGTCAGTCCCTGGCATGTTTGTTGCCTAAAGGGGCCTCTTAGCAGAATAGTGTGTGTATGTTTAAGGCCGCTTGTCATAATAGTTAACCTAGGATTTGTAGCTAGAGAGATGTGTGCTTCCTATATGATATATTCCAGTCCTTTAGTTCACAGATAGCAGGTGGAAGGAACAGGCAACATTGTAATCAGGGAAAATAGATACCATTGATGGCGGGAGCCAGTTGCATGTGTTAAACTGCTTTAGAGAATGGTTTGTAACATACAGTGAAGGATGGAGATGTATGTATATGTATATAGTTTATAAACTTTTAATTGCAGGGGTGTGCCTAATGACATCCAAATAGAGATTGATGGGGATCGAGAAGCGGAGAGAATCTACTCCCTTTTTGCTATCAACATGCCAAAGTTGCAGAAGATGGAAGGTACAGATATACTAATTCAAGTAGTGCTGATTTCTTAGAAATAGTACTGTTGGAGGAAAAAACATTACTTAGTAAATTGTTAAGTTTATGAGAATTGGTTATAGAACAAGTGGCAAATAGATTTCTTTTGTGTCCAGTAAAGTGGTTTTCTTTCTTAATTATTTTTTTAAAAAACCATTTTCTGTTACATATACTTGTGTTTCTGAACACGTAGAAGAATACAGATTTTGTTTAATAAAAACTAAGGCCTTCCTAATACTGTTGCTTGTACGTACTTATTTTTAGAGGCTTGTGAAAGTATAGCAGTCTATCAAGGTCCGCGGAAGGAACCGGATGACTATTCTAATTTCAAAATTGAGGACTCAGTAGCAACTTTTCAAACACTTAAGCAAATAATATCTGTTGTAGAAAAGTTGGATGAGCATCATGACAGATATGGAAAGAAAAGATCATCGAGTGCTAAATATGGCAGTGAGTAAGTATTGTAGGTACTTCTACCTTTAGGGTTGATCTGTCTCCTGACAAACCAGATGTACTCTGAAATATCATCCAACTTTTTTTCTCAAGGTAAACCATGCAAATTAGCTCTGCTTCTGCGAAATAGTTGACTCAAACCCAGACACATTACTATTACACATCTCCATATTTAGCATAAATAAGCTGTATCAATTATGCTATTCTTGGTTACTGTAGAAACTGGCCAAGGTAATTGTTAGGTGGATTTGTGGCTGGCTCGCTGACCAAACCAGGAGTGCTCACTAACGGTTCCTCATCCTGGAAAAAAGTGACAAATGGAAGGGTGCCTTTTGTTGATCAACGTCTTTATATATGACTTGGATAAAGGAATTGATGGGATGCTCATCAGATTTGCTGAAGACACTAAGCTGGAATGCCACAGACACTAATGCCACAGAAGACAAACCCAGGATTCAATATGACCTTAACAGATTGGAGAACTGAGCCAAAACTAACAAAATATAAATAGGAACAAATGTAAGATTCTAATCTTAGGCAGCAAGAACCAGCTGCACAAATATAAGATACGGCACTCTTCAAGCACATTTAATCAGTAATACACATCCTATTGCACCATTCAATATTTCCATCTTCAGTGGTCCATTTTATATGCATTAAATAGGTATTTCCCGCTAGTGTGTTATCCTAAATGGACCACAGCAAAGAGAAGGGTTGAGCTAGCATGCTTTCATATTTTTAAGCTGCTTTTATCACCTAATAGAAATGGTTTCTTTTTCCTCTTTTTTTCCAGAGAAAATCCAATTGTTGGGAAAATTTCTTAACCAAAGACACACTGCAACAAATGGATTTCGAAGAAACTGGAGTAGTTTTCACTTTTTAAAAATCCTGATTGTGTGCTGATTCAGAGTATTTAAGAATGTACATTGCCTGGATATTAGCCGTGTACATACAATATATTTATTATTTAATAGGGGAAAGACTTGCTTGGGAATCTGATTGTTTTGCAGGGTGAGGAACATCAGTTCCATTTCGCTTAAAGAACTAAAAGTGCCAGAAGATGAAAGTAAACAAATTTTCTAGCGCTGGAAGGAACTACTAAAGGAATAAGCTTTCTAAGGGAGGAAATTAACTACCACTGCAGAAGGGACTTTGGGTGTGCCAAGATAATAATCAATTTCATTTATGAACCATCGGTACCTATTCTGTGGACAATGAGTCTTGGCCAATGAAATCCCAACAGGTAACAAAAGGAATTGAAGTTTATATACAGCGCACGGCCACTTTTAAAATGGTCCTTTCTTAATCCACAATAGACATTTGTAAGAAACAAAGTGGTACTTTTTAAATGTGCATTCATAATTAGCAATGTTATGTTATTTAAGTGATATTACTGAAGCAGGACAAGTCAGGGAGTCTATGCATCTTGTTTACAATTGGAGTGAGCAGTGAATGGAGTGACATGGGACCACTGTCTGAATTTTTTTTTTTTTTAAATAGCCAATTACTAGTACTTTATTTAGCAATCAGGGCTTTTTTGGAAGTACTGTGTAAGAACTTTGTGCTGTTGGGAAACTATTATGGGTGCATACCAAGCAACATCGACCTGCCAATCAAAACAATCACCCTAAAGATAGGTATTACACATTGGAAATATGTCACATCCAATTGCGACTAGTTGATTTCGAAAACCACTCCAAGCACTTTAAATATCTGGATTGCCCCCAGATTATATTTAAAGATACTTTTTAGTATCTAATCATTATGATCAGTTGAATGATCACTATTGTGGCTTAAAACAATGCTTTTGTGAACATTTTTATATCTAGTTTTTTACTTGCCAGGTGAAGTTTTGGACTCAGATTTGCATTTAGAAACTCTTAATCTTGCCTTCTTGATATATTTTTAATCATAGGCTGATAAAAATGTATGTAATGAACAGAAACATGGTATCCAACTAAGACATAGGCTGGACCCATTGACATCAATACACTTAACTCCATTGATTTCAGTGGGTCTGCTCTAAGTATGACTAATGCTTGATATCACCCCAGGCTTCCTTTAATCAGTATTATTGAATGTGGTACTAGGAAACCTCATATTGGGAGTAAATTTCTGAGCACTGTAAAAATTGATATATTGCCACATATTTGTATATTGTTGTTCTAGTTTACTTTTCTACACTTGTTTTTCTTCTTTTTGGCTGCTATTTGCCACTGTTGTGGTTAATATTTGTTTTAATTGATAGAAATTGGGAAGAATGGATACAAGCTGCTTAAAATACTACATGAATTACTTACAGTATGGCATTGCCTAAGAAAAAATTCAAAGATCTTGCTGTAGGATTCAACAGCCAGATTACAAGGCTTTCTGCACCAGCAAATAAATGCTTATAATCTACTCAGCTACTTTAGGCATGCTCAAAAGGGTTGCATGCAGCCAGTGGGAGTCATTTTGGAACAGCCGATACCCATGCCTTATCACTAACTGCTTTGGATAGGTCTTTTGAGTTTCAGAAATAGTTTGCCATAAACATAGGGGCTATTGTTGAAGTCTTCTGGGCCCATGGGCTTAGCTGTGTAGTACTTTGGATCATGGATCTTAGTGGATTAGCAGAATGAATGGCACAGAAGTTATGTAAGAAGAACACTAGAGGTACAAACAGATCTAAGAAAATTACAACTGAATCAACAATTGGGAGGTATAAAGCTAATTTATATATGTATTTCAAGTGCAGTGACTCCTGAATCAGAGGTGTTCTCCTTTCTATGTTCTGTATTCAGCAATGGACAAAGCCAGAAGTACTGATGGAAATTATTTCCCCTAGATAAGGCTCTCCATCAGAATACCCTGTTCAGGCCTGCGTATTCTACAATCTACTATTGTCTGATAACATTTTTTAAAAATTGTACAAGGCACATTTGTCCACCCTAGGTTTAAACAAAAATATTGAACTAAAATATTGGAGATGTGATTGTGCATTGCAATTTGTTTGTCCGGGGACTTGTTTCAGTGGGTTTTACTGTTTTTTATAGGGAAATATGCAAATGCTATTAATTCAATCATTGTTTCATCACCTGGGTGAAAGCTACATACTATATCAGTTGTAGTAGTGGGATCATGTCATATGTCACTCTTTTAATCTTTATTTAATTCAATTGGTGAAAAATAAAGATGCAAATAAATGCAAATAGTACAATCAATACAAAATAATAGTTATATTTATATTAGTTCTTAATCATGTACATAGTTTTAAACAGTGGCCTAATTTGCTCATCAAGGTAAGTCATTGCTTATCATTCCAACTTTACCACTCCTGTAGCATGAGGGAAAACGAGCCACAATCCCTGATCTGATTTAAAAGTATATCCAAATCAAAATTGCCGTTTGTTGTGCTGAAACAAACTGCAGTTGATAAGCCAAGAACTTTAAGTTTACATCATTGTTTGCTTGAAGCAAAATAAGCCACAATTTCTGGTTTGGATGTAACACTAAATTGGGGATTATGGTTTGTTCCTCCAAGGGAAGGACTGAAGTGGGGGTGTTCTGCATTTTCATGGTGAGCCATTGACTATGCTTTCCCTTGTAATCTGAGCACTTAAGGTGTTCTGAGACAATCTTTCATCTCAATAATGAATTAATAAAGTTATTCACAAGTAGTTGAATAGCATTGGCAGTGCAGTACAGCCAACAGCTTTTACTTAACGATAACACTCCCTGTTTTACATACGTGCTTTTAGATATGATATATACATTATATAAAATCATGTTGTGATATCTGAATATGACCATGAGAACCCGTACCAAAGAAGTAATAGACAATATGGGAAGGATGTGCAACCAACAATTTTAATATTCATACTTGTAAATACCATGCACAGTTAAGTTTGCCTTTTCATTAATACAGTCTAATGTATTACTGGAATAGTGCAAAATATTACTTTATTTTTGAAATAATTCAGCTCAGCCACAGGGTTATCTTACAAATCATGAGGTTGGTAAATATGCCCGTACAACCCAAAACCATGGACCTGCTGATCTATATTATATTCTGAAATACAGTCTTAAGACTAGTACCCGACTCTATTCTTATATTGCCTTATTTTTAACAGTTTCCCTCACCCCACTCTGTTTACAACAGAATATGGTATACCTCAGTTCACATCCAAAAAAGATGTGTTATAGGAAAAGTTACATTTTAATTTTAAAAGTAGATATATAAATCAAAATCGTGTTAAATATTCAACCCACATTAGCAGTTTGTATGTGATAATTTAAACTGGTATTTTTTTCTTTTGTAGAGGGGGAAATGCTCTGTTTGGAGAAACCCAGTTCCTTTAGCTGCACTAGGGAGTTCCCAATAGTGTAGCCAGATGCTCCCTGTCAGAATCAATCAGCTGAGTGGCACTGATGGGGAGCCCCACTTGCAAAACAACAATTGGGAGCTCACTTTAAGTAGTTTCATCCATACCTTCCCCACTCCTGTTGTCACATATGTCAGCTGTGGGACAAGTGGGCATGATTTGTGGGGAACTGCCTTGCAGGCCTAATTATGCTCACAAGCAGGGAGTTCTCCATCCCTGGAGCTGGAGTACACCTGAATGATGATTTGAAGTAACCCGCAGTGGCCATCCCTAGAACATAAGCAAATTGGCATGGTGTTCTTTTTGAGGTTTGAGTGTTAAAAATGTTAACTTAAAGGTATTGTGCCTTCAATTTTTGTTGATAGGCAAAGTAACTTTAAAATGTATTATGCACTTGTATTCATTACAAATAGTGATACTGTCTGTAACTTTTCATGGAGTCAAGATGCTTTACTTGGTTAGGAGATTGCAAGATGATTATTTGATTCATTAAAAAAAAAAATATATGAGTAAGGTCTCTTAAAACAGGCAAAGTAATAAACCACCTTAAAAGACCAGTGTTCCTGACCTACTGTTAAGTGATTTTGCTGTTTCGTGTTCCTAAGCTACATTCTTAGTATTCAAGAATCTTGCTGATATTTGACATTGGTTTCATGCATCACTTTTGGATCCCTTTACATATCACACAAATGTGACCTACAACAAAATGTTGCAGGGTGAAGTGCTTCAATTCATCTTTCCAGCCACTGCATTCCATTTCCTCTTCCTGGTTTTTCATTTCCCACTTGGTTAGATAGCCAACATTTCCTGCTCACATAGCATATTGGGCTATTTGATGGGGGGTGGGTTTTCCGTTTTGATGTTTTCCCTCTTCTTAGGGGGGTGAGGTGGCTACACTGGTGCCCAACTCCAGCTACCTTACAATCTTGGATTTTCCCATTGATATGCATGTGTAGTTCGCACTTCATCACTGGGACATTTTAATCATAGCTTCTCCGTGTGAACCTCAAAATTACTTATCCTGACAATCTCAACCTTATATTTCTGTCTTCTTCCATCATCTTTTACTAATTCTTACTCTGTACTTGCTTTCACACAAATCTCCCCCCTCTTCCTGGGGGCACTAAGCATATTCAGTCTTCGTTGGACTGTTTCAGTGAATCTTGTGCATTACTTTTGCTAACTTTTTTGTAATCTGCAAACTTCGGAGTTCCCATGAATCTACTGATACCTCCCTCTTCTGCTGGTGCCATTTTGGCTGCATGAGCAGTGGCATCTATGCTGAGCATCTGAAAATATAGGGGATGGTGGACTTAAACAATCATCTGGGGCTTTTCAGTATATTGATACTCAGTCAAGATGATTGAATTACAGTGTTAACTTGTTGCATCATCACTGTGTCATTCTATTTTGGCATTTGATGAAGCCATTTACCCTGGTAAACGTGTTGGTCTATAAGGTCCTTCAAACTTTTTGTATTGCTTCTGTTAATCATTTTGGTTCCTGTTCACATTATTTCTAAAATAATTCACTCCTTTTTATTTTTTGAAGTGTATGCCATGATTGCACCAGAACCATGTCAATGCATAGTATTTATTATTGAGGGTCATTACTCTGCAAACAGTTCTGTTGAAAGGATGTAAACTTAAATTGGGATAGTTAATATTAAGAAAACGGGGGTCACCTATTAATCAGTTCTGTCTGTATACCATATCTTCACGAAGTAAGGTTTGAGTAACTTTGTTTCTGCCTTATTCTAAAAGAGCACGATTAATTTCTGATCCTTGTGCAAGCATAGTTCTGTGGATGTAGAGGTTCAGAATAGTGCTTAATAAAGCCTCCATTCCCCTGCCTCATTGACCTTTTACTATACATAGATAGCAGCAAACCGCCCACTGTTTACCAAGAATGGCTAGTACACATCTCCCATATTAGTAATTTATCTATTCAGTTGCTGTTGCTAGAGTTATACTGGATTGCTGTGCAGAAGGAACACGTTGACCTGATGATGTGAGTCATGCCTGGCATTCTGTGTATTCATCAAAACATGGAGATTGACAGAGGGCTCTCAAGCAAATAAAACTCATCATCCTCCAAATTACATTTATACCAAATTAAACCTGAGCTCTTCAAAACTATTATGGGGAATAAATGCACTTTCAAAAGTTAAGGTACAACGTTGCGTAAAGTACAAGGCAGTTAATAATAAAGCAGCACTGAAAAATATTTCATGTTCCAATGAAGCAGTATCGATGTTTTCAGCATGTGGCCAAGTGCCAAAGATCTTCCTAGCCCTGTCCATGCAATTCTTTTTGTCAGTGTTATATTTCAAATACAGTAAATAACCCAGAATTAAGTTTTGTATGTAGTAAATATTGAAAAGGGTTTCTGTTTGGATTAGCCTAGAGATTTTTTTAAAAAGACTGCTGGCTTAATTAGCTGTGGTTGACATGTATATTTTGCAGTGTATTTTTAATTTGTCAAGATGAAATGTTGAATGTATTTTTATTTAAAGTTTATTTTCTTAACACAAGTATTAAAGTTTGAAACTTGCATGTTGCAGCCACTTTTAATATGTTGATTGATCATTTTAAATACTTAATACACACATAAAGGTTTTCTCAAAGAGTGGATGCTAAAAAGATATTGATCAATTGCTTATTGTTCCATCTTATGAAATAGGCTGGAAATATTAGGATCTGTGAATGCATTGAGCCCTTGACTGAAAGAAACATTGGTGGTTAACATACAATATAACTTCTGCAGAAAACCTATGCAATAGGGTATGACTATGACTGTAACATAAACAAATTACATGTCATGTACAGATAACCTTAGAAGTCAACTCAAATAAACCAAGCAACCATATCATGACATTTATATTAATCAAGATAAACAGAATCCCTTTAAAATAATTGTGTGGTTTTATATAAAAATGCAAGATGTGCTAGTATAGCCTAAATGAAACATTTATTTCCTTGGAAGAATAGATACCAAAACTTTTTATTCCTAAATGTTCCAGTTAGTACGCCAGAAGAACGGCTATGAGAATTTTAAAATGTGTCTTTCATATGGAATTTTAACAAAATTAAGTGGTAAACACAAAATACCTTTGGATTAAAGGAGCTATCGGGTATTGCATATAATATATAGCTGTTAGCCCTTCTAGTATCTTAGCATATTTAAACACTTCAAATAGAATCCTAAACAAGTTTATTCAGAAGTAAGACCCATTGAATTCAATGGAACTTGCTTTCAGTTAAGTGTATATAGAATCACAGCCTTTAATAAGATGATGATATGGTGAGAAAAACACAAAGCTTTTAAAAATCGTTGTGAATGTAATAAACATTTGGGACTGCAGGTGTAAAATAGCCTTTGATACACAGTCGCTTCAGTCATAAATGAATTCTTCAATGTAGATGAACATTTGAGAGTGTTTAGATTCTAAAAATTTAAATGTGGATATAGCACAGAATGTTAGATCTGTTTTTAAAAATGGGCAGTTTCCTTCTTAGTCATTGTATCACCTACAAGATCTCGGGGTAGGGAGGAACTTTGTCTTAATAAGGGAAGGTACTCAAAACTACAAAATGTTGAACTTGCAGCATAAAACGTATCTTATTTTTCTGTATCCATGCTAGGCAAACTGAAGTATTGCAAAAGCGTGTGCATATTTTCATGTTCTCCAGAACATTTTGTCAGTCTAGATAGAGAGTGAACAAATTTGATGGTAGAGTGTGGGGTGAGGTAGAAGATGTTCAAATGAGGCTCTGGCAAGTGAGTATCTTCTGGGAAGCAGCAGCATATACAATGGTTTAAAAGAATATTAGAAAATATAGAATCTAGCTGTTACCCAGATTGGTCTCCGTCCTTGGACAAAACATATCAGTTTCTTAGTAGGTAGAAATACAGGCAGGGTTTTAAACAAATCTGAAGGTTCATTTCAGGCAGCGAGGTAGGTTTTTAAAAAAATAAAATTAAAAAGTAGGAGTCAAAGTGAGTTACTTCACCTAACGGCCCCTTTGAAATGGGTTGCATCCAACAGCCCATGCATGAGCAGTACTGGCTTTTGCAATTGGACTTCACCTTCCTCACCCCCACCCTCATGCATGTCCTCAAAATCTATTCCAAAGGGTTGAGGAATCCTCTGAAGCAGATTTTGGTGGTACATGGGAGGCGGGGGGAGGGGAGGAAAGTGAAGTCTACCCACCAATGTTGGATCCTGCCCAGTCCCCTTCCACATTGCATCTTAAGACTCAGTAAATGCAAGGTCTATCCTTGGCTCAAGCATCAGACATTTTTCTTCCACATCCTTTGTTTTCTTTGCCAGTTCATCTGATGAAGAGTTCTGGTCAGTGCTCTTTTTTTTTTTTTTTAAGGGAAAACCGGTGCTGGTATTCAGTGTGAAGTTGTTACAGTAAGTGCCACGCTTTTAACATGGGGGGAGAGAAGGTGCCAGTACTGTGTACCCTTGCTTACCCTTAGGGGGGAAAGCACTGGAGAACTAAAAAAAAATAATAATGCACACTCTTTTGTAAGATGTTGGTTGGTCTAGGATATATACTGCCCTAATGGGGGTGGGGGGTGTATAAAATAATTTATTATGGGCCAACATGGCTACCATATATGAGAAGGTGGAATTAAGAAATATAATGACACGTATCATCATGGAAATTGCATATGGTATATACAACTGATAACAGTAGATGTCTAAGGAGATGCAATCACCACATCATAAGATTATCTAGGAGATTAAGGCACTATGTTGTGATTATGCAGTAAATTCAAAAGTTTTGGGAAACAGTCTAGATATTTGTGGCTTGGATATCACCTGATGCTTTATTATATTCTGATGTGACAATACTGTCACTATCAAATATTCAGGTATCCTTCCTTATTACATATAATTGCCAGATTGAGTTTGGCTGGACATCAGAAAATGAGGTTTCCTCATCTCCAACAGACTGGCCTAACTGGGTCTGTGTGATGTTTACTTCAAACAGACAGACAACAAATCATCAATACAATATCAAGCTGTAACTGATGTTGGGTTGTCAGTGAGGTTAATATTCTTCTGCATGCTAATTATTATAATTGGTTATGAGGAATGTTTTCCTGTAAAAATTTATTTTTACACATACAAATAAAGAAATTGAGATTTACAAATGTAGTCTTCAATGTTCAATGTTAACACACATCTTTCAAATGCATACTTCTGTATAATTTGATAGTTTAGCTAGGGCACATAAACTAAAACACAAGGGAGACAATTTGGTTGTGAATGTAACCTGATGGTATTTCAGTTAATTGTATTTTTTTAGTGTTCTGCAAGATCAGGGTAAAAAAAAGGTACAAAATAATAATAAAAATTATTCATGTAAAATTATAAATCCTCTCCTTTCTCTGCACACTCTCAATCTCGTCTCACTTTCTTCTGTTATTAAGACATCCCTGATTAAACACAAGAATAAGGGTTATATGAGCTGAAATGCAGGATAATCCTGGCTCTTTAAATAAAACAAGCTTTCTCTGTTCCTCAGTCATGTCACAAGGTTGCTAGGTGACCTGAAAACACTCCAGTTGTAGGAAGCGCAGGAGAAATTCAGAGAGAAATTTCAAAGGGTAAACGGGATGGGTGGGAGGGGCACTGTACCCACTCTTCTGAGAATTAACAAAGCCTACAAATTGCCAGACTTCAACTCCTTTGCAATATTTGGTGTGTTTACCAAAGTGGGTAAGTACAATTCCTTCCTCCAACTGGGCAAACTAAGCCAAGCTGACCCCATCTTCCTTCTGGGGACTGACCTGCAGAATCCAACCAAAAATAAAACCCTGCCAGTGCACTTATTGTCAGATGCTATGGCTTCCATATTCTCCTGGGATAATGGCCATTCCAATAGCTAAATAAGGGCTGGAGCAATTTTGTGCCCATTCCTGAGCTGCCTGTATGCAGTATAGCTGTCTGGACCCAAGAGCAGGAACCCTACTTCCCTCATGGCAGAACTAGAGTTGTGCCCCAGCAATCTTAGAAAGTTATCGAGTGCAAGTCCTGGCCAGCCATGGTACCCAAACAGCAGGTCCTAGGAGCTGAAATGGTTTGCATGCCTTCTTATGTCATGTAGCAGTGATGATGAATAAAGCCCGAGGGGCAAATGTAAGGAAGATGGTCTGTCTGTGTGTGTGTGTCTTCTCCCTGTCCCAATTTAGGGCTTTTCGGTGATTTATTATTTCAACAGTAAATCTTGGGCACACACATGACAGAGTTAGTGACACAAATTAATAATGAGTTAGAAATGTCTCTGTGCTTTAGAACATGTAAATATGCAATTCTTATAGCTGATTTTATCAGGCGTTTTAGAGAAAGAGCCCATTTCCATGGTTTGCTTAGTGTATTTTATCTTCCATTAAATCAGCCACTAGAGTCTTCCAGCAGCTGCTTTTACTAGAGTTTTATAGAGTTCCAGTCTATTGTGACTTTGAAAAACAGAGGTTTGGTCAGATCTATAAAATTATGAGGGACGCGGGTGGCGCTGTGGGTAAAACCTCAGTGCCTAGGACTTGCCGATCGTATGGTTGGCGGTTCGAATCCTCATGGCGGGGTGAGCTCCCGTCTTTCGGTCCCAGCTCCTGCCCACCTAGCAGTTCGAAAGCACCCCTAAGTGCAAGTAGATAAATAGGGACCGCTTTCTAGCGGGAAGGTAAACGGCGTTTCCGTGTGCTGCGCTGGTGCTGGCTCGCCAGAGCAGCTTCGTCACGCTGGCCACGTGACCCGGAAGTGTCTCCGGACAGCGCTGGCCCCCGGCCTCTTAAGTGAGATGGGCGCACAACGCTAGAGTCGGACACGACTGGCCCGTACGGGAAGGGGTACCTTTACCTTTACCTTTATAAAATTATGGGGATAAGACTAAGGCTCTGTTCTACTAAGGCTCTGTGGCTACTAAGGTTCTGTTCTGCCTCTACTGTCGGAGGCTGTGCACCAGTTGCTGGGAATCACAAATGGGGTTTTTCCCTCAGATCCTGCTTGTGAGCTTGTGAAGATGCAGGGCTCTTCATATTGTTGCACACCATCCCTATCTCCAAGTGGTGCGAGAATCCAGGAGTCGCAGGCTCTTATCGAGGGTTCATGTTTCCTTTGGAATGAAGGCCAGCAGAGACTGCATTATCTCTATGATATATGGTTTATTTACACATATATACAACCTGAGCCCACGATGAATGGGTTCACAGCATTAACACCCCAAGGGGGTCTTGCTTCTTGACTCATAGCCACAGCCTTGGATGCAAGCAGAAATCAGGCATGTCTCTCCCTTCCACTTCTAACTTACTTACACACACACACACACACACCCCACTCACCTCTGGGTTGTGTCTTTTTTCTAACTACCAGCAAGTTGATGAGGGCGTCCCACCTATTTACTGTCTGGCACAGAGGCACTTCTTTTGTTATATATTTAGATACCCTCCCCCTCCCCCTCTTTCCTTTTTCCTTTCTCCTTATGTGATGGAACTCCTATTTGGGGACTTGCCTGGCTTTTTTCTGGCCCACATAGGCCCAGTCTCGATAGTTGGCCTTGGTGAAGACTTGACGTTTTCATCCCCCAAAAAGTTTTTGATTTGAGTTCCTACTGAAATGAGGCTGTATTTTCATATTTTAATGTTGTATTTTAATCTTGTTTTTAAGTTGTATTTCAATCAATTGTTTTTATACCTGGTGTCAGCCGCCCTGAGCCCGGTCTTGGCTGGGGAGGGTGGGGTATAAATAAATTTTATTATTATTATTATTATTATTATTATTAGCCATTATCAAGAGGTTTGCTTGTAAACCTGGGAAGGTAGCCCATCTAGGAGAAGGAAAACCCTGATCCTAAACCTCTGCTGCTGCTTTGCAGGATATCTTCAAGAGAAGGAAAGGTTAAGGCGTAAATCCTACACAAAGTGGGGTGGTGCCTTGTACGCCTCCTTCCAGCAACTCCTGCAGCTAAACTGCTGCCAAACGTATTGCTCTGCTTTCTTTTGGACCACATCAGCAAGGCTGAGTCTTGTCATTTAGGCAGCCCAGGGACTCCCTACACACTGCCCAGGCTTGCATCCCAGGGAGGTCACTTCGTCCCCAGAGGTGCACTCCATTGCCTCTCAAGACAGGTGGATGCCAACAACACTGTCTGGCTGTTTCAACCATTTGAATCCTTGCTGGATCCATGAATCAGAAGGGTCTCAGCATACTGCCACTCGCCGCCCCCCAACTCATAGCAGTATGTTAACAACTGGCTTCCCATGTTTTCTTATATAATGAAGTTGAATTTATGACCAAGATGCATAAAAGCTTTGCAAAAAAGTGAATTAGCAAACTGATATTGCCAGTAAAACACTCAAATACTGAAAACCAAGTGTCCAGCCCCATGCAGTTGTACCTCAGGTTAAGTACTTAATTCGTTCCAGAGGTCCGTACTTAACCTGAAACTGTTCTTAACCTGAAGCACCACTTTAGCTAATGGGGCCTCCTTCTGCTGCCGTGCCACCGGAGCACAATTTCTGTTCTCATCCTGAAGCAAAGTTCTTAACCTGAAGCAATATTTCTGGGTCAGTGGAGTCTGTAACCTGAAGCATATGTAACGTGCAGCGTATGTAACCCGAGGTAGCACTGTATGTACAAGTCACAGCAACGTAGCTCTTCCCAATGTTCATCTCTCTCTCCACCAAGTGGATAGAGTTGGGGCAAAATAGGAGCATTGCAAGGATGAAACAGGAATTTTGCTATCATTTTGCCTCCAACATTTCCCTCCCCCTGCTCAAAATGAAGCCCCTACTCGAAATCACCCTACATACAATGAAAATCAGCTTAAGGGGAGATTTTGAATGGGTAAATGGCCTGAGCTGAAAGTTTTAATCAACCATTTACCCCCACCCCAGTCTTATGTTGAAGACTGCAGCCTTCTCAGCTGTGTATGAGTATGCAGTAGGGGAGAGAGAAAAACCACGGGGAAGTGCATGTAACTTAATTCAGCATGTAATTTCAGCCTTGCACCATTGATTTCAGTGGCCTTAAGCACACTTACCTCTGTATTGGGTTGTGATTGGGGCTCCTATGTTTGGTACATTGTTCACAAAGGCAAGCTTGTTCTGTGTAGCAGAATTATGCGCTCTGGTCTGTTGACAGAGGCAGTTACAGTAGTCCTAACATCCTACTCACAGACTGTTTGGATGCAGGGCTGGTATTGCTATGGCAACCAGTGCTGCTGTATAGAATAAATCTGCCTGGTTGGTGTATTGTGCTAATAAATCCAAATGGCAGCTGAAACGCTTGTGGGTTGCTTCAGTTTTCTGTGTGCAGTAAACTGAGTTTAGGAATTTAATGCGTTGGATAAATTTAAAGGGGGTCCCTAGACTGGAGGTTACCCTCACATAAACCCAAAGGAAAAGGATGCAGACTCCAAGTGAAAAGATAGGCCTTTATTGAAATATAAATGTACACAGGGACAGCCTCAAAAATAAGGAGAAGGCTGCAAAGAACCACATCTGACGCAATGTTTTTTATACACTTGCAGAATACACACGTCATTTAATTTCACTGATCAATGGATCACACCAATTTTAATAGTTCCAAGCCAATGCCATCATCCTGAAACAATCAAAATCATTTGGCTCTTCTGATCAGCCCTCATCATAATATGATGTGATTACATATAATCATTTTCAAGTGCCTTTCTTTATTAAGACTTTGACTAATTTTCCTGTACATTAAATGTCTTCCAATGTCCTCTTTCATCAGTCTACAAAACATTTCAAGATTAATCACAACTGCCATGCCTAGCTGATTCTCTTTCCATGCATACAATGCCCACCATAGATTCTAACAGTTTATTATTTTCAGTGTTCTGGAACAGACATTCACTATGTACAGTACCTAAGAGCAGCTAGTTCTGTACTGTAAAAGACAGGTACAGGCCCTTTTAGCTTAGCTAGGCCATAGACTCAAAAGAAAACAGAATAATCAAAACACAGTTTGATTAAATTATTATTTTCTCCAACAAAAGAATATGTGTGAATTAAGCAATAACACAGGATCTGTTTATGAAAGCTATTGCTTCCTACTATTATATCTGTGTAAAAGTTTTGGGGTGTTTGCTGTGTGGGAACCCTCTTCGATGTCAGAGGTGTGCCCCTGCTCCTATTGGTCAAGGCACCCATCACACCATGAGGTGAAGCTGGTGGGTCATCTGCATCCCTTATTCCTATTGGTGGGTGGAACACCTTAAAAGGGCTAGACACATTGGAGAATTTTGAACACTAGCTTGGATGGCAAAGGGACTACATTGACAGAGGAGCTCTCCATACATCCCCATAGAGGGATAAAACCCAAAGATTTAGGATTAGCACCTACACCTTCAAATTAGACTATGGGGGACTCAAAAATCTGCTTCATCAGATCACTAGTATGGAGATCAATCACATGATACCCCAAAACAAACTTTTGCAGTACACACACATATAATTTATATCAAAAGTGTACACAGCCTCATACCAGGACAGATGACTTGTTATTTTTTTCTTGAATCTAGCTCCTTTTCCTGATTTTGGTATAGAAGCCTAATCTATTTAAGAACAATGGATTTGTTTAAGGAAGGCCTGCAAGTTACAACCTCTTGCCTTTGCTCCTCAAACCTACTATTCTTTTTTCAGAGTCCACATTCTGTGGCAACTGAAAACATCAAGGAAAGAAGTCATGCCAAAGCTAAAAGGCAAACCAAAACCTAAAGCCGGCTTAGCTATGAATATCCTTGAAAAGTTCCTGCAAACTTATGAAAAGCATTGTACGGCATCCCAAAGTTGTGTCAGTCCAACTATCAAACAGGACTTACAGCAATGTGTAACAAATGATATGTTCATTACTAAGGTAAGAATGGATTATAAATAAAAAATTGACGTGCCTTTGTGAATTAGAACCAAATGATGCAGGGGATTATACCCCAACTGTATTTTTTAATCAACAACAACAAATTATTCCTTTAGAGGGAAGCATGGTTCTAGCTGATTAGCAACTCTATTGCCCTCTCTCCTGAGGTAGGTTAACCTGAAGTTATCTTCTCTCTTTGTATATTTGCAATTTGCTAAGGTAAAGGTAAAGGTACCCCTTACCTTTAGGTCCAGTCGTGGACGATTCTGGGGTTGCGCGCTCATCTCACTCTATAGGCCAAGGGAGCCGGCGTTTGTCTGCAGACAGCTTCCGGGTCATGTGGCCAGCATGACTAAGCCGCTTCTGGCGAATCAGAGCAGCACACGGAAATGCCGTTTACCTTCCTGCTGGAGCGGTACCTACCATATTTGTCGCTCTATAAGACACACTTTTTCCCTCCTAAAAAGTAAGGGGAAATGTGTGTGCGTCTTATGGGGTGAATGCAGGCTGCGCAGCTATCCCAGAAGCCAGAACAGCGAGAGGGATCGCTGTGCAGCGCTTCCTCTCGCTGTTCTAGCTTCGCCGTGCGAAACCTCTTCAGGGCAGGGGGAGCCTTCATCCTGCTACCCTGAAGAGGCTGCACACGGCTATCCCAGAAGCCAGAACGGCGAGAGGGATCACTGCGCAGCAATCCCTCTTGCCGTTCTGCCTTCTGGGATTCAGATTTTTTCTTTTCTTGTTTTCCTCCTCCAAAAACTAGGTGTGTCTTATGGTCTGGTGCGTCTTATAGAGCGAAAAATAGTATTTATCTACTTGCACTTGACGTGCTTTTGAACTGCTAGGTAGGCAGGAGCTGGGACTGAACAACGGGAGCTCACCCCATCACAGGGATTCAAACTGCCGACCTTCTAATCAGCAGGCACTAGGCTCTGTGGTTTAGACCACAGCGCCACCCGCGTCCCTGCAATTTGCTAAAAAGTCCATTAAATTAAACCATGCAGATTGAACATCTGATGGCTCCTTTATTATGAAAGAGCACTAAAGACACACTAGTGCAGTGTGAGTAATTATATGTTACATGATGCCTATGCCAAAGACATACCCTCCAACATTTCTCCAATGAAAATAGGGACACCCCATTCCATAATGATATAGAATAGAAGCTATTTACTTTAAACAAAAGGCAAGGTTGATAATTAACGGTATTGTTACAGAAAACATTGAGATTATGAAGGGCACAAGGCAGGGATGCCCTCTGTCACCTCTACTATTTATATTAATGCTGGAAGTTCTGTTGAGGAAATTGAGGGAAGAGGAAAAAAAATAAAAGGAATCAGTAAAGTTTTAGTGGCAGGATTGTTATCAAGCTTTTCTTTTTCTTCTCTAGTTTGTGCTTACAAATGTAGAGAGCTTATCAAGAAATGTGCATCCAGTTTATCTCTCTCCTTTACTGAGGACTATCCGAGATGAACGATATCGGCGAGGGAAGGAGCTCTGTATCTGTGGAATTAACCTATATCCTCAAGATATTGCAAACCTTGTAAGTTTGAACACAAGCCATTGGTAAAGGAACCTGAGAATTTCACAACCAACTCAAAAAGTAAAATAAATACAGTCTGGACATCAGCTTCTCAGTCATTGTAGGACAGAGCCAGTGTATTATTGAGGATGGGAGAAATGAGACTCAGAGTCCCTGCCATCGCAGCTTCTCCCTTCTCTTCCCACAAAGCATACAATACCTGCCACTGGCTACAACCACAAAAAGCCTTGCTTGAAGGCTGCAACACCTGTAACCCAGGTGCCAGGAACCTTGGGAAATGTAGTTCTCCAGAATGCCCGAGCCCTTTTTATGGATGCCATATTCCAAGGCATCTTACACTTGGGACGATCTTTTAAGTGGGGAACAATTTGCTGTTGCTGAACTTGTTCACCATCAAGCTGACAAGAGTTCACTTGTTGCTAGCTCTGGACCTGGAAGCAGCTAAATTAAGTTTTTTTGCAAGGAACAAAGGCACTTGAACAGTGTTTCTTGGACCCCAGAGAAACCAATGGCATTTTTCTAGCCCTTGGCCCAATATGCAAGTGTGAGTAGGTTAGAGTGGGTCTAGAGGACAGTGTTGCCGGTAAATTTGATGACTCAACCAGACACCTGTGAGTATGCACATCTGCTTACCACCAAGCATGGGACCTCAATGTGTCACAGATCATAGAATTGTATAGTTGGAAGGGACCCATGGGTCATCTGGTCCAATCCTCTGCAATACAGGAATCTCAGCTAAAGCATCCATGACAGATGATCTATAGCAGGCTTGTCCAACTCCAAAGAGACTGCGATCTACTCACAGCATAAAAAAAACTGGCAGTGATCTACCCATTGTCATTGGAGGATTGATCGGAGCTTTTTGGGGGGGAGCCAAAGTTTTTGAGTTGTTGGACAGGCCTGATATATAGCCATCTGACTCGTCAGTCTAATCCTCTTCCCTGACTAGAGTGTTGGCCACCATCTAGGGAACTACAAGTGGAGAAATAACTGTTATTCCATGGTAGCTCTTTGTAAACTATAGAGAGTGTATGTTAACATTTTTAGCACTGGAGAAAGGTAGGATGAATGGACATCAGGGTGAAAAATATTACATCAAATCGTATTCATACCATGTAGTTAAATACAGAACTATGGTGTCCAGGAATATTGAATGTTATGCTTTTAGTGTGGCAGGACTAGGCTAAGTACGAACACTTTCAAAGCACGCAAAGAATTCAAATTAGAAGCGTTAATCGTTTGGATAAATCTGGATTTTTGTTCTTCTTATTTGTGTTTTAGGCAATCTTGCTAGAACTGGATGGACGTACCATCTACCCCTTTTCCAAATTAGAAATAACTCATCATGTATTAGACCTTTGGAGCATGGAGAGACTTGGAATGGCTCTGCCTTACAGCCGTCTGAGTTCTCTTGTTCTGGATTATACCAAGTAAGAAAAACTATTAGTTTCACTTCTTCACCCTAAAGAAAAGAGGAGCTGTGGAAGCAATGTAGGAGTTCCTAGATTATTGGTATCGGAACTCGAGAGTGGCTTGTGATATCCATGCGGTTGAGCTGGAGCAACCAGCTCAAACCTCTTCACACGCTGAACTCAGGTAGACTGGAAGAGAACAAGCTCTTACCTAGTTCTTCCCCAGGTGAAGGGAAGTGGATATAGCTAAGTCTGGCAGGACAACTTACTCTATGGTATCTCCCAAACCTCCAAAGCAGATTTTAGGGGAGGCATGGAGGTAAGCTGGTGGGAAGAAGCCCCATAGCACTAATGGGAGTCTGGCTTCTGCTAATAGAACCAGGTTGTTGAATTCAGTCAATTATCTCTTACATGCCTTGATGGAAATGTAATGTAAATCTCAAGGACCAGCTGGTTGAACCAAGTCCAGCTAATAGTAATTTGTCTTAAACCCAGGAAAAAGGGGCTTTCTGGGGACATGGCAGAGGTGGGACCAGAGAGGGTGGATTTAGGCTGGATCCTAAACCCATTTAGCTCTGTCATGTGACCTGATGACCCAGCATAAGTTAAGATTGCAAAAAGGATGGTGTAACTCAAACACTATTTTAAAGGTTTGTTTCCCCTCTGCTGGACTTATATTGGCTCAGCCAGCAGTAGCCCTGCTCTTTTGGATCTGTTGTACTTCACACCAATTTAATTTATACCAAGCTTACTTTATGCCAGCATTTTGTGTATTGTTCCCTTATTTTTTCAGTTTAAGTCTTTCCAGGAATGCATCTAAATGACTTGCTTCAATTAGAATCAAACCCATGTGCAATACTAGAATAAATAACTATATGTTTAAGGTAGGAGTAAACAGCCTTCTTTTAAACTGTTGTCTACCTAATTTATTATTTTCTTTACAGATGTGGTGATAACTGTGTCAATAGACTTACTGATGGATTAGATGGGAATAGAAAGCTTTTAACTCTGAGCCTCTGCTACTGTGATTTAGGGCCCAAAAGTGGATTAACATTAGCAACTCTTGTAGTCCAAACTGCCATTTGGTATGTTTTGATTGATTGATTGATTGATTTAGAGCTGGGTTTGAACTGTTTTAGAGTTTTTTTTATTCTGATTGTGCTGTTTTTGTTGTTTGCATTGATGTTACTGCTTTAACATCTTTGATTGCTATATATCTTGTAAATAGACTAAATAAGTCTTTTCTGTTTTGTTTAAAATTTCTGTAGTGGGGGAAAAAACTGCTTCTAAAAACAAGAAAATATGTTGAAATAAAACTTAATATTCTTTTTAACCATTGTCTGTGAAATAATTTTAAATTGTTTATTGCAGCAACTTGTTCCTGAATGGTAATCACTTGCAATGTTTGGGTGCCATAGAACTCCTCAGACCAATAGCAGAGTTTGAAGAAAGCATTGGACAAGTAAAGAAAGCAAATGCTCAACTCAGCCTTGAAGGTAGGATTGCCTTTGGGGCAATTCACTCATGCAACTTGCATTGCAATCCTGTAACATAGTAAGTTCCATTGACTTCTATGGAACTTACACATACGGTAGGTGTGTGTATAGGATTGCAACTGTAACCTTCTAAATGTTGAAATTAAATGGTATGATTTGCTATTTTTAAAACAGCTCAAGCATTTACATATTTCAGCTCTAGGCAAAACTCCGCTATAAACAATACAAGCAGGACAAAGTTCATTATGGCCATGCATTTTCTTGGGCTGTTTTTAAGACAGGTCTATATGAAAAATAGTGAAAAGAACAAACAGGAGGAATAGAAACTGAGTGTTTCAAAAAAGGAAATATGGACACCATTCACTCATCTTCAATCAGTTGCCATAGTTTCAAGGATCTACTCAGGCTTTGGAGAGCAATGCTTATAAAGTATATATGGAAGCAAATCTTTGGTGGTTCTTGAGGTTCGTGTCCAGAACTGTGTTTAGCATCAAAGCACAGCCTGCCTGATGTTTTACACAAGCTATTGCACAGCTCTCAGGTCTGGCTTTGACAGGGAATGAACGGATGGTGAAAACTCTACAAGAATCTCCCATTGTTTTAGTTTTAAAAATAAGAGTGAAATATACTTGAAGTCCTGTAGTGATTTCATGCTCTTTATTGCAGCTTGTAAAACAGTGAATGAGTTGCCCCCCAAACCTCAAGCTTTTATATACGTTATTTACACAATGAGTCCTGTCTGATTGGCTGGCTCTGCTTCCCTCCTGGAGCCTGATTGGTCTTTTCCTGCAGGCCAATCAGTTGTTACGTTCTAGGATCCTACTTACCTATTGTTCTAGGATCCAAGCTTAGTATATAACAAAGAGAAAGGGAACATCGTGGATTTACTGAAAATGGAGGCAAAGCTGCAGAGCTACAAAGCAAACCCACAAGCAGCAGCCAGTGGAACTGGCTCCGGGAGAGGTCAGTTAAGACAAAAGAGAAGGCACATGCAAAGAAGGCATCCTAGCTGAGGAGCCTAAGTGTGGAAATACCAGTCTTTTGTTGCAATCCCATGATTGTCTGCAACGCTTCTGGAGAAAAGGGGCCGTTCCGTATAGTTTGACTTGATTTCGGATATAAAGAGCAGTGCAGGAAGCAATAGGGCGAAGTCCTTCAGCCTGTGCTTGATAGTGATGTCTGCAAATAGCAAAATGTGCTGATGGTTAGGAGACTGCTGCATGAATCAGAGATTCCTAATGATGCGGTCATGCAGATGTTTTGAAGGATCAGGTTTATAGGCTTGGAGTTAACTCAAGCAGTTCTTTAATTGGATTTGGGCAGTCAAAGCAGTTATAGAAGTATCTCCCCTCTACCCCACCCCTCAGCATAACTGTGGCAATGCTTGATTCCAAGTGTATTTAAAACTGACTCATATAACTCAACATCCAGGAGCTCAGAGAGCACAATTCAGGCAGGGTAGCTGTGCTCATTTGGATGCTGAGCATCTTTCAGGAGGGCCTGCGAGAAATCGTAACAACAAAATTTAAACTTTACTGTCTTTTCATTTTCAGCACCCAACAAAGATGCAGATCTTCTCTCAAAAGTTGTGAATCTGAACACTACTTCGAAGACAAATAGTCCTACGACAATGGAAAATAGTAGGAAGAAAAAGAAACGGAAAGGTAAAATAAGACAGATAAATGTTAACACTACCGTTTACTCTTCATCCAGTTTTCTAGTTGAAGCTGGTTTGAGGAAAAACACAACAAATTTGTCAACAAGCTACAGAATTGATACAGATTGTAGTTTACGTCATGTGAATGCAGCTTCAAAAACTAGCCGTACTGGATGCAGAGTAACCTGAAGTTGCCAATCTTCATTGTATCAGAAATAATAATTATGTGCTTACGATTTGCAGTCTCAAAGAAAAAAAGTAAGAAACCTGACCCTGGCCCATGGTTAGCTAGGCTGCATTTGGCTGATAATGCCATAGATGGAAGGTTTCGTCAAACAGAAGAAAACCTCAGAGAGTTTGTGCAGCTGTTGACTAGGTAAGGCAACTGATTAACAGGACATGGAATAACACTCTCCTGTCATTTATGGTACTGTGGAACTGTGAAACAATTTTCATTGTTAATATTTTCTATCATAGTCTAATCAGGTACTCTGACCATCTAGTAGAAGTTGATATCGATGGCAATGCTATAGGAGAACAAAGTGCAATCAACATATTGGAAGCTCTTAAGGACCGAAAGAAAGGTGGGATAATTGCAGTCAATAAACCTTTAGATTTGCCAGCTTATACAGTGGTACCTCGGGTTACAGACGCTTCAGGTTACAAACTCCGCTAACCCAGAAATAGTACCTTGGGTTAAGAACCCTGCTTCAGAATGAGAACAGAAATCAAGCAGCGGCAGTGCAGGAGGCCCCATTAGCTAAAGTGGTACCTCAGGGTAAGAACAGTTTCAGGTTAAGAACGGACCTGCAGAATGAATTACCGTAAGTTCTTAACCTGAGGTACATGTATTGATACTGCACAACTATGTTGGAACAAGCCCGAATGAACCAAGTGCAACTATTCTGAGCAAATATACCTAGGATTGCACCATAATACCTTCTTTGCTCAGACCGATCCCATTTGGAACTTTCTCTCATTTAACCAAATACTGATCCCTGTGATAGTGACAACCCAAGAAAAAATTGAAAGTTATTTGTAATGGCTTATCTTTATGTGTAGGCTTTTCCTGATCCATACGGTCAGACTCTGTCATCACCCAGGGATGAAAACTTGTGTGCAGACAAGTCTTCATTGTTTACTATTAAATGTTCTTCATGGTTATGAGTATTTATGGAAAATGATTGTTTATGGTATACTGACTGACTGATTGAATATTATTATTTGTCTCTATAGACAAAATGCCACACATAAACATTGAGGTAACACCCCAGATGTCATCAATGACCTTCAGGGAAATTTTCAAGAATTGTTCAAAAACAGCAAAAAGGAGGAAGAAAAAGGTGCAATAATTTGATTCCCCCTATTTCATTATTTATTTATTCACACATATTAACACACATACACCATTTAATGTATATGCCACATTTGTCCTATTGAAGATTTCAGGGTGGTGCAGAACCCATGGTTTCACAGTACAAAAACAATCAAACAACAGATAAAAATCCTAAAAGCTAACATTCTAACAAGTTAAAATGCTTGCATGAATCATATTTTTGCCTGGCACTGAAAGAATTGTAGCACAGGCACCAGGCCTCTTTAGAAAGGGCACCCCATTGCCAGGACACTACTAATAAAGCTCCTTCGTTAATACAAAGATGCACTGAGATGCTGCTGTTTGCTTAGGAACAAAGGTTACTGAGCTAATGATAAATGAAGATAAATAAGACCTTCATGGACTGTACTGTCATCAGCATAATAGAAATACTGCAGTCTTCCCCCAAAGTATAGATAGACCTTGATCCCACAATCTTAAGTAACAAATAATTGATGGAGAGCTGCAAACCATGGGAGGAAGGGAAAGGAACAAAATTCTGTGTATTAAGTCTCAGAACTAAAGTTAAACTAGTAGAATATCATGTTTATTTTCTGAAATTCTTTCCGCAGTAATGAGTTGCACTGAGTGGAATAATCCATTGGTGGCCATTCCATATAGGTCCATCCAAGAGAGTTGCAAGAGTAATGTTCATTCCATCTGCTTAATTGGTAACAACTGCCATTTAGCTTCCCCTCTCCCAGAACTCTCATTTGCCGCCATTTCTCCTGGCTGCCTCTTGAGAACTGAGGCAGCAAAGGCCTCTAGAGTAGTGTGTCTTGGACTGAGAGCCAACCATCCTGATCTGTCTTCTGCACTGTGGTCATCATGTAACAATTTCTCCAGGCCAAAAAGTTGGATCCAGGAGATAAGGATGTGTGGAAATGGTGGGAAGAGGGTGTAGATGGCTAGATCAGGTTGGTCTTCCCTTTTCCAACGGAACAATGACTGATGATAGTGATGACAACCTGAGTGTGGCAGTGGCAGCTGGTCTCCATTAAACATGGTGGGGCAGAGGCAGGGCAGTGTATGGTAGATTTTGCCACTCCCCAACCCCATTTTTTCTATTGGCCCCACTCATGTACTTTAATAGGACATTATGAAGGGCACTGCCCTAGTTGTCCCGACTGGGATTGTACACATGGAACCCCCATTCCTGCACTGGGCTCTTAAGGTGAGAGAAATGTCTGCAGAGTATCTGCTTCGAATCATAGAACTGTAGAGTTCAAAGGTATCTCAGGGGTCATCTAGTTCAACCCCCTGCAATGCAGGGATCTTAACGAGATCATACATGATTGATGGCCATCTAATATCTGCTTAAAAACCTTCAAGGAAGGAGAGACGACTTGTGTGTACACTTCCTCTTGTTGGATTGGTGTGTTAGACCAGTGTTTCCCAACCTTTTTTGGGCAAAGGCACACTTGTTTCATGAAAAAAATCTCAAGGCACACCACCATGCCAGATGGGGAAAGGTCAGTTTTTACTTATGTAAAAATAAAATAAAAAAAGTAACAGCATAGAAGGTAATGGTTAGGCTAGCATCCCTCTTCCAAATATGCTAGGTTTTTATTTGCAGGGACTGTTCTACATGGGAAAGCATTCAGCACTGCCATTCTCCCATCTGCCATCTGAATTGGTACTATTCTGGGTCAACTTACTCTGCTGCATGTGTAGATGAAAATGGCACCAAGTGTGGGGGAGGGGCAGAACAGGTTTCAGATACAGGATATTAAGCATACACGTACTTCAGATTGAACTGGTTGCTTGCTTTGCAAGTTTTCATTTCCCAAATGACTGCCTTGGCAAGCGCAATACCTACCAGGCTCAACGCCGGTCTCGCGCTGCCGCTTCCCGCGCTCTCAAGGACCCGGGAGGAGGAAGGCGTGAAGGGAATCCCAAAGGCGCGAAAACCTCGCGCATGCACAGGCCTTCCGCCTGCGACAGCCCAGTAGGCCGGCCGAAGCGAGCGGCGATGGGATGTGGGAGGGAGCTCGCTCGCCGCCCCGCGTGTGCCTATGTGGGGCACGTTACAGCCCCATGATGTCAGCGCCAGGCAGGCAGACGGCGAGAGCCCCGCGCTGGGCGGCCTCTCCTCGCCGCCGCCGCCCCGCCTCTCGCCGCCCGACTCACCCGCCTCCCTCCCACGGCACACCAGGCAACGTCTCGCGGCACACTAGTGTGCCGCGGAACACCGGTTGGGAAACACTGTGTTAGACCTTAATATCCAGCTACTTTCGTTTGTTCCACATACAATTGCTTCTTATTGGAATCTTCTGAGATGTGTTTTGTTTTGTATTTTACAGAAATCCAAGTGATGAAGTCCGGATTTGCCTCCTGCAGAAATTAGGTTCAAAGAGGTTAACATACTTCAGCAATTATTTACATGCTGTTCTAATCTTTGAAATACTACAAAGACGGTTTATACTACTTTATTGTGAAAGTACTTTATAACTATTTACAACCACTTCCATTTTATTGGATTAAAAGTATGCAACTGCCAAAAAAACACCTTCCTGGTAGTACAACTTACACTTGTATCATTTCTTCTTCGATTTTCATTGCTATTTGGAGATGTATGTCAATCACAGATCAACTATAGATGAATAAGTTCAGATATTGGGGTCATGATGGGATAGCTCAATGAAAATGTTGACCTAGTGCGCAACAGCTGTGAAAAAGGTGAATTATTCCAAGTGAAAATCAGGCTTTCATAGGTGCATATAACAAATTATGGCAGAATTTTGAAAAGGATGTTTCCTGTCCTTGGTCTCAAAGCAAAACATAACCTCCTGCTTTACTGGCATCGTACACATGAGCAGCCACTTAAGTGGTTAGTGTGTTGGACTAGGGCCTTGAGAGACTAGGGTTCACATCTTGACTGGGGATGACCTTGGGCCAGTCACTGCCTCTCAGCGGGTTGTTGTTGGGATTAAATGAGATGGGGGATAACCACCTTGTCTGCCACCTTTAGCTCCTTGGAGAAAAAGGGCTATAAATGCATTACACAGAGTAAATAAACTTGGCAACATACACTCTGGTCTCGTGATAAAAGGATGCACCCTCTTTTTCCATGCATATATATGAGCAGCTCAGGGCCAGATTTAGGTTTGATGAGGCCCTAAGCTACTGAAGGTAATGGGGCCCTTTATATATCCAGCTGTTTCTTTGTTGTTGAATATATTGCTATATGGTAATTTATGGACCTCATACGTCCATACAAAACACAAAACACTGTTGCTGTATGTAGGTTTTATTTTATTTGTTTTTCATCTTATATTTTGGAAATGTACATCCAGGGTTTTTTTTCCCTTTAATTATTTTGGGGGGTCCCCAACAGAGTGGGGCACTAAGCTATAGCTTGTTTAGCTTATACATAAATCCGGCACTGCAGCTGTGCATATACAAAAGCCGGAGACGGCGGCACGTTTCCCTGCTTATTTAACACGGGCTATGACGGAGGATTTTGCGCCTGTGGCACAAGACACCGCCCCCCAACCTATGTTTCTGCGGTGAGGCTTGCAAATCGACCCCGCACAGAGCTCAGGCCCCGTCCCGCGTTAGGCCTCAGCCCTCTCGCCGCCGCTGGGTGGTGGTAGAGCTCCGCTCCGCCGCTCGGGGAGCCAGGCGGGCAGTTAAGCGAGCAGCTGCTGCCGTCGCCTCCGCCGCCGCCGCCTCCTCCTGCCGCCCCCAGCCATGGCCGACGCGGAGGACGGGGACGAGCCAGGTGTCTCGGCTCCTCACGCGGGTTTCTCGGGCTCGAAGTCGGGCGGCGTCGACAAGATGTTCTCGCTGAAGAAGTGGAACGCCGTGGCCATGTGGAGCTGGGACGTCGAGTGCGACACCTGCGCCATCTGCCGGGTGCAGGTCATGGGTAAGACGAGGGAGCGGCGAAAGCCGGGCCCCGGAACAAAGGCCTCACACCGGCGACAGCGGCGGCCTCCTCCGTCCTCTCTCAGGCGCCCTGGGCGGGCTTGGGACGGGCTAGGCCTCGTCTCCTCCCCGTGAGGGGTTCCTGAAGTGTCTCTTCTCACCCCCCCCCCGGGAAATATTAGTGTTTTATTTTCTCGTGTTTTTTTGCGAAGGCCGCAGGGCGCCGGCCTTTCCTCCCCCCCCCCCGGTTAGGATGGAGGGGGAACGGGCCTTTTTGTCTGCTGCTTCAGGAAGCCCTGCCGACGCTACCGGCAACTAAACTGTGCCTAAACATGGGCCTTGATGAGATAAGGCCTGCCCTGCGCCCCTTCCCCACCCTTGGGCCAGAGGAGAGGCTCCTGGCTGCTTTCCTATGCTCAAGTATGGGGCCTTCCCCCTGAGCATCTAGGCCGCTGTAGACAATGAGAGACCTAAAATAAAAATAGTTGGAGCATGTCTATTCTTTGTTTTAAGGAGAAGAACAGGCTGCTTGCTCCTTTTCGATCCTAACACAGCCATAGGATTCCGAGGTCCTAACTGAGGAAGCAAACCACCACCACTGCCTCCCCGCTTTTTCATAAGACTCTCTGGATAGACTCGATGATTCTGTTTAGGATAAGATTATGAAAGGTTATGCCTGGACGTTAACAAGTCTTTCATGTATTCACTTCAGAAGATATCACCATGGGAATGCAGTAAGATTTGTTACAATCTGCATACCCATGAGTAAGCTTGTGCAAAATAAATGAATTGGCTGGTTTTCCCATTCGGTAACCAAATATCGCCCTTATGAACTGTACATATAACTAGAGCAGATCCTATATCCTATCCTTCAGTGCATTTTTACAAGTCCTTTTTTTCTATTTGCTGTTGTTCCTGAAGATATATGTGATTTAATGTGTCTGTAATAAAAGGATGCTGTCTCTGACTTTGAGCATCACTATACGTAGGATGCTTTCTTAGTGCTGTATCCGTTTTCATGGTGGCACATCCCACTCCCTTTCTGGCCTGAGGGCAGCACTGGTAAAGCTAAGCTTTCTCTGTGACCAGTGTCGATGGACAATTGGCTCCCTAAATTGGTAGTATGCCCATTCATATTTTCACCAGAAGCAGTATTATTTTTTCTTTTATAATATGTATGCTTAAATTACACATCTGGGTGACAGCAATGAAACCCTGTGGAGTTGTTTCCAAAATGTTTACGAATAGATATCCTCCAGTTACATTTTCTTCCATTTGAGGTGTTTTTGTAATAACCACAGAAGTAACAATGTGGCTGTGTTTGGGGGCCAATTTCCCAAAGCAGTCCAGTGTACCTTACACAGAGGCATACTGTCAGCATGGACTAGATCATAGATTTGTAGAGTTGGAGGGTGTCAAGAGGATCATTTAGTTCAATCCCCTCCGCCAATGCAGGAATTTTTAGGGGGCTCCTGGGGCTCAAATCCTCAACCCTGAGATTAAGCGTTTCATTCTCTACCAACTGAGCTAACTCGGTGTATTTGCTCCAGGGCATTCTTCTAAGAAGTGATGTGTTAGGAAGAGGAATTACTGCACAGTGAATTAATTTACTACTGGATTGTTCACTACATTTCTCCATAGTCCTTCAGACAAAGATGAGATCACAAAGAAAGCAAACTATTAATTATCAGTGTGAACCCTAAATTTTCTAAAGTAAGTTGGAAGAGCCAAGCTTTTGTGGTGTGGAAGTGGCTGAGTTAGTGGAAGTTCGTGTATTAGGGTAAGTTTTAGATTAATGATCTTGAGGTGCTTAGATTACATGACACAGTATGCACGCACCATTAAATGTTTGCCAGTGACTGTAGATGCTTTGGAAACACACTTTTCAGAGCTGCTTTCAGAACATCATACTTAGTCTTGTCCTTGTTTACATCTAGATGCCTGCCTTAGATGTCAAGCTGAAAACAAACAAGAAGATTGTGTTGGTATGTTGTGATTTCATTCTCTTGTTATTCAACCAAAGGCTTTTTCTTAGTGGGGTGCTTTTTAAAGTTTCAGCTAAATAGCTCATATTTTTGTGCAATAAAATTCAGGAAAGCTTCATTAATGTAAAATGACATACATTTGTATAAAATACTTGGCCATAGGAAATCTGCAATTTGTCTTTTATGTGTGGGTATGTAGCCATGAAATACTAGTTACATAAGCTAAAACATTTGATTTGGTGAGGTCTGTTGTATCTTCAGGCATTTTTCATAAAAATGGTTTGTTGAAAGAAATCTTGGGATCTTAAAACAAACAAAAAATTGGTTTCACAACTTACTTTTACTTGCTGATTTTGAGGTTTCAAGGGTGCTGTTTTTGTATTGTGCTTTTTATTAAAATGGGCATTAAAAAGTTGAATTCTTACCACCACTTATTTGTATGTATTCCAGACTGATTTTTCTTTTAAAATACTGTAGATGTAGAAAGTACTGAGTCTGATATTTTGCACTTAAGCACATGGTAATTTTTGTAGCAAAGCACTATCAACTGCTAAAATGCATTAACCAAGAACATGAAAAGTGGTGCTGGGTTGAAATCTTCACATAGAAGAAATTTGCAATACTTATTTTTAACATAAAAATGTATACCTCAGCTTTTAAAAGCAAATAGTGCAGGTTCTTCCTGGTATTCTGGAAGTATATCTTGGATGGTCTCCACACAATAATAATTGCTTTTGGTGCTGATAGCGAAATCTGTAAAAGTGAAGTATTTGAGTAAGAAATGCTAATAAGCTTAGACAACAATTCTTCATGTGCTGTAAAGTCTTAAGGCTGCTTTGAACTACTTTGGCACACCCAAATTCTCACATGCTCAGTCAGACTCTTGGCTTCCTTTCCTTGAACAAGTAGATTTATCCCACCATTCCAAGGCCATATCCCAAACCATTCTGTGTCATTCTGGGTGGCATGAACGCCTGCTGTTCAAGAAAAAAAGGTATTTCATTATATCTGGAAGACACTGCTTTGGAGCATAGGGAAAAAGAAAGTGCACCCTCTTTGAATTATGTGGTTTTACATATGAAGACATAATAACAATCGTCTGTTCCTTAGCTGGTCTTAAAATTAAATAAATACAATCTTAGATGAAATGGAAAAGCTATGTGTGTAAAACTAAGTACACCTAATGATGTACTTCAATTGCTTGTAGAACTACCTTTAGCAGCAATAACTTGAAATAATCAAGTCTCACATCATTGCAGAGGAATTTTGGTCCATTCTTCTTTCTTAAGATCCAGCACAGCATTTCACTTGTGTTGAGGTCTGGACTTTGACTGGGCCATTGCAACACCTTGATTCTTTTATTTTTCAGCCATTCTGTTGTAGATTTGCTGGTGTGCTTAGGATCCTTGTCCTGTTACATGACCCAATTTCAGCCAAGCTTCAGCTGTCAGGCAGATGGCCTCACATTTGACTGTAGAATACTTTGGTATACAGAGGAGTTCATGGTTGACTCAGTGACTGCAATGTTTCCAAGTCCTGCAAAACAAGTAGCTGCAAAACAAGCCCAAAACATCACCCTTCCACCACCGTGCTTGACAGTTGGTATGAGGTGCTTGTGATGATATGCTGTGTTTGGTTTCCACCAAATGTGGCACTGTGCATTGTGGCCAAACGTCTCCACTTTGGTCTGGTCTGGCCAAAGGACATTGTTCCAGAAATCTTGTGGTTTGTTCAGACGCAACTTTGCAAACCTAATCCGTGCTGCCATGTTCTTTTTGGAGAGAACAGGCTTTCTCCTGGCAACCCTTTCAAACCAACCATACTTGTTCCTTCTTTTTCTAATTGTACTGTCATGAACTTTAATATTTAACATGCGGAGGCCTGTAGGGCCTGAGATATAACTCTTGGGGTTTTTTGCAATTTCTCTGAGCATTGCAGGGTCTGACCTTGGGGTGAATTTGCTGAGACATCCACTCATGGGAAGATTGGCAACTGTCTTGAATGTTTTCCACTTTTGAGTAATCTTTCTCACCGTAGAATGATAGACTTAAAATTGGTTGGAGATGGCCTTAGAACCCTTCCCAGTTTCATGGGCAGCAGCACTTGCTTCTCTAAGAGCATTGTGTCATCTTTCCTCCTTGGCATTGTGTTATAACACACCTGAATGCTCCAGACCAGCAAACTGCTAAAACGTTGGCTTTCATAGAGGTGGGCACACTTACTGATGATCAATTAAGTGAGCATTTGATTAGCAGCACCTGTCTGCTACTTGGCCTCTTAATTTCTATGGAAGCAGTAAGGGTGTACTTAGTTTTTCACACATGTTTTCTCCATTTTGGCTTTATTTATGTTAAATAAATCAGGACATGGTGTGATATGTCATGTGTATGACATATCTGAAGTTGTATTTACCTAATTTTAAGACCTGCTAAGGAACAGGTGGTTGTTATTACATGTTCATATGTAAAACCACTGAATTCAAAGAGGGTCACTTTGTTTTTCTCATGACTGTATAGTTGTTTACAAAAAGCAAAGTCCTACAGCAATACTGAATATATACTGAGATAAATGCTAGCATTTTGTATTCATTCTAACCATTTCTAACTTGCTTAGTTTTCTTCTTCTTTTTCTTTCAGTGGTCTGGGGAGAGTGTAATCATTCCTTCCACAACTGCTGCATGTCACTGTGGGTGAAACAGAACAACCGCTGCCCCCTCTGCCAACAGGACTGGGTGGTTCAGAGAATAGGCAAATAAAAGCACTGGCAGTTCTTCTTTGAACTTCTTTGGAATGATATGCAACCAAAGGCATATTCCCCCATGAACAAGGGGAGCATTCACGACATGGGAGAGTCCATTTTATTTATTTAGGTTTTATGGAGTTGGATTTGAAATCTTTGTGTTGGTCTGTGGGATCAGCGTGGTTTCATCAAAAAAGTTAGATGCACAGCGTTGAAGAATGTATCTGAACATTTAGTGTGAACTCTGTACATTTGTTTAGGAATGCTTTGGAACTTATGAAGCCCACAGTTATCTATGTTCAAAGCAGTTCCAGCTAGAAATGCCACTTATTTTTGTCTGAACTGAGGAATTCAACTGAAATAAATAGTTGTTGGCGATGCATTTGTTTTTGCTTTTTTGCTTTTTTTCATTATGATAAAATATTTCCTTTAGGTATTTATAAATATTTGTTACTTTGGCACTAATAAGGTTAAGATTGATATTCTTAAATATGTATTTCTCACAGATTTCGCGTAAGAACATAGGAAGCTACTTTATACGAAGTGAGAGCCTTGGTCTGTCTGGTTCAGTATTGCCTACACTTACTGGCAGCTGCACTGCAGGGGTTCAGGCAGGAGTCTCTCCCAGCCCTACCTTCAGATTGAACCTGGGACCTTATGCATGTACCTATGGGACCGCTTCTCCCGGTATGCCCCACAGAGAGCCTCAAGGTCCATAAATAGCAACACCCTAGTGGTCCCGGGCCCTAAGGAAGTTAGATTAGCTTCAACCAGAGCCAGGGCCTTTTCAACTCTGGCTCCGGCCTGGTGGAACGCTCTGCCTCATGAGACCAGAGCCCTGCAGGATCTGATTTCTTTCTGCAGGGCCTGTAAGACAGAGTTGTTCTGTCTGGCCTTTGGCTTGGAACCAATTTGATTTCCTCCCCCTCTTTTTTCTTTTCCTTTCTCCTGCAATGAGGTTTCAATATTTAAATGTTGTATTTTATTTTTGTTTTTAAGTTGTATTCATTCAATTTGTTTTTATTATTGCTTGTTAGCTGCCCTGAGCCCGGCCTTGGCTGGGGAGGGCGGGGTATAAATAAAAATTATTATTATTATTAAAGCAGAGGCACTACCACTGACCTATGGCTCTTTCTCCAACACTCACACTTGAACCTTTTACCCTGTGAAGTGCTTGCCAGGATCCAGATACTTACATGTGTATGAATTTTCCCTTCTGGCTGTATCCCATTGCAGTGCAACAATTCCTATGCCAGACGGTCCCCTTAACCTTCAGAAACACTTTGTGGATAGCAGGACAGGTTGTGGAAAGGGGAGGTGCAGGAGAGCCCCAGTGCATTTCACGTGTAGCCCTTTGGATCATGATAATCATTTATTACATATTTGCCCTCCCACCCCCTTAGCAAACAAATAAGCAAACCCTGTTCTTAATTATAATCAAGATGGGACCAATGTGAGTATATCTTATCTTTCCAGATAGATAGCCCAAGAGGAGCAGCAGAATAATGGGGAAAATCAGGCAGTAATATTGACTCCGTGCGACCTAAAGTGTGTATTTATTTATTTAGACTGAGCTCCTTTAAGTCTCGTTGGTTTCAGAAACTTAAGTGAGTTTAACCTGCAGCATTTAAAATACTGAAAACAGTGCTGAAACAACCATTTTATTTTCTGGCACCCACTTCAACCTTGAATGAACCATTTCACCATTCATACAAATCCAGGCTTTGAATACCAGCCCCTGCTGAGTAGCTTAAATGAAGGTTGAGGTTTCCATCCTTGTATGAACCTGAGTTCAAAACTGCAATTTCATAAACCAACTTTCTGTCTCGCCTCTACAACAGTTCAATTTCATGAAAGCTGCTACCATTTGCTATAAACTTCTGAAGAACACATTTCCCCTCCATAAGAATTGAGATGTGCAAAATTGTTGTATCCATAAACCTGGATCAAGTAGGCACAAGTTGGTATACAGTCTAAGCAGTGGTGGAACCTACTGGCTGTCCCCTGAATGTTTGCCATTGGGGTGCCCATGGGCACAATGATGCCCTTGAGGGCTTCCATGCTGCTTACAAAGCCTCTGAGCCCCCGTTCCCTACTGCCGTCTTCTACATGTATCTCAAATGATCCTGGATGCCACAAGATGAACACTTCACTACAAATATACAGGAAACTATTCAGTTTGACTATCGATCAAAAGTAAGTCAAGCTTCATAAGAATGAACACATTTGGTCTTTATAGGGTTGTTTTGGAATTGGTCTGAACCTCTGAGCCACTGACTAGTTTTGAAGTGGTATTAATTAATTTACTAACTTTGTTCCAGTTTGTGCTACAAAAATATAGTACAAAGTGTGCCTGAGCAGAAATCATGTTTCAGGAGCTGTATGTCCACTGGCAAGCCTTATGAATGTATGGTTGTTTTGGCTACATGCCTGAGACTGCATTGGGACTTGTTACTTGCTTAGACAGATCACCACAGTGTGCCTGATAAATGCAAATGAGAACAGGAAAAATGACCTTTGAAAATGTTTTCTTCTAACTGGAACACAGCAAAAGCTGGTCCTACTGTGCATACTGACCCCTTGGGACAATTGGAGTGTGACCCCTCCCCTCTCCGCTCCCCAGCACTGGAGGTGTGAGAGTTATTAAAATAAATCACAGCAATCCTTTGTAAAGAAGTGTTAGGACATCTAAATATAGGGGTCACTACCAGCTCCCATTGTAATCCCATTAGTTCTGTCAGAATCAGGGAAGAACTGAAGTAAAAACTTAGTTTCAAGAGGGCTTTTCAATTTCAGGAGCCAGAATTGTGACACCCTAGTTATATTTTGGAAATGAGAATAAACTTCTGCCATGTTGCGAAGGAAACAGACTCTCTTGTTCTGGTTGTACACGGGATCATCCTTATTTTTAGAGCACCAATTATTCTTCGCTTGCTCTTTGTCTAAGCCGATTTGGGTTCCTTCAGAGGGAGCTGTGCCATGACAACAACAAAGATTTTGTGCAGTATAAAAGTGCAGCTCACATACTGTTATTTCCCTGGATGGCATCTGTATCTGTATGTTGAGGTAGATTTCCACTCTAGGACTGAATGGTGCATTTTAAAAGAAATCTGACTAAACCCCTTGATACTTCCTTCTCAACTTGCCACTTCAAATAATGATGTGTTTCCGAAGAGAGCTGTCGTTTTTGCTGAATGTTTTCTTTTGAAGCACTGCAAAACACTGAAAATCTCAAATTCCCTTTTAAAAAAGCCAGCTTCAGAGCGTGCAGACATGGTGGACGTGCTTTGGAGAATCAAGATACCAGGGATGGTGGGCAGGAAAACATATCAGCTCTCTGAAAGGGCATGATGCCATGTGTTCTCTATGGACCTGGGGTTGAAACTGAGGTCAGAGTGGTCTCAGGCCTGTGTGAGGAAGAGTAGGAGCTGAGTTGAGAAATGTACGCCAGATAGTTGTGGCAGCCGTGATGAGGTTCTCCTGGGCTGTCATCCATTTAGCTATAGATAGCAAACCCAAAGCTCCTTAGAGAGAAACCTCTTACCAGCCACTTTCCACAAATGGTACATACACCTAAAGGTACTTAGTGAAAATCCTTGAGAGGTATTTAATGCTAAAGTAGTTGGTCTCCCTAACATGTGTTTGTAGCCTGCACTTACACTCAGGCAGTGGCGCAGGGAAAGCCGTACCAAGGCAGCCACCCCAAGGCAAGCCAGTGTTCTTGCCCCAGTGAGGCTCTGCCACCCTAGTACATCGCCAAGATGTGTGACATGGGGGGACTGGATAACCTGATCGCCAACACAGCATACCTTGAGGCCAGGAAAAGCGGCGATGTGGATGCCAAGGAGATGCAAAAAAGACGCAGGAACCTAGCTCTGCCCAAGATTGAGGAATGTGCGGAAATCAAAAAGTCGATGACTATGGATTACGAGTCCATTTGCGAGCAACAGCCCATTGGCAAGAGTTTTTTCCGGGAATTCTTGGAAACGGTGCCTGAGTACCTGAAGGCCAGAGAGTTTTTGGACGAAGTGGTCGCTTGGGAGCTGGCAGAGGACCACATCAAGGACAGCTACCTAGAAGGCATAGTCAACATGTACTTGAAGAATTGCAGCAACAGCTACCTGAAATTTCTCAGTGCAGACTTGTCAAGCAAGTGCCAGGCAGCTAGCAAGGATGATTTTGAAAAAGTCACATTATCAGCCAGGGAAGAGACAAATGCCTATCTCAAGGGGAAACCCTTTGATGACTTCCAGACTAGCCCATTCTTTGATAAGTTTGTGCAATGGAAAGGCTTTGAGCGGCAACCTATAAACGAGAAGCTCTTTGATGAATTCCGAGTACTAGGCAAAGGAGGCTTTGGAGAGGTAAGGAGCTATTCTTTCATCTCCTGGGCAAGCAGATAGGCCTAGGCCATGCAATGAATGGCCTTTAGCAGGCAACAGGTACTGGGCAACTTGCCAGTCCTCTGCATGCGCAAGATCTCTTGTGACGTAAGCCCATATTCAGCTTTTTCTCTGATAATCTCCTCTGCACTAACATGTACCCAGGAGCATTAGGCAGGGGTTCATTTATTTTTCACAACTATCCCTTCCTCCTTGTTCCTCAAAATGTCTTACATGTGGTTTGCTTGCTTGTTTAATTTACAGTATTTTTATACTGTCCAGTAAAAAGTTCTCTGGGCAATGTACAGTAAGTGTTAAGAACATAAATTATGCAAATAAGTTACAGATAGGTAGCCGTGTTGGTCTGCCATAGTCAAAATAAAAAAATTCCTTCCTGTAGCACCTTAAAGACCAACTAAGTTAGTTCTTGGTATAAGCTTTCGTGTGCATGCACACGAAAGCTTATACCAAGAACTAACTTAGTTGGTCTTTAAGGTGCTACAGGAAGGAATTTTTTTATTATGCAAATAAGACATGAGATGAAATAGGTTTCCCAATGGAAACACGGCTGCTACTGCGGCTCCATTCATTCCTTTCAAATAATCTACAAAGCATTGTAGAGAACCCATAAATGGCACAATAGTCTCCAAGAATGCAGTATATAATCTAAGGGGTATTTGTGTGTGTTTTTAAAAATCAAAACTGAAAGCAATGGATATTGTGGTGAAAATAGCAATAAGGGGCATATAGTCTCTCCAGTTCTGAGTCTGCATCTCTTACTTAAGACTTTTCCTTTTTTCATTAAACTTGCTGCTTTAGGTTTGTGCCATTCAGGTGAGAAACACTGGCAAGATGTATGCCTGCAAGAAACTGGACAAAAAACGACTAAAGAAAAAAGGTGGCGAAAAGATGGCTCTGTTAGAGAAGGAGATCCTTGAGAAAGTCAACAGCCGTTTCATTGTCACGCTGTCCTATGCCTATCAGAGCAAAGCCGCCCTGTGTCTTGTCATGAGCCTGATGAATGGTGGGGATCTTAAATATCACATTTACAATGTGGGCGAAAGAGGCTTGGAAATGAATAGGGTCATCTTCTACTCGGCTCAGATCACCTGTGGGATGCTGCACCTTCACTCCATCCAAATTGTCTACAGGGACATGAAGCCTGAAAATGTCCTCCTGGATGATGATGGCCACTGCCGATTGTCTGATCTTGGCTTGGCGGTGGAAGTCAAGGAAGGCAAGTCCATAAACCAGAGGGTAAGTGAGAGTTCACCGTGCAGGGCTGCTTGGCTAGTTGGGAGAGCTTGTTCTATTTCCAATGCACTGAGCCCCCCCTTTAATTCCTTTGGGATTTGTTCTTCACTAAATATCTTATGTGGTCATTTCATTCTAAGTGACAGATGGAAAGAGGATTTACTTTATTAACTATTTGGATGCACGGTGGAGCAATTTGACTGGCACGCTTGCTTAAAAAGTAATTATACCTTGCAAAAAAAAATGCTGTTAGGTTTTGAGGCATTATGCACGTCAGATGTTTCTGTTAACAGCCTATGAGGAGTTCCAAAAATGAGGAATTGTTGGGGAGTGAAAGCCTTAATGTAATTGGTGCCAATTCTACTTGATAAGGGAGACACAAACCAGTGGAAAGGTTTTCTGTGCAAGCCCCATTGAAATGAATGGGAATGGCACAAGAGCATCTATTGTTTGTTTCAGTGGAGATTCCCTCTTATTGTTCACCCATATTGTAAAGGATTATCTCATATCATCTCAGTTTTTCCATATTATTCTTACTGCAGCAGTACAACCCACAGCCAACCTACCACATACTCACTTGCACATTCTGGGTCAAAATGTACGAAAACCCCTACCAGTGGTGGGGAGTTTGGTAACATGTCACATTCAATTGTATATTTGCAAACAAAAAGAAGAGCACCATTGGCCATTAGTATATAGCTTTAATGGCACTACCTGTGAGGGTTATGGACTGATTCTGATACAAAGCGCTCGAGGTTTAAGTGGGAATTATACAATAAATTTTGGGTAACGTAAATATGGTACATAATGTGCTGTATTTGTTATCCAATTTACGTTTCTTGTGTAACCGCTGTTAAGACAGGTTAAATAAGGATCCGTTCATAATCACTGCAGGTAGCCCTAATAATGTAACGCACATTAGAACGACAGCAGCAAAAAATAGCTTGCTGGAATTCTTTTCCTGGTTTGTATATAGCATGTAAACCTAAACAGTGAGGCAAATATATTTACCGTATTTACATTGCCCTGTACACCTTTCTTATTGTAATTTTATTGTGCAACCACCATCTTATATATGAGCAAATGACAGGGGTGCCAACTTAAATAAAATGTTGTGGGGGCCCAGGTAAACCCCACCCTGCATAATCATATTTTATTGTGGGGGCCAAAGCCCCCACAGCCACTAGGAGTTGGCTCCTATGGCAAATAAGGATAACTATTCAATATAATACAAAAAAGCTCTAATACAGTTTATAGGGTTATGTTGAAAGTATCTGTCGTCAGAATTTGAGAGCATTTCGCATTTTTTTTTTAAACTTCCCAAATATGAGATCTGTTAACAGGAATGTGAGTATGCTTTATGTTGTATAGACCTATATATTGTTTGAATGTTTTGATTTGGGATTCATGAATACTGCCCTCCTTTCCTTATTTAAATAGATTTTAGTGGTGTTGGATCTTTCATCAATTGCTTTATGAAACGGAAGCTTGTATGCTGTAACAGAGCTGCGTGTGATGTGACTGTATTTCACAGTCAAATGTCTATCATTAAAAGTGCTGGCTCAATTGTCACGAAAACAACCTAGAGTAAGTCCTAGTCATACTTCTGTATATAACTTCCCAGAAATAAGTAGGCCTTTTTGAATTTGCAGGTCCATGGTTTGTGAGTGCACAAAAGGAAGAGTGTGCTCCAGGTCTAAAGCATGTCTCTTTTTGGTACTGGTTGATAGGTGTGATGCATAAGCTAAGCAAGAGTGTGGTTTAATTTGATAAAAGGCTGGATTTCCTGCAGGAAAATTAACTGATGAGAGATCAAAAGAGAACTCTCAAAATACTAGCCCCGTGTTATTATGAAAGTTGGGGGTGAACCCCTTATTAAAACATAATAGTCAGACGATCAACTTAATATGGCTTGTGTGCAGAAGACAGACTCTCAAGGAGGGTTTTAATTTGCTATTTTAGGATAAATGCTCAAGGCTTGTAATACATTATCTGTGACTTACTGGTGTAATAGGACTATGGTGTACTCAGTGCAGTGGTTGAGTGTTTCTAGTTGGGTTGTAAAGTGTAGTTAAGTTCTTTTTATGGTACCTGAGTGGGGAGGTGGTACCCGTTGACACAGGCAGAAGACAGGAAAACCAACAGTAGGTGGAGCCAGAAAGGCACTTTCTAGTTTTGTCTCCATCTTCTACCTGCTAAGTTCTATTACAACGTTGCAACAATTGAGACTAAGGGGGAGGTAGATGACAGGCAGTGCCACCCCCTGGATTGGTTGTACATAGGTCAGCAGGTGGGGCTTGTTAAGGATCGGCTGAGGTTGGTGGGGCCCGTTTTCTGTTTGCGCTAATGCAGGGTTTCCCAAACTTAGGTCTCCAGCTGTTTTTGGACTACAACTCCCATCATTCCTAGCTAGCAGGACCAGTGGTCAGGGTTGATGGGACTTGAAGTCCAAAAACAGCTGGAGACCCATTTAATGTTTCATCCCATCTTCCTTCCAGAGGCCCCTTCCCTTCCCGTACTCTGGTCAGCCTATCATGCCTGTCAGCATTTGACAGAAGGGAAATGAGTCCATTATAGTGTGACAAGAGCAAACAGTTCATGAAGTTGCATTTCACAAGAGCGAACTTCCTCCACAGAAACGTTTTCATGTATGTCAGAATTCAAGTATTCACATTCTTAAGACCATAAGAAGAGCATGCTGGATCAGACCACTTTTGGAAGTCAGAACATGGTAGCCAAGTTGAGAGATGTGATTCCTAAGGAAGGCAGTATTATGCCTAAGGTAGGCAGTATTAATGCCAGCCGAAAAGACTAATAACGTGAAGTCAAATCTATTGATGTATTATGGTACAAATTGAATGAATATCAATAAGTGGTGCTCTTAGTGAGGAAAACAGGTACTGTGTCTATTAAACAGACGTAACTGGAGTGTGTGAACAATTTGTATTTCACCTGTATCTAACAAAATGGGCCACTACTGGATTGCCTTTTGATAAAGGGTCGTCCTTCATGTTATGAGCTGCAGGAACTGCTAAGCTGAGGTCGAGGAGTAAGGGGAAATGCCAAAGATCAGCATAAGGACTCTAATTTGACTTAACTCTATTAAATATGTATACATCATTCACCCCATAAAAAGGAGGACACAGGTGTGCATAAAATGTAAACATGCTACTTTATACGCATGGATGCAAATACTATAATTTACTATAGAAATATAGTGCATCTCCAGGTGCTAACTTGATGGGCATGCAAGGCCTTGCTCTCCCTTCTTACAGTTCATTAAAACTGGACTTGGACCAGCTCTGCAAATAGAAGACAGCTTCAAATAGAAGACTGTTCTTTGAATTAAGGACACATCACATTCTAGATGACAGGAGCCATTCGTTAGAGTTGAATTAGCTGTGCTGCTGTATAAATAGTGTAACCCTATAAATTGGAGCACAGAGAGATATTATGCCTGCTGTGCCACTCCATACCCCTCAACTGTCCTGATTTAATCGGGGCATCCTGTTTTGGGGCAGTGTGGTCTTGTGCGAGATGGTAGTCCTGAAAGATGTGCATCCTTGTTTTCCTCTGGGACATGTTGGAGGGCATGCAGCCCTTTTTTCGGCTCCTAAAAAAGTGCCTTAGGAGGATTTTCTGTAAAGATTTTGATAGTTTCCCCCGCAAAAGGATATTGAGGGTAGGGGGGGAGCAGGAAATAGATGAAGATTTATGAAAGGAAAGACTGAGAATACCACAGAAGGAATAAAAATTAATATCCAGAGAAAGTGAAGAAGAACGATAGTCTTCTTCCCTCACACAATAACCATCAGCAGCTCCACAGCCAATGAGGCTACAGCTGCATTCTAGTCCAAAATCATGTTGCTGAAAACAAGTTGCTCATCTATAGATAACTATTTTATTGGACTTTAACCCTCCCCCATTTTATTTTGTTTTGTCTAGATTTGTCTTAAATGGAACAATTCTCTGAGTTGTTCCTCTTGCTTCCTGCTCTCCTTCCTCTTCCTATTAAATAAATGTCTAGTCCTTTATTCTATTAAGAATCTCGGGTTCTGTAGTTTACCCCTAACATAGCTTCATTTTCCAGCCCTCTAACCAACTACAGTTCCCAGGATACATGCTTTAAATGTATGTTGTGTACACAGACTTAAATTGCCTCCTTTATCTTCCCTTCCTCCACCCTTTTGGGAAAGGGGGAAAGGTAGGGACTTATTGTGTCGTTCATGTTTCCGTGAAAAGATGTCCAGCCCATTTCCACTTTAGGAAGAGTGGCTAGTGAGAAAGCTATAGTCAAAAAATTGAACTCTGATGATGAAGACTTTGTTGATTATCGTAAGTACCCTTCATTCAGAAACCATACAGGTTTTTCCATTTTGTAATCTCTGTTTGCTCAAGGAGGTGGTCAAACTATTGTTTGGAATCACTAGTTTTCAAATGTGGTTTTGGGGGATCCTGAGATTTCACCAAAGCTTATTGGGAGTTCTTCAGTACAGTGGTACCTCAGGTTACATACGCTTCAGGTTACACACTCCGCTAACCCAGAAATAGTGCTTCAGGTTAAGAACTTTGCTTCAGGATGAGAACAGAAATCGTGCTCTGGCGGCGTGGCAGCAGCAGGAGGCCCCATTAGCTAAAGTGGTGCTTCAGGTTAAGAACAGTTTCAGGTTAAGAACGGACATCCGGAACAAATTAAGTACTTAACCCGAGGTACCACTTCCCCAAATGAACTTCCGCCAAATGAACCTCCCCAAAAGATTGCTTGCTAGCTTTGGTTGCTTGCTACAATGTTCAATGGTAGAAGAGCTTTGGGTGTATGCCATTATGCAAAGATTATTATCCTCCACATATAAAGCCATATTCTAGTCCTTACCTATGGTTTTTAATTTCACTAACATTAAGATATGCATTATGCCCATAGTTAGAAGTCTTGGAATATATTCACTAATGTTAGTGGGTTTGCCTTTACCGCCATTGGTTGTGCTCTCAGTAAACTCATTGCTGAGTGCGTAATGACATTAATGTCGGCAGGCATTCTGCTGACAGGGGAAGGGCCATCTCAGTAGTAGAGCATCTTGTTTTGCATGCAGAAGGTCCCAAGTTCAGTGCCCTGCATCTCCAAGTAGGACTGGGAGAAACCCTTGTCTGAAACGCTGGAGAGTGGCTGCCAGTCTCATTTGACAATGTTGAACTAGGTGGACTAATGATTTGGCTCAGTATAAGACAGCTACCTATGTTCCTATGATTTTTAAGGCAGGTGGAATGCAGCTGGAGAAAATGATGCCTGCTCTGCGGCTCCTCCCTCTTGCCCTCCTGGGTTATCTTAAAAAGATTTGTACCATAATAAATGCTGCAATCCTTATATGAATATTTGGTGGCTATAATTGCCTTGGATGCCTTAGCAGAAAGGCACCCTATAAATGCAATTGATCAATCAATAAAACAGCACAAACATTTCACCCCAAATGTTCTTTTCAAAGGATCAAGCTGTAAATTGTAAAAGGTGAATTCTATATGTGTATATATATAAAACGTACGACAACACTGGGTTCTTGCTATATCATGGATCTTTAACTTTTTCTGGTCTAAGGGCAACATTTGGAAATCTAGGAAACTTTTCTGGGCACCACAAAGCATCCATTTCACAGATTATTTTTATTTATTTGTTTAAATGTTTATATGCTGCCTGCTAAGTGGGCAGCTCAAGATGGTGTACAACAAAACAAAACACTATACAAGAAACCAAAATACAATTAAAATACAACCAGGCTGTTGGAAAAATCAATAAAACTATACAGCTGGTTAAATTAGATCTTTGCGGGTCCAGAGTTTTTGAGGAGGCAGGCAAGATGACAAAAATATTTTTCCCATGTAACTCCCTCCAAAGTAATAGGCAAAACACCAGTGGGTGACATAGGACATGGGTGCCATGTTGGGAATGTGCAATGTCAAAACACTTAGGAATCTAAGCACAGGTGTCAGTGTAACCTGTACAGAGCGTCATCTTATATGTTTTGAAGACAGGGCATCATAATATTTGAATAGGACAAAAGCATGCTTTGGTTAAACTCGTGCACAAAATGCCCCTATCCCCCCCCCCCAAAACACCCCCTTTGTTTTCCTGTGCGATTCCATTTCTTAGGAAAGCATCAGAAAAGCTGTTTTGATTTTTAGGAATTGCTTTCTAATATCAAGAGGGCAACAGGTCGTGAATCTGCAATTTCAAGTTTATCCGTTCTACTTCAGGAGGGGTTTTTTTCATTAGCATATTACATGCCCTTTGGTCAACATTCTGCACAAGTTATCCCTTGGTCTTTTTAAACCTAGAAATCACATTGAAAGCACAATTGGCAGCCAAGGCATCAGTGCTAGCTTCTTTTAATGCAGTGCGTCATTTTCAGAGACCTTTTCACCAGATCCAGAAGTATACCTTTCTTTTCTATATTAAAAAACAAACAAACCACTGCTGTGGATTTATTTTAAGGATTCTATGGGTGACTTGTATTAGGACCGTACTGTAAACGAAATTAGCATCGAGAGAGAACTTTGATACTGGAACAATAAAAGAAGTAAGATAAAGTGCTTTGCTAGCCTAAGGGTATATACACATTTCTGCCTTAGAGCACAAAGATGTTGTCCCCACCCCTGGCGCATTTCACAGTCCCCCCCCCCTAGCAGTTCACATCAGCACAGCTTCATTAGTGTCAGATTTATTTCTGTTTGTGTACACACCAGGGGGCATTGACAGGGCAGGTATGTCTTTTCCCAGTGTAAAGATGCTCACACCTTGGCTAGGGATGAATTAGGAATGGCTTAAGAAAGCCAACTGGTGTAAAGCTGGTTTGAGAAACAACACATCAGACAGTAGCATTTTATAATGAAGTACAGGATACATATGCATTTTGAGAAAGTCACTTAAGCACAGATTTTAAAAAAACCCATCACTCGAAACACAGCTAGTAAACAGGAGGGTAAAGGTAAAGGGACCCCTGACCATTAGGTCCAGTTGTGGCCGACTGTGGGTTTGTGGCGCTCATCTCGCTTTACTGGCCGAGGGAGCCGACATTTGTCCACAGGCAGTTTTTCCGGGTCATGTGGCCAACATGACTAAGCCGCTTCTGATGAAACCAGAGCAGCGCACGGAAACGCTGTTTACCTTCCCGCCGGAGCAGTACCTATTTATCTACTTGAACGTTGACGTGCTTTTGAACTGCTAGGTTGGCAGGAGCAGGGACCGAGCAATGGGAGCTCACCCCGTCAAGGGGATTTGAACCGCTGACCTTCTGATCGGCAAGTCCTAGGCTCTGTGGTTTAACCCACAGCACCACCCGCGTCCCAGGAGTGTAACAGGAGTGTAAACACAGCCAAAGATGGTATAGAAGAATTCTGTAATCTCTGGCCCCAGACCAGCTATAGCACCACACAACCCACCTCTTGCAGCAACATATAATCCCATATGGGAATACACATTCCTATCTGTAGCCAGTGGGGCACAGAAGAGCATATCCTCCAGATATGTGGTTATCTGTATCTCTTGTATTGTCCAGCAGGGGGAAGTGCTTTTCTCTCTAGGGAAGATGCCCGCATAGCATGATACTTCAATCTGAGTCGAGACTCCAGGGACAGCTTTTTGGAATGTGGAGTATCTGGAAAACTGGGTGGTGTGTGCACACTTATACAACAGAACAGAAGAGATTTGGTACTGATTTCTGATTGCTGTCCAATATCTGATTGTCCACCTTAACCACACGTATTTGAGCAGGGATGGGGGGGTGGAGTTTAAATGTGAACGTACCTATCTAGTTTACACTTCTAGCACAATACGCAGACTTGAAATAAAGCAATCTTTTGAAATTCACACTTCTCCAAATTTTGCAATATAGTTTTCCAGCCAAGTAATATGTACAAAAGTGCATAGACTAGGTTAACATGTGCATACATGTACGTGAAAATAATATAAACAATGCATTAATTCAGGTAAAATTGATTTGCATAGATATGCACATTAGGTAAAACTGCATATGAAAAGGTAAAGGGACCCCTGACCATTAGGTCCAGTCATGGCTGACTCTGGGGTTGCGGCGCTCATCTTGCTTTATTGGCCGAGGGAGCCGGCGTACAGCTTTCGGGTCATGTGGCCAGCATGACTAAGCTGCTTCTGGCAAACCAGAGCAGCACACGGAAATGCCGTTTACCTTCCTGCCGGAGTGGTACCTATTTATCCAGTTGCACTTTGATGTGCTTTTGAACTGCTAGGTTGGCAGGAGCAGGGACCGAGCAATGGGAGCTCACCTCGTTGTGGTGATTCGAACCACCGACATAACCCACAGCGTCACCCGCGTCCCTAAAACTGGATATACAATTGTGTATATTAGGAGAAATGTGCACTTAAATGCTGATTAATTTTCATGAGGACTTTTTTTTAAAAAAAAAACAAGCTGATGTGGAAACATGGAGAACTGAACTAAAGACTGAAAAATTAGAAACTGACAGACTAGCTCACCGTTATATATGAGTTGCTTTGGAAGTTAGGTTCTTGAAGTATGTATTTTTTGCTTCAAGGTTTTGGTGTTTAGTTGGAGTTGGTTTGTGTTTTGCCAAAAAAGCATGTGTTCAAACAATTCAGAAATGAGAGGGAGAGAAGTACAACTCTGGAGACAGCTGCAGTTTTTGGAAAGTGTTAAAAGAGAGCATCATTTGCGATGGTGTGCCCCACCAATGTGTTTTCTGCTGCAGTTATCTCTGGCCAAATGGTTTTTGCAGCATGATAGTGAGATTGGGGAGAAAGAGACTGCTATCACTAGAGGAAATTATGGCTCTATCAGACAGAGAAGGGAAATGATCCCAAAAGCCCTTTTCCCAGTCCACAAACGATTGGTGGTGGTGGTGAGATATTAGACCCCTTGAAATTTACAAACCACACTTGTTGACTCTTTGCAAATATAGTCAAATCGTGGTTTCCTCTAATTTCTAAAAAGAGTAGCTAAGAGAGCCATCTGGTTGTGAGGCTGTGTACTTAAAGGATACAACCCCAGGACACAAATTTGCATAAAGTGTACATATTTATATGTATAAATTATATGTATAAATTCCTCTAGGAAATTAAGATGGGAGGTAGCTGGGGTCTTATCAGGACTATGCTTTGAAGTTCCCTGAGTCACTCTTTTTATTTTATTTTTAAAAAGTTGGGGGAAGAAAGAACAGGAGAACCAAGTCTTGACCCTTGAGCACCCCCCCCACAATAATGTCCGTGGTCAGACCAATGAAACACACGCCAGAAAAGCAGAAGTTAAAGCATTTTGGCTTAAGTGGGAGTCTCTAGTGTTTCCTCACATTGTTGTGACCCTTAAATTTCCTTAATAGAAATTTATCTTTAAAATTAGCCTAAATAGTTACAGGGTTATGCTATGCTTCAGATTTTTCTCTACCCTGATCATGCCCAGATGAAGAGCCTAGTGGACCATTAATCTTTGGAATCCTGTTCCTTCTGCAATTCCAGGACACAAAACCAAAATGCATTATTCATTTTTAGTCAGTCGATAGACTTAAGCCACCACCTGCCCACAGAAGAACAAATAAACCCCAATGGCTGTGTTTCAACCCAACTTTCCCTTTGCACCATTGCAAAATTGGACATTTGCAAAACAGATGAATGAGAAATCTCTGCTGAGTCAACAAATGAATTCAGATAAGAAGCAATATAGCATTGGATTGCTTTTGTACTAGCAGACATTGATTGGCTGGTTCCTGGATGCATAGCCACAGGCTGTTGTATGTTGGCTACAAAATGAAGCTGTCTCATATTTACTGGAAATGCTAAAAACAAAGGAAGACAGTGCAAGCCATGTCAACAGACTAGCACCTGAGGGAAAATAATTGTGACTTAATGACAGCTGTATGCATTCATATTTATATAATTCTAATCAGCTTAAGGGAGCTATTCACAAGCTAACCACATAGTTAGTGTATGATCTATAGTTGCACAATCTCTTTTCATGGAACATTTTTGTTCTCACAATAGCCTATTTTAAATTGTACCTTACTTAAGAAGGTAGGAAATGTGAACAGGGAGGAAACCTAATAGTTACTATGCCTCCAGAGAGATTGTTCTTCTTCTTGTGAAGTCATCCAACGAAACTAAAGAGTGGGAGATTCGAGGCAGACAAAAGGAAGGACTTCATGCAGTGCATTGTTTAAAGTATAGCATTCACTACCACAGGGGCATAGTAGGGGGGAGCTGCCGGGGCAATGGCCCCGGGCACATTTTTCTGGGGGTTGCTGCTCATTCTGCCCTGCCAGCCCTTGAGATGCTTTGCGAGGCTGCGATCATATCAGAATTGCAAAGTGGCTTGGGGCTGATGTCACTCCAGCGGCATTGGTGGTAATGGCTGGGCTGGCGCGGCAGACTCCATTCATCCTCTGGCCCCTGGTGTGCGAATGCGTGCCCTGAGCACCAGCAAACCACGCTATGCCACTGCACTACCACAATAAGGTGATGGCAACTAGCATAGTCAGTTTTAAAAGGGGTTAGATAAATTCATGGAGCCTGCTAATAACTACTGAACATATTGACTATATACTGCTTCCAGGATCAGAGGCACCCATGCCCCAGAACACAAGTTCCTGGGGAAATGACAGTGGGAAAGGACTCTTACCTTCATGTCCCGTCTCAGGGTGTCCCCAGAGGCATTGAGTTGGTTACTGTGGGCATCAGTTGCTCAACTAGATAGGTCTGATCCAGCAGGACTCTTCTTATATCAATGAACATATGAAGCCATATGTCTTTGAAACAGGCATGGGGATGCTCAGACGCAGGGGCCAAATGTGGACCTTCTGTCTGGCCCTCCGGACTGAATGCTTTAGCTGAGATTCATGCATTGTAGGGGACTGAAGACCCTTGGGGTCCCTTCCAACTCTACAGTTCTATGATAATAATAATAATAATAATAATAATAATAATAATAATAATTAATAATAATAATAATAATAATAATAATAATAATAATAATAATAATAAATTTATTATTTATACCCCGCCCATCTGGCTGGACTTCCCCAGCCACTCTGGGCGGCTTCCACCAAAATAGTAAAATACCGTAATGCATCAAACATTAAAAGCTTCCCTAAAGCCTTCAGATGTCTTCTAAAAGTCTGGTAGTTGTTGTTCTCTTTGACATCTGGTGGGAGGACATTCCACAGGGAGGGTGCCACTACCGAGAAGGCTTTCTGCCTGGTTCCCTGTAACTTGGCTTCTCACAGTGAAGGAAACGGCAGAAGGCCCTCAGCGCTGGACCTCAGGGTCCGGGTAGAATGATGGGGGTGGAGACGCTCCTTCAGATATACTGGACCGAGGCCATTTAGGGCTTTAACGGTCAGCACCAACACTTTGAATTGTGCTCGGAAACGTACTGGGAGCCAATGTAGGGCTTTCAAGACCGGTGTTATATGGTCTCGGCGGCTGCTCCCAGTCACCAGTCTAGCTGCCGAATTCTGGATTAGTTGTAGTTTCCGCGTCATCTTCAAAGGTAGCCACACGTCATCTTCAAAGGTAGCCCCACGTAGAGCGTATTGCAGTAGTCCAAGCAGGAGATAACCAGAGCATGCACCACTCTGGCAAGGCAGTCCACGGGCAGATAGGGTCTCAGCCTGCGTACCAGGTGGAGCTGGTAAACAGCTGCCCTGGACACATTCTATAACTTCATCAGGCCACACTGTTCACCGACATTGCCTTGCACTCTCCTTGGGCATCTTTGCTTGCTTGGAATGTATCGTTGGATGTTGATGCTGATGCTTTTTGTCTGGGTGGAGTACATAGAGGGGTGTGTGAGTGTGAGTGTCAAGAAATTAAAGGTAAAGGTAAAGGTACCCCTGCCCGAACGGGCCAGTCTTGACAGACTCTGGGGTTTGTGCGCCCATCTCACATCTATAGGCCGGGGGCCAGCGCTGTCCGGAGACACTTCCGGGTCACGTGGCCAGCGTGACAAAGCTGCATCTGGCGAGCCAGCGCAGCACACGGAACGCCGTTTACCTTCCCGCTGGTAAGCGGTACCTATTTATCTACTTGCACCCGGAGGTGCTTTCGAACTGCTAGGTTGGCAGGCGCTGGGACCGAGCAGCGGGAGCGCACCCCGCCGCGGGGATTCGAACCGCCGACCTTACGATCGGCAAGCCCTAGGCGCTGAGGCTTTTACCCACAGCGCCACCCGCTGTGTGAGTGTGAGTGTCAAGAAATTAGCCGCCTGTAAAAATCACATTTATTGCTTTGCTCACTCTTACCTCTGGCCCAACCCACCAGAACAAAATGTGGCCCTGTGGCTGAAAAATGTCCCTCATCCACAGGTTTGAATTGTAACTTGAATTGCATCACAGAAAAACAGTAAGGCTATTTTAAAGCTGGTGAGAGATGTTAGGGTTGACTTGTGTCAGTCAGCAGCATAGCTGTTGCGTTTCGAACCAATTGGAATTTCTTCGTAATCCTGTTGTACAACACATTTCAGTAGTCTAAGCCGGATAGCATTAACCAAGATACCTCTGTCCGGGATGGGTGGGTGGGGCGTGTCACACCTAGCACACAAGTGGAAAAAAGTGGAAAGGTATTTCAGATGGCAATCTGTGTGAGAAACGAGAGCGAGTCTCAGTGTGGAAGGTGTGGGTTTTTCAAAAAAGGGTGGCTAAAAAGATGCATGCCCTCCCATCTCAAAAAAAGAAGTAAGTTTAAAAAAAGCAAGCAGGGAAAAGTTTGAAGTCTTTTGCTTGTGATGGAGACATTTAAAAAAGACAGTTCTGTTCAGAACAGTTTCTTGCACTTTGCCAGAAAGGTAGGACAGAAGTCTGCCCATTGGATGTGCTCTGCAGTGGGGGAATAAGCCTGGCTCCCCTACCCCACCCATCCCTGCTTGGAAAGGGAAGTGAAACAATCAGATGTTTGTGAGTGCTACAAAAAGTCTGGGAGGTTTTGCAATACCCTGATCGCTTTGCTCACTCCCCCCCCCCCCACATTTTTGAGCACTCAGCATCTTTGCCCATCCCTAATCTGTGGTGTGATAGCAGTGTTGGTGTCTACACAGTATCAGAACTGGCCTGTTGTCCTGTGTTTTATTTCTCAGTAAACCTTTTCATGGGATGGTGCTTCTGGAGCCCTTACAGATACAGACAGTGTGTAAGATTTTTTTGCAAATACTGTAACTGTTCAGAGTCTCTCTTGATATCTAGAGTTTCTGTAAGTGAGAAGGAAGTAGTCACACCCTCCTTCTTTGCGTTAAGCTGTCTTTAGTATGACCAAGATCTGAACCTTTGCACCTTCTTTTTTAACAGAGGCTTCTCACCTCACGATGAGAAGTCTCTACGAAAACAATGAACGTGTAAACGCACAAACTATAACTTGTTTGGTTTTACAAGATAGGAAGCAAAGAACATCTAGAATGCCCCCCCCCAGTATTATTTATTTAACTGTGGCAGATTCTAATTGTGATGGGAATTTTTTCCCCAGTGACGAGATACCAGGAAATTGTCAATCCTTATATTGTTGGACAAAAGCCTAACATATTATTACCAAATTGCAATTGAAATGAAAGGCAAAAAGCAGGCTAAGAGTCTGCTGTTCTCTTAGGCAGCCCATGGCAAAGTAAGTGATAAGCAGAGGGAAAGAAAACCAAACAGCTTCCTGTGGTCCAATGTTACATTCCTCCAAGGTCTGTTAAGGCCACTACTGAAGGGGGGGAATGGAACAGCTGGAATGGAGAACAAAGCAGTCAGCGGCACCCCGTGAAGGGAGGAAGGAGTGAGCTCTACAAAACAGCTGATAGGGCTAAATTCAGCTTGTTTTTCCCCCTGTTCAACAGTTCTTGTGCCATGGCAAATAAAGGATGGACACACAGATTTGCATCTCTGTTTGGTTTACAAGACTCATCGGGTTTGTTTTGTAAAGAGCTGTGGGAAAAGGTAGACATATCTTAATCACACTTTCCTTATGCCGACGGACCCCGTAGGGAGGGTTGCATTGTGACTCTCCCACTCCACCCCAGTTCTCTTAGCTTAAATACCACACTGCTTCTGCCAGGACATGAGCAATACAATGCACTCAGCTGGACATTTTCTCTCTCTTCAGTGCATAAAACAATTTTCAGCTCTGGATGCCTTGTCTTTCTGAAAAGAAAAGAAAAATCACTTCAGTTTGCTTGAACTTCTTTAGTGCTACTAAATGCAAGCAGCCGAGCATGGCTTTGGGGCATGTGTTATAAAAAAAATGGAGCCACTTTTTAAAAGAGAGGCAATGTTTATTAAACAAAATCAAGCTACATATCTAAATCTTCTACTGCCTCTTGCAACAGGTGATAGATGTTGCCAGGGTTACATTGTGCAAATGTATTTTGCAAATCTATAGGGCATCAGCGAGGAATCAACATGCTTTTGTAACATTTGAAAGATCAGGTGAAAGTATAATCAAGTCAGTGTTGTGTACATCTGATTATGTATATAATATTGTTTATATAGATGCTAGTTCCTAGCTTCCAACTCCTTGTCCTACTCGAGCTTGGCTAAGAAATGGAAGCAGAGATCAGGGTTAGGAGCTGACTTCTCAATGGATCCCACTTTACTAGGGGCAAATAGACTGCTATCTGGGTTATAGCAAGACCTGCCCCCTAGTACCCAGACATGGGGCCACCAAAGGAACAGGCCACTAATTGTTGGAAACCATCTGGATCACAATATACGTAGTGTAATATGTTGCCCTCCATATCTGAGCCACTGTTTAACCCTGAAAGAATGGGTGAAGTTTTACACCAAACGTTTCTCAAACAATTAAAATACCCCTATAAGGCAGGTGTGCGCGCACGCGCGCGCACGCACACACACACACACACACACACACACACTTAATTAAACTTGTTTGTCTATGCAAATAGTTTATTTTCCCTGTAAATACTGCTAAGTGAGCTGTAAAGCAATGAAACTCTCCCAGCAAGCTGTAAAAGAATGTGGTTTTTGTTTTGTTTTGTTTAACATGTTTGCTAGCTCATGTACTTGGCTCCATAAACACTTCCTACATGACTATCATGACTATGTGGATGTCCCCCCCCCCCCCGATAATGGGGAGGAAATGTAAATGAAGAGGGGAAGAAGACTTAAGATAGCCCTCAATTCATGCTACATTTCTGCATTATTTTGATGCAGGAGGGGATATTACTGGGTGTATTTTATTTTGCAGATCATGTGGTATTGGAGATGTGGATAAATAAAGCTTCTGCTTGGTGCATTATCGGATCTCTTATGTGTTCCTTCCCACTGGTGACTTCATGATCTATGAATGGTCAGGAGATAGGCAGTAATGAAATAGCCAATGTCTTCTTCCAGTCTTCTCCCAACCCAGATGAAGGGGTGACCTGGTATAGAAGATATAACTCTCACCTTAACTATCACCTTTTCTCCCTTAATGATTAGCAGCCTTCATTTCTATTTCCAATTATCACTACACTTGGGGCTAACTCTACGGTGGGGGCAAAACCTCATCAATAACCCTTGTCTCTGAGAAGCTCTGCTTCTACTGTCTCTGTATGTCAAGTGGACAGAGATGCTTTATGTACCCCTAGTAGTCCTTGCTATATCTATGCCCTGCCATTTTTCTGCTGACACCGTAACAGCAAGTCTTAGATAAAAGAGTGTTGGAGGTAATGTAATCAGTGCTATTTTTCTAGAAAAAAGGTGCTGGAACTCTTTGTTCAAGATTTTTTTTATTCCCAGAGAGGTGCCAGAACCAAGTTCCAATGATTTCTGGCTGGGGTGGGGGGTGGGGAACCCTGAGTATAATATACAAACGTGGGTGTGATCCCAGCTGTTTGTTAATTATCCATAAAGTAAAAATGTTTAGGATTGAACTATATACTAATACCGACTTGGGTCTTCTTATGCTCCACACACTTGAGAGAAGTACTAGAAGAGTTGGAAGAACCTGAGATATGCGCAAGTGCAAAACAACAACAACAACAACAACAACAACAACAACAACAACAACAACAACACACTCCTAGATGAGGCAGAAACTCTAAAACAAGAGGAAAGTGGCATGGGGTCAAGCGGAAGTGTAGATGATCCCTGAGTGGGGGGTGGGACAGATAACAAGATGGGGTAATTGAACAGGAAGCGAGAAAAGGGAAGAGGGATTGATTGTTAAGCTACTCTGATAATTGTAGCTCCTAATAATTCTGAACACCCTTTAAAAACTACAGCTCCCAGAATTCTTTGGGGAAAGCTGTGACCATTAAAAATGGTATAATACTGCTCTAAATGTACAGTACAGATGGGGAAGATGGAATAGAACAGAGTGGTTGGAATCCTACCCTAAAAAGATGCTTTCCATGCTGCAATAGTTTGTTGCAGGGTAGGACTGTTAAATATCTAATTGGCCGGCAATTTTCCCCATCTGTGTTTCTATGATCAAATTAGATTAGTGAAGTAGTTCTGCCTTCTTTTTAGAATGGGAGTTTTTGAGGAGCCAATTTGTTAACACAAAAAGAAAAGCACGTTCTGTTATGCGTGCCTCGCTCTCCCTTTCCCAGTGAAATGGTAATGGTGCAGAAGATGGAAGAAGGAGGCAATGAGTAAAAGAAGAATGTGGGAGGCAAGTCATGCTTGCATTCCTACATTCTAGGGATACATAGGAGTCTCTCGTGTTCCTATCTGTCGTAGTCCTTGCAGTGAAGAGGGAAATTTGGAGAAAGCTACCAAATGATCATCAGCTAGAGCTATGGATGGAGGAGGAATTCCGTTCAGTTCACGTTTAAAAGTGAACGTACGTACCTAATTCACAATTTCCAAAGCAATATGTGAACCAAACAAACCTAGCCTTCAAAATTCACACTTCTTTGAATTTTGTAATGTTGTCATTCAGCCAATTAGCATACAAATGCATACATATAGAAATGCATGTACAGTGGTACCTCGGGTTAAGAACTTAATTCGTTCCGGAGGTCCGTTCTTAACCTGAAACTGTTCTTAATCTGAAGCACCACTTTAGCTAATGGGGCCTCCTGCTGCCGCCGCACCGCCGGAGCACGATTTCTGTTCTCATCCTGAAGCAAAGTTCTTAACCCAAGGTACTATTTCTGGGTTGGCGGAGTCTGTAACCTGAAGCGTCTGTAACCTGAAGCGTATGTAACCCGAGGTACCACTGTATTAGTAAAAATAACATACAAAAATGCATTATGCTAGGGAAAACTGCTTTGGAAAAAATGTGGATATTGTGTTATTCTTAGCTTAATAACTTTCAGAATCCAGAATGCCCGTAAACATAAGATAAACTTGATTAACTAGTTGTGAAATGAGGAGTCCCTATTAAAGGAAGCCATAGCTTCTCTACTGCTGAATCAGTCTCCTGCTTAGAGGTCCCTTCCAGTCTCATCTGATTCACTTAAAGCGATAGCATCCTCACACATAATAGGAGAAATGTGCACTAAAATGCTGTTGAATTTTCAGCAAATGGCCTAACCACTCATTATATTCATGATGTCATTAGCGATCACAGAAGGATTTTTTAAACATGTGCAAGAGGGCTGGTTCAATTGTCTTCAGGAATGCAGCATTTCTGAAAATTTATTCACCACCACCACCACGGTGCAGCAATTAGCATTAGGGGCACAGGATCTCATTGGCACCAATGGAATATTTCCCCCTAATACTAACTTGTTGGGGTGTGTGGTTTAACTGATCTCACAGCTGGGAAGGGAAGATTATTATTACACCATCCCATGCTCTGCATTCCTGTGGGCAATTCCCCACCCACCCAGCTCCTATGCCTAGTACTGAGTTGTTCTTTTCTTAAAATACATTAACAATGTGATTAGCAATTGTGTTGTGTAACTTGTAGCTTGGAAAAGACCCTGTTGTTGGGAAAGAGAAGGGGACGACAGAGGACGAGATGGTTGGACAGTGTTCTCAAAGCTACCAACATGAGTCTGACTAAACTGTGGGAGGCAGTGGAAGACAGGAGTGCCTGGCGTGCTCTGGCCCATGGGGTCAAGAAGAGTCGGATATGACTAAACAACAGCAACTTGTAGTCAGGTCCTTTTTTAAAAAGCAACAAACGTGATAGAGGTTTATATGGACAGATTGGGGAAAGGGGAGTTTTCCTGCCCAGTAGGAAGAGAGAGGGCGAGTTGAAGTCACTGTTGGACAAATAGTATGAGTACTTGGGCAATTCTCACATGGCCTCCTCAAAGTAACAACACAAGTTGGGGGCATGTTGAAGCTACAGCAGGGCTTCTGTATGTTTAAGAGCTCTGGAATGGTATGGTGTTTCAACAATTGCAGTCTCCACCAGGGTGTGGAGAACTATACTTGCCTTCCTCAGTTTATAGCAGGACTAGCTATCCTGTGGTCTTCCAGAAGGTGCTGGTCTTCACCCTGTCATCTCTGAAACATTAGCCAGGCTGTCTAGGGCTGATGAGAGCTGGAGTCTGACAAAAATATGGAGAATTACACATTCACCACCCCAGGTTTATGTGGAAAGAAACCTGATTGATTTATTTTTAATCTATCTGCATCATCATCATCATCATTTGCATTTATAGTCCCCCTTTCTTCCAAGGAGCATAAGGTGGCACACAGAGTTATCCCCATCTCCACTGTATCCTCACAAACAACCCTGTTGGGCTGATATCTGTGATTGATAGTCACCTATTTAATTTAGTGGAGTGAAGTTTAAATGCTTCTTTCCTTCCTTTGGGAGGAAGAAAGGGGTGTAAATTCAGTAAATAAAGTTACTTAAATAACTGGTCCTTTCACTTTTCAACATAGGACCAGTTATTTATTTAACTTTACTCATTGAATTTACACCTCTCTCTTCCTCCCAAAGTGGCCTGCTTGACACCCAAATGACAATGAACATATTAAACGGCCTGATTTGACCAGCCAGCCCTTTACTGCCTACTTTGACTGGCAGTGATTTTCCCGGTATCCCAGGCCTTTTTCATCACCTGTTACTTTTTAGTTAGAGATGCCCAGAGGTTGAAATGGAACCCTTCTGCGGAGGAAAGAGGCTCACCCATTGGCCTCTGTGGGAATCCTTTCATTCCACCTGCCACACACCCTCAATTCCTCAGATCCCATTCACTTGTCCTCCATTTCCCCAATACTTTTGCTTCCTTTACTGCCCTATCGTTTTTTAAAAAACAAAACCAAACCAGTCTGCAGCTTTTCTTTTCTCTTTTGACCTGGAAGGGAGCAACTTAACTGGCTTTCCTTTAACTTACTCTTGCTTTGGAAACCAGTGGCTACGTTCTTAATACACTGTCTTTTAGCCATCGGAATCTGATTAACACTAATGAGACTTATGCAGTTAAAAATGTACTGCCTCAGCCTGCAAATGTGACCCCTTGGCGCTATCTCTGACTTCATAAGCGCCTGCTATTTTGAGAGAAAGGGTCAGCAGTTCTTTCTCTGGTATGACCATTGAAATTCAACTCCTGCTGTAGAATGGTACGCTAATATCCAGGCAATCAGATTATGATATACCGTATTTTTCACTCTATAGGGCGCACCGGACCATAGGACACGCCGGACCATAGGAGGGGGAGAATGGGGGAAAAAAATCTCCCCCTCTCTGCTCAGCAACCCTTCAGTGAAGCGGCAGGAGAAATGGAGCCCCTTCCATTTCTCCTCCCGTTTCGCTGAAGGGGCGCTGCGCAGAGAGGGAGAGCTGCGCAGCGCCTCTCCAGCGAAGCGAAGCAAGAGGGATCGGTGTGCACCAACCCCTCTCGCTCTCCAGGCTTCAGGCGGTTATCCGCAAGCCTTCGGAGCGCAGTGGGAACTCCCGCTGCACTCCGAAGGCTTGCGGATAGTGGCTTGAAGCCCCTGGAGCACAGTGGGAGTTCCCGCTGCGCTCTGGGGGCTTCAGGCGGCTTCAGCGAAAGCAACGCGAAGCCTCCAGAGCACGGGGGGAGCTCTCCCTCTGCGCTTTGGAGGCTTCATGTTGCTATCACTGAAGCCAAGGAGCCTGCATTCGCTCCATAGGACGCACACACATTTCCCCTTAATTTTTGGAGGGGAAAAAGTGCGTCCTATAAAGCGAAAAATACGGTAAACTGCGTGTCCACTCCAGAAGTGAGTCCCATTGTGTTCAGTGAGGCTTGCTTCCTTTTAGAAGTTTTTTGGGCTTACAGCCACAGCCCATTGAGGGTAAAACCAATGGCACTGTTCAGACAATTGTTCCTGGTTCTGTAAACCATAAACCTCGTCAGTCCTCCCCTCCTGCAATTCTACACCAACTTCAGTGTGATGATTCTGGTTTATATTAAACCAGGGCTTCCCCATTACGTCCAAACATCCCAGCTTATTTTCCTGGTTTGTTAACTAGCATTAAGCCAGAATTCCCTGGGTCAAATGTCAAGTGGAACTCTGGCTTACTACAAGCCAGGCTGTTTGTATTGAAGCTAGTGTACAACGGATGGGGGCATGCACAACTCCACTGGAGGAATTCACTTTTTCAGTTCCATTCCCTTTTCTGAGTAGCAGATTTCAACTGAAACTGAAATCTGGTGCGCTACACTCACATGTCAATTCATTCGCTGTAATTTAGTTGTTCACTTTAACTGAATGCTCCAGATGTTTTTGTGCATGTGTGTTTGTTTTGCTCTTGGTTTATCATAATTGCATCATACATTTTGTAGTTTGGAGCCTCCCTAAAACTTTATTACAAATGTGTACCTTACTCACAGATTTGCTGCACCAAGGGTTAATATATTATAGGAGTCAAAGCGGTTTGGGTTAAGTTCATCAAACGGTTACGTATATATTGTGATAATTCATGGCGCTTATTCATAAAATAATAAATATAAATATATTTTTTAAAACACGGCAACCAGAATTTCTTTTTTTTATAAAAAAAAGATGGAATCAAGTCTATAGCAAACAGACCATTTTCACCTTTGTTGCTAAAATAGGGTGAAACGACTATAAAAGTCCAGTGTTAGGATTACTTGTATTTAAGTTTTCTCATTGGGCCATAATCCTCAATACAGAAATTAGAAATCATATACCACTGAAATAAAAAAGACTAAGTTCCATAAAATGACTCGGGATTGTGGTAAGATATTGTTTTGATCTTTTATTTAAGTGTAACCTTCAGCATCCATTTCTCCAAAAAGGCAAACTTAGAGATGTGCAGAATATTGATTTTCTTAGCTTTTCCAGATTGCATCATTTTGAATATAAACATCTTAAAAATAATAAAAAGAAGAATGTCCGAATTCAAAACTGAAATGGAAATTTTCACTTTGGATCCAAATTTCCTTTAAAAACCCTTTCACATAAGAAGGTTGGACCCCAAAACTGCGGAAATCTATAATAACCTTGAACTTCCAAAAGTTACTCTGCTGCTTAATCTAGCCCCCAAAACTTAATCTGTGCCTAGACACCAGCAAGTTCTTTCCTATGAAACATGTTGGAGCCTCTGTTTGAAGATCTTTTATTGATGAATGGTGAATTTCAGGTCAGCAAAGATTGCCAGAGAAACTCCAGTGTGAAACTGCTGAACTAGGGCAGTGAACACACCATACATTTAAAAATACATTTAAAGAATATGATTTTCCCCAAGCAATCCTGGAAACTGGAAGTGAAAGATAGTTCTAATTAAAATATTCCCCAAATGCGTTTTCTTCTCATTCCTCCTTCTAGGTTTTCCTTCTTACTGTGTCTTGGCTATAGGATGAAAATTAATCACAGTAGAAAAATGATGTACCAATGGCAAAGGTAAAAAATGTAAAGGTAAATAACTGCTGGACAGTTAAGTCCAGTTAAAAGCAACTATGGGGTGTGGCACTCATCTTGCTTCAGGCCGAGGGAGCTGGCATTTGTCCACAGACAGCTTTCTGGATCATGTGGCCAGCATGATGAAACCGCTTCTATCGCAACAGAACACCATGATGGAAACCAGAGCTCACAGAAATGCCTTGTACCTTCCCACCACAGCAGTACCTATTTATCTACTTGCACTGGTGTGCTTTCGAACTGCTAGGTTGGCAGGAGCTGGGAGAGAGCAACAGGAGCTCACCCTGTTGCGCAGATTCGAACCACCGACCTTCTGATTGGCAAGCCCAAGAGGCTCATTGTTTTAGACCATAGTGCCACCAGTGTCCCTTTTACCAGTGGCAAACACACACACACACACACACACACTGCACTGGCTCCCCGTTTGTGCAGTGCTCTCCCCAGGGAGGTTTGGCTGGTGCTTTCATAATACAGGCAACCCCCGGTTGCATTACATCTCCCGGGGGTTACATTTCAAGGCACTGCACACATCAGTGAAATCATATACAATTGAAAAAGTTTGCAAACACCCTGTTGTGCCCCTGCCCCACCTATGCCCTGCCCTGTTCCTTGCATTATTATTTTTTTACTTTTTTGGTCACTTCTGGGTTCAGTTTGATGCGCATATGGAGAATTGAAGGGTTCGTTCAATCAATGTATTGAACTGAGCTGCACCTATGTGCTCTTTTTTGTCTTGCTACTACTCTTGCCTGACTGCCTCTTCTTACCATCAGCACACAGTATTTCCTTCTTTGGGCTCTGCAAGAGATTCCCCCCCCCTCCCTGAGTCACCTTTTCTCATTTCTGTTTTCCTCTACTCCATTTGCTGCATCTTCTCTCCTTCCTTCTTCAGGCCTTTATTTTCATCACATAGCCTCTTTCGAGATCCTCGCATCATAGCCCATTTCCTAATCTCAGTTCTGTAGCCAGGGTGAAGACAGTGACTCACCAGGAGGCCTGGTTGTTAGGATGGTCATTTATGCATCACAGATAGAAAGGAAATGCATGGGGTTGGGGGAGGAAGGGGACAAAAGGTTGCACCCAGTGTTAGTCCTACTCAAAGTAGGCCCATAAAAAATAATGGGCATGACCGAACGTAAGGTCATTAATTTAATGGGTCTATTCTGAGCAGAACTTAGTTGGCTACACCACAAATATTTGCATATGCTAATTTATATGTTGTTGTTTAGTCATTTAGTCGTGTCCGACTCTTCGTGACCCCATGGACCAGAGCACGCCAGGCACTCCTGTCTTCCACTGCCTCCCGCAGTTTGGTCAAACTCATGCTGGTAGCTTCGAGAACACTGTCCAACCATCTTGTCCTCTGTCGTCCCTTTTATATTTATATGTATAGATCCACATTTAGACATTATTGCTATCATTTCAATGGAAATACATCTCTCCATACTGGTGAAAGACTGACCCTTGGGCCTACTCAGTCTGATTGGCAACTTCAAGGCCCCTTCTCTCCCTTTTTATGCCTGTATTCTTTAAAATGGACTTAGACTAGGCAATCCTTCATAGAGATGACCCCTTTAGATAGTCCTTGTAAAGTGGAACAGATAGCCAGCTGACTGGTCGACCCTCCAACTAAGAATAAAACAAACAAGCAATTA